>NC_089873.1:117187500-118387500 GCF_040182565.1 Anser cygnoides | reverse complement strand
ACCAAAAACCACCTTGATTCCATGATTCCAGTGATAAACAAACAGAAAAAGAACACTAGCAGGATCTGGAATCTGGTCCAAATTCTAACTGCTGCTTAAAATTTTAGCCAGAAGTATTTTACAGACAAGGTGAATTTTAAAAATCTCTGAAACATTGACCAGATCGTCACGCTCCCTAGGAAAGGAGGGACTCCAGCTCTGACCTGTGAGCATCCCCAGGAAGCTGTTGGAGGAACCAGAGCTGTCACCCTCTGCTGTGAAAACCAGAAGGAAATAAAACGCTGTTCAGCAGGCCTGCACGCTTTTGCTTACAGCACCTTAACTGAACTGAAGAAATGAAAACCTCTCTTCTCCTTTGGATTCATCCCTCTTCTAACTCCAATTTAACGTTTAGACTGGCTATACAGTCAATAAACCAAGGGCCATGGGCACCAGAGTGTTGAGTGAGGAGTAGCTCTGCTCAGACACCCTGGTAGGGAGCCCAGGACTGCAGGAAGGTGCCTGGAGCAAGGGAGCCCTTGGAAGAGCCCCCCATGCATGCAAGGCATGGGATCAATCAATCACAGCTGCAACTGGGAGACAAAAAGACTTGCATTAGGTATTAAAGATGCACAGGTCAACCATATAGCCACGCGTCTCTGGTCAGCAGGGAGAAGGAACGACATTACCACTGCAACCTGTGTAACACTACCAGTCAAGCTAATGGGTTTAAAAATCCACCTTTATCTAATAAACTGATTCTGGCTGTGTTATTTAACGGTGTGTCACCCATTATCAAAATTTGGGTCCATAAGCAGTCCAGCCTACAACACTACCAGGAACCTGAAACCTGACCCAGCAGGAGAAGACTGAAAACTGCTAACACTAAACCATCATACGAATTACGTTACGAGGAAAGGCAGAACATTTTTGAATCAGCACATAACACATACATTTCAACTATCGTGTTCCCCTGAAAAGACCAAATCTGCATTTGCAGTACCGACAACTTTGAATCTCTAGGGGAAAAAAAAAAAAAGGCGTTCTTTGTACAGAGTCAAGCTTAGGCAAATCTTGCAACAGTAATTACAGATACTGCCTCCCCAAGCCATCTGCTGTGGCATTTACAACTCCTGGAAGGGTTACATGGTGCAGCAATGGTGGAGGAGAAGAGAGAGAGACATCTCAGCAACCAAAGCCAGGCTGCAAAGAAAGGCTGAGATGCTGGCGTGACCTGGAACAGCACGGATACAGCACCCGGAACGGGAAGTTCTGGTCCAGCTGACCCAGACCTCTTTCACCTTACCGATACCCCCGGGGTTCACATAGCGAAGGAAACAGCAGCATCTGCAGCTTTTTCAGATCAGAGGGACTGGAGAGCCCAGCCTCGAGGCAGCAGGTAACCCTGCGCAAGGCCAGCCTGGCAGGAGCCCAGCAGGAAGAGCTCTACCAGGACCTCATCCCACGGATGAACAAACTTGCACTAAGTCGATTCGAGCAACGCTGCTTTTCCAGGCAGACAAACTGTAACTTCTACAGATGCCAGCACAGCCAACAGCTCTGCACGCCTCTCCTCCAAGAAGCGATGCTGGCCGGAAAACCATAGAAGACATGAAATTCCTCTCCCACGTGAGGACACGCAGGGACCATCCTGAGGTACGCACCTGCATGCTGACGACGACCACACCTGCGAGAAGTTCTCATCAGCACTACTGCAGCAGGGGAAAAAGCAGAAAGATGCGACTGAGCCACCCCTTGCTAACGGGGCTGCAAGTTTCAGCAGCAGCAGGCCAGGCCTCGGGCACTGTGAAAAACCCCACTGCCACCATACAGATGGAGACAATGCCGATTAATTGTTTTGCCATCCATTAAAAAATTACCACAATGCCCACTTCACAGGGCTGTCACAAGGATTATTTAACATTTCTGAAGAGCTCTGAGGAAGAAATAGTGCCTATTGTTTTGAGTCCCATAGAATTTGGAAAGATTTCACATGAATTTTGCACGACCACGCATCTGCGACAGATGCAGTACCAACAGATTTTTTTTTTTTTTGCCACCACAGAAAAGCCTCACAGAAGCTCATTTACTCTGGGCAATATTTCAGTGAGAAATGCATTTTGTTTTGCTCACTAATACATCCTAAATAGATATCAACTTTGACTATTTAATTAATAGATTCAGGTGCTGGTTCTAGTCTTTCTTAATTAAAAGGGAAACATTACATTTTTGACAAAGAACTCAGTTTAGGCTGTCAGGACTCCTACCAAACACACTATAATTACCTAAGTAATGCTAACGCACATGAACAATAACAGAAAGAAAAAAAACAGAATACTAAAAATTGTGCTGAAATCCCATTTCCTTTACAGCAAACGAGAGCGCCTGTCAGCATGGAGAAGAGGTGCTACACACGGAGAGGGGCCAGGGGCGTACTACTTAAACCTGACCACTGCAGAGCTCTAAACACCAAGGCAGAAACATTCTGAAGGTTTTAAACAGCTCTTCCACAGATACAAATACAGAGGAGGAGTTGGATTGAAAGTGTTTGAACATACACTCTGATCCACCTCTTCCTTTGTAATGTTCTTTTCTTTAAACTGTTGCACTCCAAACGTACAGGGAATCTACGTGCCCCTTCATTCTCATGAACCACTAGGAGCTCAACACCTCCTTCAAGGACAAGCATTTTTTCAAGCAGTCTCAAACAACAGCGGTAGTCACAATTAGACAACAGGACCGCACCAAGGCTGGCCATGAGAACTACTGTTTCCACTACAAAAAGTTTCAAAG
The DNA here is from genome assembly GCF_040182565.1 of Anser cygnoides. NCBI lineage: Eukaryota > Metazoa > Chordata > Aves > Anseriformes > Anatidae > Anser > Anser cygnoides. Next base: position 118,384,728 of record NC_089873.1, on the reverse strand, counting down.
GATCCGTGGGACACAGACCACATCTTTTGTTTGGAAAGCAAACAACGCGTTATTGATACCACTGCAAGACAAATAATAGTACTAGGACTAGTCAGTACACTGGCTTTCATTCCCCATCCAAGATGCAGCAGAAAGTTTATTCCCTTCTGCTACTACTTCATCTTAGCTCCCTACCAAGGAATTGGCACCTACAGGTACACAAAAAAAGTCAGCATTGCACTAGTAGGTCTCACAAAGCCCAAGTCCCAGGTTCCCTGGTTCCCAGGGCAATCAGTAACCCAAAATTATGCTCTCCCTCTACAAAATGCACATTAGAAGTTGCATGCCTGAGAACAGCAAAGAGGAAATAAGAGACAAAAAAGCAACACAAGCACCAGTAGCACACAGCAAGGAGACGTAACAAGTCCAAGCTTTCCCCCAGGTTTATTTCAGGTAGAGGTCAACAACTTCAGGGAAAGGTCAGGGTGCCAGAACTGCAACAACTTCTTCATAAAACAGAGGAATGAAACAGAAAAGTGAGAACAATACACTCTTTTGTCCAGCAGCCTGATGGGCTGTATCCTCACATGGCTTGAGCTATACGTAGCATTGATACGGCTTTCCTTCCCTCTTCTCCAGAAGGTACCATAACCTTCACCCAGCACTGCCTTGGTAACGCACCAGAATATCCCAGCCTGGCTGGTCGCTGCCCTCTCCTATTGAAAAAGTTCAGTTTGACAGACCTGGGGTGGAAAAAGAGTCACCCTGGCTCTCAGTTCCTTTTTACAATACAGAAACCTCACCTGGGCACAGATGAACCCAAACCTCCTGCCTCCCGTCTACTAAACCACACAGTCTCGCTGTCTACCTCCTGTAGGCTTAGATAGCGACAGATAAAGACACAGCAGAACAAGGTGCTGTGGTGAAGGACTGGGTCCGAAAGCAGTGCTCACAGATTGGTCTTCACAAACGAGACGTACGTTTCTTTCATTTTTGCTATGACTTGTCCGTAGCAGCTGTAAGCGCCCGGCTTCTCACCACTGTCACGTCTCGCACACTCCTGAACACATCCAAACTCAAAGGCACAAGAACCTTTTACTGGTAAATCGTAAGTATGCGCTGATTTCAGGAGCATCAGAACTACGTAAACCAAGGGTTTGTTTCCTTCTGAGCCATTTTCAATTTGGACTTCTGCAATTAACACCCCAAAACAGGAAGCAGAGATTATTGCTTCATTTGCTGGTGCCCCAAAGCACCTCAGAGATCATCTGGATCTCACCTGTTGGTGCCTGTGTCCTGCCTCTAATCGGTCCCCATCTCGGGTGCTGACTCACATCTAGAATCCCCACAGAGCACCTATCGGACGGCAAAGTGATTTTAACGCAACACTTTTAAGAATGTCTTCATCACATACACTGCAGAGGCCTGGGAATTTCTGTTTCTTCTGCTCATAGTTAAGCAAGAAAATTGGATAACACCTTCTAACGCCTTCACATCCCCTCCCTTTTAGTTTTACTTCAAAAGATGATATCGATTGCTTATTAAGAACTAACCACAAGCCAAAGTTTCCTGACGTTAGCCTGAAATGCAAGTGTAGACAGAGAATCCTTACCAGGGGCTCGGCACCAGAAGGTAGCGGAACAGTCCAGGATGCAATAAGATTTATGGTTCCATTCACGTTTTGTCATTTCTAGTAATATTCAAGGTACCAATCACCTCTTCTTTGTTCAAGCACTGACTATAAGCAGACTATCGCACAGCCACCAATAATCAGCATTAACACTCAAAAAGCACTGAAAGAACAAGGCATTATTAGCCATTGCAGATGCCAATTACATTTGTCAGGACCTTGGCCATTGCTAACAAGATTTATGTTCTCATAAGCCAAAGGAGCAAGACTGAATGCAACCCCTGTTGGGGTTTTTGTATTTCTATAAAGCATAAAAGTAGCCCACAGTAATTTATAGCTATCATAGATTTAGTATAGGTGAACTCATTTCAGTTACCAGCAATACTTTATTCACACCAATTCCCCATAAAAAGTAAGCCTCAAATCCAATCATTCCGTAATAGTTTCTCAAGTATGCAAAACATCATTTAGGATTTGAAAACAATGCATCTTTCTACAAACAGAAGCAGAAAGAAATTAAAAAAAAAAAAAAAAACACAAACTTAAGCTAGCACAGGACTATGCAATAGTTTCATTTCGTAAGAAGATTAATACCAGGCAGAAAGCATTCCTGCTCCTGCTGGAAAAAGGACGCACACTTGGCGCTAGCAGAGCTCCACGTAACTGTAAACAGAATTTTGTCCTATTTGTTTATACACCTCTTTGGGGGTGAAAGAATTAAACAGGGAAAAGTAAATAGCACCCTTACTTCTGCTCAACACCACGTCCGCTGCAGCCAGGTCTGCTTTCAGCACTTGTCAGGTACAACTCAGGCACTCTCGAGCAAGGCCGTGCCTGAGCTATGCGCGAGGCGCTGCTAAACCACAGAACAAAGTTCTGGTGAGTGGTGCTGCCGCTTCAGTCGTGCGCAGCGCAGACCGTCTGGTCAGGCGTTCTCCCAGTGCTTGTTGAATTCAAGCTATATTTGGAGACCCACTGTTCTCTACCCTGCTTCCTCCAATTAAGCGTGGGCAGGGGGCGGAGAGGTGAAGGTGGAAGTTAAAGACAGAAAGGGATAATAAAAGTTCCTTAGAGTACTTAAGATTGTCTTTAAATAAAGTTGAACAAAGGTACTGAATTTAATGCACCTAACTTTAGTACTGAAGGTTCAGTAACAAACAGTTAAGGGGAAGGACTAGAGCACAAAAAGGGAACCAAAACCCAAGGTTCTTGTGGAAGTGACAAGAAAGACCAGGACATTCATGTTTAAAAGCCAAGGGCCTGGAATTGTTCACACTGCAAGGAGCTTTGTACCAGCCCAGCACTCGCAGCAGCAAAGCGAGTTCACCGCAGGCTACAGCTCCGTTATACTCCATCACCTCGTATCCAGCTGCGGTCTTAAAACAAATGACTGTATGGGTGCTACTGCTGATAGAACCAAACTTAAGAACACATAAAATACACATACCTATCTGTGATTATGTTGAACTTCACCCAGTGACCTGTAGTTCAAACAAAGAGCCTCAAGTGCAGAGGGGAAGAGGTAGCAGTGCTTGAGTTGAGCACCAGGAACACCGCCAGGACGAGTGGAGCGCTTGCCACTTTACCTCCAAACACGCTCGTACCTATCAGCAATTCTCCCAGGGCAAACTCATGATCTTGGACCCTTGCCTCTTCCCCTCAGCGCAGGAGAGGGGGGGGGAAAGGCCGTTAAGTTTATATTGGACTTGGAATCAATGAGTTTGATAACGTGAGGCACAGGTTGAGCTAATGAGATTATTATTGCTTTGAAGAAAGAGCCCCAAGATCACTGCAAACTCTGCCCCGTGCTTGCTGCGCAGCCGCTCGCCGCCGGACCGAGGGCGGGAGAGGAAGGCTCACAGAGGAGGGCACACCAGAGATGAACACAGGGTGAGGTGTCAAGCAGGTAGCGCTCTGCCTCAGCACTTAAGTTGCCTTTAAACACAGGGCATTAAAAGCTACAGGGGGATAACCAACGTGCTTATCGCTTCGGATGCCCGCACGTCAGGTTAGCGGCTGATTAAACCCATCAGCATCACCAGGGCAGCACCCGGGCACAGCAACATCCTACCGGGCTCACCCTCCCCGATCGATAGGGTCTGCTCTTCTCCATCTTGCCCTCGCAAGCGGGTCTCCCCCTGCCCACACCATCGCATTTCCACGGCTGCTCCCTCACTTTTCGCCCACCCTCCGCACTCCCGGGGGGGGAGGGAGGCGGGGGGCAACACCGCAAAGCGGCCACCCCCGCACAAAGGCTGCCCCCCCCCTCCACCTCAGGGTGTCCCCCCACACCCAAGGGTGCCCCCCCCACCCAAGGGTGCCCCCCCACACCCAAGGGTGCCCCCTTTCCCCCCACCCCACCGGACCGAGCCGGGCCCGGCGCGGCTCCCGCTGTCTCCGCCGCAGCAGCAGCGGCGCTGGGGCCTGGCGGGGGGGGGGGGGGGGGGGGGGGAGCCGCCAGCACCGGCAGCGGGGTGGGGGCGCTGGCACGGCTCAGCCCGGCTCGGCACGGCACGGCACCCCCCTCCCCAGCCCAGCACCGACCTGCGTTCCCCGCCGCCTCCTCGGGAAGAAGCCGGGGCCGCCTGCGGCCGGCTCACTCAGCCTCCGGCTCCAGCCCCCGGGCTCGGCCGCTGGTGCCGGTGCCGGGAGGCGGGGAAGAGCGGGGCCGGGCGGCTGCGGGAGCCTGGTCTCATGGAGCGCCGCAGCCCCAGCTGGCGCCGCCGCTCCCCGCAGCCGCTACTTCCTGTGCGGCGCCCGTTCAGTTCCTCCCGGGCCGCTGGGGGCAGGAGAAGCCGGGCGGAGGAGGAGGAGGAGGAGGAGGAGGAGGAGGAGGAGGAGGAGGAAGGTCGGGGGCGGGGGCGGCCGCCAGGGGGAGCGCCCCCGCCCCGGGAGCCCCGAGGGGAGAGCGGGGTCGGGGCCGGTAGGGCCCGGCGGGGCGGGCTCGGCGCCGTGAGGGGCCGGTGAGGGGCACGCCGCCGGCAGGTGACGGCCCGGCTCCGGCTGCGAACTGAGGGGAAAAAGGGAGGAATTGGGGGTGGTCACCGCGCACCGAAAAATGGAAGATTTAAGAAGATGTAACGCTCTAGAGCGACAATGTCTTTGTGTCCCGGTCCCACCACAGCACGGTAGACTAAAAGGAGTGCAGGTTGGGACGTCTCTTCATAAGAAAAAGAAAATCTCACAAAGGAGCATTTTTGTTCAGACCCTCGCCCACTCTCATCAGGATGCAGCAGTACGGGGCCATGACAGCTCCCTCGGTCCTGGACCAAAAAACAGAGCTCCATGAGCCCCCCCACAAGTAGCCCCGAGCAGGGAGCTCTTCCTCCCCTCTTCCTCCCCTCTTCCTCCCCTCTTCCTCCTCCCTCCCGGTGCAGTGGAAGTCACGAACCTGCCCTAAAGCCTTTGCAGCTGGGACACCGGTTTGAAATACCAGTACCTGAGGTTATCCTCCCAAAGCCTTCCTGATGCCTCTATTAAACTGGTTTTGCTTTTCAAGGTAATGACGGCTTGCAACTCTCAGAGCCTTTTAAATGAAATTGTGAGCGTTCATTACCTCTGAAATCAGTTCGTTTGGTTCCAGAATGGGGATTTTGAGGAGGCTAGCATGAGGCAGTAATGCTGAAAAACAGTGGTCATAATGCACTCCAGATCATCAGAATAAAACATGCTATCCTCAGCAGGCATGGGAGATCTTGGGGGGGGGGGGGGGGGGGAAAAAAAGCATTTTTATCGTTTGCTTAGGTTCTGAATGTTCCCCTCTTTCACCTGCAGTCTATGACATTCAGAACGTAGTAACAGGATCTACTTTAGAAAAGTACACGCAAGTGATATCTAAATATTCATGTCCTGTGTTTACTCGAGGTGCCATTAAATCCTTTAATTGCTGTGCTTTTACTATCGCAGGACTCGCTACCGGTTTCCAGTTGAGTGTGGATTCTAGTACGAGGCAGAGATTTTGCCCTAGGTCAGGTGCGTACGTAGCTTTCTCTTCTCTCCCTCTTTTGATATCTCCTCCCCCAGCTCAGCCTCTTGCTGGCAGTTCTGACCAGCCTTATCTAGTGCTGCTCAGCCCATGCCGGCTTGTCCAATCACAAAATCTTCGGCCAGTCTCCTGTCCTGCTGTATTTTTATAGTAGGCTGCCATAAATTAAAGCAGCCTCCGTGACTCCCGAACAACATCGCAGATGATTGCAGTCTCCTGTGTAGCTCGAAACAGAAGCAATCTACCATTCCTCTGAGGGTTCCAGTGCTGAGCCTCCTGTTTGTCTTCGTTGTCTGTGGTAGTAGTACACAGGTGATTGCAGCTTGGCTTTGTGCTACATCTGGTTTTGCACGAGGATGGAGAAAATGGGGGTGTTGCACAGCTTCTGTTTTTCCCTTGCGTGAACTTTTAGTGTACCTCACAAGTTTGTTTCCAGATAACAAAGGCTCATTCAAGGAAATGATCTAAGAGAAGTAGCTTGTGACAGTTTAATTGTAAAAACCTAATTTCTTCAGTCAGAAGACTTTTCAGATTGTATCACTAACAGGAAGACAGTTAAGCTTGCCTGACCCTGTTTCTGCTCCACCCAAATTTTAACTACAGAAAAGTGAAAATACCCTACTTTTATCATACTTTGGCAATACCACTTTGCAGTCCTTATGTGCTTGTAATGTCCTTTGAAGTCTATATGAGCATTGTGTATATAACAATCAAATTATCAGAACTGAGATCTGAATGTGGAGGGGATATTTTAGCCTGAGAGATAGGGAGAGAAAGAAAATAAAATATATTTAAAGTTTGGGAATAGAAATGGTGAATATAGAAACAGCATTAAAATAAAAAATAAAAAATAAAGTAGCATCTGTAAAGTTTGCCAAGAAATTTATTTCCACCTTCCTACGCGACTGCACTCTGACATCTTACTGGCAAGCAGCATCTTCTCTTTCTGAGTTACTGACAGCTCTGTAAATTGCTGACCATTACCATGGAGTGAAACTGAGAGCAAATGTCCTGATGTTCATCTATTATCATCCCCAGGCTTAAAATGAGCTGTTCCACAGAAGCAATGCTCACTGTGTGCATGAAGCAAGATTTCAAATAAAGCAGTACTAGTCTTTTCTATTGAGCAAAAACCACTTAAAACATCAAAGTGGCTGAAACCTATCTAAGAGTATCGGGAAAGCAGCTGTTTCATGTCACCTGAACTGGTCTACAGGGTCTGCTGGAAGGGAAGTGTCTTACAGTGATCTTCAATGGTCTTGTAATTTTTTTCTGAAAATATGAATATAATTACGAGATACAGATTTCCTCTCCATCTGAAGAGACTTTCTCTTCAACATTACTCGGGGTTAGTTCTCTTTGTTTTTGAAATGTATCCCTTTTGTACCCATCACACCCGATATAGCCCCCCAAAAATCTCATTCTGGTTTCTCACGCGGTTAGAAATCGCTGGAGGATGTTTCCGTGTTCGTTTTCAATACTGAGCTGTATCTGAGTCATGTTCAACACCTCGTTCCAAAGACAGCTCCTCATTACTTCCCGTCAACTGCCGCGAAGTGCTGATTAACTTCAGGAGTGAGCAGAAGCCAGGCAACCATTTGTAGTTCTCCACATGCTCACTGCTCGAGCCGTGATGCATCAGCTGCTGAAAGGTCAAGGAGGCTTGAATTGGTTGCTGGATGGGGTCTTCAAAATCCAGGGGCACTCCAGCAAATGCCAGTACACAGCATTGGTCACACAAGTAGAAGCACGACCTAGCAGCAACACCGTTATTTGCTCATGCTGCCACATCCTATCTTAAATTTAAGCCCAATTTCCTAATTAATTGGAGGTCTTAACCAAAAAAAAAAAAAAAAGCCATTCAGATACAACACATTGATGTGCTTGTAATACAAAAGATATAAAGACAGAATTCATCTAAGAGGTTAGTATTTTAAATCCAACCTAACTGAATATCCTCTTAGCTTACCAAATGTTCAACATTGCATTTATAATCATTTCTAGTTTTTTCTACTTTGTTGTGTTCTCACTATTGTCACACTGATGATTTTGACAAATACATACTTTCTAGCAATTGCCTGAAAAATAATTACTGCTAGAGCTGAAATTTCTCAACACACAAAGCATTTTTTTCCTTTGGGAAAGTGTAGTCAGCTTTCATTTGGTCACTTTTGAGTTATACGAGCCTTAAAAGTGCCCTATCACTGGAATTACGATGCTTCCAGTGTGTTAGAAGAAATACAACTAGAAATGAAGAAGTCACAAGCTTAAAACAGATATATCAACCATCTCAGAAGGGACTGCCGACTTTGAGTGTCTAACTGCACATACTTCAAGGGACCTGCTTTTCAAAAGCTGTTGAGTTTGTATAGCTAGCTCCTTTCTAAATGCCTCAGTTGTGATTTTTTTTGTCTTCTCTCAATGCTAGTGTTTTAGGAATGCCAAATCGTTTCAGCCAGTAGTGACATACACAGATTTTCATCTCTGTGTGCATAATTGAAAAAACTTCAGGCAGCTAAGCCAAATTTATGCAGAAAACTTAGGCACCAGCATAAGTCAAGAGGCATGGAAGGTGGCTTAGATTCCCTTCATTCATTTTAGATAAGTGCTTAACCACGATTGTGGTGGGAGATGGTCTTTAAATCATATTAAATCCAAGTGTAATTTAATTTGGATTTTCTCTCCATGTTGTACATTTTCTGAATAAAAACTTAATGAAGCTACATGCTGCCAACAACTGATACATAGATGCATATGCTTTACACATATGTAGCTTTCAAAAGGCTTATGAAGTTTAAATACAAAAAAAGAAAAATTACATTATAATATTTTATCAGGCAGAATTAAGGAAAATCAGATTTGTATCTTTCCCACTGGAAAAGGAATTCTACTTCTTTACAGAAGTCTTCCAATACAAAAATCACATGATGCTGAGAAATAGGTCATGCTGCTAGGCAAATAACAAAACCTTGCACAATACAAATACACAATACACATTTTTTCTGTAACTACAGCTCCCTATACTTTTTCTTCAAATTGCATTCTTTGTCTTTGGATGCCCTGAGGTGAGTTTTAGTCCTGTTCTTCTTACAAGGCATTCTGAGCTGAACCAAACGCTGTTGACTTATATCGAAATTATATATTTTTCCATGTAATCTAAGGGCCGTATCTGGTACTTCTTAAGGAAAAAATACCCATTAACATCAGTGGGAGTTTTTCTCTACATGGAAAGCAGGATCACAGTCATATATGTAATTAGATCTGAGGAAATGTTGGGTAAAAGCTACCTTGGTTTGACTCCTGTCAGCAGTATGTGCCAAGCAAGGCTTGCTCTCCTAGCAAGGCCTGGGTCCCCGTGACAAAAGGGGGAGCCCGGCTGGGTATAAACACCTGTGTTGGGTGGAACAAATCCAACACGTGGTGTGTTGTGAGGCTACAGAAGTCTGGCTCTAGAAAGGACCCTGGAGACCGCATAGTCTGATGCTCCTTTATCTGGTCCAAGGGCTACATAACGCTCCAGAGAAAGCCTTGGCTTATCTCTTAGTTAGGTTTCCTTTTGTGAACCCTGCATATTTTCTTGCTTGCATACAGGGAAAGAGACATGTATGTTTAATGCTGAGTTTTGGTAGCCTGTTCTGTCTGCCACGTGCCAACAAGTTATGAATCATGCCTGGTTCCCAGACCACAGTGTGAGAAAAACTGACCCAGTCCATCCATAGGAAACATCTGGGCAAAGCAGGATGACCTAACAAAAATGAAAACCCTACTTAACATATGGCATCAAGGAGAAAGAGCTGAATTTACTGGTGTTTCTTAATTCTGAATTTTCTGATACTTGCCATAGACATAGAAAATGGAGTTGGCCTTTTTTTTTTTTTTTCTGAGTCTTTAAAGGAATTTTGGGAGCTTATTGAATTGTTTTTCCTTTGCCCATCAAGAATGGTGGATGGGGGCCAAAATGTGAATGCAAATCAGATTCCTCAGCTTCTGTCCTTCATAAGGAGAGCTTTTCTGTCAGCTGCAGCACCTTGCACTCTAGCTCAAACGGCACTAACACACGTTTCCGTTTTGTTGTGTTTTTAATGGCAATCAGCACTGTGGGAAGTGCCCCAGTACTCAGAACTGAATGTTGACAAACCACCATACCTATTTCGTGTGCTGCTCCAGCAAAAACCTACCCACTCGTAGCTCAGCCATTGCTGCTGTTATTGGCCTGAGCTGCTGGCAGGCTGCCCTGTTATGTATAAACATGTAAAACATGACAAGATAAAAGACTGCAGTGTGCCAGATCCCTGATATAGATGACAACTGATTTCCTACGGCTGTGTGGAAGGAGATATGTTCTCTTTTGGTTTGGGAAGCATGGTTTGTGTAGTGCATTGAAGTGCTGTTATGTGGAAGGGAATTTGCTTTCCCCCTATGGTTTTGATGTACTTCAAAATGCTTTTCTTTAGCAATCTGTGGCTTTGCCAGCCTGAAACTCAGTAAACATTCTTTTAAAATGACAAAGATTTAGTGATATTGCTGTATGTATCACAAAAAAAAATCACTTTTCTCTCCCTAAGGTATGAATGAAGCCCAAGATAATTGTCCAGCATTATCTGTTGACATCATATACAACCCCTGATCCATGGACCTGGCTCCTTTCTGGGTTTCTCAGGTGTGGCTTTGGTGATACTAGCAGAGTCAGACTGCTGCTACAACAATATATGCAAGACAAAACCCAGACCCTGTTTGTGCCATCAATAAATGCAGTAGGCTAAGGGTATTATATTAAATTACTCCCCAGATCAAGATGGGGACTAGTATGTAAGGTTGTGGCAACATTTCATTCAGATAGGCTTATCTGTATGGTTTTGTAGTCTTTCTATATATGTTAATCTTTCCGCATGAGTAATTTTCCCAAGACATCACCAAAATGAAAATTGACTATCATAGTATCTGTTTGGTCTGTACATCTGTTACTGATGCTCTGGTTTACAAAATGCTGGTGAATTGTTTGCAGTTTGTTGCACATACCATTTTTTTATAGCAGATTTCAATGTAACTGTCACATTTCTAGAGCTTTGTAGAGAGGAGAAATGAGACGGTGAACATTGTCCCCCCACAAGTGAGCATGGAAGTCATTGATAATTCACACAGCTTTAGAAATCCCGTGGCTGATGTTGATTTGCTTCAAATTCAGGAAACACAACTGCTGAGAAATGCCAGTTCTGCAGTCATGTTACAGCCTGGATTTGCCAGAAATGGAAGTGAGAGTAAGGTACGGCAGATTCGGTATTATCAGAAGTGCTTTAGCATATCTGCAGTTGGGAAGAAATGTTTGGATGCATTTGTGTCAGAAGAAAAAAGCAGCAATTACTGATAGGAAGCCTCTGAGGCAGATCAAAGTAGATCATCATAAGGAGCAGACTGTGCTGTCATGAAAAAAAAAATCTTTGGAAAAAAAAACAGGGATTTGTGAAGTGCTGGGTAAGTGTAATGTACTTCAAGCCCCCTAGTAAGAAAAATGGCTGCAGAGAAAATGGACAACAGGTGCTTCATGAGTTTCAGTTGTGAGACTGGAGCTGCAAAAGCCTGTTAGCATTGGCACAGAGTCTAAGAAAGAGATGGTTTTTTTTTTTTGTATAGCCCTATCTATAAATGAGGAATCATCAAATTATCACATGAAGCTGCATGACAAAGTTCTTTGTCCCAAAAATGAATTCTGCTTTGATCTAACTGAAGACCACAGTGGGGAAACAGAGCTTCCAAAGTCATCGCAGGAGGATACACACAGGCTTAGTATTCTGCTGGATGGTGGGACCAAATCAATCATCACTAAAGGCGCTGAAGCTTCATGACATGCCTTGAATTCCGCAGTGCTGTACTGTGTTGGAGTATCAGAAAGCTGCTGCTTCTTTCTCTTTGTAGCTGTTGTTTGTTTGTTTGTTCTTGCTGGTTTTGTTTTCCAGAAACTGTCCTGGGGCAAGATTCACTGACAATAATAATGCCTCTTCCCTGGGGACTGGCTTTTGGGATGAGACAGCGCTCATTAGGGTTTCTGCAGGCAACACAGAGCTTGGAGCCCCCAGGTTTACAGGCTTTTTGCTGACTTGGATAATCACAGGGGTTCCCAACAGAAACTGTGGGATTCACAAGCCGCACACTCCCCTGTGCCAAACGTGGGCGTGGAGAGAGCCAGGAGACAGGAATTAACACCGGTCTCTTATGGCCATGCAGCAACTACTGATTACTGATTAATTATTGATAAACTACTGCCGAGAGAATATTATCATATGTAAACCAAGCCTAAAAACATAGAAGTTTCCCTAAAAAGCATCTTTACCATTTTCTGCCTTTAGTGGTACCAAGAGCTGAAGTTTCCACATTAGCCTCCTTGATCGTATGACCCTTAAAGAGTAAAAGAAGCAGTCTGCTCTGGTTTTGCTGTTGTATTATCATCTTCAGAGAATTTAATAAAAGGACACTTTTGCCCTTTTTAAAATCCACACTATCCACAAAGCATGAAACAGAAAAAAATAAAATTAAATTAAAGAAAGGGAATATGTGGCAAGATACTAAAATCAGCAGCTGTTCAGGGCTGGAAAGAAGCATTGTTGAAAGATTTTCTTTCCAGGTCTTGTTAAATTCAAAAAACGTGAAGAAGTCCAATCACTTGAGCAATTAGAACATCTAAGAGATACTTTTAAGTTAGAGAATAGGAGCAGGTAGTCTTTCCTTTGTTTAAAAATTTAAATGCCGACGGATAGCCAGTGAATGCTCTATTGCAAATAAATCTCAAATATGAAATACTGACTCCCCACATTTTTAAATGAGTTCCATTCTTTATTAGTAGTGCTAGGCACAAATTAGCATCCAATTAATTTTCTTTTTTTTTACTGACATTATATTACTCAGTACATTAAGAATGCAAAAATTAAGCCCTGGAATAAATGTATGTTAAATTAGGTAATTATTTTAGTGAGAACTTATACAGGTTCTGTTTGGGAAAAAGAAGTATGAGGTAGTGTAAAACTATATATAATTTTTAAATGACCTATTTTAATGGTTTTAATGCAATAATAATCAAATTTTCTAAATGAAAAGAGCTGAAAAATGAACGACAAGGAAGCCTAAGACTGATGCTGTAAATGAGCAAACATCATCTATGCCTTAAATGATGACTGAAATTACTATGGATTCAAAATAGAACTATTGGGTGCAATAATTTCCGATCCATGAAAAACCTTTGCATATAAAAAAGGGATTTTTTGCTTATACAGAATTTGACATTGGAATATTTGTTGCGACAGAACTGTTAGAGAACTATGTGTTGAAGTACTGCAGGTGGGATACAGCACGCACGCACGAATAGATGCAGGTACATTTTGCATGGCTGCAGCTCCCCAGTTGCTTTTGTGGACAAAGCAGCCCTGTAGAGCAGGGATGAGCAAACTGCAGCCCAGCATCTTGAGTAAATACAGCCCAGGGAGCCCGCCGGGGCCCAGCAGCATGGGCGCAGAGGCATGGGTAGCACCACAGCCTGCGTTACTGCCGTGCAGGTGATCGGGGAAGGCAGCCAGGCAGGCCAAGGAGCTCACTTGTATCTGGGGAGCCCACAGAGGCAGGCAGGCTGATACCGCCTGGGCATTAGGTGGGGCTGAGGAGAAACCAAATTGTTCTACCAGGAACACCTCCCACAGGGAAAACCACCGGTGGCGCTGGTCTGGAGAGCTGTTTTGCTGTCGCTGCTGGCAGCTGAGGCAGGTAATGAAGATGAATGGGCTGCAAGGAGCCACGGTCTCACCCAAGGCTGCACGCTCTGGCTGGGTTTGCATCTCACATCTGGGGAAAAGAGGCGTGACGAAGCAGGAGCGAAACTAGTCCAAATGAGCCATCCATCACAACCTGTTGTGCCTTCAGCCCAGATGAGAAATTTCAGATAATGGCTGAGGACTGAGCTAAGTGCCGTCGCTCCTGCCACACGGAAAGGACAGCTGAGAGGTCCACTGCTGTGATGCCTTCAGCTTTTCCCAGATTAAAATAAAGTGGTTATAAAGCACAAGCAAGAAACAAATTCTTCTTGTTTGGATCCTGAAACAAAATTCATTGTCCTAAATTGGTATATTAACCTGCTTTCATTCCCCATGTGTACAGACCAGCTTTCCAGCCTTAGAACTAACTGCTGGAAGTACTGAGAAGGTAGAGAGTAAAAGTTAACAGCCTGATTTTCCTTCTTCAAATCAACAAGACATTGCTTCCTTACAACATATTCCACCAAGCAGCATACAGAACAAATACTGATGATTAGTGTGTTTGATAAAACAGTCTGAACAGGGATGTTTGGGAAACAGTAGAAGTTGTAATTTCCAGCTGGGAGGCAGCTCATTAAAAGGCACGAAATCAGCTCAAATTCTGCCAAGAGGGAGAAACAAGAAAGGAAAAAGATCCCAAGGTAGTGTGCTACTGGTATGGAATATTTGCCTTGCTTGAAATTTAAGACATATTTAACAAAGAGGATGCTTTCAGTTAACTCTTTGGAGACTTTAAAAAGAAATCTGCTCTTAGCTTTCTGTATTTTTTTCCATGGGTTTAATTGCCAAGGACTCCTGGGTTCTGCTGTAACAGCAGTCATTACAACAGTGGATGAAGCACACCGACATCTCAACATTTATTTACCTACCTCTAAACTTGGGGATGGTCCTAGTCCTAGTTTTTAGTGGGCATTAATTATTTGATTGTAAAGTGGGACCTGTACCTGGAAGATGCCTCCTGTGCCGTCTCATTGACTTTAAGTAAACTCTCTCAAAGTAAACTCTCTTCCCTGCCGTGTTCCTAGCTGCTGGCATCAGGCTCATCTCACTGAGCAGTGCTCCACAGCCTTGGCCCCATCACCAGTCCGGGCAGGCAAGCCCTGAATATTGGACAGGGGGATACAGGCACCTTCTCACAGCCGGGGAGGGAGTGTGGACCAGGATAGCCTTTCATGACTGCCCAGGGACTTGCTGTGTGGAGATGGTTTTTACCCAGTCTTCTTCCTCATGAACCTGATTCAACACCTGTTAATGCAATAGGACCTTCTGCATTGACTGTAATCAGGAGGCCAAGAAGGCTTGGGCCGTTTGGGTTTGCTAACAATTTTCAGAGCTTCACCAGCAATGTCTTACTATCGAGTGCTGAACTTGCGTAGGGAGCTTCTGGCCGTCAGCATGGGATGACACAGAAGCAAGGAGTTTTGATTAAGTAATGCTTTGCAATGTCACTGAGATAAGAGGAAGTATCTGCAATCTTGAATTAAAGATTTTCTAGGCTCACTGCCTGCAGATAATACACATTTGTGGTTCTAATATATAGGTATAGACAACAATTCCTTTAGTAGCATTAAATTTTATAGCTGTTGTTCTACCTGCCATGCAAAGTAGTCTGAAATGATCAAGTTAGGAGTTTAAGGGCAGCTTCTATCAGAGAAAAATAAAAATAAAAACACACACACACAAAACCCCCCAGCAACACAGAAAATGTACTGCAGAAAACCAGAAACAATTAAGATAAGTCTTAAGAAAGATTCATTCAGCATAATTGCCTTGTCAGAAAGAGGAAGAAAATTTCACGTTCACATTGTTTTCTCTTCCCCTAAATCAAGAAAGGGAATTAAGTGAAACTGATGCAATCACAGCTCTGATTTGGCTGTAATCTTATGGCTGGGCCAAACAGTGAAGCCATAATCTCCAGTCATGGCACAGCATAGTGAGTGCCGGCAGCGGTTCCAAGGAGCCCTTCATTACTACTCTAGCAAGAAACAGAAGGGAAGTTTGATAGGATTTCCCCAAAGAATTTCTCTTAAATTCAAACCTACTGTTGTTCTGAAACTTACCTACCAGGAACTAGGACCTTTACAGTCCTTACAATTATTATTTTTTTCTTTTTAAAAGCTCTAGATCGTGACTATATGGCACATTTTTTCACACACCTGGTGAGGTGCCAAAATCAGTTCCTTCTTTTTCCTCCCTTTCTCCAAAGAAAATATCTTCATTTTCCATTTTGTCCACTTCTCCCTTTCTTTCTTTTTTTTTTTTTTCTCCAATTTGTATATACTGAACATTTTACATGGAAGCATTCTATTCTATAACACACCAGAAAATATGTATGTTGTAGTAAATACTATATGGCAATTTTGTTTGTCATTTGCCTGAATTCATTCATTAGGTAATATTACGATAAAGTCCATATCAAATGGAAGGGGAAAATGCTTTCTGAATGCCATGTTCCTCCCAAATTCAAGGCAGAAAGGAATTAATCACAGAGGGAGGAGGGCAGGGAGGAGTTCTTGGTAGCTGGGGAGACAACGTGGTATTTTGTGCAGCAAGGGGTGAGCAGAGCTCCACAAGCTGTGGGGAGAGGATCTGTGGAATCCTGCACAGCCAGAAGTTGTTATTAGGGAACAAATAACTGATGAGACGCCTGATCACAGAGGAGAGCTGTATGGGATAACACTGTGGACAATTGCTCAACAGAAACCATGAAATAGTCAAGCGTGCTCTCAAAATGCAAATCCAGCTGCCCAAGAAATACAGGTGATATGTGTTGGGAAGTTCACTCTAAAACAAAGGAGACCAACATCCTGCTCAAGACAAGCCCGGAGACCACAGAAGTAGTGCTCTGCCTTTCTTGGGGCCGAGCCTCCCAGTGTAACTCATATCATATGGCCTACCGAACTGATTAACAGGCCATTAATTTGTAAGGGTGCACTCCAGCATCAGCATCACAGCTTCACGTGACACACAATAAATTGTAGTCCTTTTGGGGAATCTCTAGACTACTGAGAGAAAAGAATTTCTGAATTAGGAAAAGGAGCGCACACGGACAGCCAATGGCTCTGGAAGGGAGGCGCACCTAGGAAGAGTGACATGGACCGAGGGGTTCAATTTTGACACTCCAACTCCTGTGTAGTTAGAAAGCTGGGCAACCAGTGTGGCCTCACCACAGCCTCAGGAGGACCTGTCTTTGAAGAAAATAGTCCTGACGGAGTCACTCAGGAGGGCAACATGTTAGCAACAAGTTGAAAAGAAGAAGAAATTAATAAGCATTGATCTATCCCAAAATCATGCCTGAAGACAAACTTAATCAAGACAACAAAGACATGACAAGAAGAATGTCCTTAATTCTCTACAGATCAGTTCTTGATGACTGGGTAATAAATTAGATTTGGGATTTCTCAGGTAGCTCAGACCATTTAGCTTAATAAGGAGAGAATGATAATTAGATCATATCGTGTAAATACCTGCATGAGAACAGAAATCTGATAAGTGAGGGCTCTTCCATCTACCAAACAAAAACTCCAATTGACTCACCGAAGCTATAAACCCAAACTAAAAATATCACGCAAAATCCAGAATGTGAGGCCAGGGATAACCACTACCAAGCTGTACTAACACTGGGTTTCCCATTTCTGGCAATCCATTAGAAAGCTGTATCAATGGTTATGGTGGATTTCCTACTTCTGGCAACCTTAAAATTGAAAAAAATATATATATATATATTTTTTTTTCTTTTTTGAGGGTGTTTTCCCCCAGATGACAAGGCTCTAATACAATTTTTGGGAAGGCGGCTTGTGTTGTAGAGACCCTCAACCTACATAATCACAACTCCATGTGCTTTATAATCTGCAAATCCCTCTTCTGTGTGAACTCATCCATTCAAGGTGCTTAGTAGGGTCTGTCACAGGCTAAAGGGGTAAATTTCAGTGGGAACTGCTTGTCAAAATATTGGCAGCCCTTCACTATGGCATTCCTGTTAAATAAAGCTCCCTTTGAAATTACAAATAACGTGTGAGAAAGAGCCAGAGCTATGTAGACCATCACTGGTTAAATTACAATGCTCTGCAGAGAATTTTTGCAAGCACATGTAAACAGGAAAAAAATGAAATAATCCAAAACAAAAAGAAAGTCTGCAGTCAAAATTAACTGTCACATCCGTCGAATCTATGGACATAAATCTGAGGACAGCTTACACTAATCAAGAATTGCTTCCAAATTCCCATCTGTCACAAAAAGATAAAGGTCATTCTTACATTGTCTCTTGTCTCCTCCCCAAAATGCTCACAGTTTGCAGTCAGGCTTCTTTACACATGCGCGTGCCACGAAGCAATACAGAGCTCAATTATTTTTCCTCTAGAAATGCATGTTTTTCTCTGATATGACTAATGGGGGCTGGGCTAAATAGACCATAATGTGAGTATCAAGAGAACTGATGAAATTGGGTAAAGGGTGAAGGGAAGGCCTAAAATCTAGATAGCTGGTGTTTTATAAAAAGGAGAAAAGTTTTGGCAGAGATTGCCAGTTGCTTAATCCAGTCCCAGTGTAAATGCTTACCTCTCTAGCCTCCTGCAGTGAGTAACGTGGATGATGCAGTCGCACAGTAAGATGGACTGCCCGGTCATGCAAAGTGTGAACGTGCCTGGGATGTGCCTTGGTTTGCAAAAAAATCAGGGCAGAGAGCCAATAAAGAGGAGATGCTGCCTGCCCTTATTCTGTCTTCCCATCCAATGCGTGCACGAGCATGTCACTGCAGAGGCAAGAGCCCAAGGGTTTGGGCAAGTGTGCATGGCCATCACTGGCATCTGAAGTAGTAAATATACTTATCCACATATGAGAACAGACTACCCTGTAGGGCTATAAAGACATGGAGCGCAGTCTTTTGGGTATTTCTACACCTTATTTTTGCAGTTTTTCAGAGCAACACCAGAGTTTGGCCTCTTCTTACAACTAGCATGTATAGCCCTCTTCTTAATATGCATTCGGTGAAACGCAAACCACTCCTGGTTTTTGGGAAAGGGATTTCATGTCTGAATTTGGGGATACTAATTTGCAATCTCAGATTGAAGTCACTTTCCATGAGGTTTGCCTCCAGACTTGAGACATTATTGATTGTGCAGCAAGGTTCAAAATCAAATTAAATGCATTGATTTGCTCCTAAGAAAATCTTGTACAACAGAAGAAGCTGCTTCTGCAAGCGAGTCTCTTAAAATTAAAAACCAAAACAAAACAAAACAAACTCCCATTGCTTAATAAAAACTCTTCCTATCTGATGAAGTCTTTGTCCCTTTACAGGGACATCAATTATTTTTAGCTTTGATTGTGAAGAAAAATACTAGTGGAACAGCTCTTGTGTGAGTCACAGTAGATAAGCAGCAACGCTGAAAACATAGCTAGGATTTTACCAGGTTGCTGAGATGGTAGTGAAGGTGGTTTTGTATCACCTAGGAAGATAAAATTATGTACTTAAAAAAAAAAAAAAAAAGTGATACCAGTCCAATTTTGAAAAGGAAAATCTCTCCCCATTGTATCAAACTGATGCTTATTTTCTACCCTAGTACAGTTTGATATATTTGGGGATATTTCCTTACCAATCTTTTTTTCACCTCTCCTAAGAATATAACAAACCAGTCTGTTTACAGCGTTACAGATTAGCATCCAAGAGGAGATCAGGGAATAAGACATTTCTGCCAGCTCCATTGGCAAAACTCTTATTAATCAAAATCAAGCACTGTGGTTACTTTTAAGCAGCCATGGCTGCTGAACCCTGGAGCTTTAACTTGTCATTTAAAGAGTGGGGTTACTGCTTGTGTAAGCAGTCATGTCTGAGCTCTCCGGAATTTGGGAAAACAAAAATGTGAAGTCAAACTCCCTTATTCTGTCTCAATTAGAAAGGCTGCAATTCCCAGGGTGAGATACTGATGAGAAATACCATCGTGGCATTTGCCTTTCGTTCAACACAATTAATAAATGATTTGCAGCAATACACACAGGTGAGGGAGCTGAAGTGTTCCTCTTTGCCCCTTGCCCAAAAACCTTACACCAGGCACCAACCCTGCTTCTGGGTCCTGACCCCTGAGCGTGCTGGCCTTGGGGTCAAAGTAGTACTTCCCCAGGGATATGGGAACATCCACAAGATGCTCACTGGCAGGATGGAAGGAGCTCTGGTGGGGATGGGATCAGCTGGAAGGTGTCCTCAGGGTGGACAGGGGATGAAGACTTGTTTGGAGGAGGTCTTGGTAGGGAAGTGTGGCTTTAGGAACTGACCATCCGTACATATGAAGAGAAAGAAAGGTTAATCAATGGACGTGTGTGGTGGCTGGACAGGGGGAGGTTAAAAGTATGCACTGAGGAACAGTCAGATGAGGTGAGATGACATAGCCATGACATAAAAGTAGGGTGGGAAACACAAGAGTGGCTTGTGCATACAATCAGCACAGGCACTTGGCCTTTATCCCCCTTCTGTCACAGCTCCTTTGGGCTGTATCCTCAGCTGGGATAATGCAGCACACCCAGGCAGGAGTCAATTAAACTTCCTTCTGTATACCAGCAGGGACTCCCTTTTTCTCTTTAGAAAGCTTGCTCCCTGGGGCATAAATTGAGCTTTAATCTACAATAGAGCAGCACTATAGGGGCTCTGCTCTTGACTGGAGTATCTGGGAATTACTGCAATGCAAACAGTAATTTCATAATATTAATGTAAGCGTGTTGTTAGATTGCAGAGTCACACATTACTGTTAATACTCTTGGAGTCAGGTTGCTCATGCACAGTATTGCAGAAGGTTTAATTGGGAGGGCTAGGTGGCTATGGAGGGCTCATTATGGCCATTTCCTGCAAGGATGATATGGTTTGCACTGTCTGCAGCCCAGCGGAACTATGTGGAGGATTCTGCACTGAAACTGGATATTATTCAAGGCTCTTCAGAAATTTTCCCCACTTCGCTTTTTAAATACGGACACAAGGGAAGGAAAACTGTATCTGAAAAATTTCACTGTCATCACTTGTAGGAGTGTTTTTTCTTCCGTTTTGCTGTAGCTGCACAGTATTTTTCTCCTTTGTAAAGCAGTTTTAAGATACACAGATGGAAAAGGGCACAAAGTGTGCGTTCACATTAAGAATTACTAGTTACTGTAGAGAGCTCATGACCTGGATGAATCTCCCAGGTGAGACCCTGACCTCACAGCAGTCAGTAATAATGCTCCACTGACATTGGGGGGTGAGATTCTGCTTTCAGGGCCTTACGGACAGTGTCAGCTTGGCAGTCTGCATCTGTTGCTGCACTGTGGGATGGAAGTCTTGATGCCAGGTCCTGTGTTCTGTTTATTCCAGTGGAAATTGGGTTTGGGGTTTCTTTGGTGATTTCCCAGCTAGATAATAAAGATGTAAAAGAATGGAAGCATGGCGTGAAAGCAAGCTGATGGTGTGATATTGTCGGTGTATCCTCTTTTCCAGAGATCCTATTTCTACAGAATCCACACTGAGCAAAAACCTAAGCAAACCTTAGCTTGACCTGCTTCTAAAAGCTGTGCGCTCTTCCCACAAGCTCATCGAGTGTCTTGTCTCAGACGTCCAGAAAATGAGCTTCCCCACTGCTGTCATATTGATATGTTAAGAAGGAGATTTTGTAAAATACTGAGAGAGTGAAAACCATACATGACTTCCTTAAACTAAAAAACAGATCCGGTACTGTGTCTGAGCAAAAATAAATGAAGAAGCTAGTATAGGTCATCCTCACGCCAAGAGATACTGGAGGGCTAATCAGAGGACTACAGAAGACACCTAAGCTGTCATACTGTAAAACTGATGGATGTCGGGATTGTGTACATTCAGCTTTTGACCTTTTGTTTGCATATTATGATGACTTTCTGTGTTGCCTATCACAGTGATGCAGGTATTCCCAAATCTGAGTAACAAACTAGAAATTCACAATGAACTGCAAGGGCTGCAGCAGTAATTAGTAAGATTCAATTTCCACCCTTCGCCTGTTTCACATTAAAGTCATTTTCCATTAGAGCCGTTTCTGTGGCAGTAGGTTAATTACCTTTTTTTTTTCTTCCCCTTTTCTAACAAGTTATTTCAAACAGCTAGGTAAATTATATGCACATTCCAATTCTACTTATTTACAGCACTGAATGGACAACTCCATAAATGTCTAGCTTAATTTTGCAGTGAATTATGGAGGCCACCCCAAGCTGTCCTATATTAGCCTCGACTCAAAAGCTGTGACAGTGATTGCTGAAAGGTTGTAAAGATTGAACAAGGTGTCATAAAAACACAACAGTGGCAATAAGAAATGTAAGTATTTATCGATAGCTGGACACCAGCTAGTGTGTGCAAGTACTGTATTGCATTCTATACATCTGTAATATTTCTCTACGTATGGCTCAATTCGGCTGCAGAAAACTTGAGACTACAGAAAACCTGACTCCAACTCTCAGCAGATCACTCCTCCTCAGAACTGCAACATTAATTTATAATGCTAAAAGTAAATAACTCATTGAAAAAAAATAGGTATTAACAATAGAAATATGTTTTGGTGGAGGCCAGGTAACAACCCACAGCAACACTCACAGTCTATGCAAAGAAACTGCCTGTTTAACATGTTAAAAATATGTGAATGCCTCATTTCTTATGCTCTTTCCTTAAGTATTTGTACACAGAGCTGGAGACAGGATACTAAACTAGACAGACCTTTGGTCTGACTCAGGTATGTGTGCTTGGACATAAACACCAAGGCATAAGCACACTTGGGCATAAACACAAATCATTCCCCTCTGCTTCCAGTTTGCATACCACTTGCTCACTCCCCATCCTGTTTACTATCTCTCACATGGACTAACCCTCACTCCCGCCCAAGTGTACATGTGTTTGACGGAGTTAACTGCTATTAGAAAGTTGTCTTTCATCAGGTCTTCCCAACCAGGAAGAGGGCAGTTAGACCAGGAGCTTATGGTCAACAAAAACAGTAATGGGAAAAACAAACAAGGCCAAAGTCAGGGTGTTGAGGACCTTGATGAGACTCGAGGCAGATGAGAAGTCAGGAACAGTGATCCAGAGGGTCTGTGCATGCTGTGTTCCTATTCCACAAGCAAGGAACCCAGCTCCTCACTTACCTTGGCCTTCCCTTCAGACACTGAGCTAGAGGAGTGTTTCTCCCCAGAACATGTAGCTTAAATTAAGGAGGGGTATACAAATAGGAATTTTGGCTTCCAACAGCCCTTGGTGAAGGCAGAAGTACCTTCAGCACAGAGGAGGCAACTCTGCTCTTCTTGGTCCCAGCAAGAAGAGCAGCAGAGAAGAGGGGTGTTCCTGAGAAAAAGCTGAGGAGTGCCCTGTCCACAGGCACCAGGGCATGGGCAGTGCCTAGTCACATCTCCTGTGATGAACCAAAGTGAATGAAAACTATCCTCTCACACTGAGGAAAAAAAAATCACAGTATATATGCTTTGTCCACTTGTCAGTTGAAAAGGGCTATGTAAGCTGAATAGCAAGGAAGGCTATGGAGAAAAAAGCAAGAAAAAGGGATATTTGTGCTTTTCAAAAAAAAGCCAGCTTCTATTCACTGCTTTTTGTGTGTTAGGTGTAAGTGGTAGATTTATAGCCACACTGTCATGTAAAAGCCCCTGAAAGTCAGTCTCTTTTTTCCTAATATACCAAATGTCCTAAGAAAGATGAAATGCAGTAATGTGTATCTAGCTCCAGCCCTGCTCTCCTGCTGCAAGCAAGCACTACTCTGCAAGAGCTAGAACGGTGCCTCCGCACACACAGACAAAAATCTGCAACATTAGAGACCAAACACCTCAATTTTGCTGGGCCTCTGAGTCATAATCCTTAATGAGGTACAAGCTGTGTAGCTACAGCTCCCTGAGCTGACATTAAGGAAAATAAACACTGCTCTGCCAGAAGCAGAGCTGAGGAAGCCCGATTTTCTATGGGCTTGCATCCTACAGCCCTACTCTCTCCTCTTCAAGCAATATCTCCCGATTCCTTCCATACGTCACCTGTGGTTCACCCTTTCCCTCTTATTTCTCCAGCTCCCCTCACATCTGCTGATGTCCACCACCCCTGGATGTGCACATCCTACATCCGACCTCCTCCCCTGTCCCCATGGACCACCTAAGCCAAAGGCAGTTTCCCCTGTGGCCATCCCGAAGCCACAGCTGTGCTGGTGCCAAACACAACCTGCAGCTGCTGGTGCAAACTGCAAAGGGGGGCACATATGAAAACTTCAGCAGCTCTATGTTTTCAAGTCATTTCTTAAATTCGGATGAAAATGCTCAGTTTTGAGGGCAGAAGTGACAGACAGCGTGATCGCATGAGCTTTGCTTCCTCAGGAGATTCGTCCAGAAAGCACAAGAGGGTTTGCAGTTGTGGTCGTGCAACTGGGTGATGGCAAGGCCCAGGCCTGCGTGGTGTTATCCAGCCATTCTCTCTGACTTTCTTCTGCCTGCCTACTTTAAAGTTGAATGTAGGGACCCAGTCCTCAGAGCTCAGTGAGGTAAAAGCTGGGCTAATACCAGCGTTGGTCATTTTCCCCAGATAATAATGAGGGATGCTGAAGCTCTTCCTGAGCTGGAGGCATCCCTGCCCTGCTGCAAGTCTCTGAGGGCTTATAATCCTGGCTGGGAGACTTTTATGACTTCAGGAGCATCGCTGCTGCTCAGAGCATGAGCAAACTCAACTCACCTCAGTCTGCAAAAAGCCTGTGTGGACACAGTCACCTGAGAGCTAGATTCGCAGAGCAGCTGCCGCCACTGCTGAAAACAGCAGTGATTGTCCTCAACCAGGCGAAAAAACTCAACCAATGAACTAACAAAAGAAACGAGACACAAAAAGCCCAGGGATTTCAGGAAACATCTTCTGGGAAGTGGTGAGGAAACCAAACGAACACAGCATGTCCATCACCAAGCCAAAGTTACTCTTTTGTGGAGGTTTATAACAGGAATAAGTCTGGACTGAATGAAGCATGAATGGAAATGCATGTGCAAAGCACCAGAAAAACAGCATCACCAGGGTTAACGAAGCAGCCTCTGCCAGTACCCAAGGACCCACTGGCAGCAATGATATGCTAATGAAGATGTTGTTTATGCCAAGACCAGAAGGCCTGTGCTCGGATAAACCCACAGCTCTGATGATTCGTCAACAGAAGATCCCACTGGAGGAAAGCAACAAAATTACAGCGCCCTGCCTGTGCCATTCCTCTCGGTGGCACCTCTGAGATATCCCAAATGTGAAAACGCAAACAAAGCATGGCAGATTTTGTTAAACTTTATGGGGGATGAAGTAAGCAAAACTGTGTCTTTTCCAACCTAGGTGATTCATTCTATGAGGCCAAAGGGCCATACCGTAACTGTTGGCCTCTAATCATCCCAAAACCTATTTGCCATCACCAATGAGGAGGAACTGCTGGCCCGTGTCTCTTTCGCTACATAGCACACGAGCAACCCTTGGCCAGAACACTTGGGTTCACGCATCTCACTGCACACAGCTGGAACATGGCGTGAGTGTCAGTGGGTGAAATCAGTTGCATTTAGTATAAAAAGCTTTGCATTTCACTGAAATCTCACTTTGAGCTCTGCTGTGCTGATTTCCTGCATCTGAAAGCACAAAGACAAACAAATTAAAAAGAGTTCCAAATTCTGGCACCAAATGGAAACACAATCTATTGACCAGTTGACCCCCTCGCTTTTAGTGCTGTGTTCTCCTAAATGATTACACTTACCAGCTAATTTTTAGTATTAACATTTATGTTTATGTATATCTGGAGGTATTTGAACAGGTAGAAAGGGTTTAAAAGTGGAAAGGGTTTTAAAATTGGCAGCTTTCCAAGATCATCTCCTTTATCTCCTGGGTCTTTTCTTCCACTTCTTCTGCTGCTTTATTGGAAGGAGTGGGCCGTATCCCCCGTTCCTAATTCTCCTCCCTAACTTCAGCTATAGACCACTGTATCTGGGAAATGTCACAGCAATGAGGTAAATGATCCTTTTCTTCTAAGCATTTCCAATTTCTGCCTTCATCTAGTGACAACAGCAAAAAATGGATCTGCAAGAAGCCAGATTTCCATCAAGATGACTGAAGCATCAGGCTGTGACCTGTCATATCCCTCTGAAACCTTCTCTTAATTGCTCTTCAAAGCAAGTGCTTCCTACAGAGTTCCTTCTTATGTTCAGTGCTCCTTTTTGCCCAGAGTCTGCCTAATGCTTAATGAAATCTCCAATACCCCATGACAGTTATATACACAAAGCTAACCCCATTTCTTGGATTATGGGTCATTTTTCTCCATTTAACAGGTGCAGAGTAATCCTAAATTCAATGTCTCATCCTTATTTTTCAGGAATCTGAGATGCTCTGTTGGGGTCATTAGAGAAGAGCTACCATCCCATTGAGCAACTTACAATCTGGTAATGCAAGGTGTGAAAAGGCTTTTACTGCAAAGTGGGTAAAGCAGAGACATGACATAGGTGGAGGGGATGAAGGCATTTAGCAGGGGTCAGGCTGCTTGAGAACAAGTGGGAGATCTCCCCTCCCAGGACCCTCTGTGCTACGCCCAGCTGCTCACTAGAGCATTCCACAGCTCCCCGGGCTCTTCACTGCTCTTCCCTTCTCCACTCATGCCTTAGGGTGGTCCAAAACTAAGCGCCTTTTTCCTCTTTTGGGGAGAATTGAGCTGTCTCCCCATTCCTCCCTGTCCACTTGAAGAGCTTTACACCACGCACAGTCTGTGGTCCTTTTTTTGGAAATACTCATCTGTATACCTAAGCTAAGTTTTTTCCTTGCTGCCCAGTGGACTGTGATAGTGAGGATCTGAGCTGACACCTAGGCAGAAAATTCCCTGTGTGAATTCTTATTTGGAGGTTCACTTAGGGGGAGCGGGAGAGGATTAAGCTTTATATCTATGCTGCAACTTCTTGTAAATATAAATAGTAGGAACAGGAAAAGAAAAACTCCTTATTTGATCCCAGCTTTTTCACAAACTTGTTTTGTGACTGCATGTAACTGGAGCCAACTGCTCCCCTATACCTACTGGTAGAAGGGACAAATAACACGTGTGGTATTTGGTTTGCAACCAGCATGAGCTTACTGAAATGGGACCACTCTGATTAACAAAAAGGCTGTCTAAATGCAAACGTATGGCTCACACTACTCAACAAGAAGAATTGTTTTATGGCATTGCTTGCCAGTTGCTTTACAGAGACAAGTTCTGGCTTTGAAAACTGCTGTCTCTGCTCACCAGTGGAGTATTCCTATCACAACAGTGGTAGGCCTTCCAGAAAGAACAGCAACTTTCACATTTCATCTTAAATATTTATGTATCTATGATAGCACATCATTTCTGTAGAAAATGTTGATACATATTATTAAACAAGGGTACAGCCAGGGCTCAGCTTGGCCAAGACTTTAAAGCGAACACCTCCACAAGCTGAAGGCCGCTCTACCTACTTTTATCTGAACCTGTATAAATTATGGAATAGTTCATCTGTATGATAGTGTTCTCATACTGAGTACATATCAGTACTGAGTTCTCATAATCCATATTAACCCTGCAGATCATGAGCCATCTGCGGTAACTACAGTACTTCCAGCTAAACAAAGATCTTTTTCCCTCCCCTGTTATCCATGCTATATGGAAGGAAAAAAACAATTTGTACTTCAGTAGTTTTCAGAAGATGAGAACTCCTCTGAGCCACAAAAGACAGAACTGACACTCACATTTCTGGAAAAATAGGATGGATATACTTCTTACAACTGTTTTACAACATGTGTTAGCAAACCCACACAAGAGGAAGTTGCTTATTCTAAATATCAGAGACACAGTGTAGGCTTGCTAATACAATGAGAGTCTTGTCTTCTATGTGTGAGAGTTGTTTTTGTTTGTTTGTTTGCTTGTTTTAGATGCCATGTAACATTTGGACGCTACACAGAGAGGTCTGGGAAGAGTGTTTCTGCAGCTGAGTTGATAGCACTGCTATTGTAGAAATCACAGTTCATCTACAGAAAATCTATACAGCAGAAGGTCCATGACTTAGAGTAGCCAGAACATGCACATGGTCTGCCTCATTTCTCTTCATGTGCTATGAAGAGCAACAAGCTATCCCACGTACCTTTGCAACCCAAATGAGATTTTTAGACACTCACACTGGCTTTTCTCTCTTTTTTTTTTTTAATTTTCATTAAAAGATTTCTTTACTCTTTGTGAAGAAAAAATACCCAAAACACCTGGGCAGGATTGCCACGAGGACTTCCGTTGCCAGCAAAGCTACAATGCATCTATTTCCCCTTCCTCCAATACTTTTTTCCAGTTACTTGAACACATAGCAATGCACATTTTTTATCTTACTTAAAAGAAAACCAACTCTTTCAGTTATTTTTTGTACTGCCTTGACACATTTTAGTACCAACCAGTGGCCTGTGCATGAGAGGTCTGAAACCACTGATTTATACAACTCATCCGTCTCACAGTTTGACCATTAAGACTATTAGAATGCTGTTTGGAGAGAATCTCTGCTAGCTTCTTGCACTTTTCTGAAGATAACAAATACTTGGATGCCCCAGCTATCATCAGCCTCGCAGGAAACTTTCACTTAAACCATCTGGATTTCATTTGTGATCAATTGAACTGGCATCTGGGTCTTGTCTTACCACAGAAAAATCATTACTCTTTGTATAATTACATTCTCTGTAGAGAAGATGAGTGTGTTTCCAGGTAAGAAAAATTAAGAGAGAGACATTATATTATCTCAGAGTGTTCTCTCCATTAAAGAGAATTTTATCTACTTTTAAATGCATCAGAAATTCACTAAAGCCTATAAAATAAGCATGGGAGGGGCTAGTTTTGTCATATAGATCAAAAACAAAAACAAACAAACAAACAAAACCAGAAAACACAGCAGTGGCAAAACATATATGGTATTGCAGCTTATTGCAAAAACAAAACCAGAGCCACTTCTGCAAGCCTCAAGATCCTGCTGAGTTGTATAATGTCAAGTATCAGAAACACCAGGCAGAAACCTTCAGACCCAGCAGGATCAGCTGCTCTGCTGTCCTATGAGTCAGGTGGGAGGAACTATGTCTGCTTTCCCCCAATTCTGGAAAAGGAAAAAGAAAAAGTGTGATCACATTTGCCAGCATGTGAACGCCAACCATATAACTCCACAATTGCAGTGGTCATACAGATTGACGATGGCCCCTATAGCATATAGCTGTTCTGACAGCTATTTACTCTCCAGAGTTGTTACAAAACTGATGAAAAGAAGTCAATTGGAACAACGATGTTACTTTTCTGCAAAGTTTTAAGAATCTTCCAGAAAGGGTTCCTGAAGCACAATGCCCTCAAAACCTGTGGCTCTCAGAAGAAATCCTTCTAGCATTTTAAAGTCACTTCTATGGGAGAGGGGGAAGGAAAGAAAGACAGTTTGGAAATATCCTTTAATTGAAATTGTGCCAACCCACAGCTTGTGCCCAAGAGCAAAATTCTGTGCCTAAATGTGGGGTCACCTGTGACTGTAGGACCTCAGTCCCACTTCGCTTTTCCTCACCTGTAGGGCATGGCACTTCTTTCTTTCCGTGCTGGTGTCACAGTGAGAGCAGGCAAGGTTTGTCCCAGACTGATGTTCAGTATTCTTAGGATGGACCTGTAAAAATTACTAGGAATTAAGAAAATGTTCTGGTTTCCCCTCAGCCCAAACCACTGCCTTCTCCCAGCTGGTCGCTGGCTGCCCTGGCAGTTCCTGTGCAGCTCCAAGGTCGCGGTTTTCCACCTGACACTTCCCCAGCACTTCCTGGCAATAAACATGCCGAGCAACTTCTAATCTGCTTTCTTCCAAGAAACAATAGTTTTCTACTCTCATTCCCACTAGTCACCCTGCTTTTTCCCTATTTGCATTCATCACTGCTTCTACTGAGAACAAAAGCAAAATATTCATTTCATTTTGGTGACAAACTGGCTGTATTTATTTCCATCCTGCCCTCACTACATGACAGCCCCACTTCTTCATTTTCCTGGTGCTTCTTCATTTTCCCAGTGGCTGAAGTTTTTTTGTTGTTGTTGTTTCTGTGGTTTTTTGCTCTTTTTTATTACTATTTCTATTAATATCATTTTCAAAATCCATCTCAGTTCAATTCTTGGCAATTTTTACTTTCTTTTTGCACTTTGTTAACCTCACGACATCAGTCTTGCCACAGGCTGGATGTTTACTCTTAATATCTGTCCTGCAGCTCTTATTCCCCTCGTATGACCTTAGCCTTTTCTTAAATATTTTTACCTGTGAACTTGGTTCCAAACTCCACATTGTCATTAAATCAAAGAAGAAAATACTTGCAAGGCCTACTCTGCAATTAAGCTTTTATGCACACCAAAACAGCCAGCTTCACAAAGGTTGACCCTTTAAAATCAAAAGCACTGTTTACATGTCCCTTAGCATTACCCCTTCCTTTAATCTGAAGAAATCATTTGATTCAAAGTTGATTTCTAAAACCAGTACTTTCTAATATACTTATTTTTTACCAACTCAAAGCTTCAATAGATCAGCACATTTAATTTGTTCAGCAGCCATGTGGAAAAGAAGAGGTGGGTGTTCATTTCCCAGAATACCTGGATTCTACTATAAAAATGAGCATGTGCTCTAATCTGGAAGGTTAGACACAGTTCTCAGAAGGATTGATCCAGACGGTGTTAGGAAGCCCATTAGCTGCATCCAGGGCTAAAGTCGGGGATAACAGTCCCTTGAGTCTTCTCTAGTGAAGCTCCAAAAGTTATCTGGATGCTTTCCTCTTTCCCTAGGGCGATTTGGGTTCATGCATAGCACCATTTCTTGTTTCTGTACTTTCTGACCTGTTGCAGAATGTAAATTCTTTTCCTGTGCTCACCTCGGAAAGTGACAACACACACCTACACTGAGAGCATCATCCCAATAATTCATTTTCCAAGCGTCCCTAATTCCTGTCTCACATAGGGAGATTTTTTAAAATGCTTGTCAGACTCTTGCTGGGCCTATGAGGGCATCCTCTGAGGGTCAAAAAACCTGGAAACACACCTGCTTGCTCAAGACTAGGATTCATTTTTTGTCAACTTCTGAGGGTATAACAGAAGGATAGAAAGGTTCTTTTAGGAAGTTCAGAGCAGAAACAATTCTGCTTTTGGTCTCTAATCCTTTTGTAATTTTTCTCTTTTGTAGAGGGAAAAGAAGTGGTTTACTCTCTGTGAATTTTGCAAGGCTGACCTAGAAAGATTCTTGTTGCCCATAAGCATAATAAAGAGACTTTCTATACTGTTATAATTGTGAAGATGTTTCAGGAAAAAATAAATAAATAAAATCTGGTCTAGATAAAGCTCTGAATAATCACTCTAAACTTCATCTAAAACTAATTAATTCCCCTCTTCACTTTACAACTATTTTTCTTCAAGAGTTCTTTATGGCTTTGCATGATAGATTTAGGTTCCTCTAGTTTCCCTTGCATACAATTTCATACAAGCATTGAGGACTTCTTACCATGTTAAAACAACTACGTCAGTCCCATAACTGCTCTGGAAATGTAAAATAAAATCACTGGGCTGCAGGCAGTCCCACAGTTATGGAAGGAAAGCCTCCTTTTCAGAGTTACTTCTGTTTCTAGACATCCCACAGTTTTCACTCCAGGTACACCTGGAGTCACGGGGTTCTTCTTAAGAGGCAGAACTGACATTCAAGAATTAGAGCCAAACTTAATTTAAATTATAGCCTGCAGTGTAGCTTGGGGACACAGCTGCTTCTGACTTCTCTTTACTCCTCTAATCATGCAGCAGTGTTATGTGGCTAATATTAGCCTCGTTAGAAGGCAGGAGTTCCAGTCAATGCCTGAAAATTTGTGTTTGGGCTTGGACATGCCACAGAAATGCCTTCTGGTACTGAATGGCTCAAACCTGCCTTTCCACATGCTGAAGAGTGTCTTATTCCTCACTGAGCCGTGCTGAAATGAGGAGGGGTACTGGACGAGTGAGGCATTTCTTACAATAAGAGAAATGAGAACAGGGAAGGGATAAGGGATGGATGCCGCTCCCCCCCGACACACACACAGAGCACTGTTTGACCAGTCAGGGTGGGGCTGATGCCTCCATACTGAAGATAGCCCCCTATCACTATTGTGCACGTAGTTAAATGGTTATTCACATACCGTGATTACATCCCTCTCCCTGCAGGCAAGGCAACTTCCTTCTTTCTGAATGGAAACACAAGATTTGCTGCAATAAACAAACCTTGAGCTAGTATGCTTGTTGAATACAAACAACAAAAAAAAAAAAAAAACATTTTTTTTTCCCACTAGACTTTATTTTTTTTCCCACAGAAAAACAACAACAAAAAACATGGTGTTGTTTCTGTTGTACAACCAGCAGCAGATTATAAACCTTCCAGCCACCCATGGAGAGCCCCTAGTGACTCATCAGTACCACAGGGCGGTACCTGCCTCACCCGCACAGCTGCCCAGGTGGTGAGGTTTGGCTCTCTGACGGGATAGCATTACAGAACCACAGACTGGTTTGGGTTGGAAGAGCCCTTAAAGACCATCTGGATCCACCCCTCCTACCATGGGCCAGGCTGCCCAAAGCCCCATCCAGCCTGGCCTTGAGCACCTCCAGGGATGGGGCACCCACAGCTTCTCTGGGCAGCCTGTGCCAGTGCCTCACCACCCTCTGAGTGAAGAATTTCTTCCTTATATTTAATCTGAATCTACTTTCTTTTAGTTTAAAACCATTATGCCTTGTCCTATCACTCCACTCCCTGACACAGAGTCCCTCCCCAGCTTTCCTGCAGGCCCCCTTTAGTACTGGAAGGCCGCTGTAAGGTCTCCCCAGAGCCTTCTCTTCTCCAGGCTGAACAACCCCAGCTCCCTCAGCCTGTCTTCACAGGAGAGGTGCTCCAGCCCTCTGAGCATCTTCATGGCTCTCCTCTGGACTCGTTCTAATACTTCCACGTCCTTCTTGTGCTGGGGCCCCAGAGCTGAACGCAGTGCCCCAGGTGGGGTCTCACAAGAGGGGCAGAATCACCTCCCTCGCCCTGCTGGCCACACTGCTTTTGATGCAGACCAGGATATGGTTGGCTTTCTGAGCAAGGGCAGTGTCACACAGGTGACAGTCCCAGCCTCACTTTAGACATGCTTAATGCAACAGAGAGGGGTACAAAACCAGTTACAGCCAGGTCAAAAAGCTTGATCAGACGCTATCAGGAGAGCCTGCAAGACAGGAACACGTTTTGGAGGAAGGGGCTGAGAAGGATGACCTAAATCCTGCCTTGAGCTGGAAGAGAGATTGGAGAAGAGAGGAGATAAATTTAATGAATACAGAAGATAACATCTAATGACCACACATGCCATCAGATGCTGTACTTTACATATGATCACAGGTTAGTATTCTTGCTTAATAAGAGTCATAAGCCACTGAACCTTAGCAGAAGCAATCAAAACGATCTCTAATTCTGGGGACAATAATCACCAAATGCTTGCTTAGAAATACTCTTGCAATTTATAGCTCCTTCCTTCAAAAATACGTTCTCTCCCAACTGTGCAGCGACTGCACTGAAAACACTTGGGCAAAAGCAGCAGTGGCAGCTGGAAGCTG
Organism: Anser cygnoides; assembly: GCF_040182565.1. NCBI lineage: Eukaryota > Metazoa > Chordata > Aves > Anseriformes > Anatidae > Anser > Anser cygnoides. The sequence goes on along the minus strand of NC_089873.1, from coordinate 118,351,746 downwards.
CAGCGTCATTGACCCTGTGCATCATGAATTCAGGGCAGCCACAGTGCTCTGCACAGCTCAACAATCCCAGCTAAAGCACCACTGAGCTACAAGAAGGGTAGAAAGCAGTCTCATTTTCTTTGCGATCGTGTTAGGAGCGTGGGGGCAAGGCCCATTTGGCAGGGATGCTTTTGGGATGCCCTCACATTTGGCTGCGGGTACCTGTTTGGAGCGAAGGGCCAACTAACGAGATCGCGCCTGAAAGGCAGGCTGCAGGACACTGCAACCGACTGATTTGGTAGCCATGAGTACATTGTCCCTACATTTTTGACTGTAAACTAGTTGTTAATCCACAAAACACCCTTGTGACAACTCATTTTCTTTAAGGAAGAGATTTCATCAGAAGCTTTGAGAAATCCAAGTACACTGTGTCTACTGGATTAACTTTATCTGCATGCACACTGATTCTATTCTCACCAAAAAAAAAAAAAAAGGCAAAAAAAAAAAATACTAACAACAGACTTATGAGGCATAGTTTCCAAGCTGTGCCAGCTCATCCCCATTATTTTAAATTTGTCCATATGTCTACTAGTTCTCTTTTTTATAATGCCTCTCAAAAATACCCCTCAAATCAAAGTCAGATTTATGAGTATGCAGTTCCTTGGGTCCTCACAGGGGCCTGCTTAGAAGTGGGCATCACGTGTCCCACTCCTTCTAACCTTAAGCTTAATTAAAGCCAATTTAAGCAGTAAGTTCTTCACCACAGTTAATAGTTTGGCAGTATCGTATCAGATCTGTTCTGGAGCTCCTGTGCGAGTGCCATCTGGTCCTGTTGATCTGTTGTTGTCCATTTTACTGGTTTGTTTTAAAAAGGCTTTTCATGTCAGTTCAGTATGAGACCTTTCCTCAGACTTGCCCAATTGAAGTTTTCAGGATGGTGATGCCACTGAACTCTGGAATTGGGGCAAACACCAACACGAGGATCCATTTGGCTTTCCTGCCACCGCTTTGAGTCCTTTTTACTCTTTGGTCATTTATCAGCTATAGTGAGTTTCTGCCAGAGACCTTCTGTTTCTGACATGATGGAAATTTTTTTTATTATTAGCTCCATGCCTTTAGTGTGCTGCTACCAAGAATTTTCTTATTGCTTTCTTATGGTTTTATATTTCCTTTTACAGAACATGTATTCTCTTCTAATTTTCTCATTTGGACATTCTCCTCTATTCTGAAAGATATCATTTTTTAATTCTGCTTTAATTTACTTTGCTCTTTATTTGTAACAACACAGAGAGCCTTTTTTCAACACATAATATATTCCTCCTCTGAATTTTCAACATATTTTTAAATGTGTCCATGTGTCTTTTAACTAAAGAAATTTAATTATATTAAATTAAAAAACAAATAGATACTTAAGGTTTATTTCTAAAAGGTTTTCTCATTTGTACATTTTTGTCCTTTTTGAAGCTCTACAAAGAGATCTTTGAGTATTTTAGTTCCTGTGGACTTGCTGAATTTGGGTGCATTGTGGTCTCTATGCTAAAATGGTATTTGCGTCCGTGGCGAACCTCTGCTCTCAGCTCAGGGTGACACCAGGAGCTGCTTTTTCTCAGCCATGCTCTCTGCACCGCTGCTGTAACAAGCAGTTATTTGTGGCATTTACAAATATAATCTCTGCCTCATACTTCCTCATAACATTTACCAGGCTGTGGGACATCACCGAGACCTCCGATTCCCTTTGTTCTCTGCCCTTTCACGCTTTCTAACTCCTCTCCCCGTTTCTCAGCCAAGGTCACCAGCCTGGTCACGCTGTTCAATACTCTTCCTTCAGGCGCGGTGTTTCAGGCCGCAGGGGCTCTCTGTTACCTGTGTGCCACAGATGACTGATTCACCCGGTTTGACTCCAAGCTCTTTTTCAACACGGCGTAGCACAACGTCACCGGCAGTTGCCTCATCAGCTGCAGCCTCGAGCTGTGCTGTCCCATGGCTCAGCTTATTTTCCACGTTGCTGCTATGTTCATTGCACCAATACCATCGTTTAGAAGTCCTCCCGCTTTATTTTTTAGCCCCTACCCATTTATTTTTTGGGCTTGAAGTTTAGAAAAGCCAGCACGTATCTGTTCCTGGCTTTGATGATAGAGGTTTGGGGGTTTTATTCATGACTGCTCCTTGCTGCCTGCCTCATTAAATTAATCAGCTTCATTCCTATCTTTTTCACGTTGTTGTTATTTTTCCCAAATATGGGTGTGATTGAGCACTGTACATGGTCAGGAAAGATCTTCGTGTAAATTGAGAGAGCTACAGGATGTTTGCTCACTGACATCTAAAAAAAAAATCTAGAGAGTACGCTGCCAGTGCCTGGCCCCTGCAGCATGATCTGTTACCCTCTTGTGCTATTATTTATTAATTAACAGCGCAGAGTTGTGCAAAATCAGTCCTGTCAAGAAGCAAACTAAGCAGGATAGCTTCTAAAAATGCTTGTGCTGAATCCTCAGAGGTGGCCTGTAATGAAAAGCATCTAACAAAGCACAGACCTATGCCAAGGTGCCTGTGCTCCCAGCTGCAGATCCCGAGAAAACCCGTGACTGCGATGGGGACGTGGGCAGGGGCTGAAGGTTTGACAGCTTCAGCCCTTCCCCTGAGCTGTGGTCACAGACCTGCTCCATCAGAAAATCCCCCTGCAGCTGTCTCACTGGAAAATAAAACGAGCAAACTTCCAAGACACCATGCTTGACACCAGAGACACCGTCACAGCGCACTTGCTACGCTGTCAGATCCCATTACCCCAGGGAAAAAACCTATTATTTCCCGTTACAGGACCAAACCTACAGATTTTAACAGATTACTTTCACTACGGCAGCAGGAAATAGTGTTGAGCTCCTTCTGTCGTGTCTCAGCCTGCTGCAAGCCACGGTGAACGCGTGGCCATTACTCACCTCTCGCGAAACAGCAGCAGCAGCAAGCCTCCCCCTGGCCAGATGCCCACTAAGACAGGGCATTATACAGAATTGTAATGCCAGCCCCCCCCCCCCCCCCCCCCCGCCAGATTTTCCATACCATGGAGAAAGCAAACCTTTTCGTGGGTCAGCTGCACATATATAACCTCCTCTAAATTATCTAGGTTGCTAGCTAGCCTCCACCAAATGCAGCGTGGGATGCAAAGAGCCCTGAGAAAGTCAGCGAGCATTCAGAGTGGTTGGACCACACAGGCACTGCTGTGGTTTTTCAGTGCTGGAGAAGCAAAGACAGCTCGTTGAGAGCTAGCCTAGGCGTGGTTGCATTGCACCCAGCTGAAGTGTGGGGGAACAGTCAGACTCGTTAGCATCACTGCTAAGCACCAGCCTGGGGCACAAGGAAGCTGAGCATCTTGTTCTTGCTTATGTCTTGTACAAACTCTGTGGGTGAAGGTCCGCAGGTTTGGTATGAGAGGTTGCCAAAGGAGGGAGTCTTGTGTCGGCGGCCCTGTTTTGGCAGCAGAACAGAGTCTTGAGGGCCACAGTGCCTGAGTGAAACCTTTTGCTTCATTATGTGTAAATGAAAATTAAAGGCAACACCCCTGAATACGATAATGAGCTTAATGAAGTACACGCTAAGCATATATGACTACAGTACTCAACTCTTCACCCAAATCATGCTAAACATCACCCCAGAGAGGGAACAGATAATGTTAGGATATAAAAGAGTGTTAGGAGATAGTAGGAAAAAAAAAAAAAGTTAGTGTTAGGAAAAAAAAAAATCTGAATGAGGGAAAAAGAAGATCTGGGGGCGGGGGGGAGAAGAAATTGGAAACCTCAAGGAGGCAGTGAATGGACTGTGCTCTTTGTCCTCCACCAAAGCAAGGATGCCTTCCTGGTAAGCTCTGTGCCTTCACCCTTTTGTGAGGAATACCCAGGATAGCATTTTGCTAGCACTGTTACCATATATTAGCATTATTGCAGTAAGTGTATTTATCAACAGCAATTCCAAATCTGTTATGTCTGTTGCCTTATTAAATACGTTCTCCTTTGTGAAACTGTCTCAGTGGAAGCCGTTGGCAGGGCTCTGAAACAGGCAAACACCGGACTCTGGTAAGTCCCCTCTAACGCGACAAAGTGCAAGAGTGCTCTCCAACCAAGGCACACTCGATGGACATACAAGAGGAACGTGAGGGAAGTTGAGAGATGCTCAGAAAACACATCTGACTCTTGTCCTGGCAGACCAATGGTACACTTGTGGTCAAGTTCATTTTTGGCAAAAGAGACTTTGCAAAACTTTGCAAAACGTGAAATGGATTTGCATATAGTTGATGGGAACGATTCCCCATTTTGAGGAGAGGTATGGGGAGAAATGCATGAAAGGGCATGATGTTATAAACCGCCAAGATTAGATAAAGCTTACTGGCAAGTAAAATATCATGACTCAAAAAATCCATTCAAAAATTCAAAGGGTATCAACAGTACAGCTTGCTATGGAGAGTAAAGAGCTGACCTTGCACCTCCATGCCTTGTCCTTCCCCTCCAGTGATGAAGCAATTCCTCCTTCAGGTTCAGACACGTGCATGAGCTCCACAGCTTGTAAAACTACTTTAAAGTATAAAATCGGGCTGTGGAGGAAGATGTTTTAAAACAAAATAATTGAGCTAAGTTCTTCTCATTCCCCCAGTCGCATGTTGGAAATAACCCCCAGGAAGGTCCTCTCACAGAGCTCTTCTGGAGACGTTTTGCCCCCAGGATAGTCACGGCTTCAGGTAGGGAGGGAAGGGATGGACCCTTCTGTCAGCACAGAAGGAATACGCTCTGGGACCCCTGGTGGAACATGAGAGGATGCACTTTCTCCAGTTTTTTTGGCTTTCCTCTGTTCAGTGGTGAAACATCAACACCAGAGAGGGACTTCCCGAGATCCACAGCTGGGGGTGGTGGTGGGGTTAATGTTAGGGAAGTATTTATCTTCACTTCCCAAACCACCATCCTCCCAGGTGCCTCGTGCTGGCTGTCTTGGGAGGCTCCTTTGCATCTCCCTTTTTATTGGCAGGATATCTTGGCCAGTCGTAAGTACACCTTATTTGGAGTCTTCCAGTTATTATTTCTCATTAGTTTTTAATTTGAGAGAATCGGCTTACAGCCTCTTAAATGCTGTACTTGCTCTCTTGCTGGGTCTCATCTGATGCACTGATGGGTTGTGAAGACTTATTGATTTTTCTTTGCCATTTTGTTATATTATTCTCATACAATAGTAAAAAGATTAACTGTGATCAAGTGGCTAATGCAATTACCATGCTGGCAGAGGTAAGAGAAGCCAGGCTAGACCAAGAGAAAGCCATTCGGGAGCCACCAAAGGGGCTGGCTGAGGCACTGTTCCAGCTATTAACAGTTGCTTCTGAGGCTCCATCAGGTGGGAGACACTGTGAAGATTTTTTAAATCTTGGAGTTTCATAACATACCTGTGGTTGTGGAGGGAGGGCATATCAAAAGTTTCTCAACAGTTGGGTGAGGCAACACCGCTGACACCAGGGAACACAGCAACCTCACATTCACCATTTGTGTGGGTAGAGGAGGGCTACTGGGCTGTTTCTTTATCTCTGAAACACCAATATACCCATCTCCTGATACTTAGGGAAGTCCTTTCCCATGCAGCCCTTGCACAGAACACAGAGTTAATCTGTAAATTAATTCCCAATTTGAGTTTATTTTGTTGTTGTTGTTGAAACAGCCCCAAACTCCACATAGCTCTTGCTCCATGCAGAACACAAAGGAAATGGCAAGGGGACATCCCATTTGGGACAAAGGAGATAAATTTGGGCAATTAAAATAGACATACCAACAAAGCCAGAATGAGGAAAGAGGAGGAAGAGACTTTTAGAGGGAGGCAAATAAGTAAGTAAGCATGCTGCAATAATTAAATTATTTGACCAAATAATGTTGTTTTTCCCAGACTAATTAGTATTCTGCTCACCTCAAGGAGCAGACCAAAAAATCTCTGACTCCAAGCTCATTTTGGTTATTTATATCATCATATTTTCAAGAGCACGCCAATTACAGCAGTTCTGCCACAGCCTTCATATTCCAGTGAAGCCCTGAAGAAGAGAAGCTGGCCAAAAGGGAGCATGACAAATCCTGTATCTTTTGCTCTGTTCAGCCTTATTAGTGGTGGGCGTATTTCATATCAGTAATTTTCAGAAATTAAGTATGTTTGGTCTAAGATGTGCAATGCAAAAGGGAATAAAACCTGTCCGCTTCATTTTGGCTCAGTCCCCGTCCTCCAGCTCTTGCTGCCCATAGCTAAGCCTACTTGAAGGCTGCCAAGCACAGCCGACAGTAAGCAACGCCAAAGCAGCTGCTCTAGAAATCTTGCTTCCCTGCTTCCTTTTTCATTTTCTTGCATATTCCCCACTTTTATAGAGGCTGGGGCTCAGAGCAGCTGCTCTGCGTGGCCAGCCACTGCACACTGGCTGTTGAAGCTCTGTCATTCAGATAAAACTGAAGGGAGCTGTGAGAAAGGTGGAAGTTTCTTTCTGATCCAAACCCCAAGTCCAAGCATGATGGAAACTGTCCTGAGAACATAACTGAAAGAAGCACTGCAGAGTTTTATGAACAAAAGCAGTGTTCAGCTTCATTTTATGAGCATCCTTACTCCTCTGAGAAAAAGCAGCAGATACTGTTGAGGGGCAGTAACCGTTTCTAAGAAGAAACATACTTTTTGCTTTTCCTAACTATTGCATATTTATATCAGTGATTTTAATAATACAAAAATGTGTTGGATGTATGTGGCGAAGTTTTGCTAGCAGGAGGTTTTGGTTATTAGCTGAGGTTAACGTACCACAAAAGGCAATGTGTTTTGCTGTAGGACCATTTAATTTAGGGTACATTCACTTTTTTTTTAGGTGTATTTTCTAAAAGGTGGGAAATGTGCACATGAACACACCTACAGCTTGTGAAAAGTTGCTTATCACGCCATGCATTGGAGGATAAATACGATTGTAAGAGCAGCATCATGACTATGAGGACAAGCACTGTCTCTCCTACTTACAGTGACCAGAGCACCCCCAAAACCTGACTGTGAGCACCTCTGTCAGGAGAGAGCTCTCCCAGGGAATGCCTAGTATAACGGGAACCTGAGAAGATAACCATGAAGTATGCAGAAGCAGTTCTCCAGATGTAATACTTGGCAACAGACTTTTTTTTCTTTTTACTGCATTTCAGCTCACTTTCAGCCCAGAAAATCATGTATTTCTTTCACCAAGTAATTGTTGATTTGATAGAGCTTCTTATGCTCACTTCATTCAGCATTTTGTGTGCTATTCATTTTAGAATGACACTCTTCTGTTCTTGGCAGATGGAGAATCCTGTAGTTGAATACTTCTGGATGTTATCCCAGGACTTTTTTTCTCCCTTTCTCGTTCCCCTTCTCTCCTACATCTCCCCCAGACTGAAGCAGGCTTTGCATAGATTTGGAGTGTTTTGAATTTCACAGTGTGTTTGAAAAATAAGAGTGACTCAAGGGATACAAAACATATGAAATGAAGTAATGTATTCAACTATAAAAATATGAAAGACAGTTCTTTCTTATGGAGCATCTACATTAATTTGGTTCAACAAATCACCAGTGGTTTCTGTATTCCAGCTATTCCCACAGACATGTTTCTGGAGATTCATTTTTGCTGCAGTGACAATGGCTCTAATCTCTTCCTTTTGTGTTAGGATCCAGCTTCTCATCTCTTACAGAGGAATATATCTCTAATGGACTCAGTGAAAAGAGCCTAAATTATCCCAGTTTAGCAGCTAGTCCAGCAGTTTATGGATCAGAGAAATAGCATTTTCTTCAGCTATTCCCACCCTTCCACCCCCATACACACACACCTTGTCTCTATAAATTTTCTTCTGGCAAATGTCTCCCTCTGACCACATTTTTAAAGTGACGAAATATTTCACACATACATATTATTGAATATACCTGTACCCATCTCAGATTTCCCAAGCCCATTTCCTCAGACATTCCTTCTGAATGTCTGTATTTCATGCACATTTTCAAATTAAAAGAAAAAAAAAAAAAGTTAAGAAACCATTTTCCCATCACCTCAACATACCTCACTTAATGACCTTCTCACTCAGTTCATTGAGGCGAATATTCGCTTCAGATTTCCTAAAGAGTTATTAGGGACAAACAATTTTTTTTTCTCCAGTTAACTGACTCTGAAAATAACAGCTTTTGCTTTCGCCTTTTGTTACAGAGAGATGCCATGACAGATCAACACATCTAGAAAAAAAATAAAACCAAGTAAGTGGGGAGGAAGGAAAGGATGTCCCAAAAGGACAAGGAACCAAGAAAACACTTTTTATCTGAACACAATATTTTTAATCGTGTTACAGCTATTCAGGAGCTCTAATTGGAGTGTCTTCACTGAGGGACTGCAACACACCATGCTTGTTTGACCTTCTAATGAATGCAAGCAATGCCCATCATCTACACTGGGAATCTTTCATGGCCAATCTTTCATCCGAGCAGCCTGACTACCCAGTTGGTGCCCAGTCAGTGCCCTTCCAGTGTCTTGGTCTCTTCTCCATGCCTTGAATGTCATCTACTTCTCCATCTCCCCAAGGAGGAATCCCACAGACTGGCCACAGGCATCAAACTGAGCCCCAGAAGCCTCCCAGATGTTACTTCAGTGGTGATCAATTGTTTGCCCCTTGTAGTGTTGACCAGATCTGACTGCAGGCTGAGTTTGGACCATCTGGCTTGCATGATATGATCATAATGCTGTCCTTAGCTATTAAAATCATACTGTGTAGATACTGAAAACAGTCCTATCAGCTTACACAATACGCTCTGCAGGGGCTCTGTGATTGCCACCAGCAACCTTCTCCTCCTACATACCAGACCCCCCAAAACACTAAAAATAAAAGGTTCTTAAAGTGAAATGAGTGCTATAACATCTTCTTGCAAGTAGGTACTCCCACACATTTGTGCAGTTTCTCCCTTCAGAAACGTGGTTTCTCTGAAAGGAGGTTCCTACTTGCCCCACAAACCGAGGATAGCCAAGACCCCAGCCTTTGCTTTTGTTCTTTTCCTTGTTCCCTGGTTCTCCCCAACAGGCTGGCTTCCTTTCCTTTCCCTGTGACTGGTTTGTCATGAACACATTGCCACAAAAACACAGAATGAACAGCAAAGAAAAGCTATTGCATATGACTGGGCCCTCTCCACCTTTCTGGAGCTGCACCAGGGGGTAGGAGTAAGGATAGAAGGAAAAGAAAGAAAAGGCAACAAATCAGAAGTTATCAATGATCATCACCTGAGGGAGCACAGGGAAATACAGAAAAGTGTCTGGCTCTTCAGAAGAGTATTCTTAAGCACACTGCAGGATGAACATGGCCTTCTCAAACGGAAGAAGAGAAGGCTCTGGGGAGACCTCATTGCAGCCTTTCAGTACTTAAAGGGGGCTTATAAAAAAGATGAAGAGTGACTTTTTACTTGGGCAGATAGTCATAGGACAAGAGGGAACAGTTTTAAACTAAAAGAGTGTAGGTTTAGATTAGATATAAGGAAGAAATTCTTCACTCAGAGGGTGGTGAGGCACTGAACAGGTTGCCCAGAGAAGCTGTGGGTGCCTCATCCCTGGAGGTGCTCAAGGCCAGGCTGGATGGGGCTTTGGGCAGCCTGGTCTGGTGGGAGATGTCCCTGCCCGTGGCAGGGGGTGGAACCAGGTGGTCTTTAAGGTCCCTTCCAACCCAAACCAGTCTACGATTCTGTGTTTCTGTGACTCTAAATGCCTACACAAGCTGGGTAGAGGTAGGGGGGCTGGAAGGAGGACACTACAAGGGCAGCAATTACTAAGCATTGTGAGGAGAAAACAAATGTATTCTTTCCTCTCTATTTTTAAATGTCAAATTCAGTAGTCTATAATTTAAAAAGGAGTATGTGCTGTACCATAAGGCCATTGGACAGCAGTGCTTTCCAAATGCACTGCCTCTGGGCAATAAGAGCCAAGGACAACTTCAATTATTTCTGACTTATCGGCCACAAGAGTCATAGTAAGGAAGAGTTGTGGAGTCACAGGAAACATATAGGTGGCATATGCTTATTATAACAAGATGTTATTGACCAAGGAAGCATATTCAGGAAGCAAGCCAAAAGCCAGCAGTCAGAGATATTGTGAATAAAAGGGGTGCGTTATCCAGCTCCCTGCGCTCAGCCGTGGCGTGCTGGCTTGGAACAGAAAGAATAACTCATTCATTTATAGAAAGCCATTGCGGGGTCCAAGACTGGGGAAAGGATGTGTAGAAAATAACTTGTGGCTATTTTAAACTTAATGGCTGGTTCCCCAGTTGCTGAGCAGCACGCTGATGAGAATGACCTTATGCCTGCTGCCTTCTGCCCACCAAGGAGCACAGCAGGGGAACCTCTGAGACCAAATAATTGTTTCCTTGAGCTCAGTGTTTCATGTCAAAAAGTAGCAACTCTAAAATCATTACGTAACCCTCCTGCTTATTCCTGCCTTTTAAATTTCTCCAAGCATCTTCATCTGCAGCTACTCCACTGATTTTAATGCTGGGAAAAGTTGTCGGAACAACTGTAGAGGATGACAACCTTGATACGTCTGGTGAGCAGTACCTGTGCAGTCTTCCTTGCAGAGCAAGATCAATGAGCTTCCCCAAAGACAGATGAGAGCCAGCAGAGCTAATGAGGGTGGCTCACTCCCTCTGCTCACACACTTCTTCACTTCTTTCCTGAGATTAAAAAGAAGAATGGCACAGCGACTCTGATAAATGTGGTTTTCGTGCTGCCTTATTTGCTAATGGCAAAAGGCAAGAAGCTCAGCTCCTGGAGCTTCAGTTCCAGTGAAGCAGGCCCTTGGTTTGCTTTTTGCTATCAGGGAACTCCAATTTTTTAATTTTTATACTTTAGATAACAGTGTGGGAAATTTCTGGGAGCTATTTGAAAGGCATATGGCTTCCATTTCACCTTGCTATACATTTTAGTAATGGGAAAGGGTATCGGGAAATAACCTATTCTCATACTTTGTAGAGTTTTCCCAGTTATGTGTATAAACATCCCTGTACCTGATCATTCAGTCTTGATCATTGTTTTGACCAGCGCCCACTGAAACCTGCCAGTTATGTGGGAACACCTCCACAGCCGTGCCTTTGCCTGCAGCTGTGGCTATTGACACTCATGCAGAGGTTCGTGATCAAGTCCCTGGAGAAATTCTCTCCTCTAGAAAACAAAAACATGCTGCTGTTGACTCAGAAGTTAGGAAATGGTTTTGAAAGGGTAATTTGATTTTCCATTTTTCCCATCTTTAAAAAAAAGTCCCCTCTCCTGATATGTATTTTTTAATCGGAGAAGTACAGTTACCTTTTGTGTTGGTTATCACTTGCCAGGGTTGAATTTGAACTGATGAGAAGAGAGTAAAACACTAGATATCAGCTTACAGTGCATTTGAAAGATCATCTGTCCAAATGAACAACATGCGCACACCTGATTTGATCAGTTCACGTTTTAGAGCACATGTGAAAGTTAGTGTATATATTTCTTAATTATTTTGCACATTGCATAGAACATTCACATGCTTTGCATTATTTTCACAGCACCTGGTTTGTCATGCCTGACTTGACAAAAGACAACTTGTTCAATATTTAAATTATCTAGATAGTATTTTCCAGTAAACATACTGACCCATTCTCTGCTTTGTAGTGAGAATATTTGCTTTTTCCATAGAACAATTTTCTTTATGAAAATAATAATGTTTTATGTAAAATGCTTAGAGTTACTGGTTTCATTTCATAGAAATGTGCACATAAGTAAGATAAATGAATTAAATGAATTAAAATGAACACAACTGTTAATACAGCAAGAATCAGGAAACATATAGAGACCTGCACATGGGCACCATTGTATATTTTTAGGAAATATGAGAGGCAGCTACAGAAGTGACTTTAAAACTTACAGAACTTCATCAGGAATACAGCTTTTGCACATCTCCTTAATCAGCCTAAAAGAGCAAGGATGTTGTAAGTGATCAGTGTATATCATAAGGTATTTTTGGTGGTAGGGAACTTTGTTTTGTATGGTGGATATTGTTTTATTTTGTTTAGTTAGCTCTCCTCCTAAGAAGAAATCATTTTGTACGTTGAAATACTTCAACAGGATTAAAATATAAATCATCAGGCTGGCCTTGTTAAATCCAATGGCAGATTTCCGAGCCAGATCATAACAGGACCAATATTTCATTTATAAATGGAAAATGAAATCCATTCAGCCTTCAGCAAGCTATAAAGCACCTCTGCTTTGTCTCTGGCATTTGTAGGGACCTAGAAGATAAAGAGAGTCCTTAGAAAGAAGAGCAGCAGTGAATCAGGTTTATGCTGTGTGGCAAAGCGATGAGCACCGCCTGCAAGCTCCAGGCTGCGCGCACAGCCGGGCTCGAAGCAGAGCAAATGATGCTTGCTCACCCTGCCTGGCTGGACTGCCAGCACACAGGGGTCTGCAGAGGGGTCCCGTAGGAGACCAGGGGCTCAGCATGAGCGGTGGGGTGGAAATCCACCTCGGGAAGCCTGGGCAGCCCCAAGTGATTAGGCGATGGGAAGCCTAGGGGGCTTTTTGGAAATACCATTCCTCAGGAGTTAAGCAAAACAGGTCTAGGCACAGCATTTGGTACCATGGCTTTGGCAACTTCGACGGCTGCTGGGGAAGAGAAAGGGAGAGGGGTGTATCTGGCAGAACAGGGGCACAGACAGTAGCAGCCCGGGTGAGGCTCGTTTCCCAGTTAGCAGTCATCTGTGGTTTTCTGCATCATTTTGATTTGCCAATGTATGGGCTGGGCTTTTAAAAATAATAAAATAAAATAAAATAAAATAAAATAAAATAAAATAAAATAAAATAAAATAAAATAAAATAAAATAAAATAAAATAAAATAAAATAAAATAAAATAAAATAAAATAAAATAAAGTTTGAGCACTCTGAATAGAAGACGTGTTATTAAAATATCACCGGAGGTCACAGAAAAAGCAGTTTCAAAGTTAAGCAGATTGTCCTGCTGCAAAAGCTTTCGGGTTTTGTAGCGCTGCCTCTGCAACTGTGACCGAGATACCGCTGGAGAGTGGCGGCTGTGGAGCTCGTTGTGAGCAGCTTGGCAGTAACACGTGGTTTCTGGCAGGTGAACAAAACCCTTGTGGTTGGCAGGCCTCTCTCAAGACTGTGGAAGTCGAGGATATAAAAAGAACACTGTTTTCAGATTAACCAGAGAGACAGGGCCACACTAGCGGACGCAGAGCCGGTCACTGCACGGTGCAGGAGGGATGCAGGAGGGATGCTGGCAGAAGCTGGCTGAGGCCCCTCATTCATTGCATCTGCTGCCTCTGTGGATCCAGAAGAAGGTAGTCGAGGGCTACTACCAGAAAAGCAGAAAGCCTATGTGAATCTTCTGAAGTAGGTGATGTGATGTGAAACATGTTATGAGAGTACTTTTCATTTTATATACAGCTCTGCAACAAAACCTTTTACTTTAATCTTCTCGTTTCAAAGTGCCTGGGGTAAAAAACAGTCTCACCCAGGTAAAGCTTCAGTTTAAACCAATTTTATGGCAGCTCCATTGGGTATTTAGGTCCAGTTAATTCCATATAACGTGAGAAAATTTTCAGTAATGTCTGGATTCCCTTCTTTTTCCTGCAGGCACAGACACCAAGCTCAGCCTATGTTCTCACAACGAAAGTTCAGAGCAGGTTGAAACACAACCTGCAAAACTGTGAGGGAGGGGGCAGTCTCTGACTGAAAAATATATATATATATATGTATATTTTAATGTTAGCCTTTGCTCCAGTTGAACCCACAATCAGTTAATGGCAGCCCCCATCCTCAGCTGAAGAGCCCCTACTGAAAACTTCAAGACCCTCTTTTCCCCATGAGAGGGATATATCATTGTCTCTAAATCATTTATTTAATGGACATAAGAGGAAAGGCTTGGTTTTTCATCACTGAGCAAAGCAGAGCACTACTAGGCTTTTGGATTGATCTGTCTTCCTTTTTTTATCGTTAGTTTTGACTGAGGCACTCAGGTTACTCCAGTTGTGAGAAGAAACAGAGAACAGCATCTCATGAATTTGCTGTCAGTTTATTTGTTAACAAAACCACAAAAATCCCTGCTCTCCCAAAGAAATCAAGTTTTCCTGCAAGCCAGACTAAATCCCTTCTAGCCAGCATCCTCTTCTTTGGGTCATAAAATCTTCTTCAATCTCTATCAAACTCTTTCACACACTCACGTGAGCACTCTTACACATCCCACGTCCTGTGTAATATTCAGCTAAAAAAAAAGTCTACACAAAGCACTGGATTCCCAAGCATTTGTCTTTAGTAAGCCCATAATGCTGACCAAAAACAGTTTTGCACAGTAAGCTCTGAGGAGCAGCATTTGAATTCAGATTCAGGAACGTGTTCAATCTGTAGCAATGCTTTGAAGACAGAAGGTCTCAGCTCTCCTCCGTCCTTCTCTGTTAATGAGCACATGCATCAAGAGGCAGAGCGGTGGCCCATGCTACCTGCCGAACTGACTACTGCTGCTAATGAGCAGCCCTGATTAAAAGCTGTTCGTTTCTGTCTATAGCAGATCCTGGAAGTAAGATCCTTAAAGAAGATCCTGTAGTAAATTAGATTGCTAGTGAAATGATCATTAGAGTGTGTAGGTCGTTAAAGTCTGTTTGAAAGCTGCTATAATGGGGGTAGAGTTGAAAGTACTTTTAATTAATTTAGGGTGAAATAGTCCCTAGAATGTGGAAGTGATCTGTCACTATCTCCCCCAAATTATGCATCCAAGAAAAGGGCAAGAGTGGCATCAGGACTGATCAGATAACAAACAGCGGGAGGTAATTAGCTGCCCCAAATCTAAAGAGGAGGCAGCAGAGAACACCATGCACGTTCACATGAGTGCAGAAGGTATACAGGCGGTGACAGATGGGCTGCCTCTGCTCGGGTCACCACAGGCTCTGCAGTTCAAAGCACGTGAGTAACATTCGGAGCGCCAAACACCTCCCAGGGGCTGGATGGGGCTTGGATCACTTACCAACCCCTTGCATTGGCAAGAGCAATATGAAACAAGAGGCGTAAAACAATAACGAGCTGCACACCTTGTATCTGTAGGCACGACATAGATCTAAGGAGCATGGACAGCAGTAGCAGGGAGTCGTGCAAAACAAATTCAAAGCTTTAGAAAGCAGTCGGCGTGGGAGGTATCTCCAGTGAGTTGAAAACCGTCAAGGAAATGGTGGAGAGCTAGCTGCAGGAGAGGAGCACTGCCTGCCCCAGCTGCCCAGGACGAGCACTTCATGGTGGAGTCACATCTCACCCCACTGACTGTCCCCAACACTGCCCGCAGCACTGGCGTGGGCGAGGGAACCTTCTGCTTGCAAGGCAGCCAGGTAAGGGGGGGTTTTAACAGCTCGACTTGATGATCTTGGGGGTCTTTTCCAAGTTAAATGTGATTCTATGATTGATTCTAATGAGCTCCATAGGCATGCAAGGGAGAGAAACCAGAAAAACAGGGGCTAAAACTGACCCTTCATTCCTCAGGCCAACACTTTTGCCATGCTGGTCCGGTGCAATGAGTTGGTATGGACTCCAGAAAAGCTCCTCGTGCACCACGTATGTTTGAGATCTGAGGGCAGTGCGATTAAAATGCATAGATTTTGACAGATCTGAAGGAAGTGGGTAGCTCTATCTCGTGAGGTAGCCCGGGGTTACAATGGAGGAGTCTGGGAACCTGCCTGAATGGTTAGCAGAGCGTTGCGTTGAGGAATGAGAAAGCAGCAACATGTCTGTCCCCTTGCCTCTAAGGAGGCACCCCTGTCCTGCAGTTCTTTGCCCAGGTAACCCATTGGTCCTTCCAATCTTACAGAACAGCAGGAATTTATTTGCACTAATTATCTGGATATGTTTATAAGTTCTCTGCTATGGCTAGATAGTTGCAGGAAGCATCTAAGACCTTAAGAAATGCATCTATAAAATCAGATGCTTGGTTAATGAGGTCTTCAAGAAGCCCAGCTAACAGATAACAAGTTTAACTTTTAAGAGCACCAGTAACTAATTTATTTCTTTAACAAGCAGTTACTAAATGAAAAAATCCCATTCTTGTTCTTTAACTCAAAGTCAGTAGCGGAAAAAGTAATGAAAGCAGATCGCAACACCTTTGCACATCTCAGTATTCAGTATGAATGCAAAGCAGGGAAGCAAGGAGGGAGGACAAGCAAGCATTGCAAGATTTGAAGCAGAGTGAGGGGTGACTAGACACAGAGGAAAGTATGTGGAACAGATCAGACAAGACACTGCAGGAAACTTCTCAAAGTATTTCAAAATTACAGTAGATAGGGTGATGGTGACTCATGGAGAGCAAGATCTGAGTGCTCCTAATGCGAATTACCAGCGGATGGAAAAAAATACATCCTCCAAAGGCAAAGCTGGTGGCACAGGGCAAGGAGCCCAGGGGGTGGGAGACCTGGGCAGTGCTGGGCTGAGCTGCAGAGACGAAGGCTCCCCATCGAGTTTCCCATAAAGGATGGGATGTTGGCCTGGCAAAAGGAGGTAAACACAGGTCTTGGGGCTCCTCATCAAATTTCCTTCTGTGGGTGGCTGGGGTGTGAGATGGCCAGAGCCAGGATCAGGTTGACAGGAATGTCTGGCAGTTTGGCGGGGCCTCAAACAGTGAGAGGGCAGGTCAAATGATGAGGGGAGGAGGCCCTCGTGGAGGCCGGTTTAATTCATGACTTTTCCAACAGAGATAGAAACCGGTGCCAAACACTGGGCAGGGAGCAGACTGAGGTGAACACTGACCAAGCGGGACTGAGGCCTATCTATTTTCACCTCTCTTTTAATAAAATAAAATAATAAAGAAATATGGTAAACTCATGACATGAACTACATACAAATCACCTTATTTATTTATTTATTTATTTATGTTAGGAAAACAAGTGTTAAGGCTGAACAAGAAAGAGGAGAGCTGGTGGGGACAGAGTTGTCACTATGAAAGCATCTTGGAGAACCAGGGAGGTTCATCAGTGTGCCATCAATAGAAGTGTCTGTTGCGTGAGTGTAAGGGAGCAAGGCTGCAGAGCACTGGTACCTTCAGGTGGTATTGCTAAATAACCTTGCAGAGCAATACTCCACATTCCTTCTCTGTCTTTTCAATG
This sequence comes from Anser cygnoides, assembly GCF_040182565.1. Classification (NCBI taxonomy): domain Eukaryota; kingdom Metazoa; phylum Chordata; class Aves; order Anseriformes; family Anatidae; genus Anser; species Anser cygnoides. The sequence continues at coordinate 118,334,622 of NC_089873.1, read as the reverse complement.
ACCCTATGTGGCAAGTGCCAGGTGGTTGTCCAAAGGAGGAATTTGACCCTAAGCTACAAGAAACAACCTGCACCATGAACAACTCTGCCCTGCATTTCTTTAAAACCACTGGGATTCAATTCCCAAGTTATTGTTTAGCTTGTCCCTTGCTCCTGGAGCAAGCATGGGACAAAAAGCACCCTTCACCTCAGCACACACCATGAGAGTTCAGCGAGGTAAGAGGTTTTGCTGCAGTCCCAAGGTCAGTATGAAACTGCTCCTGAACCGCTTGCATGTCTTTGAAAGTTTACTTAAACAGGGCACAGTGTCAGTAGGCTAGTCTAGAGGGGGTGAAGAGCTTTCCAGACCTGATAGCCCTCAGGGGATGGAATAACAGAGATTTCTGCCCACTGAGCATCACTTGGGAAGCACCTGAGCAGAACTGCTGCCTGCAGCTGCAACACTTTCAAGGGGCAGCGCTGGAGGTACCCTGCACATGTATGCACAGGCATTGCACCCTTGCAGCTCCTGCCTGCTCCATCCCCCCTCTCCAGGGCTTATAGAAGATTTCCCCAGGCTGATTCCACAGTCCTGAGGTGGAATAAGAGCCTTCAAGAAAAAGACAAAGAAAACCCCAGTCCTTTAAAAATGAATTAAGACCAAAATCAATTTATAATCATGAAGGTCGTGGGTTAATGCCTTGGATTATGAGTCACTTCATTTTGAAATGGAAACCACCATACATTTCTTCTCTCTCAGCCTTTCCTTGGCTCTTAGCAAGCCCACACAGAGTGTCAGTTAATTAAAACCACGCTTTGAGATGAAAAAAGGGTAAAAGGACTCTCCCAAATCCAAGCTCCATCTTCCTTCCCAGCTACACTGCAGCTCCGTCACTGTGCACAGCACGTGGAGCCAAATGGTGCCCTCAAGGTCAGCACTTCAGGACAAGGTCCACGAACTGCTGAACAATCTGAATTGCTTGACTGCACAGCACCCTCGAGATGTGTGTTCCTGGAGTGCCACGGCAGGCACCACGTGTGTTTCGGGGGTTCCCATGTGGGATGCAGCTTCAAACAATTAAGCGCATGCTCTACTTGTCAAGGTTGTATTTTACAGAGAGCTCACTCGAGTTTTTTGCAAAGGACAGAAGGGGGAGCCTTTTACTTTATCATAATTTCTCCTGTTTTTCTGAATGTCTGTTATAACAACAACTTGGTATTTTTAGATGAATTTTGTATAGTCTTGGGCAGTCAGCTAGCTAGAGCCCTTTCAGTTTGTTTTCCCTTTGCTCTCCAGGACTGACAGAAGACCAAAGGATGAGAAGGGTTTATCAGTATCAGCTCAGCGTGACTGTGCTGCTCTAATGATAACTCGAGAGTAAACCCTGGGCCCAGTCAGTAACACACACTAACTTTTAAAGCATTTAGATTATCACTTGTGCTTGTTCACTTAAAATGTGCATTCACCACGGATTAACAAAAGTTAAGCAGTAACCAAACTGCAATAAAAGCACTCAGCTTGGTCCACAGCCAAACCCTTTTTCTTCTGAGGTATGGGGACCTCTGGAGCCTTAAGGAGATTTGCTGCATGTTGATTCCATGAGGGGACAAATGTGTACCTATACACACACGTCACTGAGGTACATGAGTGCCCCAGAATCACTTGTACAGCTATGAGAGAAAAAATATACTAATTCCACAGAAAATTGGAGGCTGCAGAGTTGTTAAAGGAGAGTAAGAGGTGGTTAAAACACACACACACACCCCTCATATTGATGACAACCAGCTGGGCGCAGCAGCACAGAGAAATCATTGCCAGCAGGTTGGTCTGGCCTAGCCCCGGCGCTGTGCTAGCCCATCTTCCTTTAGTTGCTGTTCAGGTGAGGTAGATTTGAACGCTTGTGGTACCTCTGCACAGCCACCCCAGCACCAAACCCAAACAGCAGGGGCCTGCCTGGAGCCTCTGTCCCACAGCAGGCAGGTGTGTGTCCAGCTTGGTCCTGCTGGGTTCACAGGGTCATAGCATCACAGAAAGGTTTGTGTTGGAAGGGACCTTAAAGCCCACCCGGTTCCACCTCCTGCCACGGGCAGGGACCCCTCCCACCAGACCAGGTTGCCCAAAGCCCCATCCAGCCTGGCCTTGAGCACCTCCAGGGATGGGGCATCCACAGCTTCTCTGGGCAACCTGTGCCAGTGCCTCACCACCCTAAGAGTTCCCTGCACACCATGACTGTGGCTAGCCACAAAATAGTTCTGGAGGTGATATGGGTGGCTGGAGTAAGCCTGGACACATCTGGGTGACAGGGGAGGTTGGTGGGGACTTTTGTTCTTTCACAGACTGAAAATAGGAGGATAATGCCTGAGCAAGTGTGCTGTGAAGCCACCAAAGGTGAGCAAACCCAGGATTTCCTTGAGAAAAAGAGGTTCACTCATGGGCTCCAAAATAAGGAGGGTGAGGGATGGTACCCCAGGCATGCCCTGACACCCCCAAATCCACCCCATTGACTGCCACATTTGCCCACCTGCTTGCAAATCCCTCATCTCTGTGACATTCAAGTGTTTTACACACAAGTGAGTTTACCTCGTAGTTCTTTACGACACAGAAATGTTATTCCCTCTCTACAGGGCAGAAGTATGGGGACGCAGAGATGGCACTGACTGCAGAAGATCACATAAATTTTACCTTCACTGGACCAGGACACTCTGCCTCTTTTCCGAAAGGATGCTGAAGAGCCTCCCATCGCATCTGGGATGCTGTGTGGTAGCTCATACACATGCTTAACTTCGTGGCGGGGAAGAACCACTAACTTCTTGTGGGAGTACTCATCAGCTTCAGTTCAAGCACCACCTGTTATTTTTTATGAGACTTTGGTAGATGGGGATGACCTGGACATAGCCTTTTTACCACGAAGGAAAAAGCCCTGCCATTCCCACCTTTCCTAGATGAACGTGTGGCACAGGGGATGTTCAGCCAGAACAGCAGCACTGCCACCAAGTGCCGAGCCCGACCACACCGTTCACTCTATGGCATGATCAAGAAGTTACCAGCCCAGATGCAAGTGCAGTGCTACCATAAGAGACCAGGAAAAGGCAAACTATCTCATCTGTAGTATTTTCCAAAGCCATTAAATACATCACAGTAAAGGTCACTTCGTTTTGAACACTTGAGAACAAAACTCAGTGTGGTTTTGTTTTGTTTTTAAGACTGTTTTTATTCTTATTTTTTTCCTCTCCATTTCATTTTTGTCTTTTTAACACTGCAGAGATTTTTCTTTTTAATTTTTCTTTTCCATTTCCTGTTTCCATTTCCTTTTGTCTGCACAAAGCAGGGGGCTCACTGTCAATGTCTTTATAGACCACCACAACTCCTGAAGAAAGAACCTTTACGCTGGGAGTTGAACCTATCCCAAGGCCTCCCAGCAAGCTCATAAGTTGTTGTGGGCTCAGACAGGTGCTGGGAATGGTCTTCACCCATCTGTGCCTCACCTGAGCAGGTGAGCCTGGGAAGGTATGTGGCAGCTCCCCAGCTTGCTCTAGAGAAGGAAAACAAGCCTCTCAGAGATGCTTTGAAGTAACATCCCAATACATTTTTTTTTTTTTTTTTTTTAAGTCTGTGATGGATTTATTTAAAGAACTTTGCAGTCATTCTGACTGTTGTGGCTGTAATAAATCATAGAACCACCTAGGCTGGAAAAGTCCTTCAACATCATCGAGTCCAACCATCAGCCTGACCTACTGAGTCCCATCACTAAGCCATGTCCCTCAGTGCCACGTCCCCATGTCTCTCATAGTGCCTCCAGGGATGGGGGCTCCTCCACATCCCTGGGCAGCCCTCTCCAATGCTTGACCACCCTCTCCATGAAGAAATTCTTCCTAACATCCAATCTGAACCTCCAATAGTGCAACATGAGGCCGTTTCCTTGAGTCCTACTGCTTGCCACCTGAGAAAAGAGGCCAACACCCACCTTGCTGCGACATCCTTTCAGGTAGTTGTGGAGACCATTGAGGTCTCCTCTCAGCCTCTTCTCCAAACTAAACACCCAAAATTCCTCAGTTGCTCCTCATGGGTCTTGTTTTCTCATCCCTTCACCGGCTTCATTGCTCTTCTCTAAATGATCCCACATGCTCGAGCTATTCATCTCTGCCTCCTCCTGGTGGGAGGGCAGCCTCTGATGAAAGGCCCACCTTCAAAGCAAGTCACACCTGTGTGGGTTGGCTTCAGACCTGGTGATGCAGGGATCTCAGAGGCAGGGAAGGGACTTTGGCTGGTGAAGAAGGGAAAGCTCTCAGGCACGAGGCCAGGCGTCGCTGCGCGGCCCAGCAGCAGTGCCCTGGCTGAAGCCTGGGGCACCTGGCCTGATGTCCCGGTCCCCAGGGCCTGCGGGATGTTGCAGCCAGCCCTGAATTGCTCTCCCTCCAAACCCTTGCCCCTTCCTGCCCGTGCTGCTCCCGGCATCATGTGCCTCAGGGAATGGATGCAGCTCACAGAGCACCTGGAAAACAGTTGAAGCCCCTGGAATTACTTAATTCCAGGGAACAACATCGGTGACCTCCAAAAAGGGGCCATAGATTGCTGCGGTGTGTTTGCTCGTACTGACAAGGGCACAAGTTTTTCTGTGGTAGTAATTTAGCCAAACTTGGTTTAAATATTAAACACAAAACTTAACCTTTGCCAGCATTAGTAGTGTTGCTGTTTGGGGATTTTTTCACACTCGGGCTGCTGGCTGGATCGAGGGTACAGCTTCACAAGCCAGCCGTAGGAGCACAGGATGGAGCTGCTGGGGGGTTAGTGCCATCCCTGCACAGGCAGCACCTGGCACCCCTCTTGTGTTGTGTTTGAAACAAAGCTTACTTCGCAGAGGAAAAGGAGAAGAAAAGCCCACTGTGTTCCTAGGACAGGCACAAGCAGCCTGCTCCATGGAGAGGGCTCTGCTCCCAGTGGCCGCTGTCCGCTGCTGGGGCAGAGAGGTGAGGGATGCTGACGTCTTCATCTGCACCAGCACTCCTGGGGCTTGAATAGGATGAGCAGAAATCAAAGGCAGAACGGTGCCTTTATGTAGGAGCTAAATACCCTGTTCAATGCCAAGTTACAGAAGTATTCCTCCCTCTCCTGACAGAGTCACTTACCTCATCGCTTTTCCTCCTGTCATTTTGTTCCTTCTCTCTGCCTGGTCCCGTCACCACTCCTGAGTCCTGCCAGCTTCACTGCCTTCCCCTCTCCATTCAGACCGCTGAGATGATGAAAAATGTAGTTTCAAGACTAAGACATCAGCATTTGAACCCACAAGAGAGGAAGCACAGACAAAGCTTTTCACCTCTCAGCTCTCCAGGCTGGCTCAGGGAAGCACCTCACTGCACTGGTGACCTCTCGTGCACACACACCAGAGGCAGATGCTTCCTTTTCGAGGAGACGCGGGAGCTGAGTGTCTCGCATGGGACACACAAGTTCCCCAGGGGCAGTCACTTCCCCAAAGACCCCACAGAAGACCCCTGCTGCAGAAGAGGGGCCTGTGGCAGCTCTGCCAGATTGCCACAAGAGGAGGCACCGCTCTTCTGAAGGCCCTCCTCACTTATTCTGCTGCTAAAAAACACTACTAAGGACAAGAAGAATACAAAAGGGCTGCTGCTCATGGTAGGAGAGAGCCTCAGCTGGTACAGCAAGGACAACAGGGTTATAAAGGATGCTGGGTTAAGCGCTTCCCCTGATGTTTTAACATCGGTTTGTGTATCTTTTCCGTCCCATCCCTGGCTCTGCTCTCTGGAGCCAAGAGCTGGCAATGCAAACTGGGCCGTGGTCCCTTCCCCTGCCTGCTGCAATCGGCCCCCGATGCCACCAGCTGGAGGACACAGCCACGCTGGTCCAGTACATCTCTTCTGAAGGCTGTGCTGAAAGGCTGCTGCCAGCAATAAAGCCCATGTTGAAGCACGGGTTGGGGACAAGGTGAACAACTGCCCAGGCAGCGGTGACAACAGCTGCTGCAGGGGCAGCACCCGCTTCAGGGGGGATATTTCAGCAGGTCCCAGGAGTTAGGAAGGCTGAAATTCTCCGGCTGAGTTACACTGGTGATAGCATCTGCAATTAATGCACAGAGAGCACTTTCTAATACTTTGTTCTTTCCCATGATGTTGCATGTCACCAGATAATTAGCAAGGAGATGCCTTGATCATTCAAGAGCAGACCTACACCTGTGATTAACATTGAAGTGTCTGGATTTGCTGTGTAAATCAAGCAGAACAAATCAAAGACCAAGACTAAAACAAGACAGGATCAGGACGGGATGCGGCTGTTGTTGCAGCTCTCCTCCTGGACTGCTGTTGAAGAGATCCAACCAAGCAGACTTTCCCCTTCAGAGGCTGGTGGCAGCAGGCCAGGCAAGCAACGCACTCTGCTGCACCTCCTGAAGGAGAAAGGCAAACGGATCAGCAATGCTCTGCTGGATGGACATAGGGCTTGGCTCCAGGTAACGCAAGGGAGGTATTTGTGAGAGGGGGGCAAATGCCAGCATGTGAATCCCACAGTCCTGACCTCCAGGCAAGCCAGGCACTCCCAGTTACCTGGAGAAAGAGAAACATCACCAACGGAAAAATAAATAAATAACCATTTAGGAAAGGAAATTAATTTTATTGAAAAAAAAAAATTACATTTCACTTGTACACCATGAAAATATTGAGTCATGTATTATTTTCATCAGAAGAGGTTAAGACTTCCACAAGAAAACGACATTCTTTATTACAGTGTTACTCTACGAGATGAGGCTCTGGTGGCATCTGCACTGGGCATTTTCACTAAACAGTAGAGCAGGACTAAATGTGCTTTGGGCAAAAACCCTAAATATTGCCCTCTTCCAGGTGTTACTCACTGTTGAAGACACGACACTCATTTGGTCAATATTTAATAATTTTGAATTAGAGACAAATGTCGGTATTTCTCTAGTCACTTAGATCTTACAGAAATTCAGTTATCCCTCTCCTCCATTTTTAACAATCTTTATTCGTATTTCCCATTCAGCCAGCTAAAAGCATATTGAAATGGCATACATGATGTCACACCTCATATTTTGGTAAGAAAACAAGACTGAAAGGGCTACCTGGCACTAACAGTCCCAGTCCCTGGCAGGAAATTATAGCATCACGGGATGGCGCTCAGCTTTCCAGGACCTCTTTAAGCATCACATCTCCAGCAACAAACCCTACAGCTTCTTCCCTATCAAGGCATGTATTCACAGTGTCTATTGGGCACAGGAACACCGAACAGGAGCACCTGCCTGCAAGTTGTTTTCCAACGCCAGTTACTACAGGCATATCGCAAGAAGCACGCTGAGCTCCAAGCCACCTGTAACAGGCTGTATCACATCGCTTGGCAAGGCATCTTCTGAAAATCCCTTATGAACTAGAGACCTTTGGTGTCGTGTGATTTAAAAATAAATAACAATGCCACGTATATTCCCAGATAACCTGCATTACTTATTTATTTATTTGACTATTTGCTAAGAGTAAGATCCAGAGATCCAGACCTGGACAGTTCTGATATCATGCAAGTGCTGTGACAGCAGACTTTAAACTTTCTCCACCTGGATGTAAAGTACTATGTTCCCTAGTTGGGTAACTGCCTTATTATATGCTATTTTCTACCCTGCTAGGCATAAGCATCATATAGATGATACAAACGGTCACACCAAATCTAGAATGCGTTTGCACTATAACGGTTTTGTGGCACAGGGGATGGGCTGGACTGAGAACACCAAACTTGAATCACTACATCTGTAGCTCTTCTTTCAACTACTTGGCTGACGAGGACTTCTTTTCTTTACTGCTAACAGTGCAGCTTTGCAATTAGGCTCTGCTTAGCCAGCATCTCACTGTCTGGAAAAGAGGCAATCTTATTCTCCCCTCTTTTGTCCAGCTGTATCTTCCCATTCCCTGCCTTGCAGCAGCACAAACACTCATCTGTTCCCAGGATGAGAAAGCTCAGGGAGCTAAACGAGCTGAAAGCTTCAGGTTTTTTGGCTGGATGAGCTCCCCATTGGTTTAGCTTCTTCACTTCACTCATTATGGGGTCAGGCAAGGACTGGGGCCAGCAGAAGTGATGGGGGAAGAAAGTTAGGATGCATTTGTATGGTGTAGCTGAGCTGGACAAGAGAAAGCTACCAGAGCAGCTGATGTTTCTGTACCTTTCCTTTCCAAAGAATGAGAAAGTAGCCTAAATCATCTGAACAATTCACGTGCAGATTCTCTTTCCCTACACAGACTATAGAAGAAGTCTAGGGAAATTTCACGGTGAAGCTAGGTTCCTAGAACGGAGAGGAGAATGAGTACCCTGCCGCCTTACACCACAGGCAGGAAAGCAGCGTGCTGCTCATCACGTGCTGTAAATTCAAAGTGCATAATCTGTGCTAAACCAGAGCTTTGGAACAGCATTCAGAAACAAACAGCCCAACAGCTTCAGAGCTTTCGTCTCCCACTCGCTCAGAGCAACACCTCCACATTTCCCCAGGGGCGGGTGCACTCTGTCACCACCATGGGTACGGTGCACCCACATGTTCCCAGGGGAGGAAAACACAGGCACAGCCAGAGAAGCACGCAAAACGCTGCTGTTCCCTTCCCTAGCCTCTCCCCCTGACAATGCATTATCCATCTAAGTGATGCATCTTTTTGCTAACTCAGCAAGGCAGAACCAGTGCTTTTAACATACCCAGAACTTGGAAACTCTTGAGACAAAAACTTCTGATAAATTCTCCCCCACTTTTTTTTTTGCAGCAGTGCTTTACTCAGACGCGTGGCGAGGATGCTGCCTGGTTTCTTAAAAAGAGACATCACTAAATATGCTCACAGATCACCAACTGTTGCGGTAAGAGCACATCGCTCAGCAGAAGGTCATACCCACAGACTGATTTATGTTGCAGACTCTTGCAGACTTTCTAGAGAATCCCCAAATGTCCAGCCACATAAATAAATAAATAAATAAAAAGAATAAAATAAATAAATAAATAAATTAGACTGAAGTGTATGCTTTAAGCCCTGCTCTCCCAGCCATAAGAAAAAAAAAAATCAAGTATAGTAAGATAAAAAATAAATCCTGCTTTTGCTTCCAAACATGCTAGCAGCTTCCCTTGTGACTGAATGGGATTTTGTTGCTAACCGAACTCTTCTGAAAGCCGATGTATGTATCGAATTTAAATTCAGATACTTTCCTTAAATTCTTCATATTAGTACCACTGACAGACTGGAGGAAAAAATTTTAATTTTCACCCATTTAGCCTACTCATCTATCTGTTGCACTCATTCAGCACAAGCAATGGAGTTAGCTTGGCCAGCTTCATAAAATATGAACAAACTAGTGCAGTTCCAGTCTCTAGGCTTGCCTGTTTACATGTTGCTATTAAGGACCTGTGAGATTTCCCAGTCCTGTTTCATTAAATAAACAAATCCTTCACCTATTTTTAACCTGCCCTATATGTATTGGGTATATTATTCCAACTCAAAATCTAAATGCCAGGCTTGTCACCACTTACCTGATTTTGTAATGGATAAGGTAGCAATATTTAGGGTTTTCTTTTTAAACAATGGTATCTACCATCCTATTGCCTCTCTCTACAATCAAGCGTACAAGCCTTACTGCAGAAAGAATACAACTCGTAACTGCCAACCAGAAGATACACAAACACTACAAAAGCCTACAATTTCATTAGAAATTAAATCATTTGCTATTACACAGAACTTCGTTGTTTTTCTGGCATAAAATTCATTGAATTACTACATACACCTCAAGGACAATCATTAAGATGTGTAAACATATAACAGGTTCACCTAGTTAGTACAAAGCACCACACAAACTTTAAATACATAGAAAGTTTGCTCATAAATATTTATTTAACAATTCGGCACTAAAAAAATATTACTTAAAAAGGCATCTTTTATTAAGTTCTCTTAGTTTGTCCAGGGCTGGTGGGGTTGTACTATCCCTACTTTATTACAGCCACCTGGCCCTCTTTCCATGCCATTTTACTTTTCTGGAAGAAAAGCCTATGTGTGGCTGGGACCCAAAGCTTCATCACAGTCTATAAAAATATAACTCTTTAAGACCTTCTGCTTACATCCTGAAGGCCTACACAGCCAGCCCCCAAATTCTGTTCCCCAACCTCACCGCATAGCAAATAAAGCTTCAACACACACACACATACACACACGCACAGAGTACATATATTACACCCCTCTACACACAGATTTTTCTAAATAGCAATGCAACCACAAGGGCAATAGGTAAGAAGTACACATGATTTCGGTGGTAACATATGGCACAGCCTTCTCATATTGCTGGTTTTCGCTTAATAATGTATTAATAATGTGCTGCCTTATTCACTACTCTGCAAATTGTGTATTTATTACTATTACTTGCATTGTAGAGGCACTGATTCAGGAACGAGTGCTTATCAAGGACCAGACTTGGGAGCATCCCATTTGCCTCAAGATCCACTGTTGCTGGAGCACCAAATGGGTGGCTGGTGGCTTTGGGGCTGTCACCTGGTACCAGTCTCAGTAAAGCTGATGGGAGCTTTCCCGGGTTGCTGAAAGCCAAACCACGTCCTTTTCCTTTCTGGAAAATGTGGAAACTGGCTTGGGCTCCTCCACCCCCACCCCGCCCCAAGATTGTACTGGCAATAGCAGCTACCTTGCATCCTGCATTCAACGCCCTGCCCTGGCAGTTTAGGGAACACCCCAAGTTTCTGACTGAACCCTGTGGATTTACCTTCAGCCTGCTCCTGCGCACAGGCGTAATAAATTCAGTTTTACTCACTTATTTAGAGAGAAGAGCTATTTTCAGGGTTGTGATTGAACACCTCATAGCTTAGTTCCCATGGTTGACATGTCTTTAATTGATGTGTGTTAGAATGCCAGTGGGCTATGGAACTGCACAGCAGTAAGTTTTCCATTATCAAAAGCAAATGTCTTTCAAAAAGGACAGCTCTTCTCTGAATAATTTTATCCTGGGACTCTAATAGGAGCTGAATGCCTAATCAATGAGTCAATAAGACTGCAATGGGATATGAAAGAAAGGGTTGTGTTTCAACTTACGAAGAGATACTTTGGTTTCAAAGTGACCAATATCTGTAACATTTCTCTCACAGCTTCTAAAGGCATTATTTAAATGGACAAGGACCATGACTCAGGAGAAGTGGTTTTCTTTAGTACAAGCCTAACTTCTCCAGTGGGCATAGGCATCTGATGTGGCATCTTCTCCAATAACCAGTGCTCTCATTAAACTGGACACTTGCTCTCCTCCACTCGCAAGCTGCCATAGCACATACAATGTAGAGCACTGATGGAAGCACTTGTTCTGACATGCAGAAACAGTTGTTTCCTGCTGTATACTCTTGTATGCTCCGATAAAAATTACTCTGTGTGAAGGGGTGTGCAGCTAAATTCTGCACAAGAAACAGACCTGGAAACAAACTGTGATCCTTATTTCATGCCCCTCTTCTCACGTGCATTGCAGGAATAAAGAGCATGTCACAGAAATGTCCTGCACAGGCAAGTACAAAGCATACAAGAGCTGTGGTCCAGACTGTCAGCAGTTGTTTTCCCATGAAACTTCTTAAAAGAAAATCTAAGACAAGGATGTTATTCTCTTCTGCAGACCTACTTCCTTACAACGAGGTGACTACTGAGCACAAATGTACCTTCTTTCATTAAATATCCATTCTCTGTACTAGGGTATAGCTAACTGAACCTTAATTACATCCACTTACTCGGCAAGACTATCAAACTGTTCTTGATTTGTTTAATTCTGAAATGATTAACATATTCAAAAATAGGACCTAACAATTTGTGTGTGCACAGTATATTAAATGTAGATGCTTTTATTACAATCTTCTTTGCCACATAGTTTAAAATAAAATATATCAATACAATCACCGTAACAGTCTCAGACAACAAAATTAACACCATCCAAACAAGATACAGTAAGATACTCCAAAAGGCAGTATGAGTAGCTGGAAACCTTGGTCCTCTGACTCTTTTGTACAGCACATTGATTATAGATTTTTCAATATAAATCAGCAAACAAACATTAAAGTTAACAATTTCATACTGCAGATTTCTAAAATGTTTATACCCAGTGTGAATAGCGTTGATTCTAGCACATCTTTATGCATGTGTCTCCCAAAGAGGTAAAAGGGAATTTAAATCATGTAGACTGTATCCGGGCCCAGAATAGAGTAGATTATTTGTAAACAAGTTTTGGTCTTTCCTGCACAATGGCTCCACAAGCGAGTGCCCTTGCAGTAATCAAAATGGCTGACCACATACACAGAACAGTTCGCCCCAGAAAAAAGGATCCAACACAAATCACAGTAAGTGGAGAGAAGGAACAGTGGGGAAGCCAACTGGATGCAAACACAAGCCATTCACCACTCCCACGAGGACACACACTTTAGTGTCAGACGTGTACTTGACAGCTAACTTGATATGTACACGTGTCCTCCACACGTACACCTGGGAGTACAGACAGCAGTGAAGTAGGCATTCCCCAACCACACCAGTCTCAAGGCTGAGTGAGAGGCCTTGGACTAGTGGGTTACAAACACTCTTCGTGCTGTTAGGACAGTCATGGAAGCTTCTTTGTAAGTTATTGACTCCACTCTCTGTGCTAAAGTGCTTTTTCTTCTGTAATCAGTTGGGACCTAAACTCATTTAGACTAACCATTTTTCTTTACCTAAGGATCTGCAAGTGGATCAGACAACCCTGATGAGTCTCCTCCAAGGCCTTATATAAATAGTGGGCAGCTGTCTAATACTGATACACTTTATAGCTGCACCGGGCAGTAGGTGTTCATACTCTACAGATATTACCTGCAGGAGGAGAGGGGGGAATGAAGGTTGGACATGACTGTTCTGAGTCTTTGAATTTTGTTCTGCAAGCATTATGAAAAAGTGCTGTATAACTCTGAACCAATAAAAACGCATCTCAGTATTACATATATATACCTTGACATTTAAAAAAGCCTGTTGTGACTACAAAATGTCAGCTACAGAATATATTTACAGGTATTTTTTGATGCTTGTTCCAGGCAAGAGATGTTAAGCACAATTCTTCACTGAATACATAAACCTGACCTAATTTAGATCAGGTCAGTGGGAGTTTAAAACAGATGCCACATGAACAACTCCCAGGGACTTAAGCAGAAGCAGCGAGCAGCCAACTGCTACAGAATCCAGCTAGTGCAAAATAGGAACTTTTGCGAATTGAGCACGTGAGTATTGTTATCTTTTTTTCTGAAGCTCCCCTTCCTTTATCCATCCTTTGTACAGTATGGCTATGTCACAGAAAGGTGGGAATTACTGGAGTGATCCTTCTTTCTTTGAAGACGTAGGGAGAGATCACAGCTGGCGCATATAAGCTGCTCCAGCAAACACTCCACTTTCTCTTTTATGGCAAGATCAAGGCTGATTATGGTTAACAGAGAAAACCTTCTTTGTAAGGTAACTTTGTGTTTCCTAAATTTCAAGCTTTTTACTTCAGAGAAAAGCAGCCCTGTCTTTCTCGCAATTCCCTTGTGAAAGTCTATTTTTTTTTAGTGCCAGAAACAATTGTGCTGTCTCACACTTACTAAAAGGGCTTTTCTGTAGTACAGACTTACAGCAGGTAAGGTTTCTTTGACAGCAAATTTTGACAGTGCATAGTTAATGCTGCTAAAAAAAATAATTAAAAGGCCAATTTTGATCTTCTTTCTCCTGTTGATCCTCTGACGTGAAGAATTCAAGAATCTTGATATTTGAATATCTCTGAGGATGGTGACTCCACAGCCTCTCTGGGAAACCTGTTCCAATGTGCTCTCACCCTCACAGTGATTTATTTTTAAATGTTTAAGCGAAATTTCCTGTATTTCAGCTTGTGCCCACTGCCTCCCATCTTTCCATCAGGCATCACTGAGAAGAGTCTGGTTCCCTCTTCTTTACTCTTTCCCATAAGATGTAGACACACTGATAGTTCATATCTTTTCACATGGTGGGTATCTGCCATGAGCTCATCTCTGTTACTGACTGCTAATTTTAGTGACTGTTCACATCACCAAAATTATTATTGCTAGGAAGTTATTTCATGGCAGTGGTCACTCTAAGCTGTGGCAGTAGAGTCATGTTTTGTAGGTCTTTCTCTTTTTCCTTAAAATTCTCAAGTCTTTTTTTTTCATTTTTAACTTCAAACTCATGAGAGGAAATAAAAGTATTAGCTGTTGAGAGTGAAAGCTTGAGCTTTGCCTCTTATATTTGCTGCAAAATTTGTTCATCTCTTAAATTTCATTTGCTTCAGAGATACCAAAAACAAGGGATTTCAGAAGTGCATTGATTACAAAATCTTACTCTATTAAAAAATCTGCTGAGCTAAAAACAACTTTAAGGATAAAACACTCTTCTATTAGGTGAAGCCAATTAACTTTGTTACAATGGCAAAAAATCCACAAGATGGTGGGATAAGTGAAGTCTGCAGTGTCAAAAACAATCTTCAAACCAGCTCTACTGGGGACTCCCACTCTATGCAAGTGACACTATCCATTAGGCAGGTATAATGAGGAAGAGGCAGGAAAGGTATCCAGGAGAGACCCAAGAGTGAGTTTCCTGAGCCTACTCAGGTCATCAAGAAAAACTCAGAGCTGACCTTTTCTCTAACGAAAAATTGCTTCGTGTAACTGCAAGCCAAAATGCAGTTTCTGTCTATGCAATATCTGTCCATGCCATCTAAGACAAACAAAGCTCATCAGCAGAATTCTGATATAACAACACACTAGAGTTCCTCTTTGGAGAAGCTAAAACTTCAGTCCCATACAGAAATCAACAGGAAGTACAAGTGGTCAGTATTTGTCAGTGCGTCTGCCCTACTGGCATAAGATGTGGCTGAGACATACAAGATACTGAGATTAGTTAAGAATCCCATTTTGAAGGCTAATGAAGCAGAATTTTGAAATGAAAAAAATTTTGGGAGACAAACAATAACATTTCTGTGATCTCTCATCAAAGCAGGTTGCAGAGAATTACATTAAAAACAAACTTTGTGCGTTTCTCTGAATTTGGGAAAAAATATTTTATGCTTCCCTGAATATGCAACTTACTAAGCCATACCTATTACTGTTATCACGTTGCTTCATTGATAAGCCCGCCTATAGTGCTCACTATTGCTAAGTGGAAGTGCCCTACACAGTTTGTAAATATATCCATCCACCCATGAAGAACAAACTAGGGTAGTCATCTTTCAGAGTAGGAGCTGCTTTCGCTTTTGTCCTTAAAGAACAATTGTCCTTAGTTAAAAAACAAACAAAACATCAAGCCTGGCCTTGGAGGTAGAACTACAAACTTCTAATCAGTGCTACTGAAAAAAAGATACTCTTTTATTAATGAATATGTTTCAGATTTTTGGAAGAATATCGGGGGGGCACCTGTGGACATTAGAAATTAGCAGCCAGTACCTGCAAAAACTGAAACCGTGCAACTGTTCATAAGACAAGAAACAGGAGCAGTTATCAGTAACATGAATGACACCTCAAGGTCACTTCAGAGTACTTAAATGCCAAACATCTCCAAAGTACTCCTACACACAACCAGAAATTTGTGTGTAGTTTTAACCCTGCTTAGTTTCGTAGCAGCTGAGATACTGAACACCAGAGTAGGTAACCAGATCTCTCCAGGAAAAGGGAGCATGTAGCCAGCTCCATTGGCACTAAATGCTGTCTTGAAATATATTCTCCAGTTAGTCAAGCGTTCTGTTAGCAAATTCACATCTGAAGTCTTTGGCAAGGCAGGAACATTGTACTCTCTTGCCCTGGGTAATTACACAGACTAAGTGAATTTGACAGCCATTTTGATACCTGGTAATATGTGTCAATGCATACTAACTCTGTTTTGTTTTTGTTTTTAAAACTGAGCAAGGCCAGCACATATGTTTGAGAGTGGATATCTGCCTATGCTGGGCGCTATTTCATGAAAGTCAGGTTTCTGTCACAGATCTAAGGCAAATATTACAATTTACAGGAAAGAGATGAGGACATCAATACATTGTGCGTTATTGGAGACATACAGCCTTTATAACACAGTAGCTTTCACTATGATCTCTGGGTTTTCTATGTCCTTTTTGCTTTGGACCATTCTCAGTTCCAGATGGGCTGAGTTTGGTTTGTTTCCTTCTCCAGCTTGTGCTAAAAAGATGACATCAGAATGTCAGTATAAACAGCAGTATAAAAATAAACAAGTTGCATTGTCTGATACCCCATTATATTTTTTCTTCTCCACCCCAAACCCCCTTACTATCCCTGCTAAAGACTTCCAAAGTAGAAGATCAGCACTGTAATTTCTCAGCACCCCTGCTCTGCAGCACCTCTCTCCAGGAGAGGAACACATCTCTGCTGTCAATTACAAAGAGACAAAGACATGCTTTGGAAACCCACAATTTCCATCTGGATCTCCTTAAAAGTTGACAAACATGGGAACTCAAAGGTGGGAGAATTTGAAAAAAATCGTTCTTCGCATGGCCAATACATCAAACAGACTATTACTGGTTGATAATCCCTTCTCAATGTTAAGCACATGCACTAAAAGGGAATGTGAGCGAGCTATACTTAAAGCAGGATCTCCTTTGCACGTGAAACTCAGTGTTTCCTCAAGTTGTTCCACCACTGCTTTGCAAAGCAGCTAAGCACCATCAGCGTAACTGTAGTCCCAGTGTAAGCTGAACAGTGACATCTTCAGTCTGGTGTTGTCAAAAACAGGGTTGGAGGACACAATAAAAATGTGTACTGACAACACTACCTAGCTCTCCTGTAGATTCTCTAAATCCTCTGAGTGTTTCCACACTGAAGGATACCTTTCTGAGTCAGGAAACTCGGAAAGCTCTATAAATGCTTCTTCTGATGCAAATCCAAACAGAACAAGGGATCAAAGTTTGAATAAATTACCTTTTGCACTCTTAATGGTCCTTTGCAGAACATGTTGCATGGCTGACACAGTCTTTTCACATGCCACCTGCACATTAACATAATATATCCAGGTTGTAGTAAAACTTCAGCTGCTCAGTTTAATAGCAGTGCTTTTGAAATAATAATATTCAGGCAAACACAACTGGCAAGACACAAACAGGGTGACAACTATGTAAAGAAGAGTTTGGAAAAGTGGGTTTAGATTCTCTTAATTCTCCCAAAACAGGTATTAGAGATCATACACCCATATCAAGGACTCTGTGTGCATAAGGGAAAGAAATGGGATAGGGTAAATAGTTTTCAGTGTTTATTAAGTGAGGACAAAAAGATATTTACTAATGTACATGCAGTCTCTCTTTCTCTCTCTGAACATCTTATTTAGCAGAATTATATAACTGAAATGTAATCATCTGAAGTTGTACAAGATAAAATCTTGTAGGAAAATAAAAATTCTGTTTTTATTTTAAATAATGTAATAGATTAAAAATAATAAAAAGAGGCAGTCTAAACTTGCAGACAGATGAAAAAACTCTCCCATACCTTCAAATTGTTTGGATGCTTATGTGTCCAGGCCAAAAGCATAGCAGCAAACAAGTCTCCTGTTCCAACAAAGACAGCATCCACTTTAGGAGATTCCACTCGAATTCTTTGTGTCATCTTGGTACCATCTGCATTAGCTACAACACAGTTAGACAGTTAAGTAACAGACCCAACAACTAATACGATAGCATTTACCGTGATTTTAAAATGATAATCAGATTTGAATTCCTGTGTTATTTGGAATGTAAAGATGCTAAGGAGCATTGTAAACTTGCATCAATTCTATTTAAATGCTCAACCTTCCAAAACTTTGCTGAGTCGGGACAGCATTTACAATTTATATACTGTACATACTTCACTTAGGCGGGAACAGATGGCTGACACTTTCACTTTCATGAAAGACTAAGAAAGATTAAGAGCAGTTCATTTAGACTGCACCAGCAGCTTGCTCAGGAAACCACATATTTATGGAGACTGCTGAATCCTAGGTGGGGCATACCCAACCAGAATCTAGAGAGAACTTCGGGGTTTTATGGAGTCACGAGAGCAGCTATACACTGCAGCAGAGAGTATCTGATCCATGTGCCACACTGGAATCACCACTGGAATGATCAGGCTTACTCCAGCCCCAGCATGTACCAAGTGTTAAGAAACACCAAGTGGTTCTTTGTGGAGTCTGGATGACATAACAAGAGTTGTCTTTTTTTTTTTTTTTTGGTCTCAGCAGTCCAGAATGTGATGCCCAGATTGATAACACATAGATGAACAATTATCAAAAAAGAAGAACGATTATGAAAACAAGATTATCCCACATAACTATGCCCTTTGCATGTAAAAAAAAAAAAATCCTGTGAGACTCCAAACACACAGTGAATCTTTGTGATGATACAGAAGGGGATGGAAAGAAGAAGTAGAAGGGCATTTTACAACCAATGCATCAGAGCAGAATAACCTATTAACAGGACAGTGTAATTTTTCATAAAAGCTACTAAACCATCCACAAGTTCTGTTTTATACCACTACTACTTGTCAGGAACACTATTAGGGGCTTTAGCAGCCCTGATCAATCTCACCTAGGACATACACCCATGCACCCTCTGCCCACTGGTCCAGGAGCTGCACAGAAACTCAGGCATGGGCACTAGCATCCTCTCCTGAGCTAGGTTGTAGGTGTACCAGCATCCAGTCCTGCTGTCCTGACTTACTGATTAGATTTCACGGATTAATCTCTGAACTGACCTGTTTCATCTCTCTTCAATGATCACTGGACTGTCAATGGGACCTGTGTTGCCATCACCACCCCATTCTCACTTTATTCAGATATGCTATGGTCACCCCCAGCTCCCAGCCTGTATTCCCTCTTGGAGAAACCCCATTCTTTCTGCTCTCTGATGTTACTGTAGAAGAAGTTCACTTAGGGAATTAAGCTCCTTCCATGCACTACATATGGATCTGATGAAAACACTTCTTCATAAAGCAGAAAATTCATTTAAAAAAAAAAAAAAAGTATATTTTAATGAAGCAGTTTGCAACTTACATTTTCTGTGGCTTCCCAGGGCAATCAGGTAGTCATTTCCTAGAGGTGCCTGTAGATCTGAGCTTGTGATCACCACAGTCTCTGGTCCCATGGCATGGAGCATATCCATTACCTTCCCATGTGCAAAAAGGAAGTGATCAGTGACCGCAGTGTGTGTTGATTAAACTTTGCATCATTCAGAGTACTAAGGATTTTCCTCAAGCACCTTATTTTGGTATCTTTTGTAAAGAGAAAGAACAGTTTCTACTCAAAGAACTCACTTGAATTAGGGGGGGTAGTTTGAAATAGAGGAATCAAAACATTCATATTTAAATGCACACACTTGTTAAAATACTCAAGAATCTGTTTGTATTATCTTTGGATGCTCCTCCGAAAAGAACACACTGTTTCAGATCTGACCAAAATTTTTGTCTGCATCACGTTTTCATGTATCAAAAGTAGTATCAAAAGAAGAGAACAAATATACAGATACATGCACTCAACCTGGCATCTTTAAACAGTTGCTAGAAAGCCAATAAATCCAAGCCATGATTTTTTTTTTTAGCTAAGACTTTAATAGTTAGCAAAAACAAAGAATTAAAGAGCTAAATCAAAGGCACAAGTGTCTGTCTTAATCTTTGCTTCTCATTGTTTCAAACCCAAAATGTACACCGTCATGTACCTTTGCAGATATATTTCCTCCACGTGTTCATCACTTAAAACCATCAATGCCTTAGTTCTGACATCACAATTGGTTGCTACAAAAGTGATTTTCATTTCACAGAAGAAAGAATGTCTTCAGTAATGAGTTTAGCATAAAACACTGATAAAATATTAATTCTTCCGGAAGAATTTAACTAAAAATCCTCTCAGGCTAGCTATGACTCATGAACAGCTGAATGATAAGGACTTGTATGTGCTGTTTTTTAATTCTCTATTACTTTTTTTCTTGTCTCAGCCTCAAAGTTTCTTCAGCTGTCAGATCTCTTTGCATAGATGTTGATTGGGTTTTAAAGAAGCAGCAAGTCCACCAGCATATGCTGACATAATCAACCTGTGAAGTAACATTAAACTCAATTTCACTTCTCATCCACAGTTCACCAAGGACCTAGTCACTGGTACTTCTAGTTGCAGGACTCCGCCCCTTCTACACCAAAAGTAGGTCATATTTAACTAGATGTTAGAAGACTTTATTGTCATCACTAATTTTGCTGAAGAAATCAATGAATGCTTATCACCATGGAAATAGATGGCAGAATTCCTACCACCTCCAAAGGGGACAAATTCCAGTATGGATTATTACTTGGAAGGACAGACCTACCTATGATATGCAGCTGAAGAGACAGACACATTAAGATACAATATCCTGCATGCAACTGTTTTAAAATGTTTCGATTCCTAACAATAATTCCACCTTCTTATAGGGGATTTAAAAAAAAAAAACATCATCATAAAGAAGAGCTAGCACACAGGAGTCGAAGAGACTGGCAGATAACTAACACCTAAAATTGTTTATAACATCCAACTCAAGCAGCTGTAATTTGCAAACCTAAAACTAAGAGATGCTCAGGTAACAGTGTTGTTTTCAAGACTGTGGTTCCATCAGCAAGGACAAGAATAGAAGAACAGAGTTACAGGTAGCAGTTTGTAGCGTGAAGTACAGTTCATAGCCCTCTCACAGCACAGTGGAGTAATGTAAAACTGGTGTGGAAGGGAGAAATTAAAAGAGCTCAGATCTTTGGAACTGCTTTCTGCTGTGAAGAGATGGTAATCCACTGATGTTGCATGATATTGCTGAAGGAAAAAAAACAATAAACACCAGGGCTGACAGAGCCCAGCTACTCTCCAGGGTGCCAATGCAGCTGCTGTTTGTTTAAAGATTTTGTATTCTTTGAAGTTCAAAATCAAACTGGAAGAAATAACATCAGTCCATTATGAAAGCACTTGGCTAGTCAGCAAAACAAAGAGCTCAGTTCTTTTTAATAAACCAATAAAATCATATTTCTATTTCGTCCTTCATCACCAAGCCCTGCAGCTTTTTACAGTTCTGCAGTTTGCATAAAAGGGTGAATCCTTACACCTCCATGCAGCACACTTACAGACAGACCATCTGTCATCCTTGTAGGATGATGACAGCAGCTGTCAGCACTCTGGATGTGTCCACTTTTCACCAGGAAGGACCTGAAGGCCATCACTCCCATTCAAGTTTCTCATCTATTCACTACTTTTGCAACCCAGGTCTCATGGCCTTTGAGTCAGTTTAAGAAACGAAACACCAGCAAACACTGTCAGGAAGAGATTCAGAGTGTATTCAGTCAATTCGCCTAAGAGTTTCCTAGTAAGATCTCTTCCTTGCAAACTGTCTCAATGGGAGTAAGAAATAGCGGTCCTAACACTCAGCACTGCTGCTGCATGACTAGGATGTGGACAGCAGAGGGAGCGACTTATGTGGGTTTCTAATGCCCTGGGTCATTTGGGGTTTTTCACCCCAACCACTGCATTTCCACACTGCTGACAGTGTGGTTATTTGTCAGGTGTGCTGCTGCTTGCCTTCTTCACTGCAGGAAAACAAACTCACAGTGATCTGCTCATTACCACTACGTGCCTTTATTTGTAGTTCTTTCAGGAAGTTTCTTCAGAAGTCTGACGCAAGAACAGAAAGTGCTTTGCACATTGAGAGCACAAGCTTTAATGACAGACGGATAGCAAGGATAGAGGCTAAAGCGATTTCAAGGTTAAAGACAAATGATAAACATTGCAGGTAGAATTACAGAACGAGATCTTACACAATCTATCCCTTACCTACTTACCTCTAAAGCGTCTTTTTCTGTGTGAATCTTCCTGCCAGTAAGTAACCTGAAAATGAAACACAAATCTTGAAAGAGCACATGTTCTCCAGGCAACAGCAGCTTTGTTTACTCTTTGAAAGGATGAAAGCTTGGACTGCATAATAGAGGCTTAAACAATCTGGTGGTTACAGAGTCTGCTGTACCAGACCGCTTTTCAAAGTTATGTGCACAGATACACAGTGCTTCTGAAGCAGGCTTGTATCAGTCCTAACCCATCTCCTATACCCTAAAAGTTGCCTCACAAGTGTCTTCTCTCCATCTCCCATGTAGCTGCTCCCTCCCTTTAGGGGGAGAGTCTGTAATATATCATAACAGATTATCTCCTGACTAAAAAGAGTCACAGCTATGCAGACAGGGTGGGCATGGGGCATGCAGGTTTAAACTCCTAGGAGATATTGCCATGGTGGTATTTCTAAATACAATTTTGGGGCTTTTGAGTCAAACTATTTCAGATTTGATATTCTGACATACAATACAAATTTTCTCAGGAATGGGTAAGAACAGGAGAAGGAAATGAAGTACTTTTTCAATCTGCCCTAGATACAGGTCTCTGGAGACAGTAAGAAATAATCATGAAAATGAGAGACTGGAAAAAACAAGAGAATTCTGTTCCTCAAGTAACTCCCAGTTTCTTTTCTGCTTTCAGTATGGAACAATGGGAGGTTCGCTGAAAAGCACTACTTTAAAACAACAGCTAAAAAACAAAATCCAACATATACATACATACAGCACTGTACTGAGAAAAATGAAACAACAGATATCAGTCTGCCCTGTTTTTATCCTTGAGTTTATTTTGTTATAAAGGGAAATTAAGTACTTACTCAGCCTCGAACTGGTTAGGAGTAATTATATCAGCAACAGGTACAACTTTGTCCCTGTAGACTGGGAGGAGGTCCTTGGGCACATACTATGGAAGAAAAGATGGTATCAAATATTATCAGCAGCCATATCAGATGTGGGAGTAACACTCTCCAGTCAACATAAAGCTACCAGTGTACTGATATCCAGCAGGAATTAAAGAGGCTGTGCATCCTCCAGCTGGTGACAGTGCTGCCAACAGCCCTTTTGTCACTGACAGCGATGGGAAGCATCACTAAGCAGGACTAAACTGGTAGCATTTAAAGGAAGTGGTGTCTAGATGAAGAGCTTTTGGGTTCCCTCTTACCAAGATGACAGAGCAGCACGAGGAAATAAAGTGTCCGAACACAGGAACTCTTTTTCGTGTCCTTACCTCCAAACTAAACTACTTTGTTGTTGTACCAATGGAACAAAAGTCCTTTGCTGCCTGAGTGTGCACCCACATTGATTGTGTCACACTTGTGGGACTTGAGGAACAAGTAACATTCATGCTATGTGTTATTTTATCCCCTCCTTTCAGTGCAGTATTTCTGGGGTGTGCTGTACATTAATATGCCAGAATGGGAATCAGATTCCACTTGCGTGGTACAACTTAATTTATAAAGTAGTTAGATAAGTACATTAAAAACATTTGCTTGTGTTGTACACAAGTCTAACAAACCATCACATACTTTGCTGACTGCAGACTCAGCTCATCCAGTAATGAGGGCCAACACTCCCCCTTCTGCTTTCCTGGTCCATCTCTATCACATCTTCTTCAGCTAAATACAGCCCATTAGCAAAGGGAGACTGGTTGTCTAAGCAGGTGACATACACTAAGATGTAGCAGGAGCCTACCAGTCTGTATGCTCTTCAAACTAGGAAGAAAGTTGAAAAGCATCAGCTGTTCTGGCATGTACTGGAGTTCAGCTAGGAGTTTGAGTTAAATTGCAGGACTCACTTCACCTTCTTATGTCTTATTGTAACTCTATTTAACAAAACCTTTATTAATGTCCATAGTTTACAAGTGGCTGATACTCTTCATCAGCACCCCGTTTTCTAAACCAGCATTAATCCTTCTTTTCATCTATGTTTTAATTTTTATGTTAGGCTCATACGATGTGTAAGGCAGGGTGTATTTATACATGTTCCCATGTGCTACTATCTCCCATTCCAGTTATATCAATGACAGATACAACCTTATCATGGTGTTGACCATCAGGTGCTACTGGAACATGCATCATATTGCTACTCAGCTCGCTCATGTTTTTATGGTGACATGATGATGTCCCAGGGACCCTGCCTTTAGACAGAAGTTCAAGACTAGATCACATCTAAATCAAACCATTTTAAATAATAATTTTATTACTTTTTATGGCAGGAATGAGCTGGTGGGTTGCATGTTAAATTTTCTCCTCTTTTTCCACCTATCTTGTCTTCCACCCAAAAGACATGGGAAGCTCCATAGTTATGACTTCTCCCCAGAGCCAAGGCTTTGCAAGGTGACTCTACAGCTACTAGATCTCTGCCTTGTTAGAAAAAGCTAAAGACAATAAATATTGCAATAGTCATAAAATGAAAGAATAAGACCACAAAAGCAATGGCAAATTTATTACTAAGTGCTATGCCATGTGATTTTTTATGAGCAAGTAAACTGTAAAAAGGTACAAGGACAAAGAGGAATTCACAGTGCATGACTATCTTAGGCAGAAGAAAATATAAAATATCATTATTGCTGATCTCTTCCCACATTGCACTTTCACTGCAACTATCTGCTAGTGTTGATTAAAAACAAATGTCTCTTTGTCAGTATGCAGTCTGGAACTGGCACACACGACCTTTCTGTCACTACCACAGCCCAATGCCTAACAGCTGCTGGATCTCACATGAAATTAGTCATCTTCATTTAGGTTCAAGTGGTAGGTCAATTTGTGTGATCGCTGACAATGTGAGCAAGGCTACCTGCCAAAACTGCTATCTTGACAGAAAATGAGAGAACTCCAGTGAAAAATGAAGGGGAAGAGGTGGATATTTTCCTGTGGACAGGGTCCGTACTCTACCTGTTCTCTCAGCAGAGAGAGTTAAAAATAAATCCTAGGGGTATACAACTACTATTCTCCCCAGATGATAAACTAATGATAAACAGGAACAAATGTAGTTGATGCTGGGATCCAAAGCCACACCGAGGTAAAGTAGCTTAGTCTTTGTGTTTAAAAATTAATAAATCTTTACACTTACACATTTATATAACAAAAAATCGCTATACAAAGAATCTAAACAACTAAGTACTAACCATGGAGCCTTCTCCATTCCACTTGTCACCCATCACTGGATCGCATACTGTAACAGAGAACAAATCTAGCTTTAGAGATGGGGGGCAGTCATAGAGGCCTTGGTGGGGGGTAAAAGTTTTAAGTAGCAGTAGCAGCTATGTTACAGCATTGTCCCTTGATAGCTCATACACTCACACAGTTCTTGCAGCATACTTAACCAAAACTTTTAAATTGGTGGCTGAAAGAGTAAGGCAGGTGTAAAAGAAATCTTAAACAGGTATCAGAGGGCTGTAGTCACCCTCTGCTACCTGCTTCCATGTTGTTACATCTGAAAGCGATGAGGATGAGAGGGTCTGATCACTGGGACAGAAGAGGCTTCTGTTATGGAAAATGCACAGAGCCCTCACCTTCACTCCCCAGTCCAAAACTCTGGTGTAGTAATACTACTGTGGTGGGAAAGAAACACGGAAGAAGCTAATATTTGTGAAAAGAGTCCTATTTTTACTTTAGTGTAAATATATACATGCAAAATGTTGTGTTGTACACATAAAAAGTACGTGTATTAAAATGAAACAAGAAGAAAATCCAGGCCAAAGTCCATAAATTCATGCTTGATGTAGTATTGACACACATTTGGCACAGGTTCTGAATCATCTGCAATATTAACAACGTATACTAAGTGCCCTCAGTTTCAAAGCAAGAACGGAAACAACCTAGGCTTCTACTTGAAAAAGAATACTGTTCACTGTGTTACAAGAGCTTTCAGCAAGATAAAAAAGAAATACAAATCCCAACATATCAAATCAATGTCCAATTGGTACTTAAGGAAGTTTCTATGAGCAACAAGAGAGATATTTGTTTTACATTTTAAAAGTATTTTCCTTACATTATGATCTGTTTATTAAATATGAAGGATCTTAGAAGCTTAGTTATGTTCCCATTATCTGACCACTTCCTTCCTGTTCTATACAGTTAGATATTTCTTTCTGTTCACACTCCAATACAGTTTTTAGTTTTCACTTGCTAGTACAAGACGGTGGAGACCCTGCCAATACAACAGCTTTACTACAGGCTAAAAAGCTATAAAAATCAAGCTCCTGGTGATATCTCTGCTACATTTTTCAAAATGAGAACTGTGCTTTATTAATTCCAAGTCCACTATCCCACTATGCAGCATGCACCTTGTAAATCCTGTGAACCGTTCTAGATTCCTGACCACAGGGTTTATTGAACCTGAAGATGCCAAGCTCAAACTCTGATTCACAGCTCTTTATCCCAGTAAATCCCCACTGACTTTGCTGTGTTACTCTGAACTCCTGCTCAATTTAAGCCTACACCAGTTGTATTCAAAAGTCCTGAAACACTCAGAGAGTCCAAAATGAAAAGAGGGGAATCTTTGCTCTTTGAGCACTCCTGGGTAATCTTAGCACCAGTAACCAGAATTAAAAATCTCTTTAAATTATTAAACTTACAAGGCACATTGGTACTGTTCTTCTGGGGTGAAGAAGAAAACATGGCAAGGCTGGATGGGTGAGTCTATCCCGCTTTTGACTGACTTGGAAATCACGAAGAGGCTTCAGCTATCAGCACTTCCAGCCTATGCCTCAAAACTACAAACAGCAGCAGCCAGCTGGGATTTTACAAGACTTCCTTTGATACAATCACTCCTTAACGCACGCTCTCTTTTGGATGGCATAATGCAAGACATATACTGAAAGGCGTAGTATCAGAAAGATAAAATCCAACTCCCTCAACACTTAAGCAATGTTGAAATGAAACTTCACTGGTGTCTCAGCTGGTCCCAGACAGATCTGAGCACAAAATGATTGTGAAATGCTGGGTAGCATCAGAACAACGCTTTCATCCTAAAACATGAAAATGATGGGGACATACAACAACGGAGCAGAAAGAATTACAATTCACGTCCTTACCATACACTAGGTTTGAATTCTGTTGCTTCAACTCCTGGACAATATCCACCACCATTGCAAGAAATGATGTGTCCCTTGTATAACCTTTGTGAAAAAAAGACACTTTTAAAGTTAATTTTCCAATAATGTTTTGCTGGTGTGTCTATTTATTTATTTATTTATTTAGCATAGAAATTTTGCATACTTCTCATTCTTTGGATCCATGCATATGAAAAGAAAGGCATTTTAGTATTTTATTCAGGAATAATAGGTGAAAGAAAAGTCAAGACAGTCTCCACTACAAATACAACTTTAAAAATCCATTTGCTAAGTACATTATACATGAAGTGTTCATACAACTTCAAAATGTTTGAATATATATACTAAATAGTCAGGATGTGTTTCCATCACATTAATGCAAGGAAAATTAGTCTTGAACATTTCAGAGCAATGGCCAATATGCTAATAAAATTCCCAATCTTAGGCTTAGCAGTGAGATAAGCTGGAAATATGTTATTTTTACATCTCAAGGCCCTAAATACAATGTTAGCACTACAACATTCTCATTTAATCATCAATTTCTTTAATATATTTTTTATTTATATATTTACTTATTGTATTTATTTTATGTATTAATTTTATTTATAACACATTAATTAATAAGTGCATTTTCATTTACTCTAGTTCATTTAATAGTATTATTCCAGCAAGGTAGCTTCTTCAACCCTTCAGCTTAGAAGTGCCCATTCTACTAACATATTTAAGAATACATTTTGGAGATTTCTTTTCAGTCATAAAATTGTTCAATTCTTACATGTTGAGGACAAATGGAAAAAGATTCCAAGCTTTTGGGCCAAAATGCTTTGTCTTATTTCCATTAAATGCCGATTATCATTGAAAAAAGACAAGCAAAGATTTTTGTTTTAAATGACCTGTCACAACAGACTGGCTTAAAAACCTATAAAGCCATATTATGAGTAACATTATTGATAGAGGTACTTCAAAAGCATTACAGAGAACTAGAGTTTATCTGGCACCTCAAATGCTCTACTGTAAATGAAACAAATATATGAAGACCTACAATTAAATGACAGTCACAAAAGTTAATGAAGTGTCATTTTATATAATCACCCTAAAGATAATCATTTCCATTTCAGCCAAGATACCTACAGTAATTAGACATGCAATTATAGTCAAATCCTAACTGCTGACAAATTAATTTAAGTGTTTGATTAATTATATCCAGGTCACTGGCGGTAGCAAAGTATGGCTGTGCAACATGGTGAATAACTGTTCCGGTTTGAAGAGAAAAATCTGTCTTTTGGCCCTGAATGAAGAAAGCTGATTTTCAAGTTCAGCCATAACTCAACGCAAGAATACAGAGGGTGTTATTAGATCATAAGAAATGAATGTCATTTCCACCCATTCCTTCTCTTTCTCTACACTTCTCTGTGTCTATACTTTGTCTATACCGGCTACACTGAGCAAGTTTTTTAAAGAAACCAGAACAAAATACTGACCCATCTATACATCTATACCCACAAGTCATATTTTATAAGGCATTTAAATATTTTTTGTCTTCAAAATTTTCAAAAGATTTCAATTTTTCTTTCTACTGTTTTTAATCTCTTACATCTGTTTTGGCAGTTTAAGATGCTAATAGGAAAGGAGCTGGGGACTCTTCTAAGAGTTGAAAGTAGAATAAAGAAGGAACATTTCAGCAAAAAGAATATTCAAGCATTATTTACCAATGCTGTATAGTAACATCTCCTGAAAACTCCTACAATACAGTGAGCTTTTCCTGGAAATGTCCTCTGTGTGACATCTTTCAAGGAAACAAAGGATGTTCTTTCAGTTTGCAATTACAAAGAACCCGTTTATGCTGAAATTAATTTCTTAACCTTAGCTCAATCTATTTTCTTATTTAGTCTCCTTTACTTTGGAAAGATTCCCTGAAACAGAAGGGAAAATAACTTTTCAGTCATGCCATACCCTCCAAGCCAGAATGACTGCTTTGGGGTTATAATCCATCCAGTTAAACTCTCCAGTTTTCCTTTTGTATAAGGAGAGCGCTTTCCTACGTGTGGAATCTGTGAAATTAATTAAACCTGGCAATTTATTTCTGTTTACCTTTAAAAAGTGACAGTTCACTGCAATAAAAAAAAAAGATACTGTAATCTAAACCAGATGCATAGCTCTCACTGAGGTGAAACCCCATAATTAATCTACACCAAAGAAGCAGGAATTGGATGAGAAGCAGTTTGTAATAGAAACTACTGATATAATCTCCCCATTCTATACAACGTTCTACAAGAAGCTTTCTTTGCCTATATATATAACACTTTCCACCTAGGAGTGCATAAAGTCATTATGTCCTCCAGAACTGTATGCACTTGGAGAAGGTAAGAGGAGCTACGTAGCAACAAGAGCAAATCAAAAATTCATGACAGAGAGAAAAACAAAATCCACCCCTCCTTATGCTTTGCTCTGTATCCAAAGCACAATCCCTTGAAGATCAAGTAGAAGAAACAAGGACAGACAACTGCATATAAGTCATTCTATCATGCCACAGAGTGCTACTAATGCAAATTTAGGTGAAAGGGTTAAACCCATGTCTTCAGAATGATTTTAAAAATAATACTCTGACATTCCTTACCTTTTTTTTCTGTAGTCACTCCCAAAACATTAACTAAGTCTGTACAAGACTGGCCTGTACAAGTCTGTAAACTATACCAGAGGATCAATTTACCCACCCAATTACAACCTTCTGGCTGGAGAACACTGGCTGTTTCAAACTAAATAACATGAGCAGTTAGGTCTATAATATACAATTGAAATCACAGGACAAATCTAAGGAGGAAACATGTAATTGCTTGGTTTGGGATAAGGAGGAATATGGTTTATATATCTCTACGCTCATTTTACTTTTCATGTGAACTCCAAAGAAACAAGCTCTTCTTACCTGTGAGTACATAATCATACTGATTGACCTTGTTCAGCTTAAGTCCTTCATACAGTTCATGAAGTTCATCTGAATTTAACACCTGACCCTTCCAGTGTGCATAACCTGCAAAACAAAAGCCAGATAATTTTTCAAGAGCCAGGTTTTCTAATTAGGATCACAGAGATCAAACATATGGAGGAACATCATATGCATCAGGAGGCATTTCTAACTTTCTTTTCTGTAACGCACTACTGCTGAATGAAAGCTGCTGTTGGCAGAACAGTTCCATCCTCAACTTCTTCTTAGCATCTCTGTCTCCCAAAGGAACTGGTATCATTACTCTGGAGTTTCACATCGTCCATTTATCAGCACTTCAAGCAGAGTACACATAAGCTCTTGCAAGTTTTCACATGTAGCCTTTACAACTTTTCCTTTCCTGTTTGGAAGGGGACGAACATGTTTGAGACTTCACCGAGGTGAGGCTGCCAGTAAAATCTATTTTTGTTATGTTACATTATTACAGAAAAAAAAAGATTGACAGCAGGATGCCACATTTAATTATCAGCCATAAACTCTGGACTATGCAGAGCCCAGGTTTCACTCAGAAGAAAACAGGTTTGTAGGTATGGGCTTGTGGGGTCTATCTGAACACAGGTATGCAGCACTTTGACACCTGACCTGGCTTTCACTGGCACCTGCGTATACCTAATAGAGTGACCACAGCAGAATAGCATCATGAGAAGTTCTCTAACTGTACAATTTCATCTGACAGAGTGCCTTCCAAAAATAGGACAATTTTAATGCTGAGAATGCTGGAAGAGGCAAACAAATATCAGAAAGACACTACAAAACAGACAAATAATATCCATACATTATCCTTGAAGGATCTCTAGGAATTACAAGCAAGTATTTTTGGCTGAGAAGTGGGTGGAAAGCAAAGTTATAGGGAAAAGCTGAAATGACTTCAGCAAACAACTGACCAAGCTCCAGGACAGCAAAATTGTCAATAAACAAATAAATAAATAAATAAATTTCACTGTCAGATGCTAAACATTTATTGAAAAATGTAAATGCACCTTTCACCTTTTCATCAAAGCCTGCCTATCTAGATGGCAGCCATCACTCCCTTGTATATATATATATATAAATGGCATTTCCTCCAGGACATTAGATGAGGTACACAAAATTTAAATCTTCCAACCTTCATAAATTCAGGGTTTGTTAAAAAGTTCATCTTTTTATTAACTTGGATTACAAAAAGTGAAACGTTACACTAGTATCTTCTTTCACACCACCCTGTGAGGAGACGATGGTATTTTGTTTTAATTTCTGCGTTTGGAGTTAGAAAATTCTGTGATAAAAACTCCTGGCTTTGATTATCACTCTAAACTGTGTCATTAGAGTAACTGCCAAAAGGTGCCTAGAGCCTAGGATAAACACATTTTTCAGTTTTCGTTCTTACAAATGCAAATACACCCACAGCAGGGTGAGCAGATGGATCATTTTGCTCTCCTCATCTCACAAAGACCTAGTCCCTAAAACATGACTCTCTGCCAGCTGGTGAAGGGACTGACTCACATCAGCCACTCGGATTCTCTCCTTAGCAAATGCTTTTTTAAAAAGTCTTTCTGAAGAAAGGGAGAAAGTGGATTCCCACACGCAGACAGCAGTTCCGCTCCAGAATACAGTGATATTCAAAGCAGCAACGTCTTACACATAGGCATGCCCACATAGGCATGCCTCTAGCTCCAAGCATACAAGGAACCCTTGACTACAGATGACTCAAGCACTTGGCTTGCTTAGGCAACCGTTTGTACTGCCACATCATGGCTTTAGAGAGAAATAACCTGCCCTCTCCTCTTCGCTGAATCTAAATTTCTCTTAGCACTCAAAATCCAGTCCATACAGGGGCATGACACAGTCCTTTGTACTCCACTGTGCCCATAATTCATCAGTAAAGTTTAGCTTGTTTCCACAAACATGGAAACTCATTGGCCACATGAGGAGAGAGCAGTTTTCACCCAGAACCGAGGTCAGCCAGCAAAAGTGCTGCCATTCATCTTACAGTACACACATACAGCCACACAGATTGCTGCAAATGCAAACAATTGTGATACTCTTGGAAGCCGTTCCTACAAAGCAACCCTGTCCATTCACTATTTAACTGTAAGTTACTCTTCCTATGTCAAGCTACCTTAAATAGTCAGTGTGCAGGGTCCATGTCACACTGATAATCCACTGAGGGAAAGAAATCAAGTATGGAAACAAAATGTCAGGTAGCAGCCTGCTTAGCTCAGGAACTGGGAAATTACCTAAAAGGGGCAGGGAGACTGTCTGAACAATGAGAATTGTCTCTAGCAGTGGCTTCCAAGGGTACCTAAAGGTCCTTTTTCAATCTGGTAACAAGTGCAATACAATCTAAAATGCAATCACACAACAGCTGGAGGAAAAAACGCCCTACAGGAGAACTCGGGGAAGCCCCAGCTCCTCAGACAGAAGAAAAAAGGCAATGCCTTCACTGGATCTGCAGGGAACTGGGATTTCACTGGGAGCTGAATTATGTTTGAGAAGAGAGAAACGAAAATCAAAATTGACAGTGACGTGGAAACCACTCTAAGCCCTTTCCGCGGGGAATCTTCATATAACATGATGAATAAGGGCGAAATCCCATGACCCTGGTAGGGTCCGTGACCCTGATCTTACTCTCCTGGTAGAACCTAGAGCCAAAAAGCAGCTTCTGCAGAGGGGCAGAAGAAAATGCCAGCTACTCACGTTTAAAAACACTTTCAGTGACAGAAGAATGGACACCTTGGGGTCCCAGAAAGAGAGAGAGGGACTGCTCTGAAAGAGGAAAGGCCTGGGTAAGGTCTGGCAAAAACCCAGACAGATACTGTGAGGTCAAAAATACATTGCATTGCCCTGAACCCAAAGAGACTTAGCAGGGAATGCCAGCAGCAAGCTTCAACATCTTAAAGCCCAATGGCTTTAGGGAAAACCACCAGAGTGGTTAGAAGTAAGGATGATAATGAGGAATCACTGTCCTTCTTGGCTGGACATGAGGGCTTGGCTAGTGAGGAGCACATTTGATGGCCCAGAATTGCACTGCAAGCCTTGCAAGACCTTAAGGAAATTCAGCTTAGTCATCCCTATGATTGCACCACTAAATATGCATATTTGGCAAACAGCAAGAGAAAATTGTAAATCTTCTGTTTAACTGCCCACTTGCTATAACCCCTGCTCTGTAATAGGAGCAGAGTGGCACTTAACACAAAAGTTCAAGGTCTTACAGTATCTGGCTACCTGCACACATTATACAAAAACCACAGCCAAAAAAACTTTAGGATGAGTTTCAAGTTTGTACTTGGCAAAACAACTGCATCGCATTTGGAAACTACGCAGGTGGTTAGGTTTAGCAGCTGGATCAATCTATTAATCTTTTATCCGGGATGTTAAGGTCAGATTTTGGCTTGTATCTTCCACAAAGGAAGAAAGATGGGTCCTACTTCCTTCAGTTACAAAACCACTAAATAATTCTACTCAGTGCCAGAATAAGAGAGCAGAGAGAATGCTGCCAGTCACGATACAGCTCTCCAAAACTGCACTTGGCAAAACTGCATCTGGCTTGAGCTGACTGCATTAGTTTTCTGAATTAATAAAAATTTTAAACACATAAAAAATTTTAAACACATTAAACATTTTAAACACAAAAATTTTAAACACATAGTTGAACATAAACCATTAAACATCTGTATACCCCTTCTACTTATCCGTATTATAGCCTTTTATTGCAGTTAAATTTTATATGCTTGTTTTTAAGCAGCTGAGGGAATGAAAAACATGTAAGATACGATGCTTCCTGCCTCTAAAATGATAAACTTCCCTCTAAAATGATAAACTTATTCATTAGTCTCTAAGCAAATGTCTTGCTTCACCTGTATCTAAAAGAATAAATAAGAGGGGCAGCTAACACTGCACCCAAGATACATTTACATACTTTTCTTTCTAACCTTCTTCCAATGGTACTTTTTTTTTTTCCTTTGGAATGTATTTATAAGCTTCTTAATTACTTTCAAAAACAATGAGAAAAAGAACAGAAAAAAAATCCTAGGCATACCAGAAGGAAAACAAAACCAAACCAAATAAAACCAGTTAAGTATAGCAAGGCGTGTAAGATGTCTTTGTTCTCCAACGCGAAACATTCTGTTCTGAGGTTTGAGTTCTCCTGTGGTGCTCCCTGCAAATCTGTTCCGACGGGCTTCAATAACCAAGTATTTTACATGGGGAAAAGGAAGAAAGATGTAGTGTTTAAGGCACATGGCGGGCAAGCAATCTGGTTTCAGCTGTGCCACAAAATTCACATGCAAACTCTGCAGATAACCTGGTCTAAAAACATTACTTAAATCTTCAGCTATCAGGAGGGCTTCAACAGAACCAGAAACAGAGTACGTAATTCCCCCCTGGACAGAACTAGAGGATTATTTACAGCTGGTCAATGTGGGAGGAAAATATTACCACTGTTAGGCAAAAGTGGGGCTTTTTTTCTTTTTGTCCCACACATCACAGGCGTGAATGAGTGCATATGGGTGGCAGACTGTGAAGAATCACATCAACAAGATATAATTATAATTTCTCATGTATCAGACCTACCAATCAATCCAACCACGCACTACACACCCACTAAGTGGAAGACAAAAATGTTTTGCTTTAAAAAAAAAAGGGGGGTGGGAACAGGCTATTTGTTCTGGAACAACTTAAAGGTAAGATTTAGATGGCTAAGTAAGCACATAATATGCTTATTATTAACAAAAATACAAATCACTTAAGAATTAAAGATGCACCCCCCAAAAATAAACAATGATGGAGTCAAAAAAAGACAACCTAGATTTTTATTTTTGCACATTAGGCAATGAGATGCTTTTGCAAACAAAACAGTAATAGAATAAAAAGCCCAAAATCTCTGTAGGTTGCATGACAGCTTTTTTTTTTTTTATTTGTACAAGAAGCACGATGCCATTCAAGGGTGAGTCACTCTAATCATAGCGTAAAAGTTCCTCACCAAGCAATATGACAAACTGTTCTCCCAGGGGAGCTGACTTAAAACACATTTTCCGAATTTCAGGATTATCAGAGACTAAAGAAGGCTGAATTTTCTGAGCAGAAGTCAGCAGAAATAGCCCTGAGGTATCTTAATCATTTAAAAACAGGGCAAAAAAAGAGCTATAATGATTCACTGAAGAAGGCCTGTTAGTCATGAATTCTCCCTGTGTTTTATCTTTCGCTGACATGACCAAGTTTAAAGATGGAGATGAGGAAAGAAAGAAGGCCATGTCCAAACACCACGTCACACACTTTGCTACCTTTGCCCCCTCTGGCATGTTGCACTCTTTTAGAAACCAGCGTTCCCAGCTAGACTTTGAAGCACAAGTTTACTCTTCAGCTTTAATCATGACCACAGCAAAGTTTCTCATAAGATGTTGTTCTCCTAAGTAAATCACCAGTTTTCTTCCCAGCTTATCCAGCACATGATCCCTGTGTGTTGTGGCACTGCTCCAGACGCAAGTCACAGCCCAACACAGCACATCCTGTTCACTAGTCCCAGCAGTAGCACAGGCTGCACGTACATTGACTTGTGTGCAGGCATGCATAAATAAATGTTCAGGCTGGACAAAAGTCTCCGTGAGGACAGCACTGGATGTTCCTCTAGCACAGGGAACGTGCAAAGCCCTTTGGCTTTGCAAAACTGGGCTTAGAATCTACGACTTCAGAAAGGGTGGAAAAGATTTCATGGAAAAACGAGTGCTAGAAAACTAGACATGTCATAAAAGAGAATACATCCCCTTCCTTTCTTTTCCATTCCTTCTTTTTTCATCCAAATAACCAAATCTTCTAAATAGAACCTCCTTTTATTTACTCTTGACAAGTGCCAAGGACTTACTGTATTTTGATTTTCTTCTGAAAACTTTGTTTCCCAAAGTCAAGAGATTGTGCACCAGTCTTTGTTGTTTTGCTTTTTTTTTTTTACCACATTTACTAAGACAATCAAGACTAAAGAAAAAAAAACCAAACTGATAACATAACTCCTAAATTCCAGAAGACAAATTAAAAGTTCCAAATATTTTAAAGGCTTGTGATCTCAGAGACATTTTTAGTTTTTGGAGGTTCATTTAGGCCTTCTAAATAAATAAATAAATAAATAAATAAATAAATTGCTAATTTATTGTTCCTTCTACAATCTTCATTGTCTGGTCATCCTACTGGTAATGTAATTTACCTACCTTTAGACACATTCAGTTTTTGGTCCAATATAAGCTCTTTTAATGCCCTATGAAGTTGTTTTATTCTTAAAACTGAAAGCCAACAAATGACAGGTGCTAATCCATTTTCAGTTTTTAGTTATTACTTCAGGTGAAAAAAATGCTTAATTCCTGGACGATTACAACAGTTTTACCCAGCTATCAAAAATGAAACAAAAGAAAACAAAATAACAAAATCTCAAACTCCAAAACTAAATACATTAATGAAATAGGTTGATCAAAAGATCTCTCAAAGCATGATCAAACCTTTGTACTGTGCCAAAGGTTGCAAGCAGAATAAATAGCTTTTTGCCTGAGCCAGGAAGAACCCCCAAGTCTTTGTTTAATTATTACTTCTTTCATGCCTTTCCTCAACAAGAAGAGATGGCTTTCTACCTACCTTTGAAGTATTTGTTTCCTTTTTCCAGGGTGAAACCCTGCTGATATGAAATTCCTTCCATGATAGGAACATCTTACAAGCTTTTGAAAGCTGCCTGGAAATGAACATGCTAAGAGAGAACAGAGGCTTCCCGATCTGCTCTCTGTTCCTCTCTGTTCCAAAATTTAGCAGCTGATTAATACAGTTGTACCTCTAAGAGACTAGGATATTATGTAAGTATTTGTCTTTTTTTTTTTTTTGTCAGAAACCACTTTGCTCTTTTCTAAGTCACTGAAGTCAAGATTTGTTCCTTGATTTTACCTAGAGTACATCTCCCCTCAAACAATCTGCCACCACCATTAAAGTAGATGTGCCTTCATTGATTCAAAAATAGCAAGGCACTTGGAGCTCCTTTACAGGCGAAAAGTTTTTTTAAATAAAGAAATTTCATCTTTCTTTTGAAAAATAAAGTTTTCTAGCACTATGCATATTAAAGAGTCATATTAAAGTATGAAGAAACATATTAAAGTATGATGCAAGTACATCATATTTTGTTCATGTTCAGGCTTAGGACTCAAGTAAAAATACACCCAAATGTATTAACACCTCATCCCTCCCTCCAAAATGTGATTTAAGGATAATTGCTCACCTTCTGGATGGGCACGAAGAGTGGGAATGTTTTGTTTAGCTCAGTATTATTCTGATGTTTGTGGTTGGTAATGTGATTATGAGCATCATAGGGCCATACAGTACAGAATGCAGTACTGAAGACTTCCCTGTTCACAGAACTGGCTGTGTAGCTGGCCGTAGTTATGTTATCTCACTGTCTGAGCTAATTATATTACTGCCTAATAAAAGAAACTCACACTCTGAAGTAGCAGAACAGGCCATTACCATGTCATATCATGCTCTAATCCCAAATCCACAGACTTCTGAGAGACTTGAAAATTACATTTATGTTTGATATCCTGAAAATGGGAGTGAAAGAGAACTCCTTTCCACTGTCATGTGATAAGCTGAGCCACACGTTGAGTACAGCTGAGTGATGGTGCGGTGGTGTCTTTAAGGTACATGTAAATATTTTACCTGTATGGTTTGAAAACTGGACTGAGTTCACAGTGTCAACTTCAAATCCCAAAACCTGTAATAAAACACAGCAATATTTCTTTTACTAATACAGCTTTGTCAATATGTTACTGGAATCACAAAACATAAGACAGCATTCTTATTTCTCACAGCACATTTAAAAATTTTTAGTGCTGTTTCACAGTGAAAGCTGAGTCAACATACATGCAACGTAAACAAACAATGCAGTACTTTAGCACAGAATGGAAAAAGTGACATTGGCAACAACACCAGAAAAACAGAGCCCTGAATCCTCAGGCAAGAGTTCATCTGGGGACAAGGATGGAGAGGTTGTCCCAGCAGCAATGACAGAAGCCATGAAGAAAGCCTTGGCTAGTTTTTCTTGGCAAGAAAAGCAGTCTGAATTTCAAGGTAATAAATGAATGCAAAATATGGAGGGAGGATGCTGCTCATATTTCAGAAAGCCAATCTTTCTAAAAAAAGGACAGAAGAATCCTTAAATGGGATCAATGTGATGAGCAATACTTGGATTTCACAAGTAGGTTCTTTACAGCTCAGTGCTAAGAGAATAGAAAGAAATCAGAGAGAATTAATTTGGGGAAAATTAGGCAATCAAAGGGAAAGACCTTCTAAAAGGACAAACTAAAAAAAAAATAAATCCTAAAGCATGCTCCAAACCCATCTGCTACCTTGCATTACCAGCAATCCAAATACTGAAAGAAATAATTTGCTAGTGCAATCAACAAACACATTCCTGCTGCCCAAAAAGAGATAAATATTTTGAAAATAAGAACACCAAGTCAGGAGAAAACTAACGAGGATTATTAGCCTGATAATACCTGTTCAATAGAATTAGGGATTACTGTTCAAGCCATTTTTAGACATTTTTGTCTACAACCAGAGAAATTCTAATGCAACAGTGACATAACAGTCTGACATTTAATATTTGCTTTCACATCCTACTTGCTCTGAGTAAGAATTCTCCTCAAAAGAAGAGCTGCTATATATGGCACAGTGAGTCATACCAGGAGATAACAGTAACGATGCATCACTGTTCATGATCCATTTTCAGGCAATTTGCTGAGGAGGGGGGAATGAATAAATGAGGCTTTTACCAGTCACGTTTTTCCCTGAGAAGCACATCTCTCTCTCTTTTCATCACGAAGGCGACCCCTTCACATGCATTAAAAACCTCTGTGTGTATTGTACCAGACATGAGATTTCCTCAGTGCTTGTACCTTCTCCCTCACATAAAGCCATTAAGTAACAAGCCCTTTATTTCAAACCCTGGGTCATTACAAGATGGAGGTATGTGCTGCAATGGATAGCTCCTTCTGCCTGCAGGCACTGCATTTCTGTCGTGCTACAGCTCAGTGTCTAAATGGGTCTTACTAAGTCTCTTACTGCAGTATTTAATAAAGCTTTCTGTTCATTCTTAACTAGGCAGCTAAGTAATCTTACAATAATGACAGACAGAATGGTGGGTTGTCTCAGCCTGATCAAGTTAAAATTAAATTCAGCTTCTACTCTTGCTCCAGTTTCTTGTTTCCTCTTGGTAGATTTTATTTTAAAGACCAAGGAATGAACGAGGTGAGAACATGGCAATACTACTACAACCTTAACCTTGATGTCTGCATGTGCATTTTTGTTTATTAATAGGAAACACATTTAAATTACTTATTTTAATTCACTTATTTAAAATCAATTCACTTTGGTTACTGTCTTATCTACACACAGAAACAAACCTACATTCATGTTTCTGAAGTAAATACATACATAAATGTCAGATAAATCGTCACCTCAGCACCTCCTCTTATTTTATAGGCAATCAAAATGCAGTAATTCAGCAAAAACTGCAGGTGAAATGGCAAATAACTATAAGGTTAGATCCATACAGCAGTTTTGCGGTGTTCAGTCAACAGAGCACAACTTCAAGCTGGTAATGGTTTATCATGGTTCACTGAAGTGTGCAGCTGTCTCTGTGCTTGGCTTGATAAATACGGCAGAAGCCACATACGTGCCACTTTGCCAGCTCCACCAGTGTGACAAATGCCTTTACTGACATACCTCATACCCGCTGATATACCGCGTTTCTACTGTTTCCTGAATTTCTTTGCGTTATCAGCCTGTTATGTACACAAAATGACCCAACTTTGGATCTTAAAACACTCCCTGGTCTCTGTGTGTGTATATGCATGCATGTGTTCCTCTCACTTCTGTGTAAACAAGCTGAAGGAAATCACTCTGCTTGGATTTTGCCTATATCAGAACTAACACCTTCAGAAACTAGGCCCTGGAGCGTGCCCAGAGAAGGGCTACGAAGCTGGTGAAGGGCCTGGAGCACAAGTCCTGTGAGGAGCGGCTGAGGGAGCTGGGGTTGTTGCGTCTGAGGAAGAGGAAGCTCAGAGGAGACCTTATTGCTCCCTACAGCTACCTGAAAGGAAGGTGTGGGGAGCTGGGGGTCGGCCTCTTCTTGCAGGTAACTAGTGACAGGACTAGAGGAAATGGCCTCAAGTTGCGCCAGGGGAGGTTCAGGTTAGAAGTTAGGAGATATTTCTTCTCAGAAAGAGCAGTCAGGCATTGGAACGGGTTGCCCAGGGAAGTGGTGGAGTCACCGTCCCTGGGGGAGGTCAAGGAAAAGCTGGACGTGGTGCTTAGGGACATGGTTTAGTGGGTGACATGGGTGGTAGGGGGATGGTTGGACCAGATGATCTTAGAGGTCTTTTCCAACCTTAATGATTCTGTGATTCTATTTGATTAGTGTGAGGAGTGAACTTACTACGGAATGCACAACAATGCTTAATTTATTGCTTCCCATACGTGCTTGTAAACAGTGCGTACCTGGCGTTGCTTCCCCTGTCCCCCTCTAAGAAGGGTCCTATGGTGACAGTCCTGCCACCGGTTTTGGAAATGTGGGTTTCAGCAGATACTTTTCAAGTGTCCATGCTCCAGCTACCAGGGACACACATCTCCCACATTATCCTTATCCCCTTTTTCAGATGACCTGGCCTCTCACAGACCCTCCAGCAGAGATCACTTTCTGCTTTCCCTCACCTCCTTCTACTGTCAGTCTGTAAAAATATCATTTGCCCACAGAGCTGCAAATCCTGGGCGAATCTAAACCCACCGCCTGTTTGGGTAAGTATGATAAGCACATTTCAAAGGAAAAAGATAACTGAGTTCATCCCAAATCTCTCAGCCTCCAGTTTAAGCACATGTCAGACTAAGTTCTTCTCAGTTAAGAAACTCAGGTTGCCTCTATCACATCATATAGTGATGTTTACTTTGACACAAGTCTCAGAGGGAAATGGGCAATTCCAACGTTTTTTTTTAAAGTATCTTCACCAAAGGAGGCAGAACTGTTACATTTCTAAAATTAAATCACAAAACATCAAGAATAGAGGAGTCTTGTGTTTGGAAGGCATGGCTGGCAGAGCTGAATGACAGATTTCAGGAAAATATTTGGAAGATTAAATAAAATACGCACACTGGAGCAGAATGCATTTCAAGAAAGAGCTGGCATGAAAAACATACTCCAACATTATGAATGAGATCCAATGAGGCTGAGCGCTTCCTCAAAAATATCTGAAGGAAAGGGCCAAATGTCATCCAGTCCTGTCAGCCCCCAGTGCACAAAGAGCCCTTCCAGCCTCAGGAACAGCAGGTGCATCACCTGTGCAGCACCAGGTCTACAGATCTACAAGACGACACATCTCCCAGCTAGCAAGGGGGTTCAAGAGAAAAATCAACACAGTAGAAAGGAAGATACTTTAAAATACACAAACAACATTTTGAAATGTTGACTCTTTTTGGAAAAAAAAGAACCAAAAACCTCGCTTTCCTAAAAGCACAGAAGTAATTTAAACTTACATCCAAGCAAATAAAAAGACAAAAAAAAAAAGATTTCCCTGAAGTCCCACATAGATAGAAAAGATCTTGTCGTATAAATATATACACAGTAAGTTCCCAGTTCTGGTTCACCTCCAAAAACGCAACCTTTTGGATTTGCCAATGTTAATGCATTTCTTGGTGAGATAGAGCTTTGTTTAAAATTTACTTTCTGTCTTCCTTTCCATTCTAAAAAACTTTTCAATCATATATACGCTGAAAGATGCCATCCCCTCACTGCAAAGAGCTAGTAACACACTGCAAAGAGCTAGTAACAAAGACTGTTAGAAATGACAGATTAGAAACATACTTTTCCTTCAAGAGGTAAAAGTTGTGCCTGTTGTGTAGGGAGGATTGTCAAAACAAGAAAACTATTCTGTTACAGAAAACGTGACCGTAGCAACAGAGATATTAAAGATTTTGAATGTAACATCTCAAATTCAGCTTTAACGATTGCTAAGCTTTGTTTTTATATTTGTATAAATCACATTATGTACCAATGGTCTGAAGACAAATACAAGCAACCATTTTAAACTCGTAATCCTATTTGCTATATGATTGGTAATATCACTTGGGACAGAAAACGGCTAACTTTCAAGATTAGCTGGGCTGCAGAGTAAATACTAATATAAATTCTCATTTAATAGTTTTATTTACTCTGAGGAATGCTTTTGAGAAATGATAAAAGCTGTTACTGTAGCTGTTTCTGCATAAAATCTGTATTGCAATTTTACCACGCTTTTCTGGAGAAAAAAAAATTAAAAAAAAGTTTTCAAAAGTATCACACTTCAAAGTATTCCAAACTTACCCTTTTCTCTCTTTGCATTCAGTTTGGAAAAAAAAAAAAAAAAAAAAAAGGAAGGAAGACAAATCTGTGTGTATCCACGTGTAAATGACACCAAATGTATCATCACCTGTTTCCCATCCTGAAGTTTTGGTTCTAAGGATAAAATCCAGCACAACGGTATGTTTACACTATTAACTATGCTGGCTTTGTCAGTAAAGACACTGTGTTCTTCATTATTAAACGAGCAAGGGACCAATTTGACTAGAATGCTTTAGTTTGTACTTAATTCAGACAATCTTAGAGAACAATGACCTAGTTCTGCTGGAATGAAATTCAATTAAAAATACCTCTCTATTTTGCAGCATAGTTTGTACGTGCCTTCAACGGTGTTTCATTTTACAGTCCAAAACTAAGAACACCAAGCAGTACTGCAACTCAAGTTGGAGGAAAAATCTGCAACAATGAGTGAAAGGCAGAAAGAAAAGCAGTGTGAGGGAAAAATAAAAGATTATATAAGACTATGTAAACTGCTTACACTTTTCTTCCATATTACTCATGTCCCCTAATAAATGTTCACAGGTTGCTACCTGTATTTCATGAAGCAAAACAGAGACCTCCACCCAAAGTCTCCAGTTTTTTCAAAGTTCCTGATTTTGGAAAATGTTAGTTTTACCATACCAGACAAACACAGCAAAACCAATTTTTCCAAATGATCCCATAAACCAGAAAGTTTGTAAACCACAAATCCAGAGAAAATATCAGAAGTCAGAGCTGTAAACCAAGCTCTGTCTATCATTCATGAAAATTCATTTGTTGTGAACATAAGGTAGCTTATTTCTTGTATGCACAATTAGAGCTTCATATCCAGATCTGAGTTACAAATGTGTCACTGGTGAAAATCTCGCTATACAAATTGTTTGTTCACAACTCTAAAAGGTGATTTTATTTCCAAGGGAAATGCAGTTTGGCAAGAAAATGGCATTGGCTAAGGAGAAAGAAAGGACAAGATTCTGCTAAATAAATTCTGCTAACCAGACACTCAAGCTAAGAGAGACTTTTGGACTCCACTTTTGAAAAGAGGATTTGACTTCAATGCACCTAGTTCTCCCCAAAATAAATTCAGCATTAACTCCCTTGCATATCAAGTCTTCTAGTTTTAACTAGATATTCATATTATACGGAAGGCTTATGGAAAAAGGATGAGACTTTCAACAAGCATTTAAATGATGAAAGGTAGATAACGCCCCGTCCTTTATGCCAATGGGTGGAAATGGACTGGTGAGTTAGAGCAAAGCAGCAGTAAATATTAATAATAGTGAGAAGGTTAACACAGATTAGACAAGCGAATCAAACCCATCCAGATAGAGCCTAAAAAGGTAGCTGGTGAGTTACGTGCAGAATTCCTAAGCACAGATTGAGATATGTAAACTCCTCTGTACTACTAATTTGCATTCCTGTACTGGGCAAGATCTACACGCAGGTATATTTTCAGAAACAGTCGCTAAATTCAGCTGCTTTCCTACCTGATGGCTAAAAAACCTGGGATGCCTGGGAATGATTCACAAAGTCATAAAATCCAGGCAGATCTCACTGCTTTCACTTCATGACGGTGAGGTAACTCTCTCGCAAGTTAGCAAATAGTCTGACCCACTATGCTCCATGAAAATCACTTGCTTGAATGTAGAGTGATTGGCTCTGCAGAGAAAACACATTCTCGTGGAGACGCTGAGTAGCAAGGAAGCACCACAGATGGTAGGATGTGGTTTTAAACCGGTTCTAAAAGAGTATACTGTGTTCAAACATCTTAGCGTATGCACTCCTCCTCCTGGTCAAAA
This sequence comes from Anser cygnoides, assembly GCF_040182565.1. Taxonomy (NCBI): domain Eukaryota; kingdom Metazoa; phylum Chordata; class Aves; order Anseriformes; family Anatidae; genus Anser; species Anser cygnoides. The sequence goes on along the minus strand of NC_089873.1, from coordinate 118,290,546 downwards.
CAAACTGCTAGTGCTACTAGAAGGTTTCTCATCTGTCTGGGCTCTTGATCAAGATACGCAAGTTGTAAAGCACAACAGGATCATCACAATCTAACCTCTAGATCTTGTAATTCCAAACCCTTTCTAACCACGGTGCTGCCTTTTTGAGAAGGAAGACATCTGGAGGACGTGGTCTATCAGCCTGCTATCTTAAACATAGCACTACTACAGATTTCAGTAATGGGAGTTGTGAAAAATAAATCCTGTTCCAAACACTGAATGTGTGCCTCCTTAAAGAATTAAAAATGCATGACTTCTTATAGCCCTGAGAACTGGTCAAGTGTTACGCTCATCTGAAACAATATTATCAGCAGACAGGGACAAAGTAATGGCACCATCACTCTGCAAACCCTCGTGCTTAAGCTAGCATCACTTGACCTCATATGCAACATGCCAGTGTCCCGTTCCTCACACACTTGCAAGCAAGCATACAGCTTGGAACAAGACACTGCTCCCTCCCTGACACCAAAGAACAGCTTGTGGAATTTATGACGTGCAAAATCAACCATCCTGCACTATATGTACTCCATCTGTGTGCTGTAAATGATCTGTACAGTACCATATAATACGTATGGTATTGTACTTCATTTTTCAGAACAGAGACCGTGCCACCTGCTGCTGCAACAACTACATCAGACTCAAAACCCCTCTATTTTTCCCCACAAATTCACGGCTTTTTATGAAAGCCTGCCAATATACTCAAAACAAAATGTAATGTTGAATTTTCAAAAGTTAATGGAAGCACATGACATACACACACACACACTTTTTATTAAGCGTCAGAATGTGAAGTTTATGCCAACACAAACATCTTAACTATGACTGTGAATTTTAATTAACAAACACTTAATAATTACCTAATTACAGTCTTCCCTGCCTCCACAAATACAGCTGTCATAAGGAAATTCAACATTAAGGTGAGTTGGCATAAGGCACTTGAATAAACGGTCCCGAGCCAAAAAAGAAGCTAAAGGTAGATGGGTGCATGAGCAGAACGTGTGTGGTGCCCCATGTGAGGGGCCAGCACCTGAAAACCATTAAGCACGAGCCCATCAGAACCAAGATGTAAGCGCTGAGAGCAAAAGCTGCCCTGCTCAGGACTGCACAAGGCATGTCTCATTAACCTCAGAGGGCCTTTCTCTCACACAGCAATATAAAACCAAAGCCTAAAGAGCCCTGCTATATGATCGTGCCTTCTTCCAGAAGCCCTCCCTCCTCATCCACATTTAGATCCCAGCTGGCTTTACTGCCATGAACAGGACACGCATACGGTTGTTCTACAGTTTTATAAGATTTCTATGCAAGCTTTATAGCATAAAGACATATTTAAACAAGTGGGGTTACAGAGTTTTAAGTAGACAGAATTTATGAAGAATTTTCAAGAAATCTTGTGGTGTGTCCTTAAACTGCTGGCTTTCAGCCGAATATGTGCATAATCCACAAACTGAATTTGCCAGTAATACCTGTGCTCTTTTACAAAATCACTCTACCACATAAACCAAAACCACGCCATTCCATTTTTTTAGATATATTAATACTGAGCTTAACTGAAAGTCATTAAAGCCATTAACAGCATTAATATTAATGCCCCAGTTAAAATTACCCTGTCAAACTGGTTAATTGAGTTGGTTTTGTGTATTTTTTTTCCCTGCTAAGCAATGGCAGCACTACTTTCCAGTAAAAAAGTCTCTATACCAGGCCATGAAACATTCTTACGTACCCAATGTGTTACAAGTGGTTTGCATAGACGTGCTACAGTTTGGGACTTTATCTCATACAGCCATCGCTGTCGTTCCAGTGAACATCATTTCTCCATTGTATTCCTTTAGACTTGGAGCAGAAACACAGTTTAAAAGGCTAAACTTCTGTCATCACATTAATTTGGAGCAGGAGAAAGAGAAAGGATTTTCCAGTTGCTGCTTGCACCTCTCACTGTCTGTGTGCCAGCTCTTTCACTTAATTGCACCTCCTTCCATTTGGTACAGAATCATAAAACATACATTGTACTGGATATGGGAAATCAGAACACAAATTCAGTTGGGGAAAAGGAACCTGGGGAAAAGAAAAGGCATGTCCTGGCAACTAGTGAAGCAGGCATAATGGCTGGCGTGGGTTGATAAACTGAACTGAAATTGCTATTGACTAACCCAATCTTTTTTTCTCTTTCTGAGCTTTTAATAATCCATACCAAGTAGATAATGAGAACTCTGTAGGTATAATAGAGCCGTATTTTAGTACAACATTTGACAAGGCACTGCAAAGAAAAATCATTAAGACATTGGAGATACTGTTCCAAGATAAAAATACAAGAGCATATAAACTGGCTCAGAAACAGAGATGCTGGAGGTAATTGTTGATGATTCTTTAATCTGGAGCCAAGTACCAACAAGGCCACTTAAGATCCTGGGGTTAGAAACAGACCATCACAAAACAGACAATAAAAAAAAAAGTACAGCAGATGACCTTGAGAAAAAGTTATTTCATAAAGGCAGGCACCAGAAACACAAGAAAGGCTATAACAGATATGAAAAGTAGTATTGGGATAGTCTCTGATACTCGTCAAAAAAGAGACTACTTTTAAATATACTTTAAAATAAACTACACTATGCAAAGACTAATGATACAAAAATACAAGTATATACAAATAAACTACCTGGTTAGAACTGTTCACCCTCACAGTAAGAAAAAAATCCCTGAAAAACCCCAAACCACCATGCCTTTCTCTACCTGAACCTCAACTCAACTTCTCGCATTCTCAGGTCAAACTTGATGCATCTTTTATACTGTTTTCTTCCCTTCCCAAGTTAGGTTTCCAGTTACAAAAGAATGCACACGAGAGGAAGCTAGGCATGAAGTAGCCTGGGATATTTTATGTATGTTGTCACCGCATTTATTTGATAGTTCATTGTTTCTCTATGTCCACAAGTTCCCACGTTCAACAACTAAGCACGTGCCAGCCAAACAAGATGATCACTTCAGGTTGTCTTATTTCTGCTTCTGGAGCAACATCCCCTTTTCCCCTCTGACCAGCTGCATACCAACCTGCAGGATTTACAAGCTGACTTCAGCACTGCACATGACAGAGGACATACTGAAGACCGGAGCAGAAAATGAATGCCCCTTTCTTCTTCCAGAGCAGACTGCAATTTTTGTCGAAGTGCTCCGGCAAAAGCAGTACATGTGAATTGAGAATTCACAGATGGACAGATCTAGCTGTAAGATCAAGACCATCTGAACAGAAAAGACTGGAACAGCCTGAAACTGCAGTGAATTTGTTCTCAGATAGTTTATTCCCTGATTTTTCTAAACATGTTCACTACACAAGTGTGTACCTGAAACATAATCAGGCCAAATTCAAGAGAAGGATAATACTGCCTTAACGATGCCCCTTCAAATGAGCCTCAAAGACACAATAATGCTTCAGAGAAAATTCACCAGATCACTTCGTTTTTTACTTTCCACCCTGACAGATTGGTATGCATTGTTATCTACTCAATATAAGGTACTAAGAAGACAATATGGTATGTCTCCAACAAAATTCCCTCTAAGCCATTTTGTCCAGCACTACCAAATTCCTTGTTCTACATCATCAGCATTTTTTCAATGGTTTAAATGAAATGCATCAGTTTAAGGAAGGAGATTTATCTATAGTTCATAGTAATTCTATATATAGCCAATTGCTTTGCAAGCAGTGCTTTACAGGAGTGTCCTCAGTTTATAGCACTGGTTCTTCAAAACCCTTACTAACTGCTGTGCCTTCTACATCCACGACCTTTTTGTTATAGTTGAATCACTTCAATCTACTGCAGTGGTAAACAGTGAATGACTCTGGAACTCTGGATCCTGGTTCAGGGAAGTTATTGCAGAAAGGGACCTGGTAATATGATGCCCAGTCCTTCTGGGCCTAATCTGGTCTTTGTGAGGTTTACATACTCAGGATCTGAAACAAGGTTCAGATACTTCATTATGTCTTCTAGGAGAGTGTCAGGTATAAAGCCATTATCCTCAGGCTCATACATTTGGAAAACACTTCTAGCTTGTTCTGAAGGACCTTTAGGAGCATCAAGGGCCATATCCTTGGCAAAAAATACTGTGAGGTGTGCTTCACTGCCAAGTATCCAGACGAAGAACTTTGGAGATTTCAAATAGGAGCCAACCTTACAATATCTCAGAGATTCCATCAATGTCAAAAAAACTACTGTTGCCTGTTCATGTATTCCAGAAAATTTCATTCAAGGTTACTCAAATACCCTCCTGTGTCTGCAAGTGCACAAGCCCATCAACATTACTCTACGCATTACACCAGTTCAGTTCAGGATCAGCCCAATTGCAGAGTCAAAGGATTTGTAGTACAGTTGCTCTGTTAACCTTCCTACACACAGGAGGTCATACTAGCCATCTGAGGTGGGGTCAAGTGATGGATCGGCAAGACACTGATTTATATGGGCTAAGGTAATGGAAGACAAGGAAATATCAGTCTGTTTACCCCCTTATTATTCCAGTAAAGAACAAACACACAAACAAAGGAGAATGTGGTGGTGCTTTGGGTATCTGACTGCCTTCCACCCAAGAAATACATTCTTCCCCTCCTTTCTTAGCCCTTCTTTACTATTAGGTAACAGTGACTTTTGATACTGACATCAGATAGAGCAGTTGCAGTTCATCTGTGAGTCACAGGACAAGGGGTAACAGTCTCAAGTTGAAAGAGGGTAGATTTAGATTAGAGGTTAGGAAGAAATTCTTCACTGTGAGGGTGGTGAGGCACTGGCACAGGCTGCCCAGAGAAGCTGTGGATGCCCCATCCCTGGAGGTGCTCAAGGCCAGGCTGGATGGGGCTTTGGGCAGCCTGGTCTGGTGGGAGGTGTCCCTGACCATGGCAGGGGGGTGGAACCGGGTGGTCCTTAAGGTCCCTTCCAACACAAACCATTCCGTGATTCTATGATCTGTGCTTCTGAAGAATACTAAAATCTGCAGGTTCACTGCAAATTTCATATTCATCATCTTCATGTTACTTCCTTCTACACTTGGATGCAATCTGACAAAAACATCATACTTGTCACTGCAAACTCTTGCCAACTGGAATCATGCACAATGTGCTACACATGTAAGTTTACAAACACTGATTAGGAGAGGCAGACACACACAGCAGCAATAGGTCCAAGTGCTGAGGCATGGACTTAATCTCTTGCTGATTTTTGTGGTTGAGGTGTGTGCGGGTGTGATGCAACAACACATTACTTTCCTTTGATTTTTATTTAATGTTTAATCCTGTTGCTCGTATTTTGTACAGATAATTCTCCAACTGTCAGTCTGTTAACAATGCTTGGCAAGCATGTTGTGTGCATTCAAGGTGGAAGGTTGGAGCTATCTTGCAGGACAGGGATTTGTTTTACCCAGCATGTACGCTCTACTTGGCCTTCTTAAGTAGACTATGAACGGATCCCACTCTCCTACCACAATATCAGATGTTGAAGTGCAAGATAACAAATACTTGCAAAAACAGAACAGAACACGACTTCCTGAAAGAGGCATCATTTTTTTGTAAAGATCACAGCAAGGTCACCACGGGGACAGCATGAAGCTTCTAGAGAACAGCTGAAGGTCTCACCAGCTCCTTTGGAGCAAGCAGACGTCTGAAACAAGCGTACTTCGTGGAAGTTTCTTTTGGAGCCGATGCCAGGTGCAGGAGCCCGAGGCTTGTTCCTCCTCTGACGCCTCAGTTACACCAAAAGAACTGTCCATGGGGCCGTGCAGTGAACTGGATCAGGAAACTAGATCAATTTATAACCTGGATGGCTTCTCAGAGCAGTTTAACCACACGGTCTCACAAAATGACTTTCCTTGAAGAATTGAAGTGGATGGAGAAATAGTGCAGGTAGAAGAAGCAGTTGGTGTTGGTAAGGGAAGAGCGAGTTTCTAAAGCTGGCTTTGCTACTTACTCCAGCAGGTCATGAAACTATACCCTACAGGAACAGGTAACCTAACACTACTGAGTTGCCATATATTTATTTTGTCGTCGTATGAATGAGAAGCACAATATTACTTCCAGTAACTACAGTAAGAACATAAACAAGGACTCCTAATTTAAAGCTCCTGGCAATATTTGACTACAAAAGGAATGAGCTGTGGCACAGGTGGTAGCTTGTGCTGGTCCACAAACAGCGTCAGTGAATAATTTCTGTGCTACAAGAAATACTATCCCTGCTGGCCTCAGTTCTGCTCATTTTCTAAACATTTTTTCTGTTTCTCTCAGCTGCTGAGAGTGTCTGATGGTTTCCACAGGTAACACAGCGCCAGGCACCTATGAGAAAGGTGCTGTATTCCGCCAGAGAAGTGAGAGTAACCACAGTGATGAGTAGGATGGATAGGAAAAGACTTCCCTCAGCCTGAACTTCTTCAGTAGTACTCATCACCCACAACAAATGCTGTAAAATACATGAAGTTACACAGATTTAGAATACATATATATATATATATATATATATATATAAATTGACTAGATTTAGGCTAAACTGCTAAATGCATCACCATAAATTCTGGCATATAATTCTGCAAAAATAGTATCAGATTTTGAGAATTTAGCCAACATTTGTTTCTATTACAGCTCTTTTTTTTTTCTTCCCACTTTACAGAAGATGGGGAACAGAAATACCATGTGCAGGACGTACAAACAAGCACCGTAAGATTCAGGAAGAAAACTACGTGATTTAGTGTTAACATTAAATAAACTAACAAACAGAAGTAGAGCCCCATTGAGGTGAGCACCAAAGCAAATGAAATAGCTCTGTCATCCTTGCTTGAGATTTCCATATATCCTCTTCTGAGAAGTAAAATACTACTGGGCCCTACAGTGGGGAAAAGGGGAGCAACTGTGATCAGATTGGAAAGCTTCCACTGGTCAGGAATATCATTTACTTCTGCTTTCAGGAACCACTGCACCTACAGATCAGAAACTGCATCCCCAGCTTTTGTTCTGCCACAAGGCAAACTCTACCATTTTCAACACATGCTCTAGCACTAGCTAAAGCCACCACATTCCTCTGGCACAAAGTGCTTTGCATTCCTAAGAAAGTGAAGTAAAATCACTACGGAAGAATTTCTGCTGCTAGTAATGGCAGCCCAATCCAGGGGATATGCTTAAAACTTGCATAGGATGACAGAAGGTGAAGGGAGTTGCTTTTTAAATGAACCACTTAAGAGGTTTTGGTATAACAGGTCTCCCTTCTCCTTTATTCATGGTTGCTCCAGATGTTAGGAGAACTGCAGCTCAGAGTTGTCACAGATGAATTAGCATCAACACATACGAGTCCAGAACAAAGGCCTGAAAAATATCGGGTAGTTCAGCACAGCCAAATTTCAGCTCTGTAATACTTTTTGCTATGACAAGTTACCCCAGTGCTGCCAAGCCACAAGATGATGAACTAGTCTGGCTTCTGCTGGGACACGTATTATCCATCAACATGGAACTTCTTGGCATGTTTCAAGTGTTATGCTCATCAACAGTTTTCTTTGGTTGATTCATTACTTTCTCCTCTGTAGAGTACTACATGGATGCACGTGCTCCCACAGACAGTGATTTCAGAAGAACTGGCACGTTCTGTACCAGGGCTGCCGTCAGACTCCTCACATTAACTTTGCTTCACCAACTCAAGCCAGTTCTCCACACAACGCAAACAACTGAAGTGGAACTTTCACTTGCGTTTTTTCTGTCTGAAGAGTCTAAAAATACCTGCCTGGCATGTGTTCAGCTGGTCATGGGTAATGCTGTATCCTTCATCTAAAATGACTAAAGAGGCTCCTCAAGGAAAGATGACCAGTATTTCGGGATGCAAACAGAAAAGATGAAAAGAGGCAGCACTTTACTAAAAGGCAGATTTTAGAAAAGTGTCAGTAGCTTTGCATGTCACCTGTTTTTCTCAGGTGTATCTTTCTACCATCTTCATATGTACAATTCAAGATTCATTTTATTACTCCAAATTATACTTTTATGTTTAATACACTTTGGTACATTTCAACTAATGTGTAAATGAAATTAACTTCAACTTGAAGCTCAATTTTTGCAGAAATGTGACCAATATTGACAGTTATCTGTCCTTGTTTGTTTATACAGGAAAAATATTCTCTCAACTGTTTCATTTGGAGCAGAAAAAAAGATATGATAACTGCAAATATTCAAACAATCAGAAAATCCAATCTTTAAGGATAGAATATAATGCCATTTCCTAATAAGAAATGCCTTAACCAAGTAAACACTTGCTACTGATTCTCTGCGTGAGTACATGATATTCTCCATACAAGCAGTGCAGATCCACCTCTAGGCAAGGTTTTCCAGTCCTTTTGTAAGTTTTGCAGTTTCTTGAAGGCTCCATTTTCCAAAGAAAGTGGGAAAACCAGGGGAAAGCAATTTTGCTTGCTGTGAAGTCAAATATTTGCATGTTCTTTTAGACACCAAATGGTCTTCATCTTTCCACTTCCTCATCTTTCCACTTTGCTATGTTGTGTTTGATCAAGAGATTATATTTATGTCAAAGAAAATCTACTAGCTCTTCACTATAGCACGCATCACAGTGTAAATATTATGTCAAATATCAGCACATGTACCTCTATAGTTGCAATTTTCACAACGTACCATGAAAATGTTAGCGAACTATAATAATCAATTGCAGTAGATAATCTCCTTTTAAAAAGTTTAAAGCAGCAACCGGTAAACTGGCCCCAAACACACACTGCAAAATAAATTTTAATGCATCTTAAAATGCTTTTTTTCAGTTTTTCACCTGTAATATATAACTAACTGGTGTGAACATCCCTCAGCATTTCTGTATTTCCATGATAGACAACAAGAACTACCAAGTCCTCTACATACACTCTCCAGCAGAATGAATGGTAAGAGATTAATGACTTCTATTACGCAATCTGTAATGCTTTTTTGTGTGTGTGTTACACACTGTATAGGTTGAGTAATTAATGACGCACATAAACATTTTATTTCCCATTAACTGAAACTAAAATTAGCACTATCAGCTGTAAATGACAAACAGTTAACATTGAGATCATTTGATCGTTTCATTTGATTATTCATTTGAACTCAATGTACTTTTTTGGTTTTTTTTTTTGTTTGTTTTAAACACTATTCCTAACACACTTTTAAGGCCAGAAAGTAAATTAATTTCACTTTCAGCTGTGGAACACTGAACAACCACAAGAAGTATTTTGCTATCTCCCTGATGTCAGACATTAGAAGAAGAAGAAGGAAACAATCCTTTATCAACTAAGTCAAATGATTTTGTCAGTGGAGAAGTTCAAATACTGTTGACAATACACAAAGCTTTTGTGCTTTCAAAATATGTCATTTCAGTTTCTAGAGATTCTTAGGGACAAAAAGGTTACTTAAGTGATTTGCACGAGCAGTTATGGATACTACCTCAGTCTTCAAGCAGTGTTGCGAGCTGAAAGAGTGCTCCCTCCCTTTTTTTCTTTCAAGGAGTTTTCCCTGCCAGCTTGCCATGCTGGTCTAACGTCCATCTCCTACAAACTTCTCAGAAGTTCATCAAAGCTCTCAGAGGACATCAGAGCTCCTACAGGGCGAGAGCCATCCTCTGTTCTTTATCTGCAAAGCAATGGCAAAGCTTTTTCCTAGAAATCCAAGCTGCCAGATGGAACCACCTTGTTGGGATCTTTTGGATTACAAGTCTTTTTCAGGGTCTCACTCTGAACATGGCCTTCACTGGATTTTTGCAACTAAATGTACTGACATTGACATATCAAGAAAATGCAGTTTACACAGATATGAATAAGCCTTCCTAAGGGAAGTGGCCTTTCTTTTTTTTTTTTTTTTAAGCAAACAAACAAACAAACAACTTTGTATGACCCTTGATTACCTTACAGGAACATCAAGGCAAGGAAGCTTAATTTGAAGTATGAATCTAAAGCCGCAATTCTCGTTTCAGATGTGTAATTTAGGACAATTTTTGGACATTACAAATACAAAGTATATCTTTTATCTTTGGATTTACTTTTTGTTTAAGGGTTATTTTTTTCAGCCTTTGATCTGTAACAAAAATAAGGGTGAGCCAGTAGGTACATTTCCCAGTATTATTATGTAAAGATCTTTGATTCATTCTTCTTCTGACTCACAGAATTAACGCAAAAGGAGTAGTTTTTGAAAAACAGAACCAGCAGTCACCTCTTCATCTCTGTCTCCCCCTCCTTCTGCAGATACTTTTGACTACATTGTTTCAAAAAAAAAAAAGAAAAAAAAAAAAGCCTGATTTTTTTTTTTTGCTAAGGCACCAGATAATCATTAGAGATAGGTTTATAACGGTTTTGGTCTCAGCACGTGAAAGCACATTATACCCATGGCTGAACAATGCAAATTCAAGACTGCCCTTAAGTATCAAGGAAATTACCATCTGTGCTGGTCAAAGTTGTTCTCCCATCCTTTTTTACAATTAAGGAACTAAAAATGCAGCCCGAGTATCTGTGGAAGAGAACCATTGAGAACTAGTCTAAGAAGAATGAGAATTGCTTGTCCTTATTAATACCCACACAGACAACTATTTACATTCTGCAGAGAAAAAAAAAAAAGTAAAGAAAAAGGAAATCACCGAACAAATTTCAAAAGGCCTTCTTATTCTGTATTGGAGAAGCTGTTACTGTGGTGTCCTACAATTCAGAGAAGCCAATTTTGTCTTCCAGAGCTAAATAATGTACGGCATTTCTCCATGCTTTTAGCTCCATCTCCAAGGTACAAAAAAGCAAGTCAAGAACTAAATACTCGAAGTAGAGACAAAACCTCCTTCTCAAAGTCTGTGAGTGTTAGGGCAGACAAAAACAAAACAAAACAAAACAAAAAAAACATAATCATGTTCCATTAGCGCAATCAAACACAAGGTAAGAAAAGAAAGCACAAACCCCCTTGGCTGTCATTGTTACTTACACAAAAACAAAACCCAACAGTCTCTGGCTTACAGACAGGAGCACAATCTCACCCAGAGGCCACCAAATGCTAATGTCCAGTGCTCAGGTGAAATCGGCTGGGACTTTCTCTGGAGCCTTCCTTGTCCTTCCAAACCTCCTTCTGGAAACTCAGGGAGGCCCACAGGACTGAATGCACGGACTGAAATACTCATTCACAAGAGCCGATTTCACGATGGGTGTAGTAGGTGAGCCAGATGAATTTTCGTCTGCCGACTGAGATGTTCCTGATGACCAGGAGGTACCTCTGCAGAACAGAGATGAGCCTGCCCTTGTGGATTCACCCAGCGGTTTGAGGCAGCCTCGCACACCCTGCCTGCCAGCGCTGCACCCTCTGCTTACTGCCGTGTTCTACCTAAGCTCTCTAGAAGGTCAGGTAGCAAAGGTAAGTCAAAATGAGAGTTAAAGTTAACAAGTAAGAGATCCCTCTAGGGAAGAAAACACATATGGTAAAAGTAACGTTGGATGGCATAGCGAATACACGTATTTTTATTTTATGTCATGAAAACTATGACAAGTTGTAGTCAAATAAGTGAAACATTCTTTGGTAGTCTAAAACCATTTACCTACTGACAGCAGCAACTCCCTAAGTTAATGTACATTTTACCACCCTTCCTCTCTCAAATGCTGGACAAACCTAAACCTGATACCAACGATGCTCAGGTTACATAACTGTGAAATAACTTATGACTATTTTAAAAATAATTCAGAACCACCATCAGAACTTTTAAAGGTAAATAACAACAAGCAAGCAAAAACTATTGAGACTTTTGATGAGGCAGAATTCAAAGCACAGCTGTGGACATTTCACCTCCTAGTATTTAACTACCTGGAAAATCTAAGCATGCACTTCCTCTAAGACCTAATAGTTAATCTGAAACCTCAAACTACATAAACAAATAATTGTATTCCATCCTGAAATGGTGTAAAGGGTTCTAGTATTTCTCACTCAGCTATATTATTTCCATTAATACAACTCTCTGTTTTGCTGTGTTTGCTGTATAGAAAGAATTTACTACATACTAGACAGAGCAAGCCTTTCCATGCACCTTCTTTTTAAATACTATAGCTTTTAGTGCAAGCAAGCCTGATAAAGTATAAACAATTAGTTAAGAAAGGACGCTGAAAAGTTCTCTGCTGTGCACATTGCTACACTGGATTTTTCCAATAAATAATAACTTTAGATCTCCACCAAAGATCAAGACATTCAAACACAAGTGATCTTTTTGCAGAAGTCTGCAAACAGCAAGGGAAACCAACCTGTTTTCTGTTTGGATGCTGCTGTCCAAATGCAGATTCCTGAACTGCTCTTGTCAGGATTTCAGCCTGTCAGACAGTGTGCGCACACACATCTACATATATCTTGCCTGGCAAGCTCAGTGCTGATGAGCTCCAAAGGAAGCCTCATTTAACCATCATTGATTCAAAAGACCAAGGAAAACAAGAGAACGAAAAATAACATAACCATGCAGAAGATTTACACCCATCCTCAGAACTGGCATTAGGTCTCCTTGTTATATAAAAAGTTTAAATTAAGAGACTTAGGCTTATAATTCCTTTCCTTGGTTCAAAAAGTAAAAAACAAAAACCACCACCTAAAAAAAAAAAGAAAGCTTCATTTGGTGGCAACTTGCAACTTCTCTCCAATATTGTTCCACTAATGCCAGGGTTTAGGTAACTTTCTAGCAAGCACAACTTCATCAAGGGTCGCCTACATACAAATTTCCAAGTGCAGCCTATAGTGGTAGGAGTTCAGTCACTTCCCAGATACCTTTCTCCTCCATTCCAGCAATTTCTTGTTAGGCTATACACTGAGGAACAATACACAGCGTAAGTCTGATAGCCTCCTAAGCAAAACCCAGCTAAAACATCAAAGGGCACTTTGTAACCGCTGTAGTATTTTATTGTGTCACAGTCCAGGAACTAAACACACTTTACAAGACCCAACTTGCCAAGTCATATGGAGGCCCACATGCCAGAGGAAGTCTGGGTATCAGACCAGTAAAGAGACCCTTTAACCCAGAATGAAAACAAAGACAACAGTTTAAGAGACTGGAGATTTCTGGAATAAGGAATATTGCGTGCCTTGCTGTCATTATAAAAATAGGTTGCGGAGGGGGGAGCATAATTTAGGGATCATTCCATTAGGAAAGGAGGGATAGCTGGCCTGCAGATCATGGCAGCCTTTCAGGCAGGGGGTCTCCACGTACACAGATTTCTCTACAATACGTGGACTTCATATGTACATCACCCTTGACTGTATACTAATTTTCAAGAGACAATTGGATGATGATGATAAGGGGTTGAGACGCGTAACGTGTTGCAGGCCTGGTCTCAAGCACACCATTTATCAGAGTATACCATCTCCTGTGTCTAGTCAAGTGAGATTACACCACTGTTTGTTAAGCATGTACGAGGATAACCAGTGTCACAACACACTCTGTTCTGGCAATGAGATTCTTAGACAGCAAGCTGTGTACCCACGTTCCTGTCAAGGAACAAGGATCTCTTTATGATAAGGCTCCAGATTAGTTCCATATGATAAAGGCATTTCACAACAGAGAACAGCGAGACACACAAAGGCTTGTCTCAAAGCACACCAACGTTTTCCCACTGTCAGCTAGGCTTTAGCAAACAATTCTATAATTTCTATAATGCTCTTGTATACATGGTCTGATTTTTGGGTGGTCCTGTGTGCAGCCAGAAGTTGGGCTCGATGTTCCTTGTGGGTCCTTTCCAACTCAGGATATTCTATGATTCTGTAGCTCTGAAGTCAGCACATGACAGACACAAAGGACAGGATCCACTTACACCCTCAACACCCTGGCCACGAAAGCCCCTGTATCTGGCCCAACCTCACGCTGTCCACTTAAGGACCACTTAAGGTCCTTCCATTCTACTGAGAGGTGAAGGACTTTCCAAGCTCCACCACATGCAAGGACTACAAGGGGCTTTCCTTTCTCCTCCTAGCACGTGTCACTGGCCACCAAGCCCAGCTCCCCATCCCTGCATGGGACACCCAAAGCACAGCTCTGTAACCCAGAAGCCCACAGCACGCAGAGCGGGCGGCGGAGCCACACACAGTTCTGTGATCCTGTCAATCACAGAACCACAGACTGGTTTGGGTGGGAAGGGACCTTAAAGACCATCTAATCCCAACCCCCTGCCACGGGCAGGGACACCTCCCACCAGCCCAGGCTGCCCAAAGCCCCATCCAGCCTGGCCTTGAGCACCTCCAGGGATGGGGCACCCACAGCTTCTCTGCGCAGCCTGTTCACCTGCCTCACCGCCCTCACAGCACAGAATTTCCTCCTGATATATAACCCAAATCTGCCCCCTTTCAGTTTAAAGCCGTTAGAGGCCGCCAGGGCTCCCGAAGCTGCCGCCCTGCCGGCCGTTAACGGCCAGCGCCGGGACAACCGGCGGCAGCGGCGGGGGGAAGCAAGGACGGGGGGGGGACACAGGCGCCCGGCCGCCCCCAGACCTCCCCCCGCACCTGCCCGCCCCGCGGAGGAGGAGGAAGAGGAGGGGGAGGAAGAGGAGGAGCGGCGAGGCTCGCTCACCTGCAGGGGGAAGGTGGCCGCCTTGTTGCCCACGTAGCCGCGGACGACGTGGCTCTGGATGGAGAGCACCCGGCACTCGCGCTCCGGCTCCATTGCTGCTGCTGCTGCTGCCGCCACTGCTGCCACTGCTACCACTGCTGCCACTGCTGCCACTGCTACCACTGCTGCCACTGCTCCCAGTGCTCCCGCTGCTGCCGCTGCTGCGCCTCCCGCCCGCGCCGGGCCGAGGTGGCGGCGCCGGGGGGGGCAGCGGCAGGAGCCGGAGCAGGAGCAGGAGGCGGAGCGCGGCCGTCACGCGCTCGCCCGCCCCCCTCCCTTGCCGTCCCCCCCCCTCTCCCCGGGCGGCCGCGCTGTGGCGGAGGCGCGGCCGTCAGGCGATCGGCGCGGCCACCTAAGGGCCGCCTCCTGCAGCACTGCTGACAGAGCGGCGGCGGCTTGCCGCCCGCCCAGTGGCAGCCGCCCGCCCCCTTTCCTGTCACGCAGGGTCGCCCGGCGTCGCCCCGCGCTCGCCGCACGCTGCCCGTGGGCACCTCGACGCCCCACGCGTGTTGTCCGCACCCCAGGGTGCGTGAGCGAGCGGCGGGTGGCGTCCGCCGTTCCGCGCACCTGCCCCGCGCCGGCCGCCATGTGGTGTTGGCGCCCCGCCGTGCCCGCCCCGCAGTCGACGCCCCACCGGTGAGCTGTGAAGGCGGGGGCAGCCCACGCGTCCCGCTTGCCCTGCGGCTCCTCAGGCATCCCAAAAGTGCTGTGGAACTGCTGACACCACACAGGCTGACCCCACACGCAACACACCCTCATGGCGCGCTTGCCCAAGCTGTAGGCGCTCTGACAGACCACAGCGCTTGCAGTCAGTATTTGAAGTGAATGCGATGGTGTGTTATTGATACAGACAGACAAAAAATCTTTCAGAGTGCTGCCAAAGAGTAAAAGAAGATGTGTTGGCTGGCAAGTGCCACAATACATCACAGCTCTGCGGAGATAGGGCTTGATAACGTGTTTGGGAACTTCATCTTCCTCTGACCATTTGTCATTACTGACTGATACGGGTTCAGTCAAAGATCACAGCAAGAAATCATGCCTGATGTCTCTTGTTCTTCTTAGTCTTAAAATGACTCTGGAAATGGCATGATTATTTGTCAGCAATATGAAATAATATTCTCCTCATCATAGGCAATTTGGTGGAAAATGAGGGAACATAGTGTTCTCTTTTGTCACTCCAGTTGCCGAACTTAGAGCTTGTTCTAGGCAGGCCTTACCACTTAACAGATTCTACTTTAGTTTGCAGTACCTTATTCAGTGTTTGACGACAGGATATGAAAGCTCTAAAAACAAACAAACAAACAAAAAATCTTTTCTTCGTGCTGGCTACTACTCACACTTGGATGAATAAACTGTCAGATGAATATTTGAGATATTAAAGGGGCTGAATTTAGCACAAAAAAGGAGAAAGTGCGTTGTTTCTAAAGCTTTAGTTAGTGTTACAGCGGAACTTAGATTCCAGCAGAGTTAAGGCTGAGCCTTACATTTCCATCATCTATAAATTTAGGTGTTTTCTAATTTCAGAAATTAGCGCATCTCCTTGGAGTATAAGGTCAGAACAATGATTCAAGTTGGGGATGATCTGTGCCATGTATGCTCATGATACAGCAATCTGGGAAAACGTAACAAAACAGCATTTCACGAGGAGGTTGTCTCAGGGATACAGATCTGTGTGGCAGGTCAAGGGCATACAGTGGGATGTGATCTTCCTGAGTTTCTGGTCACCCATCTTCATTTTCCACCTCCAGGCTCCTTGCCTGCCTTCCTCCACTCAGTCACATCCCATATCCCTCATTCTGCAGTGTCCCAAGCCTTAATTATTCTCCTCTCATCATCTTAGTATTCCTAGAGCCAACACTGCTTTCCAGGTCTGTTAAACTCTTTCATATTTTCTTCCTTTTTTTTTTTTTTTTTTCTGTGATAGACTTTCTTCTAATTTTTCATTGACTTGAGCTATTCTGACCTCCCCGATAACTCTGCCATCTCTCACCAGCATCTCTACCATGTCTTCTTTCTTCCCATATTTTCCAAGTCCATGTCCTTGGCTATCTAGTCCCTGTTTCCACTTTTAACCTACCATCATTTTTTCTTGGCTTCCTGTCCTGCCTCAAACTCTTTGTCCCGTTCCCACTTGTACTCTCACCACCCACACTTATGCATGCCTCTCTGCGTGATGCATGTTCAGAGAACACAGCCTGCTTTGCAATACATGCCTGAACCTTTACACGCTGCCATCAGTTAACATGAAACCTACTTGTTCATTCAGCAACTTGTTCATTCAGCCTGAAGTGTAAACACTGTTTTTTCATTTCATAGCAATTGCTGCCTGTGTCCTACGCTTTTCAAGTGAGTGGCTATTGCTTCATATATTTGGAACAGATGGCATATGTGCCTTTGTTTTGCTGTTGTTAAAGCCTCCACAAACGCAACACAACAAATGCTGAAATGTTCTTATCCTGTGTTTTTCCATAGCTCTTGGAACACTGAAGAGTAACCTATCTTCTGCCTTCCTCTAGCTTGGAGGGCAATTGTTGGAATATAGATATTGTCCATTTTTTTCAGCTTTCCCTCCCTTCCCCAGCAATGGGGCGTAATACTCTGCTCTGACTGTGCAAGCATACAATACATACGGACTGTCATACATTCCTTTGGGGCATGACTGAAATTATCTTGTGGGTTCCACTGTATTGTCAGGGGAAACTGGGCCTCTGTAAAAACAGTTGTGCACTGACATTACTGGTTTGTCTCTGTACTTTTTGTGCCTGCCCCGACTCTATCTTTCCCTTCGTGATAGTGATATACCGCTCAAAGATGCCAGGAAGCGTTCTGGCACTTACAGCTGTTCGTTCTAAAAACTGCCCAAGCACATCTGACATTCTCACTGGAGCACGTTCCTCCCCCAAGAAGGAAAGCACGCCTCATGCGTTTAGTAAGGCCTGTCTTTAGGTTTTGTACAGCAGCTACTCCTGCAGCTACTCGACCACGTAGTCAAAGCAAGGAATATGCTCAGGGAAGTCTCACATAGCAGAGAACAGCTGATACTAGATGCTTGTGTACGTGGGTGAAGGAACTACAGTGTGGCAATGCTGAGGCCCTTGGTAGGAAGGCAGTGAGCATGCAAAGGCAGAGCTTTCTGCCTTCCTCTGCAGCTGCTGGCAGTGAAAGTATGTTTGTTAGAGGGGAGCACATGCTGTTTCTACAAGCAAATGGAGAAACCCATTCTATGCAGGATTACTGCATTCTTCTTAATATTCTGAAAGGAGTCTGAAAGACTCCTAACAGTCTTTATGCTTACCCCAGAGGAATATCTGAAGCCTCCCCTTATACTCTAAGCTGTAAGCGTGTATGTAATGAATTAAGCAGTGGAACTTGCATGCACCACCAGGCAAGTTAGCAAGGGAGAGACTCAACAGCGTGTGAGTATCAAGCACTCAGTTTTTCAAAAGATGGAGGAACCTACATGCCTGTTTGCTAAAAGAAAGTTATCACAAGCAAGACAAAAGACCACAAATCAGTTCTCCTTGTCCAGTAAACAGTTCATGCAAGTGTGAGCACCCAGTTTCTGAGCAGTGGTTTTCTGCAGATTTTGCCCTGCTTAGCCTGAGAAGGAGGCCCCTTCCTCAGGAAAATGAGTGTGTGTCACAGGAGACAGTAAAGCGAGGCCTCAAGTCCATAGTCATTGTGCATTCTGTCATGCTATCCTCAAACCTGTTCTGTTTGAAAAAAAAAAAATAAAAATAATAATAACTCCCAGGTACTCCTCCAAATCTGGGGGTTGATAGGACTATTCAAAGAACAAATAACCATTCAATATGTGACAAGGGGTTTCATTAGAAGGAAAAGAAAAAAAGTCTAGATTAGATCAAATGTAGGCAAATAGAGAAGATATCCTAGGCTACTACAGATACTGCTGTGGTACTGCTGAGATGGCACCTTCTCAAGCTCCTGACCTTGTCACTGGATTTTGCATGGCATTTTATGCATGGAGATTTACTGTTTGTTGTTGTTTGCGTGTTTGCTTGTTTTAGGGTAACCCATCCCCTCAAACCAGTTCTGCTTGGTCAGAGCAGAATATTGTCCAGAAATAATGAATTTTGAGTTAGATGACGATCTTAATTTGATCAAGAGAGAGGACAGTCCAGAAGATAATGGTTTATCAAGAAATGGCAATGTTCCACAAATGTTCCTTTTTCTTTTTTATAGTCTCCTTCTACAGCTCTCCTCTTTCTCACATCTCCCTGCTTGTCTGCTTTGCCTGTCAATGCATGAAAAAGCAGAACGCCTTGTGGCAGACCTAGGGCAATACACATGACAATTTGCCAGCCAGCAGTGAAAGAAGATACACATCTTTACCTACCCTCGTGGGCAGGCAGGACAAACATCTGTGTGGGCCATTTGTTGCACAGACTGCTGCCCTCTGATGTTTGTCTTGCTGTCCTCTGGAATTTCAGCTGTCAGTGCATGAAGAAATTGTGAGATTACAGTGAATAACCAGTTTAACATGAGTCAACAATATCAGTATTGCAGTGAAGATAATCACCTTTTGGACTGCATAAACAAAAATATAGTCTGCAAGACTAGTCTGCAAGTAATCCTTGCCGCTTATTCAGCATGGTTAGGGTCTGATGGAGTGCTGTCAATTTTTATGTCCATAAAGGAGGGCTTACCTCCACTATGCAGAGGATTAGGAAAAGCACAGGAAGAGATTGCTTTGGAAGACTGTTGAATTTTATTCTTCAATTTGTATGCGTTTCATAACTAGTGAAAGAAATACCTTTTTAATGTTGGTAGCTATATTTAATTTGCCTTGGAATGGTGGACAGACTATGTCAGCTACCAATGTCTCCTGCAGTCCAGATTTTCTATATAAGCATAGTAGAAAAGATATGGGACTGCCAAGAAGAAGCAGCACTCAGCCTGATAAGAGATGCATGGAGAGAGGGTCTTAAATTAGATTTTGTAAATTATATATGGATTCTCCAAATCATAGGCCTTATCAGAAGACAAAGGTCGAGATTATGTAAAAATCATATCAGTAGCTTTTTCTTTTCTCAACAAGTCTTCAAGGCAGCAGAACTGGACCAGCACAGAGTATAACAGTGTGCTCCCTGATCAGAAGACCACCTGTATTTGATACTGATTTTTGCTGCTCAGTTGAACGTTTGCTAAGTCAGATTGCAAAGTACCAGTTTACGATTGGAACAGTAATAATAAAGTATTAGCAGCTTTTGCCTTAGGAGGGGACTGCCGTTCTTGTTTCAGACCAAATTTTCACTTGGCCTGTATTAAAATTATTAACTTTGTCAGGAATTGTCAATAATGGCAGAAAAGGAGCCATTTTTGCAGCAAAAGAAAGTAAATTATTAAAAATTGATCCCGCCATCAAGCTTATTCTGCAGGGGAGAATTAGAAAGGCCATGCCAAAGCATTTCACAGGCAAGTGAGGCTGCTGCCTCTAGGACAAAAAGAGCACCGGCGCCACTTTGCAGAAACCTCACATGAACTCGAACTGCAAACTAGCAGGGCTGACGTGCTTTCAGCTTTGGTGAAAAAACAGCCCACAGAAAAAATGTTGGACTTAAATCCATATCGACTGCACTAGTGATTAGCACACAGAGAATAGCACTCACAGCACTCATTTCATCAGAATTGAGGGAAACAGTCCTGAGAGTGGGCAGTTAATGACGAAAGCGGTACATACAATTCTGTACTCCAGATCCAGTCATGGAAACTACTCGCTTACTGCCTTTGTAATTTTGCAGAATGAGGACCTAAATAATCCCTCCCACACCCCAGAGCAGTCTAGCCTTGTAGCAATTAAAAAAAAAAAAAGTCATTTTTTATATTAAGAGAGGACAGTATCAGAAGAGCAAGAATGGATTATCGATTCTCATACACCTTTGATTCAACTCTGTTTTTTATCACAGACTTGCAGAAACTCCCTATATCCTGAGCATTTTCACAAAAATATCTTCCCAATGGAGCCTGAGGGAGGAGATCATGAAATCTATCAGCCTCCAGCTGTCAGGCCCAGTCTGTCAATACGCACATGAACTGTTTTATGGAAGTGAAAGGAATAGCACACCAGGGGCCAGGTGTCAAGATGAGAGATGGGCCAGCAGTAACAAAGTTCTTAAAATGCTTGAGTACAAGTTGAACACTGTTTAGCACTGTATAGTATAGGACTCTTGATCCTCAACATCATCTCCTTCACGAGGATAATACTGCTGTTAAAAACAATGCAAGACCACTTTGTTGTGAAATTCTCAGCTGGAACACTCACTGTATTGGTACAAATCCCAGTTAACTGGACATAAATATTTCCACTGCTGCTGTTGTCTATGTTTTGTTTCCAGTGTCCACTTAACTCCATGGTTTGAGTTAACGGAAGGGAAGCAGAAGGCCTCTGTTGGTTTGCTAAGGGAGCTACAGCGCTGAGGGTCAGCTTGCATTTTTTTCCTGGATGCTCATGCTTACACCTTCAGGATCCATTCCCAGTGTGCTTAGTATCTACTACCTGATGTTGGGGAAAAGTTACTCGTATTATTAGGTGTTTAACCCTGGTTACCCCTTTTTATTGCTTTTGTAATCATTCGCCGGTGTTAGAGGTAACAGAGTAAGCGCACATACCTCTTTGCCAACAGCTGTAATATTTCCAGCAGCAGACCTAAACCCTTCTCTGGCAAGCAGCGAGGTGGGAGACACAAGCAGCTATGGTGCAATACAGTACAACGTGTGGCCACGATAATGGCACTAGAGAAATGCATGTGCTGTTTTCATTTTGCTTTTCTTTCCTTTTTAAGGTACATGGGGAAAAAGAGGGGAGGAAAAGGTGTTACTTCATTGCATTGAACGGTTTGATTTCACGGAGATTTCAGTATCTGATTTTTAACGTTTGACCTTGAAAATTGTTCGGTGTAGATTTTGGATCAGAGATGCCACGCTACATGAATGTGTTTTGTAAAGCCTGGTAAGAGCTGGAAAAGAACGAGGCCTTTCCTGCGCGTAGGAATAAACCTTGCAGTCACGAACTGCCTCTCTCAGCAGTTTGTCCCGTGTGTGTGTCTTGCGTCAGATGCTGTTGTCGTGCAGCCGTGAGTCACTTGCTTCAGACCCCACTGCTCCGGGAGAGCAGCTTGGCATCGCCGTGCTGCTTATTCCCCGGGGAAATGTGCACACGGAGCAGTGGGAAGTCAAGCCACCGCTGCGCTCCCAGCAGAACAGATTTGCATTCGAGTTCAAGCTGCAGGGAGTACATGGTATGTTGACTAATGCTGCCTCTGTTTCTAGCCCTGTTACCTGGGTAATGGCAATTTCACTTTGTTCATTTCCTTCAGCGGTTACAAAGAGATTTTCTACTTTAAATTAACCTTCAAAAGTCTGAACGAAATTCAGTAAGCTTGCAACCAAACTGCCTAATTTTTCCAACTAGCATCAGCTCACTAGCAAGATAGTGATAATAGTCAAATGAATACAAAATAAATAAATAAAAAGTAAAAGGAATAAAATCAAAACCTAAGACTACAGGCCATTGTAGGAACAATGCAGTTGTGTGCAAGCCACAGAACGTGGATTTAAGTTTCTGCAAAGGGAGAGCCAGAAAACACATCATCATTTTCAACTCACTTCAGACTCTTGCCTAAGTGAAAACAGGATGCTTCATACAAAGATTATTTATTTTGAGGGCCTTCCATCTTCCTAAAGTTGGTATTTTAGGATGGGAGGAGAAAAGACAGGACCTTTTATGTAAAAATTACCACCACTACATACTGAAAAACATCCAGCAAGATACTAGTAGCTTTCATAGCTAAGTTTTTTTTTTCCCTGTGACAACCTGCATTAAATACACTAAACTAATACAGAAAAGATTGAAGATTTCATGAGAAAAACTGTAAGTTGCCATCAGGTCCTGAGAGATTCATGAACTGCCTATCATCATCAGCAAGGCTCCATGGCAAACTAGGATCATTGTCCATAGCTGGTTAGAAATAATCAGCAAAAATTATATGCAAGCCCAAAACATGGCAAGAGTCAACTGCAAATTCCTGTGCCTGGCATTTATATTGTTTTCCTTAGTACTGTGCTCTATTGACTTAGATTAAAAATTCATCTATTCCACCCAAGGAGCTCGTTCACTGTGCTCTGAAGTATGTGTTTGTACGGAGCAATAGGGTACTTTCTGCTCTTGGCAGGCAGCAGTGGTGGAGTTCAAGCCCTCAGTGGCCAATTTTGCAGCCTGTCAACATCAAACAGCATTTTGTTCCCTTTTCCATACAGAAAAAGAGCGTATTTCTAAGGAAGAAACACTGGGCGCTCTCTCCTTTCTGTCAGTCCACTTGGAGACAGTGCAGACCTCATGAATGATTCCTGTTCTTCCTTTCAAAGGGATTAATGACAGGGTGAGACTTGAGGGCTTTCTTTCCAGAAACAAAATTACTCCGTGGCAATACTCTGCAGAGACGAGTACACATATTGGATTATACAAGCGTTCACAGTTTCAGCCTTCATTTTACTGCAAATATCTCCCAGATGTTTACCATAGTGTTAAAGCCAATGAAAACGTGGCTCCAGCATGGAATGAGATCTGCTCCCTACATTAAGAGACTGTGGGATTCATTTCCCTGCGGAGCTGAAGTCTTGGCACTTCCATGCTTTTCAACAGATCTGGATCAAAGAGGTAGGATTTAATCAGGGATTCTCTCCACATACACAATAGTTTGTGAAGAGCAAAACTACCTCAATGAGAGCTATTTTGGGATCATATCGTTCTCAGAGCAGGATCACAGAACGGTCAAGATTGGAGTCCAACCAAACCTTGATCAAACTAATGCTTTCAACTACAGAAAGAAATGCTAAGGAACTGAATGCCTGGGAATCTTAGTGGACTTAACAAAAAAAGGACGACTTCTCCCTTAAGATCTTGAACTCCAGTTTCAGTCTTTTTCCCTTCCAATGTATTTTTTTTTTCTGACTTTTTGTGCATATTTTTATGTTGAGCTTTGCATTCACTATCTGATTAGCCCTGTGAGTCTCCCTGGAAGGTCAACCAGAAGAAGAAACAGCGACTAACTTCAGCAACAAATATTGCAGGAACGCTAACAGAGAGAGTTTCCAAGACTGAAGATCTTGTACATAGTAAAAAAAAAAAAAAAAATACAGTGAGCAAAATCCAAAACCTCCCAGAGCTTTATTTTTATTCTGCAAGACAAACATCTGAAGGAGAAATGTAAACAAGGCACAGCTTAGCCTAGGGACTGTTACAGCATGTTACATGTTCTGTGTGAAACACTGTAAAATGCCCACAGCGAAGACATGGGAGGCTTTTTGTTGTCGTTGTTTAAAGCAACTCTGACTTTGGCTACTATATGCTGGTGTTGAATCCAAAACACTGTGTGGTAATTCAGAAAAACAGCATACAATCCTAAAGGAATGATGTCACCATTAAATGTTCTCGGTTTAACTCTCCACAAGGAATCCACGCACAATTGACTTGTAGGAAAGATATTAAGCCTGTTCTCATCTCCAGGAATAAACATTCAAGACTTCTTACGTAGGAAGGACTGACGAATCACACCACTGAAATACAAAAATGCTAAGGGAGTTGAGCCAGTATCAGAAAGGCAATATGGAGGTGTTAGAAACTGAAGTCTACCTCTCAGAAATAACATAAGCAGCACTACAGACCAGGGTCTGCTGTATGCTTTTCAAAGTCAATTTTTGTAAAATAATTTAACTTCCAAAATGAAATTAACTTAAACAGGGTTCTAAAACAGGTTTTGAAGGTTTCTTAAACCTTTTTTTTTTAAACAAGTTCGCCCACAGGAAGGGTTGTTCCTATTGTTCTAGTTCTATTACAGACTATATTGATCTTCAAAGAGTTGCTGTATTTCTCCTCAACTTGCATGGTGAGAATCAAATGTAAGATACGCTTGTGTTTAAAAATCAGGGAAATCTGTTTTCAATTATATTTTAGTTTTACTAGTGCCACTGCTGTGGATCAGTCACTTTTCTTTGAATAATTTTTTGGCATTTCTGAAAATTCTGCGCCTCTCAAGAATACACAGCATTATTTCTTTGTATTTATCCTGCTCAAGTGCAGGACCTATCAGTTCCCAAAATGGAGACATAAAATACTGCGTAGGATTCTAGGTGTATGTAACACGTACTTCACTCTACTGCTTTTAATATGGAAACAGGTTTTAGGGCGCCCATCTCTTACCTACTTTGGTACCAGCACTATTATACTTTTGAAGTACACGTTGTGCCATATTATTGCTTCTGTTACCAGTCTTAATTGTCAAGGACTGGTAGTGTTTGAGCTACTTTGATTCTTCTCAGCAATCATTCAGCTGCTGCTATCTTCTCTGTGGTGCAATCCCAAAGGTCAGTAGCTCAAGGTGTATGAACAGGTGTATCCTATCACAGCCCTACGTTACTTCTGGCAGTCTTCATCACTTCTGGTTACTTCATACAGTATACAGTCATAACAAGAGAGAAAGCAGTGTGAACACAAGAAGAACTTCGTGCTTTCAAGCAGGCCCCATATCCCACCCCCCACATTTACAGATTTATCCAAAATACAATGTCCACAAGAAAAAAATGATTTATTGAACGAGACTAAATGATCTAATGCTTAGACACCAAATTTGCATTAACAATGCTGTTGCAGAGGTACATAAATGATGCACGGAACTTTTTAATGCATGTAATGAGTCTAAGCACAAGAAATACAAAAAAGGGCATTTGATGCCTTCCAAGTCACAAAGCTTTGATAGACTACAAAAGATCTTACATGCCCAACAATTCAAATATAGTTTCAACTTTTTACGTTACTGAATTTTGTGCTTTTGAGTTCTCTTGAAGCTATAAAGAATTATAAACTATTTGAGCTTAAGAAATGCAAAGCTCATCAGATTCGTAACATAAATGTAGATAACCATTATAAAATACTGTCTTTTAAAAGGTATGCCAGAAATGTATTTTAACTCAGAGTGAATGGCAGCTGTAGAATTGGAATAACTCTGAAAAAACTATGAAGAGACATCAAATAGGTTAGATCAGTTTTTCTTTTACTTTTTCTCCCCTATAGATACACCTCTCCTTACAGTGCCATTGTGACTGTGCAGTGGGTATCCCAGATGTTACATTTATCCATTTTTCTTCTTTTTGTCTTCAATGTTTATTGCAATTTTCACTATGCCGATATTTTGGGTAATTTACTCAATTTAACCCAACAATGCCAATGAAACTGAATTGACAGTGTTTGATTTTTGTTTGTAAAGTTGTCCTGAATGAAATTCTAGACACTGCTGAAGACAATACACACTCCACATGCATATGTACAAAACATTATATCAGCATCATGGCACACCATTATGCATGAATCCCAACACACGATCACATCACTAAAATTTTAGCTAAAAAACTGACTGCCATTTCTGCCTGCTCCATTTAGTACTGTGGGCAACGGGGTATTTGAACAAGCAACAGGTTCAAAAGATTCAGAGCCAATTGAAAGAGATTCAGACAATCATTTAAATACATTTCCATAATAGGTTATATATAATAAACCAAACCCCAATGCACCCTGATCCTTGATTTACCTATGCAAACCAGATCCACCTACTGATTTTTTGCATCTCTATCCTAGGAGGAATATTGCATCTTCAACATACTGCATTAACAGCCATGCACATACAAATTCTTTTATGCATATTCCACAAATGACTTCTCACCCACAGTACAAGATAAATGTACAACATACTTATTGTCTTGTCAGAAAATTGCATTATGCTAATAAACAATGACATTTTAAAGTAAGATTAACAATAATTGCTCGAACAGCAGATATTATCAATTTTATCAGATGTATTCTCCAGAGTTCTTTACTGATCTGTTAAACCAATAGAAACTTAAAAAAAAAAATCAGTCCTTCATTTATATGAGAAAAGACAAGAGCAAAATGACTTTCTAACACTCTGATGGTAGTACCACAAATTTATTGCAAGAACCAGCATGGATTAGAATCGAGCAACCGAGACCAACTAGCAATCTACAAGTACGCTACTATTTTGAAGGAATTCTAGGTGAACTATGAAAAAGTGGTTTCAACCCAGCTGCTTATGGGGAGTAATCTGTCAGAGGACAATCAGCATCAAAGACTGTTAAAAAATAATATTTAAGTAAGCAAATATATTATGCCACAATGTTTAATTTTGCTGGCTGAAGCAGCCGAATGTTTATCAGTTATCATAAGACAAATTAATGAAGCAGGTCTACTCCCTCTCTTAAAGGATCCTGGAAGCAGCTGGTGGGAAGTTTCATGAACAGCTTTGTTCTGGCACCAGGTCGTGCTTTGAAACTGAACTCTAATGTAGAGATCTGCTGCAAAGCCTTTACTTTATTTGCATAAGCAAAACTTTCAAAGAAAGATTTCAAATCTTTCAACCGTATCAGAAGTTTACTTTTGTTTGCTCTCCCCTTCCTCACAGTTCCCCCTCAAAATACATTAATAGACTCTCAGAGAAGTACACCTCATTCTGTACCAAAGAAGCAAAGAAAAAAAAAATCAAAGCATGCACAGCAGTAGTAAGAAGTCCAAACAAAAACTTAATACAAGGAAATGCTGCAGAAAGAACTCTCTTCTGGTTCTATATCAAAGCCAAAACCAAACTGTTTGGGCTGTAGAGTTTCACCCTGTGTTGAGAGGCACCAAAAGTTTGAGAGATGTGTACCCTATAGCCAAGGATGCACTACGCTGATCTAGCTTTACTACAGTCAGAAGTTCATTCACTGAATGAGATCTGAGCTCTGGTGAAATGTGGTGACACCAGCTGCTAGAGAGGAAAACTAGGATCCTTGAGAGACCTTCAGGAAAGTCAGCACTGGGGGCGGAGGGAGACCACCTGGAGTTATCAAGGGTTTCTTTCATCTGAGAGCATTATTTTGGTTACAGTAGAGAGAAGAAGCCAGCTTACAATATATGACAAGTGTAAGTCAGCTTTGGCACTTGTGTTACTGAAAATAACATGATGAGTGTTCTCAGCTCTACAGGCAACCCACTGTGAAGGCTTATTTGTATCAGCGATCACTTGAGCAGCTAGGCATTCATCATTCCAGGAAAAGCTCGCTTACTTGGGTAAAGCTAAGCAAGTCCAGCTGGTATTAAGCAGAGACATGAGGTAATCATTATTTCTAGAAGAATCAACAGATGACAAGGTTGACGCAGGAAAAATGATGGGGTAAAACTTTAAATTACACAAACAACTAATAGGGTTAAAAATCTGTGTCTTTTTTCCTTTTTAAGCCCTATCCAGTGAGAGACAGTTTAACAGCATGAAGTGCAAGCTTCCTTTAACTGGCTCAAAAATTTCCCAGAACAATCTAACCCTCAACATTCCTTAATTAAATGAATGGGTCTCTTGGGAATTACATGGACAGAGACCAGACTTTTTGTAGACCACACCTGAGCAGAGACTGGATTTTGTTTCTTTTCTGTTAATAGAAAAAAACAAGTATTTCAAGATACAGCTGAAGTGGTGTCAAAATAGCAATGTCCCAGGTCACAACCAGAATCTTGTATATACAATTTATATTAACTTAAAAAAATAAACAAGTTCAAAATACCTCCAGAGAACGTTCTAGTTTAGCAAAATGTTCTGTACAAAAGTAGGCCACATCTATTGGTTTAAAAGAAGTCCACAGCAGTTGATTTCTTCTTAGCTGGAACAGTAAAGGGTTTCTTCAGCTTAGGTTCTCCTGTTGGGGTACCTGCAGGTGACTTCAGCACTCCGTGACGGGGTTTCTGTTCAGGATTGAAAGCTACACGGGACAGTCCTTCTGGGCTCACCAAGATACTTTTGTCCGTCTTTTTAAATTCTGTTGAAAAATAAGCAAGCGCATTAAAAGCAATGCAGTTCCTGGGCCCAATCAATCAATTGTGGAATTGTCCAACCCTGGAAGTTTGCTTTAGATCTGTAAGTCCATCATTAAGGATCATGCAAGTCTAGCCTAAGACTTTGGTGGGAAAAGAGAAAGACGGTGGTGAAATGCATTTCTTGGCTGAGTCCCTTTGAGAATGGGGTCTGCCGCAATGCAGAGAGGCTGTGAACCATTCCCCAAAGTTTCACAGGCTGGAGACTTAGCCTACTCCTCAGAAACAAGCGTTCTATGTACCCCAAATACCCCGCATTCTTTTAAAGGATCACAATGGGTAAGTAGTGGTGCTATTCTTACATTTAAGCAGCACATCTCTAAAGATTCCTGGTTATCCCCTCTGCTAGTAGATACGCATTTTTGCTCTTTGTGCAGCTGTATTATATTAACATAAATACATATATCAAACCCCATTATTTTCCATTTGAACTTTGCCTATAGCACACATCAGAGTAAAAAAAGTAGCTGAATGAATACATGGAATAAGAAAATGTCTTGCTCCATAGCACAGAAGTTGGGAACAGGGAAAACTGTCTGCTTACATATGGGATCCAGAGCAGGACTGATATTTATCTACTCGTTACTATAATAAATCAGAGGCAAACAAAATAAAGCGAAGCTTTGCTGTAATACAGCCTGAGCTCATCATATCAACGCCTTTGTTCTACTAAACAGCACTCGGCAATGAAGAACGTGAAGTGTATCGGCTTCCTGAGAGGCACCCTGCATGACAGGAGGCCCAGGAAGGAGAGCTTGTCACTGCTGCACTGTTTTCAGTCTGGAAGCCTCCACCTGCATGTCAGTAAAGCAGCACTCTAGAATCACCCAAGTCTAGCACTTTGGGCAGAACGTCCTGAATTTCATCATCTCCTCTGGATGGGAACTTGAGGATGGTTTATAAACTGGTTCATGAACTGTACACAAGTATTTACACAAAAAGTATTACACATGACAGAGAGGGAGGGAGGGTACGTGAGTGTGTACGTAGGGGGAAGGGGGAAGCTTCCCCCTTCCTTGGCAACATGCGAGACTGTGGAGACACACAGATGGATTAGACTCACCAGCAGTCATGTTTTTATTCAAGCCAAAGGTGACTTTTTTGGAGCCGGACGATTGCAGTTTATTCAACTATGAAGCAAAATAAAGACAGAAAATAAAATTAGACTTCTGAGGCAACAGTATGAATTCTTTTACCTCCATCCCCTCCAATTCTCTACCACTGAAATGCTGCCCTCTGCTATGCCAGCACTGATTTTCCAGCTAAAAGCAAACATTGCATTTGTAGAGAAGCGACATTCCCCCTAAGGTCCTTACATAATTCAATAACAAACAAGATTCTGTGTATTAAACACACTGGCTTCAATACGCCCATGCCTCAAAGTGCAAAGAGGGCTTGAAAAGATGTATGTTAATAAGGTTTAGAAAAGAAGGCAGTCTTTTGAAGCCCTGCACTGCTACAAGCTTCTGCAAGTGGGAAGAAATGGAGGCTCAGAGTCCCTTAGCACAACCGAAAGTCAGTTAACGCTTTCGTTTTCCCGTGAAAGGAGCAGGTTCAGAATGACAGCCTTTTAACAGAGAGGTATTTTTGAAATCAGTGCGGAAGGAAGAAGAGACTTTAAAGATGCCTACAACTCATTTTCTGAAACTCCTTGCAGACAGAGCCACGCATGGCTCCAGAAATGCAACAGTATTTCCAGGTTTATCTGATTGCGTCAGGAGATTAACACAGACTGGAAGAGACAGAATGAGTAAGGACTGCATGCACTTAGTTTGAGTGTGTGTTTTGGGAAGAAACCTGTGGCAAGACCTAGCTGCCATCTGTGAGATCACATTACCTGCATGGAGGTCCTGGTGGAAGAGATGGCGCTTTTGGCTTTCCTGAAGAAGACCGGCTTTGGTAAAGTTGATTTTTCAAATTTTACAAAATCACTTCCTGGTTTTGCTTTCTTCTTCTTTAATGGTGCCAGAGCGGTGCTGCTTTCCTGTAAAGAAGGAAGGGAAAAAATCCTCTCAGTACAAAAGCCCTGTACCTAACTATACCTAGTACAGCGATTGGTGCTCAGAGCTTACCACACAACTTTGCCACAGCTGAGAACGTGCTAGCTGGTACTCACACAAACCAATCATCCTGATTAACTCTCAGGAGCTAAGCTTACAGTTAACATGACTGCAAATGACTGGCTCTGCTCTGGAATGTAAAGCTCATTGAATAGCAAGGAAAGTGGAACTTGTGAAACTTTCTGGCCCATGAGAATGCAAACAAAGTTTTTTTTTTTTTTTTTTTTTTTTAACTGTGCATAAGGCTCCCTTACAAGCAACCCAGCCCTCCTGCACTGAAGTGCTGATGGTGTCTTTTTTCTTGGCTTTAAGCAAAACCTCTTTAGAGGTACCTCATGGTGCCTCTAAATGGAAGAGATATGCAGCTAATGAACAAATTCACCTTTAGGCTGGGATAGAGACAAAAAAAAAGCAGACTATGACATCTGTGTACACTCAAGAAATCCAGCAAGTGTATGTTGTTACTGGTTTGATGCCCTCCCCTCAGATTCATACTGAGTATTGCCATTTAAAGCAACCCTTCTCTCCAGCACAAGGCAATTCTCAAGACTTGTAATGGCAGTGCCACTAACAAAATGTACTGTTCCAGAGCCTTCCAGCCTGTCATCTGTGGACTACTGTGAAAGGAAAGTTCATCTGTGCTCTACAGCAACCTACAGACGTGAAATTCTTAAAACAGTTCCCACAGCACAGCTGCAGATTGTCTGGGGATACAGCTTCTGTTTGAAAGTCACTTCTGCTTTAAGAGTCTTTTAGCTTCCCGAATTCTGGAAACAACTGTGAAATAAGGCTGAACTAAGGCTGAACTTGTTTTTTTTTTTTCTCCTCCTCCCTCTCAATATTTGAAGATTTATTTATTTATTTATTTATTTTATAAATATGTCACTCAATTTCTGGATAAGAGACCAATATTACCTTACTAAAACTAGGAAATAAAACAACATTTCTCAAGCAATGAAAAAAAAAATTGGCAAAGCCTGATTTCTTCCATATTTATGTTTTTTAGCTTCACCCTGCTCACTTTTTATACCAGTACTCTCCTTCTCCTGAGTCAACTTCCAACATTTCTTTCGTGACCCCTCCCCACCCAAAACACACAGACAGCTTCATGGATTGAGCAAGGAACAGCAAATTCTGTTGTTTCTTTGGAATTACATGTAGGAAAACTGGCCCACTAGTTTGTGTGCTGACTGACCAATCAGCCAACAGACAAGTGCTGCCACCCTTTTTGCATTCCCATCTTTTTGCCAAAATGTGCCCTTCGTAAGCATGCTGTAAGCTCAACCACACCCAGCGCAAATGAATAAATAACCGGGGGGGGGAACAAAAGCAACCAAAGACCCACACCCTAATACTGCAAATCTCAGCTACGTGAGCTTTTCAGACGAGCACCTAGCACAGGCTTTAATGCCATCGCATAAGAAGGCATAAGAATGTGGCAGGGGTGGAGATTCTGGGAGACCGGTCCTTTTGGTGACAGTACATAATGACATCGACATACAACCTGCTCATGAAGTCCCACACTCAGAAAGCTGAAGCCAGGCTCGAAAAGTAGCCTGGCAGTTTGTGAGGAAGGCTGGGCAGTGGGGTGGGGAGAGAGAGAGATCTACGTACCTCCTGTCTGCTCTTCTTGCACGCAGTCTCCAGAACTCCATTGGCTTCAACAGAGTTTAGCACCTCTTTTACTTTTCTCTTCTTTTTCAAGGTTGCTGCTTTCTGGTTGGAGACCTTCATCCCTTCCAAACTAACCAGCTTTGTCTTTTTCTTTAATTTGACCTTCTTGGAGAGTACAGATTCAGAGTCTGCATCCCTTGACAGCGTCCCAGGCAAGCCCTCCTTGTTGGATTTCAGGCCGGTCTGCTGCAAAAAGGTATCCCCGTTGACCAAGACGGACTCTGCTTTTTGTTTCTTTTTCACAACCTTAGAAATTAATGGTGTGACAGACGGGCTGACATCCTCTGCCCCATTGGCGTTAGCTGGTCCATTCTCACACACAGGCTTTACAGGAACATTCTGCACTTTTGGATTCGTTTTCTTTGACTGAGTCTTTTTACTCTGTTCTGCGTCAGTCTGACTGCTCTGCACAGAGGTGCTGTGCTTATCTCTGGTGTCAGTTGTTACATTTTTGGTCTCGTTCACCTCATTTACTAACAATTTCTTTTTCTTCCTTTCCTTGTTATTTTCTGACACATTTCCCTGGTTAAATACAATAGATCCAGATGTTTCAGCCATTCGCTCCTCACAGTTTCCATCAGCTGTTCCAGAATCAGCACTTGGTCTGTCCCGCTTCTTCCTTTTTTTCCTCCTCTTCTGGTGAACTGATGTCTCCTGCGCACTTGAAGCCTCTTGTTCATCCTTCCCTGAGTCTACCCCAAAAGGAATACCATACAGCACAGATGTGAAACACAGATGTGAAACATAAGATGTGGAACTTAGAGCAACTGAGTTTTATTTAGTTATTCCCCCTGCCCGCCCCCCAACAGGAATAGCATTTTCCTGCTATCAACCATCACTACAGTTTTAATGTTACAGCTAATCAAGACATTGCATTCTCCCAACTCCTAGCCTAATTAATATTTTGCTGATCTCACCTTGTCACAGCTGATATCTAAGCCATTCCCTGTGGTAACATTGTTCTGTATAGTAATATCGCTAGAAAGAGTTATTAGCCTTCTGTTGGGCTTAATAGGCAGGTATCTCAGGTTCCGTAATT
The DNA here is from genome assembly GCF_040182565.1 of Anser cygnoides. Lineage (NCBI taxonomy): Eukaryota > Metazoa > Chordata > Aves > Anseriformes > Anatidae > Anser > Anser cygnoides. The sequence continues at coordinate 118,257,222 of NC_089873.1, read as the reverse complement.
TGGTGAAATATTTTTGGGTACAAATTCAGCTTTTGTCATGTCAGTATAAGTCATGATGCTAGAGACACCTGCATGTGCTTCTTAGAAATTCTTCATCTTTCCAGGAGCACCCCCAGATTCCTATGTTTTAAGTTATCCGATTTCAAGAAGACTGTCATATTTGTTTTCCTACAGTAAATGGAACTGCTCAATGGAGTCATGCAAACAACTGCTCCCATTTCTGCTTTTGACCAAAACCGATGAGATCTTTGCCTCAAAATTCGTAATAAAATTTCCACCCCTTTCAAAGCGACCTTAACTTCACACTTAACCTTCTCTGCAATACAATGCAAATCAGCGCATTCTGAAGAACAGCTTATGTCATCTTCGGAACAGCTCTGATACTTTGCCTAACTGCACAAGTGATTACAGAGAGTCTCTCTTCCAAAGGTTGATCTTGCCTTACCTTTTACTTTTTCCAAATTGTTTTTCTCCGAAGGTTTGACAGCTTTTTTCTTTCGCCTTCCCCTGCTAAATGTATCATCATCTTCATCTGTAGAAACATCTTCAGGAAAATCTTCGGGGAAGATTCCTGTTGAGGATGAAGGATAAGGTATCTGAAAACTAACAGTATTCCTATGTTGCTGTACATATACAGCACAACTCCCAGAGAAAGAAAATCAACTCCCTGTTCCCCATTCAGGCCAAAAGCAAATCATACCAATGATTCTTATTTAAGTAAAAATAATCATTTTTGGAACAAAGCACAGGGCTGACCAAGCTGTGATGAGGATTTGGCCATTTCACCAAAAACATGCAACATGTCTTAATGAAGTTAAAGGAAAAAAAACCAAACCACAACACTACAGTATCATAGAATGGAATCTCTTAGGTTGGAAAAGACCTCCAAGATCATCAAGTCCAACCGTTAACCTAGCACTGCCAAGTCTACCACTAAACCATGTCCCTAAGCACCACATCTCCACATCTTCTGAATACCTCCAGGGATGGTGACTCAACCACTTCCCTGGGCAGCCTGTCCAATGCCTCATAACCCTTTCAGTGAAAAAATTTCTCCTAGTAACCACCCTAAACCTCCCGTAGTGCAACCTGAGGCTATTTTCTCTTGTCCTTTCACTTGTTGCTTGAAAGAAGAGACTGACCTCTACCCCGCTACAGCCTCCTTTGAGGTAGCTGCTGAGACCAATAAGGCCTCCCCTGAGCCCTCTTTTCTCTAAGCTAAATAACCCCATTTCCCTCAACTGCTCCTCGTAAAACTTGATCTCCAGATGCTTCACCAGCTTCATTGCCCTTCTTTGGGCACGAAATCCTTGACATACACATAACAAAAAGATTTGCAATACATATTGCACAGGGAACATTATGTATCATTTAATGGAAAGAAACTGTCTCTGTATGCTGCTCAGTCCTTACCTTCTGCTAAGTTCTGGAACCTGGAGGCGGGGAGGGAGGGAGAGAAGGAAAACAAATGAGTATTATTGATTTAGTACCAATTATAGCACTAGCAGCATAGCATCACCATACTTTATTATACTTTTGTCAAAATAAGAACAATGTATTTTACACAGGAAAATACAAGCGCTCATTCCAGAAGAGATGTGCCTCAGAAACCCAAAACCTGAAAGTTTTGAGAAAAGAGGAATTTAACACTTCTCCTGTACCATGTAACATTGTGTCATTCACAATCCAATGTCATCTTGCAGTACAAAGCCACCCAGTGTAGATAAACAGCTGCAGCTAGCTGAGGTGTATTACCAATAAGGAACAGCTGCAGCTAGCTGAGGTGTATTACCAATAAGGAACAGCAGCACAGGCTTCAGGCACCCTATGCGTGTTACCCAGGGCTGTGAGATAAGCCTTCCCTTGTGACACTGTCACCAGGTCAAACTGAAGCGCGAGAAGGAAATGCACAGGCAGTGGAAGTAGGTACACGTGGCCTGGGAAGAGTACAAGGATGCTGTTCAGATACGCAGGGATGGGCTCAGGAAAGCCAAGGCACGGATGGAACTGAGCTTGGCAAGGGATGCAAAAAATAACAAGAAAAGGTTCCACAGGCACATTGCTCAGAAAAGGAATGCCAAGGAGAGTGTGCCCCCTCTGAAAGATGAGAAGGGTGAACTGGTAATGACAGACATGGAGAAGGCTGAGGTACTCATCAACTTTGCCTCAGTCTTCACTATCAGTCAGGCTTCCCACGTCTCTTGTTTCCCTGAACGTGAAGATGAGGGCTGAGGGAGCAAAGTCCCTCCCACTGTAAGGTTAGAGATCACCTGATGAAACTGAACAAGTACAAGCCTATGGGGCCAGATGACATGCATCCCAGGGTTCTGATGGAATTGGCTGATAGAGCTGTCAAGCCTCTCTCCATCATATTTGAAAAGTCCTGGCAGTCAGGTGTAGTCCCTGGAGACTGGAAGGGAATCACCACCCTCATTTTTAAAAAAAGGTAGAAAGGAGGAACCAGGGAACTATAGATCAGTGAGTCTCACCTCTGTGCCTGGAAAGACTGTGGAACAAGATCCTCCTGGAAGCAGTGTCAAGGCACACGCAAGACAAAGAGGTGATTCTACACTAATGCACGCAGCATGGGTAACAAACAAGAGGAGCTGGAAGCCATCGTGCAGCAGGCAGGCTATGACTTGGTTGCCATCACGGAAACGTCGTGGGACCACTCTCATGACTGGAGTGCTGCAATGTCTGGCTATAGGCTCTTCAGAAGGGACAGGCAGCACAGAAGGGGTGGTGGTGTGGCTCTCTACATTAGAGAGTGTTTTGATGTTGTGGAACTTGAGGTTGGGAATGATAAGGTTGAGTCTCTGTGGGTTAGGATCAGCGGGAAGGCCAACAAGGCAAGCATCCTGGTGGGGGTCTGTTACAGACCGCCAAACCAGGATGAGGAGACGGATGAGGAGTTCTACAGGCAGCTGGCAGAAGCTGCGAAATCGTCAGCGCTCGTTCTCATGGGGAACTTCAACTTCCCAGACATATCCTGGAAGCACAACACAGCCCAGAGAAAGCAGTCTAGGAGGTTTCTGGAGAGCGTGGAAGATAGCTTCCTGACGCAGCTGGTTAGAGAGCCTACCAGGGGAGGTGCCCCCCTACACCTTCTGTTCACAAACAGTGACGGACTGGTGGGAGATGTGGTGGTCGAGAGCTGTCTTGGGCAGAGCGACCACGAAATGGTTCAGTTGTCTATTCTTGGAGAAGTCAGGAAAGGGACCAGTAAAACGGCTGTATTAGACTTCCGGAGGGCTGACTTTGAGCTGTTCAGGACACTGGTTGGCAGAGTCCCTTGGGAGGTGGTTCTGAAGGGCAGAGGAGTCCAGGAAGGCTGGGCACTCCTCAAGAAGGAAATCTTAGTGGCTCAGGAGCGGTCTGTCCCCACGTGCCCAAAGACGAACCAGCGTGGAAGAAGACCGGCCTGGCCGAACAGAGAGTTGTGGCTCGAGCTTAGGAGAAAAAAGAGGGTTTATAATCTTTGGAAAAGAGGGCGGGCTACTCAAGAGGACTATAAGGATGTTGCGAGGCTGTGCAGGGACAAAATTAGAAAGGCCAAAGCTCATCTGGAGCTCAATCTGGCCTCTGCCGTTAAAGATAACAAAAAATGTTTTTACAAATACATCAACACAAAAAGGAGGACTAAGGAGAATCTCCATAATCTACCCTAAGGAGGGTAGACCCAGGGAACTATAGGCCTGTTAGTTTGACCTCAGTGCCAGGAAAGCTCATGGAGCAGATTATCTTGAGGGTCATCACGCGGCACTTGCAGGGCAAGCAGGCGATCAGACCCAGTCAGCATGGGTTTATGAAAGGCAGGTCCTGCTTGACGAACCTGATCTCCTTCTATGACAAAGTGACGCGCTTGGTGGATGAGGGAAAGGCTGTGGATGTGGTCTAGCTTGACTTTAGTAAGGCTTTTGACACCGTTTCCCACAATATTCTCCTCAAGAAACTGGCTGCTCGTGGCTTGGACTGATGTACGCTTCGTTGGGTTAAAAACGGGCTGGATGGCCGGGCCCAAAGAGTTGTGGTGAATGGAGCCAAATCCAGTTGGAGGCCGGTCACTACTGGAGTCCCCCAGGGCTCAGTGCTAGGGCCGGTCCTCTTTAATATCTTTATCGATGACCTGGATGAGGGGATCGAGTGCACCCTCAGTAAGTTTGCAGATGACACCAAGTTAGGTGCGTGTGTTGATCTGCTCGAGGACAGGAAGGCTCTGCAGGAGGATCTGGATAGGCTGGACCGATGGGCTGAGGCCAACTGTATGAAGTTCAACAAGGCCAAGTGCCGGGTCCTGCACCTGGGGCACAACAACCCCAAGCAGAGCTACAGGCTGGGAGATGAGTGGCTGGAAAGCTGCCTGGCCGAGAAGGACCTGGGAGTATTGGTTGATAGTCGGCTGAATATGAGCCAGCAGTGTGCCCAGGTGGCCAAGAAGGCCAACAGCATCCTGGCCTGCATAAGAAGCAGTGTGGCCAGCAGGGCTAGGGAAGTGATTGTCCCCCTGTACTCGGCTCTGGTGAGGCCGCACCTCGAGTACTGTGTTCAGTTTTGGACCCCTCGCTACAGGAAGGACATGGAGGTGCTCGAGCGAGTCCAGAGAAGGGCGACCAAGCTGGTGAGGGGTCTGGAGAACAAGTCTTACGAGGAGCAGCTGAGGGAGCTGGGGTTTTTCAGCCTGGAGAAGAGGAGGCTCAGGGGCAACCTTATCGCACTCCACAGGTACCTTAAAGGAGGCTGTAGAGAGGTGGGGGTTGGTCTATTCTACGTGCCTGGTGACAGGACGAGGGGGAACGGGCTAAAGTTGCGCCAGGGGAGGTTTAGGTTGGATATTAGGAAGAACTTCTTTACTGAAAGGGTTGTTAGGCATTGGAATGGGCTGCCCAGGGAAGTGGTTGAGTCACCATCCCTGGAGGTCTTTAAAAGACACTTAGATGTAGAGCTTAGTGATATGGTTTAGTGGAGGACTTGTTAGTGTTAGGTCAGAGGTTGGACTGGGTGATCTTGGAGGTCTCTTCCAACCTAAACAATTCTGTGTGATTCTGTGATTCGAGACAACCAGCACGGCTTCACCAAGGGCAATTTGCGCCTGACCAATCTGGTGGCCTTCTGTGATGGAGTGACTGCATCAGTTGACAAGTGAAGACCAACTGATGTCATCCTACCTGGGACTTCTGCAAGGCCTTTGACATGGTACCACGTGACATCCCAATCTCCAAATTGGAGAGGTATGGATCTGATGGGTGGACCATTCAGAAAACAAGAGTTGGCTTGAAGGTCACACCCAGAGAGTGGTGATCAACGGCTCTGCATCCAAGTGGAGGCTGGTAACAAGTGGTGTCCCTCAGGGGTCCGTCCTGGGACTGGTGCTGTTTAATACCTTTATTAATGACACGGACAGTGGGATTGAGTGTACCGTCAGCAAGTTTGCAGATGACACGAAGCTGAGTGGTGCAGTCGATACAACAGAAGCAAGGGATGCCATCTAAAGGGTCCTGAACAAGCTTGAGAAGTGGGCCCACGTGAACTGCATGAGATTCAACAAGTCCAAATGCAAGGTGCTGCACCTGGGTCAGGGTAATCCCAGACAGGAGCACAGACTGGGAGAAGAACTCACAGAGAGCAGCCCTGAAGACAAAGACATGGGGGTTCTGGTGGATGAAAAGCTCGATATGAGCCAGCAGTGTGTGTCTGCAGCCCAGAAGGCCAACCGTATCCTGGGCTGCATCAAGAGAGGAGTGGACAGCAGATGAAGGGAGGTGACTGTCCCTCTCTGCTCTGCCCTTGTGAGGCCCCACTTGGAGTGCTGCATCCAGGTCTGGGGCTCCCAGCACAAGAAGGATGTGGGGCTGGTAGAGCGAGTCCAGAGGAGGGCCACGAAGATGATCAGAGGGCTGGAGCACCTCTCCTATGAAGAAAGGCTGAGAGAGTTGGGGATGTTCAGCCTGAAGAAAAGACTCCAGGATGACCTCACTGCAGCTTTTCAGTACTTAAAGGGTGCTTTTAAGAAAGATTAAGAGCAACTTTTTGCTCAGATAATGACAGGACAAGGGGGAATGGTTTTAAACTAAAAGAGGGGAGATTAAGGTTAGAGATTAGGAAGAAATTCTTTACTCAGAGGGTGGTGAGGCACTGGAACAGGTTATCCAGAGAAGCTGTGAATGCCCCATCCCTGGAAGTTTTCAAGGCCAGGTTGGACAGGGCTTTGGATAACCTGATCTAGTGGAAGGTGTCTCTGAGCATGGCAGGGGGGTTGGAACAAGGTTATCTTTAAGATCCCTTCTAACCCAAGCCATTCTGTGATTCTATGATGATTCTACGATTCAGGTCAAAAGAGGGTGAGTAGAAAATGAAGCAGAAGTTGCTTAGGACAAGGTAGCAGATGTGATGTGTATTTCAACAGAACTCACTTTCTGACCAGCTTGTACAGACGCTTTCTGTTACGCGTGGGTATATTTTTCTTGCTCGCCAGTTCGAAGAGTTTGTCAGCAACAGCCTTATAATCAAACTGTTGGAGGAAAGTAAGAGATATTTTTTCTTAGTTGGCTTATCATGCAATAAAACTCACATTACTCAATAAAACTAACATTACCAACACTTCAAGTAGCGTACACATCCTTTAAACCCAAAGTAATTTTCTCTGTTGAAATTTACACCCTTTCTCACATGTATACTGACTTTTACAAATGGTTGCTTCTTTAACAGAGCAGTTGAACTCTGTATTGCTTCCCAAAACATTTCTAACCTTAATTCCTATTGATGAGAGAAGCCAACCAACTTCAAAACTCCCCAAAATATTTAAGTATCAGATTTAAACAATGACAAGTTCTAGTTCTTACTTAAAAGCCACAGATTCATGAAGAACATCCACCAAACACATTCAGGCAGATACTTCAAAAACATTACACTGCACTGGAAGGTCTTGAAAACACAGACTGCAACATGTTACTCTCTCTCTTACGCATCCCATCACCCATTACTTTTGCTCTTACTGTCAATAAAACTTATGCTGACTGCTTGACTGTTCATAGTGATTTGGCTTTTGCCACACATTCCTGAACTCTTGAAACAGGAAGGGAAGAGCAGAAGGTATGGTAGAGGGGAAGAAGGAATCAGAATTTCAACATGGATTTATTTCCTTATGAAGTACTCAGAGTACATTACATAAATACCAACGTACATTAGGGCAGAAGGGGATTAACATTTTTAATATGTTTATCCAATTAAAACCCTTTATTTCAGTACTTCTTGAAAACAATCAAAGAAGAAAACAGAAAGAGTACTACTAAAACAGAAAGCAAGCAACAAACCTGAAGAACAGGCCCAATACTGTCATCAGCATTTTTGTAAACATCCTCTGTTTTTTCAGAGCTCTGCACTGATTTTTTTGAAAAGCATTTATCTGCTGCAATAAAAAAAGAATGAATATTAATGTTTAGTTTGTAAAAACAGACATGCCAAGCAAGCTCTCATATACATGCATTTTTCTTCACACTATCTTGGAAATCTGTACTGATTTAAGTACTTTATGTCACCATTAATGCAATGGTTGAGTATTGCTTATCTGAGTGTTTTTGAGTTGTCTCTGTACTAGAGCATATCTGGATTGAAAACATTCCTGCTCAGCCTTTTTTTCCCCTTTTCTAAACTTTAAGCCCTCAAAGGATGCCAAAACCACATCTTCAAAAAAGTTCTGAATATCCAAGAGCCAAAAGCCAGACCAGATTATCTCCCACTGTCGTGGAAAGCTGATTATTGTTTGGTTAAACCGAGACCGCTCACTTTTGTGACATGTTCTAGAGGAATCATTCTGTTTAACCTCATCTGAGGGGATCAAATCACAATTACCCTTACATCACCCTTAACACGTGCTTGAGTGGTTCAGAACAGAAATGTATCTCTAAGCAGCAGATTTTTTGTGATCCTAGTATTACCAAGGCCAGTTAGAATTCTCTCCTCACCTTTGGTTTTAAGCACCTCATCATTTCCGTGTTCACTGTCATCTTCAGACACGCCTTCCTCATCACTGCCACTACCCAGTTCTTTCATTAGGTCCTCAATGGCATAAGGGGACTGATCCACAATGACTTCAAAGATACCACCGGCTACAGCATACATTATGCTAGAACTGTATTAAAAGAGAGTAGAGATCAGAGTGGAAAGGCAGAAGCATACCGACCCTCTCTTCTCACGTTCAAAAAAAATGGAAATTTGGGAGACACAGAGAAAATGTGTAAGAAGGAAGAAAGTAGAAGAGCATCTAGCCCTCCAGATAAGGAAAGTAAACCTGTTACTTCCTAAACAGCAGTCCTTTAAATCAAAATAATTATAGCTGAGTAGGTGTCCTGCCAATGTTCCCCTCTTAAATTTCACTGTGTTTATATACTACTATACACTACATTGCAGCAACAGAGAAATCTAACCGGATCAGCTGCACCATGCATGTTAAAAACAAAACTGACCAACAGATGTGTTTTTTTTTTTTTTTTTTTAATAATAAATCCATAGGGCTTATTTGTAACTTTGATAAACATCCGTTATCTTCAAAGGACTGCATACACAGTAAAATATCCTTCTTTCTCTACATTCTGAAGTTACACTGTGTATCTTCTTTAACCCATTTATTAGGATGCAGAGCATTGTTACAGAATTTCTTAATTCTTAAGAAATACTTATCCTTTCATTAAACTTACTCCTTTGATTTGGCAACAAACTTGCAGAAAGGTTCAATGAACTTGAGATTCTGGTCTGCTGTGAGCTGTATGATTAGAAAAAAATAATTAGCACAGTAAATATTATACGTGCACACTGAAATTCCTTGAATGCTTGGTGTGGTGGGGGATCATCTTTAAGAAATTATGTCAGTCTTTCAGCACGCTGTCTAATTCCAACCAACAGGAATATCCAGTGACTTTTTCTTACCACTGCTACCACCAACTTCCAGACACTCCCTGGAAGCATTATAAAAATGCTAACTGCTTTGCAAACTTTAACTTTTTGAGTAGAGGAAATATAATGAGGCTTCTTATTTCAAAAATGGAAAAATGAGGCCAAGAAACCTTAAACTGTTTAGTTCTCTTTCACAAAGAAAGCCTGCAGCGTAAACATGGGTAAGATCTGAGTTTCTCTTAACCTGCCAGCCTAGACCAAAACACTGTCAGTTACAATACTACTAAAGATAAAGACCCTTCCCTCAACTAAATTTATAAACACTGCCTGTGATTTCAAGTAGTCTACAAGTCTAAGTCCCCACGGTCACTTTAAGTGGCTTAGCCATGGATTGAGAGTTCTATTACTATGGAGCTGCAGACATTATTTATGCTCCAAGACCAGACACTTCTCTTGCAGAGACCTCCCTCTCACTCCACAATCTGGAACAACAAAAGCTGCAGGCAGGATAGCTTGTAATACTGACTGCAAAAGCATACTAGTGGAAAATTGCTGACACTTTCAGCCACTGCTATGGTATCAGATGCCATAAACGAGGAGAAAAATGAGCCTGAAACTAAGTGCGGGGCAGCCGGCAGCTCAGCCTTGTAGACTAACAGGAGAAACACCCTTAAGAGAAGTCAGCAACAACAGCTGCAGCAACAGGCTTTCAGCTGCTGCAAAACTCTACAGCACCTACCAAAATTAAGGGCACCTGGAACAAAAGCAGGCAGCAATCCACAGCAGAGAAAGACAGTTGTCATCAGCAAAACAACTAGACGTAGAGTGTAACTTGCTCAATGCACAGGTCTGAAGGCAACAATAAAAAATAAACCAGACCTCTGAAAGCTTATTTTCTTCCTCTGCTTTGGTGTGTTAGAGAATCAGCCAAGAGCAGGCTTTATGTCAGTCTTTGTGAAAGCAAGGACTAGCAAACACGTTCATGCAAGGGAAAAGAATTTAAGTCCATTCTGTGAAACAAACAAACGAGAATGGTAAAACTCTTTGACTGCTATTTCCAACCTCAATTTGGAGCGGATATCAGTAGTCAGGAGCCTGAGAGAAACTACTATATTCTCACTTTCCACACTAATACACAAAAACTGTATTGCTTCTGAAGTGCTGAATGCCACAGTTGACATTAATCAGTAAGAAAATTAAAATGTATTTTCTAACCTCCTTCGCACCAACTTTAGCCAACTCTTGAAGATAGATATCAATTAAATGGAACTTTATTCCGCTGGGAGTATTGCTCTCTGGGTCCATAACTTCTTTCATCAATAGCTGCAGTAATAGATCTCTTAGACTACAAAAAAAAAAAGGAAAAAAGAAAGAGAGCAAGACATTCATATTCAATTGCTCAGATTGTTTGCTTTGAAAATAAACTCTAGCCATTCCCAGTTTTACCAGTTCTTAAGATGGCTGATCAACAGCCACAAGAAATAAATCCAGTGATCAATTTTCACATCTTAAAAACCAATTAAATAATCCATCCATAACTAGAACTCCTTACAGTCCAGACTATTTTGTAGCATCACAATCCACCACAGTTTGCTACAGTGGAAATGATGGTTTTAAAATTCACACTTTAACACGGACTGAACTTTACTATCCCATATGATTGATGGATAGGATGAAGGCTTCTGCCACTTGAGCAGGGCATTCCTAAAGCCCCAGCTGTCATATTCATCCTTGATGGGCAACACCTACCACCCCCCATTTTACAAGACAATTTTCATGTTGGTGCGCACCCAACAGTTAAATTTAACACCGATCCTTCTCAAACTCATTTCAGCTGTGCAGACTTTGCCAGCATTGAAGCATACTATCCACTGTCCCTTAGAGCAAAACATTTACACCAAAGAACAGATCGTAGGCCGTTAGGCGTAAAACGTCATCATCCCAAGAGCTCAAGCCAGAAGTGACTGAGCTGTAAGGGCTGTGGCTCTGTTCCATAACTAACTTCTGGACTACCAACAAATACTTCCCACTGCTGGAATCACAAGGCTCAAAAAGACATGCTATCACACCAAGTTGTGGGAAGTGTCGATCTGCTGGAGAGTAGGAAGGCCCTGCAGAGGGACCTGGACAGGATGGGTCGATGGGCAGGGGCCAAGGGGATGAGGTTCAACATGGCTAAGTGCTGGGTCCTGCACTTTGGCCGCAACAACCCCATGCAGCGCTACAGGCCTGGGGCAGAGTGGCTGGAAAGCTGTGCAGAGGAAGGCCAATGGAGAAACGTGCTTCTTGAGCCCCCTCACTCTGCAAAGAGAGGAATTCATGATCTTCTCTTCCCACACTGCCGCACCTCATGGAGAAGGACCTCCAAGCCATACCTCCAGTGAAGCTGGAAAAAGGCAGGCTAAGTAATGACACTTTGTCAGAGATCACTCTGGGTGACCATGTCTCTGCCATGGAAATGCGTGTGGGAAAGAGTACTGGCTTTGTCAAGCCTCCTCCAATTCCTTCCTCCCACACTTTCTGTTCCTTCTTAAGGAGCACTTTTAGCTCTTCAACCTGTGGTCATCTACCCAATACAAAATTAAGGTAAAACAGAGGGGATGACAGGTAGTCAGCTTTACATTCCCTTTTATTTCCATGATATCACACCTACATGCATCTGCATTCCAGAAAGCATGAGAGATAAAGGATAAACTTGAAGTGCTTGATAGCCTAGCATTAAGAGACTTTAAAGCTCTTCATCAGTTTAAATGCATCTTAGAGATGCTCTAAACAGAGCAAGATAGCTGCAATTACTTGCCATTTGATAGGATATGGAAGAAATACAAATAAACTCGCTGATGTAACCTGGCTCCCTGTTGTATACAATTAAGTAGTAACTTCCAGTTCAGTCTCATAAAAAGGCAAGTCACCATGATTAAACAGAGTGGAAAAAAAAAAAGACAGAGCCAGTGAGAAACATACTACAACCAAGAATAAATTCCTTTTCTGTGTTTTCAGGGATGCTAACTCAGTCTAATCTCTCCAGTGATGATGTTCCACTGCTAACTCTTTTGGCCAAGTGAAAAAGATCTGGCAAACCCCATCATATATCTGGAGGTTTTGTATTTCAAGGCTGCTTTTTTTCTGAACTATGTATCATAAGAGATCCAGAGAACAAATGAGCCTTAGTGCTAAGACTTCATGACAGCGCCATCTGCAGACAAAAAGGATCTATTAAATGTTAATAAGAAAAATTGGGTAACTTCTCTATGAAGAAATTACATTCAGAAGTCTGCTCACCTTTCATCCCAGCCATTTCTTTTCAGCACTTCGAAAGACTGCCTCAAAATCAGACGGATTAGCTGCAAAGTACAAAATCTTTTACATGCATTCATAAAGAAAAGAGTTGGTGTACTGTAATAGGAATGGATTTCTTTGTAAAGCTCTTCATAGTACAAGATGAAAAGCTTCCTCCCCCAAACATTGACAGACTTGTCTATTATGTCAAGCTACAGATGGATGCTGTGAGGCTCCAAAGACAATAAACTATTCTCACATAGCGAGCCCAGCAAAATCAATGACTGTCTCTACCATACAGCTTTCTCCCGCTCCATCACCCCGATTTCTTCATTAAGTGCTGCCAAATTAAAAAACCCACAACTTCAACAAGAGACAACAATAAAGACAGATTATAACAATAATCATTTAATTGACTGGAACCTTTCGCTAAGAGACAGCCACATGTAAACCAGCTACATTAAACTGGCTCAGAACACTTAACTGAAGTACCTGCTTTCTGCTAACACTGAGCAACAAAATACAACAGCAAATGTGTCTGCAATTAGCTTCTTTCAAATTAAAAGATTAACTTGATTTCATTCTTTTCAAAAGGCAGGTCTTTTAAGAGTGTTCTTTCACTGATTTTACTGTCTTTTAATATAGCGTTTCCTATAAAAAGAACTGATAGCTGAACTTACTACAGTGGTGGAAAGTTGGTGTTCTAGTGACAACTGCTTTTTTATACAGATTCATTAAAGTCTTTAAAGAGTCTGATCTAAATTATTGATGCTGATGCAGTGTCCACCTAGACAACATTAATACGTAGTGAGGGCACTTGCACAAGAAAATAGCTTCCTCCCTAAGAAGCTTTTCCCAATGAAAATCCATGAGAAGTATCACTGTTATAAAGGAAGGCAAGCAAAAAAGCACTCACGGCATGACAAATAATTACTTTAAGACCTTGGACAGTGACTGAAAGCCTTTAAAACGAGTGTCTTGCAATGCATCATGAAGATAGCCACTTGTTCTCTCTTACGATATACATAAATGCACGTGCAGACAAAGCTGTCTTCCAACACAACATCACCATTTACACCAGAAAAGATCCACAAGTGAGCTAATTAGTATTACCATATAATATTTATCAAGACGCAGATTGTCTATCCCATTCCATTCACGGCTCATAGTTTGCCAAAATGTTTGAATGAACAAGTGTCCTGTAAGAAAGTAAGAAAAAAAATCATCAGCATGTCTGGCACAAAAGTTTCTTTCGCTAACCTAAAAATCTCAAGAAATCACTTCAACATGAGGAAGAGATGTTTTTCCCAAGGGGTTTACCCAAGGACTGGGATAGAGCTAAGGGAAGATCTGTTTGAGATGAGTACAAGGACAAGCTGATTAAACTTCAGAAAAACAAGAAAGGCTCACAGCTACTTTCAAAGGCAAGTGCAACTACAGTGAGAATTGTAATAAAAGGAAGTTACTGAGCCTGAGCTTTTTATATGTACATTTTCTGTTATATATGCAAAAGTTAGAGCAAGATACCCATTCTGCACTCGTGTCTACCCATGCTAGTTTGGCACTGACCAAGCACTGTATTTCAAGTGCATTTTGTACACTTCACAGCTCATGAAATGAGGTTGGTTTTGAGTATGATATACCCAGAACAAGTAGATGCAGAATAGCAAAGTAAGGCAACAAGTATGCTTTGCCACACACCCTGCAAAATCTCACCTTTACTGCACTGGAGGTACAACCCTTCCCCTGCAATGATCGGAAACAAACTGCACCTGATCCAGGGCACAGATGCTCCACTTAGTGCAATCACACATACCAGCTGGACAACAAACAAAGGAAAAACAAGGAACCACCCGTATCTCGCTGTCTCTATTTTGGGACTGTGATAGCGGGTTCAAAATGAGTCAGATAATGAAATAGTACTTACGAGCCTCTGTATTCTGAATCACATGGATAAGCTGTGAGATATTATTTGCAAGTTCTTCCTAAAAGTAAATAAATACAGTTAGTAGAGCATGTTTCAGAGCTTGGTCTCCTCAATACACATTCAATGAGAAAATAGCAAGTATGAATATGACACAACATCCCTCAAAATTAAGAAAAATTCTCTTAACAGCTGCTTTCATACCGTAGCTGTCCTTCCACTGGGATTAGTCCTGTTTTAAGAGAGGAGTCAAAGCTATCAAGCCGTGTTAATTTATCAGGTATCTACACAAATCATCCTTTTGGCAGCAGACAGAACTAAATTGGGAGAATAATCCAGTGTATTTGAATTAACAAATAATATAAAATTTCAAGGGTACTGTTCTAATGTAAGTTAATTGTAGATGGAGCTTTCTGTACTATTTGTGAGATAAAACTTGCTCACACAAAGAGACAAGTGATTTTAAAACTGGTTAAGTGAGGTTACCAAGATTTGGTACTCCAAAGCTATTATCTTTTGAAAGCAGGTAGACGAACTGGAGAAGGAAGCAAAAACTGTAGTGGAGGAAGTGCCAGTGCCACCAAACTCTTCATAATATCAAAAGAAAAGGAAGTTTGAAACTTTTGAACTAGACTAACTGAAGGTTACACGTATGTTTAAGTTACGGTTAAGGGCAACCTGCTGCTACTGTTGTAGTCCCATCAAATCCATGTACTTCATAATTACATGTATTTCATTTGGAAGGAATACAGCTACACCTGCCTTGGGAAAGGGTGATTGCAAGCACCACGCCATTTAGGCTTCTGTTCATGTGGTGAGGATCACAGAATTGGTCACCTCTCCTGCACGTGCCACATATGAGCAGCAGGGGAAGAAAGAAAAGTGTGCAAGACTCACCACAGCCATTTTCACTATGGTAAATTAGTATGTTTTAGGAGACCCACTCAGGCAAATATAAAAGCAGTTACTATACCTGTAGCAGAGGTTTATCCTGCATCCACAAGCAATAGAACAGCCCCTTCCATATTTTTAGCAGTTCTTCCTGGCTGAAGCCACCTGTGGAATACAAGAAGATTGAATGAAAATGAAAAATCCACCAGATTTCCACCCACGTGCTTTCAAGCAGTAGTCTCTCTTCCCTGCTCTCCTTCACTTTTGTTATATTTTCTTAGCCAAATGTTGATTTCCACTGTAAGCAAACTAACTGGAAGGCCACTCGGCATAGTTTAGTCATTCCATGACTTTAGGCTTCTATCTTGTGCCAAAGTACCAAAGATTTCAAAGAAATCATAGATGAGATGTGGCTTCATTTGATAGCGTACGCTTCTGACAGTCAACAAATTTCCTCTACATTAAGATTCATAATCAAAGCGCCTGAGCAACTATAAAGAAAATCTTTTCATTGCATTTAGTCTTGAGGTACAGTATCACCTGAATTTTAACAGCAAAGATTATTTTCACTACAGTGTAAAAATTCACATTGTAGCAAAAAGCACACATTACAGACAGAAAGTACTACCTGGAAAGAATGCTTTAAAAAACAATTAGAGATCCCAAATACGTTTCTGAGAATTAACATTTTGACAGCATACAAAGTAGCTGCAAAAACCTACTGGAGCTATTTTCAAGCTACGGCCTGTTGCTAGATCCAAATTGAGCGTGTTCTCCTGGAAACAAGTCATCTGAAAGCAATCATCACTACTGCACCACTCTTTACTCAGACAAAAAACTGTAAACATCTTAGTTAAATCATCTGCAGTCATGCTCAGTTAAAAAGAAAGGAAGTAGAGGTGGTGGAAGATTTATGCAAAGTGCACCGGAGGAAGCAGTATGCTTACTAGTATTAATAAGTTTAACTTGGATTTGTCAGTGATGTTAATATTAAACATGATATCATTCGATTCACTGATTTAATATTCACTTAATAAATGTTATTTTTTATATTTAACAGATTCATATGCTACATATATAGCAGTAAGAAGCAGGCTTAACTTTGCACATAGCACTAACTCTATAGAAGCATCAGATATTAGGCCTATGCCCCAGGGACGTCAGCTTCTATCAATAAAGATGGCCCAAGAGACTTTGTCTAAGGAACACGGGCTTCCCGCAGAGTTGCTTTTCAGACACTGAGAGCTTTTAACAGTGTCCTAGGCAATCCTTTGTCATCTGGACAAAGGACCCTGACCAAAACGTTCTAGAGCATGTTCCTTTTCCCAGTCACTCAAAAAGCACTTTTCAAGACTGGGTTTTCTATTCTTCCATTTTCCAAGCCCTGCTGTCACCATCCACTGCTGGCAAAAAATCATTCAGGCAAGGTTATTTTAAAATCTCAGCCTAAATGCAGTGCGGAAAACTGAAGGCCTTCTTTATCTAAACGATACCTTGAGAAAGTTTGGTCTTCACGTCTGGACTGTAACTCTGTCCCTACATACAGTGTGGGAGCTTGCACTAGTAATCACTCATAAGCAGCCACTGAAGACATGCTACTTTAATGAAAGTCTTGTTAGCATTTCTGTTTGGGAGTTATTCCGGTTTGACAATGCTAGTTAAAATTGTTGATTTACTGTAGATAATCTCCAAGGACCTACACAAGCTTATTTCAGTGGGAATGGTATACTTACATAAATCCTTTACAGAACTGGGCTCAAGTAAATGCAGCTAGCGTTTAAGAACACCTCACAATCTTTCCTCTTTTAACATGTTTACTCTTACTATTCTTTCACCAATTAATTTACTGATTTCTCTATACGAGATATTAGATGATACAAGCAAATGTGACCCTCCAATCATCAGCCCAGCATAGCACATCTTTCCTCTTTCAAGGCATGGACTTTAACAATGAATTAACATGAAAAAAAAAATAAAATGAACACTTCCAAGGAATAACATGCTCATCCAAGCTCAACTGCACACATATAATGACTTCAGCCGTTCTATACCTTCTCCAGAAATTAACTTATTTAAAATCAAGTAAGGAAGGCTCTGCATCTTCAAAGTTTACCCAGCATGGCCTAGCATAGACCGTACTGAATAGTCCTCTGCTTGTGTTCTGTCTACCTGTGAAAGATCTGACTGAAGCGAATGTCAGCAGTAACTCTACCCACTCTTTGAAAAGTCAGCAAGCTCTCGATTGTTCGAGTTAAAGTGTCTAGCTGGGTTACCTGAAGTGTGACCCTTGTCTCTGGCAGAACCCTGCCTGGATATAAGCCTGCTCATTAATAACTTAATCTCTCTTCAACGTAATACTTTCTCTCCAAGTCTGAAAAAGTTAACTTAAAATTTAATATTACCAGCTTAAACAGTACCTAAGAGCAAGTCAATCTAAGAGCACTGGAAATTAAGTCACCTTGGTTTCCCAGTTGTTTGCATTTCACGGCGGGTTAACTTTAACATGCAAAAGGTTGACATTCCAACTCACGGTTTCCCCGTGTTAGTTTCCTAATAGTTTAAGACATTAGCTGAATATGCAACTTCTTCCCTCAGTTGGGGCGCTCCTCTCCACCTGGCCAACTACATCCACTAACTGAAGAGGAAGCCGT
Source organism: Anser cygnoides (assembly GCF_040182565.1). Taxonomy (NCBI): domain Eukaryota; kingdom Metazoa; phylum Chordata; class Aves; order Anseriformes; family Anatidae; genus Anser; species Anser cygnoides. The sequence continues at coordinate 118,239,588 of NC_089873.1, read as the reverse complement.
CCTTTGTGGTAAGATGCGTGGAGAAGCACTGAATATTTGGGTGTCATATCCAGCACAGGAAGTCTCCAGAGCTAAAAACAAATGGAAGCTTGAAAAATATGTGTGTGTGGGGGGGGAATACCATGTGCACTCACTTGCTCTTACTCATCCCTAGGCATCCCCTAGGTCTCTGGTAACTGTCAGAAATGGGATGATGAGCTACTGGCCCCATGGCCTGGCCCAGTAAGGCTGGTCTTATGTGTTCTTCCCTCTGTCAAACACTGCTAATAGCTCAAATATTATTTGGAAAGGAATAAACAACACGTTCCCCAGTGTCTCTGCAAGGAATTAACTTAGGCTGAACCAGCCTTCCCGTTTAGCTCTTGGTGTGCCAGGTCTAGGCTGGTGCCCTCAAAGCCAAGGGGGGTGTCCGTGTGTGCCTCACGTACTGCATCCAGCTTGTGACACGCGTGCTGGAAACAGCAATCCACGCGCATCGCAGAAGCTGTTGGACATCCCCACACCGTGCTCCTTGTCGCTCCACGGGGAAGGTTTACCGAACTGGGCCCACGCGTTCGCAGTCTGTCACCGTGCTGGTAAGCCTCCCGTGTGGGCAAGGAAGGGGTGCACAGAAGCACCTCCAGGCGCAGCCAGCTCCAGGACGGCCTGCCCGAAGCCACTAGGCACGGCTTACACAGGCCGCGGCCCGGCACGCCGCTGAAGGGTGCCCGCATCGGGTCCTGGGGCGGCCACGCGCGGCTCCACGTGGGCCAGCAAACCTTGCTAATACCACGAACGCAGGGCTACGAGACAACCCATACAACCTGAAGGAGAATTGGCTCCGGAACGGCTGCAGTTAAACAACCCAACGCTTCCCCAGCCCCTCAAAGCACTCCCTAAAAAAAAATATACGATGAATAGAGGCGAAAAATAAACGAAAAAGGGAAAAACCACCCCAGATCGCCACGCAGCGACCCCGGGCCGGCGGGGCAGGCCCGGCAGCGGCTCCCGCCCCCCGCACGCGTTCCCCCGGCCGCTGGCGGCGGGGCACGAGCGGCCGCCGAGCCCAGCCGAGCCGAGCCGAGCCGAGCCCATCCATACCCTCGGGGCGCTGCGTGCGGCCGCTGAGGTACCCCCGCAGCTTCCTGACGGCGCGGTCCCGGATGCGCTTCTCGTTGGCGGCCAGCCGCTGAGCGAACTGCACCTCGGGCGCCGGCACGGCGGCGGGAGCCATGGCTCGGCCCGGCACGGCTCGGCCCGGCACGGCTCGGCCCGGCACGGCTCAGCCCGGCCCGCACGCTGCCAGCCGCGCGGTGACGGCCCGGCCCGGCCCGGCGCTTCCCTGTGGCGTCATCGCGGCGCCGCCGCACCGAGCGCTTTGAACCGTTTCCGCGCGAACCAACCCCGCCCCCCCCCTTCCCCCTTCCCGAACCCAGGCCAAATGCGGTTTTATTCATCATAAATGACGTCACGGGGATCCGGGGGATCCGGGCAGTGACGCGGTGTGACGTCACGCACCCCCCCCCCCCCCCCGCTCTGCCATGCGGCGCCGCGCGGGCCTCGAGGGGGACGCGCAGGTAGCGCGGGTGCGGCGGGGAGGGGGGGGCCGCCATTTTGTGCTGGTAGCAGAGCGGGGCGGGGGGTGCTGAGGGGCTGCGGTACCAGAGGAAATAAAAACCGTCTAAAGTCCGTGTTTGCAGTGGGAACGATACACGGGGGTTTCCTCTGTGGTGTGCGTTTCATATGGCATTCCTGGTGCCTCCCAGTGTGTTTTGTGTGGACTTGGGTTCTGGTGGTAGCAAATTATGCTATTTTTCTGCTTCAGCCACGTTTTGAACACTACTGGCCTTTCTGGTCTTCGTATCAGTACAGGTGTTCACGTGGCACTCCTTCACGGAGTCCTGTCGCCACATATGTCCTCCATACGTTCTTGAGACCAAAACCAGTTGGTTTTCTGTGAATTGTGTGATGTGGTGGTACTTGGCCGTACTTTGCCATAAGCACTTCCTAAATGCGACTTCCAAGTTAAAAACCTTCCTTCCATGCCTTCATTGTGGATCTGATGCCTCTGAAGAAAAAGAAAAGAGCAGAGTAGTAGCACTCAGAATAGTCAGGCATTGGGACGGGTTGCCCAGGGAGGTGGTGGAGTCACCGTCCCTGGGGGTGTTCAAGGAAAGGCTGGACGTGGTGCTTAGGGACATGGTTTAGTGGGTGACATGGGTGGTAGGGGGATGGTTGGACCAGGTGATCTTGGAGGTCTCTTCCAACCTTAATGATTCTGTGATTCTATGAAGTGGGAAGGCCGGAACTGGCCTGCTTTGTCCGTGCAAGTGTCTGGGCTTGAGAGAGCTAGGAAATAAACTGGGCAGGAAGCAAATGTGTAAGAAAGTGGTTAACCTGAGGGAGTAGGGAAGTAGAAGGAGGACTGTAGAGGGTGGCTGGAAAGGATGGAAAGAAATGGCAGTCCCATTTTCTGTGGGACTGGAAGAGGTACCCGGTGGTAATGACCTCCATTAATCTTGGGCAGCTTGACTTGAGACGACTATGGGGATGGCATGCTTTGTACCTTTAGGAGATGGCTTCTTGCATTGTTCTCTGGTACCCTCTTCCCTCCTGAAGATGAGATAATCTACATAAAAGATCTTAATTTATGAGATCCGGAGCGTTCTCAAAAAGCAAAGCGGTGCATGGAGATGTATTTTTTGCTTTGTGAAAGCATAGTGGGTGCTTAATGTATTAGGCAAGGGAAGTTAAACCTTTGTTGGTATGTGTATGGTAACCTTTTTAAGATACAGCAGCGGGCATATCTACATACATTGGAAACTGGAGTTTAGGAGTTTTTTATACAGAAATTTCTGTATCATTTTAAAATCAATTCACATTCTCTTGGACTTTGAGGTTACTTCATAGCGGTAGCCTGGCACAAGGGGAAATAGTAAACTTTTTTTTTTGTGTGTGTGTTTACTTGGGATTGAATTACTTTTATGTGGGATTAGATTGCAAATGGTTTTTGCTCCTTGCAAAAGGTGAATTATTTTGAAAAATATAATTTCTTCTGAAAGAGCAGTGGTAATTTGCCAAAGGTGACTGAGGACCTTGCAAATATTTGAGTTAATTAAAAACAGTTACAGTGTATGCTTTACAACAAAAACAATTGTCTCAAAACAATAGCTTAGCATATGTACAGCTGTTAACAGTTTCAAACACGTGAATGTTAATTTTTGCAACATTCTGAGGGACCTTGCACACATTTTAGGTGAAGAAACATGAAGAGAGGTAATATGGTTTGCTTCAGGCCAGAGTGGCAAAAATTGGATTACAGTCGTAGAGTTTCTATTCCAGAGTCTCATTTTAAATTATTACTGGCTAGTTCCTTTTTAAAATCAGGTTACGAATTTCTGAAATGCTGTGATACAGAACAAACTTTTTGTCTGAGAGAGAAGGAGTACTGCTGAGCAGCAGCGGTGTCTTTGTTGGTGGTTGGAGGGTTTTTGTGGTGTTCTGTGGGTATGGTTTTTGTGTGTGTGTTGTTTTTGTTGTTTGTTTGTGTTTCCCCAATTTCAGAAGGCTGAGACCAAAGAGGACTTCGTTAAAGTTAGAAGGAGTGATTTGGAAAGACTGACAACTGAGGTTATGCAATTGCGGGATTTCTTGCCCAAAATATTAAATGGGGATATCTTGTGGACATTCCAGAAACTGGATGCTGTTGAATCAAGTGAGTGGTACCATGTTGCAGTTTCTGTCAAAACTACTTAGAGTAAACTGGTTTTTGAATGGTTATAGAGTTTGTTGAGGTAATCCAGATTAAACTATAATGTTCAATGACTGCCTCATTAAATCAATGTGATTGTAATGAGGAAAATTAGAAACTATGTTAGAAATAATTAGACTTACATCAAATTAATCTTTAAAAATATTTTGCTGTGGACAAAAACATGCTTAATTCAGCCAGTAAAGGAAGCTGTATCAAAAAAAAAAAAGTGATTCTTCTTTGAGAGAAGGAGTAAGTAGTCTGTTTTTCAAAATGTCTTCTAAGATGAAAAAAAACAGAAAACAAAAAAAATGGTAAATAGCCACAGATAAGAAGTTAAATCTGACTGAAGAGATAATATTTTTGTATTTATCCTGTCTTGGTTTTAGCTTGGATATTTTTATGGACATAAATATAATAATAAAAAAAGAGTCGGAGACACTATTACAAAAGTCTTTTTACTGTTGTCCCCAGAGTCCAGTTGTTCTGTGTTAATTCTCTTTGCATTATTTTTCCAACAACTAAATCAATTCCAACATGACATCAGGACCAAATCTGAGCCAGATCCGTGCCTAGCATGTAGCTTACGTGCAGCAATACAATTTACTTGTTCTCCTAGGAATTGCTTTTGTCTGAAAAGACATGGGGCAAGTATTCAAATAGATTAGAAAGAGTGTATCTTCTGGAATACTAAGTGATTAATCAAAGATTAATTTGCAATGTCTAGCTAAGAACTCTGCCTTGATGCTGAGTCAGTTCTTGACTCCTGCTGTGTGGGACTCCCTCAAACACCCAAGCAGCCAGACCAAGGAGGATCTATCTAGCAGGTCCCTACCCCCTGGTGTGGGTGTCCACATTCACAAGGCCTTCTGTTGTAGCCTTCTGAAATGACATCTTGGTGTATATCCTTTTAACCTCCCTTGAGAGTTTGACCCAGATGACTGAGGCTAAGGCGGTGGAGTACTGGAAGAGAAGCAGGGCTCTGGGCCTTACGCCAGAATGTTTGCTGTCTTGGTTAAGACAGATGTGGAACCACTTTTTGTAGGATCCTTTGGCTTCGGGTTGCTTTTCTGCTGTTAACTAATTCTTTACCGAGCTTTCTCAGTGAGAAGTACAGTGGAATACCTAGAAAACATCATGGCTCAAATGCTCATGTTCTCCAGCGGTTCCCCCTCTTCAGAACTGTGTGCTAAGCATTATAGCTTGCTGCAGTCACTGGCAGAACCTCAGTGCCAATGCTTTTCATCCTTTTCTCCTCCAAAGAAAGACTAAGATAAAGCCTGAAGGCCCATCTCTGATACCAAGTAGTATATTGAGGCCAAGTTTCCAGCTGTCTCCATGATCCACTCTTTGGAAGAATTTTTCCGTGCCATCAAATACCAATAGAGATGAGGAGACTGTACCACCTGTCCCTCTTGCTGCCAATCAAGACATCATCCATGTCACAAAAAGTAATGTAAGTTCTGGAAATGATCTGCGTTATTGTACGACATCAAGGACTGATTCCAGTTGGGTTAAGCATTCAAGATCCTCAGTTAGTCAGACCCTTGATTTACCCTTTTTTTTTTTCAGTGCTCAGTCTGAGGATTTCTCTCACTGATTGTTCTTACACTCCTTGTGCCAGGCATCAGGGTGACAGTGTCAGGGTCTTCTAGCTGCAGATTTGTGGTGTTGACACAGGGATTTTAAGGCTTTCTTCCAAATGTTCCTGGCTAACCAGTACTCTGTAGGCTCTTCAGCCCTGTAGACCTGAAGCTGAGTCAGTCTTCAGATTATCTCGAGTATATCCCCACAACAGAGACTTCTCTTCCAATTAATGATGTGGTTTGAATATTTATGCGGGCTTTTGCCACTGTTTTGCTCTACAGTTGGTCAAGTCAAGTGGTGATTTTTGCTACCGCACTCTGCCCCCACCTCTGTAGTGGCAGCATCATGCAATATAGCATGCTGATTTGGAACACGTGGTTCATGGGAGATGAGACATCGCAGGGACACCAGTGCAGCTGTTGGCAGTCTTGGAATTCCATTGCTTGTTGGCGTTCATCGTAATTGTACTCAGTTCTCCACTTGCCAGAGCTTTGAGAGCAGATCTCTGTTCCAGAAAATACCCTGGTGTGACCTATAGCATGGATGAGAATGAGCCCACCTGGACTGAAACGTGCCACTCATTTTGTCCTACCTAAAGCCTTGTTCTGCTTGTGAGCCTGCTGTTGCTCTCAGAGAAAAATGTCGCTTTTTCCCAAAATCAGGTTTACTACTGCAGTGGTAATGTTAGGTATTTCCTGTGTGTATAAAGATGTCATTTCGTATTTTTTGCTCATCCAAGTTGCTAGTGAAAGCTTTTTCTTCATTGCTTGAAGTAGACAGTCTCAGCCTCAAGATTTTAGTCTCTGGAGGGAAGGAACTTTTTTACTAGAGGGCTGGGACTTGCAGGCAGTGGGAGAACTGGTCAGACTTTGCTGGTGTGCTGGTGGTTATTCCGTCGTCCATTAAACTGCTGTATGTTAAGGGGCTGTCAAATGTTGGGACTGGTGCATCCAACCTTGAATTCACTTCAGAGCAAAGGATTGCACAGCAGGGAGAGTTGACTTGACATAATAGAGGAGTTTCCAGGAACAAGGCATAGCATAGTAGGTCTCTTTTTATCAACTTAAAACAATACCCTTTTTTTTTTTTTTTTCCTATAGAGGGTGGACCTAAGCCTCATTTCCCTTGACGTAAAACATCATGATACTCTGGAGTATAATACTTCCCCTTTTATCTGGAGGACGTTAAAAGATAACATGTAGTGCTGTATTGACACACAGTAGTTAATAGCATTCCCTTTCCTCTGGCTCAGTTTTGGTTCCAGGACCTTTGAAGCCTAGCAGTGAAGGATGCAGTATCTGTGCGTGCCTGCTGGCTGTGCTGCTGCTGAATTCAGGGCGGATCCATCCTCCCAAAGGCTGGAAGTGATTCTTTTCGTTCTGGAGAGCCTGTGCCCTTCCAGAGCCAGAGAGTTTCCCTGGGGGTTGGTTCCACTGGATGTACGCGACAAGGATGAAGAGGTTCTTGGTCTGCCATTGATAAGCAGAGTATGCCCTGCTCTGACTCCAGATGTCTTTCCCTCAAGTACTTAGGGCCCACATTCACATGGTAATAGGTTTGTGGGACTGGACTTTCTTCATCTGAGGGAAGAGAAAAAAAATTTCCTACCAGTAACCTGAGAAGTTCCTTAAAAATTCAGTCCATTCCCCTCTTCATTTTAATTATTTTCCTTTGAGTTGCAGGTTGAAAAGAATTGAATGCTTGGAGAACGTGCCCTGGCACATACATATTTCCTAGGAAATATTTTCCTTTCCTTGCCTCTGTGGTTTCTGTTAAAAAGTCTTAGTGTGGTGGCTTACAATCACATGTGGGCTGAGGGAAATAAGTTCCACCTTTTTAGAAAAGCTGTTTGTAGCTACATTATCTTGTTTTATAGCTGCTACTCAAAGCAATGTGTGTGTATTTGAGGTTATAATATTTTGTCGATTAAGACAAAAAGAAAGAAATTTATTTCCAAATAAAGTAGAATTACTAAACACAATGCCAGAATACAACCTCTTTGGATAGTAAGGGCTGTATTTTTCTAATGTTATCTTTTTATGGTTTAATTTGATATGCTACTTGGTAAACACATTCAAAAATATCGACCACATATAAGGGGAAGTACATAAAGTGTGCTAAGCTATAAACTGAACGTTCATAATCAAGGGTGTGGAGCTTGAAGTGGTGTGTAACTTGTTTTTAAGCTAATAAAAAAATACAGTAGATGCTGTTCAGACGTTACTGCTTGGAATTACTTAAATGCGTTTCCTTTTTTTTCAGTATAAATACCAAGCACCCAGAACCATCGTTTTTAAAATAAAATACAATAGCTCTATATAAACCTCATTAATTGTTAAAAATATCCTTCAAAGTGATTTTTTTAAGACATTTTAAGACATTTCAAATATACTGCTTTGAACTTGACTTCCATTCACTGAAATAAAGCACCTAAATTGTCATGTGAAATACATGTGTATTACGTGACGTGATGACATCAGAGACTCATTTTTTAAAGGGAGTCAGTGATAAAATTTGTCACTGACAATGTTAAAATGGTTTATCATTTTTTATAATGCTTTATAACTGTTAATTTTTAAATACTTGAAAGAGCTGCACAATATTCTTACTATTCACATAATTTGTACATTGCATATTGACCAATCACTTTTGAATGATTGTGGTATTCTTTTTCTTAGATTTTCTCTATATTCACTGAATTCATTGAAGATACAGGACAGACTGTGAAAGCAGAACAAAAAAGTAGAAAACTGACTGCATTTAAAAAAATTCCTGGGGATGTGGAGCTCGGTTCCAGAACGGTATCTTACCAGCACACAGTATTTAGTAGATAGATGTGTTTCTTTCAGTCTTTCCCCGCTTTAAATCAGAAACATCATGTCCATTTAGTTTTTGTAGGAACTATGTGGCAAATTGCTATATGTCACTGTAGCCACTAGGAGGCGGCCTAACACAAGCAAATATTTAACGCATCTGCATTTAGTGGATTCGTTTTTCTGTAGTGCAAGCCAGTTGGTCCTAACTTATTATTTCCTTTATTTAATTTATTCTATCACAGGCATGGAGAAAAAGGAGGAGGAACTAGAGCAGTTAAAAATGGATTGTGAACACTTCAGAGCCCGCCTGGAAGCAGCCCAGGCAGATTGCATGAGAGAGAAGAAGGTATATTTGTTGTCGGTATATTGATACCTGTATGCTTGAGCTTTGAGAACAAAAACAGTAGTGATCAATTTTCCATTTTCACGTCACATCGTCAGCCTGGAAAATAGTCTGGGATTTCTATTCACGTAGTTAGATGATGAGTAAGCTACTTACCTAGAAGTTCATTACCATTTGATGCATTTTTCCCTTGTTGAAAGGGAGAAAGGTCAATATTATAACAAGATAAAATATGACAAGATACCAAAACGGTATTCAACTTGTACAAATACAAGTACGGTGAACAGGCTGTCTGCCAGTTACATACATAACTCTTGCATAACTGCGTAGATCTCTCTAGCTTCCATATCCTGTGAGGTGTAGCTGTATGGGATTGTGTTCTGGGCTTCTTGGTAGGGTTCTTCCTGATGTTTGGAATGTTAAAATCAACCATTATCAATTTGCCTCTATTAACGTGTTGAAGTAAAACAATGGGTATTTGGAAAGATTGTGGTGTACTTGGCATTGAAATGGTACTTCACAAAATCTTTTTTTTTTTTTTCAATTCAGTGTAACTATAACATATTTTCAGAGAGAAAAATAGAAGATAATGTAAGCCACACAATATAGAAAATGAAACTAGTTTCTTGTTTGGCTTGCTTGAAGCTGTGTACCTTTGTTTAGTTTTAATAGTCTTTCTCAGTGCACTTATTGATCCAACTGCCATGTACAGCTGTTAGTCAAAACAGAATTACAGTGCTCCTTTTGCTATGTCAATATTGTGTTTAGTGATTATTAGAGGAAAGTTGTTAACAATGAAGGAATAACCCAGACCATGACCTCTCAGACTGCAGGTCTTCCGTGAAGCCTTTTGGAGTCAAACAGGATCACATAGACTAGTGGCTTAATCTTTGAGAGGGATGTGTGAATCAGTGGTGATTATTTGCCTGTACAAGTTCACTTCCTTGGAACTGTGAGTTGTCTTCTGTAGTCAGCAGAATCTCATTTTGCTGGGGTTCTAGAGATAGCATCTGCCAGGTAGGGGGTTACACAAAGGCAGATGAGTCTACAGAAATGATTTCATTTTTGAAAAATAAATAAATGAAAAGATAAGACTTTCCGTTTTAGGGCATGTCTGTATGGAGAAGTCATTCTGGAATGAAGTTTGGTAGCTGGTATGATAGAATAGCTGTCTATTTGTATATTTCTTACTTCAAAAGAAGTATGTTCTGGAATAGCTGTTTTGCAATAGCTACTTAGTTTTGCTGTGGTTAGTTGTATAAGCACCCAGGATGAAATCTCTGTAGTATTTAATGCTGCTTAGATACTAATGTTTAATGTTGTTGTAGCTACTAAATAAGTGGGTCCCAACTTTTATGCATGTTAATGTTACAAAACGAATGGGAGGTGGTTTAGGTCTGTTATTTCTTTTGGATGAAACTCCTAGTTCAAGCATGGATAGTTTACTTAGAGTAGTTGTTCTGGTGTTCAAGATCAAAGCTCTTCCCTTCATATCTTTGCTGCAGAGCAGTATACATCAGTTGTCTAAATAGCTCCTGTCGTATGCCACAAAAGTCTGTTTGAGTGGATTGAGCTTATATACATCACAAAATCCTCTTCAGGATAAATGATGATGTTGTGTGTGTATATATATGTGGGGGTGTGCGTGTGATTTTTTGTTCCTGTTAATCATTTTGCACAGTGTTTTTCATTTGCTTGCTGTTCTGTTATAGGCATCCTTGTATATAGTTCCTGAATTATTTTCTACGTATTTATCTTCTGAAGGAAAAGGAAATGATTCACTGAAATGATCATAAAGTAAATGCCTTTTCTGGTTGAGCAGCGCCCTTTTCTTAGGGGGTCATAAATCAACATTCTGTTTTCCAAAATTTCTTTGCAGCGTTGTGTCGCTGATTAGGGAATTGCGGTGCTTTCTGAACCTGAGCAAAACCTGAAGTGCACGTGTTATTCTTGGCTAATGTCTTCCTTGCCTTTTTGTAGTTAGGTACTTAAGCACTGCTGTATTCTCGTGCCTTGACCATATCCTGAAGATGGTGGTGTTGCACAGCACAGTGATTGCTTCATGATGTGAACTCTCGGGAGTGTTGCTTCCAGCTAGGTTATTTGCTTTTGCAGGCTCTATTTGTCTTCTTGGCTCTTGAACGTACTATTTTGTTTTCCTTGCTTCGTACCTTTGTTCTGGTGTTGCTTTTGATATAATCAAAATTCTGGCATTTCTTGTGGTGGCTTTGCATCATTTTTGGGGGAATCTAACTATATGGTATGGCAGAGTTTTATGTCTCAGCATTGTTATAGAGGAATTAAGAGGTAAGAGACTTTTCGTGGCACTCCATGCCTAGGAAGTCAACAGCAAGTGTCAGCCTTTTGCATGTATTAAATTATAAGTTGAGAGAGAGTCCAGAGAGAAAATACACATAGCAACCTGCTTCATAAATTTCATTTGAACTTTACAAACTATACTCTGTGTGTTCCATTAGCAGCATGATAAAGCAAGTCAAATATGTCTGTCAGATGTGATATAGGAGGCTAGGTAGGTAATCGATGACAGACAGAAGACAAGCAGCTTTGTACTGGTAAATACCATGCTACATACATTTTTAGATGAGCTTACCTTTCTTTCATTCCAAACCATTGAGGTGAACCCCTAAAATGACAAGGTATTTATTTTAAAATCTCAATGGGAATACATGCTTGAAAGTTTTGTTGTGTTTGCTTACTTTCCAAAATGACATAGAAAAGATCCCTTCTCATTCCCCAGACTTCATCATGATAATCAGATATACGGGGAAGGCTGGGTTGAGGAGGGTGTTTTCTGAGCTGAATCTGAAAGTCACATACCCCAAAAATGGACAGAATGAGATGCAGAAGCTTCACTACCCCGTGACATTTTCTAGCAAGCCAGTGAGACATAGAATCATACCAAATCTCATGATATCTTCTGGCCAGCTTCCCATCTTATTGGAAGGAAGTACGAGCAAATTGAAACCGTGTCCTGGTTGTATTGCATTGCTCTGTGCTTTCTGCAAGCTCGCTCAGGTGACGGATGCATGGTAGAGCATGGGCTTTTCTGGTCCTAAGCCTGAAAGGCGCTCCAAACTTCAAACCTTAGGCTTGTTTTTCTAGGGACTCTGTCTCATTTTGCCACTGCTGTTCAGGAATGTGCCAATTGAAAGAAGTCGGAAGAGACAACAGGATTTATCCTAGATAGCCAATGTGGCAGAGTTGCTGGCTAAGACAGTCCATTTTGAAAAACAGTACAACTCTCTCTTCCTGTAAGATGTGCCCGTTATCTTTTGTAAGGTGGCTGGAAAGGCTGACCTCTGATGCCGAAATCCTTCCCTTTCTAGGAGACATGTAGCTATTTGCTTAGGAGTCGACTTTCCTATCAGGCTTCTCTAGGTGCCGCTCAGTCTGAGTGGGTCACTTGGTCTGACCTTGTGGACAGGCTTCTGGTTACTGTCAGCCTACGTGATATACATACGACTTAGACAGAGCTCAGGAGAGAAGGTCTGTATCTGCAACTGCTGTGAATTTGCCCCCTCTTTCATAGATGGCCCTGATGATGTTTCTTGTTCTGTCCTGTAGCCTAAAACACCCGGGCTGACATGAAGTGCAACCAAAATTTCCTTGTCCTGTTTCAGGAGAAACTAGACCTCCGGCAGCACCTGCATGAGGCTAAGCAGCAGCTCCTGCAGCAAGCAGAGTATTGCACAGAGATGGGTGCAGCGGTGTGCACCTTGCTGTGGGGTGTCTCTAGCAACGAGGAAGCTGTTAAAACCATCCTAGGAGGAGTAAGTATGGCAGGTGAACGCTTAGCAGTGGCAATGCTGTTGGGTATTTAAAAGAAGTACCTTGCTCTGTAACACGCTTTAATGTAGGGATATATCTCAGAAACTAGTTGGACAGTAAAAATGTTTTCTCATTTGTATATTTTTTGGGGAAAATCCATTTTCATTTAAGAAGCGCTGGAGCTATTTAGCAATATGTAGTGGGCTGGGAATAAGTGCAGTAATTAAATGTTATGTTATCAAACAAGGATTAACTGTTTTCCACCACACACTGTTAAACTGGAAGCAAGGCTACAGCTAGCACAGTGTAAATATCTTTGCAAGCTAATAATACTTGCACAAAAGACTTGCACTGTGCACAAGCAGCGGTTCCCATGCCAGCAGAAAGCTTGGAGGAGCCAATTCCATGGAAGAGAAGATACATCCATCAATTCTCAACTCCTTTAAATCTTCATCCTAATACTGTCTTTGTGCTACCTTAATATTTACGTGAGTCTTGGAGATTTAGAATGCCTAGCTGTTTCAAGTCTACTGAATCTTATTAAGTGATATTGTCTGGTGACTCGCCATCATTATTGGACTTGTGAAACAGTAGTGAAAGGGCACGCTTCCTACAAACAAAACACCAGTGCTGTAAATGACCACTTTTGTACAAGATGAGAGTAAAATTAGTAGAAGCCTTTTTGAAAACAGTCTTAAATATCAAAATAAAATAGAATTGATTAAAAACAAAACTGATACAGTGATCATGTGTAAGAATAAAAGGCCTTACTATGAAGATAGTAAGTAAAAATACTTTTTTTTATAAGTTTATTTGAAAGGCAGAATCGTTCTGCTGTAGTCATTCCTAACAATCATTAGTGCCCACTGAACTGCTGCACTTCTGGTAAAGGTCATAGTAAAATTTTTGGACATCATTTTCTTATGTTAGTGCACATAATGTGATAAGAAAGATGGCTGGGTTTGCAACAAGACTACTAGAAAAAACATAGAAGGATTACATGTCATTGCATCAACAACAGATTACAACTGACAGTGAGTCAGGTTATTAAAAGTTGATGGAGATTTGTCATAAAAAGTTTTTGGTTTGAGTTATTTTTGGACAAGCTGTGATGCCTGTAGCATCTTCCCCCTTCCCCTGAGAAAGTGCTATGAACTACAGAAATGTATAAGAACATCAGGAGTGCTTTCAAACTATTGCTCATATTTAACTGTGTGGGGAAGGGTGGCATCAATTCAAAATAATTTCGTGCCTTAGGGAACAATGTTCAGCTTTTTCAGTCATTGCACAGATACAGAAGTAAGTCTTTTGTACAGTTCTGTAATGCAGATTGACTGAAATGGTGTTTGTGACTAATAGAGCGTTCGTGTCCATACGGGTTAGGCAAGTCAAAACTCGAGCAGCAAATCTGAACTGTAGCACAAGTAGTTTGCAAGGCAATGGGAGAGAAATGCCTGGTGTTCCTACCCATGCTCAACATTTCTAGAGCTTGGAGAAGCATCCAGAGAAGCAGCATGAGAGACAGTTTTCAAGTGTGCCTACCTGCATGTGCCAAAGATGAAGTAAATTAATTCCCATGAAATTGTTCTAGTTGTCTTTCAAAAAAACTTCAGCTGGACATCCACATTACAGGGCTCTAACACTGAAACAGAAACTGAAGGTTTGATTTCAGAATGGCAGCAGGGTTTACTTCAGCATGAGAAATTTTGGATCCTACAAAGAGGTTGGCTATTTCAGTTATCTGCTATGGTGAAAAATGGCTTTGTGTTTTATGGCATGTTACCTGATGTTTTGATTCAGGATTTACTTGGAATGCAAAGGGTTCCTTAAATACCATTTGAGCTCAAGCACTTTAATGGCTGCTCTCAGAACTGCCCTTATCTCAGTGTCTTTGAGTGAGAGATTCTTCAGCTCCGTGAAAACACTGTCAAGCTAATTAGACTGTGCAGAGTATGTAAGGTTCGCTATTTATAAACCTGACTGGTCTCTGCTTCAGCTTCTCAGACCTCCCCACTAGTTCAGGAATGGTTGTTTGGAAAGAAGAAGGCTCAGCAGAGAGGACACCAGTGGTACCTCAAGAGACTGACAAAAGATTTTGTTTGGTGTCTGTGCAACATACCAATTACTTGATTTGCTTAGTACTCTGTTGTGTTGTCATGTGAATACACTTTTTTATAATAGCTTACACTAGTCTGCAATGGTAGGCTCTCTTCCTTCACTTTCTTTAACGTCCTTTGCTGCTTGAACAGTCATCACTGCTTATGTTAAAATGACCTTCTTGGAGGTACGTTGCCCATATAAGTATATAAAGTACATCCGGAGCAAGCAACGTGCATTTTTTCCCCTCTCTTTCCCCATGATCCCTTTATTCCTGTTGGTCTGGGACCACAATTTAATTTGTGAAGAAATGGAGTATTGGCTGACCCTGCCTTTTACTCCCTGTTGTTGAAATCACCCCACAGGAACTGTATTCCTTTCCTCCCAAAACATGTCTTTGATGTGGTCAGTGTGCAGCAATGGAGGAATAAATGAACGGTATCAGTAGATTTGTACATACTATGAAGACAGTGGTTTTGATAAAATACTGAATTTTTCAGTCACTTTGCAAAATGAATAGATGTTCCGGAATTTCACAAAATGATCGTAATTTCTAGGCACTTTCTTGAACTGTCTGGCTGTCTTAACTGGGTTGCTGCAGGAAATTACTAGAAGTTTCAGCTCTCTCATGAAACGACTAGCAAAATTATTAAATGCACTGGGAAATCTGGGCTTCCTGTTATGCTATTTTTTTTTACAAAAACCAGAATTCTCTGTGGGAAATAGTGTTTCAGCAATGTTTTACAGGTCAGAATTACTAATAAGCAGAAATGATTCTTTCAGTTCTTCTCTGTGGGTTCTGCCTGCACCTCTGACAAGGCTCTTTGATCCGCTCTGAACTTTGTGCTGGTTGGTTGGTTCTTCAGCTGAGATACCCCAAAACAGAGCAGTGTTCCTGCTGAGGTCTTGTGCTGCATGGGGAAGATTGCATCATGTAATTATGGGCTATACTTCTGACACTGCTGACTAAAATTCAACCTGTGACCCAGAAGAGACCTCAATTTCCTTTTCCAAAGAACTTCTGTGTAGCCTCTTGTTCTCCATCCTGTATTGAGCAATTCACGAATCCTTTTAAGATCCAATCAAATGCTTATTTACTGGGCATTTCATTGGTTTTCTTAGGAAATTCATGTCAAGCCACTAACTTAGGCAGCTGTCCAGTCTTCAGCTGGATAGGGTGTTGACCATGGCTGTTCTGAAATGTGAATATGAAACACCTCATGCAACTGCTGCAAAACAAAAAGATAACGTCCTCAGTTTTGAGACTAAGCATTAATTCTATTGTTTGATACATATTATTGTGGGTTTAGAAGGTCAATACACAATAGTATAGTTTTACAAATAAATGTAGTATTGAGTAGTTTCCCGTATTCTCCTGAGATAATGGTTTCTAATATTAGAGGATTAAACACATCACTTAGTGTGTGCCTGCTGTTTTCTGCTGTCTTGTGAGGAGACTGGATGTCTTAGTAATATTGCAGATTGTCCAGTTTACTGTAGCATCTAATAATCATTGTTGCTGTAGTGTGCATAATCCTTTTTTCTCCTCCGCACTTGCAGAGCAAAGCAGCAAAGTTTTTTACAATCACTGCACAGACTATGGAGAGCTTTGTGAAGTCATTAAGTGAAGACATGAAACAGCAGGATTTGGATTCTGATGAAAACCAGTTTGTGTTAGCTTTGGCAGGGATTGTAACAAGTGAGTTAATGTTCTCTCTCAAAATAGCATTCCGTAGGCACTGGGAATTTCCACATTGCCATATAGGTACTGCAATAATTACAGCTTTATGAAGTCAGGTATTTAGCCAGTGTTGGTATTTTGGTGACTTCCTATTCTTTTAAAGTTCTAACAGATTTTGTCACTCGGCAAGTCTGTGAGGAGTTGTACTTTCTGGAGCATAGTTCAGGATTAGATGTATAAAAACTATTCAGTTTTGAAAGTCCTTGAACTTCTGTTCAATCTCAGGTAAAACAAGGGCCATTTTACCCATCATGTGTACTCACCTTACTTTGTAAATGTCAAGCAGTATACTTTCTGAATCACCAGTAATGCTAACATCTTAGAGATGTACTAATCTCAAATTAATTGCAGATGATGCAGCCACCTCAAGGTATGTGTTCAGCATTTTCAAACTGTGGGAGAATTTTCTTGATGCCAGGTGGACTCCACTGTCTTCTAGATCTCCCAATTCCATGGTGCTAAGAAAAGTAAAAGTTAATAAACCTAACTTCCATAATTTCCATACTAAATACTTATTTTTAGAGTCAGGAAATAAGTAGGAAGCCACACATCTGTCTTAGTATGGCCGCCCTTGACTTGGAAGGCTATTAGAAATGGGGAAGATATGTCAGCTGCATTTTTGTGAAATGGTGCAGCTCTCAAAATGGCATTAGGTAATGTCATGATGTAAGATAGATGAAACAATGGGTATTTATACAAGTAAGGGAATCGGGCATTAACAGCTTTTTTGAATGTGTGATTTTAGGTGTCGTGGTTCCATTAAAGATTATAATAAAGCACTGTATGTGGCACGTTGTGCCACTGTACCAAGTAAAGGTGTAATCCAGTTCTCTCTCATAGCTTCAAAGGAGGAAAAAGAAAAAAAAAATCATAGCAAAAGTAATGTCTGAACAAAGAAAATGTTTAAAGGCTTGGATGGGGAAGGATGGTGGTGTTCTGCCTGAGCAGGAATCACTGTGATGGAATGAAATCTTGCCTCACAGAAGCTTATACAAATTTTTCCACTGAATTTGATAATGCCAAGATTTTTCTCTTTGTCTCTGTAATTTAGGAAAGGGGTTGCTGAAACTTCAGCATGATAAAGGTTGCTGGAAAATACCTCTTGCATATAAGGATGCCCTGAATTATGGGGCAAGCATAAGGAAAAACATTTCAGGAAAATATGTTTTGGAGCAGTAGTTTCTGGAAATGTTTTGCCTTTTGGTTTGTGCATGAATATTGCAGTGCCTGCAGAGAAATAGAAAAAGAACTTTTGAGTAGACTTTCACAAGTGTTTCAGTTGTGTAATGTGCCAGGCACATTGGATTGACTGATTGTAAAACAATCTGCAATCTCATTTTTGTAAAACGGAACCTATGATGATCAGCTTTGCTTCATTCCCACATTACTTGCAGATGTCAGCTTAGAACTGCTTAAATCCAACATTTTGTTTCATGATTCACTGTGTTACTATTAGGATACTGGCCACCCTGAATAAATATTTGAATTATCAAAGCAGAATTATGAAGGAGTTTAATCAGTATCATTTGCTGCTTCAGTATTTGCTATGTAGATGGTTATAATTTGAAGTTTATATAGATGCCATAGTTCATTCTTCACAGCTGACATTTTTTTAGTTGTCCTTATAATTAGCATAAAACTTTGTTTGAAACATGAATTTTTATAGTAATGTTTTGTGTTCTCTCACAGATGTGGCTGCGCTGGCATGTGGCCGTGAGTTCCTGGTTACTTCAAGTCGTGAATTATTGGACACAATGGTGCAGCTCCTGGGAGACATGAAGCCTGGACTCTGTACAAAATTCAAAGTGTATGGTGACCTTTTTTTTCTTTCAAATGAAATGCATTACCTTACAGTGCAGATCACAGTGATTACAGCAGGCTTCCCACTCTCACATTATTTCCTTTCCTGGAGATCATAGAATTGTAGAATGGCTTGGGTTGGAAGGGACCTTAAAGACCAACTGGTTCCACCCCCCTGCCATGGGCAGGGACACCTCCCACCAGACCAGGCTGCCCAAAGCCCCATCCAGCCTGGCCTTGAGCACCTCCAGGGATGGGGCACCCACAGCTTCTCTGGGCAACTTGTTCACCTGCCTCACCACGCTCTGAGTAAAGAATTTCCTCCTAATATCTAAATCTGATGGTGACATAAGGAATAATGGTTGGAAAACTGTTTTCACAGCAGCATTCCTTGCATATGCACTAGGCTTGGCTGCAGTGCTAGCTTCAACCAGGATACCTGTCTCTTTGAAAGTCTCTTAAGCACTGTAATATTGTAGGGATGAGCAGGGATACACTCCTCTGGCTTACAAGGGGCTCATGTTTTGATAAGGAAGGTGTGAGGTCAAGCTTTAAATAATAACCGTGGCAAATGTGGACTCATTCCTTTCCAATATGAAGAAGACTGTAAAATTCTACATCTGCGTAGTGAAAAAATGTGGTCTACTAAAAGCAAAAGTTAGTTTACTCTATCCTACTTGAATAGCCAGAAGCACCATGCACTTACATTTCTAAAAGGTGCTGCCTGTAAATGGACCTTGTGATACCAAGTTGTAAAGAAAAGGCCATAAGGCCATCTTACACCATTCAGACACTGGAAAAGTTGTACTTACCAGATGGTGGAGGAATGAAAAAACTGTTGGCTTTTCCTTTTTTTTCTCAGAGCTGCTACAAGCTGAGGATATGTGGCTTGAAATTTTAAGCATATGTTGCATTAGCTTTAATCCTGTGCTATGATAATGTTTTCCAATGTTCCACAAAGCTAGCAATGTTTTTCGTTTTTTTTTTTCTCTTACTCTGAACTTGTCATTTGATTAAAAAAAAACAATTAAAAAACAATGCTGTATTATGACATTACAGCAAATGCCAGAAATGAGATTTCTTCATGGCCTTGTCATGTAATGAAGGATCCTAATTTGCTCAAATGTTCTAGCACAAAATGTTTCCCTGTGTTTTATCTTTACGTCCATGGTCAGGTTTCCTTTTTGTCTGCAAGCTCCCTATATGTCTTGTTGGTGTTCATTTCCTAAACTCATTACTAACATTTACTTCTTCATTATCCTTTCTGGAGATTTTCCACTCTTGCAGCCCAGAATAAGAGGTTATTTTGGGGGGTTTGTTTGTTTGTTTTTAAGTTGTTCGCTGCATGTGAGATTTTTTGGCTGCTTGTTGATCATAAATAATCAACATTTTCATAAGCAGACATGTCAGAAGAACTCTCTGCCATAAGGAACATAAGGTAGTACAAAGTGAAAGACAATCATGAGATAAAGATATGATAGTTAACAGAAATTATAGTGAAATTTAAGAGTTATATATAGACAGACTCTGGAGTCATCATGAATTACGTTTATACACACCCATACACACTCATATATACATACACACAGACAGATTTTCTCAACTATATCTCATGGATGGAAATATCCATTATTGTGGAAGGGCAATGTATTTCTCTTAAAACATCACCATGGCGTTACATGGAAGGAAAGCATCAACGTAAAATGTAAGTAATAAAGGAGAAAAATTGGCTTCGTATTTTCAAGGGTGTGCTTGTTCTTTGCTCAGTTTTCTTGTTTTAAAATTCTTTTTTAGCTTATATTTTCAAAAATATTTTTCTTTTCTGTGTGACAAATCAGGGGAAACTGAGGTAATTTTAAACAGCAGTATCAAACACAAAGTAAACTGAAAAAGAATTCTCTTTTAGTTTTAGCAATCCTGTTTTACTTGTAACAGCATATAAATAAAACATCTACAGAGAAAAACTCATATATTCTAGCACTGCTACAATATCCATTCTAGTCTATGAGTATGTAGTAGGTGTAACCAAGAGATCTACATGAGTGCTAGGGCTGAAATCTCATGGGTTTCTTTGCCTTTCTGAAATAGCAGTGTGAAAGATTTCAGATTTTCTTTTCATTAGTATATGCTTTGTCCAACATTTTTAATTATTAGGCACTCAATAAACATTTACACAGTTGTTTGTATTAGATTGCTAAGAATCTTCAACTTTGCTTATGTAGTAATTGAAAGCAGACAGTAAAAAGATGTGGTTGTATGTACTAATCCCGTGTATTATCAGTAAAAGAGAAGGGAGTTTAGCTGTGCTTTTAGTTCTAGATTTTAAAGAACGCATTGACAAATACAGTAGTACATGATGTTAATTAAATTTAGGCTTCCCTAAATATGAAGACTACAAAATGCAAAACTAAAAAAAAAAACTAAAAACCTTCCATGTTAACAAAAACCAGAAAGTATTGCTTATAAAGTAATTCTGTGTGTCAGGTTTCCTTCAATAAGAATAAATATTGCAAAAAATACTTATTGGAATGTGCAAGTACTAGAGGTGAAGCTGGTTTGAAGTGTCTGCAAAAGTTTCTACGTTGTGCCCACGTGAGCATATTTAATTAGTAATAATATGCTGCTACTTCTGGGCTAGCCATTTAACATTGGCTTGTGGTATGGGTTAAGTCTTTTGCCACTCCAAACAGCAGCACTTTCCTGGATCACCACCACTGCTCTGTCTCTTTCGTCTGCACAAAGCAAACAACTAAGAGAAAAATACAAACACAGCAGCATCTTTTTAGGTCACTTTATTTCTAACTGCAAATGTCAAACAGATTAATGATGAAAGACATTGTCAAGAAATGTTACCACTTTCCATTATAAGGTATTGTCGTTTTGATCACTTTCATTCTGGCTGATTATATGTAATTATGACTGCAGGTCTTTGTCAATGCTTGGATTCTGGAACCCAAGCAGGAGCTGCAGGGGCGGTATGAAAAGGAATGTGTGGGCTTTACAAGCTGCAAATTCAGTTCCACAGCACCCTTCTCTGCTTATTGGTGGTCCCTGATGCAGTAGATTTAATAATCTACTATTCCTTCTTCCAACTACTTAAGAGCCTGGGTGATCAAGCTGATGATAGTGCAGCACATAATCTAACTCACACCTCTTCCGTTGCTGGCTAGACTGACTCGTGTTGCTTTCCATTCCTGCTGTCTGACGGTACTGTCAGAAATGTTGGTGATGGCATAGTAACTTAAGGCATGATCACTTGTTTGAGTACAGGACGTGAGGTGTGAAGTCCATTAGGAACAACATTATTTCCCTCTTGCTTGGAAATGGTGACAGTACGGTAGCAGGCAGGTTTATCACAGGCATGAGAGATAGCAACAGCCAAGCTGGCCCCAGAACAGAGCAGAAAATTCCAGCCCATTCCTGTTTCTCTGCTATTGTTTTGTCTGCAACCCAGCAGCACGCTGTGGGTGGGTATGATGACATGTTCCGTAAATGTTAGAGGAGCTGTGCTCATTCCTCTTCCCTTTTCATTGTCCAGAAAACTGACTTGCGTGCTGTCATCTTTGGAAAATAAATAGAAATTCACAACATGAGCCGTAGCAAATCATAAAATGCACTAATATCCTGTCTTCCCAGCTACTGCACAACTGCATAAAGGGCAGAGCAGGAGAGTATCGCCAGAAGGATGGATGAAAGCAGAACGCAGCTCAGCAGAAGCTGCAGGAGAAGGCTTAATACCAACAAAACCTTCTGCTTCGAGTATTAACAGTTGTTCTGGATAGCACTGGAAAGGGAGATGCATTTTGAACCCCAAGTTGCTGTACTTGTCCAAGAGTCTAAAGCAGCTAAAAAACAATGTTGGCCTGTGCACTTTATCTGCATAAACTGGCACAGCTGTCATTTCTGTCCGTAGCTTCCTGTGTCTTACAGCATCACCTCAGCACTGTTGTAGCTGAGGCTGAGGTGGCACCTATAGTCAACCCCACTTTTCTTAATGGTTTTCAGATTCTTCAAGTTAGTGACCATGTTGAAGCTTTTCTTGCTTGTAACAGCTTCAGTGGAAGCCTTCTTGGGAGAAGCTGGTGGGGTTGGCAGGCTAGAGCCATCCTTTTCACATGCAGAGCCTTCTCCAACAAATCTGGTTTCGACTCTGTAGAAAAATTGAGACTTTGGGTTAATTTATAACTTGTTTTGTATGCAGCCCTAAAAATGACTAGTGAACTTCCTTATTTAGGGGGCTGATAAATTAGGAAACGCAGTTTTTGGAAGCTTTTCAAAATGTGGTTAAAATTACTGTAGACTTGCTATGTGTATTTTTATTATGTGGTTTACACACTGATGTGCAGCGCAACTGTCAAGAACGGTGGTCTTGGTTTCTGTTTGTCAGAGGTGTCGAGGTAGATCTTTTTCAGTTCCCAAGTAAGTAACTGCTTTCTAGCTGCCAAACCGAAGACTTTCCGTGTTACCTGGAAGGCAGGATATTGGTTCTGTCCTTCTTCAACGTCAGTGACCATAATAAAAGACCAGAGGGAAAAAAAAAAAAAAAAAAAAGGCTTTGAGTTTGCCCAAATGTCATTTGGAAACAAGGGTGTTGAAGAGGAGTGCCTTTTGGCCTGTGCTGTCATGTGTTGGTCTGTGCTAAGAAAAGAGCACAGTTTACGGCCAAATTGAATTCCGGTGTTGTTGACTTAAAACAAACGAAAAAAAAAAAAAAAAAGCCAGATCTCTTTCCACTTGTAAATTGGACGTAATCAATCTGGATTCCTGAAGGCAGAATAAATAGAAAAGCCCGTGATGACATTCTGAGGGATGAGCAGTCACTTCTTTTCACAGCAGGGTCTCCCTTCACAGTGCGGATTGCGTGGCCCTGCCTGGCTCCCCAAGGGCTTGGATGGATGCAGGGCGAGCCGTCTCTGCCCTTCACCCGCAGCAGAAAGGACAGGTCTAGCTTAGGAGGGAGCGTGCTAAGCTGAGTTATGACCACTTGTACTTCCCTTTTCCATCCATAGGGCCTGTCCCTTTTTTTCAAGTGCTTTTTAAGGCATAGTAACTTCCCCGACAGTGGGGAGAGAGCACGTTGGTGTTTGCTGTGCGTTGGCTGTGTACTGCATCTGTTCTCGCTTGCAGGACAAATAGGAGGATACTTGAAAGAGGGTGGCACAAGCAGTGTGTCTGTATTTCAGCTGACCGAAGGATCGGTGTCCATAAGGTGCATGCTGCACAACCCATGGAGCACGTACTTCTTTTTACGTTGTTTCTAGTACTCAATGTCCAACCTCTCTTTTTGTGTTTCTTATTGGCCCTTTTATTTGTCAAGGCAGACAGCTGATTTGAGATGATTGTGTGCCAGTGGGGATTGTCACTACGAAACCTCTATTATAGAGCTTGTCTGGTCACATAAAGCCAAATCCTGGTGTTGCACGTTATATAATGCATCTTGCGGAGTTTGATGGGACTTTCTTACTGTCACATGGGATGTTTTTCCACATGAGCAAAATACATGATTTAACAGTAGAAACAAGGTTTTGCACAACATTGCTTATATAGCATTTGAGACTTTTTTTCTGTTATCAAAGTGTAAGTTATTAGAATAGGCTTCTGCATCAATATGTGATGGGTGTAAATAGCAAAAGATGCAAAGAAATCAAAGAACATCACTTCTTTTTTCTTTCAATTTCAGGCTAATGCTAATGTCACTTTACAACGTGAGCATCAACTTGAAAGGCTTGAAGTACATCAGTGAAAGTCCAGGTTTTATTCCTTTGCTGTGGTGGCTATTGAATGGTAAGTTGTTCTGAGAACCTTGCAAATTGTGACTTTGGGAATTGTAGTTTGGGAATGGGTATTGCAAATACCAAAATAGGATTTTTGATGTGTAACCTGATACATGTAAAGCTTTTGTCAGATTAAAAGTGAACAAAAAGGTCAAATAGAGGGAGATGTTCATTTCCCACCACATTTTTGGTGCTGTGTGTAATACTCCATTAATACAAAATTTATGGATGGTAGTATTAAAAATAGGAAATGGTGAAATTTTGTGAAGTGCTTTAAAAAAAGCCACCTGTGTTTTCATGTACCAACTTGAAAATAAAACCTGAGTGAAACTATATATCACTAACATTTAACAAAAGGAAATGTAACTGTGTTCTGAGACATTTTGGGGTAATAAGCCAATCTCTGGAGCTACACTCAGCCTGTGACGAAAGTGACCCCTTCTTCAGCTGAAGGCTGGCATTTTGCTCTAATAGGATTTGAGCTTGCCCGGCTTGAGTACTATTCCCAGCTTTGCCTTTGGTCAGTGCAGGACTTCAAGGACTTCTGTTGCCACTGTCAGCTACAAGACTGACATCAAGGCTCTGCTCTTTCAGAGGCTTCAAATCCCTGCGTAAGAGCCAGCAGAGATTGACGTTGGTAGCATGCGTTGGAATTTGGCTGGCAGCTGCGTGCACAGCTTGTCAGGGACAGTAAGGACAGCAGTAAGGACAGAGTCATGGCACTGCCCTGCCTATGAACTGCTCCTGGAGTTTGCCCCGTCTTGGGTTTCTGAAGTTTCTGTGGTTTGTCCATGAGAAGATTTTGGTGTGCAGTTCATAGGATCGGAGAGGTTAGTCATCTTGGCTCTCTACTGCTGTGCAATACAAGAAGTAAATACAAAAGGTAGCTGAAGTGGCAGAGGTTGCATCTGCTTTTTCAAGGAACTAATTTAATATTGAAGTTTTTGAACAGCTTTGACTTGGGCTGGTAATCTGGAAGCTGCTCACCGTTCTCACAATTCCCTCAGCTATTTTAAAGAAAATGTAGGTACTCATACGTCTCACTAAACAACTTACTGCTTTGTACTGCCATAGGCTCACTCTGCTGTGACCTCAGAAAATTTGGTAATACTGGTAACACTGTTGAAAAACACCTGTCTGTTTTACAGTTTTTAATGTAGTTTGAGAAGAACCACGTTCTCAGAGAGAACTGAGTATATCAGCCTTTATTCTGCTATACGTAGAAATTTAACATACGTTAGTTCAGATTTTCTTTTACTTTATGTTCGGCTAATATATACGTAAGCTGTTGCTCTAGTAAAACAAACAACCAAACCAAAACCTCAAAAACCTTGTTATATATGAGTTCCTTGTTATGAGTTCCCAAGTGTGCCCTTCTAAATGTTGTGATAAGACAAGGAAGCTAATCTTGTTTGATGCAGTCTGTTGTTTGAAGAAGGCTCCCAGGTCATATAACAGGATGAAACGGGGCACAGCTATAAATAATTTGCAGCTGTTAATGGCAATAAGAAATTGAAAAGCTACTCTATGTTTTGAAAGTGTTAATCACGTATGGCAGGGTGGTGGAAGGAAAAGATGGGCATGGCTAATTCCTTTACTTTTCGATAATAATTTTCTCCAGCTACAGCAAATGAGTAGGATTCTCAGATAAACTACATCTGCTGGTTCAGATTTTTGACTTCAGAGGAAGTCTGCTTACTGTCAAGGGAGATGGCTGACTAGTTTGTATATCAGATGAGAGGTCAGATCCAAGACCCAGTCTTGTTCCAGTCACTCTGTGTGAGATCTCTATCCTTTTCTCTACATTTAATCCATTTCTAAACTTTTCCAGTAGCTCCCTCCCACACGTGCTCCTCAGCTGTTTCTGTGGCCAGCATCTTCAGCTTCTGCTAGCCATGATTCAGCTTAGATACATCTGGAGTTGCTACAGCATAAGGTCTCGCAGTTTTTTCCGTACGAAAGAGCAGAGCAATGCACTCTGCTGTCAGGGTATCCTGTATACGCTGCCTTCCTGCAGGAAGCTTTTTCAAAGAGTGTTTTGGTTAAGGCTTATGAGATGATTCAGCTTTCCACGGTTCTCTAAGCTTTTATCAGCGTTCCCACTAAGAGAGGCCCCAGAAATCATCCTCTGACTTTTTTATTTTCAGAGAGTCATCCTGTTTGCTTTGCTGTCACCAAGCTACAAGTGCCTGTGACCTCATACTATACATCAGGGCCATTTTTCTCCCAATTGCTTGTACACAGCTATTAAATCCCTCAATTCCTTCTCAGAATTTTCAGTCCCTTCCCAATACTCTCATCTCCCGAGGAAGAATGTCCTTCCCATCCAGCGAAGAAGAGAGCAACTAATAAATAACTTGACTCTCTTTATTCCCCCTTGCTGTACCTAAAGCAAAGAGGGGTTTGATTCAGGTTGTCTAGTAGGCTTTTCGAAATATGCCGTGACATTGAAGACATGGTTGGTAAGAGAAAGGAGGTAAACCTGATTAAGATTCCTGCTGAAGTAAGAATGTTAACAGCAAACTGGGTTTGTCTGTCCTGCTGCCTTTAGAAAATTTGGATGAGCCAGTCTGTCTTCATATTCACGAGGAAGAATTCTTAATAGCTCCTTCTGCTGGAGGCTATACTGAAAATAGGAGAAAAACAAATGTTTGACACACTTTTTTGAAGGTATTGCAGCTCTCTGTAGCCTTAGCACTTTGCGACATAGGCTATTCTCCTCCTCCCCCCTTTATGTACTGAAAGGTGAGCATCCTTTAATACACAACAGTGGTCACTGAAGAAAATAGTGCGGTAGCTATCTAGCTGTTGTATAGGTACTGGTGTTGCATAGGTATCACCTGTACCTACCTATACCTTCCCAGCCTGGCACCAGCATGAAACATGTGAATGAATGATGACTCAGATTTCTGTCTGCGGAGCAGCTTGTGGGATTAGTAGAGTTCTCTTCTTGTGGAGCACCATTTGTGTGTGGAGCAGCTGTTACTGTCTTGGAGAAAATAGGCAGCTTTAGTTTTCTCCATCTCCATCTGCCATCCCTGTGTTGGTATCTTGGCTAAAGGCTTTATGTAACTTTCAGATTTAAGGAAGCCCCGTCCTCAGCAGTAGAAAAAGATGTTATATAATTTTCTGTAGAAATCCACTTGCGATTTTTCAGTATTATTTTCTTCCAGTGCTTTACTTCTGTGGATGCAATGAGACTTTCAATCTGTGGTTCCCCAAGAGGTAGATTGGGACTTTCCTCTGCCAAGGATCTTTCGAAGAGTAAGAAAATGCAGTCAGCTCAGGTATTAATAGTAAATACTGTGTTTGTTTTTCATTTTTGATCATACAGAACATCTACAAACAAATATGTATGGGTAAGATTTGGTCTGGGCTCTTCTCTGCTTTGTTTTTTAAATAACCCATACCTCTGTTTTATTTTTCCCCTTTTTTCTTTTATTGCAGTTAAAAAAAATGTTCTTGTTGGATACATGAGAAAGGTGGAATTCAGAGGCAGTATGTCAGTGACATTTCCCATCCATAGCTGGGAAATTGCTCCAGGTACTTCATTAAACAGAAGGCAAGAGACAAGGACTAATTTTAGACCTCTCCCTTTAGTTTCCTCCACAACAGTTCCATACGGAAATCTAACCTTGTTTATCCAAATTCTTTGCAAATGATGGGCTCCTTTATAAATGTCTATAGGAAGCACATTCTCATTTTGCTAATGCTGCCTGCAACCTTCAGTATTTGCTTTTCATGACTAACCCTGAAGGTTTCTAATGCCTTTCTTTTCTGTTTGAATTGCTTGTGGCTGTCAGAGTTTTTGAAAGTCAGGTTATTTGCATGGCAGCATGTTATTTAAAAGACATCTGGACAAACAGAGCCCCACTGTTTATAAATCAGTGTCTGTATTAAAACAAATTTTGGTTCATAAATCAAAACCTCAGTTACCAGTCTGTCAGGCTCTCAACAGTTTCATGGTCTCTGGGCTGTGAAACTACGCTAAAAAAGAGGATTGCCCTTCTTGCCCTTAAAGACCACATCCATTTTCTTGAATGCAAATATATCAGCTCTGACGCAGAAAGTCCTTGAACCACTGTTAGACGAGAGGCTGGAAGAGTGGCTAGAGGAGGTCTCACTAAACGCTTCCCCTTTTCCACGCTCTGCTCTGAGCAGCTGCTGCAAATGATGTTTGTCTAGATGGAGCTCCAGCTGAGCCCCAAGTGGCTGTCCTTACCGTCTGAGCAGGAGTTCTTGACCAGGTCCTCAGAACTACTTAACAGCAGACTTGTGCAAGCTGATGTTCTTCTGAGGAGAAACTATTGTGAATATATGGAAGGAACCTTAGCTCCGGTAAATGATCTGTCATTGTAAAGCATGACTTTGGGCTGTTGTTCAGTAGCTACCGTGGGGATCCTTAGGAGCCCGAGTTAGGATTGATGGAAGCTGGGGAGCGCACCTAACAGCTCACCCAGGATCTGCCAGCTGCAGAGCAGCATCACTGCCAGCTCCTTTTCACTCTCGGCACCTTACGTAGCTGTCAGGCAAATTGGGACTGTGTTTGCTGCTTCAGTCTGGACTCCAGGAGTCTCTCTCAAGGATTTCCTTGATAAAAGCATGACAGGCGTGTATCTGTAGGAGAGTGGGGGATTCTGGTTAGCTGAACTCCTTGACTGATAGTGAGAGTAGTTTCTTGGCCAGGGAGCAGACTGAAGCAAGCCCAGCTGCTATACAGGAGCTGGGGGAAGGTATCTTGGAAAAGAGAAAGTACATTTGTATCCGTAAGAATTGCAACAGCAAGCAAAACTCTTTTTTTTTTCTGCCATAGTGTTCTCCCTGCTCCTTCCCCACAAAGTGTCTTTATTGCAACACCTCTTGGCTCCTCAGACCTATCGGCATTATGAAAGTGTCCTGAAAACTCTGCATTGCTGCAGATATTAGCTCAGCTCCACCAGTGCTAGCAATGTAAGACCTTAAACGGGGCAAGCTGTGGCCCTGTGTCCCTGTTAGACCTGCTGTGAACACAGGCAGTCTGACAGGTTCAGAAAAAGGAGAGGGAGAGGTTGTCCCTTTGTGCTAGAATCAGGCAGTGATTGAACTGAATTACACTAGCAGCAGCGGTGGGGAGCTGTTGAAATATTGCTGTCATACATAGGCATAGCTGTAAACTGCTTGCTGGTAATAAATCTTTTGTTCGGGTGGCCAGGGAATGGTATGGGCACGTGTAAATGGAGTTCACCCAGCTCAGAGGCAGTTGTAGATAAGCTGTTTAGCATTGATGTAATGCAATTACTTAAATCCCGCTGTAGGGAACAGTTCATCTGGGAGCACGGTGCTAATGACAGATGTGACTAAAACCTGTCCGTGTTATCAGTTGCTTTTGTCAGTGACTGAAAGCCAGTGACATCAAACAGTAGTGCTGGCAGCTCAGAGAACGTCAGCGAACTCGAGCAGCTTCAATACCTTGTTAAAATGACATCAGCGTTTTATGAGGGTGGCAGGCTTACGCTCCACGTGTGATCCCCGACTGAGGCAAGCAGCTTGATTTCCTACCCTATTCCCCAGAAATAATGATTGTGGTTTTGAAGTTTCAGTGTAGGAGACGTGTGTGCTAGTTGTTGGGAGGTTGTGATGCAGTGATTTGATTGCAGCTGAAGCTTTTTATTTTTTTTCACCTTGTACAAACAAAATGTTACTCAGCTAGTGTAGAAATGACTAAATCTGGAAGCTATTGAAACGCACATAATGCTGAATAATGAAGATTCCTTACATTTCTTGTGAGCATTCTCTAGATGGGTCTTTCAGAAAAAATCCCTAATGATATTGGAGAGGGAAGAGAAAGACTTCCAGGATTATTTTTAAAAATCCTCTTAGGAAATGTGGTTATCTGTAGTAAGTACTCTTCTCAAAACCATATGTAATTTTAAGGGAGCATATTCCAAGGCATATGTATTTATTTAATTCAGAGCATCTCGGAACACATACTCAACAATGGAAATGAGAGGTTAAATGCATATTATGTCATCCTCTGGTGTAGGACCATTTCCTTCCTTTGCTGTGTGCCTGAGTGCCTAATGTGTTCTTCATTTGAGTGACTCAAGCTGTTGGGCTTCCCTGGCTGCTGTTGGAGATTCTTCCTAGAATCTCTTTGCTCTTACTGGAAAACATTCTTGCTAGTCAAGCTGGAAGTCATTTCCTGATCTCCTACAGATACTAATCTTATTACCTCCCCTGCTAACACATCTTCCTTGATCAATTCTTTACTTTCTACAGCCTTTAAACACTTGCAGATAATACTAATGTAGATGCCTGTAACAGCATTAATAATGGAGCACTTTTCATCCAGAGATTTACAACATCTTACATGCATGAAGCTTCCCAGCAGCATTGCAAGTCACTAAAAGTATTAATGTCTTTATTTCATGGAGGGAAATCTCACACAGAGGAAGATTGTAATGAGCTACATAGATTTCACTTTGAAAAGCTTCTTTCTTCTTGGCTATTTGGGCTGTGTCTTGTTACTGCTATTTCCAGCGAGGAATACTAAGTACAGAGAAAGGGCGCAGATGGAAAGTGCAGACTTTGAACATTATACCTGGAAAAAAATGTAAGAATTTAAAAAAAAAAGACTAGCAGGCATGAAGATAAAAATGGAAGAAACGGAAGGAAGAACTCAAGGCTTTTAGTCATGTTTTCATGAGGTCAGCATAAATCAGAAAACCAAAAACCTGCACGCACATTTTTTTCAAAAGGGTTTGCTGAAGTGTTGCTGCCCAAGAAACCAACATAGTCTTGCTGTCTGTGAGGCTGTTACAGCATTTCTCCGTGAGAAGCTATGACTCCTTATCACTTCACAAAGCTCCACTTCTCCTCCAGCTACTGTTGGAGCTGATGATGGAGAGGAGTTCTGTAGGGCCCTCAGCCCAGGAGCCAGCAGTAGCAGCAGCTGTGCTATGGGCACGGTCACTTCTGTGGGGTGTGCAGCACTAATCGTTGTTTCTGTTGTTTTTAAATACTGACTTGGATGACTAAAGTTGTCCAGTATGTCCAATGACTAAGATTCTTGTTGCACAGAAACTCAGGAAATGCGTGTTATTGGTTGGTTTGGGGCAGTTCCTGTGTCCTCTGATTATACCACGCTCTACATCTCTCAGGAGAAAGGCTTCTTAAGAGGTTTACACCTTAAATAGGGAAGAAGATATGGTAGAAAAGACCTCCGTATCTCATTTACTGATGGAAAATGGAGGAAGAGAGGTAATGGCTGGCTTGTGGGAGTAGATCAGATGTCACATTCTTTAATGCTGTACCTCAGCTTTGCGCCAATGGGAATTGCTTAAAAATTCCCATCTGAACAGATAGTTTCATGCTCAAAGCCATAGTCGTTTTTGCTGTCCATCTTACTCCATTTTCTCCCTTGGGTGCTTTCAGCATTTCCCCTTATGCTTTAATGAATAATTCTCCTTACTCCTTTTTCAGGCCGTTGGTGTAGTTATTAAATCAGCCAGCAAATAAAAGAATTTGCCTCAGCCCAAGCAACAGCGCTTAGCTTCAGTACCCGTTTCAATTTTGTGTAGACTGAATTAAACACTTGAAAGGTTGATACATCAGTACCAAGAAAGTTTTGTAAAGATTAATATTTTATTGAGCTTTGAAGGAACCTGAAGGCTTATGTAAAACAAAATTAAAGGAAAGCGTGGTGATTTACTGCTGATTTGATTAGTTGGCCTGTTTGTTTCTTAACTCTGAGTAGCAATGGGATATAGCTTGTTGCGCATTTAAATTGGACTGCATCCAACAGTACATCTTGGTTCCTGACTGAATAAATTCAAGTTGATAAACGCCCTCATTTATAACCTTTTCAAAATCTGAAAGGCAAGAGAAAGGTTTCTGGTTGTCTGCTGTCCCTCCGAAAGCTGCTGAGGAGGGCTTAGGTGTTTTTTTTTTCAGGTTCCTTCTGGAGCCCACCAGCCAGCACCACATGGCAGCTGCGAGTTACGGTCCTTCAGCTCTTCCCCGCCTACGTGGTGGGTCATGAGAAATGGCAGCATCGAACTTTAATGCTACTGTTTTTGGACTCCCTTCTAATAAGCACTGGATTTTTTTTCCTCCCCCATGTTTAGACCCAGATACAGAAGTTTGTCTGCATGTTCTGCGGCTCCTCCAGTCCATGATTCTGGAGCCAGAAGTATTAGCCAAGTCAGCCTCTGAGATGCGTGATACTTTGCCATTTCAGCGCATCACCGCACTGACAAAGAGCCGCAATGCGGATCTGCAAGCACTTGCAAAAGAACTACTTGAAGATCTTAAAATACTTGAGTATGAAGCATAGAAAAGCTCTATGACACCAACTGCTTATGTCTTTCCTGTGTTTCTATGCTGCAAGAGTTATTGGAAATGAGTCTTGACTGAAAAAAACTCAGCCTAAGTTCCTCTGACAAAATCCCTTTCTGAAATTAGCTAACCCATGTAAAATAATGCTGAGGAAAATGTGTTGGGTTTTAACTGTCCAAATATGATCTTAGGTGATCTGGTAGAGACAGGAAAGACAGAAAGTTTGAGCAGAATTGTGTTGATAATGGGTTTCCAAAGTGATACAGGTTATGTTGTCTGTTTATCACATATAGGGAATAGAGTAGTCATCTCATACATGGATAATACCTTGTTTATTGCAGTGGTAAATAATCCTTTTGGTCCGCCCTTAAGAATTATTGTACTGGAGGAAAAGTTTGTTGCTTGTCGTAATGTTGCTTGTGTCAGAATGCATCCCAGGTTCTAGTGTTATTGTTGTTATTTCTCCCCTCTCTTTCCATTTTAATAAAAGAAAACTCACATTCTATGGCATGTAATGGATTCTGTTTTCAAAATTCACATCAATCCACTGGACCAGCAAATCAACCCATTTTGTGGCTGCCAAGCATTCTAGAAATTGAGCCATTGTTTTTTTCAAAAGGCCTGAAAAAAAGGGGATGAATTACTGTTGTTTGTGGTACCTCGTTGTGCACTGAAGAGGCCAAATAAACTGCCTCTGTCAGGAACAGCATTGCATTGCCTCAAAACTGTGTTGCTTGTTAGAGCCTCTTTGTATAACTTGGTTACCTCATTGGTGCATGCAGACATTTGCATGCTTTGTATTGGTGGAATTTACACATTTATTTTAGAAAAAAATAGTGTCCATTTCTGTGATGACAGCCAGATAGGTGATGCTGTTCGAGGGAATAGCAAATGAGAAATGCAACGCTGTGGTAGCAACTTTTTTTCATACTAAAGCTGTGGTACCTCAGCTGTGGATCCAACATACCAACAAAACTCAGTGTGAACTTCTTTTAATCCAGCTGTACAGAGAATACATAGGATTTAAATATTGTGATTGGCACATAGCTTTACAGGAAGACCATTGTAAAAAGTGTAGGTTAAGGTATAGGCACGAGAGCATTTCCCATTAGGCTTTTTGCAGAATGATGAATTTTTGCAGTTAGAAACGCCATATATTGGCTTCAAATCACTTGGGCTAATTGTCTCAAATACTACAGATGGTAGCAGTCTGATTTGGGACTATTTCATATGAAGGACAAGATACAGATCTCACATGCATGAAAGCGTTGCATGGGGTTCCACTGTGTCTGATTCGAGACTACATTGAACTTACCAGGCAACAATTTTTGGAAGGCTTTAAATCTTCTTTAAAGCATGCTTTCTTTGGATTTGTTTTCTTATCTTACCGTCCTAGCTGTACCTCATGGAGTTTAATCCTAAAGGGATCCGAGTGATAACCTATAATTTCCTGGAATATCAACTCATGAAAGCGTTCAATTTTAAGGAACACTAAAGGGCATCCGCTTTTCATTTAATGGCTATCTCTTCATGAGAATCTTTCATCAAACTTTTGGAAGCCAGTAAATACCAGAAAAAGAGGAAAGTAGTTCTGTGAGCAGAAGAACTGGTGAAACCTCATGTTCTACGGCTCTGAGATGCTTCTTGAGAACCTTCCTGTCCTTTCCAGCCCTTCCCCCTATGAAACCAAGTCCACCCAAGGGACTGTGTGGAGTGCACTTGAGGGTGACGTGGACACTCGTGGTCAGGTTAGTAACCTATGGCAGTGGGCTGGCTAGCTGCTGCCAAGGAGGGCGTACACTGCTCTGCCAGCTTTGCCCCCACAAACGTTTTTGTTTAGGTCTTTGCTGCTGTTACCCTAGCTGCTCATGGAGCTTGAGGGAGCTTCTTTGGGAGGTCTTCTCCCTCTATCAGGTTTGCCGGTTGCTGACTGACACGTGCAAATATTATGAAGAGGGACAAGCAATGCAATTGCACCTAATTTCCGTATGAAATCAGGAAGCAAAACACTCAGGGCTGTTATTTTAATTGTGTGTCCACCGAAAACCTCGGGTGTGCTCAGCACTTACCAGCCACATTAAAACAGGTGAGTCCGGACGCTGCAGTTCTGCCCAGCAGGCCGTGCAGATCTAACGATAAGTGTTTGACTGTCTCCCAGATGCCTTGTTTTTCAGGCACAGCTCGCCGGGACTGCTTCTTCAGAATCTCACCATCAGTGATCCACCTGCCTTGAGAAAGTTCTTTTTCTGGTTTAAGGGCATCATTATGCAAGACTGATAAATGAGGAAGAGTCACCCTGTCTGTGAAACATTTCCGAGTTGAACATGGGTGGTATATAGAACACAATATGACACTATATTGTCCTGCTATAGTTAAAAACCATTTAAAATATGCATTATAAACCTTTGGTTTTAATTTTCTGTGAAGTTTGAGCCTGAAACTGTGGGCCACTAGGAAGCTTTACTGGTTAAAACCAGAGTTTAATGTAGGCTTTGGAAATGGTGGCTTTAAAGCCTTTTTTTTTTTTCCCCCTCTGTTTTCATCTGTTGGATGCTTTTTCTGGATCCTGTTGAAAAGTTTGGGGTTATTCTGTATAGTAACTCATCAGCCACCTTACCAGCTTGCAGGAGACAAGGCAGTTCAGACAAAGCACTAGTTTCAGTAGCCCTGCTCAAAGTCCGGAGGTACTCCCTTAATGTCATTTCCTCCATTGCACAATCTCACAGTTTCAGTTGAAGAAGAAAATGTGAGTTTGGTGTTGGACTGAGAAGATTATCAGAGTTGTTCCAGATCTACAGCGATATAGCTGAAGGAGGAATTTGACTCTTACGCTAAACCATCTCAAAAGATTAAAAATCTGTGTTAAAAATCTTTAGAAGATAACCCCTGTTTACTTCACAATATCAGCCGCACAATTAAAATTGAACTTTACTCCTCTGAGTTTTATGTACTGCGCACAAAGCTGCTGAAATTACGTCAGTTCACTGACACTCCGGGAAAATGCTCGCTTTTCATATTTGATGCTGATGATTGATTAGACGCAAAGGAAAAATGAGTATGGAGCCTCTAAACATATTGTCTGTAAATTAAGGAATTTGTCTATGCAACGTACTGCCCCAGCAGTTGTTTGTGGAGGTCCTTAGGTAGGTTTTGAGCAGGAGCTGGCTGAGAAGGAACTGGAAAACCTCAGCAGAAGACAGTAAGAACCAGCCCGAAGGCAGACCTCTGGATTTCCCCAGAGGCTCTGAGCGGCAGGTACGGCAGCACGAGTGTCCTCTGAAGGGGCCTGCGGGATCTGGGATGAGAAGGGCAGCCAGCTGTCCTGTTCCTAAGGGAAAATGGTGTGTGGTTGCCTGCTGACGCTGGCCTGCTGCCAGGAACCTGCGACAAGGACGGTGGGTTAGTGCTCAAGACACCTCATCCCGTTGCGGCTGTTTAAGAGCGGGAAGTAGGTAGGAGGAGGAATGGCCGAGGGTGGTCATCTGGTCACACGGCCACAAGTGAACTTTCGGATGATTGCATTTCATCTGGTTGCGCCAGCTCCTTTGGGTTAACATTTGCACTTGTGATATGCCGTGATTAGCAGAACTGGACGTCAGAATTGATAAGATTTTACAAGTCGTGCAAATGCTGGGTGATTCATCTCTTCTACCGCTTCCAGTCCGGAGGGATGCTGGCGGTGAGGAGAAGGGAGTTTTACTGGGGAACAAAGGACCTCTGTTTCCTCTGTTAACCTTGCCCAGTGCCTTTGCACACCACAAGGCAAGGGCTATGCAAGGAGCTGCTGCCACTTCCCTTCCAGTCACAGCACCACCAGGGAAGCTGCATCTGGACATGTCTGTGTTATTCTGGGCATCATTTTCCTGCAAGAAATTCTGCAATTCCTTCTCCAATATACGAGTTCCAAGCTGCAGTTGGTAAAAGTCATCAGAAAAGTCTTGAGGTCGTACAGATTTTAACTTCTCCAATGCTTTATGGTGACCTTTACAACCTATAACTTGCTGGGTCAGAAACCTTAAAAAGACCTTGACCAAATTATAGTCCCACATGTAATTTATAGGACTATAATTTTTACTGTGGGCGCGACTGCAGTTAAAGCACTTCTGATGCCAGGTGCTCAATCTCTTTGAAGGTGTGCTTTTCATTTTCCATGCTGTTTGGCTGCAGTCAGGAGAGGGCAGGGTTGGTGAG
Source organism: Anser cygnoides (assembly GCF_040182565.1). Lineage (NCBI taxonomy): Eukaryota > Metazoa > Chordata > Aves > Anseriformes > Anatidae > Anser > Anser cygnoides. The sequence goes on along the minus strand of NC_089873.1, from coordinate 118,203,404 downwards.
GGCCTCGACAAGGGCAGGGGGAGGGCAGGATATAACACAGCCTGCCTGGTTCCCAGCTGAACGGGGAAAGTCAGGTCCGACTGAGCTACTCAAGTGGCTTTCATGCCACTTGGGTGTCGCTTTGAACTAAGGCCGAGGAATGTGGCGGGTGTTAGAAAAGCAGGTGAGGTTTTTGAAGCTCTCTGCAGAGATATAAATGCCTTTTTTTCTTCTGTTGCTGTATTGCCACAGGTGTCAAGTAAAGTGTAAGAGTCATCCTGTATTAGCACAAAACAGAAAATTGAAAAAGCAGGAAAAAAAGCCCAGTACTTGACTCTGCACCCTTTTGTCCTGAGCAGTCTGGGGTGTCCAGAGTCAATTTCACAGCATCACAGAAGTGTTGAGGCTGGCAGGAATCCCTGGAGGCCACCTGCTCCAAGCCCTGCCCAAGCAGGGCCACCCAGTGCAGGATGCTCAGGGCCATGCCCAGGCGGCTTTTGGAGATCCCCAAGGAGGGAAACACTAAATTTCGAGGACACTTTGGCTTAGCCATTGGGTGTCTGAGAGCTGTTCAACACAACCAGCTCCTCAGTGCTCGCCAGTATACTGTAGCAGACTTACTGTCGTTGTCCCTGGCATTTTTACAGCTCTTTTGGGGCTCTTTGGGGCCTTTGGGGCACAAGGATGGGTCTTCAGGAGAACTTCTTCCTTTTGCTCAGCCTTTGGGTTTCCAGGAACTGCTGGAAGGAGGAAGAGGGCGGTGGGCATTCAAAGACCAAGAACAGTCAGCTCCGGGTCATTGTGGTGGGAGTCTGGATCTGTGCATTCACTATAGGGTCAGGCCAGGAATACTCTTAGCATGTGCCAGAACATAAAAGGTGAAATATCTACAAGGTGACACCACAGGGACGACGATGAAACAGAAACAGGGGGAAGGGTCTTCAGGCCAGTCCAGGAGGGAAGCAAAGCACGGGGGTGTTAAGGGGACAGCCGGTGGGTGCAGGTCCCCGCAGGGGCTGTAAGGCAGTACCCGTCCTGCTGACGATGCTGCCAGCAGGGCTTAATTGGTCGGGCGCAAGGGATGCAGTGAATGCAAAAGAGACATATTTTTGTGGGGGTGCCAGGCAGCTTCTGAGCTGAGCCAAGCTGCTGCCACAGCAGGGTGGGAGCTTTTAAACCTGGAAAGCTGCTCCTGGGGCCGGGGCTCGGTGGGTGTAAGTTGGCTTTGCCGCACCTCTGGCAGCTGATGCTGATCCTCCGTGCCTCGGAGGGAACCTCAGGGCAGCTCTCTGACGAAAGGACAGCTCAACACGCGGCTGAGCTGCCTGCAGCATTTCAAGCCCAGCGCCCCTTGCCTGTGCAGCGTAAGTGACCACGAAAGTTCGTAAGAGGAGACTTAATCAGCCCAGGAGAGCTTAGGGAGGTCTGCAGCACGAGGCGAGGGACTCCTGCCGCGCTACAAATGTGTGGCTGCGACCTGCTGCTTGGAAGCGGGCCCAGCGTGAGCGATAAAGGCAGCGAAGCTTCTGACGGCAGCGGCAGCAAGCAGAGCACGGAGGGGAGGGCGTGCGAGCAGATGCTTCTTGCTCCTGTCCCCGCAGCTGGGCTGGCTTTGCTCCGGCCTGGCGCACTGGCACAAGCAGCACTGGCAAGCAAACTGCCCAAGCTGCATGGTTTTTTTTGTTGTTTTTTTTTTTTCTTCTGGGGGGAGAGGGAATGGCCGAAATCCCCAGGGCCTCTTCTGTGCCAGAAAGTGATGCTAGCATTATACGAGATGCCTGCTCTGATTAAAATACCTGGGGTGATGGATGTGGGGTGGCGAGGAAAGGTCCCCCAGCCTGCCCTGCTTGCAGGTCCCCCGCCTTGCTGCCCCTGGAGATGTGCAGAGCTGCTCACAGCACCCGGCTTTGATCCGTGATGTGGTGCTGAGGTGGGCTCCTCAGAGGGTTGTGTGAGCCTCCCACAACCCCTGCCCCTGCGGTGGCTGTGTCCCACAGGGCACATCTGCCTGCGGCCGTCCTTGCAGCTCACACCACGTTACCTTTGGCTTATGAGGAGCCAGGTAAAAACAGCCCAGTTTCAGACTTGCCTAAGAGCATCCCCAGAAGAATTTGCTCCTTTTTAAATGATACCGGATACAATGTGAATTGGGGCTGTGTGGAGGAGCTCTCCTTGCCTACAAACCTGCATTCTGTGGACATCACCTCCAGTTTGCATGTGTAGGTGTGCCGTAGTGCTTGCAAGATCCCCAGTACATGCATACAGAATCATGTGTGCTCCTGTGACCGTCTTTTTGCGTTTTGCAGCTTGAAGGAGTGCAGCTGCATTTGGGGAGCTGCAGCTTCACACCGTGCCTGACACAAAGAAGAGCAGAGCTCTCCATGCACTTGGAAATTGTTCGGTAACAAGAAGCTACCGACAGCAATCGCTTCTCTTCCCAAACGTATAGCTTCTCTTCTTTTTGTTCTGGTAACAGTTCATTCCCGCAGAGCGATTTTCATTTTCATTATGACCCTGTTGCAGCAGAAACTTAATCTCCCTGAAACAAGAGCCGCCGAGTAGCAATGAGTCACCCTGGTTCCCGTAAGGAAGCCCCTTCAGGAAGCCTCTCTAGCAACGATGTCCTGCGCAGCCCTGATCAGCCGCTGAGCTATTCAGCCTTAACACTGCTGACAGGGTGTAATACTGCCCCAGAAACCTTTGGAGATTGCTTGTCAGACACAGCCGGGGCCTGCCTGTGCCCAGGCAGCTTATCTAGCTGCAGACAGGTCTTGGGCGAGGAAGCCAAGGGAAAGGGGGTACCCTCTTGGCTATAAATGGCAGGGGACCAAAAGGTACGGGAGTCATTTCGTGAGCACCAGTGGCAACCTGGAACGCAGTCAGAAAAAATAAAGACCATCTCTGGGGATCGTGAAGCCAGGTGAGAAGCTGAGCTGCTAAAAACAATGGTGCTGCTGTGAGTGGCCTGGGGAGAGGGGAGGCGTCGAGGACAGGTTGCAAGCAGGGGGGCACAGTGAAACTAGTGTGCAAGTTGCCAAAGAGGAGGCAGCTTTCGAGCACTGCACAGAGCCTGTAATGAAAAGGGCTCAGTATCCCAGAAACCTTTGGCCCCAGGATGACAGGCATTTTTCAGGTGGCGATAGGGACACAGTACATTTGCCATTAATTTTTAATTGTAATGGAGTATTCTGTAGTGATTGGTAGTTTCTGCTGTACAGGCTGCCTGCAGCATGCAGCGGCCTGCTGGAAACCTGCTCTCTTGTAAAGCTGCTACAAGAACACAGAGGGACCGGAAAACATTTCTAAGGCACTGCTGGAATGCTGAAAAAAAAAATAAAAAATCATTGTTACACAAATTGAGCTTTCCTGTAGAAGTGCTGCTACTAAATCGTAGTTTTAGATCTTCATTTTAGTTTCCTTAGACACACGAAGGTGGTATGTGTCTTGTGCTCCACTGGTGCTGAGGAAATGCAGGCCCTGTGGTTCCTGCTGGGGCCTGAGGCACGGCCCTCCGGCATGAGGTGAGGTGTAGCTGCTGGGATGCTCATCTGGGGCTCAGAAGAGAGGGATTGGGTTCCACGTGCAGCCACAGGCCTCCTGTGGGCCGAATTAGCCGAGGAGCTGAGTGTCTGGAGGAGCACCCCTAATTTCAGAGGGAGCATGCTGGAGGATTGGGTCCTCCAAGTTAGGTTTCTGCTTTGTTCTCTTCACGTGACTCCCCTCCCGTCTGCCTTAATCTGACCGCTGTTACGTGGGTTGCAGAAGTCTCTGGGACAAGTATCTGAAGGGGCTGGTGGGCACCACGGGGCTGTCATCTCACTTGGCAGCCACAGGTGAGTCACGGTGACTGAGGCCTGTGAAGGCTGCTAAGAGGGCCCGTTGTCGCAAAGTCCTGCGAGTCCTTTCCAGCCCAGGAGATGTTGCTCCTGCCAGGTTGCAGAGGAATCGATGGAGAAACAAGGCCCTGGTGCTCTGCTCGTGCCTGGCTGGGGGAGCAGTGGTCTGAATTTGGGCCGCGTCAGCTCTGGGGCCTCGCGCAGTGAAATCAGGATGGGGCCGCTGAGAGGGGCAGGCCCGGCACTGCAGGGAGGGCTAAAACTGGTGTTGCTGCTCTCACCACCATGAATTACGTGAAGGAGAAATACTCTGGCCCTGTGCTGCTTGCCCCTCCAGATGGGAGAGCACCAAGATCCTAAATGACTAAAGAAGAGGAAACGAAGAATTAAGCACGGCTTTCTGGATGCTTCCAAGGAAGACATAAGGGCAAAGGACGTCCTGGCACTGAGGGGAAGAGAAAAAAGAAACTTGTTTCCAAGGATTCAACCCTTAAGCACAGTGACGTAGATAGAAGGAGATTCTGTTTGTGGAGCAAGTGAGGAAGGAAATTAAAGACTGGGGAATGAAGAAGCAGCTCACCAGTGCTTTGGGGCAGGGCTAGGTGGTGGGCCTGTCCCTAGGGGAGCTTATCTCCCAAAAGCAGAAGCCACCACCTGTGACTGCTTCACCCGTGGTGCTGGCACGCTGTTGTCCCCAGGCTGGGCTGTGAGGACGTCCATGTGTGTGCTCGTTCATCCTCCAGGCCTGGCTCCGTTCCCTCCCCTAGGGGCTGCGGGGCCGGATGCTTTTTGACTGTTAAATCCATTCATTCTTGAAGGGCTCTACTTCCTTGGAAAGTAAAATACATTCTCGAGAAGCGGGTGACCTAAGCTTTGGGGTATGTCTTGGAAACTGGAAAATGTCCCGTGTGCTTTGTTCCTGCTGCTAGTGGAAGCCCACGGAGGCTGGTTGGGTCTGTGGCACCGTTCTGGCTGCGGATCGTGGCACCTCCCAGATCTTCAGCCAAGCCCAGTACAACTCTTGCAGCCCTCTTCTCCTTGTGGGGTCTGAAAAAATGTCCTTCCTTCATTTCACGAGGCAGCCTCCCCACACCACAGAGCCTGCTGGTGGCTCGGACGGTGTATCTAGCGAGCTGACAGCAGGTTAGCTGCAGAGAGGCTGTCCCCGAAGGGCTGCGAATCCTGTCTTAACCAAGCAGGCTGGTGCTTCTGCTTCTCCGCATCAGCAATGAGCAGTTGCCGCAGGGGATAGAGCAGAACTGAGAAAGGAAAACAGCAGCGGCGGTGACCGGAGTGCTGCACGAAGCCTCCTGGCCTGCCTTGAACTACTGAGCCGGGCACCAGGAGCTGCCCAGGGTGGGCTGATGACCTCTGTCAGCTCCATGGCCAAATCCTGCAGAGAGGACGGGAGGCAGGCAGGTAGGTGCCATTTACCCTGACCCTCTCCAAGGGCTCACTGTGATTCCCATATTTCTCTACCTTGCAGGGGGTGGGTTTTTTTTAACTCTGGAAATCTCACTGTCCTTGAGTTCAGAGTAGCAGCCAGGGCCAAAGACCCAAAGGGACAAGGCAGAAGGTCTCCTAGGTGGGAATCTTTTCCCACATCTTGCCCTTTTGCTCCTCTCCACAAAGACAGGCACCTTCCCGTGTTCTGCCCTCTTTCAGGGATTAAGCACTAAAAATGCAGAGAGGCCTTTGTACTGAAAAAAGGCTGAAAACTGCTGTAGCTACTGGAATATGTCGGTTGTCAGCAGCACTAGACCCAATGCTCGTCTGATCTGGACTTCTGTGAAAAGGCACACAGAAAGTACCTTCAGTATCATGCAGATGATGCTATTGATTGCAGGGCTTTGGGTGCCTGAGCCACGCTGGGAGGGGGGTGAGGACGAGATCGGTGCCAATAAAATGTTACCGAATTAGCACCATTTATGCATTGTTTAACAGATTTTCTGCACAAGGCCAGAACTAATTTGTAATTGAGCAGCGGAGGAGCTGTCTGCAGGCAGCTGGCTGGATTCAGGGGTGACTCAGCTCGCTACGCATGTGTTCCCTCAGATCCAGTCATTTCCCTCCTCCTGCTCAGCTTTTCTATCTTAAAATACATTAGAAGAAGTAACTGAAAGTACAGGCCTAGCACTATGATATGGGGTTTGGGTTTCCATGAACATCCCAGGTTTTCTTTTGGGAAAAGCAATGTGCAAAATCTGTAAAGAAAATAAAATAAAAAGTTGGATTAAGGGGTTTTTAATTCTCTGTTTGCATTTGTGGAGTAAGACTCACGATATGGAGCAAAAGCAGCAGTACAAAAGGACAGACACGGGAGTTTGCTGGTATAGAACTGAAGCAAAACATAACCTCAGTGTTGATGATGTTACTTTTCAGATGAGCAGCGTGGAAAGGCACTCCCAAGCAATTGCAAATGCTCTACACCCTATCTATCATGTATGCAGAGTCAACCCCACGCGTGAGCACTGCTAAGCAGATCTCCACCTGCATTCCTGCAGTACCAATGTTTCTGCATTTGCCCGTGTATGCCTGGAGCATATCTGGTGGCTCTTCAGGCTGAGATGCTCTACAGCTCTTTCCCTGGCAGTTAAAAGGAAATTTGTCCATCTCTCTAGGAAAAGATCAGGGAGAGCAGTGGGAGACTTTGAACACTTGATTAATTTCTTTCCACTCCTTCTCTGTGAAGGCAGGGAGCTCGGGAGACCTTTGCCTTTGGCCACACCATCTAGCAGAAGCTTCCCAGGCAGAGTCCTTCCCCGGGGAAAGCTGGGGTAAGAACAAAACTTGTGTAGCTGTGAAGAAGATCTCAAAGCCACCTTTTGATGGCCAGTGCGATTTTTCACAAGAGCTGGCTCCACAGAATTTTTTATTGTATTTTAAAATACATCCCTGCTCATGGGTGGAAGTGGGTTTCTTGCACCTGTATAAGGAAAAAGCCTCTTCCTGCAGGTTAGGAAGAACTTGAAAGCTTGTGTAATGTACACCAGCATTTCAGCAGGGACGTTCCACTGATCTTTGCTCCAGCAGAACTAATATTTGCTTCATCTGTTTTGAAATGAATAAGAAATTCCAGCAGCTGCCATCTCAGAGGAGTAGTGCAGAAGGGTACGGTTAACATCCAGCATTGTATTGAGCCCCTGGGATTGCCAGGCAAGGAATCTCTCCACTAATGATGACATTTTTAAAAACACTCTGAAGGTTTGATCTTGGTCCCATTGGGCGTTTTGCCATAGATCTTAATGGCTCTGTGGCTGATCTCTTAATCTCTAATGCACCTGTGCAAACTTGACAGTTTATTGCAATTTCATGCTTTTTGGAAATCGTCTAACACTAATGCCATAAGAGAGATCAAATTTTAAGGTCATTAGCTCAGGACACAACAAATAAATAGTGAGAGAAAACAATCCGTAAATGTCATATTTGTTTAACACACAAAGTAGCTTCTGAAGAGCAGTTATCCTTATGTCTAAAGGCAGCACGAAAATTACATTCTGTGCCTAGGAAATGTGAATCTGAAGTGAAGAGTATAACATGGTTTGTAGTCTTCTCTATTCTATTCCCTTTCTCCTCATTGTTTCCCATGCATGCATCTGACTTATTCACCAATATATTCAAATCGCAGGACAGGATTCAATGCAAAAGACTTCAAGTTCTCCTGCAGCTGAGCTTTAGTAGCAGTGTGCTTTGCTTTGAGGATAAACACTGCTTTTTAGCTGCTATTCCCAACAGAAGGAATTGTGTTAAGTGGGAAGACTTATCCCTTCTCCCCGTCACTAGAAAAGACACAGGACACTTAAGTGTAACCTGAGGCAGAAACGGGTGAACCCTTTATCATTGAATCATGTCTGTTCCAGCAATATTTGCACTTAAAACTGAGCTCCAAGCCTGACAGTGGTTCACTTGCGTAGGCAAGCCTCAACCCATCACCAGAAATGCCATTAGGGTGGGAAAATCAGTAGAAAGACACACAAACATTCATTCTGCTAGTGATTAGATAGGGGAACAAGACAAGTGAGGGGACTGTAAGCCTCCTGCCCTCCTGTGTCCCCGTAAGCTTTGCCTGATGGAGTGCATTTGACAGATGGTGTGATGAGGAGAGGCCACCCACCCCCGCCACTGCTGGAAGATCAGCATCTGCCTGGCTCTTTGCCCCAGGTATTTCAGGGTCACTGATACATTTTAATTTGGTCTAGCTTCTCTTTAGGCTTCTCTTTAGGTGGTCTTCCAGATGTCCTGAAGAGGACCTCTGAAGATCAGATTAGTGGTGTCACCACAGCTTCAGTACACAGCGTAGTTTTTGCCAGTAAAACCTCCTCTTGTGGCCCATATCACTCCAAGACAGGGTGTCCCCACCACAAAAGCAGCTAGGGGCCCTGGCACACTCCTGACAGCCCATGAAGGTGCTCTTAGAAAAGACTTCTTCTGCCCTTCCCTGTGTACATAAAATCAGGGCATGGTATTGTGTTATGATTCCCCAAATGAGAGGCTTTGTCCTTCTCTGTCACCACCTCCCCTTCCTTGCCTTAATTCTCATCACAGGATACACTCTCCAGCAGTCCTGGAGAGCTTGTGGGGAAGCACAGATTCACAGATCCAAAAGAAACCCCAGTTTCTTTCTGAGCAATCTTTTGGAAGATTTGAGAAGTCATTTACAGTGCCTTTCCCACGGGTGAAACCATTCAGGGGACCAAACCCTCAGCTCTTGAGATGGATATTTTGTAAAAAAGTCACCCTGCCCTACTTCAGGCATCCAGCTGAGCTGGTAGATTTGTCAGCTCTCCAAAGACTGAATGGACCCCAAAGTGAGTCATTCAAAGCACCCAAGTGTTTCTTGGTTTATGCTGAGCATACAGGGCGTTGAACCTCCTAAAGCAGTGGGTGGAATAGGTAAGTGTGGTGTACAAGTTGGATGGGATGAAATACACATTCCTTTACGTGCTGCAGGAATGCCGGGCTATCAGCAAGCCCAGATAAACTTCAGTAATGGATAACTGTTACAAGATGTTGTGTCACACTTGGGTTAAGCATGACAAGAATTTCCCCAGTGTAAGAAGATGACGTTTGCTGGAAGTATGTACTTTTTTTTTTTCTTTCTTTTTTTTTTTTCTTTTTTGCTTGCTTAAAATATTTGTTTATTCATTCCAGAGAAAGTTAACACTGTGAATTTACATTTTATAATGTAAATGTTAGTCTGCTAGGTAGTTTTTCTTTTTGGCAACATTTCTCTGAGTATTAGCAAAATGTTTAATGGTTGTTTCATTCATTACAATTTTATGTGTTTCCTTAACCTTGCAACTCAGCAGGGTGACGGGGCTCCAAGCGGGGCTTTGCTCTCTTTACGATGACGTCTTTTTGCTTCTATCAAGCCCAGTGACTCAATTTCAGTTGATTTGTACACCACAAGTTTCAGCCACGCTACGGTGTGGATGCAATTTAAAATAAAGAGAGACAAAACCAAGTGTGTATAGAAAAACTGTCGCTTTTGTCATGTGAGAGGATTTGGTGTCTTTGGTAGGGTGGAAATGTGAAGTGCCTGATTTGCTTCTGAGTGGCAGGTGCAAGATGTCAGGAGCCTCCCAGGAGCTTACAGCCCGACACACTGCCGTAACTCACATCAGCAGTAATCCAGACATTCCTGCCCAAAACGTGCAAGCAATCAGCTCTACAGAAACAGCGAGAACGGCGTCTTCTGTGGACAGGTCCTTTTCACTCTGCAGCAGCTGTACCAGCCAGAATCACAACCCCTAAGCCAAAATCCCCTGTCTAGCTGTGAACACCGCCAGACACACTCAGGAAAGATGCTGAAGATCTGGGGAATGGGTATATCTGGGAGGGTTTGGGACACTTCTTCCTGAGCCCTCCTGTTTGCTGTCATCTGTGCTCTGAGGCATGAGTACTTCCCTTGGCCTTTGCCACGTGTTCCTTGGCCACCGCCCTATTTTTTGGCAGGAACATGCACTGCAGTGTCTCTCCTGCCCCATAACAAACCCCTACCATTGCTCCGGACCCCTCTTCTGTGCCACATTGCCCCGAGCAGGGCCTCGGTGAGGCTTGCCAGGAGGCACTCGCTCCCGGCCTGTGGTCCTCCCCCATCCCATGGCTGCATGGCCCCATCCCATGGTCTGGTGGTGGAGCCGCTCTCCCCTTTTTGGGCTTGTAGATGTTAATGAAGCTCATACTGATCCATCTCTCTTGTGGTATTGCAGGTGATAAGGAAGCTTATATGGATCCAGACGGAGGTGGGACAAGTCTGTGGAGAAAAATCCACTAGAGTGTCACCAGGCAGGTTGTAGGCCTCACAGCTGGCTCAGGAAATCCCTGAAACACAAGTGGCTGTAGGCTGGAAGTGCAGGTAGTAGCAGCATCAAATATAGTTGCCTTGTGCCCGGAGGGCCAGGGTTGCTCAGCAAGGCTGTGTTTTTGCCCTGCCACGTCTTCATCAGCACTGTGGGCTTCACCTGTTGGTGCCCTCAGCTCTCCACCTCCGCTTCGCACCAGGCTCGCTTTCCTTCTGTTGTGCTGCCCGTCTGCTTTTGTCCACTGCTGTCAGACAGGTGGGACACCCGAGCTGGGTCAAAACCCACGGATGTTGTGTTATCATGTTTTGTAATTACTTCTCTGCTGAATCCATTGCCTAAGCCAGTCCAAAACTAGGCCCCACAGGCAGCGGTGCTACGTAGTGTGAGGGAATGACACCGGACAAGAAGGAAGGATTATGCTGATTGCCAGAGCCAGCATAGCTGCTGATGGCTTTGTATTGTGAAACCAGAGCCTGTTAGTCCTGGTGTTACTACGCCCACAGGAACCTTTACAGCTCAAGGCTCAGCTGATGGCAACAGCTCCCCGTTAAAGTGAGAAGCGTGCTAATTTGCAGCAGCAGCAACGAGTAATTGCAGAGAATACCCCGTGGCTCCAAATACTCCACATCAGTCTGACCGGGCCTGTGAACACACTGCTCTGCTGTGGCAATGAGATCTGTAGGCTGCTGGCGCTGTCATGCCTTTGTAGTCAAACAGGTACAGATCTGAAACACGTTTTCTTCTTTTCACAGTTATCATCGTCAGTAAAGCTCCAAATCTCTCCCCACCAAATCCAATGCTGGAGTTTTTCCAGGTTTGAATCCGTGGCTTTTAAAATCCCTGGGATGTTTTTGTATTTCTCTGTTAGGAAAAAAACAAAGGAATTATATAACTATATAGGTGTCTCTATATACCTATGTATGTATCTATATAGTTACATAACTGCTGAGAAGAGTAAGTCCTGCTATCTTACTGATATTAATCGAAAAAATAAATAAAAAAGGTTCCGTGCAGAGCAGCGAGCATATCAGCCGGGGAAATGCTGTTGTAAAGCAATAGTGGCCAGATTCCCCTGTGTGCTCTGATTGCTGTGCAGCTTTCCGGGAATTCAATGTAGCCCTAAACCCAGCTTAACTAGCTGCTCTGTGCCACGGCGGCTGCTCCGAGCGTGTAGCTGGACCTGTCGATTTGTCCCTGTATAAAGCAGAGATTTCTCAAACGCATAGTGCAGCCTCCTGCTGCTTATGAAGCCTTCCTCTGTGGCTTGTATAAGCCCAGCAATCAATGCATGATACACGGCAGCAATCGATACATCACTGTCTATTTCCCTACTGTACATCCACCCCTTTCCAGCCTGGCATCCTGCAATTCATTGACCCTCTGGGGTAAAATTTCCCTTTGGAAGTGGAGTGGCCTTCTGTATCACCAGCCACTCTGGAAACCTTAGAAATAGGTCTCTGGGGAAAAAGCTGGTGTGTACTTGAAGTATTTCTCATACCTGAAAATCCCAAACCAAGCCGCTCGTGCTGGCTTGCTTTCGCAGCCATGGCCCCAGCATAGGGGGGACAGGGTGGGGACTTGCTTCCTGGCCATGCTTTCCTAGCAGAATTATGGACCTACAGCAGAGACCTCATTTTCTCCAGATGACTCAGGAAATACCCTCCCCATCAGCTATTATTGCTTAAATAATAGGGAGGGAAGTGCAACTGACTTGAGCAATATCTGAGGTACTCCATAGGGCACATCCCAAATCTTGTATAGGGCAAGGCTGCTAAGACAGCTGATTATAATGTCACTCGGTGGGCGTATACGCTTCTCTTTGTGCCCCAGAGTGATGAGGTCATGTGGAAAAATACAGATACATATTTAGAAGTCGGCAAGCTGGTGAGCAGAAATATTACAGAATCTCTTCCTAAGCATGGGCCCGTGCTGCCAACGGTTGTGCATACATTTAACTTGAATAATAGGGCTTCTAGGTAGGAAAACATGTGTACAAATGTTTGCAGGATCAAAACCTTCAACGTTAAGTTTCCAGAAAGTCTAGTCCAGGAAGGGAAAAGCCTGTCGAGGGAGAGGTCTGCTGGGATTTGATTTATGAACAGGACATCCTGCTTAGTTCTGAGATCTTGCAGATACGATTCTAGTTGGACTGCTGGGTTATTGTGATGGCAAAGAAAAGGAGCTCACCCTCTCCCTTGCCTGCTAGAGGCCACTCCAACCTATCTGGGCATCGCATCAGTGCTACACATTTGGCATTCTTTATTGCATTTCATCACCGCTGTTTACTAAGTGATGTTAAAAATGCACGGCATGTGTCCAGCTCCGTGCAAGCAGACTGGCGTGCCTGTCGTTAATTAGCAAGCTGCATGCTGTCATTGGTGTAATGAAGCTCAGTGCTGGTTCCACGACCTAGCCACAGGAGAAGACTGTCCAGAAAGCTGGGGCAAAAGGTAGAGAGCTCTTAAGAGGATGCTTCCAGGCTCCTCTGCAGCTGCATCTACACAGGGTGCCATGGGGAAGAGAGAAAGGATCCACGTCATTCTCTGGTAGGAGATAAAAGACATGCTCTGGGGTGGTGATGTTGACACATCTTCCGTGGCCTCAACATGGTCACAACTCCGCAGTCACAACAAAGAGGCTTTAGAAAGCTGCTGTGCTCTCGGTGCCTTGGGTGCTCAGCTCAAACCGCGGAAGGGCAGGCTGCCACGGGCTGCCAGACTGTCCCCTGGCTTTGGATGGAGTTGCAGTACTCCAGCACCTCGAGCTACTTCTCTGCTGCACAATTACGTGGTGCCAGGGCACATTCCCAGACCTTACGGCTGAGTCATCTACACTCTTAAATTGTTAGGATCTCTGAAGCACGTCTGTGGTCCTTCAGATGTTTCCCAGGCATGGCTTGGAAGCCAGCAGGGCCTGGATACCCTTCTTGATAGGCATTTGAGGTGAAACTGCCTTGGTTTGACAGAGAAGAAAGCTCAATAGTCTGGATGTGGAATATCCCATCCCGGCCAGCCTCAGTGCCAGAGGACAGACCTGGGCATGTCTGATTCACCGTTACAGACATAGCCTTGGTGTCCCCAGCTGCCTCTCTTCAGGATAGAGGGCTCTTTTATTAAACAGGAGGGTTACAAAGGATTGTATAGTGCTCTAAAGGTCAGTGCTGCTGTTGACTGTTCAACTAAATATAATACAGTGTGGCTTGATGGGAGCTGGTAAGGAAGGAGGTGGGTAAACTCGCTCCTCTGGCTGCTTCCTCGTGTGTGAAGGAAGGAAGTGTCCGAATTAGAAATGGGCAAGCTGTGTTTACCTGTATTTCCTTCTAGCTACGACACTGACTAAGCTAACTTTTTACCTTGTTCCATTCCCTCCGTGTCCCTTATTCCCTCTTTCCTCTATCTGTCCCCGCGTCCCCACAAACTAACGTTGAATCTCATACTTTGTTGGGCATTGCAGAAAATCTCAAGCCCACCGCGTTGCCAGTGGACAAGTTGAGCACGCTGTCAGGAGTAATTCATCCAGCCGCAGATTAACAGAGGAGTCCTGCAGGCACAGTTTTCTCCCTACCTCATTACTTTGCCTCTGAGTGAATTCCTGCAGTTAATCTTTGTGCTTCGTCGTTTTGCTGGAAGTCATGGCACTTCATCTTTACCTCCAGAGACAGCGACACCAAACCAGAAACCCCATGCAGCTGACATGCAGCCACCTTGCAGAGCCTTAATGTATCTTCCAGCTGCTGATGTACAGGTAGCTGTGCCATCTCCAGGGCGAAGAACTTCTGCCAGGCTGGCTGCCCGCAGCTTTCCCTTGGAAATCCCCCATTTCTAACCTTGTAAGTAGCCCAGGAGGTATGTGAGGTTGCTAAAATTAAAATGGGAACAGGGCGCATGGTATGACAGCTGTGTGACCTTTGAATAAGTCATTAATCTAAGGGAGAAGCCCTGTGCTCCTGCCCCACAGCTGTTCCAGCATGGGCATGGCCCTCAAACACAGGGCTGTGGGTCTGGGAGGCGGCAGCTGGTCCATCTGTAAAGTGCTTTGTCCTGGTCTCTGCCCTGCCCCTTCCCCACATTTTTGCTCAGTTGTCCTGTCTCCTTTCCCCTCTCAGCTCTCCAGGGCCATGGCCCCAGCAGTGACCCCCTCTTTTAAGCAGTTTTGTGCTCAACTGGGCTTTCTTTTGCTCCCAGCTCCTGCGATTCTCTGCTGCCAGCTGTCTCACGCCAGCCTCCTCCGCAGCCAGCTGGGCCTGGTGACACCAAGCAGAGCCCCAGCGCCCAGCCTGCCCTCCCGCTGCTCGGGATTATTGTGCCCAAGCCCTGGGTAGGGCTGCTCGGACAAAAAAGAGGGCACAAGGTGAAACCCACCTTTGCTTTTTAAGCTCTGAACAGAGTTTCACACTGTGAAGTGGCATGGGGCAGGTGCTACCCCAAAAGCTGATGCACTAGCCGGAGGGTGGGTGAGAGGGCATGCTGTTGTTTTGGCACTGGAGGTAGGCAAATGAGGCACAGAAGGTTTCAGTCTCAAAGAGGGAGCCCATAGCAAATTTTGGGATGAAATTTTTCGTGGGGCTGGATCCAGCCCCAAGCAGGGCATCCTGGAGGAGCTGGCAGGGAGCAGTGGGCACTGGGACGGACACGTGGCAGCAGAGGAGCTGCCGCCTTTTTGCTCAGACAGAAGCGCTTTCAAGGTGACTTTGAAAGGGTCTGCAATATTTTGAGCAGTTTTTCCATGTCTGTCAGTGGAGACTCCAGAAATGAAGTGACATGCCTGATAGCAAGCCTCATGAGACAGATCCTCCGCCAGTGTAAATCAGCAGTCGTCCCCTGCTCCCATTTATTACTGCGCTCACTTATGGCCCGTGCTCCCAGCTGTCCTGCCAGGATGGCAAGAAGCAGTGGAACAAATCCAGGTGTAATTGCTTCTCGCAGAAAAAACTGCAAGGAAAGCAAGCTCACTTAGCGAGCATAAATCTAGGTCTGATAGTTTTCTTTTCCTTGAAGGAAAGCAGAGTTATGGTGCGAAGGCAGAAAGAAAGGAATGCCATAAAACAGGCGAACAAGGGTGGATGGGTTTGCCATCTCACGGCCTTTTTTTCCTACATCCTCTTGCCACATCACAGCTAGCATAATGGACTTGGAGAAAACCTGAGGGAATGGCTACATGAACTGCTTTCTAAAGAGCCCGGGCTAATACTCATCATTACTTTGTGTGGTTTTTTTTTTTTTTCACCAGTGCCACTCCATTGATTTTCACTGCAGTGACACAACTGTAAAACAGGCTTAATGTAGTGCAGAATCAGACCTTATGTACCTAAATTTGTTTTTCAGAACTGCTTTTCTTACAAGGAAGAAGCATCCCCCCGACTTTAAAGGTAAGCTCCGTATGCTCACTGCAGCATGAAGATCTGTGGGTATAAATCCTGTTTAGATGACTTTATAAAGCACTGATGTACTCCACAGCACCAGGATTTAACCTTGGGATGTTCATTTTCTGTAATGTGATTAAGGAGCCTTTCCCCCTGCACAGCAGATATCTAAGCGGTTTTTTGTGTACGGAAGAGGAGCAATTGTCCGGCTTTACGCAAATGAGGCGCTACTTCAGTGCTTGCCCTGTGAAGATACTTCAGTTTCAATGGGCTTCAAGATTGCACTTTTGTGTTAAGTGGAGCTGTGATCTTTTTCCAATGAGTGTTGCTATGCAGGGCCAATTTGTGACGTCCATTATTCTAAAATAAGTAACTTCTGCACAGCAGAAATATGCTCCACTTGCACTGCTAATCTGTCTCTCACACAAAGGCGTGTTTGGAAGAAAAGTTATTTATTGCAAGTAATAAATGCAGGTTCTCAAAAGCATTTATAACTTAGTTTCCAGAGTCAAAGCGCTCCAGTTTGAAATAATTTCCTTTCAATTTTCTGTATTTTCAATCTCTTTCCTGGCTGTTTTAGACCATATATCGCACACTTAATTATTCTCCAAAGGAGAGTCTCAGCCATTGAAAATAGAATATACTTAGCAAAATTGCTCATGCCAGAGTCTGTCCTTCAGGTATCAACTATTGCGTGCTATAAGACAGAAAACCTGGCTCCATGTTAAATAAGCATGTCGCATTGAAGTCCCTAGCCTCACATGTGCAGGTTTTAGATCTCGTCTGTGTGGTTTCTCAAGTCTTCTCACCCATTGGCATGACAGTCCTCTGAATGTCCTCTGGTGGAGGATGGAAACTGCAGTTAACACTTACCCACTTTGGAATCAGAGCAGAGCTGGGGTGCTGTGGGATCGGAAAGCAGTTTGTCCGTATTTGTGTACAGGACATTTCCCTCTAGATAAGCTGCACCACTGTAAGAGCCGAGCTGTTGGAATTCTTCCCAAAAGAACCCAGAAACTTTCATTTCATTAGAAATCACGAGTTACTCCCTGTCCAGGGCTCCACTTTCTTGAGGCTAGAGGGCTTCATATGATTTTTATATGACTGTTCTCAGGAAGAGGAAATGAAAACATACCAGTATTTGGAACAGTTCATCAGGTTAGTTTGGGGTTTCTTTGTGGCTTTGGCCACGAGTTACCATGGGACCGGGAAGTGCAACTGAATAACTCCATGTCAGCAAAAAAAACGAGTGGTTTGCCCTCCTGTTGTGCTCCTGTGTGAGGCTCATTAGCGAGGCCGGCCCTTTCCCTGCAGCAGCAGCTGGCTGTGGATGTGCAGCTGCACAGCTCTGTGCCTTGGGCATGGGCTGACTGCAGCCTCGTGGTGTGAAGGGTTTGCATGGGGATGGAGCGCAGCTGCACCCCTCTCTTCTTCAATAATCGCAAACACATTTATAGCCGCCCAAGTGGGTATGGGAACAATTAGCAAAGTGGAAAAGAATGTTTACAGCAAATAATTCATCGGCTTAAAATCCCTACCTGTCTGGTGCGTTAGGAGGGGGTGAAACCACACGCATTCCTGTTGTCTCTGCCTTGGGAGGGCAGGCAGAGCTTACGGTTCAAAGAGGTCACACAAAATCACTGTGGCAGTGCTGGGAATACCTGCATTTCATTCTCAAACTCCTTCCAGTATTTCATCCATTCTGGCAGATGGTATTAGTCAAAAGAGGTTTCTCCTGTTCTCTGAGAGACCTTCTGCTTGACAGCTCTGTCCTCTGAGGAAACATTCATTCGCAACAAGTTTGGCTTGAATCAGTTTGGCTTGATTTTCATGTTTTCTTATAGCCCACAGCAAAACTTGTACCCCAGTGTCACTTGTTTCCACAAACATCCCTACAAAACGCAGGGCAAGCTGCGTTGGCTGCTCTCCACAGGGCTGGAGAACAGAAGACCCAGCCATACCAAGCAGTTCCTTAGCAAGGTGCAAAGTGCGTGCGAGACCCCAGCTCGGCAACTGAATTCACCAGGTATAAGCCGCCCACACATGCATCAGGCACGGGGCCATATGCAGGGGGCTACAAGTAGCTGGTAGTACAACATGAGCTTGCACGTCCAGCCACTTACACGGCACTGGTGCATTGCTGCTGCAGCCTGTTTTAACTGGGCGATGGGTTGCATGGCTGGCATTTGTTATTGCAAAGTACAGCTGTGCTTACATTGCTTCTGGAGGAGGAGGAGTTCCTCCGGATGGCAGGGCTTTCTTGGGACCTTTCCTTCCCTATCAGCCAGGCTGCTGTAAGCAGCGTGTAAAGGGAGACTGCTAAAAGCCGTGAACTCGTCTGAAAAGGCATGGCTTGCTTCTCTTTCACTTCCCTCCTCTGGACATGGCTCCAATATGAAGCTGATATTTATGTGTTTATAACGTATACTCACAGGGGTGGCTGGAAAACACTTCAGGCACCGCGATCTGGTCAGTGCTTGTCCCAGGAGTGGTTTGAATCCAGCCTCACACTCTCCCATGAATATCTGGAGGGCCGTTGGATTCTCTCGTGCTTATGAGGCTTGTCGATAACTCACCATAACTTTTTTTGGCTTGTTCTGGAAGCTGGCAATTGAGCTTTGCTTCCAGAAAGCTTGAGTTGTTACTCCTGGGTTTAGCTAGCAAATATAAACGAGGGTTCAAGTTAGTTTACTTATCCATAAAAGATACGCTTTATTTTTTACAGCTATATATACACGTGTGTGTGTGTTTGCGCACACACATAAAAAAGAAATATGGGCTGTTCCCTTGGCCTCATCCCACTTTCCATGAAAAGAGTGTTCCCCTGGAAGCTGTAGCCGTTCACGTCTCGCAATCTGCCACCTGTCAAAGCAATCTAAGATTTACTAGTGACAACTGAGTGCTAATGCCTGCCATCCTTGCCCTGCAAATAGCCCATGCATTCCCAGTCCCCTGGCTCTTACGTCAGCTCTCCTCCCCACGATTAGTTCAATCCCAGCCAGTCACCCAGTGGCCATTTGGAGTGATTCACTCTTAGAAGCGCATATCTTCGACACTCACTAAAACTTCAGGGGGAAAATGAGTCATTTCATGTTATAGAAAGTCATATCTTGCCCTCGGTATTTCTATGTATACATGAGCGATAATCATTTATTTTTAGATAAATTTCTCCAATATAAATGCTGCTTGCTTCGATAAAGGTCGCCTTGAGAGCCACATGCTAATATTCGGCTTATTGCACGAACGCTGCAATACATTATTTATTTATTCATTCACTCACTCATCCGCAGCAGTGCAGTGGGATGACAGGGAGCTATAGCAGGAGCTCATTGTTGGGAGTCAGCCTGGAGACAGGGCCCCTGTTGCTAGGCTTATCTGTTGAAATGTGCTTTCAATAGTGCAGTGAAATCATCTCCTCTCTGGCACTTTCTTGCTGGTTTAATCACTTGGGTCTGCCTCCTCGACTGTCCGGTGATGAGTGTTTTCAGGACTCAAGGTCAGAAAACGCTGGCTTTTCAGGGAGGACCGTCGGACCATGTCTTTGTCATGGTGTCCTGGAGAAGCCCGGGGCCTTGTTCGGTCTCGTCACCATCCCAACAAGCCAGCGTTGCACTTGTGGGTGGGCCTGGTGTTGGTCCGGGTGTTGTGTCGTGCCGGTGCCACCCGCAGCAGCTTTGTGTTGGGACCTGTGGCAGTTTGGGGTCCTGCCACTCCTGACATTGCACCGACGTAGCTGAGCTGCCGTGCCCTCTGGACGGTAGGCCTCACTTTTCACACAACTCCCAGACACGGCAGAGCTCCTGCCCTGGGGCAGCTTGGTCTCACCTCGTCCAGTGTCCCCTGTGGAGGTTTATCCCTTGCCCCAGCAGTTCCCGAGGGACTGGAGCAAGCACAAAACCTCCACCGTCTCCTGAAGACATCTGTGGAGAAAGGAAGGGGATATCATCTGGACATGAGAGCCATGTCAGGGCCCTGCCGACCGGGAAGCAGGACAGCTTCCCACCATATTTAAACATCTTCAAGAAAAGGTCTCTTGAGTTTTATATGCATATGTGTGTTTATATTATAAATAATGTAAAAAATGGTGTTTAAAAATCCAGATGAATAGCTACGTGTCCCAGGGGGACGATTACTGAATTGTTGGTTTGTTCACTCCCAGGGAGGGGCAGTCAGTTGAGCTGCCTCATGTGCCAAGCTTGGCCCATGCCTTTCTCATTTGAGCCTCCTGCCCTGTGGCACACATCTGGGGGGAAATCCCAAAGCCTTTGCCCTTCCCCATGGATGTGTTCCTCTCCTCTCCTCTCCTCTCCTCTCCTCTCCTCTCCTCTCCTCTCCTCTCCTCTCCTCTCCTCTCCTCTCCTCTCCTCTCCTCTCCTCTCCTCTCCTCTCCTCTCTCTCCTCTCCTCTCCTCTCCTCTCCTCTCCTCTCCTCTCCTCTCCTCTCCTCTCCTCTCCTCTCCAGCCCAAGGACAGAAGCACAGCATAAAACACAGCCCAAAACGTGACTCTCCCTCCTCCCCATCCTCCAGCAGTTAAATATGATTTTGGATGTAAACTATCCAGATTAAAGAGATATCTGGGATATTTTACCATCATGCTGGCTCCCAAGTTCAGTAAACACTATAAATCACGGGGCCAGATACAGCTCTGACTGAACTTTCACATCAAACTTTAGCTGGATGTTGAAATAAGGTGACATACCGATTTCAAGAGTTCTGACTTATCCCCTATTGGTGTTTATGTAAAGAGAGTTCAATGCGTGGTCTTATCCCTGCATCCCGGAGATACTGCCAAATGTTTCTCAAAGCGATGTTTTCCTGCTCTGTCTTGTGCCGGTCAGCAAATCTCCAGGAGGAGAACGGGTCTCAGACAGCATCTGTGTAGGAGCTGTTTGAGCACCGATGTTATCATTTTGGCTCAGGGTGACAGAACAAAATTATCAGAAAACTAAGTAACAGGCTCATTGTCTGCTCTATTTGAAATCATTTCTGGCAAATAACCGTATCACAGGCAGAAGACCAGACGTCTTTGTGTGGCAGAACAGAGCTGTGTAATGAATACGCGCAGTAAGGATGTAGGACCCGAGTGAGAATCAAGTCTGCGAGACGTCTGTCTACTTACAGTCAGGCTTTCTTGCTCCCTGCAGAGAACAGATGGAAATCCAAGGGAAAAGACAGACAGTGTAAGATAGGAGAGGTGCGCCCCAGAT
This sequence comes from Anser cygnoides, assembly GCF_040182565.1. Taxonomy (NCBI): domain Eukaryota; kingdom Metazoa; phylum Chordata; class Aves; order Anseriformes; family Anatidae; genus Anser; species Anser cygnoides. Next base: position 118,182,714 of record NC_089873.1, on the reverse strand, counting down.
CTGACATTCAGTAGTTTGACCATTTTTACTGCAGCAGCACAACACATTCTGAGCTGGCGTAGCAGAGGAAGTAAGGCGAGTGCTTTGCATACCTCCGTTAGGACATATTTATGTTTTATGTGACTGGATGACATTAAACAGTGGTTCTCATCTCTTTCTGTAGCTGTGAAAGCTGGCAGGGTTCATGCTTCACTAGACCTGCTGGAGTCAACACATCAGCGAGGATGTCTTTGTTGTTTGGCAGCCGTGGCCGAAGAAATTACCAAACCAGATGGAGCCGTGCAGTGCCTCTTGGTATTTTCCCTGCCTGCGGCTCAGCTGCAAAACATGCTCTCCCATCCTGCTTCTCCTACGTTTTTGACAGAGACAAAAAACTTTTCGAGGCTTTTTAATGGCTCCATTCATAGTCTTCAATTTTTTTTAAATCCTTTGTCCTCACTTTGCTTGACCTTTGTACGGTGGAAGACTTTGGATTTTATCCTTCAGGTCCTAAAATCAAGCATGACAGCTTTTGGTTGAACAGTGCCCTGTTAGGACAGTTTTGCCTCTCTAGATGTAAAGACATCAAGAAATGGGGATTGCACAGTGTCCCTTGGTAATGAGCTCCTTGATTGATTGCTCTCACTATTAGATGCCTGCTAGCACAATGTTTTTCTGAATTCAGTTTCCATCTGCTTGTCTTACACCTCCCTCGCCTGCTTTGTTAAAAAACATCTCCACTTTATCCGGCTTCCTTGGCGAGGCACCTGGGCACTTGCCTTTGACTGGCAGAGTAGAAATCCTGACTGAGCTGTTAATCAATGTCCACCTGCAATGGGCATTAGACGGGGACCTCTAAAAAAACTAATTTCTTCCACATCCTTGGTGGTGGAGGATGTTCAGCATCTCTCAGGCAACCTGGGCACTCTGGATGATCCCTTCATGTAAATGCTGTTTACTGGCACGTGGGCATTCCTGTCCCTGCCAACCAAAGGGCTGTCGCGTTATATCAGCCATGTTAGGGGCTGCTTCTTGGCCACACAGCCGCCTCTTTGAAGGTAATTTGGGAACCCTGGGCATAGTGCAGAGGATTTGCTGGGGATAGTTTAATGGAGTCATATGAGGGAAATGAAAGGAGGGAAAGAGGACAGTACATGCCTAGAAATTATTCATGTTATTTATTTGTGGTGTTGCCTTTTTTTTTTTTTTTTAAATTAAAGCAACCCCTGACAGCCTTTTATTTACAAAGAAACATCATGTACTTATCAACAGCAGGAACACAGAACTGTTTGTTGAGCTGCGGCATTTTTAGCTCCTGCTCCCCTGCGCTGCTGATGAGACATTGAGAAATAGTTGTTTAGTGGCCTTAGAGTTGTGTAAATCATTTTAGTCAACAAACTTGGCTGCTCTTTCGAGTTAATGTGCCCTTAAAATGTAACAACATTAGACTATTTGTTTTTGCAACGTTAATCTAAGTACTTTTACTTATAAACAAGAAGCATCTACAAAAAGGAGTCTGCAAAGCACGGCACACAAGTCCAGAGTGTGCAACAGTGTGCCCTGCACAGTGCCAGCCCTTCCTGGGGAGATCACCGTCCTGCTGAACTCTGTGGAAGTGTTTCCATTCGCTTCAGCATAATCAAGATCTGGCACAGCAAGAAAACAAGCTCTGGGTGTCAGCACACTCTACCTCTCCCAGACGTACAGAGGTGCATTTTGGCCCTTTGACAGCGTACATTTTATAATTAAAAAAAAAATATATTTTATTCATGTAAATCACAAGTGGCTCCTTGAGTCCACAGAGAGAAAACGAAGATGCAGATCCCCACAGCTCTCCCATCAGGTCAGAGCCCCCTTTCTCCCATCAGTGAGAGCTACCTATGCCACGGAAGCATGTCAGCAGCTTTCCTGCTGTACAGAGTCTGTCTTGTATTTTGCAGCTTGAACTTCACTCTTTTTTCCTATTAAAGCCCTGCTGGGAGTATTCAGTCATGCAAAGTCGTTAAAGGCAGTGGCAAGGTTTCTTATTGACTTCAGTGGAGTTTGGATCGAGGCCATTTAATTAAGCCACAGAAAAACTGTTTTGCTGTCGTATCTTTTCCTGGTTTAACAATGTTACCCGGATAGGGTCGTATAACCTCCATCCTATGTGGCTAATAAAAATGGCAGCAAAAGCGGCTGGCTGAATAGCCAGTGCCTGAATAGTTGCTGAAAGGTTGTTGCTGTTATTGGTCGAATCGTTTGTTGCCACTTCAACACTTTTTTTTTCTTTCTTTTTGTTGGCAAAGCACCCTGTAACTTTCCCTTTTACTTGGGTGACTGAGCTTTGCCATCTGACATCGTGGCGACACAGGCTGCGTTTATACACCTCTGAAAGAACGGTCTTTGGATGAGCTGTACCCTGTTCCCCACCCGTCTTTTACCTCCGTTCTGCACACTGGACTTCTCTGGCAGGAACCACGAAGAGGCTGGTACGGGCCAGAGGAGAAGCTCCTGACCCTGACGTAAAAACTCACGCAGCCTCCTGTATTGTAGCTATCAGCTATCGTGGTCCCTGACTGCAGCTGGCTTCTCTCAAGTGCGTTTCCCCACAGTGATAACAACCGGCTTCTGATATGAGGACTCAAACGCTTCAGAGGAGCCCCAGCTCCTCTTTGAAAAACACTCAGTATCGCTCCCTCCTCCTGCGACGCTCATCCCAGGTGTTGCTGAGCTCCCAGACACCCGGGCAGAGGCAGCCTGAGAAGAGACCTGCTCGCAAGCAAAGGGCCGCAGGAGGAGGAAGGAAAGACCTGGAGGACCTGTGACGTCCTCTCACACCTTGCACAGACGGTCTGCTTAGGGTTGCCTTCTGAGTCACCCTCCGCAGCACAAAGGCGCAAAGAGGCTTTTGGAGAGGCTTTTCCTTTGTGCCGCCAGCCTCGGTGAGCGGCCGGACCTCCTTCCTTTGGGGCCGCCTCCTCTCTGGGAGGATGTCTCGGGACTTTGGCTCCCGGAGCAGAGCAGGGAAACAAAAGCAGAAACCGAACAGGGAAATCTATTTCCCATGGAAAACCATCAGAAGGAAAGGTTGCCAAGCCCATCCCTACTGTCCCTCAGTGACTGTAAGGATGAGGATAAGGCAGTGAGTTTCGTGTGAGGAAAAATAAAGGCCAGAAGCTTGGGAGGACATCTGAGGGATGCCTTCAGATAAACAGCAGGTAGCGGAAAGGGGCGGGCATCACCTTAAATAATGCAGACTCCAGAGGAAGGAGAGAGAAAATTTGGAGAGGGGGTAACAGGGGCGACTGAGGGTGAAGGTGCTCAGAGCATGGACTGCTGGGGTGGACGTGGGGAAGAAGAGTGAGCAGCCCTTGCAAAGGAAACGGCACGAGGTGGATTAGCAACGGGCTGGATGCGGAGGGATGACTCAGTAGTGATGCCTCCACTAGGAGAGTGGCGAGGGGGAGTCTCGAAATGCTAGTGCAGGGAGGAAGAGGCCGGGCATAGGTGCAAGAAGGAAGGAGGAGAGAATGAATGCAATAAGACCTTCTGGTGGGAAAAAAAAAAAATAAAAAAAAAAATCTCCCTGCCCAAAACTGTAAGCAAATGAATTCAGAGCTATTCACGGCAATGACATCAATTCTTTGCTCCAGAAACAGCAATGGGAATAAGGGGAGAAAGTGGGAGGAAAAAGAGGAAATGAAGGAAATTAATTTTTGGCAGTAAAATTCATCATGAGCACTTAGGTATTTCTGGAAATGTTATTCCAAATTTCCCAAGCAGCGCGGGCCGTGGTTCAACGAGACGGTAAATCAGTTTTCAGGGCACTTAGCACCACTGCCCCCAGATCACACGAAGCAGCACGCTGCTGTTCTCAGTCCCCCCTCTGCTGCTTCGTGTTGAGCAGCCAGCGCGTTTCTGGATGGGCTGGCGCTGTTACGGCAGCGGGCTGCGTGCTCCGTCAGGTGCTGCGTGTCCTCCTGCAGCGGGCGCGGAGCCAGCGTGACGGAGCCAAGCCGTGCAGATGCTGGACCCTGCGTTGAAGATAATTCAACGAGCGAGCGTGGACACTCCGGTTCACCGCCGTCCGGCCAGGGGAACGGCTGGCGCAGAGGGTTTTTTGGTGATGGGTTTTCTGGAAGCCTATTGGTCCCCAGCTTTTGTTGAAATAAATGGGTTGGGAGATGGGGGTCTTCTGGAAACCCCACTGGGTGTCTTTAAAATGTTTCTCCGAGTGCCTGGTTCCCGTCGCCTCCACAGGCTCAAGCATCTCTTTACCCCGTGGCCATGCTTACCCGGGTTATCCCCTCCTGGGGATGCGTTTGTCTGGCAGCTTGTCCTCCAAGGGCTTCCCCGCACGCATGAGGAACGCAGCAGAGCCGCGGTGGTGCCTGAGCGCCATCCCTACCTGGCCAGCGTCCAGGGCTGTATGGGGCAGGAAAGTCCTCGTTTGCAGAGGCTGCAGCCCGTGCCCTGAAACCAGAAGTGACCTCCTGGCCTGCAAGAAGCGCTGTGGAGCCTGGCAGATGCTCACGTGGGGAAAGGAATTGCATCTTCAGCACCCAGCAGTGTGCGGGCAGCTTCGAGGCTTCCTTTGGCGATCCGTGGGTTTTGGAAATGGGCAGTACACTTTTTGGAGTGCTGTGCAAGCAGCAACGCGATCAAGGGCACCTTAGGGTAGAAGCTTAGCTGCTGCAAGAAGCTCCAAGGATGGCGTGGAGTACAGAGAAAGCACCTTCTTTTGAAGGATTTCCTGTCACGAATCTGAAAGGTTTCACACTTCCACAAGCCGAGGACCTTTAAAGAAGAATGTCAAGGCAGGAAAAGAAAGCCCCCCTAAATTGCTCTGGGAGGTGAGCCCGTAAGAGCCATCGCTGGTGCTACATCAACGTGACAGCACTGTAGGGTCAGGTGAGATCAGCCCTAATGGCATCCAACCGGGAGGACGCCTGGGGAGCTGGTGTGAAAGGAGCACTCTGAGCTACTCCTGCCTTCATCGGGGTCGGCCCCTGACAGCCAGGCACTGATTCAAAGAGCTTCCCTGCCCTGAATGGTCCTATAAATATATGTATTTTTTTTTAAAACAGTGAGGAAATGAATGGCCATGCTGAGGACTAAGTGCTCCTCACGCCTGACCTCAGGCACGCTGGCTTTGCCCCAGCCCGTGCCGGCTGCCGCCGAGGGCTCCTCTCCTGCTTTCTCCACGTGCTCCCCTCGCCCTTTCCCCCGCTCCCTTCTCCTCCCTCCTCTCCCCATGATGAAGCCATCCAAAACTCAGTTCCTGCTCTGGCATGGAGCAGGGAACAAGTGTTGAAATCCTGCTCCTTGCTTCTTTTCTCCGAAACGTAATTCTTGCTCGCTGGTCGCCTTATTCTCGGTATATCCCTGCTGGACCCCTCGCCCCTTTCCCCATTCCCAGCTGCTTGGAGATGTCCTTAAGGGACATGGAAGAAGACGTCAGTGCCAGAACAGCCTCCCAAGGGCTGGAAAAGGCCCTGAAGGCTCCTTGTTGGTGCCAGCTCCTCCCGGAGCAGCTGGAGCTGGCCGGCACGGGGCCAGGCACATCCCCTTTGTTCGCACCCACCAGCACAGGCTGCGGCTGATCCACGCGTGTGCACCCCACAAGCCTGCCCAGGGCTCCTGGGGAAACCCTTCAGTTGATGAAATGCTGTTCCTCATGTATTTTGTCTATTCCAACTCAGGATTTAAATACTGAAACAGATATCACAACAAATTTCAGCAGGATCTGTTCTTCTGGGTCTCAGCTTCTTCGCACCCCCAGCTGCTGTGTTCTCTAGAGCACGGCCATTTCCTTTGGGACCACACTTTGTGCCTTTTTTGATGTCTTTCTTTTGGACTCAGCCCGTGACAGGCTTTTAGCAAGATTCTTTCTTTGATAAGCTGTTTAGGCTTTTTTTCCATTGGGTTTTGCCCATGACAAAAGTGATTTACAATTGGGAATCCTTTTCTTGCCTGTTGTTTTTTTTTTTATCCTACGTTTCCTGCCTCTTGTCACCTTTATATTTAATTTCTGCTGGGCTGCCCTCTTTTATGTGTGCTTGCTGCTGCATCGGCCTCTTCAGTCAAGCTGACGTTCAGAAGTTTTGCTGGGAAAAAGCGATTATTTCCCAAACCAGGTTAGGTAGGCCAGGAAAAGCCACGTAGTAAGCAGAATTCGGACCCGCAGAAGAATACAGCTTATTTCATTCGGGGAAGACATTAAAATAAATCTTCCAAATCACCCCCTTCCACATAAAAGCTCAGCCTCCTTTAGGAGCCGTCGCTGACATAAATCAGGCAGCTTAGCTGCTGGTAGGGGCTCTGCAGAGCAGACAAGAGCTCCTCAGCACTCAGGCACAGCACCGTGTGCCTGCTGGTCTCTGTGAAGGAGCTCTTGCTGGCGGTGAAGGAGATTCCTCCCTCCCCTTTAACTATTCCTCCAAGAAAATGCTAATCTGAGTATGTTTTTAGAAGTGTGCTGTCTTTGCAAAGTCTAACATTTGGACAGATCTCTTCCTCTAAGGCAGGAGGTGACATTTTACTCATGAAACACTTCACGCAACCCTGTCTTTTCCTTAATGGCTTGCCATAAAACATGTTAATCGCTTGCAGAACTGCATTTCTGTCACCACTACAGCTAAGATGAACACGGCCCAGTGTCACGGTAATATAATGTTGTACCTGTCCTAAAACCAGACCTCAGAAAAAGTGTTAAAATATCTAACGGGCTGAGCAGGGTGCAGTAGGAGAGACGGGGCCTGCAGGAGCTCACCCGCTCAGACGGGAAGGTCATGATGATGGGGCCCAAAACTGGATGCTATGTGAAGCAGCCCTTCTGCAAGCTATCTCAAGCCCTGAGCGGAGGCTGGGCACTGCATAAAGGCTGCTGCTGTCGATATTTGGGTGCTGGAGAAGAGCCCAACTCTGTGGGTGCAGACCAAGCTCTGTCATTGCACCTCACTTCACCCAGCCTTTAAAGTGGGATAACAACAGCTGCTCATCTCCCAGCAAGATGGCGTTGGCTGTGTTTGGGTAATGTTTTAGGCAGGAAGTCTGAACACGCTTGGGGAAGCTCCGTTTAATTGCTTATGGACTTAAATATAGCGAGTGTTTGTTGTTGTTTTTTTTTTTTTTCCCAGTGTTCTTACTGCATCTGCTAGCCTGGAAAACCTGCCCCCCCCCTCACATGCACTGGCAACAGGGGACTGGTCTTTGACTCACATGCACTGGCAACTGGTCTTTGACTCGCAAGGGTGCAAACCAGAAGCCTCTCCTTCAGCTGAGCGGAGGTGTGTGATTGCCAGCCCTTTGTAAGCGAGAGGACGCTCGCTGCAGACTGTTGTGATTTGCAGAGCAAAAACATAGAGCTTAGTCATCAAAAACCGGGGTTAGTCATCACGAGCAATCTACCTTCCTCTGAAAAATCTAAGGAGGGATAAAAGTTTGGTGAGGTTTACAGGGCATTAAAAAAAAAACCACGGCTACCACAATTGCCGGCATTAATTCTCATCAGGTAGCCTTCCTTCCCCGTTTGATGCAGAGACGTACAGTTTCATGTCTGTCGCCAAACGCTTTAGCTCTGGTGCCCATAAAAGTTTTCTGCTGTAACTGTCTTGTTATCGGACCATCAATGTCCTGACACTTCCTAGTGATTAATCCTGCGTTGAAATGAAATTGAGTTTCCATATATTTGGCAGAATGACCCCAGGACTTCCTATTTGGGGAATACAAAGAATAAGGCATCTGCAGCCTACAGGAAGCCAGAGTCCCTGATTTCCTGCAGAGGCAGAACAAGAACAAACAGGGAACACATATTTCACAGCGGCAGTCGAAAGCGCACGTAAGAGCCCTGGCGGCCCCCATGATGAAAACAATTAGAAGGGGGAACATCCCTGGTCCCGAAATTATTTGTGGGTGTTTTGTTACATACACAATATGCCATTAGAAAATGGTTGTAGTTCAAGTTAATGCTTTTTCCAGGTGACTATTAAACTTTCCCTCGGCATATGTCTTATGCTTTGCATCAGCAAGATTGTGCTTGTAAAGCAAGTGGGTTTTACATTGCTACTTGCTGCGCTAGGCTCTCTAAATCCCTTTGTGCTTAGGAAAACACGGTGACATTTTCTTTGACAGCTCTTTAAATGAGCCCGGCCAGATTCGGGCTGATGTAAACTCCAGCGAAAGGGGCAGGAGGAGGTGATAACGCAGCAAATGCTATCTGTCACCTAGGACCGGCTTGGAGTGGAAGGCACAGGGCAAAGTGGAGGCACCAGCCTGCCTTCTGGGGACGTGCAGCACAGCCTCCCGAGAAGAGAGGCACTGCTGCCTCTACAGAGCGACTTGGCGGCTCTACACCCACAAAATGAAACGCTTCAAAATGCTTCCAAATTGCTGGTTACGTCTTGCTCTAATGGGCATCATCGACTTAAAATTAGACCTCTATCTGAATAATACTTCTACCTGAATATATGCGCTTGTGTGCCTGCGTGTGTATTTATAAATGTGCGTGTGTGTGCACAGACAGAGAAAAACCTGTTCTGGCCACCCGCTACATCGTGGAGCTCATCTTGGTTGTTGTAGTGTATTTACTTAGCGTGTTGACAGAGCTTTTTCAGGTGTCTCGTGCTCCTTCAGCACGGCCAGTTTTCCCAGAGTCCATGGTTCTGTTGCTGGTTCTTCTCATAACAAATTGCCTTATTCCTATCCTACACAGGTGCCACATCACCACAACCTCTGTGCCTACGATTATCTTGCTTCCTACAGTTTTGCATCAGCAGAGCCCTTTTCAGTGCTTCCTCACCTGAACTGGAGTGAAAGATGGGAGACCTAGGTGCTGTGTGGTGTCAGGTTCGGTGTGCTTCCATGGGGAAAGGTTGGGGCTGCCCTCGTTCTGCAGGCAGAAAAGGAACAAGTGAGATTCCCTGGAAAGGTGCTTAACTCTGGGCGTTTTTAATAAACGTCTCTCTAGAAACAAAATGCAAACTGTTGCTCTCCTTTAAACCACGCCTTTGGAAGGCGGACTGGTTTTGAAGCTCTAAACCTGAGAGAAGACTCAGTTTCCTACAACAACATTTTTCTGAAAAGGCATCTTTAACTTCTTCCCTGAGATGTTCCCCTTGGAGCGGATATTTCTGTAGCTGATTTCTGAAAATATCAAATGCAAGAGGAATGCAGGTTGCGGCTCACAGGTCCTTACTGGGATGATATTGAGAAAATCGTGTCATATCAAGCACATCCCAAGATAAACGCAGAGCTTTTTGAGTGAACTAAGGACAAATTTATGCCACAAAATGCAGCTTGCCACTGAAATGCCAGAGGCAGTGGGAATCAAAGCTGGTCCGCCCATGTGACACAGGTCCTGGATGCAGTCTGGACATATTGACTTGGCCGCTGATTGGGGTTAACGAGCCCTTTTCTTAATTGATGCTCTTGTCATGTGGACTTGGTTTCCCCCTCAGTCTGGTAAAAGGCTCAAGGAGTACCTGTTTGTGCTGAAGTCTGGAGGGTGCTGGGGACACAGCCGGGAGCAAGAGCATCCGCAGTGCGAGACGGGATCCACAAGGCTCTCACGACACTCTTCCGCATCTGCAGGGAGCTGGGCTGCACGGCCTCGTCACTTTCTTCTCAGCTCCGAGTTTTACAAGGCACCATGTGTCCCTGTGTCTGGCAGAGGGCTAGCCGAGTCTCTCCCAGTTATTCTGGAATTGGAAAAGTACAGACACATTTGTGCAGTGCTGCCAGGCCCTGTGATTCTGTATGCCTTGCAATATTTGATTTTTGTGCTCTCAGCTTTTGCTCCCAGATGAATTTAATGGAATTCTTGTTTACATTAGCAAACAAGAAGGAAGAAAAAAAAAAAAAAAGAAAAAAAAGCACCCCAGGTGTCTGGTCTGCCTGGCAAAAAGGAGAGTGGGGACCCATGACACAGGCCCGTGCCCCAGCTGTTAGCGCTGGGCTGGGACACGTCACCCCCCCGAAAGCTGTGGTTCCATCACTGAACTATAGATACTGTCGTAAATAACCCCTGCTCGATAAATCAGACTATAAAATGACTGCTGTTCTCTCTCGCTGCAGTCCACCCCCGTCCGTGCATTATCTCATCATCCCTTTCTCTTACAATAATTGCGCTTCCCTGCTGACAGCTGCTGGTGGTTTTCCACTCTTCCAGGGGAAAGCCTTCAGGGAGAGTGCTCGGCGATCTTCCCTGGGGAGAGCCCGGTGGAGACACCAGGGATGCCCTGTAGGATCTTTCCCCAGCACACGTGGGGTGGTGGACAGGCCCCCAAGCTGCACGGTGTGGGAGCCACGGCTGCATGCCCCGTGCTGCACGGGATCTAGGCACCTCCACCATTGTCAGCAAGGGACAGCCCTTGCCCACCAGGATGGGCTAGGGCTCTCCACCATCCCTTCCAGGCTTGCTCCTCCATGTGTGTGAGTTACCACTCCAGATGACCTCCGTTAGCAAACCCTCTGAGCAGCCCCACGGCCAGGCACACCACCCCGGCTAACCCCAAACATGGTACCCTATCTTCCACAGCCCTGGGATCATCCTTATCACAGCAACACTTCATTTTTGGTCAAAGGGAGTGCTAGCCCTCATGGGGGCACCTTGAAGACAGTGATTCTTTAAGGGAAAGGTTGCTGGTTTGCAACTATATACAAACTCAGATTATCTTCTTCAGCGAGTTTCTACTTTTATCTTTCTATTTCCTCTCAAAACCCACCGTTGTGAGTGAATCAGAGACACGAGGCAGATCTGGAGATGAAGAAGTCGTTCTGCTGCTGCCTCTCTTGGTCAAACACCATTCCTCCTCTGATCACATCAGTTGCCTCTCCTGCCTGTCTTGCTGGCACCAGGCTCTCCTGCTGGGGCTCCCAGGCTTCATGTGACGAGAAGCAGTAGCTACCTGTGGCACTGCTGTGGCTACTCTGTTTGCTTCTGTAAGCCGTAGGGTAGTAAAGCATCTCAAGATGCTGTTTCCGTGTGAGCAACTGGAAGTGGCTGTAAAGCTGCGTGTGGCTTTGATGAAATCCAGGCATCTGAGCTCCACTGCTTCACTTCTGAAAAGGGGTAACCCTGTGGAAGTTATCATCACCGGCTTCTAATGTGCATTGCAAATGGGAAATGCCGTATTCTTCTCAGTGGTGTGACTCTACTGATGTAATCATTAACAAAGAATTTCGTCAAAATCACTCTTGTGTTACAAAGGTGTGAGTGATCAGAGAATCCGCCTGATATGGCAGAAATGATAAAGTTTTCCTGATGCAGCACATAAAGAGCCAAGCGAGTATTGTCTTTCTTTACACCTTTTCTATCCCAACATAACTCCATTATTTCGACAATTACAGGAGGGGTGTGGATCTCCCGGGAGTAATTTCACCTTTATGGTTCTTGAAATTGATGACACATGTGCATTTCCAGCAGCTCAGCTGTGACAGTTCAGCAAAAATTAGTTCTACACAGAGCTGATGAAACCGCACGTACAAGGGTCATTAACAGGCAGCGAGCAGTCAGTTCTTGTTTGCATAGTTTCAGAGACTGTTTGGAGTTGGAAACCCATAAATGAGTGATAAGATCCTTTGAGGAAAGAGATTGTTCAGCTTTCTATCCTTGGCCAATCTCAAGCCCGAGTGAGGACTGTGGTGGCAAGCAGCTTTCGCGGGGTATCTCCGGTTGGTCCCCTGCTTGGTGGCACAGAGGAGATCAGCCCAGAGGAAGGCCTGATCTTGTCGCAAGAGATATTTTCACCTCCCTCCTTGTTCCTCTCAGTCAGTCCCTCTTGCGTAGACTCTGTGACTGTATCTATTGTATTGATCTTATGCCCCTTGGGTCTGAAAAGAAGTTGGGATTTTCTGCTTACAGTTAGGAATGGGTGGATCACTTCAAAACTTTTATCCTAGAAAAATGCATTCCAGGAGCAAAAGACATTGCTGGATCTTGTGTGAGGTTTCATGCAGTTTATACAATGCCTGATACAAATAAAAAGTGTTTGAGTACGGAAACTTCTGGTCTGCACTGTAGGTTTGGCTGCTAGAGAGCCCTTCTGTGCTTCAAAGCTTTTCTAAGATGTCAAACATTTTGAGTTAATTAGGGTTAGGAGCTGTTTCGCTGTTTGAATTTCTGACAGCAGAGAGTTAAATAAAGCTTTGCTTACAAAGTCTTTCACTTAGAAATACACACAAAGCTGTTCAGTGTTAATTCCCACGTTTGCTTTAAGGCTTGCGGGAAGGCATTTTCTCTCTTCTCAATCTTTATGAAAGAGCTCCTCCAGGTCTTTATTTGCCTTTCTTTCACAGCAGAGTTTGTCTAGGCTTGGTGGGGATTGTGCTAGCTTTGCCATCAAGTCTGTAGGAAGACAAATAAAACACTTTCTAGGTGTGTGCCAGCTCCTCAGGATGATGGCTAACAGAGGGGTGGAGATTAAAATTTACTAGCGGTACTGGTATGATTTATGGGTTTGCAGCTGTCTTCTGGCAGAGCATTCAGAGAGAATATTAAGAAAGATGCAACACTTTCAAATTGAAAAAAAGGATCCAGGACTGTGATGTGAGTTAAATGATGGTGTCTTTGCCAGGTTTATCCCTGAATTTTTCACTAGCGCCATAAGAATTTTATGGAAAAGATCTACAGCCCTTCTTTATTATTAGGGAAAAGACACTAAAACTCAAAAAGAAAAATGCCTCCTGGGGAAATGTGAGTAAGCTCACTCCTCTATGCCATCTAATGGGTCAATCAGGATATCCTGGGCCTCTAAAACAGATACACTTTCTCTTCCCGTGGCCTACCATTTGGGACTGCAGAAAGGCAAGTCTCACTCCCACTCTAATGAAGGAAAGCACTCGGCTAGTCCCAGCTGGTGTCCCTCACCCCACCAGGAGGCTACGTGACCGCAGCCCAACACCTTGCGGGAAGCCTCCTCGAGGTAGTCCCCAGCGGCTCTGGCAGCTCCTCCTCTCTCCCGTGACCACATGCCAGCACGTGGCCTTTTGCACAAGCGGCTGCCACTCGTCCGTGCCTGCAGAAGGAGCTGCCCCATCCCTGCACCCTGCTGTGATTGCCACAGCGCAGGGTTTCCGCCAGGCAGGCCACTCGTCTGCTGCTGGAGGCTGCGCTCCAAGGGTTCCTGGTGGCTGAGAGCTCAGCCTCCTACAGCAGCCCCCAGACCTCGCCAGGCCATGGCCTCGGTCCCATGTATGGCTTACAAACCGGTTGTGACTGCTGAGGAGGTACAAGGGGATTTGCATGTCTCCTTTGAGACGTCTTTACCCCAAGGCGCTGCCTTGGTTGGGTTGGAGATCCAGGCTGTGACCTGGCATCTCCCGCTGACTGACCGGAGGCATCTGTCCCTGTCCCACCACATGAGAGGACATTTTCCGTCGTGTTTTGATCAGGCATTCCAAGGGCACTGTGGACAAAAAGAAGATGAGACAGAACTGGGGACCACATCAGCCGGTGAGTCACACAGGGGATATTTGAAACGGGTCGGCCCCCTCACTTACACATCCTGTCTGAGGGGCATGTTCAGCTCTTCACAAAGTGTCTGTCCCATGGTAAGGCAGGAGAACAAATTATGGGCACCCTGCTTTATCAGCCTTAGCCTTTTCAATCACGATGATCTAATTAAATGAGGTTTTCCAAGAAGCAGCTGATTTCCACAAAAAAAAAATAAATTACTGGAAGCCTGGCCCAGAAATGAGAAGTCACTCAAAGATGTGGCAGAGTGAATGCGTTGTCTGCAAATAAAGACTGTTTTCAGCTGGAATGTCCAGAACTAGTTCTTAAAATATTTAAATGGAATTTCAAGGATAAAGCTTAAGATTTTGCTAGGATGTAGAACATTCCTCCTCTGTTTGCCTTTTTATTTAAATAATCACTGAATGAGATACTAAGGTCTTGCCTCAACTGGAAAAAAATGCAGTAAAATGTTTTATATCAGAGTAGCAAAGCAGGCAGCTTTGAGCAGACACTACTATGTGACACTGGAGTCTTATATTGATCTAACTTATGCCTCTTGGGAATAGCTCACATTTAAAATGAAATCTAAAAGGTCATATTTTATACTGGAATAGGGGCACTTACATAGAGAAGAGATCATGGTGTAACTGCGCTGCATACCTGGCTGCTAATGCTATACCTACCTGCAGAACTTATGTTATATGTAACTGTTAGTACTTCCCTATGCGGACAAGGTCTTTGAGATTGCATGAAGGAGTAATTCCAGATTTAAATTTTGCCACAACCGCAGGCTTGAGGCTTCTTCATATGCGTAAGGGGTCAGGCCCTCATCTGGGGTAAGCTGATGCCACTCTATTGATTTCAGAAAAGCTAAACCAATTTACAGCAGATGAGAATCTGCTGCAGATTTCCCAGCTGCCCTATCAAAAATCTTCTCAGATCATTGACTGAGGGAAAAAAAAAAGGTCTCGCCTGATTTCAAAGAACATAATAGACCTTTAATTTAATTGGCTTAATTTTATTGGCAGCTATTGTATGATGAAATGAAAACAGATGATCTGAATGAACAAGGAAAGGTTAGATGGGAGTAACCCATTAGCAAATATCAGGGCATCATCCTATTGTCCTCATTTAATAAAGGAATGGGTCAGTAAGTACAATCATAAACATTTTTACATTTTAGTGAAGATTTATTTGACATCATTACTAGCAGAGATGGATTCTTGGAAGAGCAGATGATAAAACAGTCTAGCAGACGAGAAGCTAGCTCCTTTATCTGGCATGAAATGGCACATCTTTACAGATTGTCCTGTTTAATTTCACCTTTTATAGCAGCTGAGCTATTACTTCAGATTGCTGTGGGATATTTGATATTTTTTAACATTCCTTTGATCATTTTTCTTTACCTGCAGCTTCTACTGCCTGTTCTGAGTGACCTCTGCATAGATGTAACTTGATGTACATCATACTTGAGAGAGAAAGACTAAGAAAGGGAAATGAGTTTCTTCTCAAGAGTTTGATCCTGTGTAAAGCTTCAGGTCCAAAGTTTATGATCATTTAACATCCAACTGCATCAGTGCTCAGACAACACAGGATACAGCTCAGCTTGCCAGGACCTCCATGGGCATGTTATTGAACCATATTGTTGTGGTCACCATCCTGCTTCACTCCCAGGTCTCCCACCTTTCTCCCAGCCCTCAGCATTGCCTCTGGGTGCTGCTGAGCTCTGCCAATCGTTCTTGCCAGCTCCTGAATTAACAGGACCAGGCTGAACATGATGCGGGGCAGGTGGTGTCCCTGAGGAACTCCTGGAAGGGCCATCAAGGTGGGCAGTGGACATGGGGCACCATGGAGCGGGCCAACAAAGCAGTTTACCTGCAGTCTTTCAGGTCTGAAAGTGATGCATTGGTTTGGAAACCTGACCACCACGTTAGGCCTTTTCTCAAGAAGCAGCTTCTCCCAGTGCCTTCTCATCATGACATGTATTAAATGGTCCTACCTCACACGTTGCAAAACCAGGCTTTCAGCTGTCTGTGGCTTGCTGGAAGTCTGTCCAAACAGGATTTAAGAGCATCACTGAAATCTCATCCAAGGACAAGAGTACCCTGAGGGAGAGAACAAATATCACATGCTGTGGAAGAAAGAAAATTCAGATCAGATGCAGGGAACAAAAGTGATTCCCCACTTAATTCTTTGCCTGCATAACTCGCCAGTGGTGGACACCATTTGTGCAGGAGCAGAGGAATTTTAAACAAAAGGCTGCCCAGACCTACCTTGAAAACAAAACTTTTGTGGATCCCTACCTGCAAATAAATGCAGGTTTGCACTAAAATCGTAGTGTTTTCTTTACTTTAGCAGGACTTGGTGAGAGCTAAGAAATGTATGGATGCAGCTACTTTCTGTGTTTGTGCCTGCTGGGGGTAGATCAGGCCCCGGAGGCACAAGGCCTGCAGGCTCAGCCTTGCTGCAAAGATGAAAATGGCCGCCCCGACCTGGCTGGGGCAAGCCAGTGTCACACCAGCTCAGCACGGGGTGCCACCAAGCCCCAGAGGGGCTCCCCGAGGAGGACTTACCAGAAAGGGCCACCCTGTTATCAGGGGGGTCCTCTTTCCTGTCACAGCACCCCTGTGGGTCTGCCACGGGGCGGTGTGGAGACTGTTGGGGTTTCCGCTCTGATTCCTTCTCGCCACTCTCCCCATCTTCACTGAATTGCTCAAAGCTGGCTCTGCGCTTTCAAGGCACCGTCCCCAGCCAAGCCTGAGGGCCAAAAAGACACGTCTGCTATTGATAATAGAGAGTGTTACCGACATGGCAGTACAGTGACACCGCCTGAGCTGGGCTTGACCACCACAGAGCTGATGACGCAGCAGCAGTTTGTTTTTCTACTGCTCCTGCCCTTTCTCCCAGTGTGCTCCCCTTGGGCTCCAACTAAAAAGAGATGAATAAATGAAGATTATCCTGGGAAACCTTTCCTTGGTGAAATTTCTCATTTTTGTCCGCAAGAGACCCTCTTGCAGGTTTGAATTAGGGCAGTGCAGGATCAGGCCTGCTTGCCGAGGAGGGCGTCCTGGGCGCAGGGTGGGCTCCACAGAGGAAGGCTGTTCCCCACACTGCACCGCGGGATGGAGGAAAATCAGCTTGTATCTTAACATGTTTGGCCTGGCAGGCATTTCAAAGGCTTCTCCTCTGAATCAGGGCTGCAGGCACTGCCTACATTTCCTTTTCGCAGAAATTGGCAGGTTGAGCTATGCTAAATTCCCTAATCCTGTTTATCTGCTACCTCCTTCCCAAGAGGCACAAGGCTCCAGTGGCCTCTTTGAGCTTTCCTCTATGCAGTTACCAGAGTTATATTTGCCTGTTTGAAGGCCAAACACAGCCAGGACAAGGTAATGGCTGTCTGGGGCCCTCGGCACTCCAGAATTTGGCATATCATTGGGCAGTAATGAAGGCAAAAATGATAGCACTGTGCTCCTTTTTTTCTTTCCTGGAAAAATAAATTCCACAGCAAATTACTTGTGTCCAGGGCAGATGTTAGGCATGTAAAAATAACCCATTGCCCAGGCCTATGAGCAGCAAACTGATGACTTAAGGGAGGAGCTGGTCATGCTGTCCCTTGCCTTTCCCCTACTGCCCTGCTGGTGCCGTGCTGTCCTGATGGGACAGCAGGAGGGCTGGCTGTGCTGGGATGAGGCTGCAGGCAGTGGAGCCTAGGGAACCTCTTTTCTGGGCCATAATCTTGGTCTCGGTGCTGTTTGGTGTGGGGACGCTGCTCTGTGCTGTCCCATCTGCTGAACTTTGTATCCCCAAAGGGAAGCAGAAAATAAATTACGGCTGTCCTTAACCTTTGCACAGGGAAGTTCGCTTCTGTGCTTGCCAGGGAAGAGCGCTGAGCTGGTCCTCAGGGTTTCTGCTCAAGGCCAGGTGCCCGCTGGGGCAGAGGGGCACTGGTGGGTGATGGGGCCTGGGTGGGCTGGTGGGAGTGGGCCGGGTCACACAGACACCAAGTCAGGCACTGTGCCTCACGGGTGGAGGAAGAGCAAGAACAGCATGAAGGAGGAGGAGCGAGGAAAGGTCTCCCTTGTGGGGCACTACACAAGCTCTGCGCCACGAGGAGTGATGCCCACCTCCAGGGTCACCAGCCCTCCATGCAGCAGGTGGCTGTTGGCCAAGGCACGTGGAAGCTGCTGGGGCAGTGGTGTCTCACCCCTCTTCCCTCCTGGCCTACAGGAACTCTGTGCACGCATCCCTCACTCCATGAGCTCCTCAGCCAGGGTCCAAGTGAGGGAGCATGGGTGCTAAAAACTTAGCAAAGTTTGCGTGTGGGTATTGACTGGGCAGGGATCCTGGCTGGGTGTGATTCACCTTCCTTCCCCCTCAAGGGAGGTGCATTTGGGAACCTATCACCGGACTGGTAGCAGCTCTGCAAAACACTGACTGTCTTCTTGTGGGGCTAAATGAGGAGGCTACCTCAAGCACGTTTCTAAAATCAGCCTCTTTCTCTTATTTACGACATTATTTTGCGTAATGAGCGCTGCTCGTGAGCCTGTTCTCTGGGATGGCATACTGAAGGACCATATGTCACGGTTTGGACTGCCAGCACATCAACATTGCAATCATTTGCAGACTGTTTTATATTTCTTTGAGTTGGGAATCTGTGTAATTAGCTCCCCAGAACAGCCGGGGAGAGGAAATGCAGTCTGTTATTTAGGCAGAATTAACATCCTTGTTCTCCGTATTGTGATCCTTAGTTTCCTAGCGCTGCTGCCAGAGTGGTGAAGAGATCAGTGTTGAGATATTCGTTCCTTGATCCTGCCTTCCTTGCAAAACTATTTCTGCTGCTATGCTAGGCTCTCCTGAGGTTCCACGGACTGGTACAAGGCGTGCTGGTGCTGTAACTAATAAATGCGCACTGCAAGTTGCACTGAAAGATTTGTAGTCACCAGCAGAGTTTTCAGCAAAAGGAAAAGCCCCAAAACACTTATGCTCACCACAAGCACATCGTTTTGCTGCTGTTTACCACATTTTTCTCCAGCCTCCCAGCAGGGTCCTGCTAGAATATCCTACCCTTTGTGCTTCAGACCTGATAAATAAATCTTTACTGACCTGCTGTGGCAGAAGCCATCTATGAATATGATAGTGGGGAAAAGTTACATTATTTTAGTAGGTTAACAAGCCTGCTTGGGCTTCTTCCCTGTCAGCACTTGGCCTGCTGCCAGGCATGTGATTGTCGTGTTACGCTTTCCATTTCTATTCTGCCGCTTTATGCAGGCTGATTGTTAGCTCTGCTTATAAACAGCCAGAAAACAGGAGGAGAGCACTCTTGTGAAATAGCTCCCACTCTGCCCTGGGTGGAAAGGGGAGGCAGGTGTGTGCAGATCCGCTGGGGGGGCGGATGGTTAGGGCTCGGGGCAGTGCCTCAGCACAAGCACTGACCTAACTCAAGGGCATCATTCGATGTACGTGCCTACAAAAGGAGAGCTTGCTTTGTGTCATTAAATAGAGTATGTCTCCCAAACACATTACTAGCAAGTGTTTCCAGTGCTCAGTTGGCCTCGATGTCTAAGACAACCTTGGCCAGAGTTTTTCCTGGTGCTGGGACACCTCCCTCTGTCTCTTTCTTCTTCACCCCTGCACTGGCTTGAGCACAAGTTCTCTGTTGCTTGGTAAATGGTGAGTTGAGGTCAAACAAAGAAGCGTGGCCAGCAGGCCAAGAGAGCTGATTCTTCCCCTCTGCTCTGCTCTTGTGAGACCCCACCTGGGGCACTGCGTTCAGCTCTGGGGCCCCCAGCAAAAGAAGGACATGGAAGTATTAGAACAAGACCAGAGGAGGGCCACAAAGATGCTCAAGGGGCTGGAGCACCTCTCCTGTGAAGACAGGCTGAGGGATCTGGGGTTGTTCAGCCTGGAGAAGAGAAGGCTCTGGGGAGACATTATAGTGGCCGTCCAGTACCTAAAAGGGCCTGCAGGAAAGCTGGGGAGGGTTTCTTTGTCAGGGAGTGCAGCGATAGGACAAGGGGTAAAGGCTTTAAACTAAAAGAGGGTAGGTTTAGATTAGATATAAGGATGAAATTCTTTACTCAGAGGGCAGTGAGGCGCTGGGACGGGCTGCCCAGAGAAGCTGTGGGTGCCCCATCCCTGGAGGTGCTCAAGGCCAGGCTGGATGGGGCTTTGGGCAGCCTGGTCTGGTGGGAGGTGTCCCTGCCCATGGCAGGGGGGTGGAACCAGGTGGTCTTTAAGGTCCCTTCCAACCCAACCCAGTCTGTGGTCCTGTGGTTCCATGATTCTATGGTCCCTCAAGCACAAGTAGGATAAATCCTCTTCTCTGTCTAGCCAAGGCAGCTCTTACAGGAATGAAGCCATCTTTGATATTCCGCTCAGTAAATTCAATCAAAATTGGCCAGGAGGTTCAAAAGCTATTAAAGTCAGGGAGGAAGGGGATCAGAAGGGTTGTTCTGTTTCCATAAGAAAACAGGCAAGAAGGTGTGTGAGTTACAGAAAAGGAATGGAAATGATGAGGTGCAATATTAGCATGTTATAGCTTATCCTCCCTTCCATTTTCAGACAGCCTGGCTGGGTTTCGGTAGCTGGCCTGCAGCTGACCCTCTGACATTTAGCGTTTTGCTATATTGACAATGCTTCTGCAGATTTAATATCATTTTGGCCCCGCTCCTGCTGACACTGTGGCAGCAGCACTGGGCCCTGGATGTCGGCAGGCCCCACCTCTCCTTTTGCTTGTCTTTCTGCTGCATTTTGCCTCGCCAACCTCAGTGCCGGGTGGTTTGCTATGGATGCATTCAGCTCCTTTTCTCTCCCTTGTGTTGCCTGCTGTGTGTGGTTCATAATCCTGAGGTGTTTCACTCTGCCTTTGAGATACTTTTCTGTTCTCGCTGGTTGCCTGATTCAGTCCAGAGGTGGTTTGGGGAGCTTGAAGCAGTCATTTCTACTGCTCCTACAATTCCCTCCATCAGCCACCATCCTGGTTTTGGCCCACCTCTTTTCCATTTTGCTGCCACTTGACCACAAAAAAAGTTGTGGGTGGCTATACAACCAGCTAGCAGTTTGACTCCTGACAAGGCCCAGGAAAGAATTTGACTCCATTTTAGTCAGGAACGTGACTGATCAGTTTAACAGAAACAGGAATTGTTTGCTCTGACCCAGAAGAAAGCATTGCGTTTGGAGGCTGGGTGGAAGGCAGGAAGACCTTGTGATGTGTTAATTTGCTCCATCAGAACCTGCTTGGATGGTTGCAAGGTTTTGATAAGATTTTGTGAACTGGGATGCCATTAATACCTACTGGTAGGTTGCCATGAGCCTGAAGGTTTTTTGTCTTCTGTCTTAAGTCTTTTAAGACAAATAAGTCTTTTGTGAAGTTGCTGTAATTCTGTGAATATACGTAAGAAAGGAGTTGATATTTTACCAAGAACACAAGGCCAACTCCAGCATGCTTCAGAATATGTGCAAATTAGTATAGAAAATAGATATTTGGGGTCCTAGAAGGGTATGCTTGTTTCTGGGCTTTTCCCCGGATGATACCCTTTACAGCCTGTTGGTTGTCTTGCTCTGCCAAGCAAAGAAGGCTGTGAGCACAGACTAGATAACAACTCGTTAATGCATTTGTTTTGTGGAAAAGACCCTTTGGCTTAGCAGCTAAAGTTCTCTCTCTTCCTTTGACTTCTGCTGGGGTAAGCCTGTGACTTTCTGCAATCATTTTTATCTGTCTGTCAAACATTGAACCTAGAAAGCATTACTGGAGAGCATTAATTAAGCTTTATCTAATCTCCAGCTAATGGTCAACAAACAGACTTTCTCATTACGGGTGTTCCTTGAGTTTACATGCTCCACAGCACGGCTTCTCCTCCTGGGCAGAAAGGTGTTCCCCGGTGATTTTGTGGTGCACGTTTTGGGAGAAATCCATCCCCTCCTTACAGTGTGTTTGTGTCAACTGTAACATCTCTCTAAGCCTGTTTTCTCAGGAAATGTGGGTGCCAGAAAAGGTCTGTTCAGAGAGCACAACATCCTCCAAGCATCCACAGGGCCTGACACCTGAAGTAAAGTGCTTGTTTCATAAGATCTAGTCCTATTCTGCATTTTTAGATTTCCCTCCTTTCTGCATCCACTTGCCCAACCCGGTGCCTCTTTGAGGAGGGCATGGATTTCCATCTCCATCACACCCAAGCTGGAAAATGTTACTAAACCCACGTCTTCCACGGTGTTGTTTAAACAGAGTTGTGGGTCTCTAGGACTGGTCAAGACTGGAGTTAGTTTGCTATTTTGCAGGCAGTGTAGGCCAGATGAACTTTTGAAGAGGAATTGAATGAAAGACAAGAAATTATGTAGTGACAAAACATATACACAGCATATGTACAGTGGCTGCCATACGTGTTTTCAATGGTTATCAAGCTGCTATGAAAATTGTTTTCATTAAAATGAAAACCCGCCAGGACATTATGTTTTCACAAAAAGATTCTTATTTTTTATTCCTGCGGCAGTCTCACCTGTTGGTCATACCTGAACCCATTCCAGCCTGATTGTAGGTCAAAGGGAGAGTTTTGAAGGATCTGGTTAACCCACGTCTTCTCATCATTTCTGTTTCAGTGAGACAAAGGCACCTAGACTTTTCCTGGTTCTAGAGCTAGAAGTTAGCAGCCCTGGTCCAGGAATAGGGATAGGGAGAAAATAAAAGGAAATGTGCAATAGAAGGGTGCTAAGAGATACTGAAGGGTGAGGGACACTGAAACCTCCAGGCTCAGCAGGAGGTACATCGCCTCCTTTCAAGGTGTTTTCACCCTTGAAATCTTCCATGGGAAGAAATGCAGAAGGAAAATCCTTTTCAAATGTACATGACAAGATGCCAGCAAGTGGCAGCAGCTCTCTGTGTGACAAAGAGACTGTCCACATCTCACATCAGCTGCTTGCTCAGCTGTTTGCCTGAAAACCGAGCAACAAAACACGTCCAAATCACAAGCTCTTCTGGCACTGCTGGAATAACAGCCCAGCACTGACCTGAGGGGCTTCAAGAGGTGAGCTGGAAGCTGCTGGAGGACTTCTGCTCTGGTCCCCTTGTGGAGAGGCCCAAGGGGACAGAGCAGTGCAGAGGAAAGGAGAAATGTGGGGTTTAGGAAACACGGAATTCCTTTTTTTTTTTTTTTTGCAGGAGGAGCCCCCATTGCTATTCTGGTTTCTCTGTGTCTTCAATCATCAAATGAAGCTTTTGTCTTTTGATAGGGCAAGGAGGAAAGTAATGTACAATAGCTGTTCTGACAGCCCGGCACACCCCACTTCAGTGGTTTAAAGCTTTCTTTGTACTGGATTTGTTCTTCTAGTGCTAATGACCAGGTTGCCATAAATAGGCACTAAATAGGTCTGGACACAGTAAAGGGAAGTGTAGGTCAACGTTAGCTCTTGTGTTGTCCTTCAGATCTCTGTATCAAAGACATTCACAAAGAAAGGGAAGGTGCATTTTCAAATTCTGCCCCTTTTAGATATCGAGGGGGAAACTGAGTCATGAAAAAGTGGCATGACTGCGAGTCACACAGCATTTTCTTGTCAAAGCAGGATGGGGATGAGCAGAGACATGAGCTCCAAACAGCAAGGCATCACCCTATGGGGCAAAATTAAGCCCCCATTGAAACCGTAGGTTACTGGATGGGTGAGGGACACAAAGTCATCTCATGGAGGTTGGCAACTGGAAGGGCACAGCTCTCTGATTTTTAAGCCATGCACGCTAACTCGAACCAGATGGAGAGGACACAAATGTGACTGGTTGTATCCGTGGGGGCACTGCCAGGCACTGCCACTGTCTGCCAGCCCCCCGTGGGTCTACATTTAGCCTGCAGCAACTTAGGAAAGACCCAGAGGGGAGGAAAGAGCAAGAGAAGTTGTCCTGCAAGGGATGTCAGCTGCTATTCGCCACCCTCAGGGGGTCAAGCTCACTTTACATGGGTCTGGTGTTTGTGAAACACCCTGCGCCGGATGCCCAGACCCGGAGCACCCTGTTCCTCCCCTCTTTCTAAGAAACGAGCCCTCCCTCTCTGTGCTCCCTGCTCAGCACCTCCCTGCTGGGAATGCCACTGCTGCTGGGCACTTGGGTGACATCTGCCCTGCGTGGCGAGCAGCTGAGCCTGATCAAAGTTCTCCGGAGCAAGGCAGATGCGGTGTCACGTACAAAAACCCGCTTTCCAACTAGGGCAGGCTGGTGTGGAGCCCAGGGCATGACCTTTTCTGCGTGGCATGCTCCCATGTAATGTGACCGCGCTGCCAGGCGGCGTTGCGACAGGGCTTGCTGGCCTTTGAGTTGTGCAGGCGTCCGGGATGTTGCATTCCTCCCCCGGACCAAGAGACCGCTGGTAAACCACACCGGATGCCAACCAAACCGGGCTATTCTTCGTGTTATGTTGCTTCAGATGCAAGATTTTGACCTCAACTCACTTTTCTTTTTGAAAAGGGAGCTTGTTTCTTAGGGAAGACTGATTTGGTCCTGAGGTTTTGGGATAAATCTGGTATGAATCCACCCATTATTCTTTGGTGCTGCCCATCCTTCCCACCCGAACAGGGCAACTGCTGTAGTGGCTGGGCTACTCGTCTGTCAGCCAGGTAGGGAGTCTGAGCCACGTTCTGTGCTCCTGCGCAGCCTCTTGGGCAGCTGTCCCAGATCAGGGACGCTTCTGGGATGCAGGCTGTGTACCCAGTGTAAATCAGTTCACCACACACGGGTAAACAGCTCTGTCCTTTAGCACATCAGCTCAAGTGGGAGACAGTCCGGTGTGAAGCCCTTGCACTAAGATGAAATCACTTCTTTTCCAGTATCTCCCTTCACCCTAATCCTAATTATTCTGGCTTGAGCCTGTGCTAGCCTGTAAAGAGGGGGAGACACCAAGAGGTGGAAAATCAGCTCTGAATCTGTTTCTGCTGCAAGAATCAGGTCCCTGGCTTCTCATCCTCAGCAGAGTTCTTGATAGTGATACAAAACAGCAACATTTCTTCCCCCTAATTGCCCTGCCTACACTTTGGACTGTAACAAAAACAGGTTTGCTTTGGGTGTTAGAGAAACAAGATGGAAATGACAGTGTCTTTGCTAGAAATTTAAAGGCAGGAGTATCCAGAAAACAGAGAGAGCAAGTCAACGCTTACTTTGAAGCTGCCTTCCAGAAAATTGAAGCCAAGAATTTAGGATTTGTAATTTCTTCAGTCAAATATAAATTCATGGACTCAATACAAAAAAAAAAAAAAAAGGGGGTAGGGGCCAGCTGAATAAAATAGCATGACTTTTGGAATCTAGATGGTCAAACAAAAGGATTCAGCGTTAGCATTCTGGTCCAAAAGCAATCAATGAATACAACGCTCTTTTTACTCAGGTGGCCAATTTCTACTATTTACATGTCTTACTTTCCAGTGTCAGCACAGCTCTTGGGAAAGGAATTGTGCTTTTTATTTTTGCTTCACATCGTTATCTAAATTGTATCTGCAGCTTTTTAGTTACCGGTGATAGCGATGGGTCTGTAAGTAGCCTGGCTTGACTCTGAGGTTGCAGGCAGGATTCGCAATGGTAGCACTTTGGAAAACCTTCCTTTTGACCTCCAGATGCAATTAGCTGTGGTATCAATGAGAGACGTACTCGGAACAAGCATCCCCTCCGAGAACAGCTGCAATGAACAAGCAGAAATTTCTGAGACAGCACAAGCTTGTAAACCCTTCCACAAGGCTGTTGAATGACAGCAGGTTGGAAGCATGTAATGAGAAGCACGGGTTCACTGACTAAGCATCCCTACAGGGACCGAGGCTTAATCCTCCCATAGGCTGTGCCCTCTCACCCCGCTCAGAAGCAGGAGGAATGACATGCTCTACAGGAATGACATAATTAAGAGTAAGGTTGATGTACTGCGAAATGTGAGTGACGCGGAGCTTGCCTTCTCGCTGACCTGCCTGGAGCAGGCCAGTCCATCAGCCAGGCCACTGTGCATAGTCCTTGGTTTGTCCCCAACCCCTTGCTCCTCTCGTTTGTGAGGCCAGCGAGGGCTGCCACGCAGCACGGTGCAGTACAGAGGCAGGTGGAGCTCACCTTGCCAAGTGCTCCTGCTCATATTGCATGCTGAGATGTCTCAGGTGAGGCTTCCTTTCCATACAGCTGCAATATGGAAGTCTTAACCCTAAAAAGAAACCGGAGCAAGGAGCTAGAAGGTAAGTCTGCTGTAAGTCGCAGCACAAGGTACTGTTCACTTGGCTGAGACAGCTCCTTCCCTTGGCCAGTGCTAGGAGCAGCCCGGGCTGAAAGGGGTTCAGGGTAGGCAGCTACAGGGAGAGCAAAGCCTTCACTAGACACCTCTGCAAATCCTTCCTTGGAAGGAGTCACAGCAGCGAGAATAAAGTTCCTGTGCATATGCAAGGCCGTTTCCCTCACAGTTAGCAGCTCAGGCTGTCACAGCTCTGCTGCAGGAGTTGCACGTGAGTGTGCCAAGGTCATCTGGAGAGCACATGCACAGCTACGAGGGAAGAGGGACAGGCTGCGTACTGATTTGTACAATCCGTGCTAAGAAAACTCTGTCAGCGTTTCACTGATGTTTTGATCCAGGCTGGGTCGTACGACACCACCTCCTGAGTATGTACCTGCATAACACCACAGGCCTTGCCCTGGCACCTCCTTGGCATCATCCTGGCATCACCCCTGCGTCACCTCAGCATCCCAGCAGCTGAAAACGACTGCACGGTCTCCCTGGCTGCTGGGGATATCCTGAGAGCTGAACAGCTGCCAGCTGCAGTGGGGTGCTGTGAATACCCCGTGCCAACCCCCCCTCCTGCCTCCCCCCTGCCTCTGCCCTCTGTGCTCTGTGGCGAGGGGGCTGCACGGCAGAGGGGGCACCGCTCACGTCTGTCTGGCAGCTTTGTAAGGAGAGGGCTGTGATGACCCCGCACATTCATCAGGCGCTTGTTTGCAGGCTGGTCCCATCTGCACTGCTTTTATTATTTTTTTTTTCCTCCCTCTGCTCGGCTCAGCCTGCTTCGGGAGAAGTGGCACGTAGGCACATACGTCCTTGCGCACACTATACTTGTATAAACTCCATCAGGAAGTCATCTGGCCAAACTTTCCAGGCGCTGCTTTTAACTCTTCCCTAGGCGGGCTCGTATTGGCGGCCTGGGGATTTCCAGGGAGCATGGCCACCAGTGTTCATCCTCTTGCTCTGTTTATTGATTCCCACCGCCGTCCTTCCTACAAGCCCCGAGCACGTGGCAGGGCAGCTTTGCACCCATCCTGCTCGCAGTTCCCACCAGAAAGCCGTCCCCCGCAGCTGCACGGGGCTTTGCAATAAAACCCTGCCTCGGCTTTCCTGCGGGGTGAGGTAGCAAAAGCCAGTTCCCAAAAAACATACCGCGGCAGAGGCTGCCCTGGCAGGGCGGTAGGAAGGGGCGCTGGTGGGGCAAGGGTGTCTGCAGGGGCAAAAAATGCAGCAGTTATTTCAGAAGTGTGTCCTCACCAGGCACATGAGCAGTGAATTAAGTTCTCACAGCCCTTAAATGTTTACTGTGGTCAGGGAAAGATAACAATAATAAAAAAAAATTGGTAAGTGACCCCATCTTCAATGAGGACGTGTCTTGCTGTATGTCCCGCTCTGCACAGAGGCAGAATTACACACCCACAGGCGCACATCAGCATGCATATAGACATCTCAGAGGTCTGAGAAAAACCCTGTGAGACTGTTCACATAGGGTAAAGGCTGCTATTCCTTCCCGTGATGTGTGGATGAGGAGATTTCCTAAATGCAAGATTTTTTTCCTTAAATGCAAGATTACAGTCATCCCGTTTTGTCGGTGCCTATTAACTGACCGTTGCCAGATTTCAGTGGCTCTTACAAGCTTTTGGAGCCTCCTGGAATTGCTGGAAATTGTATCCGGTGCAGATGGATATGGGATGGGGATGTCTGAGCTCGTTTGGCCAGCAGTGCCAGCCATATTTTGTCTCCATCTGACTTCGGTGTGAGTATGGAGCGTGTGTCAGCAGCATCTCTCTGCTGGAGAGGTGCCACCAATGGTGCTGTTGTCTCTCTTGACTTTCGCTGCCATAAAACAGCCCAGAAGTTGACTGTTTATGCATGAAGTTGTTCCTCAGCTCATAGGCATTTGGCTCTGGTTTGATGGGTATTCGTTCACCTTTTCTAGTGTTACAAAACTATAAGATGGTAAAATAGATTCAATGTGAAGCTCTTGATTATTTTCCTGGCTTCAAGGGAGTAATTCTGAAGAATTAACTTCATTAAAGTCCGTTCAGGTAGCCTGATGTTAACTTTGCCTTCTTTATCAGATTTCCAGGCTTCTGTGTGAGGCAGAGGGGTGTGCATTTGCACTCAGCCTTGCCGGGAG
Source organism: Anser cygnoides (assembly GCF_040182565.1). Taxonomy (NCBI): domain Eukaryota; kingdom Metazoa; phylum Chordata; class Aves; order Anseriformes; family Anatidae; genus Anser; species Anser cygnoides. Next base: position 118,154,945 of record NC_089873.1, on the reverse strand, counting down.
AGCTGCAGTATAGAAGGGAGTCAACTGCCAGAAATTCCCGAAAATCTAGGGACGACTTTTAGGGCAGACTCATCCTCTGCAGAGATGCTTCCCTTCTCGAACAGCTGCTCAGTGCACCACAGACAGCAAAGGAGCCCTCTGTTTCAGGCTCCTCCTGAAATTCATCAGATTCAGACCGCGGCTGCTCACTGCTAGGAGCTGGAGGTATTAATAGTGCTCCCCGCTCGGCTTCTCTCCTGCAGTCGGAGGAATCAATCAAGCTCTCACAATCCCTCAAGGAGGTGGGGAGCTCTGAGAGCTGAGTAGCATTCAGGCTTTTGACCACGCACGGTGTTCCCATTTCCTCTCCATTTGTGTCTTCAGATCTTTTGTCAACCTGTGTTATTCCTCTGTCTCCTCAGCTGGAGGTTCATTAAGTGTAACTTTTGCCCCAAAATCTAGACTCAGCTCCCTGATCCTGGCAACTCATTGTACGCTGAGTCTTTGCGTGGTGAAGGAGAGAGGGAGGGTTGTTCAGGGGTGTCCTTACAGAAGTTGTGCTCCGTGCATGTGTGTATCTTTTCTGAGACAGGCAAAGCAAATCAGGCCCTGGAGTGACCTGGGTGGTGGTCCCGGCTCATTCCTGGGACTGATTTGCTTCGCCTGTCTCAGAAGTCCTGGGGACAGGTCAGGGCAGGGGTAAATCCCTCTAGCCGAGCTTTAGACGTAAGCCTAAAAGCAGGCTCATTTCTGTCTGCAGTCATACATAAACTCATTCTTGCCCTGCAGACCTCGGGGCAGGCTTCCAGAAAAGGCTTCCAGCGTGGCCAGCTTTGTGTGCAGAAGGTAACCTTATGGGCAGCCAGGAGAGAAGGTATCCTTGTGGGTACGTTTCCCCTCCTGTGACAGAGCCTTTAGGACTGAACGTCTGATATTTAGGAGGTGAAAGGATGAACAGTGCTAAGTCCTGACCTTGCTGTAACCTGTGGAGAAGCAACAAAGATTCCCTTTAACCATGTACGGCGTAAACAGCAAGGAATACACACGTAACAAAATTAGAAAGGAATCTGATAGATAGCCCCAAAGATAAATGCCACTTTAGGCAATGTTACTTCAAACTGTTGACCGAAGCACCATTCAGGGAGGAACTGTGAGATCTAAGTGCCTCTCTGCTTCTGGGCAGGATAAGGTGTCATGTAAAATGTGTTTTGTGTTCTTGTTTTATCTCCCTCTCTCCACTCTCCGCCAATGAGAACATGCACACCGAAAGCATTAAAAACAGACCACAGTGAGTTTGCTTCACCAGCACATCTCCACATCAAAGGCATCGCTGGAGTCTATTGATTCTGGCAGAATCGCAGAAACTGGCGATGTCGTTAGTGAGAAATCATGCACTCTTCTGTTGATTTCAGGCAAAGAAAAAAAGAAAAAAAAAAAAAAAGCTCGACCATGTGCAGATATTCATGCTGCAAAGAGGCTGATAAATTGCAAAATGTTTCAGTTGTCTCCCTCAGTGCCAGTAAATAGACAAGGGTGCTTTTATTGACAAACGGCAGAGCTTTAGCTTACTTGATGTTACGAAAAGCTGCCCTATTTAACTTCTAAGTTTTGTTTTCACTGTTTGTGAATAACATGTGACAGCTCTTATCTGACCTATTGTTTACTTCCTATTTCTGAAGTGAATGCACCCCGTGCCAGTGAACTGTGTTGGCACTCAGCGTGAATTTGCTCAAAAAGTGGGGAGTTTATCGATGATGCTGGGGCAGAACCCCAGATCAGGTCAGTGCCACCCTCTGGGAGCGGTCCAGGCAGATTCATCTCCAGTGCTGACGTACCATACTTGCAGTCTCCTTGGAAAATTGACTTCTGATCGAAAGATCCACCAACCACTTTGAGCAAAAGCACATTTCCCTTTTAATTTTGCCTAGTAAGTACGAAGCCATTGCATTTGTATACTGCTTCACCACAGGGAGCAAAAGTTTCTGCTGAAAATAGCTCTGTGATATAAGACCTGTATTAACCTTGTGACTCAGAGCAAAACCTGGGGAAGACATAGATCAAACCTCACACTAGGAGGAACTGTTTCACACTCCTCCATTTTTGGTATTTGTACGCCTCTTTGACTCTTTCTTGTTTGCATCCTGCAAATGAAGGGCTTCCAAAACATCAAAGAGTTAAGGTGTTTTTAAAAGGTGTCTGCATGCAAGTAGAGGATGTGATTAATGCATGTCTGTTCCACAGGCTTGCTCTGTTCCGCTGGGGTATGAAGAAAGTTGCTGCTCACCAAGACAGTTGCAACCTCCCTGAGCACAAGTACAGCCACCACCGGATTGCTGCAATAGTTTGTGGGCTTTGCTTGGGGAGATGCGTGTGGCTTTACTGTGTTGACCCAAAGCAGCCCAGGCTGGTAAAACACTCCCATTGCACAAATGGCTAATATAACAGCTAATATAATGGCTGGCATTCACATTCCTCAGGTGTGGGCTCTGCTGGTGGTACGGCTCTTGCTGCTGGCTGCTGAGCCTATGGGCAGTGCTCTCCTCCTGCCTACCAAGGCACCGGTGCTCCTTCCCACTGCCTTGCTCATGAGCACTGGTCTTGACCTGCAGGACATCATGATGACCCAGCATCGCCTTCTCCGGGGGAAGAGTATCTGCCCGGGTATCTAATTATAGAGGGATGGAAAAATGCCCACAAAAGGTTGAGGATAAGTTTTCCAATACGTAGCACAAGAGTAATCAATACTTGCATCAATACTTAATTAATCTACGTGAAGTGGAACAGCTTCAGCAGGAGGGAATGAGATCGTCTCTTCCAAGCCCAGCGTGCTCTGCAGTGTCACGTGGGATGGGGAATGTGGGTTTAAATCCTTTTACTCGGACGTTTTAATTCTTGAACCCTTGGATAAGAGGATGCTGCTGCCAGGAAGGCTTTGAGAGGAGTGACCAACCCTTAGCTTATGAGAAGTAACACCTTAGTACCTCTGGAAACCTAACCCAAAGTTCTTAACCCCTCAGTAGAAATCCACTGGGATCAGCATGAGTCTTCTTTGACCTCAGGGAGCTTTCAGGCTGGCCTCTGGTGAAGGCATTTACCTCATGGCCACTACGTCAGGCCCTGGAGGTCCCGTACCCCGCCTTGTAAAGAACTGCAGTTTCAGCCAGAGGCTGCAGTGCTGCCCAAAGATCAGCCTCCATCAGTACATACTCCCTGCTGTCCCAGCGGCTGTTCAGCCAAGGTATTTGCAATGTTCCTTGTGAGATATTCATTTTCGGGCACCTCCCCACAGGGACATCAATGGTCTGACTCAGTGACATGGAAAGCTTGCTGGGAAGTGGGGGAGAGTTGTCCGCCACACACAAGCTGTGACATAAGTGGTGGGCAAGAAAAAAACAACTCCTCCTCTGTTGCAAGAGAGGTGAAGGTTTCAGCTCTTGGTTCCCCTAACGGTGACTAAGCTGTTCCCTCCATCCAGCCCCCAGCTACCAGTGAATGGAGAGACCGAGCAGCGCTGCGTATTCCTGTAAGCCAGCCGGCTTTCGGTAATCCCGTTTCGAGGCTTCTCAGAAGGCGTCTGTCAGTGTGTTGTTTTCACTAAATACATGGAGTGCAGATTAAGCTGCACTTAAGCATTTCATCCACCCTTTCTTTTCTTATTAAGCACTTCGCATAGGATTGGCAATCCCTTTGCTTAGCTGATGGGAAGGTGAGCGTGTCTCACTCTTAACTTCTGTTTGTACCTATGTTTAAAGTTTGGGTCTTGCTCCTGACCTGTGGTGTGCCTTAATACTCCTTTGCCTGAAACAGGATACTGCCAATACAGATTTTCACTTATGTAGATAATTAACGTTTTCAGGACACTTTGTTTTTTTACACAAAATCTCTCTAGTGTTAATGACAGCTCCAATTTTAAAGCACAGTACCTCCTCCTGCGTGCCTCAATCAAAACGGCTGCCCTGAGTCACATGCGTGCCCTGGGACAGGGGTGCCGACACATGGGCCCGTCCAGGAAAAGCCCTTCCAGAACGGCTCCAGGAACCACTTTTAAAAATCAAAAGAGCCTAAACCGGCTCCGGTGGTCTGTGTGGGTTCAGCGAATGACCCAGATGGAAGAGATGCCTACCACATTGACAACCCTTCTTAAATGATCTGTGCTTCTTAGCTTTTAATGGACCACGAGTGGTTCACGACTACCCTAGGTTTCTCTTCATCATGTTTCTCTAAACATGACGAAGGTTCATCAGATAGCTGAAATGCATTACAGGAAGGGGCTCAGACGTCGCCGTGATAAGCAAACATGAGAGCCTGCTCGGAACACAATAGAGGCTTCAGTTTGTTCCTAAATTATTCATCTTCCCCCAGGAGCGGCATTTCAGCACTGCCTTGGGCGCTGAGGGAGCACGGCCTGTTCCCAGGAGGGCGGCCATCCCCTCCCTGCAGCACCTCCGGGTGGGATCGCAGCCCAGCTCGGCCCGGCCCCTGTGGCACAAGGCATCGCTGCCCAGCCGTGCTAGGGGAGTCCCCTCTCCACCGAGATAGTCAGAGATCCTTCAGCCAGCAGAGCAGGAGACAGAAAAGCTGGGCTGGTTTGCTAGCATAGAGCGGCAAGAGAGGAAAGGGGTTGAGAAATGAACAACTGCAATTACACTGGGGCATTTTTGTCAGAGATACTCATACCCATAACTGCTGTCTGTCACTGAACTGAACTGTATTTCCCCTTTGCTCACTGGGTCATGTTAAATATGCCCGGTCTGTGTCACCCTCTTGACAGACAGCATCGGAGAAGTTTTGGAGCACGTGGGGTGCCCAAGAGGCTGCAGGTAGTTGGAGCCCCACTGCGTGGGGATGCCCTGCGATGGGTCCTGGTGCTCAGCTTGGCCATGAAGGGGCTCTGGCTGCAAAGAAGGGCGTTACCAGACAAAGTAACTTGGGGAACCACCACAAAACCCAACAGGGAATAAATCGAGCCTCATGACATAGCTCTCCCATCACGAGACACCGTGACAGCAGCAAGGGAGAAATGGTAAGAGGAAGAAATACATGCATCCCCAACAACAGGACCCAGGAGAACAGGGCAGGAGGAAAGACACAGGGGGGGCAATGGGGCTCCACTTCATGCTGCTCCACTTCTCTTTCTTCTGTCGTGTGGCAATGCCGTTAATTAGGAAACGTGAATCTATGGCACTTTCCCACTGCCCCCTCCCCGGGGAGCTGTTGCAGCTCCCTGCAAGACCTCGTCTTTCTCAACAGATTTCCCTCCAGCCCCACACTTGCTAGTGCCGAGGGCTGTGGCAATCAAGCGATCGAGCACTCTCCCTGCCGGTGTTTTCTTCCCCGGGCTCGCGCTGACCCCCGGGGTTATCTGACAAGACTTCTGTCAGACGTCAGCCGGAGCAGGACTTGGCACGGAGACAGCGCCGCAATACAGGAAGGCGTTGCACTTGTGCTGCCGAAGGTGGAGAGCACAGCCCTGGCACCGATGGTGCTTCAAACCACCCGTGGCTGCGGTGCCTGATGGCACAAAGAGTTGCGGCTGCAGAGCTGCCAGTAGCAGCCGGGTGCCTGCTTCACCTCGCCTCATCTGCAGGGTGCGGGATGCTCTCTGGAGGAGCAGCTTCCCTCTGGTTTAACAGCCTCAAGGGACGGGCTGATTCACCCTGCTCTTGCAGCACGCGGTGCAGCAGGGAGGTTATTGGGCTGGGAGAGCCCTGCCGTGGGCTCGGCTCCCCGCTGCCCTGGCGGCTCGCTGTGCTGGTGTTGCAGCGAGGTGCTGAGTCACCGGCGTGGGCTCTGAACTCTGCCCCTGGATGTGGCGGGCAATGGCCAAATGTCACGCAGGAGCTTCGTGGAGCAGAGAGAGGGGTCATCCTCCCCGGATGCTCGCCCTGCATGAGTGCAGGGCTGGCTAGCTGCCTGGCACAGGGCATGCTTGACCGCGAGGCCCCAGCCCTGCACTCGAGAGGTGCGTGCAGACCACCCCAGGCAGATGGGGTGCTAGCTGGGGGGGTGGGGGACAGTCCCGATAAGGGAAGCCATAACCAGGAGCACTGGCTTCCACAGCAAGCTGCACAAAGCGAGCGCTCCCATCCCTGTGGATCCCACTGCTCTGTGGGCAGGTAGAGCTGCCACCTTGCCTGGTACCACGTCCGGGACCCCCTGGAGCAGTGGCTGCAGCCCCCAACCCCATGGGCCCACGGGACCCTCCTGGCCTGGCTGCTGGAAAATGAAATTTCAGTTCTGCTGGAAGCCTTCCAATTTCAACATTTATTTTTCTTCCTTGAAAGAAGGCAAAGGGGGAAGCGAGCAGGGGCAGGGGGGTTGGGGTGGGTTAGTTGCAGCGGCATGCAGCGGTCTCACCAATGAATCCTGACACTTTGTTTTTGTTCAGGCTTCTCAGAAATGCTTATTTGGGAACGGGGCAAATATTTCAAATGTCATATTTGGATGGAAAATGCCTTATCTAGTAATAATAGCTAACCTTCCTCCAGCCTGAGACGCCTGAAAAAAATCTCACTTGGCTCGGCTCCATGCAGCTGACGGCCGACCCCCTTCCAGCCCCATGGCCACAGGGGGCACGGGCTGGCCCCTCTGCGCCTGGGGTCCCTGCAGGTTGCCAAGAGGTTGCACTTGGAAAGGGGGCTTGTCCCCGCTGCTGGGAGGGCTAAAGGACATGCTGCAACTATCCTGCATGCTTTGGAAGCCCGGGTTTGAAAGCAGCAGTCCAGCTCTGCTTGATTAAACACTCACTGTGTTCCCAGGACTGGGCTGCTGCTCCTCAGATAACTGGGAGTAAATCACAGGCAATTAGCGATTTGTCTGAGGTGCTCCTTGACTCAGAGCCCTGTAGCGAAGTCCTACATTACTCATTAGACCACACATCCTCCTTCCTCTCCGGGTGGCATCCGAGCAGCCTCGTCAGGGTGGAGGGAGCACAGCAATGTCACTTCACGTTTATCTAGGAAAAAGTTTCCCACACTCCTTCGTGGCTCTTTTTGTTTTGATTCAGAGATTTTGTTTTTCTGAAGAGTTAAAATAAATCTCGAAATGCAGCAGCAGCACTTCTTTGAGCGCAGTGTTTGTTGCTAGATAATCCTTTGAGGGAAACATTAAAAAGTAGTGCAGCATATTTGTCACCAGTCCAGAGCTGGCTGAACAAGGCTGATCCAGTATTTAAAATGTGGTGTGACATTTATGCATGGCATAAAGCACTTGTGGTCACTCGGAGCTTGTGACCACTGCTTCTCTTCTTTCTGGACATGAACTCCTCCTCATGGCCTTTCTCTCCGACCCTTCAAGCTGTTATGGCAGTGGTAAAACTCAACTTTTGTTCTGCTCGCTCTGTGCTGCTCCAAAAGTGTGGGCTGACGGGACACCTCCCGACCCACTCTTCCTGCTGCTACCTGACCGCATCCGCTGGCCACATCAGCAGAACCTGACAAGCACTGAATCATGTCCCGGTCAGTGCCCAGCCCAGAATTTGGGAATCTGGGAAGAAAGGTTTATCCTTTCATGCTTTCTTTCTCTTTAAAGTCACTTTAAAGCAAATGCGTCTGTCTTTAAAAATGTGGTATTTTTGCAAAGCTTTTAAGATTGTTTTTATCTTTCCCTTTTTTCCCTTTTCTATTCAGTACCATCAAAAGTGACTGGAGTGACATTAATGGAAGTTAAACAGGGTCTTGACCTTCTCCAGAAGGTCTGAACCAGCACTTAGAGCCTCCACCTCACTGCACATTAGTGTGGTTTGAAAATGCCTCCTGTGCGATGGTCGGGATGCTCCCATCTACAGGGCTGTTTCCAAGAGAGCCCAGAAAATAGAACTCACTTTGCAGGAGGTGATTGGATATTTGTAGGTAAATGCATCCCTTTCCCCCACACCAGCTATTTTAAAGTGATCTAGTAAGCACCCAGAGAATTTCTTCTGCCTCACACAAGCCATGGGCTCTTAAACACTGACCTTGCTTTTACTTGGTACCTGCTTATTTGAGAATATTTTGACCTGCTCTTCCAGCAGCATGGGGTGGGATCATGAAATGATTTAATTAAGCCTGCAGTGGGCTCAGTGTATACCGAGTTAGCACTTTGTTTTGGGGTGCTACAGATCATTCAGACTGAGAAAGCCATACTGGTGAGTTCCACTTGGAGATGTCGCCTTTAAATCTCCACTGTATATCCATGCAGAGTGGTCTTATAGCCAAATGGTGTCCCAAAAGCTGATAGAGCAACTTCCTTGGCCACTGCACACATTTTTTGGATGTCTAAGTGCTAGGATTTCATTCCTTGAAGTCAGCGGAAAATCCTCCAGTGACTTACAAGGAATAGGAATTCTTAAGAAAATAATCCTTGCTGGAAAACCAACACTTCCCCTCCGCTATCACTGCTTGCTGACAGCAGGGGTGAGAGCAGTCTGGCAGACAAGGCTGCAGGAGGACTTCTCCTACACCTACCATGTCTGGTTACATTGCAGTCCTGTCTCCCCCACCACTGCTGTCCAGAACAGACGTAAAGAGTAGCAATTGCTGGGGGTGTTGGAGAACAAATCTGGACCAGAGCTCGAAGAAAGCCCACGTGTAACAGTTCTTCAAATCTGGCTTCCCTGGGTCATGTAGCACCGCTTACCGCACCTTACCTAGCTCCGTGCACGGGCGCTAGGAGGCTGGGTCACAGATGTCACCCAATGGAGATGTGTTATCTGGGACAGGCCTTTGCTGCCCCATCTGTTGATGCTTTCATGGTGGTTCTTCATTTTGAGTTTTCCTGGACCATCTTTGCATAGCTACTGCTTCTGTTCAGCCAGCTCTTCCCAATGCTGCTGTTCCTATCCCAAAAATAAGATGGGATGGGATGGGACGGGATGGGACAGAGCTGAGCATGCAGAGGAAGCCCAAGGTGTAGGTGGCATTGCCAGCAGCCACCACCCTCCTGCAAGGCTGAGGCACTGTATTTGGGAGGCAGCTCCCCAAGGAGCCCACCGTGGGGAAACCTCCTCTGGTGGACGGGATGTGTGAGGCTCATTTCAAAACGCCAAGAGAGCTGGTCCCAACTCTTTTCTGGGCTTGGCCATGGCCCATCCATGCCTACCACAACTCTGGCACTCGGGGCTTCCCTCTCTCAGGATAGGAGCAGCCCATGTGCACGGCATCATTAAGTCCTCTCCTTCCTCTGTGCTCCCTGATGGATGGCTAAGCACAGCATCGATTTGTAAGCTCATCCTACCCAACTCTCTCTGGATTATCCAGGGCGGGGCAGCTGCGGTCATCTTTTTCTCTGCTCCAGCCAAGCCAGCCCTCTTTCTCCATCCCTCCAATACCATCCCGCTCTCTTTCCTTCCACATTTGGTCAGCTCCTCACCCTGACATTTAAAGCTCTGGGCTGAGCGGCCTCTGCCCGCAACTCGGCTCATCTTTCCTCCCACTCTTCCCCTCTATGTGGGAGCACCAAGGGCTCATCTCTTCTTCCCCTCTCTCCAGCTCCAGCTCCCACACACAATTCCCATTTCCCATCCTCCCGGGCTGATCCCTGTGGCCACAGGGGTCTCTGGCTTTCACCCACACAGCAACTCACCCGTCTTCCCCAGGCTGCACCAGACCTTGTCTCGCACAGCTTGCCTTTCACCTATGCTCTCTGCTCAATATTGTTTGTTCCTCTTTGGGGCCTTAGGACAAAAATATCTCCCCACCCAGGCAGCCTGTGCTGCCGGTCAGATTTCCTTGTGAGCTGTGTGAGCGGTGCTGTTTATGTGCTGGGTGAATACACCGACCCAATGGGAAAGAGCAGACAGTTCCTGTGAAAGTGCTTGTGCTCAGTTCTCATATCATTGCTTTTCTACTTCTTTAAAAAAATAAAATAAATCCCATCAGTTTTATTCACAATTTCTGTCACAAACACATGCTCCCCCTGTGGTTGAGTGCAAGGGGTTGTTGTGGTGTTGCAACTCATTCAGAGAAAACTACCTGCCATAGAGAGTAAAATGAGCTGCAGGCTTCAAGGGTCACGGCCATAAATCCTGTAATCATCCCTTCGTCTATCCCTGCCTCCCTCTCTTGTATTTACTTTCTGGCTGAGACAGGCCAGGCATCGCCATGCCCCCATTCTGCTCCTGCTCCCAGGGCACTGCTGCTGCCTGGAGCTGGGGTCAGCTGGGCTGGAGGGGCCTTGTAGTTCTCGCAGCCAAAAATAAAAAATAAAAATGTGGAAATGAGCTTTGCATGGGATGAAGTACTTCTTTTGATCCTCAGCAAACACCCTGAGCTGTCTGTTTCTCTTCGGCTTCAGGTGCTCCTCACGAAATGGCGGCGGTGGTGGTGGTGCCACCTCCTGCTGGCCTGGGCCGAGGCCGCTTGCCCAAGATGTGGGAGATGCAGAGACAGGGGCTTCGTCTCCCTGGGGGAAACCCACATCTCCAGCTTCCTCCACAGCAGCCTGATCGCATCTCTGAACTGCCTCGGGGTGGGTTGCTCTCAGCAGTTCCACTTTCCACAGGCTCCTTGCATATTCAGCGAGCCAAGGAGGGGATGGCCAGGAGCTGAGAGACTTCCTGGTGGTGGGACACCCTGCCTCCACCACATGGACTGAGGGGCAGATGGGTTTCCCACAGTCCATCTCTTTTCCCCCAACCACAAAATGCTGCTGCTGCTGCGTCCCAATGGCTTTGTGATCCCTCCTGAAACGTCAGCTGCTGAGCAGGAGTTGCGTGGGCCGCAGCTGGTGGGGACCGTGTTTCTTGTGAATGAGCTATCAGCCAGAAGAAAAATAAAAAATAAAGCTCTCCTGCCTTAATGAACTTAGAGACATGCCGTGGTGGACACAATCTCGTGGGTTCCTGATGCAGAGCAGCTCCTCACAGTCCCCAGGGTGAGCAAGACAATTTTTGCACCTTCTCATTTAACAGTGATAAAGCAGAAAAGAATTTAGCTCAGTCTCCCTCCTCAGGCTGTCTCCGTGAATCACTGGGACTTGTCCTGCATGGTCATAAAACCAGTGAGTTGTGCAGGTCAGGAGGGACCTCAAGTGACTTCTGGTCCCAGCCCCTGCTCCGAGCATGGCCAACATAGATCAAGGACTGTGCTGGGGACTCGTCCGGCTGAGCTCTGAATACCTCCAAGGGTGCAGATCGCACAGCATCTCTGGTCATCCTCGACCTCCCATAAGGGGACTTTTATTTTTCTAGTGTCTGATCAGAATTTCCCTCTTGCGACCCATTTCTGTTGCCTCTCACCCTGTCCCTGTGCATCTGCAGCACCACCCCCTTACGCCCAGAGAGGTCCCATTCCTCAGCATGTCCTTCTGAAGCGCTGGCCACTGCACATGCCAGCTGTTAATGTGGTATTTACGAAGAGCCAACAGCGTGCTTAGCTCTTTGCCTGCGAGACACAGCCCCTGGCACAGGACGTTCCCATCTGACAGACAAAATGCACGAGGCTTGGTGCCCAGCCCATCTGTCTGACACGTCCATCCCATTAGCACAGCTCGCACTCCACAGCGAGAAGGACATTTCAGGTGCTGACCCACCAGAGAGGGCCCTGCTCTCCTCCAGGAGTATCGCACCAGCCCTCCTGCGTTTATCAGCAAAGTTTAGATGTCATCAGCACATATCAGAATATTTTCGGCATTTCCATCTGCAGCTGGGTCACTGGACTCTTGATGAGCTATTGAAAAGCTTTTAGTGCTGCTCAGTGCAGTGGCAAAGGGACTTGGCCCTGTAGAATGGTGTCAGAAAGAGAGATTGGGCTCTTGCCACAGAGAAAACAGGAGCAGAAGGGCCAAAGTCTGTGACGAATGATGCAAAACATGCATCTAAAAGGTGCTTCTACCTCTGCGAACACGGGCAGTGCAACACACCTGGGCAGGGGTTCAGAGTAGGAACACCTTACCAGTAAAAAAGGGAAATGTAGGATGACAGAACCAAAATTACCATCCTACTGGGACCTGCCTGCTCATCACAGCCCAGACCCCAGCTAACAGCACAATTGTCGCGGAATTACCTCTCCTCTGACTCATGATGTTTCTGTGGGACGCAGACTACAATGTGACTTCTCCTGAGAGCAATTATTAGGGAAGCATTCATTTTCACTGTTTGACACAACATCGGCATTAAAAATGCCATGTGTGCAGGGAAGGGCTGTCAGCCTTGTCTGCCCAGGGCCCACGGTATCAGCATATTCTCTCTGGGTTGCGGATTGGACCTTGGGGCCAGATCGGGAAAGCTGTGTAACTGCACACAAAGGGGTCTGATGCAGAGGCTTCCATTTTTTTCCTCCCTATTTTTTCCCTTGTGCATAAATTAGAGCCAAAACTTAACCCTGGTCACTGAGCAGAAAATCTGTGCTGGTGGGTGGGCAGCCAGCCCTGCCAGCCGCACCGCATCCACTCTGCGGGGATACCCGGAGTGTTACCGGGACTTGTCCAAATCTTTTGTATGCACTCATCCAAATTTTGCAGATGCCTCATATATTTCACAGGGTGAATGATGAGGATGTGCTGATCTACTGACTGCTTGGGGCTGCTTACGCAGAAAGGCACGGCAGCTTCTGAAAACTGCAGACCACACACCACCACAATTTGTTTTTTGGTGGCTGCCTGGCCCCTTCTCCCACTGCCTCTGCTCTCCAGGTGATGCCCTGGCCCAAAGCCCATCAGCCCCGAAGCAGGCAGAAGGCACCACCTCTGTGCCTAGCATTTAGCTCGTAATTATGGAGCGTTTTGGGGATCTCTTTTGCTTGTGCTTGTGCTCAACACATGCAACTCTCAGAAACGACTCACGTGAGCTTGTTAGGAGACAAAGCAGCACTACTATTATGGCATCTAAAAGCCAGCTCTCAGTTCTCCCAGAAGAACAAGGAAGATGAGCTAATAGTGGTTTTGGCACGGTTAGCACTGGCTGGGTGCATTTTCGGCCACGCCGGGACAGGCAGGCACGCTCTTCCTTTCCAAGGCAGCTCTGACAACTGGACACGCTACACGTGTCCCTCCGTTTCTGAAATACAGCTGTTGAACAGCTGTTTGGGGCCATCCGCAAGAACCTGCGGGGGGACTTTTAGGTGGACAGGATGCAGTTGTCTTAAACTATTTTGAGCCCGGAGCACACCAATTCTCCCGGCTCCAGAGCTAATGAAAGACTGGACAGCTGTGAGGGCTTTCACGGATAACAAACCGCATGGGCCGGGGAGCTGCCGGGAGCTGAAGCTGCTTGGGAACCCCAAGGGTAGTCCTTCCCCTCCACCAGCCCAGAGGCCACAAAGGATGGGTAGAGTCATTACATGCTTTACAGACTGGGAAATGAAGGCAGAGAGAGAAAGGCAGTGAAGGTAAAAGTTTGCAGTGAGGTGCAATTTGTATTTGTGATGGAGGGAGAAATGCAAGTTTCCATAAGGCGCTGAAACACATATGCAGAAAGAGAAGAAAACACTGCAGTTTTTGCTTCCTTCTACTTTTTTTCTTTTTTCATTCCAGTCTAACGATTGTTATCCTCTCTCCAATCTCCAGTCTCCAGCCTCATGTGCCACTGTCCCCTGAGCGAGCAGGAAGCCCAAGAGCAAAACCCGTGTCTGCCTCCACTAACAACATTTTCAGGAAAAAATGTCTATTTCTGAAGCTGGACACAGGTTCTTGAGAGTTCATTATCACTGGTAACTCCTTAGCGAGCAGCTTCAGTGACCAGCACAGGATCACTGGTGAACTGTACTGCCGTTCATGCTTTAATACTCATTGCTCATTCTGTGGGTTTGGTCTTGGCATTTTTTTCTAGCCCCCAATTCCCAAACCAATATTTCCCTTTCATAAAGGTTGTTGCAGGAGTACAACCTCTCTAAACACTCATGCAGCTGCTGTGTTATTTAACAAGCCTTCTGTTTATGAAAAACAGCAAAAAAAGTGAGATTCTGGAAACAGAGGAGCCTGCTATAGGCTGCTCCATAATACCTTCCAATCCTGTGAAGGTGCGGGGTAGATGTTTTCACCACAGCCCCGTCCTACTTATGGAGATGAGTTGCTGTGCCCCGTACTTTGTTTGTACCACACTGAGAGCTTGTGCTCGTCCGCCTTGATGTGTGTTCTGTGAGGTAGCTTGTTCTGCTTCCCAAAAAGCATCAGGAGGAAGACCTTCCAGCATTAACAGAGAAGGCACATATCCCTTTAAGGCTGATCCCTTTGATTTCAAATGTGAGAAATTTACTTTTTGACTGAGGAAAATATTTGCCGATATCGCTGTAAGCTAAAGCCTTCGATCCCAGGTTAAGCTGTACTTGATATTTCAAGCAATGAAAATGTTTCCATCCCATCAAAGGAATGAACTAGAAAATATATAGGCTTTCCTATCTGTAATCTCTTATCGTCATTAACGAATGAGATTTTAGAAAGGTTTGCCCATCAGATTGTGTTTTATCGACAAGCAGTGAAGCAAGGAGATGTCTCTGGAGGCCTTCCAGACTATACTCTCTATTACGGCCAGTCCTGTCAGTCCCAGGTCTTTACCTCTGATGGGATGTGCCGGCCGCAGCTGCAGGGTAATGCACACGCACACCCACACCCATGCACAGCCCCACCAGAAGGGGTTTTGCACTGGGACCCAGTGCAAATCGATCAATACCCGTTTTGTTTTCCTTCACGCTCTTTCTGCTTCTGTTGCAAATGACAGAATTTGGATGCCTTAAGCTCAAAACGCCCTGCTGACACGAGTGACTTGCCTAAGCGGAATCAGGCTGGCTGGAAGAATCCGTGCCTGTGCAGGCATCGAGGTGTCCAGAAGTTTCAGATGAATTCAGCTCCTGACTTTCTCATCTTGGTTTGCAGTGGGAATTGCTGTGTAACTAGGTCTCTTCCTAACCTGCCCCTCTATGTTTTAAGCACCTAGCAGTGTTATTCTTCAAAATAAACGTTGCAGAATATGGTCTTTCTATACTCACATCATCTTGATGGCGACAAAAAATAAAATAGTAATAAAAAAAATAGCTTCAGAGGATACTTGATCCTAAATTGCCTTCTTAAAAGGCATCTCTTTAAGCTGAGACACCAGTCTACCTTCTCCACAAAGGTCAGTAGTTGCAGACCTAATTGAAAAGGCTTTCTGCAGGTATGCACTATAAAACTGGGGAAGTGTCTGCCAAACAGAGAAGCGTAAATTGAGCGGGGAAATAAATTGCCACTGATCCTCTGAGAGGTGATGGCTATCAGCAGAAAGAAAAGAGAGTTTGAGCCAACCCCAAACTGGTCTAGAACATGAGGAGCTTCTGAAGATACCACGTCCTGCTGGATACGAAGACAAAGCTGTGTGCCCTCTGGCTGTATCAGCTGTGTGTCAGGAGGGGTATTTCTCACTGAAGTACAAACACCTGGCTTCCTATTCGAGGAGTCACAAGCAACCTTCTCCAGTAGCACAAGCTGCTTATTCCACCCCGGAGTTAGAGCTCTTTTGAAACAATCACGGGAGAACCATCTGGATTTGAGTTGTCTTGTCAGTATCCATCTTGTGAAAGATATTTTCAGGATGTTAACAAACAGCTCCGTCCAAAAAGTTCTTCTATGTTTCTTGTCATCCATGATTGCATATATTTAGATGCCATATGCCCTGTATTCTCCTTCCTCGGAAGCTCAGAGTTGGCTTGTGCCAAGACTTGCACGTAAGTAATTCGCCTTTTGTGTGTTATTGTTCATAGGCTCTTGCTCTGCCCCTGGGACTGAAGCGTAACATACGCGTACGTACTTGAAAATAGATTGTCTTGGTGTCCCACTCACAAACCATGAGCCAACCCACCTCCCTCACTCCTTCATGGGAGTCATTTCACCATTTGGGGCTTATGAAGCAAGATTTTTGCTAACCCTTTTCTCTGAAGTGCTATTTATCGTCTTACCCTTCATCCCAGCCTACACACAGAACCAGTATGTAAGGGTATATGATGCATGATTCAATGTCATGCAGAAATTCTGCTGAGCTTCTCATGTTCTGCAGCAATGGTAATCTTTGTCTGGTCTGTGACTGGAGAAAGCCAGCTGAGTGTGTAAAATGCGTTTGACCTTACTTTCAAACACCCACATGCACGCTCAAAGCCCCGGAGAACTCATTACGTTCACGGTCTAGAAACTGGTGTTTTGTTCTCCATCCCCGCTCTGTCTGGCTTGGGGTGAATGCAATTGAAAATGTCAGAGATGCAGCTCCTGTGTAACGTAAGAGGAGGATTACAGCTTTCCTGACATCGGAGGGAGGGGGGTTTACAACAATGCAGCTGACGTAGGAGGGGACGGATTACAGTGCATCTGACATAGTAGCAATTATAGGAAATGTATTTACAGGGATGGATGGAAAATGAATTTAATATGCTGTTCCAGAGGACGACAATAAAGGTGTGTTGCAACAGTCCTTCCCCCCCTCTGGAAAGCCATATTTCTCACTTGTCCATCAACACAAACAATCTGTGCTGTATGGCAGGAAACATCAGACGCAAATATCGCATTAATCTCTAAGGAAGGATACCTGTTTTCGTAGCTTGGTCATTCACTAAGGTCTCTTAGTAGTGGCTCAGACAATAGGTGGATATATCAGGTTTTCCCCATGGAATAACTGTACCACAGGCACGGTGCTGCGAATGCGACTTCTATTTTGTTTCTGTTTTCTTTCAGAGCGAGCAAAGTAGAGAGGGGGAAGGGGGAGGGGAGATGCTCCTGATTTTTCAGCATGCCGTGGAGAAATGCTGTTAGTGCCCTCTTCCAAAGAGGCAGGGCTTACCCCCTTGCCTGGCAGAGGTGCAGACGGCCACAGGCGGACAAAGCAATTACCTGGGACATCAGGAAAGCGACTGCCCTTTCCATTTCAGACTGCAGCAGGAGCATGACGGATCTCAGAGGCTGGAGTGCTAATATGGAGGAAAGGCAAGGGGGCCCTCATTCACGTTGCCCCCAGGGAAGGACGTGTAGGTTTCTGCATGAGTCACACACGAGTGAGGGGAGCAGAGGCTGGAGCGAGGGGACGTAAAAACTGTCACATTTGGGTCACTATTTCCAGCACAGCAGGCACCACTGGAGGCTATAAACAACATACGTGTGCAGCGCACCCCATTGTCTCAGGCTGCTTCCTTTTGGGCACGTGTCCACATCACCCACAGCTGCACCGCTGGGGCACCGCCGCATCCTATGCCACGGCTGTAAAAAGCAATAGGATGCTGGTGAAGGTCAGGCCCCAAGGAACGAGGCTGAATTACCTTCCTGCCCGCGCAGGGAGTCCCTCCAGCACAGCGAAGGGGCAGGCACATGGTCCCCTGTGAGGGTGTCCACACCAGCAAGAGAATAACTGGCAGGCCTTGCCCAAGCAGGAAAGCTTCAGGGCAACCCCAGCAGCTGTAAAGCCATGAGCAATGGTCTTCAGCCTTCTGGCCTGCCCACAGGGGGGCTCCCAGACTTGTTGAATGAACGCGAGGGTTTCCTACCATGTCCATCAGGCCTGCAGAACTGCCCCTAAGTATTTGTAGGGATGCCAAAGAGAAAAGATCCTGGGCAAGGCAAGAGGGGGGCACATGAAAGTTTGGCCTCCACAGTTTGGGCTCTCATTCACAGCTTGGAGGTGGAGCCCTGCCTTGGGTTGGGGTGTCCAAGGGTGGTGAAGCCACCACAAGGTGACCAAGCCTTCTGACTCCTCTTTGACAGCTCGGGGCCCACGCAGGGCAGCCTCTGCAGCTCGTTCCTGCCCCAACAAGGCTTTTCCACACAAGCAGTCTTCCTGCAGCACTATCAGTGGATTTCCTTCCCTCACCTTTACACCAGAGATGTTTCCAGCTCACCCCATCTGTAGCCTCTTCACTGTGGGGCCCTTTGCCTCCTCCTCAGCCTCCAGCTCTGCCTGGGGCCCCGGGAAGATGATAGCTCCAAATGGCACAGGGGGTTGGCAGAGAGCGGGGAGGATGCGAGGCCAGAGAAGCGGGAAGGGAAATTTCACCTGTCAGATAGATACGTGGACATGTCTCCCTCCCACCTAGGCTTTCACATCTGCTCTGAAGCCTATTTACTGTCTGGCTTTGGCTTAGCAGCTTCTGGCAGATCCCATACTGCTGAGCTTCTCTGTCAGGTGTGGCCTAAAAAACCCCAGACAACAAAACGATACGCGAGCTAACACAGCACGCAGGGTGTTTCAGGGAGCAGGCAGAGGTAATACACACTCTCAACAGAAACGGCCGGCAAGCAGTTGCAAAGCCCGTGAGCAGCAGAAAGCTAGCTGTCCACGTTTGGCCTGCCTGCCTGCCCACATTCCAGCGGGAAGCTGGGGGCTGATGTTAAACTGCAAGTGCTAACCCTACAGAAAGCCCAGCCTGATGTGAAGAACGGCGTGCAAGAGCTGCCTGCTGTGTACACGGCACGTATGTAGCTTTTTTACACCAGCTGTAAATCAACATCAGTCACTCAATCAGAGAGTGAAGGATGGCCTCGCACTTAAAGCACTTTGGATGGGCTCAGGACACACAAAATGTCTGCCACAGCTTTGCCACAGGCTTGCCACACCACCGTGAGCACAGCACTTCATCTTGCAGTCTTCTGCCCTCCTGGCAGTAAAGCAGGCACTGTTAAATGTGGGGAGCTATTTATCTGCTCTCCGTGTTGACTATGAAGACCACAGTTTCGTCATGAAAAGAGATCCAAGTACTGCCCCGTAGGCACCTGAGCTCTCTGTGCTCTGTCCCAGGAAGGACAGAGCTCCCACCCGCCTGGCTGCACTCGATGCTGAGGGCAGCAGCAGCTGAACACAGACGTACCCACCCCCAGGGGCTCTTGGCTGCAGCCCTCCCTGGTCAAAGCCGCTGGCAGAATACGTGCCTTGCCTTGCAGGAGACACAGATGCATTTGCAGAGATGCTGAGCAACAGCAACGTCCATTAAAAAGCAGAAACTGTGGATGCTCACCATCCCTGAAAATCAGCACACATACTGTAAAAAATGAGTTCCTGCTAATTGGACGTGGTTAGATCACACGGTGCACTTTCAGTGCTGTTACCACTTCTGGTCATTAAGTTTAAACAACCGAAGGGAAGAAAAACAACTTCAATTCATAAGCAGCTCTTCGGTGTTGATTGTTTAGTTTCTGCATTTCATTTATCCGGGCAATGGGAATAACCTGGCCCACTTCTCTTTTTTCATAACTATTTCATGTGTTTGTGGCCAGTTGTCAGTCAGGTTCGTATGCCCCAACACAGTGCAGCATTATCAGAGTGACAAACAGGGAAGGGAAATGATGACAATAAAAGAAAGACACTCTCAAGGGCATAAACTGTCTTGATTGCTCTGTGTTTGTACTTCCCCTAATACAAACAAAAACAGTCAAAGCCTTGGTATTAACAGTGGATTTTGTAGCGCTTTATATTTAGGAAAGAACCCTACATACCTGGTGCTTACCCTTTAAAAAGCTGTTTTATAGCCCTAGATAAGGACGAAGGCTGAAGAGGAGCACTACGTACCTTTCTTCTGCAAGACAAGCTCAATGTATTAGGTCAGAGAAATGCCATCGCCTCATTAATTATGAAATGACATAAACATTAACGACAAAAGCTCATTGTTGTGATGATAATTATGTTACCGTGATGCAATACTGTGACCAAAGACATTCCAGTGGTCTGAAATGTATTTCTGGATACTACTGTGGTGCCTCAGTAAGGATATGCTAGCTTTGAGAGTCACGAGTGTTTTTGCCAAAACTGTGCTCGCAGACATATATTTTTTCAAATTCAAGGACACTTTGAAATCATATTAGAAATTTTTAGGCACTCCCCCCTCCCCAAGACAATGCTTTTGGCTTAAAATTTTTGGCTTTAAAATAAGCCTACAAATATTTTAGTTGATTTTCTCAACTCCTTTGCTTCAAATGTGCCTACGCTTTTCAGAATGTGACACCTTCCATTTCATGTTTTTCTAGGCCAGATGCAGACTTGGTGTTACCTGGAACAACTCTATTGACTTCAGCAAGGTTTTATTCAGTTACACTGTGTAAATGATGGGACACTGAAAACGGCCCAACAAATACGAATTTCAAAATAATCACTGGTCTTTTCCGAAAAATAAAAAAGAAAAGAAAAAGAAAGAAAAGAGAAAAACGCAGCTATACTGGAAGCAGTGCCCCAACAATCCTACGACAGCAGGCCAGGCTGACTGTAACTACGGAAGGTGGAACGGGCAGAAAGGAATGCTTCCGTTTCTCAGTTTTGCTTTTTTTCCCCAAGTGAAGAAAGTTGCTATTGTTGTTAGTTTGTTTTGAAACTGATAGGAAATGCTGAGTGAAACGACTGAAGACTGAATTGCTGGAAATATCTGTGAGATGAGTTTTGGAAGGCAGCAGTCTTCATACACATTCCCATCTGTAGACCATGCCACCCTTAGCGAGGGGGCACAGGACTACTGCAATGGAAAAAATGAGCACTTGTGGCCTCCCAGCCTCTCCCTCCTCGTAGAGAACTCAGAGGAACATCCTGGTAGAGACACTTTGGAAAGTGCCACGCCACTTTCCTTGCTTTCCTACCCTCGTTACGTACAAGCCGGCTCCATAATTATCCCTCTGCTGACCATGGATATTTCTCAGAAGTGACTCCTCACTCAGGATATCCAAAACACCAGAGGGCAGCAGAAGTGTTAGAGCAGGAATTGCAAAAGCATTGACCTTCCCAGAAAAGCACCCCTAGGACAGAGAAACGGGACCACGTATGAGGTTCATAATGCCTAGACCTTATTGATTCATAGTGAAAGTGGAAGAAAAACAATGTAATTATGATACTACCAAAACCTTGCAATGGTTACTTCTGAGCAGCACTGATGGAAACTGTCATGACCCACATGCGTGAAGATGGAAGAGAAATACTGAAAGGCTGCTGAGAGTGATAGATACAGGAGGCCTTTAATTCTCAATGAATCATACAATAGCGTGATCGCTCCTAAAAACTGTGTGCTCCCTCCTCTGCTAAAGAAGCTATATGTATCCCACCCTCTGGACTAGAGAGGCAGATCTGCATAAGCACCTTCCCCAGACAGCAACACTTGCCAGTTCTTCTTGCCTCTTCCATCTAATGCGCGTAATTAAAACCAGGATCAAGGATTCTAACCCTCTGGTGCCGTCTTACAATCTCCAGGCAGTCCCATGGCACAGGTGTCTGCCACTCCTTAGGATGGAAAAATCATGAGATATTAGACAGAACACCAAATCCAGTTCACTTCTTCCCATTTAGGAAGGAAAAAAAAAAGAAAAAAAAAAGAGTCCTTTAAAAAGAAATAAAAATGTTACCTTCCTAGCTGGGGCTGTCTGCCTTGCGTGTTCTTTCTAAAAAGCCTGGTTCTGTTTGCCATCCTAAAACACTTAATCAATTTGAAATGAAAACAGCAACTATAATTAAAGGGAGGAAAATCCCACCACAGCAGAGGAACCATTATTAAGGTAATTTTTTTCTTTATAACTCCTGGGGCACTGTTCACATGCAGTTGCTACTGTATATGCTGTTTGTGCGTCACCTCCTCTTCGTGAGCTCCACGGAGAATACATTGTTAGCTTAAAAATAACAATAATAATAATAATAAGCCAGCTTTTCATGTGAGTTATTCAAAGCACTGTGTAAGCGCTAATTGAACGTTACGATAGCCAGGGAAGGCTGTATGCTATTACCCCCTTACACCAAATGGCAGGAGTCCCACGACCGGGGCCAAACCAGTGCCTCCGTGCAAGCAGTGCCCGTGCTCAGGCTCCTAGCCACCAGCTCTGCAAGCCACGGCTCTCTACCACCTTCATTTCAAGCCCTGCAGGTGCTCAGGTGTTACTTCTCCGCGTTTCTAGATGAAGGATCCTGCAGCATAACCGGCCTAGCAGCCAAGTTACTGAGGGCGACAAGAGCAATATAACTCATTAGGTAAGAGAAGCAGAGAAAGTCCGGTTTGCTTCACTAGAACATGCTGACAGATCTCTCTCATTCATATTTATGACACACAGCTTGTGTATCACGTAATTTGATTTATATAAACCACATTTTTCTCATCAGGTCCTCACAGTGTAAATCTTAAATAACAGTAATACAAAAAAGCTAACAACGTTGGCTCTCCTCCCATAGGGGGTCCACCTTGAGCCCTTCAGAAATCACTCAAGGGCCTTAAGGAGACCATCAGCTACAGGTGAAAAAAACATATAAATTGCTTTGCAAAGTTTGGTCTGACGCAGAGCTATATCCCCTCCCGTGAAACTCATATTTTTATTGCGAGGAGCCTGGCTCATCCATTTGTAGCGGTGGTAGCTGCTGGGTGGAAGGTAAGTGTCCGGTGTGTTAGTGACGATGACGGTCAGAAAAGGACTTCAGACTAAGGCAAACAGCCTTCTGGTCAGGAGTCTGGTCACAGAGTGGGGCATTACTTGTCTGAAAAAAGTCTAGGACTGACCCTAACAGAGAGTAAGCTGAGTAACAGACACGCCAGGCATCACCAAGCCGCATTTTTAAGGCTTAGCTGGAACGTGAGACCAAGCGCGCAAACTTTGGTCGCTGTGTGGAGACTGAACTTTGAAGACTGAACTTTGAAGACCGAACTTGGTGTGAAGACTGCACTTTGTGTGAAGACTGAACTCTATTGAAGGCATCTGCCACTTGGCTTTTGGCAACGAGCCTCGAGAGGAGCCCAGCGGGCACGTTCGGGACCCCCACTCAGCCTGGGGGTGCAAAAGGGCCCGCTTCCAAGCCCCGCTCGCCGAGCCGCCACCTCCGCAGGTGCAGGCGGAAGGCAGGGCGAGGGGCTCGTCGCTTCGCCACCGCCGCCCGCCTCGCCCGCTAACGGGCGCTTAACGGCGGCTAACGGCCGCGCGCCGGCAGGGGGCGACCCCGCCGCGAGATGGCGGGCGTCACGTGACAGCGGCGGGGCGGGGCGGGGCGGGGAGCGGGCCGGAGACCCAGGTGCCCCCTCCCCTCCCTCCCTGACGTCACCGCCCCCCCGTCTCCCCGGCGACGGCTCCATCAGCGCGCGCGTCAGCGCCGCCCGTTGCCCGGCAACGCCGCGCCGTCTCGCTCCCCTCCAGCCCCGCGCCGGGCCGCGCGTCTCTCTGGCGTCAAACGTGACGTCAATGGGGCCCGGCTCGGCTTTCCGCCGGTGGGCGGGGGAGGAGGAGCGGGCCGAGGAGGGGCGGGGGGAGGAGGAGGGGAGGGGGGAGGAGGGAGGAGGGAGCACGCGGGGTGCCCCCCTCCCTCCCCCGCGGCGCCGCGCATGCGCGCTGCCTGCCTCCCTCCCTCCCTCCCTCACACCCGAGCCGCGCGGCGGCAGAGCCCGGCGCGAGCCGCGGGGAGCGCGCGCCAGGTACGGGCGCGGCAACGGCCGCCCGCCAACGGTCGCGCACCAACGGTCGCGGCTGTGAGGGGAGCGCGGAGGGCTGTGAGGGGAGCGGGGCGGCCGCGGCTCCGCCGGGCGCCTCCCGCCGCCGTACGGCGGCGGGAGGCGCCCGGCGGAGCCGCGGCCGCCGGTGCGAGGGGGGAGCTCTGACCGACTCCGGTGTCTCCCGTGCAGGTGCAGCGCCCATGCTGCCGTCCTGAACGCGGCGGTGCCTTCGCCCGCCGCCCGCCTGAACCATGGTGATCATGTCAGAGTACGCCGCCGTGCCCGCCGCCAAGCCAGCCCAGCAGCGGCCGCTGCGAGTCGGCTTCTACGACATCGAGAGGACGCTGGGGAAAGGCAACTTCGCCGTGGTGAAGCTGGCCCGGCACAGGGTGACCAAAACGCAGGTGAGTGCGGCTAGGGGGATAGGGGAGAGCCCAGACGGCGTTTTCTTTACAAACACAACAAAAGAAAGCGGCACGGGAGGTGAAAAGCCCGGCAGCGAACTCCGTGCTTTCTCACCGCAGTACCAGCAGCCCGTGCCCCACGGAGTTGGTGTAAAACTAAAGCAAGAACACATCAAAAATAACACCGCCAACTACCACGATACCTTCTCTCCATCCCTCCTACTTCTCCAAGAGCTCCTCAGTCTGTTGGACTCTTAAACTCTTTAGACAGGTTTAATTTTTTCATTCAGCACGTACATTTGGAGAACAAAGAACTTGCGGCGTTCGCGGAGATGATTTCCTAATGGGCAAGCAGCTGTATTTCCATGTGTAGTACATGTCAAAGTCACACCGGTCGCTCGAGTAGAAAACAGCCTGTTACAGAAATCAGTTTTTCGCTAGCATGGGGTGGATTAAAAGATTTACCGAATCCTGCCCAGTGTTAATTTCTGCAGTTCTGTTTGCTACCTTACGTGTAATCCTTTGACGTAGAAAAGAAAAATGAAAACGCTTTGTCGTGAATTCAGTGCAGTTCAGAAAAATCAGCTTTGTCGGGACTGTACTTTAGAGGTTACTTTACGTGGATTTTGTGAGTTTGTGTGTGGTTTTGCATGCGGTGCTGTGTTTGTTTGTTTTTTTTTTCTAGGAATACCTATTTTGCAATGCCTGGAGTTGTTTTATTTTCTTAATTCTTTAATCTGCAGGTTGCAATAAAAATAATAGACAAAACAAGGTTAGACCCGAGCAACCTGGAGAAGATTTATAGAGAAGTTCAGATAATGAAGCTTTTGAATCATCCCCACATTATCAAGCTATACCAGGTAAGAGGTCGGCTTTGAAGCACAGCATGCAAATGACATACGCGTGTCTTGCACATGATTTTACATCAAATATTTGCAGAGAAAACGCAAATTGAAATAGTTTACTTAAAGAGTTTTCTACAAAAACTGTTTTTTTTGTGTTTTTTTTTTTTAAGTCACTCATCATTCTTTAAACAAGATTCTGGTAATTAGACGACTATTTGGCAAATTGATTAAAACAAAACGATTAAAACAAAACCATTAAAACAGACTGAAATCCGTTTCTTGATCTGAAATGAACTATCTGAACTTCTACAGTTAACTTGCCTTCCTAACTCCTCTGCTTTTCCAGTGTAGAAGGTCAGAGCTTCTTACGTACTTTTGATAAGAGGAGGACTTAAACTCTTTTAGGACAGCAGAGTCGCGTGCGCAAAAGTTGGGCTTGCCATAAGTGGAAGGGCTTTAAGATCACCAGCAAAAAAAAAAAAAAAGTCTACAAATGTTGATACCGTAAAATATGTCTGAAAATGACCTTTTTGGTTATTCCACTCCAGTTTGCGTAGTTTTAAAAATGATTTTAAAGTATCTTTTCACTTGTAGAGTTCCACAGTATGAATTTTGATTTAGTTTTGTTCAGTTTCTGCACTGTCCGTTTTTTTAACAGTCAGAACAAATTAACGTGTTGTGCGGAAAACAGGATCACAGCTGTCTAGTGAGCAAGGACTGCTTTGCAAATTCTAAACATTTGATCTAATTAGCATTTGGTGTAAGTTCCTCTTAATCATCTTAAATAGTGCCATGTGGATTGGAGAAGAAGATGAGGTATCACAGTCCGTCTGGACCTGCCCAGGAGGGCAGGGGGGAGGAATAGCAGAAGAAAGGAAGCAGCAGGTCTGAAATGCCATGTGCAGTAGTACACGCTATGACCAGCTGCAATCTTACCGTTGGGTTTGTTAGCTTAAAAAAAAAAAAATAGTTAATTAATGTGTAAGGCTGAAAAGCCAGTAAGGCAGGTGCTTCAGCAAGGCATTATTTTTAAAGACCTTGACACACACAAAGTGCCTGATATTTATAGTATTAAACATCATAACAAAAATGGTTCTGCGTTAACATCTGACGTCATTGTTGCCCATAGGGCAGTATAGGATATACCGAAACATTCTAACAGTCCTGTTGATTTCATTTCAGTGGAATGATGTGGGTGAAAATACTAAATACTATTTTGAAGCTTTTAGAAAAGCAGGTTAAATTCCATCTAGTTGAACCACTTCACTTGATTGAGCAAATGACGTTGGTAGTGCGCCGTAATTTTTTTTCAGCAGTTTTCTTTTCTTTGTTGTTGGAATCGATGCTTTACCTGTTTGGTGGAGACCGAGAAGCAGGGATGGAATTAGATGACATGCCGATGTAGGGTGTGTGTTCTTGTATTATTTCATCATTGTTTTAGTTTCAGCGCGGCGTCTTAATTTCATCCAGCTGGCAACTTTCCCAGAACACTTTCCTTCATTTTTTTTAAATTGGGAACCTCTCTTCCTTTGCTCCCTGTTTGTTTATTTTCGTTTTGTGTCTGTGTGTACTTGTAGTGAGGGGAGGACGAGAGACTTTGAAAAAAGTTACTTTTAGGAGGCTGGAAACTGCAGCCTTTGAAGTCGTATTGGCGCTTGTTTGATTGTTAACCTGTTGCGAGTCTTCTGCTTCCAAAACAAAATACCTGTTCCTTTTGTGTCCAGTTCTAGGGAAATGTTTTTTTTGTTTTGTTTTGGGTTTTTTTGTTTTTTTTTTTTAAACCTGAAAGGCAATATTTAAAAGACGCGACATAGTAATTGAATATGAATTCAAAAACACTCAGCATTATTTGTTTGTTTTTTCCCTCCAAAGATGTGCAAAATAACAAGTGTCAGAGGAAGTTGACACAAGATTGATAGGTGAATGTTGAGCAATATATTGACAGTTGTTGATGTGCCTCAGGCAGTGCAGTTACACAAACAGCTACCCATCTTCACTTGCATGGGAGGCTTGCCACGTCCCCAGCCAACGCTGAATGGGAGTGGGGTGTCTGGTATGAATGACTTCCTGATTTTCCAAGTTCTAGGTATCTCCTGTGATCTGAGTACCTGCTAGCCATGAAACAAAGATGACTAAGTAAATTTAAGCGTCTTTGAGTGCTCAAAATATGTCCAGTGAATTATGAAACTTTTATATGCATATTTTAACCAAAAAACAAAAGGAATTCAGGGAAGTGTACAAAAGTATGGATATGCTCACCAGTTATCTTATGGAGATTAGGTGACATGGTAGTGGTGAGAAGAACAGTGGCACGGGAAGCTGCTGTATATTGTAGGCATGAGCAATGATTTGTTACCTTTTTCATTACCAGTTTGCTAGGAAAGATCGTTGTGGTGCAAAATGAGATGTCTTTACTGCCAGCTGCTGCAGCAAATAAATAATTGAACCGATATGTCTGACAACACATTTAGAGAAATGAAAGAAACTACAGAGGTCTCCATTTCTTTAAGCGTGTCTTTTCTTGTGTCTCGACAGGTTATGGAGACAAAGGATATGCTTTACATTGTTACTGAGTTTGCAAAGAACGGAGAAATGTTTGGTAAGTTCTCGCTGCAGTAGCTAATGGTTCTTTAGGTTTAGAAGTTGTGGCTTTGTCGCTGCCAGTCCTGAGTAATATATGTTCTGGCTACAAATCCAGGCTTGGTGTTGTCAGCTGTCAAAAAGCAAGTACAGCACATGGAATATTACAAAAAGCTTCCTCCAGGTGTTTCTAAATTTTGTGCGTCCTTTTTGGTCTTGCAGATCATCTGACCTCCAACGGGCACTTGAGTGAAAGCGAAGCGCGGAAGAAGTTCTGGCAGATTCTTTCGGCGGTGGAATATTGTCACAGCCACCACATAGTGCACAGAGATCTCAAAACAGAGAACCTTCTGCTAGATGCTAACATGAATATCAAGTTAGCAGGTAACAAGAAATGCACGCTTACTCTATAAACAGCGTTAGGCGTGTAGTCAAACTCAGTCTCCCTGGTGTGATCCAATAAATGTACTTACGGTAACTAAAAATTAAATACAAGTTACTGATTGTTCTATGTACGTATATTCTGGACAAAAAAAAGAGTAGTTCAAATGGATGTGTGAAGAACAAAGCAACACATTTTCTGCTACTTCTGAAATGTTTGCGTGTGGTTGAGTGATGTCTTACCCCAGGTTTTCACCTTCCTTCCAGACTTTGGCTTCGGAAACTTCTACAAGTCAGGAGAACCCCTCTCCACTTGGTGTGGAAGCCCGCCCTATGCAGCTCCAGAAGTGTTTGAAGGCAAGGAATATGAAGGCCCTCACCTTGATATATGGGTGAGCTTGAAATTCCTTAGAATTTGCATTTCACAGTTTCTTAGGGGCTGTGGGCTTTCAAAACCATTGCTTCTGCTGGAGTCGCTCATACGCTGTGCTGTTTTCTGTTGACAGAGCCTTGGGGTGGTGCTGTACGTCCTCGTCTGTGGTTCTCTGCCTTTTGACGGACCCAACTTACCAACTCTGAGGCAAAGAGTGCTGGAGGGGCGGTTCCGCATCCCATACTTCATGTCCGAAGGTGCTTTTTATTCAGATCTTTAATGTTAGAAAAGGGACCTTGAGTAAAGGAATAGTTGTCCTGTTCCTTCTTTGGGCAGTGACACATGGGACTGGTTTTGCAGCTGGCAATCCCCCTGTCGTTATGCATCCAGTAATTTCTGTAGGGTAGGACTTCAGGGCCTGGTTGCACATGCTTTCTTTTCTGATATCTACTTCATGGTGCGTCTAAAACGCTGTCTTTTCCTTTCTCAGAGTACCTCTGTGGATTGCAAAAATAATTGAAACCCTAGCTGAAGAAATAATCATTTAGAAAAGAGAGAAAACAGACTTTTAATGAGCCTGCAATGCTGACATGGGTGTAGTTCTAAGATGCTCAAACTATGCAGAAAGGGAACTTTTCAGTGTGGCTTTGCTGCCAAGGGGAGCAGAAATAGTGAGGCTTAGCGCTGTTTCTTGAATGCTTGCGCTCGAACAGGCTGGTGAGAAAAAGGAACTGAGGCGTAGTATCACCTGTCCCTGATTTGGATGCAGAAAAGTGAATGTGCCTCTCTTTTCAAGTGAATGATATCTTTTGAAGTGTGACCTTTATCAGTTTTAGCCGTGAATGGCTTTGATTCCCCGGTTATAAACAAATTAGCAGTAGGCATGGACCAGGAAGTTGTATCTGAGTACGTACAGTAGTTGTGCAGTAGTCCTGTACTGAATTCTGACCTGCTCCAAGTGGATCTAAACCTGCATCCACTCACAATTAGCCCTACTGCAAGGCGGAAAGCCACCTGAAACCTGCTGCTAGCCAGTACAGCTTCATTTCCTGTAGTGACACATTGCTTTTATGAAATGTATGTTGGCCTTTCCTGTGTTGGTTTGAATATTTAGTAGTCACACCATGCATCAGCTGCTCAAAAATCTCTTAATTCCCATTTTCACAGACATCAAACGGTGGTGGTGGGAAAGTTTCTTAGCAATGACCTGGGGCTGGACTGTCATTTTCACCCCTTGCTCATGAGTTTGTCTTTGTCATCCAGACTGTGAAACGCTAATCCGACGGATGTTGGTCGTGGACCCAACAAAACGAATAACTATTTCCCAAATAAAGCAGCACAAGTGGATGCAAGCTGACCCGTCTCTTCAGCAGCAGCAGTCTTTGTCCTTCTCCATGCAAAACTACAACTCCAACCTGGGCGACTACAATGAACAGGTCCTTGGGATCATGCAGACACTTGGCATCGACAGGCAGAGAACTGTGGAGGTGAGAAGCGCTTGTCCCTTAAATATAATTTCAGTGACTACCAGCATGCCAGTGGTGCAGTCATGTGTGTTGTTCAGTGACCGGCCTTGATCCAGTGTCACAGTGTAGTAAAATTCACACTGCCCTTCTGGATTTTAACTATTTTTATGAGTACAGTGTTATGAAGCCTTAACGATGAGTTGTGGCTGCTTATATCTCGAGTTACCTGTTACTCAGAGGTTCTTTTGATGTCTTCTAGTCTCTACAAAACAGCAGCTACAATCACTTTGCTGCAATTTATTACCTGCTCTTGGAGCGGCTCAAGGAGTATCGAAGCAGCCAGCTATCGAGTCGTCCAGCGACTGGCCGCCAGCAAAGGCCGAGGAGCTCCGAGATCAGCAATGTCGAGGTGAGGAAGGGCGTTATCTACCTGGGAGGCTGTATGTGTGGGCTCTCTTTTCCTGCCCTTTTCTGTGGGAAATACAAGACTGCAACTCTGAGGCTTCTGAGCACCGATTCCGATATCTGTGCCCTCTGATAGGATGCAGCCTACTGTTCGTCAGCAGGATGCTGATGGAATACTAACGGCCTGTGGGTCGTGATCCAGAGAGCAGTTCGCCTCTGGTGCAGCTCAGTAATGAGCCAGAAGATTAGGCTGCCCTCTCAGGCATCGATCACTTACGTTTTCTTTGTTACACACCCCGTAGGATCCTCAGAAGTACTCCGTGATTGTGTTTTTTCTGACATTCTTTTTCTTTTCCTCACCCCCACCCCCCCCTTTAAAGTGCGCTCCCGGTGCCTTTTCAAACTGTACTTCCAGTTTAGTTGCCTGAGTTAGGAGAAGGAACTTTGTGTTTGTGTTGGCATTGAAAGAGCAGCTTTGTTAATTTTGATAGAAAGTGCGTGGAGAAGGCTCGCACAGAAGGTGTCTCTGAAATTCCTTGAGCCTTGAGTGTTTGAAGAATCACATGGAACTGCGGTGTGTGATGGCTTCTGTGCATCTCTCTCTGCCTTCAGATGCCTCAGGACAGTCTCACTAGTGAAACCCTGCGATCATCTCTGCTTTACCAGCAACCTCAGAGTCTGATTCAGCCATCCTTGCAGGCAGAAATGGACTGTGACATGAACAATCCATTACAGGTTGGTGTTCTCAGCTGCCCTGCGTGTAACTTGTCTTGTTGTGTTCTCTTTAATTGTTCTGTTGATACAAAACAGCAGTTTGTGACTGTTGTTCTCTGCCTTGAATCTTTTGTTTTGCACTTGGGCATGGTGTTGTAGTAGCTTCTCAAACAGTACACCTACGGAAGGCATGCCCCAGAGCTGTGAAGAGTATTAAAATGTAGTGCGGAAATAAGTGAAACGCCCTTCAGTCTGTGAACTGATGTGTTTTGCAGCCTGTGTTCTTTCCTGTGGATCCCAACTTCAATGGGCTCTTTCGGAACCGCTCCATCTCCCCCAACAGCCTGCTGGAGACCACCATTAGCGAAGAAGTAAGGCAAGAGAAGGAGCTGGAAGACGAAATTAAGGCGTACGACCACCCCATCCGCATCCCCAGCAACACCAGCCGGAGGCACACGCTGGCTGAAGTCACCACTCATTTCTATCAGCATGCCCCTCCATGTAAGTAAGTCTGGGAGAGGTGAAGGTCGTCCTTAGCTAGAGGAAAAGCTCAGAGAAGGAGCGCCCCAGCAGCCAAATGTTTGGGGAGAGTGTGCTGATTTTACCTTGACTGGGGTAGGAAAGCCCAGAAAAGAGGTCTAGTCCACTCTCCTCATGTCTGTCTTCCCTTAAATAAGTGGGGCTCTCCAGGAAGGGACTCTGCACTGTTAAATTTTACCTGGATCATTTTAGAGGAAGCGTTCTCACAAGCAGGACATAACCCTTCTCTGCTTGTTTCACTGTTTGGGTGGGTGGGTGTGGTCGCATGTGCAACTGAATTTTAAAACGAACAAAAAAAACCCAAGGTCATCACTAACTGTATTGGGTACACAACCAACCCCCGTGAGCCAAACGAGCAGAAATGCTCACAAAGCAAAAATCCGACGTCGGAGTGTTGTGCTGAGAAACCCCGTAAGCCCGCAGATGCTGGCAGAGCCCTGCTGGCTGGGCAGGAGCCAGGCAGGTTTTACGTCGGTGGCCCCGTGCTGGAGTCAGGCGCTGTGACAGCACGAGCTGCTGGACACCTCGCTGGCTCGCAGCTGCTAATTAGTGCCAGCGTAGGTGGGCAGAATGCTCTGATGTCACGCTCGTTCCTTCCCGTGCTCATCTTGGGAATGCTCTTTCTGTCCTCCCTTCCCCTCTGCAGGTATAGTCATTTCCTCCTCAGCGAGCCCCACGGAGGGAACTAGTTCAGACAGCTGCCTTACTTCATCTTCAAATGACAGCTCCGTGGCCCTGAGCAGCTGCTTGGCAGGTCAAGTAATGACGGGGAGCCCGGCCGCAGCCAGGATGACATCACCCTTCCTAGCTTCCCAGTCCGACGCTCCGGTGTTACAGGCCCAGGGCTGCATGGGAGGTGCTTCCCTCCTGCCTGTCAGCTTCCAAGAAGGAAGGCGAGCATCTGATACCTCATTAACTCAAGGTAACTCCTTCCTCGCTTTACTGCTGGGGTTTCGCACCCTTCCGACGGCCGCTGGGAGAGGGAAGCATGCAGGGGCTTGCTCCCTCTGTGTTAGGGTTACACTGAGGCATCCTGCCTCTCGTGTTCATAGTCCCTGAGGAAGGTTCTGAGACGGGAGGCTCTCACATGCTGCTTCAGCATGTCCGTGAAGATATTTCTGCCGCTGTGAGTGGGACGGCAAGCTCCACCCTCTTCCTAAAATACGGAATGCACATTGTGTTTTCTGGCAGCTTTGTCCCTTGCTGTGCATGTGCCCATCTACACGAGGGTGCAGCTGTCCCAGACCCTGTTCTGTCACGTCGGTTCTGCTCTGGCCATCAGGCAGAGCCGTGAACGTGAGCCCAGGAGTCACGGTTTCTTGTAGCGCGTGCTCACGCAAATGAAGGCAGCTGCCCAGAGGGGCTGATCTGTAAAGCAGGCTCCTAGGCAAATGCTCAGGAGGATTAAAGTGCGTTTCTTTTCCTCGTGTCCCACAGGCTTGAAGGCTTTTAGGCAGCAGCTGCGGAAGAACGCTCGAGCCAAAGGGTTTCTCGGCTTGAATAAAATCAAAGGCTTTGCTCGGCAGGTGTGTCAGTCCTCCTCATCTCGGGCAGCAAGGAGTGCCATGAGCCCTTTCCAACACACGCAGCCGAGCACCTGCCTGTACAGCAGCAGCGGGAGCAGCAGAGAGGGAAGAAGCCTCCTGGAAGAGGTGCTACAGCAGCAGAGGTGAGAAGCCGGCCTGGAGGAGTTTTAC
Source organism: Anser cygnoides (assembly GCF_040182565.1). Taxonomy (NCBI): domain Eukaryota; kingdom Metazoa; phylum Chordata; class Aves; order Anseriformes; family Anatidae; genus Anser; species Anser cygnoides. The sequence continues at coordinate 118,122,264 of NC_089873.1, read as the reverse complement.
TGTTTTCCTAGGGGTTGCTTTGGTTAGGGGCAAAAGAGACTGGGGAGTTGAGTCACTGGGGATTCCTTTCCTCTCACCCGTGCTGTGTGGCAGCAGATAAACTGCTTAGCTTCCTTTGCGGCTTCCTGCGCTGGCATGCGTAACGCAGGACGTGCAGTTCCACTCTAAAATCTCGATGGCCAAGCATTCGGAGGTTGCTGGATTGAGAAGCAGTTGGGTACCGTGGGGGAAAACATTACTTCTCCCCACTGCAAGCTGTATTTTTCTTTGTTAGTTTTGGGAATGATTTCTTTCCTCCTCTGCCTCCTCCTGTAATTTTCCCATGGCAAGGAAGTGAGACCTTGTAATTTGGAAAAGTTACAGCCCACAAAGGAGGCACCGTTCCAGTGGCCTCAAATGTCATGTGCGGTGGCACCTCTTCATTCCCAGAGAAGCGAGATGGAAAATTGTGCTTCCGGTTTATCTGCACACGTTGTCTCTAGAACATCTATTATTAGCCGGCCACACTGTGACTAGATAGCTTTCTGGTGATAGCCTCCCTCTCCAACATGAGGAAAAACCAAGTGAAAACGCAGCGACCTGGCGTGGTCGTTGCTTTAATTTTACTGGCTGGGTACGGAGAGGTTCAGTGGAGAAAGGCAAAAAAGAAAAAAGAGGAGGCAAGTTGGGATCGGGGGTTGGGGCAGGAAAGGAGGAAGGAAAACGTGAACCCGTCCTAGCAACGCAAGTTAACCTCTTCCACCCTCGGCCTTTGTTCAGAATGCTCCAGCTCCAGCATCACCAGCTCCTCCAGCCAGCTTGTCCCCAGACGTCTCAGACACCTGCGACCAGCGGCCTCCCCTCCTCTGATAGCGCAGGTACCTGCAAAACCTCCAATTCTCTTCTCTTGTCCGAGCTACAAAGAGAGAACTCCTTTGAGCTGGCCTTTGGTGGCAACAGCCAGCTGCTCCAACCTCACTTCTTTGGTGTCAGCGTGTCACCGGTGTCCTCAGCAGCTCACCTCCTAGACACTCACCTGTACATCAGCAGCAGCGTCTCTCCCGCTGGCACCACCTTCTCTCAGCAGCAGAGTTTCTCCGCGCAGTCTCCGAGCTACGAGGCTGTCACTGTGCAGCACGGGGACTGTGAGATGGAGGACCTGACTTCCAACCAGCTAGGGAAGTTTGTCCTGGTCAAATGAGAGCTCTGGCTGCTGCAGCTGACGCTGCTGTGGTGTGTTGTTTTGTTTTTTTTTTTGCGAAGAACTTGCACCGCTGCTCCGTGGCACGTGTAGGTCCGTGGCTGGCTGGCGTCGTGCGGACGAGTGACTCTCAGAAGCAATAAATTTTGAAGTATGTGAAGAGGCTGTCTGGCTCAGAAAGCTAGCAACTTTATAGAACTGAACCAAGCAATATGTATGTCTTTTTGCTTCTACTACTCTTGCACTGAACAAATACGAATAGAAATTGAATTTTTTTTTTTTAAAGGAAAAATAATGATGGGGAAGATGGGTGGGGCATTTGTGGGGACAGGGAGGGATGTGGTTGGGGAAGAACTCTTCGGTACTGTACTCAAGTCAGACCAATACAGCTCCGCTGTTATGCAAGATTAGCAGCTGTCGGTAGTGGTGACACAGCAGGGAGAGGCTTTTCAAAGAAGGGACCAGAGCCTCCCTTTTTCACAATATTCACTTATGGGTTTGTGAAGATGATTACCTCTTTTAAGGAAAATAAACAGAAAACCAGTGGCATGCAGCATTTATGCATTCACAGAAGACAAAAATGGAAGCATTGCCATTTGTTTTTTTCTCCTGTTAACGCTTTTAATTTTAAAGGAACCAACCTCCCCATTCCGCACCTCCCAGATACGTATACTTTAAATGAAAACTGTGAACTTTCTGCTTTATGTATCAGCTGGAAAACCTTTAAAAACCAACCACACCAACAGCCAAACGACCTTATAATTAGCACAGAAGCGAGTAATCTCTTGAAAAATGTATCCCTTGATATCAGGATCCAAATTACGTACTGTCTGGTCTTCTGCAGGGATGTTTTCTTTGGGGTGCTGTGTGTATACGTACGTATACACGCATGCACACGTGTGTATTTTGTTGGTCTAAACGATCACTAGGAATCTTTTTATAAACACTAAGTTTTTTCGTATTCCTGCAGAGGCACTGAGGAGGGAACCGTTATCGCTGGCGGGGTGGCGGGAAGGGCTTTCCTTCTAAAAATCCCTCCTAGAGATTGCCTCCAAGTTGCCTGAGGGGTATTTCTTAGCGCTGCACATCGTTATTTCCGCTGCTAATTATGTTTTTATGCATTTCATTATCAGGGTCCAAATAGAACTGACTCTTGGGGAAATGTGCAATATTGAGGTTATAATTCTATACTGACAAAGACAAAAGGAATAGGCTAGAACAGAATTCTACTCTCACGGAGTACAGCTATTTCTGAACAAAACTGTATTAAAAGTGAGTAAAACAGCACAATCTTTGGGTGTTTGTTTTGGGTTGGTTTGTTTTTGGCATACTAGCAAAATGAGGTTTTGGATTAGGTAGGTGTTTTTTCGTATGGTTTTTAATGCTGTATATGTATATAAATAGGAAGCAGAAAACTATATAACACTAGTTATTTTTTATATTTTGTAATATGCTTATATTGTGTTTCTGGTATAAACCCCACCCCTCCTCCCAAGGCGGAGCGTGACTTCTGTTGGCGTCAACAGGAGATGTGCTTAGGTATAAGGGGGAGAGCAGGGCCGTGCCCCTACAGCGGCGGGCAGGGTAGGGCGTTCAGCTTTGGAAGCAGGTGAGCAAACAGCTGGAAGTTACCGTTGGAAGGTCGGAAAATAGTCGCGTTTTTGTGAAAATGCTTTAAGGACCCATCTCCCAAGCGTGACACAGGGTGCCTTCAAGTTACCTTGGCTTAGTGCAACCTGCAGTATTACGCGTTTGCAAATAATATAGATACCTGTTTTTTTGTTTTTGGTTTGTTTCTTAAAAAAAAAAAAAAAAAAGAAAAAAAGAAAAAAGCCAAAGATTGACTAGGTTACTTGGTGGGAGTAGGAATGGCTAAAGATGTCCTGTGGCTCTGTCTGTGGCTCTCCATAAACGACCCCTTTATCTGTGTGTAGTACCTGTGTGTCTGTATTGGCGCATCTCCAGCTTGCCACTGCTGCTACGTGGTCTGGAAGCTTCACAGGGAGAGAAAATTGCTTGAGCTCAACTTCTGAATGTGTGGTGCCTTGCAGCAGAGGAAACACCAAAGTCTCGTGCTAAATTACAGCGGTTTAAAAACAAAGCAAACAACAACAAAATATTATCTGGAGGTGGCTGGAGAGAGGGGGGTGAGAAGAAGCCAGCTCGTCACAAAGCAGCAACTTGACTTCAGTTCTGTGAGGGGTAGCACACATACTTAAACGCAGAATTTCCTCTTCAATATTTGTTCTGTTTAAATGCCATGGATCAAAAGGCCACAGATTCTTTTGTTTCCTGTCCTAAGCAATGACAAGCACTTTACTTTCATAGTATTTTTTTTTCTTTTCCAATTGCTGTAGAACCTCTTTGGAATTCTTGCTGGAGCAGAAAGAGGTCATTTTAAAAAGTTTTTTTTTTTTTGTAGATATCTTGACAGTGCTGTTCTGCAGACTGCAATGCAATAGGGTATTTAAAGACACTATGTGATTGGTTTAATTAAGATGTATAGTTTATTTTTTATCATGACTGAACAATCATTTTATTTCTTATGTTAAAATGAGAGATGTACACCAAAATGATTAGTCGATGTGTTTTATTTAATATTTAAATAAAAAATGTTTTAAAATTGTTGTCCTGCACCTGATTCCGTGGAGTTTTTTTCTCTGCAGCGTCACACGAGCTCCAGATGTACACATACACCTTGCATAGTTAAGGCTCATCGTGAAGCCTGAGCCCACAGGACGTCGCTGACACTTTCTATTACATACTAAATGAAGAGGAATGGCCAGCTCACAAATCTGATAATGGGATATTGAGCCTTTCACTGCCCGGCAATCTGTCTGAATCTAACCCAAGTCTGTAGTAATCGGGTTATAAAACCTGACAGGGAGAGAGGCCTATGGAGTGAAAATGGTTAAGCGTGGTTTAGTCGTTACCGGACGAGCAATCCATCCGTGTCACCTTGATCTGAAAGAGCTCTGTGTGCATTTGCTGTGTTACTCTTGCACTGGTAGCAAGGTGTCATGCATACGTTTTTTTAGGGTCGTGTTTTCAACACGGCTGCATCCAAAGTTAGGGTTTTTGCAACTATGGGAAATAATAGAGGCACTTCTAATTATTTTTTATCTATCTTGTTAGTATGACCTGGCTTGAGAACAATCCCAGCTGCTGTTTTCAGCGAGGTTCTCAGGGCATTATTTTAAACCCCAGTAATTCTGGGAAACCTGAGAAAGTTGCCGCTTCGTGGATATAAACCAGCGCGGCTCCACCAGCTTGCAGTGGCATGACTGACCCTTGGGTATAGCGGGGTCTCGCCAGCATCGTGATTTCTGTAAAATGGTAAAGAAAACAAGAGCAAAGAAACCATGGCACTCCGGGCTCAGTTTCCATGTGTCCGCTGTTCCGCTCCTGGTGCTTTAGTCACTGTCTTCCTGCCTTTCTTCTGAAACCTGCCTCTGCTCCTGTTTACCATGTTTGGTTTTGTTTTCAATATCTCCTGAGATGCTGTTTTTCTTGGCTTCATTTCTCACACCACGGCGCAGCACCTAGTGCTGCCTTTTCCATTCTTTTCCTGCCTGGGATCGGGGTGTTTTTTCCCTTCCCTTTCAGACGGGACAGATGCCGGCAACTGTAACGTAGCCCCAAAAGTGAATGATCAAATCTTGCGTGTTTTTTGTTTGGTTTGGTTTGGTTTAAAGGAAGTGCTTAGAGCTGGCAGGAGATGCCGGGCCGGTAGCAATGAAAAACACGCGTTGTTTTTACATGGAGCAAATCGGGTGTAAAACAGCAAGCTGGGCACTTTGCTGCCAGCATGACCCAGCCTTGGGGGCGAGGGACTGTCCCTCGCCGGGTGAAGCACGGCTCGTCCCAAACCTTCTCGCTGGCTGTGTCCCCAGCAGCAGCAGTCACACCTCGGTGAGGAGGGGACTTAGAGGCATCCTGGTGTCATCCCGGCCTGTGTCAGCTGGAAAAGGAGAAACGGCAGAAAGGAGAGCAGTTGCTCGTACAAAACCATGGTGCATGAGATAGAAGGTGATAGGGACTTTCATTTTCCTCACCCCGCAAAGTGAGAATGAGGCGCACTTCATGCAGCGAAGGAGAATTAATTTAAGAACTAATAAAAGGAAATATGCGCCTCGGGAGAACGTTGCTTCAAGTGCGGTTGCTGTCTTATTTCATGGCTGCTAACTACTTTCAGTGGTGACAGCTAAATCAATGATAAAGGTAATCCAGCGTCATGGTTTATGGATTTAGCAGCGCATCTGTGAGAGATCAAGAAAGAGCTGGTCTTTGGTACGGGCTGCCAGGGGGTGTGATGGATAGATTTGGAGGACAGAAGTGCCTTTCTCCCAAGACATCAGATATCAGTGCCTGCCGAAGGCGAGACATTCATAGAAGGTAAACAGACTTGATCGTCTCCTGTAATACATTCTAGTTTCCTAATACACATTTTATGTCGTATATAAAGTATTATGCAGTGCCAGTGGCCCAGGCCAAAGGCACAGCTAATCAAGCAGCTCGCTTCAGAAGCAGATGCGTAGGGAGAGGGCAAGTATAGCGCAATCCCTGCGTGGCGTTACCAGCCCGGTCGTGAGCAAGCTGTGGTTAAGGGAATTTTTGACTGGCATCTGGGTCATTGTGTTTAACAGCTGCAGATGGGTTAAGCCTGCAAGAATTTGGCTAACCCCTTTCTGGAATTCTTTCATATTTCTGGCCTCCAAAGCATCCCGTGACAATGAGAGTCATAATTCAACTTTGCATTGTGTGAAAGAAGTGCTTCCTTTTCTTCATACTGGACCCACAGCCCAACAGTCTGGTCGGTGCTCCCTTTCTCTTGTTACGGGACACACAAAGAGCAACACTTGCCTGTTCACACCTCCGTGCTGCTCACGAGCTGGTGAGACCTCTCATGTCCCTTCACTGCAGAGGTGAAGAAGCAGAGCACTGCTGCAGTCAGCCTCCTGCCTCTGGAAACTACCGCACATTTCTGCACTGTCTTTTCCATATTCTGAGTCTTCTGTATCCTCCTCTGCCTATGCAGAGCTGCCCCCGTGTTTGAGGTACCGAACAAGTGGTCTCTGTCATTCTCTATTCGTTCTGCAGTAATCCCTAAAGCTCTTTTTTTTTTTTTTGCCTTGTTGACAACTGTTGAGCAGTGAGCTGGACTTTTCAGCCTGGTGGCCCTGATGTTTCCTTCCTGACGTGATAATTGAGAGCCCCTGATGGACTTCGTACGGCTAGGGCTGGTGTTCCTCGTGTCCCTTGCTTTGTCTTTACTGCCAGTGAATTGCGTATGTTGCTTTATCAACCTGTCATTCAGTTTTCTGCACTCGCTCTGCATCTCCTTGCAGTTGGATCATTTATGACTGTGCCAAGTTGCCCAAGTCTTGACACCAACGTGTTCACAGTACCTGACCTCTCGCTCTGCAGACTGCGCTCTTTCCTGTTGTACCACATGTATCTGCATATCGAGCTGTTCTGCCCTTCGTTACAGTCGATTTCCATTTGCCTTGTATGGGTGCCCAGCTTTCCAGCTCACAGGTCTCTGGATGGCCTCTAAAAGCCCTTTTTAAAAATGAATGTAACATTTGCCACCTTCCATTCCTGCGGTGCCACGCCATTTCAACAACTGTTGTGGTATTGTACTGAATAGGTCAGCAGTTTCAAGTCTGAGTTCCCTCAGAGCTCTTGAGTGAAACCGTCTGCTCTGAGTGATCTGCTGCTGTTATTTTTATTGTTTTGTCCTCAAATCTCTTCTACTGACGCTTCAGTTTTGGAGACTTTCTGAGGCTCGTTCCCTGTGGAGCCAGCCACTGGTGTGGGGATGGAGCAGGGCACGAAATGGAGAAGACCTACAGGTCTGCACGGCCAGCGGCCAGACCACGTTGTCCCTTCTGCTCCTTGTAGGGAGGTGACAAAGCAGTGACATTGGGGTGGGCAAGAGGGAGTGCCCAGATCAGCACCGTGGGCCCTTTGGACCATCCTCACAAGATGGCAGAGCCTTTCTCCCTTCACTGTGTTTACAGAGAGGCAGACTTCAATTTCTGGATCACTTCCTCAGCTGATGTAACCTGGTGTTGCTAAATCAAAACTGGTGCAGCGGCGCTGCTTTATGATATAGATGCTTTTAACAGCACATTAAAGCTCTGACCTCCAGAGCCAGGCAATCTCATCCTTAGTTTCTTCAGCCACTGAGGCAGTGGATTTAGATGCACTGTTTTTGACAGAGCTTTTCATGAACCAGTCTGAGGCTCGTTTTTATATCTCCTGAGCCTTATGCCCGTTTCCTCTCACCCTGGTCTATTGCTCTTTTGCCAGTCCTTGGCTAATTCTGTGACAACAGATACATCTTAGTCAAGAACTGGGAGGGATTATAGAAATTCTAGCTAAGTGCTTTCTGCCTATCCTTGCTGATCATTTCTTTCACATTTCCTGGTAAAGGAGCATCACTGTAATGCTGTGAGCTCTTCTACACGCTCGGTAGATAGGTGGTACTCAGGGCCTGTCACACACCCATTTGCCCCCAAGCCCTGCTTTTACAAACATCTCTTTTACAAAGATCTCCTCCTGCAAGCAGCATCTTGCAAAAATTGAGCTTTGAACACCTCTGTTCATGCCAGATGAAAAATAATGTAGCAAACCATCTGATTTTAGCTGCTTCGTCCTGCTTGCTTAACACCCGAAAACAACTCTTACGTTCACTGGGATACAGTCGCACTTTCTGTTCTTTGCACTGGGTGAAGAGAGTTGTGCAGCTAAGTGTCTTACTGCTTTTCCCTGCTCAGCCCTTGTCTGCAGCAGATGCTTTTACTGAAAATGTAAAATTAGATTTCCAGGAACACTTATGCACATGCCTTTGAAATCCATTTTCCATGAACGTTTTTGCTTTCTGTTCATGGAAAGTGAGCACAACGGGAACAAGAACCCAAAGCCACCAAATTAACTGCAAAGCCAGACAGGTCAGGCAATCATATGACCCACGCTGCTTTCCCTTTATTGGTATGTCTGAAAAAAATGGGGCATCGGTCTTGATTTTGGAGTAAGGGGGTTAATAGCTCTCTGCAGAAAGAGTCTAAACACTTTGTATTCAATTAAATATGTGAGTGAACGGGTGGATCTTTATCCTGGAGCAGGAAAAAGCTTCTCTGTGAATTATTTGGGATAAGATCACTTCAAAAGGCTACAGCAGTGTCTTCATAACAGCTCTGACACAGAAATGCAGCTTTAATTCTTAATTACTCTGCTCTTTATTTTAAATTACTGAACAACAGACCTGATGAGTCTTAGGCATCCAAAGTATGCGGCCCGGTGGGTTGTGTTCCCACAAGAGCGAGAGCGGTGAGAAGCAGAGAGGAAAAGGAGGTTTGATGGGACAGGGTGACTTCAGGGCAGTCTGCTCATTTCTGCACACTGACTTTTGCTTGGAAGAAAGTCCCATTTGGCAGGAGTCTGACGTGTGGAAGTACTGGCGGTGGGAGATGCTGGGACCGTCCCAGGCAGCGGGTGCATTCGTCCCTCCAGTGAGCAGGATTAACCAGTTCCTCGGGGCAGGATGTGGCCTTAAGCATCGACTCTCTGAGCAGCAGGGCAAGCAAGAGGGATTTATTTTCTCCCCTGGCGTGTGTTGTTATTCGGCTTTTTCCTGGTGCTTAGCACACGCAGCCAGCTCACCAGCTGCATTGCAGCTCACCACAGCTTGATGTGCCAGCACGTGGCCTCCAACCCCACCACCAAGCTTGCCTCCCTGTTGGCTGAGGTGACTTCACCTGGGTTTGTGGTCTGAGATCATACTTTCAGGTGCGTGTTTTTCGCTGGAGGAATAAAATCCCAATAAAAGAATAAAAGCTTCCAGTGTTACCAGTTTTTTTTTTCCCTTTGCCACGTGAGCATTTCGCAAAGTTTATGAGGAAATCACAGCAGCTCCTAATTACGCTCGGCAGCAGACCTTGCATGTCGAGACTGTCCTAGTCACTCCCCTGCGTGTTCAAACCTCATTGCATCACTGAAGCAGGACACTGAAACACTCAAGTGCTAAAGGGCAGACTCCCCTCTCTTCTGGGAGATGAGATGCCTTCCTCCTTCAGCTATCACTGGGGCTGTGCTGGAGCAGGAGCTCAGGAGAGGTCCCTGCCCTGCTCCTTCTGCACTTTGTCCCTGGAGCCAAGCTGGAAGCTGGTGTTTGTGTCCTGCTGGCAGAAGCTGGCTGCGGCACATGGAAATGGGAGCTGTCACTGCAGGGTGCTGCTCAGCACCAGCAGTTTGACCTGCCCAGTCCAACTGGAGCAGCGCAGACTAGCTCACATCCCTTCTGCTGCCTGATAGGCATCGGGAGAGGGAAGACACATGCACACGTGTGCCTCTGTGCGTGAATGCACACGCACACGGTGTGCTTTGAACGGTGGGCGGTGCATTGAGAGCCCGAATCAGCATGATTTCTCAGTACTGCTCAAAATCATATTCCCAGAATTAATAATGGCCCACTCTGGGGCTCTTTGCTTAAATGGCTTTGTCAATTATTACCTTTTGTCAGCACTGAGCGGTAATGAGGGGCTAATAAGGCTTTTCAGGACTCACTGACAGCACAGGAAACTTCTGGTGGACACCAAAACTGAGCTATTCCCTCTCTGCACAGGCTGTGTGAAGGCAGGGGAAGTTGCACACAGGCTGGCTGCCTTTTGCTGAGGTGTGATGGGCAGTGGTCAGCACCCGGTGGTTTCTGATGCTTTCAGAATGACGGAGGGCAGGAGAGGTGCTGAGTTTTGGTGATGCAGAGCAGAAAAAGACCTGAAGAAGGACACTGGTGGCTTTTTCTTGGAGAGATGAAGGAGAGAAGGGTTGGGAGCTCAGAGGACCTGTTGGGGGGTTTGAACCCTCATTTCTGTTTAGAGGATTGACTTTTGGCTGAGCCATCAGAAATGTTATATAGGCATGTCTAAAGATGGGTATGAAAGAGAGATTTACTTTTAAGGGGACAAGAAAGGGAACACCTAATGCTAACTCCCTCTTTCCCGTGTGTTGGGGATCAAAGCTGTCCCTGATTCCACCTGGCAGTATTATAGACACAGTGAGGTCCACTATACTCGGCATTGGTGTGGCCTCACCTGTGTGCAGTTTTGGGTCCCACAATACGAGACGGCTATAAAACTAGTAGAGTGTCCAAAGGAGGGCTACAAAGATTGTGAAGGGTCTGGAGGGCAAGACATATGAGGAGCGGCTGAGGCCCCTTGGTTTGCTCACCCCAGAGCAGAGCAGGCCGAGGGGAGGCCTCATGGCGGCCTGCAGCTCCCTCACGAGGGGAGCGGAGGGGCAGGCGCTGAGCTCTGCTCTCTGGGGACAGCGACAGGACCCGAGGGAACGGCATGGGGCTGGGGCAGGGGAGGGTCAGGCTGGGGGTTAGGGAAAGGGTCTGCACCCAGAGGGTGGTCGGGCACTGGGACAGGCTCCCCAGGGCAGTGGTCACAGCACCGAGCTGCTGGAGTTCAAGAAGCGCTTGAACAATGCTCTCAGACATAGGGTCTGGTTTTTGGGTGGTCCTGTGTGGAGCCAGGAGCTGGACTCGATGATCCTTGTGGGTCCTTTCCAACTCGGGATACTCTGTGATTCTATGAAAACTAAATTGTTCCCTGGTGCCTCTAATGAACGTGAAGGTTGAACAGAGCTGTGCTGTACAGGGAGGAGAAGAGAATGGTTTCTTCAAGAAATGAAGTGCTTGAAGGGATGATGTTGGTACTAAGGGTATTAAAAATCTAGGAGGTGAGTCATAAGCATTACTATAAACCAATATGATCACTGTTTTTAAAATCATTTAATCTGTGTTGTTTGTTTATTTGCTTTCCTACTATATTTTTTCCTTTCTGGTGCAGGGAGAAAGGCTTACTGTTTGTCATTCCCAGATCAAAATCAATAGACTTTTGGGCACTTTCTTCCCACAGAAATTTGCAGGCGGAGTTCCCCAAAAAGTCAATCACAGAAAGAAAAAAAAAAAAAAAAAAGCTGGAAGGTCCCCAAACCTAGTGTTCTCAGAGCAGACTGAGTATTTTAAGTCTGAAGAACAACTAAGAGGCACAAATGTCCCAGCCCTCTTCCTTCACTCTGTAATAATGACGTGAACTGGGTGGTGGGATGCTCGCCTAAGTCAGATCCAGAATCTATGGGTGATGGAAAATAGCTAAGGTACTAAAATGTTCCAAAAATATGAGTTGTCATTCACGTAACACATAGATCACTGTGGCCACTCCAAGTTCCAATGCACATAATATGGGTGTATCCATTTCTGATGTTGCCACAGCCCTCTTCTGGCTAAGGTCTTGTCACAGAATCATAGATTTATGGATGGAAACAGCCCATGAGGTCATCTGAGACGTCCCTCTGCTAATGCGGATTTATTCCCTCCTGTGTGTTTCCCAGTGCTTGGTCCTGTCTATTGTTCAAATGACTCAGGTGTCCACTGCTTCCCTTGAGGGACTATTTCGGAGCCTGACAGACCTTGCTGTCAGGATTTTGTTCCCTGTCATATTCCTTCTAAAGGTTCCTCTGCTTACTTTAGTTATTTATGCTTTCTGCGGAACACTGGTGAGGAACAGGACTGTAGGAATATGACATCTATTTCTCACTTATTCAGCTAATTCCTGTTACACCATTTTTGATGACCCCGACCAGCCCTGTCCTCCTTGGTGCTTATCACCTCACACTCCTCTCCAGGGACTGCAGTCCAGCTTCCAACTGAGACAGCCTGATAGGTGCTTATGGATGTTGGAGGGGGGCAGAATGGAAGAATTAGATGCACAGATACATTTTTCCACCTCATTTTCATTCTGAACAAATCCCTTAAGCTTTGGTATGAATGTAATGCATCTGCAATGGTACTTGAGAGTGAGACTGCTAAAGCTGTGTGGAAACGTGGAAAATAACAACTATTCATAAGGAATTTGATGCTCTATTTAAAGTTTCTTTAACATTTACCTCCTCCACCTTTCATTAGCTATAATTAAGAGATGAGAAAAAGAGAAAAGAATGCAAAGTTCGGGTTGGAAGACAAGCCATCAGGAAGTCAGGAAATTAAAAAGGAGTGTAATAATAATGGGGTTTCCCAAACAACACGAACTTGGCGTTATTCCACCACCCAAGTACTTCATGTCATAACGAGCACTACTATCGGATTCATGTTTGTGCAGAGCTAGAGCCCTTAGCAACCCAGGCATTAGTTTTAAAGCAGACAGGAATTTCACTTGTCCCCTCAAGGACATCTTACATTGTCACGGTGGAGGAAAAGGCCTCCCTATAGAGGAGAGGATGTAGAGGTATAACTTTACTAAGTGACAGGTGAATAGGAACTTCCAGTCTGATAACTTTGCCGTTACTGCCATCCCTTGGGATCCCTACCCTCTTTTCCCCAGATGCTCACCACTGTTCCTGGTCCCAAACCTAACTCCTGCAGCCCCCTGGTGCACCAGCCCAATGCATTCGATGGGCGTTCTTGAAACAAGAGCTCTGAATTGACTCAGCTTGCAAAAACGCACACCCCAAATACAGATTTCTTTAAAAATATTTTTAAACTAGGTCATTTTGCAAAATTAGCTTAGAGTGGAGCTAACCACCTAGATGGCCACAGCTGCGGTGTGGTATCCGTACGTACAGCAGAGCAGAGGAGGGCAGGAACGGATCTGCTTCCCCGGGAATTGTAATTTAAAAAAAAAAACACAGCCTAAGTTCAGTTTGCCAAGTTGGTTTTAGCTTTGGGGATTTGTGTGGCTTGTAGGTATTTGCTATAATGTAGGCATATCAACTTTATTCATTTTGGCATACATCACATACAGATATATTTCAGTATCCATCCTTCGTTCATTCCCGTGGCTGCAGGGTCAGAGACTGAAGGATGCTGTTGCAAAGGCTTCAGGGAACTTGGCAAGAAGTGGGGATGTGCTGGGTCTGTCATGGCAGACTGAACACTCACAGCAATACATTCGTGATTACGCCAGCAGTGCTGAAGGCACTAATTAAAGAAGAAGCTTGTGTGAAGAGCTTTAGTTACTAGCTTAATACATCACTGGTCTTTTTTTGTTTTCTTTTGTTTCTTTTATTTGAATGCACTGCAAGCTTGCTGTGTTTCTGTGAACAGCAGCTCTCAACCTGTGCTCCATAGGTCTCTGCCATCTTGTAACTAAAGGGTCTGAGAAAGGTGAATGCAAAGCAAGCTGCTGTGAGGAGGGGGCACGTGGGAGCAGGCGGAGTTCTCACAACAGATTTGGACCACGTCAGACCTGCAGTACAGCAGTCTGTGTCCAGCTGGTCCTGCTTCATGGGACTGCATGATCTAGTTATGTCTCTTCCAGCTTCCTTTTTGTGTGATTCTGCAGTCCTGGGTTTGTACGCTTTCATCCCTACAAATCCTAGCACAGTTTTGTCATCTCCTTTTTGTCTTATTCTCTCACATTGTCTTTATTCCTTTTTTTCTTTTCATCTTAGGAGAAATAAAGGACTAGCAAAAAGGAAAAAACAAAGTCTGAAAAATGTTCCTTTGGGGCTTTCCCCTATAGATATCTTAGCATGGGTTTCCTGTAGAAGTTCTCAGCAAGAAAAACCTTCATTTTTTATGTGCAGGTGCACATGCACACAAAGAAGCTAATCCTTTCTAACACACCACACCAAAGTCATCAGCTAAACCATTCCAGTGGCACAGCCTGGCAAACAGAGCTTGTAAGCACCAGCCTCCAGCACATAGTTAAGTTAAAAGAAAAAGATTATGAATGACCTGTCTCTGATCGGGCTGTGAAGAATGAAGCAGATCTGATTGATGCAACTTCCACGTGTGCACTGGTGAATATGTGTTAGTTCAGCGCATTGCCCCGCTCATGGTTTTGAGCTTCCCTTTGTCATTACTGAATGCTCGAAGGTAGAAGATTGGAGCTTTCATTAAACTCATTCAAGATATTTAGTATAGTTCACATGCAAATAGCTTTCTCTCCAACTTTTCAAAGTCACCTGCCTTTACCCCACCTTCCCTCGCTCGAGGCATTCAGCTCTGAGCATCAGCATGTGGGGCAACGGGGAGGTGTGATCCTACCTGGCTGCATCTGCACGTGTGGATCACCTCTGAAGGCCCTGGCACCACTGTTCTTCTCCTGCTGGCTGGCACATGGTGGCCCCTGCCCACTGGCTCGGCTCCTCCAGGGTGCAGGAGGCTGCAGGAGGCTTGGAGGACGTTGCTCCACAAGGGATGCCCACATCCATGGAGTGCCTCCCACCCGGAGGACACAAACTCTGCTGTTCCTCCCTAGACCTCTCACAGCAGACACGCTGTGGTCACGAGGCAGAAGGTCTCTTCTCTGGCAGACCCTGGCTCAATTCCCCTAGCTGTTGCACTGGCTCTAGGTCTCTGAGGCCAGGAGAGGAACTGCTACAGATGTGCCCCTCTACCACACTGCCCCGGTACTCAGCCTTCTTCTGAAGGCAATGGCCTTCTGGCAGAGGCCCTGGCTGTGCCTCATGGACTCAGGCTGTGTTATTTCCCCTGTATTGTCCTCCGTGTTGTTTCTTATGCCTTCAGATATTTGGGCTGCTTGATTTGGCGGCAGCACTGAAGAGAAATGAGGTGTTGCTGGTGATGTCTAAAAGTCCGTCTTCAGTACAGTTACTTAGAGGACTCTTTGATCAGCTCTGGGCAAAAGCTCGTAAGGCTTTTCTGTTTATTCACCCAGGATTCATTGTGGGTGCACTGGGCATGTATTATCTATCTCCTTTCCTCAGGCTGTTTTTATTACCCCAGGAACTTGCACAAATCCTCTGTGGTGCATTACAGCCAGACAAGCGGTCCTTTGGGAGGAACGTCTACTTGCTCACACAAACTGATGTAGGTGGACGGGTCAGCCAAGCAAGGTGAGCAGGCGCTTGGTGAGCACGTTCCTCTTGCTTTGGCTCAGCGAGGAGGCCAAAACACGATGACTCACAGAACAGGAGGAAACGGCCCAAACCTTGCAGCCCGCCGGTCGTTCAGCTTGGCGGCTGCCTGGAGATCAGCCGAGGGCTAGCAGGGCTCTTTGTTTCATCTAAACCCATTCGTTCCACCGTAACAAAAACAGCATCAGAGCGTTTCTTGCAGGCTTTTTATTTTTTTCCTTCCCTCCCCACTAATTTCCTTCCCAAGGCTCTAATCCTCGGGGCCATCACAACCAGTTGCTATGGCAGTGACTGAGGGCACAAAGAGAGGATTACGGCTTCAGGTGAGGGAACATCAATGGGCCCAGGCCAGCTCCTAAAACCCACTTGGGCTCCGAGGAACCGCTGCGGAGAGGCATTAAGAGGACTCCCTGTTTGGTTTGCATTATTTACGCATTAGCTCCTTTTCCGCAGAAGAAAAGTTGCAGATTAATGCTAAAGAAATCACGGAAACAAATGGGGAGGGGGCTAGGAGGGCTGTGGAGAGGGAAGTAATGTTGTGCCCAGAAAAGCACCTTGGAAATCTGGGATCTTCTGTCCCACATTTGGGTCTCATCAGAATGGGGCCGGTTGGAAGTGCCTTTGATCTTGGGGCCGAAGCTGGTGATGCAATGACCGAAGACAAGAGACGTGTCCTTTCGTCCTCCCTCCTCCCCGCGGCTTTGGTCAGCGTCTGTAATGCTACACTCGCGTGTAGGTGGAGAACAGAGCGTGGTTTGGCTGGCTGGGGTCTGAAAGGAAAAACAAAAAGAGTCTCTCTGCTGGCACAGTTCAGGGAAACTGTGCTAGAAATAACCGTGCTCATACATGGCTGTTAAAAATGGTGGTCATGCTTGAACAGGAGGGCAGCCAGGACCTCACTGCCCGGTGGGGAGAATGGGCCATGTCAGGGATTTACCTGATTTCCCTGCATAAAGGATATGTAGATCGAAAGCCATGGAGATGTTTTGGGAGGAATTTTCCCACCGGCTGAGTTGGGTGGGTTGCATCCCTCCAACTCTAACATCAGCCAATTGCACAGCCAAGGTTGGAGAAGACCACCAAGCCCCACCACAGTTACTCACAGCAGGAGCCATAACCCCAGAGGAGCTCCGTTAGGGGCACTTGGCCGCAACCCTCCTAAGTGGATTTTTCCACTTAGACAAACAGCTCTTAATTAGACTGGACAATCTCTTGGAGGTTTTCTTCGGCCATGAGAGGTAGGGACATGTAGTGAAATACCCGGTCAGAAGAAGTAGCTGCAGTGTCACACATGGTGAGTTAAAAGGGAAGAAAAACAAAGCTGTCTTGTAGGTGCTTGAATCATTACACGGTTAGTTACACAGACCCAATAAAATAGTTAATTAACACTACAGTTGTGAAATACGTAATAAAATAAGTAAGACTGTATGACATCAGTGTAATTGCAGGAAAGTGAAGAGTGGTAGATGATAGCCTTTCACACCTAGAGTTTCAGGCTAAAAGAGAGATTTTTTTGTCTTGTGAGCATTATAAAAAAATTGTTGTGTCTCCAGAGAGATCAAAGATGGCTGCTGTTGAATCCCAGGCTGTTCCTCCTTTCCCAGCACTGACACAGAGTCGTGACAAGGAATTATATATTGCATTAATCACGCCTGCTCTCCAGGCATGATCCCCAAATAATTAATCCCTTTAGCTTGCAGGAGCTGCCATCTGGCCAGTTTCCAATCAACCTGGCTGGTTTTACTACGGAGTTGCCAGTAGCCCGCACTCCTGTGGGCACGGACGGCAGCTGCTTGCCTCATGTGCCTGGGATTTCTGGGGGGATTTTAAAAATGGCAAGCTTCAGATGTGCCACATGCTGCCCAAATGCAGAGAACTTAGCAGCCTTTGCCTCCAAGAGCTTGTGATCTAGAAGGAGGATGACCAGGAGCCATACATAATATACAGCGCAAGATCCGGGAGCTCAGATGACTTTGGGGGGTTTTGTGTTGATGAACTTACCCTGAAGAAAAGGCCCAGAATAAAACGCAGCTGACTTTTTAATTCCTGCAGGCCAAACATGGAAATGAAATTTAAAAAGGGGAGCAAATTGTCACTGCAAGTCAGGAGAAGGGTCATGAAACCACATTCAGCTTAGATGAAGGAAAGGTGCCTTGGCCTGACCTGTCTTTTGTGTGGCAGGCAAACCTGCAGCCGAGATCTGATGCTCTTGAGCGCCTCTCCCAAAATGGGGACATCTGAAACTTCTTGGAAGGTGACCTCTGGGATCACCCTCACACCCCATGTGGGAAGGGATCCTCTCAGGGCTTTGCAGCGACCTGCGATGAAGCCAGTGTGCCCATGAAGAATGGATGTCTGTATGCTTCTGAAAACAATCTGGTTTATGGAAAGGACTGGGGAAAAACCTTCCTGGTTTCCCTCAGATCCATACCCTTCCTCTTTGCCAGGCCACTGGTCCTAGGCCGGGCAGAGGGTGGACCCGACCTTGGATCTCGTGCTGCTCCCTGCTGTGGTCAGCGTGGAGCCACATCTGCTCAGCTTGTTTGGAGAAATCCTGCCAGATCAGATGGATGAACACTTACTTTGTGAAGCTTTCCAGGTCTGAGTTGTCAAAATGCGTGGACGACCCAGGTGAACTTGCTGTGCGTGAATAGCTGTCCAAATGATGGCATCTACTACACTTTAGCAATAGGATACCGAGGGAATGTAAAAGATCAGCAGCTTTGGAGAAGTGTTTCTGAAAATTTCAGAGCTGGATTCAAAACCATAAAGTGTCAGCTAGGTGCTTTTTGAACGTAATCCCAAGTGAGTGTCCGTCAGCTGGGGAAGGGCTTACAAATGCTGAGGTTCTCCATGGTTCTCCTCTCGCTTGAAAAGTGTCTTTCAGTATGAAAATTGTGGTTCTGTGGAGACTGAGCGACAAATGAAAATGAGGTGACCTTATGAGATGAAAGAGGTGATTTAAGGAGCTGCTTTTCTAGCTCAGCCTCGAAGGAGAACCTTTCTGCCTTAGGCCACCTACCCGGTGTTAGGAACCAAGATGCTGCTAGCTAAACCAGGCTCCTGGTGGCACCCGAAGGAGCCATTACCATCCACACAGACCCTGAGGCAGGGCTGCTGCATGGGGTTTTAGCAGGCAGCTCTGTTGTGGTGCAAGCTGAAGGAAAAAATCTCAGCCTGGGGGACTTTCCTCTGCACTGCAAACAAAAAGTCGTACCCTAGACTTTGTTCTCCAATTCATTTTTATGAGTGCAGTCACCGGTTGGCATTAATTCCCATGGGGAGGGGCTCAGCAAGCATCGATACAGACTTGCACTCTCCAAAGGGAGACAGATTTGAGTGACGGGGACAGAGGAGCGTTATCAAAATTCAGGTTAGCAAATGCACCGCCAGGGTAAGCCCCTATCTGAAGTTTGCCTATAATTTGAATAATTGGGGCAGCTGGCTAAATGCCCCAGGTGCTGGATTTTATTTTATTTTTTTCTCAGGAGTTGTATATTTCCACCAAAAACCCAGACACTTTCAACATTTCAAGCTTCTCCAGTGGCCAGCACTTGTCCTCTGCGTCCGCATCAAAGTTGTTCAACCTAAACTGCCCCAGAAGTCAACTTCTGCTGCTCACAGACTTCATTTGAAAAGAAACAATGAAAAGCTACTAAATGGTGGCATGTGGAATTCCTTTTTGCTAAACCCCAAGCATGTAACAGCACTTTATTGGTATCAAATGAATTGTTATATAGCTGAACAACAACATTTCTTAGCTCACGAACTCTGTTGGAGCTGGGTGGATGCTAGATACACTTGGTATGACTTGGCTGCAGCGCTCTTCCATGAAAGAGATCCTTTATTTGAAAGGTTATAAATAAATAGGAACCGAAAACTAACTGCAAGCATGCGAACACCCGAAGAACAACATATTTTTCCAAACGCAGATGTGACCCGGTCAGATCAGCACCTCCTCGAACCCTTCTCTCCTTATAGCTTTTGGGTCCAAGCTTAGCAAGCCCAGGTGAGCCATCAAAACCTTTGGCAAGTTAATACGAGGAGGAAAGATTAGAGATTTACAGAAGATAAGGTAAATGATACCCACGTAAAGGGCCTCACAAAAATCTGCTTGTTAGCCAGCCCAATGAACTTGCTGCCCAGGGCTTTTTAATTTGCTTTTTTACGTTTGTTGGAAGGAAATTTGTTTTCTTAAAGCTTTAACAGGCATCTTAAAATTTCTGCATGGCTTATCAGTCTGCTTAGGTGTGACGGATTTCCTGAAAAATACGGATTTTTTTCTGGTAGAAAGCAGCAGAGTGATATTCAAACTGGGGGCAGCTGTAGGAAGAGGACCCAGGGAAAATGCATCCTTCGTTGCAGGCAGCTTCCAAACAGATGAGCTGACGAGGGCTGTGATTGCAAAAATAGGAGTCTCTGAATAAAACCACAGTACGTGAGGAGATCTCCCGTTGTGCCCCAAGGCAAACAGGTCACTGCCGGGTGAGGAGTTTTGCCGTGTTTTCCCACTGCTCTGGCACTGGCACAAGCATGACGTGCCATCCCCCCTGGTCTTCCCAGCCCTGATTTTTTGGTAGGAAATGCATATCGGGGTGGGGAGGGGGGCGCTCTCATTTTCCTTGAACACTAAGCTGCCTTCTTCCAGGCCTAAGCGAGTGCACCTTTGACATGCCTAATTTACTGCTTTCCCCGTGAAACCACGGGTTATTTTCACTCTCCCATTCTGTAGGGTGGGGGAAAAACTGAATCAGCACCTTCCACTTCTCGAAGGTGGTTCCTCTCGTTTATGTAAGTGTCTGGAGGCCATGGGAAGTTTTCCCTGAAAAAACGAAGGAGCTGTTGCTACAACAAACAGTCGTTCGCTTTGCCTGCTTGCTCAGGTCCTTGGATTCACTTTAAATATAACAGCGCGCGGTGCTCGTGATGCAAGAGGTCACCACTTATGCTCATACCCATTAATTATAGACGTATAAATAATGGACAAGTATACATCCTTAGTCTGGTAGCTGAGCTGCAATAAAGGAAAAGCAAGAGCAAAAACGCGGCGTGCAACGTTTGGGGTCTGTTTCTGTTCCCCTCTCCGCACACCCCACTTCATTCTGAGTCAGCAAAGGACTCTCCTTCAGGCTCAGACCGAGGAGCGTGTTTCATCTTCAGGGCAAGGTCTTTCTTCTTACGCCTTTCCTATTTTACACGTATGCAGTTTGAAACTAAAGCTCTATTTTAGAATTAACAGATTGCCTAATTTTTAAAACGTCAGTGCCTTTCCTGAAATTTATCGCCAATCTTTTTTTTTTTTTTAATACTTTTAGTTTGTTAAACAGACTAAAATATGTAAGCAGTTATTAAAATATGTAAACGGCACTTAGCTCTCCCCTTTCCACTTTTATTATTTATGGCACCCAACACCAATATTTTGCTCAGCTCTGACTGCCAGCTGATCACACCTTCCTAAGTGACTGGGACCAGCGCCGTGGTGCTCTGCTCCCAGCACTGCGCCCCTTGCTAGGAGACAAAATAGGAGGCCTGGCCTCACCTCACCTAGAGCAAATAGTGTCACTCTGGAGGGTTTGCTGTACTGTTTTGATGTGGCATCATGTGGAATTCATCGGAGGCAAAGGTAATTTTTTTTCCTGTGAGTTTTTTTTAAATAAGATTTTTTGATGCTTAGGGGGTATTAAAGGCAGAAAACCATGCCCTGAATTTTGACCTTGCAAAAAAGCTCAGATGAGGACAAGCACTTTCTGTACAGCTGTGACAATTCGGGCCAAAAAAGGCTTTTCTTCCGATTGGAAAAAAAAGTGTGGAGGACTGCTGACCAGTTATAATTATCCTTCCTCTGTTTAGGCAACAGCAACCAGCCCAACTTGTTGCAGGCAACAAAGCCCATCCCTGCTCCCAACCTCTGGACTCTGGCAAGAGCTGTGCGAGCGGCAGCCCCAGAGGAAGGACACCAGGCTGAGGGAGCACTTGAGTGGTGGGAGAGCCCTTGCCAGGCACGGGGGACAGGGTCTTGGCTGCTGTGACTCGAACGATGGGGTTATGGGGAGAGATGGGGAAGCCTCTGAGGCTGGGGAGACAGAGGACGGTGCAGAAGGACAGTGCTTCAACTTTGGAAACGTGTGGGCGATGCTGCCCCTTCTATGCGGCTGAATTTGCTTGTGGGAGCGAGGCAGGTCGTGGTGAGACGTAAGTGGGTGCTGCGTGAATCCCCTGCACACGCGTCTCGGGTGGGCTCGCGGCCTGACTCAGCACGGAGGGAGGGCAGACTTCCTTCTCGGGCGCAGCGTAGGAGCTCAGAGCAAGCTCCTGATTCATGCTTTGAGTGGGCTAGTTTCACAACTCTCCCAGTGAATCTTTGAAATTGGATAAGAGCAAAGCCACAGTCAGAGAAGCTTCTTGCATTTCTGAGCGCAGAGCCACTGCTGTTTCATTATGATCTAGTGTTTCATTGACCAACCTCGGCTTGGGAAACAGCACAGAGACGTGGTAAAATACGATCTGTGAAAAGCTGATACGTTGAAGAACAAAAAGCTCGAACCATGAATTAAAAGAGTTGGGTGGTCTTACAATTAAAGAACCTCTTTTTTCCCCCCTTTAAACTTATTACGGCTGTGAACCTGAAACTACCAGATATCCTCAAGAGGCAAGACAAAACAGCAGCGAGCATGGGGCCGCCTGCCCCGGGCATGGTAAGGCGATGCTGAAGCCTTCGTCTGTGGATGATGTGCTCTGGAGGCTACCAAGCACGGCTGGGACTTGCCATCGCTGACAGGGGACTTTGGCCACCACCCAGGTGACACCGTGGATGCTGAGGATGGAACTGTGTTAATGAGGATTCTGCTAAAGAAGAATAAAGAATGAAGAGGAATTCTTCTTCCTTTTGAAGAGGAATCCATGTTCTGCGGGTGAATGAGGCAGCTGGAGGATGTCTGTTTCTTTGTGCCATCTTCCTGCGGGGTGTCTCTGCCTCTGGAAAACCAGTAGGTGCCTTCAGGAGTGAGGAACATCAATGAGATAAGCACCCCCAGGATCCTCCATGATAAGAAGGACCGAGGGGTCACAGAGGCACAGTATGTCCTCCTCCTGGCAGGGACGCAGCGATGCTGTGGGCAGCCACTGAGCTGAAAAGTGCCAGGGTGCTGGCTCTGGCCACACAAGGGTTATGCTGAAAAGGGCTTGTCACAAAGGAGATGAGCGCAATGCCTTTCAGATGGCTGCTGCGCTTCAGGGGAGGGTCAGGCTGGGTGTCAGGAAAAGGTTCTGCACCCAGAGGTGGTCGGGCACTGGGACAGGCTCCCCAGGGACGTGGTCATGGCACTGAGCCTGTCAGAGTTCAAGAAGCCTCTGGACAAGGCTCTCAGACATAGGGTATGATTTTTGTGTGGTCCTGTGTGGAGCCAGGAGTTGGACTCGATGATCCTCGCGGGTCCCTTCCAGCTCAGGAAATTCTTTGGTTCTGTGATTCCCAGCTCCAGAGGAAAGGAGGAGGCAAGGCACCAGGGCAGCAGCAGATGCCCACGCTGACCTGGCCCATCGAGCCCCTGTGGCACGTCCACTGTAGAGCAGCATTCAAAGAGCAAAGAGACTGGCATGCTGCTGCCAAAAGCATTGCTGCTGCCTTCAGTCTGTCCTTTATACATATATGATCCGTGTTGTGAGCTCTCATGAAGCTCCTGCACACTGTGGGAGCCACCTGCAGCTCTGCTAGCCGGCTGCTGCAGCGAGAAGGAGTGCAGTGCGGGATGCAAGAAAAAGCCAGACGAGTTTCCTGCTCTTGTGGCTGCAACGGGGGAGCTTAGCGACTTGATAGCATGCACCAGAGAGCTCAAAACCAGAGGCAAGTAGAGACAATCTGGTGTTTACCATCTTGTAATACCTCCTAGGTTTTAAACCAGCAAGGAGCCTTCTCTATAATTTTGCGATATTGTTGAGCTTATTTAAAGAAAGCATGTAAAGAGGTTTAGAAAGCAGCACAGCCAGCTAACTAGCTACAAAAATAGCTGAAGAAATAATAAAATAGATGCCGTACCTCTATGACCATGTTGAGGCAAAATAACAGTAAAAAAAAAAAAAAAAAAAAAAAAAAGCTGGCGAGTCTGAAGCAATGTGTACAGGAATTCTGTTGTTGTTTTTTGTTCCTACGCACATGCCATTCGTGTGAGGTGCTGTTTGTGCTCCGCTCGCCGTGGCTGCGGACGTCACTGTCTGGCACTGCGCAGGTAATGGATTCGGGGCAGCTTGCAGGTGGCGGCACAAGGCTGCGCTTGTTTTCCTTTCCTTTTTGATTAACCACGCTTCTCCTGCACCAAGGTCACGGCGTGGCGGGGAGAAAAACGGGAGAGGAGAAAAAATGGAAAAGTATGCGCAAGAAGAGGTGGAAATTAAAAAGTTTGGGAGCCCTCTCCGCTGCCCCTACCTCTCCCCAGCACACCGATAGCACTGGGGCTGGTGGCCGGCTCTCCACCTGTGTGCTGCCTGTGCCAAATTGTGGGTGCTTATGGACCTCAGAGGATCAGGGCTTCGGGGCTGCATGGGGATGCCCGAGGGATATAGGTGCTCGGCATCGCTGGGGCTGGGCTCTGCTCATGGCCTCGGGTGCTCTTTGCAGTCAGCATTTGGGTATGAGGCAAAGCTGTCGCGGGTGGGAGATGCCAAGCTCTTGCCCCCAGCACCCTCGCTTGGCTCTCTACAACACAGGAGTCCACGTCCCTGGGGTGAAACAATACGTGGGGTTTTTAGCAGCCTAGCGAACAGCTTGCTTCCTGCACGGGTTTTGTTGCCTTGGCTTTATTTATTTATTTTAAGGTTACAGAGCATCAAAGAAACATAGGAAGCCGGGGACGTTTGCCACTATAGAAATGCTACCTCGCTGGAAGGGAAGTCATTTTTAGCCAGACGACTCAATGTTTGTTATCCTTCAGTTAATACAGCCAAACATAACTTGAGTACCTGAGGCAGCTGGAGCAAAAAACCAAGCTAACTTCAGCCCATGCATTAAGGATTCTCCGTCTGAGAGCTGTCTCAAGCAAAGCCCCTTGTTTTTGCTTTTTCAGGCTGACAGCTAACAAGATATAAAGAGGAAGCTGGGCATCCCTGGTAATATAAAGGTAAAGCAAACATACGGTTTTAATAAGCAACAGCAACAACAAAACCAAGGAACCTTTCAGGACTACTTTACAAGTACGACTCCTTGGTGATGTCTCAGCACATTCTTAATTTTTCTGCTCCAATTTCTTTTCCTTCTTGTTGCTAGGCCTTGAGTGGTCACTTGTAGGGATTAGGCATGATTTGTACACAAGTGCATAAAAACCTATTGGCCCAGGGGGCCACTAAGTAGTCGCTATAATAGTGATTTCCTCCAGGATCCCTCCTCCATAAACCCACGCTCTAGCAAATGAAAGCACCTCAGTCCAGGAGCCAGAAGTGCTTCAAGAAATGTGGAAAAAGAGCAGGTCGTCAGTCCTGGGGTGATGCTAGGAGCGGGTGATGCTCCATGCTACAGACAAAGGAGCGACAAGAGCCTTGTCCTCTGCCCACATGGACTGAAGGGTTACACCTCTCCCTTATTCTACATCTAATAAATGATTTAACCTTGAGGACTCTGAAAGACTTTCAATGCCATAAACAGGTCTTCCTGTCCTGTGTCCTGTCTTGAGCTGCATCCCCCAGCATGACGAGCTGGGGCATGGAAGGAGCCTGGGAGGAGAGGTGTTTTCCAGCCGCGGCAGCCTGTCACCAGCAAGGTGTGATTATCTGAAGTGCAAGCGTAAGGCACAAACAAATATGATCACTGGATGGTAATTGTGTTTCTTTGTTTGAAACATGGAAGCCGTCTAGGAAATATATATCTAAGAGGGATTTTATAAAGCACAGACAACTTGGGTAAAACATTCTGGAGACTGAGAATTTCAGCTTTTTATGAGATTTGTGATATTTGCTGATTTCAGTTACTGAAATGAGACAAGCCTGCTATATTACAGTCAGTGTTCCTGCTTCCTCCTTGGAAAGGTATGTGGGGGAAAAAAAAAAAAGAAAAAAAAAAGATTAAAGGCAAAAACAACTCTGAGCAGAACGAGAGAATCATTTCAAGTTTTGGGTGTAGTTTCAGGTTGTTCTTTATTTTATCTGAACCGGTTGTCCCACCCCTAATTACAACAGCATTAACACATTCCTGGGTGTGGCCACTTGAAATTCTCAAGTGGCCAAAAAATTTTCAGCTACGTAATGTACTTAAGGTGTCTATCAGCGGACCACTTTCAATCATGTATCCAGAGCCACAGAAACACAGCGCGGTCCCGCTGGCTTCTCCACCGGCCTCTGACCCTGTGTTTGCTTTAGTCCAGGAGGACCACGCCGTTCCTTTCCTCTAAGGTCGAACCTTAGTCAGCATCGCTGCGGGTTGTAGTCTCCCCGCCGCAGCCCAGATGGGCAGATAAAGCACGCTGGCAGTCCTACAGAAGGAACAGCGGGGCCCTAGCAGCTCCCACCGCATTTCCATCAGGAGTTTTGGGGGCGAGGCTTTTTCTTTTCAGCTTTGCCCAGGTGACGCTGCTGGCAGTCTTGTCCATCTCTTTCTCCCTTTGTGGGTTTTTCTCAAGCCAGGTAGAAAATACAGTTCCCACGGCAGATGGTGCAGCTAGACACCTGGCTTTTACTCACCAGTGGCTTTTATCTTGTTTCTTAGGGCCCGTGGTAAATGGCAGTGCGTGCGAGACACCACTTACAGTACGTTTGTGCGTGAAGCCTCCTCTGGATAATCTGATAGCTTCATAGCACCCAGCAGCCTAATTTGGCTTCAAAACACGGAGTTTCTCCCTCTTCTGACTCCACGAAGACAAGCAACATTTGGAAAGCTTTCCCAACAAACCGAGATAAGGTTCGCTGCTTCTGAAAGTATGCATTGTTAGTAGCCACATGGATATTTACAAGCCTACCGTAAAAAATAAACATGCCGTGGCACTGGACTGAAAGCCAAGAAAAACTGATCTAACATCTAAGAACACGGGCTGCAGTGCTGGGTTTCATGAGCTGTGTGTGGGAAGCCTCAGAAGTTTGGATGCTCCACCGGGACCTGGAAGCACAAAGGTGCTGCACAGTTGGTTTTCCCTTTTCAGTTTGGTTGACTGGTTTCTCATGAAATTTGGCTTGGTTTGGTCTTATTCTTCATTCTTCTCAGCTGTTTTGCCTGCAGAGGCTGGTGTTGGAAGCTCGGCGTGAGAATCGCCTTTCCTTTTCGTCCTAGCTATTAAGAAGTGAGGACACTCCGGAGCTCTCACGGAGGGACGCGGGTGAAATTCCAGCCTCATGGCGGAGACACGTGCCTGGTCGATGGGTTGGGACCCCTCATCTCTCCTTAAGTGTGGGTTTTAAGTTGTCATGCAAAGTGAAATGTTGTCAACGGGTGAAACCGAGCTGCGCCTTTCTTCCTCCCTTTGCGTGTCATCTCATACGCTCAGGACAGGCATCTAGAGGACACAAGGTGGGGGTCAGGATCCTTTGCATAGAGAATGGGAAAATATCGGCTCTCCCGTGGTAAATAGGAAGTCTTTATCTCTCAGCACTGAATAAATAATCCTGCAGAAATACTGAAAACGATCAAAGAATAAGTGAATCTTTTAGCTTTCCTTATGCATGCTCTTCCCACTTTTACTTTTCTTACCATCAGTTTGTTTTTATTAGGTTCTGTGAACTTTTAATTTATTTTTCAAGGTATTTTCTGATACCCTGTAAACATTTGGTGCCAAACACCCAATAACTTAGGCCTGTGATCCAGACTGGTGTCAGCAGCAGTGCTCAGGGCTGCACTGTGTGTTACGCAGCCCTGTAAAACAACTAATCTGACAGACGGGTGAGAGGCTTTGAGAAGATCTGGAGATGATACGATATGATATGATATGCTGCTACCAAAATGCTCAATGTGGATTCTTTTACTGAAAAAAAAAAAAAAAACCCACAATTTGCGATGGTTGCTCACATTAAAGAGAAGGCCCAGTACTATCACAAAGCAGACAGAAGTGTGAACAACTAACGGCGGTAGACTCATTGCTATTAAAATAAAAGGTAGGCAGAGGTTCCCGGCACTTGCTCTTCACAGTTTTTTTTCTGGCAAAGGGCTCATCAAGGACAGGACACATCGGAGGACCGCGAACTTTTTTTAGTTGTGGCAACAAGAGCACCAGCGACATGTAAACACAAGCCCCAGATAAGCTGGAAAGGTTATCTTTCGTTTAAAAGGCATCCTTGCCGTAGATCAAGCCAGACACAATCTGTGTGCTTCCCAAAGGGAGGAAATCTTGCTCTCGTGTACCCAGGAATAGCAACATCCATTTGCTGTGTACCCACTTTTGCTGTCTCTAAGCGAACACTGCGCCGATCTCCCTTGCAGATGGCGTACTTCTGAGCAGCAGGACACAGCAACAGCACCCATGGACAAGCGTGTTTCTGTGCTAAATGTATGCCAGAAATGTCGAGGAATCTTTTAAGCACACACAAAGACACCTCAGGAGCCAGAGGCTTTCAGGAGAGCTCAAACCATGCTTCGGCGTCTAAAGAAGGGACAGCATTTCAGCATCCTGTGCCTGTAGCCAAAGAGGTAACTTCTGTGAGTAGGCAGAATACTTCAGAAAACCCAATGTCTATTTTTAGTGATGAAAATGTATATGAGAGTCTCTGGAAATCCTTCTACAACTGAGGCTTAGTGTCCCTTTGAACATCTGATCTCAGTTTTTGTCAGTCTCTCTCCGCAGTGAGCTGAAGTAAATCATGCGGTCACTGGGGTTTTCAGAGGGGTATTTTCTGTAGTTTATCTATACACGAACATCTTGCTGTGCTCTTCAAGTGGCCACGTGCCTCGATATAGCAGCTGCCTCTTCTGCTTCATTAGAAGAAACAAAGGGGAAATGGTGCTGCAATGCAGGCTGGAAAATGCCAAGGTCAGATGGTACGATGCTTGCATGGCCACTGAGAACTTGGTTTGCTGGAGGTATGGACCTAAGAACTGCCATCATCTAAGGAGAAAGGGCAGGATACGGTAGATTATAGTGGGGAAAAATGTCCTGGGTAATATAGGTTGTGGAAAACGCTGAGTCCGGACGCCTGAAAGGGTCTTCATGGGACCAGCCAGCATCCAGCCAGTTGTAGGGCCAGGTTTGGGTCAACACGACCTTACTCCTTTGGGTCCTCCCAAACGCATCTGCAGGGTGCTCCCCAGGGGCACAGGAGAGGGCTCTTCAGCTGAAGCCCACCCCACACCTGCACCACCCACTGCCACAAGGAGCCAAGGCCACCGAGTGAGGGAAATGACACAGCAGCCGCTGCTGAGAGGGTGCTGCCGTGCTTCCTCTCGAGCAGCAGAGAGGTTTTAACTGCTGTGCCTCGCTTCCTGCCCCGTGTAATGCTGCTTTCTCGGTGCTGCCCTGCATTCGCTCTGGGGACAAGGGCGAGGAGGAAGGAGAGCCCAGATGGTCGCATTCAAAAGCTCCGAGAAACAAAAGATCCCCCCCTTCCTCTTCCTCACGGGCTGCTGGCTGCAGCTGGCTGCCCCTCGCCTTGGCTTTGCCCTGCTAAAGGATGCAGTGAAAGGAGATCCCCGAGCAGAGCGCCGGGGTTTCACCGCGCTCCTGAATCACGCCGCTTTCTCTCGGTGACGTGCCGGAGGTGCCTGTCAGAAAGCCCTGCCAGCCACCACCTTCCGCTTTAAAGGTTATTCGGCGGCATCAAGGGATTCCCTCAAATGACTGCGAAAAGTCTCTCTGAGCAAATTACGAAGCTTTTATTTATTTTTTTTTTCCGTTCCTTTCTGAAGGAGAGGATTTGTGTTACCATAGCCATTGAGCCCCTGTCCTTCTCCAGCTGAGCCTGCGGCTCTGCCCGGCCTCCCAGAGCAAGTCAACCATGTCACCAGATTTTCCCAAGGAAAGCCTAGGTGCAGCTACAGGTCACCCTGAAGACAGTCCTCCCTGTGACCACGGTCTCTTTTTAATCAAGCAACCGTGACTCAGTCACTTACAGGAGGTCTTTACAGGCACCTGGGGACGGTGCAGATGGGGTGGGTGTACCTCGTCCCACTGTGAGCGCCTGCAGATAGCTCTGTTTGCTCTGGGCTCCCTTTATCGTCAGTGGGGAATAGCAGGCGTTCCTATGCCGTGAGTCATCCCATCTCTTTTAGACGTCATCTACCCAAGGATGAGGCAAACTGTGTCCTAGAAATGCCTGCTTCTCCCCATTTTCCATACACAGCTAACTCAGGTGTAAATGTTTTAGGCCTTTGTTTCCTATTTGTTCACAAACAGAGATGCTTCCAAAGGAAAAAGGAATTTCCTCCTCCTCTACCCTTTTCTTTTATGATTTCTCATCTACAGTTGTTTTGGGACTGCAGATGAATTCTGTCCTGTGATACTTCAGGGACTAGCCCTCTCTGTTCCCTCCTCCCAGGTGTGATTTAAGAACCCAAATCTGGAAGACTGGTTGCCACCTGGTTGCGTGGCATCCTTTGAAGGAGTGGGTGACCGAGTCTTGATGCAATAGCTGTGCTTCAGCTAGGAAAAAATGTTGCTTGCCTACAAGAATTTTGTCTCTTTGATGTGTTGAATATGTATTTACATTCTGTTACAGACCAGGGAGCTGTAGGCACCGTACAAAAATAAATCGCAGATACCATTGTTCTCCAGTTGGTCTGCTCCCTCCTACCCATGTCTCCAGAGCAGATAGCTAGATTCTTGTTTGGGGGCCTGGTGAGTTTCAAGACAGGGCTTCTGTCTGGTATTTCCCCATTATTGTGGCCCCGATCCAGTGACATATTTTCATGCCTGGCTCCAGCCAGAGGGGGCCACACATGAACATGGGATTGGGCATGGGCTTGGGGCTTTGGCTGTATCAGGACCTTCCTAAAGAATCGGACTCCGTGCGATTCCTCTCTTTCCTGCTGCTTGCTTATTGCCAGTGTTTCTACTCCCCATAGGTGCTGGGAAAGGCATGTCCTCGCTTTCAGTCAGAAATGATATCATCACCTGCCCTTAGCAATGTTATTCTCTTTCCTGCTGAGCTTAGGCAATACTGCAACATGCCTAAACAGTGCATCCACAACAAGTAATGGCATCATCTTGCCTTCAAAACAAATCTGTGGTGGGTGGAATTAGCCATGCTGAATGATGCTGGCCTGATTGATAATGATCAGTGAAGAAACTGCTTCAGCTATTCAGTCATTCACCTCTGGTCACCCTCATTTTGGAGAGGGTGGAAACTACTTGTACTCTGTCTTCATACCACCAAGAGGAAAAACTGCTGGTATTTTTTAATCAAATGTCCATTTAGACGGGTCATTGGTAAAGAACGGGGGGGAAAGAGGGGCATTTCCACATCACCTGTTGTGGTTGTCCCTAATCTGTCTCCTCGGTTTATTTCTGCCTTCTGCCCCTAATGCAAATCTGGCTGCTCCCTTGAACAACAAAAACCACAAAACACCTGCCTGCAGCCTGTCCTGTGCACATATAGATGTGGTATTTCCTTCCTGAGCTAAAAGGATATCTGAGTAAAGGGAAGAGCACTCAGTTTGTGGTAAACAGTTTGGCTGAGTTTTGCTTGTTATGTGTGTCCAGTTTTTCAGAAATGTGTGAGAATGAGTTCAAAGAACATACAGCTGGTTCTGTCATCTCCAAGCCTGATCTTCCACCTTTCCAGAGGACAGCTGCCTTGAGAGCAGCGTAACTCAGAGCTGCATGCTCATAACATGAGTAGAAGAGATGGGCCTATCTCTGTCCTTCAGTTCTCCATAGGCAAAATTATTACAGGTGGGGCAAAACACAAAGTCTATGTTTTAGGATGCCTAGTGTCTCCCATTACATAAAACCCTGTGTTAAGACATTTGCCAGACTGCAAGTGTTTGAAATCAAGTTTTTCGTTACAGGTGTCTGCATCATCTGGAAGGGACATCCACTGAAATGTTTCCTAGAAAAAGGTTAGGGCAGAACAAGGTATGTATCTTGTTTTTAAGGACCTGTTCTTCAAACTGCTGTATTGGTCCCCATGTTCCAGAGCACAAGATCTGAAATATGGCAGGAATTCTGTTAAGGATGGATGTGTTTTTCCCCTTTTCTGTGAAAAACCAACTTAAATTATGAACTTTCTCATGAATAGCACAAAAAGAGGAGGCCAGGTGAAGACAGGAAGATGGACTAGAAGATGGTAAGCCAGAGCTTTAAGAGAAAAGAGTAAGGCCTGGGAGAAGGTAAGGGAGGTGAGATGGGGGCACATGAGCAGAAGAGAAAAGGATATGGGTATCAGGAGAGTTTGTGAAGGGAAGGCAGAAATTCTGGTCTGATTCAGAGAAAGGAAGGAGGAGGAGATATCTGGGAAAGGAGTTGGAGATGGGGTCACTAGGAGAGGGCTGAGGTTTCCCCCAGGAATTTGAGAGAAAAGACTGAGGAGAGGTGAGGTCCTTCTGCAGAGTGCAAAGGGACAGGTTGTCCAAGGGAGCAGTGCTTTGGCCTCTGGTGTTGTAGGACAGAGGGACATCTTCAGTGGGACACAGGAGGCAGAATAGATAGTGGTTAGATAAAGGTTGGTTTGTCTCTTTGAAGAGACCAGGCTAAACGGAAGCTGAAGGGCAAGAAGAGAGCATTATCAGAGACTAGACTTCAATGTCAGGATGCTGGGAGGCAGGAACTGGAACCAGGAGCAGGTCTGAGCTGCAAGGAGGCAGGGCTTGGGCACAGGGCAGCAGGCTGGTGCCTGGCAGAGCAGCTGAGGGCACCTGGGAAGGATTGTGTTGTGGCTGGAGAACCGTGCAGCTAATCCTCAGTTGTCTGAGCTTGTTAGACCTTAGATGCTAGAGAGGCTGAGTGCTGCCAACTGCAAGGCTGATAGCTCTGGCTGGGGGAAGGCTGGCTGGAAATTATGGGGCTTCAGCTGGAGTCACAGGAGAGGACAGCCAGGGAGTTAAAGGGGAGAAGAAGGCAGAGCTGCCAGGAAGATGCTTGCTGACCTCTTACTCTTCCTCCCAACTCCAGGGTGTCAAGCCTGCACAGGGCACACAGAAAAACATTTACTGCGTTGAGTGTACACCACTCTCGAACACAGACTGGAAACCAAGCTGGAGAGTCCTACGGTTGTTCTGCTGCCAACAAAGCCTCATGAAATGTGCTAATTACATGTGTCTGCTTATGTATAGATGGGTAACAGGGGTGCCCCAAATACATATACATGTAAAATGCAAGTAAGTGTATCTAAAAGAGTATCTTAAAGTGCATAGAAGTGTAAAATGAATATTGTATATTTCATTTGTATATAGTCTAAATCTCAAATATCTCTTGCCTAAAATGATGTCTTAGAGTCTGGAACTCTATTTGAACCTACTCTGCAAAGCTTGTGTTGCAATGGGAAACAAGTGGCTGACACCAAACTGTAACCAGCTGTTCCTTCAGTTTGGCTATAAGTGGAAGCAGGAGAATTTGACTTGCAGACATGCTGCAGGCTTTCTGATGCAGCTTAATGTGGTAGTGTCTGTCAAAGACACTGAGCCCTCTATAACGCTGAGTGCTGGGAAAGCTCAGGCTCTGAGCGCGTCACACTTCCAGTTCCAGCACCAAAACTAATATATCCATTCTTGTTGTCTCTTCCTCAGTTTTCCAGCTTTAAATGGATTTTGTGAAGCTGGGTGGGGCCACTTGGCAAATGTCATGATACATTAGTGATGGGGAGTTCAGAAAACACTGAAATAATTGGGTTTTAGAGCAGTGCTGGAGAGAGGTGCAGCACACAAGGCCTGCAGCCACAAGTTCATGGGTACAGAACAGGCTGAAGACTAAAACAGCAGTGCGCTGGCCATCTCATGCTCTGAGTGAGGTAAGAACTTGAGGAGCAGGCAATTAGAAATTGTTTCCCAAGGCAGACAGACAAAGACGATGATGTAAGGCCACAGGTGGCCTTAATCATAGCGTTTCCTAACTTTGGACTCCGCACCTCCATTAATGTTGTTTGTAAGGAGCGCATTGCGTGCTGTGAGGAACTGATGCTGAAGAACAAACATCAGCTATATGAGCAGGATTTCCCTGCTATGAGGGCAGACTTTGCCTGAAGGACCACCCTCCAGACATCCCGCATGCAGACAAGTCTGCAGGCACCACTTAGGGAGCTGGCGCTTCCATAGGAAGGCTTCATATTGGGTGCCCTTCAGGACATAGTCTAAGGGGAGGGAAACAACTTGTTTTTAAAGGAGATACACCCTTCTTCCCCTTACATTTACATCTGTCGGGGCCTTGAGGACACTAACAACCCTTAATGGCCTGGACCAGTCTCACCTGGGGCCTTCCCCCACACCCAGCCCGTGGGTCCAGGAGACCAATTTCAGCTCGGCCTGGGTCTGTCTGTCCCTGCCTGGCCCATGCTTTAGGTGTGACTGTCTCCAACCCTGTCTCCCAGATGGCCCTGAGGTCTATGCTGCTGAGAGCCTGTCTCCAGCATACTGTGGGCTCTTTGAAAATCTCCTCAGGACAGCGCTGCTCATTCTGGTACCTCCTGAGCGTGAAGGTTTCATGCTGGTCATGAGCTGGGCCATCCTCATCCTGGTCAGGAGAAGAAGGCATAGAAACCCTTCTCTGATTCAGTAGCTGGCCGATACTATCCTCTTACTACGGTTCAGCCCTCTGCCTTGCCATCTCACCTTGAGGCTTTGCTGCCAGGAGGCAAAATGCTCTGTAAAATCTCCGCGAGAGCTGCTGACCACGCTGAGGAAGCAGGTGTATCGGGCGGGCCGTGCACAATGCCTGCCTGCTTGCCAGTTTTCCTGCTCACTGGGCATAACACCGTGGGTCAATATGTAACTTGGGGTAATGGCTTCAGATGACACCGAGAACAGCAAAGAAACATCCCACACGATACTCTGTGTGTGTGCCGTGTGGTTTTGGA
Source organism: Anser cygnoides (assembly GCF_040182565.1). Lineage (NCBI taxonomy): Eukaryota > Metazoa > Chordata > Aves > Anseriformes > Anatidae > Anser > Anser cygnoides. The sequence continues at coordinate 118,088,282 of NC_089873.1, read as the reverse complement.
GGGGAAGGGGGAGGCCTGAGGTGAAAATCCAACCTGCTCAGCTACAGCTATTTTGATCCTGCTGGGCCAAAATAGATTCAGGTTATGGGAGGTTTAGGAACGGACTGACTAGCTGTCCCCTCTACAAGTCTCTTTCCAGGCTAATCTGCAGGAGCAGACAGAGTATGAGAAATTTTCCTTGGGATAGTCCCAGATTGTTCTGATCTAAAAAAAGGGCATGAGGACTCTCAGAAGAGACCACACTCCCTTGTGACGTGAAGCCCTTGTGCGCAGCAGAAAGAGAGTTTTGACCGTTCTTGGAAAAAGACAGAACTCGGTGGAAGTGGGCTCAGAAATTTGCAATAAAAAATTAAGCCTTGGAGATTTCACTCTAATAGCTGTGCGTGTCCAAGCGTGCTGCTGCCCGACCGGCTCCGTCTTGCACTGTCTCCCCTCCTCGTGCCCCTTCCACCTGCCCCGCATCTGTGCCTTCTCATTCATCAGGCACTGCTCCTCATCTAATCGAAGCCTCCGGCACGGCTGCGGGCCAGATGGCACCAACCCCTCTGGCCGAGCGCCAGTAAAGCCCAGGAACTTGCCAGTTTGCGTTGGCTGCTGCCATGTATTTAGCTTTCTTTCACATTTTTGTGATAATACATCATGTGGGTTTTGTGTGTGCGTGTGTCTTTTCCTCCATCTATTCTAGAGCATTAATTTAGATCCAGTCCTCCTGCATCTTCTTGGCTCATTGATTTAGTTTTGTAGGTCCCTCTCACTGGACCTCACTGCACACTGGATTGTGAGCTTCTGAGGAAAACCAAAAAAAAAAAAAGGGGGTTTATAAAGCTCCTGGCAAGGTGACCCCCCTGTCCTGATTGAGGTGTAGGCAAATGCCAGCATAAGACAAACAAAAGGAAAATAAGTTTGACTTCAAATAGTCCTTGAAGCCGGTTCTTACAGCACCTCATCAGTATTTGCCTGTGTAAGGTGACACTGTCAGGCTGCTTTGCTTTGTGTTAGCGGCCAGTTTGGTGATGGTTCCTTGCTCTTGTGATCTATCATGGATCTTGTGATCTATCATGGATCTTGTGATATTTGTTGCTTTCTAAAAGCCTGGATGTTTGTGGTCACATGAGAATCAGAGACATCAGTTTTTCTGCTGTTTCTAGGCCTCATGGTCATAGGGAAATGGTTAAGGGCCTCCACGGTGAACCTGAAGACAAGGATATCAGAAGACAAATAGACCTTCAGGTAGGCTGAGGTTTCGTTGTTTACCTATCTTCTTGTCCTTTTCAAAGCACACTGCTTGAGTCACTCTAATCCAATGTCACGGTGTGGGGAAGCTTGAATCATGAACTTTCAAGCATGCAAGATTGGTTGTGTTTTATTTAGGTAGCAGCTCTGTGTTACTCTCCTAGCTTATACATCCTCCTCAGGCTTGCTCTTTATCCTGACATTAGACCATAAGTGTGTTTTCCTCAGGAGCAGTGAGTACAGAAGTTGGAGAGGAGACTGGTAAGCCATCAGAGAACTCATCTTTTCTTACCCACGGTTTTCTAGGGAAAAAAGACTGCACCACGCTGAGGTTATGGACAGCTTTGGAAAGTCCAGCACTGAAGTTCTGCTGTGGTTGCCCCCCTCTCAATCAGTATGGGATTTCCCCCACCTCGGCCCCGCAATTTCTAGCTCTCCTAAGTATGGAAACTGGGAAACAATGGAAAAAATGAGGCAGCCTGCCCTTTCAGAAGACATTTTGTAATGTCACTGTGCTTCCCTGCTCACAGCCTGCAGGTGATGTTGATCGTGTTTACAGGAAATGCCATGAGCAATTTGCAAAGCGAAAGCAGCTTACTCTCGGGTTAGGGCTTGCCTGGCTGGGAAGTGCCGCACCGCGTGCTTGGAGAGGAGCAGCCTGGGGAGAAGCTTGTGCAGTTCTTCTTCCAATGGTGGTGCAGAAACGCAAGGGCAGCTTGAGGCCAGCGTGACATGTCAGAAAGCCCTAGCTTGAAGTTGCCACCTTACTAGAGGAAGCCATTTCTAGCCCCTTTTTCACCTTATCCTGTTGTATATTTACTCCAGGATATGGCACAGATTAAGCCCAAGAGCACACATACCAAGCGCTTCTGTCTGTCCCAACAAATTCCCTCCCTCAGTGTATCACATCACATTTCTACTAGTCTGGAACTGGAGATGGGTTTGGCATTTCTGTGGGCTTACACCAGGGCTGCGAAGACTCCTCAGCCACTATCTGGAAAGTAGAAGAGACACAGTGTTGAAAAAACTTGTGCTTTTCAGTCCCTCTCAGGGGCCTACAGCTCTTGGGGACAGCAGGTGGCTGCTGAGCTCTCCAGGTAGCCCTGCTCATGCCTCCATGCTCCCACAAACAGTGCGATTCCCGAGCATGTTGAGAGCTCTCCCTGCTCTGTTCCTCCCTTCCCATGTTTCCTTGAAATCCTCTACTTGCCATTCAGAGTGAAAATCTAGGTTATACAGTGCAATTTATCCCCAGTAAGTTCTAGTACAAAAACTGGGGGGAACGGGGTAGTGGGTGGGAAGGAGGAGAGCAATGGAAATGTACCACAGCACCACATCTATTCAGCTCCTTGTTTCATGGTGGGGTACCAGCCTCACCAAGAGCTCCTAGCCAAGATCTCCTACATCTTCTGTGGGCAGGATGGATGACACTAAACCCAGCCGTGCCCTCAACACCACCTGGAGAGACGTCAGCCTGCACTGGCTTTCCACTGCGTGCACCAGCAAATAGGGCAAAGCACTAGCTGCACGTGGTCCCCAGCCTGCATCACTTTTCAACCAACAAACAGCATTTTCAGCCTGCAGAAAATGAAAATAAATAAATAAATCATAGCCCTAAGAGGTCTCAATGGAATTGCTGTGGATTTTAGATGTGTTGTGGCTGCTTTCAGTCTCTCCACTCACTCTTTGCATCGCACCACTGCCTGCTGCAGATCCCTGTCTGACTGTGCCTTTTTCCCAGCCCCTGCAGGGCTGGCAAAGTTGGCCATATTGCACAAGGCAAAAGCCTCAGCAGTGGCTGGGGGAAGGAAGCAGAAGCCTGAAGATGTGCCTTGTAGCAGGACTTAGCCAGGGAACACCTTCCCGTCTGCAGGGTAATTCTTTTAAGTAACGCAGTGCCTTACCTTACCCTATTGCACATTTGACCCGCTCTGTCCCCACTATAACCAGCTGCACTGGATATTGACAGAGACCAGGACCTGCCTCTGTGGGAAACCATCTTCCACGAGTGCTCAGCCCTGTCTGAGACCACCCCTGTGTCCCTGTTCCTTCTCCTCAGCACAGCCATCACTTTGTGCCTGATTTTGACAGGCTGAGCTGTGTCTCCCGTGAGCCAATGCACTGTAGTTTATGCCTATGCACTCCTGTGCTGTCATTCCCAGCCCGCTATCATTTCACATCAGGGTGCTCTGCACTCCACCTTTCAGCTCCTTCTCATTACTGTGGGCATGCACATGCCATTATTAGTACTCCGAGAGGCAGAACAGGGCCGGGTTCCTGTGCCAGGATCTGTAAGGAATGATCCTGCCAGGGAGCAAACGCAGCTGAGCTCAAGAAATAGGGCAGGCAGGGAGCACACCCAGCAGTCAGAGGCAAGGGAGGCTGCCTGCATTTAGGCAGCACTGGCCCTTCCTGGCATTTCTCCTTGTCCTTGCAGAAAGGAAAAGATAAAAGAAGTACCCAGCCCAGCAGAACACTTGATTTAGTGCTGCCTCTTCTTCTCAAGGTGTAGCAACCTGCCAGGGACGTGGAGGCGCACAGAGGGAGGTGGAGAGACATGGAGAAACATGGCAGGATATGGGGCAATGTGGAAAGACGTGGAGGAATGTGTAGGGACATGGAGGAACATAGAGGAGGGCAGGATCTGGGGCAGGTGTGGAGAGGCATCCCATGAGCCTGCAGCTGGAGGTGCCTGGTCAAAACCCTGGGTTGATCTGGGAAGAGGGAGGTTGCCTAAGACTAATTTCTTGTACTGCTTGGTGGGCTCAGAGCAGGGAGAAGGCAGCTGGTGCTGTTTTGGCCATGTGCTTAGTGTGTTTGTACCTTGCCTGTCGGCAGGAGGAAACCTGCCTTGTGAGCATCGTGCCTGGCTGGCAGGATTGATATCTGCCCCATCACCCTTTCCAGCAGAGCTTCTTTACCCAAAACACTGTTTGAGTAAAGAATCAAACTGTTGACATGAGTACAGTAGAGATAGCAGTGAAATGTCTAAAGCCAAATGGCTCTCTTAGTAAAGTGAAAGTAATACCCTGGAATAAATGCAGCTTTCTTGTAAGAAAGTGAGCAAATCTGTGCTTTGTTTTCTTTGGCTATTTATGCTATAATCATTCTTTGACTTGATCTAATAGCTGTGGTATGCTTCTTACCAACTTCTTGTAGCACGCAAAGAATAGGCATGAGCTTTGTCTCCCCTGCCTCCCTTTGCCTTCATTTCAAAAATTATAGATCCTGTTAAGCTGTGCTTACACTCACATGAAAGATTTAGGCAATGTCGTGCTTTTCCTTTTCCCCAGCCAATAAACCAGCCAAGAAGAACACTGACCCCTGAGTTTGCGTCAGTCCCCAAGACTTCTCTTTAGGACTCTCTCAGCTGCAAGTATCACTATCCTGACTATTTGGGGACTTCCAGTTTTGGCTCAGTTGAATTTCCTTCTGGATGGAAATACATCCTCTTCAGTTGCTCTGGCCACACTCCCTCCATCGAGTACCGGCTCTTACTAAGCCCAAAGCTTTGAAATGGCTTTCCTCTCAGCATAGTTACTTTTTTTGCCAGGTTCCATTATAAACTGCCTTCTTCCAGATTGTCGTATTATCCATTTATCTAATATTTGTACCCATTTACTGGTCGTGGAAGTATGACATTCATCTTCTGGTGTCTTTGTGTTTCTTGGGATGGGGCTTCATGGGGAAGTGAGAGCAGACCCAATCTCATTGCACTCACACTGCATCGCTCAGAAACGAGGCACTTTCTGCCCAGAAGCTGCATGACTTTCTGCAGGCAGCCCTGTGCCCTAGCCAGCATGGGGAATAACCTGCCATTTGGCTCTATACCAACCCAACAGTGGATACAAACAAGCCCCTGCGTTCTGTACCAAACCTGCATCTTGGCCTGCCTTTATCAGTTCACTGCACTTGGTGCAGCTGGGCCCTCCGCTGAACCAGAAAGCGTGGCATTTGCCAGGACTGAAGTGTGTGTGAGTGTGTGTTTGTAGAGAGGAGGGAGAAGTTTGTGGTTTTTTTGTTTGTTTGTTTGTTTTGTCTGAAAACCCAGCTCATCTGTGCATCATAAAAGGCATTTTGGAATCAAGAGGTTTGTGAAGGTTGTGAGTCGGGGTCGTTAGAGCAGTGCTGTGCTATTGAGACTCTTGCAGGCTACCTCTACGCTTACAGCTGCACGGAGGGAGACAGACAATCTCTTCTCCCGTTCACTAAGCCTGCCTGAACTGGAGTGCTTCTGCATGACTGTGAAGGAAGGAGCTTAATTCTTCCCCATGACCTGCTTCAAGCAAAGCTGCAGCAACGAAATGGACCGTGCTGCGTGAAACGCAAAGTCACGCTAGCATGAGTCAAACATCCCCCTCTGGTGCTGGAGAGCTCAGCTAAAGAGCAAGACAAAGGCAAACACATCAGCAAACTGAAAGCGCGTGTTCTTTTGCTTTCTTCATGGCAACAGCCCAGCAGACTCCGACTGAGATCAAAAAGCACCATGTCACCTGGAGGTCTGTGGAGAAGCAGAGAGATGTTGAAACCTCCCTCCACCTCCATCATCAAAGCCTTCAGTAGGTTTCTTTCCACGCGCTTTTTCATAGCCACTTTTTCAGTTTAAGCAGCCATTTAAAAGGCAGCAACTCATGAGCATAGGTGTAGCTTCTGGTGGCTGAACCGATTAAAATCCCTTCAATGTCACAAGAAAGGGGAAATTCAAGGAGGAAAAGAGAAACAAAAAAAGTCCCGCCTAGGGGACTGGCTAGTTTACATGGACTGGTAATGAGATCATACTGCCACAGTTCAAGGTTACAAATTTGACTTGAGATAAGGTTTAGCAGCAGCTAAAATCTGTAATGGTGGCTGTTCAGTGGCCTGTGTGAAATTAATGGATAGTCTCTTGTAGCCATTTAATTTAACTAGGTAATTGATGTGTGTTTAGTAAAAAATATCACCAAACAGAACTATGAAAATCGTTGATGGACTGACATGTGGTAATGAATAACAAAGTTCACTGAAGTCTTTTGTACTGACGTATCGAATAACGATGTATTCACATCTCTTTGCTCCTGAACTTTTGTCCTGTTTGTTGGAGATGGATGGTAGAGCTTTAGGGCATAAATGTTAGCAAAAGATGTTTTGTGTATTTGCAACACGTCAAAATATTTTTTTCTACTATCACATGCGATTCCAACTTTAAATGTGCCATAAGATAGCAGCATCCAAATGCTGAGCCTCTTCTATATTACAGCTTACAGAGAACACCTTGTCTGAAAAGATGCAGGTTGCTTTATGCTCTGTATCTCTCTGTAGGGAGAATTCAGAGCTTCTGGTGAAGTCCTGTGGTGCTGTGGTGTTGTGCTCTCCTTTTGCAGAGCTCAACGAATTAAAGATGAAGGTATCGGTAGCATTCAGTTTTGGCTTTCACATATATTTTTACTACTGTAAAATACTTTCAAAACTTCTGTACTGCAGCAGCCTTTTCATTTGTGTGCTTTTAAAGCAACTTTGGGTGACAGAAATTACACATGCTGTAAGTATCAGCAACAATGTAAAGAAAGACCAAAAAGAGGCCTGTCAAATATTTCATTCCTGTAAAATAAAGTGAAAGAAGAGACTGAAAATGTTGTCCTCTGTTTTCTGGTGGTAATGTATGTTCATCAACAAAGTACCAAAATCCTTGGTTAACTAAAGTGATAATCTCTGGTAACAAAGGTACTTCCTGGGTACTGGGGATAGACTTGCAGGATGCCTTTATTTTCATTAAATCTCTGATTAGTCAATTTTAGGTTCTTGCAAATGTTCCTGTTATTTGCTCTTGGCGACACTGGAAATCAAACAAAAAGCCACTGCACTTTGTTGCTGTAGGTGTAGTCCTGACACCTGGTTATGTGTATACACCTGATATTTTGAATTGTGGAGAATCTGCAGTCTGAAGCCACTGCTAGTAGCCAGAAAACACACAGGTAGGTGGCAAAGACAGAGTTCACTGAGAACATTTTGCAAAATGCCGTAAGTTATTTTTGTTTATTGCTTGGGATGGTACAAATAGATCCGAATTTAAGCTCAGGGATTCGTGGATATTTTCCTCATGAGATCTGTGTCTGTACAGAGAGAATGTTATAATATGCTTTCTTCTCCTTGGAGAGCGGATAATATCCCCCTGGCAACACGACAGATCACTTAAATGGAACAATAATATTAGGCAAGTGTTTGCAGTTGTCCTTCAGGGTGCGTTAGCATCTGAAAACAAGAGGGAATGGTGAGCATTATATGGGTAAGCAATTAGGAAGATAGAAGTGTGCTGGGGGGAGAGCAGCATATTTCAAAACTGGAGTATTTCATAAAAAGAGTCAAAAGCATACCTTTAAGTGAGCAGTTTGGGAAGATCTTGTTCTGTGAGCTACTGATGTGACCACTGAATATAAGGGATAGCCCCTTTTTCTGTGGCATAGGCTGTTGTCTGAGAGAAGACTTTGATCTGGCTTAGGGGTCTGCCCAGGGTCGGAAAGCCCCAGTCAGTTCAGTAACTGTGTCCGTGAAGGGTATATCTGTGCTCACTGACTTCTCCCAGGCTGGAAAGAAAATGAAAAATGAGCACAGAACCACCTCTTTGCATCTTTATGTGAAACAAGTTGGGAGACCATCTTCAGCTGAGGCTAATGGGAAAGCTCCATCAAGAACAAGGTTCCTTGTATAGCAAGTCCTGGTCACAGTCATCGTCATTCAGCTGAGAAACAGTCCCCTGCAATGCTCCTACTAACATTTATAATTTGTCCCTTGCATTGACTGAAAGCCGCTGGGATCCATGAGGCCCTGGCCTGGATCTGCTGTGGCCAGATGGGATTGCTGGGCCCCAGTCCATTTCATGTAGTGCCATCGCTTGCAGAACTATGTGCTTCAGCTCAGCTTTGTTGACTAGCCCTGAGTTTCTGCTACCTCTGTACTAGACATACTGGCTCCTGCAAAACTCAGATTTTCACCCATGTCAAGGTGGCTCCTCACCGTGAAGTCCAAGTGCCACTGCCCCACTTTCCAAGGTGGTACTTTCCCTGAGACAAAGGTATGAAAGGTTGATGTCTCCAGCAAGGAGGAGAAATGTCTGAAGCACCAATCACATTGCAGTTGAAAATGGAAATTAGTGTTATGATACCAAAACAAGCAGCTAAATTATGAAAGTCAGGCAACTTGGTCAACTTAGAGTTTGACATAAGGACAGGATGATTCCAATTATATGTTCATGCTTTTATTTCACTGGTGGTTCCAATTTTTGTCCTGCTTTTCCCATTTTATTTTTTTTCAAATATAAACTGTTTTGAAGGTCAAAGCCTTACGAGGCAGAACAGGTAGTGAAGTTTCAAACAATTTTGCACCAACAGTCTATTGCCCACTCATGCTAAGAACCCACGATTTAAAATAACTCAGAAGTCACAGTTTAAGCATTCATTGCAGGCCCAGTTTGTCCTCTAGGGGTTTTGTTTTTCAGGATTCATGTCCGTATGTGCTCAAATTTGCATGTTGTTTTATACATCCAGAAGAGCTAACTTCCTCCTTTTTCTTTCCTTTGGATGGATGCTATGGTTTTATGTGGGGATGAGTGACACTTATGACAGACAGGCTGACAAAACAAGGCAAAATCATGGGAGTCTGCAACATCAACAGTTATGTTGGTGTTTCAATGTCCCTGCTGAGGATGGGAAATATTTTGCCATCACTCTTCCTACATACACAGTCCTAAAGTGTTCAGAAGGGCTAAATTTCTAGTGAAATGATCTTCAAGTGTTGTGTTGTCATGACAGGGGGAGAAGCTGGAGTCAGTTCTCGTGCACCATAATATAACATGGAGCCTGTAGCAGAACTACAGTGGTGTAGCAGGACTTTTTTTCGTGGACTGGCACCTATTGGGAGCAATCAAATCCCCAGCCACTGCAATCAAAATAGCCTTTTCTCTGTATTGTCAGGATAAATTCCTGCAATCTATGCCATACCTTTCTCTGTGCTTGTCTGCTAACTATGCAGAAAGAGCTAAGCAATCATGCATAATTCATTACTCTTAATTAAAATGTAAATTTATTGTCAGCCTTTTTGGGTAATTAAAGCACCATTGTGGGAACAGGTTTACGTTCTGTATCTGGAGTTCCTTTTGCTAAAATAAACACATGACGCTTTATGCTCTGTTTGAAGAGGTGCAATGGATTACCAAGTGGGACAGAGCTGAACTTCCAGGGGAGGTCCATCAGCTGGTGTGTGTCTAATATTCAACAGAGTGCGAATCCACTTTGCCATAAAGTGAGCTGGCCTATTCTCTGTGGAGTTAGATGCCTGCATTTCGGATCTGGCACAGACATAAAGTATTATTTATAGGTATATTTCTCTCCCCCCCATCCCATCCCCTCCCAAAATCCAGCTTTTTATCGGCCTCAAGCTGTTTCTCAGGAGCCTTCAGAGCTACTTTGATGGATTGCTGTGCTTACTGTAAACAGTCGACTTACTAGAGTGTCTTGCAGGTTCGGCTTCATTCTTTATAGACCTTGAAGCTTCCCATGCAGTTGGGTATCCATTAAATGAAGGATTAAGTGCGTGAAAAAAAAAAAAAAAAAAAAAAGAAGAACAAGAAAAGTCTTCCACAAGGACAGAGTAGTGAGAGGGTGCTCGGCGGGGGACTTAGTTGTAATTGTTAGCATTTTCCCCTTCCTCCCTCAGTCCAATAAAATCTTCAAATTAAAAAGGGATGTAGTGAAGGTGGTCTTGGGGTTGTGGATGAAGTGCAAAGAGCTTCTCATGAAAGAAAACTGTCGTGGGGCCATGCAGGGGTAGAGGGAGGGAGAGGCTTCCCAGCTCCCCCTTTCAAAGTGCTGTGGGGATTAGGAGTGTTTCAGCACTGCTCTTTGGATTATTTCCTCCCTCCAACAAAAGCATGACCTCTCTGTCTCTGCCTGTGTCCTGTCTCTGTCTGTCTCTGCCTCCCGTGGACAGGCGGACAGAGGTCATTTCAGCTCTGGGGGAGGGTTTGGTGCTGAACAGAGACAAAGAAGGGAGGCTCTTTGCTGTGCCATCCCCTGAAGTCACATTATTCTCATGTACAGGCTACGCACATCTCTCTCGGAAGGCCCGGCATTCATTACCTGCCTTCTGCCATAACCTTACGGCTTCAGAAATATGTGGGGAATTTCACGATAGGCTCCCCCAGCCTAATCACCACGAGGGCGGGCGGTGGGCTCAGCCCCAGCCCTGCCACCCAGGCCCAAGCGGGTGCGGGCAGGGTGTGCGCAGCGGGGCGAGGGGCAGGGAGAGGACCAGCGTCAGGGCTGGTCGGAAAGGCGGTCCCTGGAGTGGGCCCGACTCAGCTCTGTTGCTGCGGGAAGTACCAAGCGAAACCGATAATTATCTACAGCACGTGTACCAGCTGCGAGCCTTTTGATGTTGGGGCTCATGTGTGTTGAGTTAGCCAGCACATCTTAATCAGATTGTCTTTTCTGTTTTTTAAATGAAGATTCGGAGCGCTCTTATCTCCCCGTCCCTTCCCCGCCTTTGAACTTGTGTTTCACTGACGTTTTCACAGACGCAGCCTTCCCCCGGCCAGGCCCCACCAGCGCCAGCTCAGCGAGGTAAAATGGCAGGTGCCGCTGGGTGTGCAGCCGCGGCTCTCCAAAACAAGGAGCTCTTCATCTGCCACCGCTTTTCAGTCTGCGATATTGAAACGTGTGTCATCGGTGGCACCAGGCAGTAGAAGGGGGAGAAAAAAAGGAGAGACAAAACCCTTGGAAGAGGCTCTGATGAGTTCAATAAAACCCTGGCCGTTTTGGCCTTCCCTGAGCACCAGCCATTTCCTCACGGGTGCAGGGAGTCTCCAGAAAGCAAACCCTAAAACTCATCAGCTCCGCTTGCAAAAGTCAGAGTCTTTGTCCTAACCACAAACACTTCACCAGCACCCCACCCGCCACAAAACACAATAGCTCATTCCCTCCATGGTTCTCCAAGCTTTTCACAGATATTAGTCAACATTTTCGTGTTATTATTACAGCTTTACTTTATTACTCTCCTTTTTTTAATAAAAATGCTCATGCTGCTTTGGCCCATTTTCTTATTTATAACCCAGTCTGTTTTAATAGCTGCATATAAGACTGAATTGAGGGGAAAAAAATGGGTATGTTTGACTCATTTCAGAATTGTTTCTGAAATGTTTTTCCAGCAGTCTTGATGGCCTGCATTCCCCCTGGGAGGCTCAGGTGCTGGCCAGCATGAACTGACCTTGCTGTAGCTTGGTCCAGGATATAAGCTTTCCCTCTGCATCATGCTGCACTTTTCCTCCTGCCTCTCATTTCATGGCTGTAGGCATCTGTTGCCTGCAACAGACAGGCACCTTCAGTGGGTACGGTCCTGCCTGGTGCCCTCACGAGCCTTTCACATGGCTGGGGAAAGGTCTGGGGAGGGCTCAGGTGCCTGGGGGATGGTGGCTGAGCACACGCGATGGCTTCACAGTATTATCTCACAGCCACAGCAGAGTAATCTCTTAGGTGGATTATTTCCAAAGCCACAACGAGAGCGTGCCATTTCCAGAGTCTCGTACAAAGCACTTGTGGAGCCGTTTTTCTTTTTGCTTGCCCACCGATGAAGGTTGGCTAAAAGCCATGCGAATCTCAGCCTCCTCACAAGATCGTCATTGCACGCCTGTAAGGGTAGACGTTGATGCTTGTTCTTGGAGCCCAGAGGAGCGTTAAGAGCCCAGCCTTAGTTCATCTGGCTCCCAAGCCCTCTGAGCAGTGTCGTCAAGGGAGGAGGCAGCCAGCTGACAACTGCTGGGTCAATCCCAGAACAGCTTGCCAGGGAAGCCTATCAAGTCACAGTAATCGGGTTTGATTTAAATCTTTCTCCTTCTCATCACTCCTTCTGGATTAAGTCATCTCCACCAAAGACGAGAGAGGCTGTCTTGGAAGAAGCACAGACGTGCTCTTGTACAGGTAGGCAAGCCATCATCGCTTTTGGATCTTAGCATCTTCATCCCAATTTTGCTGCTCCATTGGAGATGACACTAATCTAGGAAGCAGAGGCTTCTGAGCCCGCTTATTCATCCCAGGGTCATCTGATGGATAATGCATGGAGCTCTTTCCCCAGTACTGCAGTGGCTACAGTGGGGTGTGTGACACTGCAACAAGAAGGACTGTGAATCCTGGCCCTTTGGGAGTGCACATACAGGGGAGGCCATTTTACAGAGCATTTTTTCTTCATCTTGCACACTGTTTCTCACACTGAAAAAATGCAGCTCTTTACCTGAGGCTACAAGCTAGTACAGGCTTCCCTTGTGACTAAGCAGCACACTGGTTTGCAATACAATGCTTTCTGTGTGGAGCAAGGACATGAGTGCATGGGAGAGCTGGCAGAATAACCTAGTCCGGGTCTGTTCTTTCAGCGTGTCCCACTGTTGTGTCAGGAATGAAGACGTCAGCACGGTGTTGCCTTGCTCATGGCCTCAGAGGAGGAGGGTGGGTGGGAAAGGTTATCGCAGCGCAGGGAAACGGATATCAATGACAGGCAGCAAAAGCTAGCTGATTAAGTAAATAAGCTACCACCTTTGTTGTTGGTACCGCTCAGGGAAGAGTGGTCTCATGGCATCGGAGTGAGAGAAAGGGGATCTAAACTGCCCTGGCCTTTTGGGGGGACGGGCTGAAAGGGAGGCTTTCTTTGCAACATGTAGGAGGATGGCAGGAAGCGTGTTTTCTCCCAGACTCGTTGCTCACCCTGTGAGTGTGAGGGAGGCTGCTATATGCAATGCATGTGATCTTGCAGAATAAGAAGGATCACTGAACGGGTGACGCAGGAAAAGGAGGATTACACTGCATGTGATGGCAGAAGGAGGATGGAAGAGCATTCTTGCAAGCAGTGTAAGGATGGGGATTACTAAGGGATTTTCTTGGGGATCTAGGTATAACAAAGAAACTCTACCCTCTGCCTTACACTTGGGGTCTCTGAAAGGGCAACTGAGGGTTCATCAGAAGCCATCTCGTGTATGAGTCATGTAAGAGCAAGTACCACTTGCATGTGAGTATGATTTTTGGGGCCATACCCAGCAAGGATCACATCACTAGCAGCAGGAGAAGGTGTGGTGGGAAGCTTATTATAACTGTGACTGACTTATTCACCTTAATTGCAATAACAAAATTCTCTAGCTGGGAGGGGAAGGCTGAAGTTTGGTTGCGAGTCTTTAGAAGTAGCAGCCTCTGTGAATAGCCCAGCAAAAATGGTCGAATTTTGGCTGAGTTATGAAGTTTTGACAATGAATAATTGCTGTTGTTTACATAACACCCACGCACAAACCATAAACGTTTGGCTCTTTGACCTTAGCCATGGCCACAGAGATCTGCAATGGATGTTCTTCACGTCCTCCCCGCTACACTGCACTGCTGCCTTCCAGCTGCCTCAGCAAGGCTGCTCGGGGCAAGGGGGAGAAGCGCTGCAAGTGATACCAACAGCAGGGACAGGGACAGACTCAGCTTGAGGGGAGAAAACAAAGCTGGCAAGGGGCCAGGCTGCAGGAAACGCAAGAGAAAATCGAGGCCCGAGGAACAGAAAAGGATGAAGAGAAGAACTGAAAGGATAATTGCAGATGGGGAGACTAAGCTGTCTGCCAGCTCGGAGGTAAGAGCAGCCTTTGTATTGTACATGCAGACTGTTTGCTATCCACACATCATTTCATAAAGGACAGAGCACAATGCATGCGATGACAGTTGTATTGGCAGAGCAAGAGACAGAAAATTAGCAAACACTGAAGCGGAATTACCAATGGAGGGTCAAATAACAGGAGGGAAAGAATGGGCAAAGAAAGCTGGGAGAAAAAAACAGAATGTCTTCTACTCAAATGAAAAGGCTGTAACAGAAAAAAAAATGTTACATTCTTCCTAAGGGTAAGGCTGATTTCCCCCAGTGCTCTCCCTTGTCCCTGTCACATATCCCCTCACCTCCTGCCCAGTCTTTGTCCTTCCCTGCACCCAGCCCTGTCCCTTTCCAGGCCCCAGCCCCTGCTGAAGCCCCCCACTTCTCCTGCTTGCCACTGCCACCCTGTCTCCCCATCCAGCGTCCCCTCCATCATCCATCCTTCCTTCCTGCACCCTCGGCCTCCTCCATCAGGAGGAGGAAGGTGGCCACCAGCCGTGCTGCCACCCCCACTACCCACCACAGCAGCGGGCCAAGCCTCGGCTGAGTCCAAACCCATGCAGGGGGTGGCAGAGCAAATGCCCCCCTTTTCCCTCGGGGTGCTGAGTGCTGGTGGCAGGGGCACTGCTGCCCCGAGGCCTTCTCCTCCGGTGGCAGAGGACACGCAGGGGCAGGAGGGGATCTCCACAGCAGGGCAGCGCGAGGTGCCAGCAGCACAGATGACAGCAGGATTATCCCTCTGCCTGGCAGCAAGGATGAAACCTGACCGGTGGCCACCGCCGCAGCATGCAAGCTGATATTTTTAAAGCTAAGCCGAAAGGAAAAGTACTGTCCCCATGTCTCTTCAGGATGGCCAGGTCCAAGCTGCATTTCGGAACCCTGTGAATGTCATCTTAACTGTTTCACAGTATTAGTCCACCCAAGACTGAGCAGATCGGGATTTGCTCTCCTTTCTCTCCCTCTCACAGCGCAGTCGTGCTCCACCGCTCCCTGTGAGATAGTGAAGGTCAGATCAGCCGGGTGCCTCTTTCCCAAAGCCGTCAACCACTGCGGTTACAGCTGGATGGGAACCACAGGAGGATTTTCAGAAAACAGACAGGGAATAAATAGGCTGTTCTTCCCTTCCTCATCAGTTGTGAGGAGAACCAAGGGCAGGCCCACACCGTGGCCTCCCTCAAAATGGTGGGGCCTGGGCAGCAGGAAGCTCAGCAGGAGCAGCCCCCTGAGCATCACCTGGCTCTCTAGTGGGTTTTGTAGTGAACTCTCTGCTCATACCCATGCTCAGTGGAATAATGCCAGCTGGGTATTATGTATTAGTGTTTCACTTATAGCACAGACAACCCGGCTGATCTACCTAAGACAAAGCAACTTTCATTTGCAGCCCTGGTTAAAATATGTGCCTTCATCAATGTGCAAAAGGGCCTGCATGAGAGAGTTTTCCTTCACTTCTATCAGTTAACAATGCACAAAATGGTTTCAGTCTGGAAAGGAGAAAGCTCAGGGAGATTTTATCAAGTACATAAATAACTGAAGGGAGGGTCCGAACAGGATGGAGCCAGGTTCTTAGCAGTGGTGCCCAGTGACTGAACAGGAGGCAGTGGACACAAACTGAGACACAGGAGGCTTTGTCTGAACACCACAAAACACTTCTGTGCTGTGAGCATGACCAAGCACTGGCACAGGTTTTCCAGAGAGGTTGTGGAGTCTCTCACCTTGGAGATCTTCAGAAGTCATCTGGATGTGTTCCTGGGCAGCCTGCTCTGGGTGGCCCTGCTTGAACAGGAGGTTGGAGGAGGTGACCTCCAGAGGTCCCTTCCCACCTCAACCACTCTGTGATTCTGTGATTCTTTGGGTGCTGGCACAGTGAATAGCAAGAGAAAAGTCAATGGAGGAAAATGGGAAGCATGGGGAGGCTGTGGGTAGTCTCTCTACGGGATGTGCAAAAAGCTGGAGGAAAGATGTAGAGGAGACAAGAAGGGACAAAACAAAAACAAAAACAAAACAGTGGTCGTCCAAAAGAAAGCAGGAGGGGAAGGAACCAAATGTGAGAAATCAGACTCTGGGCCTCGACTTCTCCCACTGGTGACCGAGAACAAGAGGGAAATCCAAGCGCCTACTGACCTTTCTTTGATTACGCTTAAAAAGGAAGCCTCTGCCCTTCAGGCTGGAAGTGTACTCATGTCAAACACCAAATCCCACAATATCTACTCAAACAAATCTCAGGTGACTGCTATGATAGCAATTCTGTGTGAGGATGCACTCCAGCATTTGACCAACAGTGGTAGATAGATAGGTAATTCTGTTAACAGTGAGAAGTGTAGGTAATTTGTTGTGGGAATTTAGGATTGTAGCCACAGTGGCTGCAACAGCAACTCTGAGCTACCCCTGCTTAATTAGAAACATAGCTGGGTTTTGTCAAGGCAGGTAGCTTCTCTGATGTCTGCTAATGGACTAAATTGCATCTGTTTAGACTGGAGCGTTTTTTTGGCCACCCTGACTGCTGGGAATAAGAACCAGACTGGGCCCCGACATAAGCAAATATATCTCCCAGTTACTCATTCAGGGGTTAGAGATGTTGCAACCTGCCAGCTGCTGGGCACGTATTTCCCATTGCAGCTTCCCCATTGACCACACTTAGCTAGAACTTGGTCTGATCCCGTGTCTTGGTCTGATCCTGCAGCCTGGAGATGTCCACACAGCTCTGGGCAAATCGAGGTGCTCAGCCAGTCTGAAGGTCTTTTCTCTACCTGCCCAAGCATAAGCACTGGTGTCTCCAGAAGAACATCCACATCTTATTGAAGAGAGAAGAGCACAAAGGAAAGGGCAGATGCTGGAGCGTTGCTGTGTCCTGCCTCCTGCTGAGGTGTGTCCCATGCTGTCACAAGCATTTCTGATGAAAAATTGAAGCAGCTACTGAAGCTGAAGTGACGAAGTGAAAACACCTGTCTGCCGAGAAACATTACAGCACCTAGTTTCTCTCGCAAGGCATTCAGAGCTAAGGTCATTCCTTTTCCTGGCTGCCCGCCAGGTTGCCCCTTTCCTGTAACACCACTGCCTTCGAGGTGCTCGCTGCCCGATGGTTCTGCAGCTCTCCTGGCTCCAGCTGGCTCAAGCAAGAAGAAAGAAAAGGGGAGATTTCCAAAACTTGCCTCCCCTGGTCTGAGAGGAACTGACAAAAGTAAGCCGCAGAGCCAGGAGCTCAACATTTCACTTCAGCTGTCTCGCTTCCTTTAGCTACTGTGTTGAGTGCTGTTATTAGACTTGTTGCTCCCAAAAGCATCACTTTTAGGACTAACTCCAGAATGACTATGAAATAAAGGCAGCTTACGATCCAGGCATAATTCCTAAGGTTACTAACCCTATCAGAGTGGTTGAATAATGAGAACAAGAGGCAGAAACCATCTGGAACAAATCCTTCAGCCTCCAGCACACAGTGTTTTGATATTCCCCCGTGACCTGAAAGCCAGTCCAGAGCTACTTCACCTACCCAAAGCACAGATGTCCTCATGGGTGGGAAAGCTGTGCCTTTCTAGCACAGCTGAACTACCCTGCCGCATGGGAAGAGCTTTTAGAAAAGGTGCAGACCCCATCCGTTAACAAGATTTTTTTGGTCCAAGGGCTTCGTGGGATATTCTCTTCACCTTCTGCAGGGGGCTGTGCACAGAAGTGCAGAGAAATTGTCTGGTATCCAGATACTGTCTGGGAAAATTGGAGAGGCTCAGTCTAAACTGTGTCCAGGGGAAAACCATGCTAACAGCCACTCAGCAAGGCTGAATGTCCTTGGCAGCTATTAATTATTATCAGCCCTTTACTTCAACAAAGTGTGTGAGAGGCTTTCAAATGCAGCATTCCACAATCCCTGCACAAGCGATTATTGATTTGGCACCAAAAAAAATGAGGGTGATAAGTTTCTGTTTGGAGTGGGCTGGAAGGACATAAATAAAACCATAAAGTCAGGAAAGTATGTGCTTCTTTTGAAGGACATGTTGCTTTTTGCTTGTTGGGTTTAACTTTTCCTTCCCATCAAGGTCTCCTTCCTACTTTTGGGAGGCAATTGATGGATGGGGAGGAAGCTTACTTTTGACGTATTTCATTGAGGAATCTAGAATTAGTGGTTACGGCATGCTGGCAAAGAAATCTAACATTAATTTCTTTATGGATTTAGATTCAGTCCTTTTATAACAATTTTCAGAGAGCCCTTGACCAAGTTTGTCCCTGTAAATTTTTCCATTGTTTCCCAGGATCCTTAGTGGTGGGAAGGAAATGCACTGCAGCTGTACAGAAATGTGTGAGGCTGTTGGATCTCTGATAGGAGAAAAAGCAGGGATTTTAATAGCTGTCATCCTAATGAGCCTTGATCTTTGGCACTATGGTATGTATCGCAGTTTACTGGCATGGCAGAAGATTGAACCACCCCCACTTACACAATAGCAGAAACCAAGCTTGTGATTTGCCTTTAATTTGCAGTTTGTGTCCCGCTCTCCCCTTCCCCTTGCCCTCCTCCTTTTGTGCTCCTCATTCGCACTGTAATCAGAGGTGGGTTAGCATAATGCCACTGTGATTCAGGTTTCAATAACTGCCACCATCTGTGATGAATCAGAGAAGATGCAGCAGGGAGGAATGGCTCACAAGGAGGTGACTTTCCCTTTCCAGACTTTAAGCACAAGGGATTCATACAGCCTCCTTGAGGCAGCCAGCGAGGGTGCCTGTACACCTAGGGGGGCAAGTTTCCTGCACAGCTGACAGACAGAAGTGGCTACCTCCAGATCTGATCCAAAGCTGCTTTGCGGGGTAGTCAAGGTTGCAAGATACGAAGCCTGCTCCTCCTCCTCCCTGTCACTGGCCCGGTCCATTACGTGCGCATCACATGAAGGTGATGTCTAACAAATCAAGTAGTGCCAAGGGACATCCCTAGCCACTGATTCCTGCTGGTACATCTCTACTGCAGGTACATCCACGCTATCAGGATGGTTCCTGGCATGCTTTTGGCCCAGATCCACTGGGATTCTCTCCCAAAATTCTCCTGAGCAGCTTGGGAATTGGTAGGAGCCACTGGGCACTTTGCAGGAGCCATACTGGGCTGCAGGATGGGCCAGCCTGGCTGTTCCTTGACAGCTTGCCAGGGAAGGGTCTCCGGCAAATTTCATGTCCTAGCATAGACCCAGACTACTTCTCTGAGGTTTTCCTTTATTTTCTTCCTCCTCGTTACCAGAAGAGCCCTGCACATGCCCAGCAGATGGCACTCCACCATGGTTTTACACTGAGAAGCCCCTCATAGGTAACGTTGCCCATCTGTGGGGGCACGGGGTGGTGGGCAGGGGCTGCCCTGCCCAGCCAGTACCGCCGCTGTGCCTGGGGAAAGCCGTACTACGCCTCGGCATGCATGTTGAGGGGAACGGATAACATGACTTCATCCACATACATATGCATATATATACACACATGTATGTATAAGTACATATATCTCGTAGGTGCAAGCCCGCTGTCCATTGCTGGAACACCAGGGCATGAAGGGTTTGGGAGGGCAGAGGTTGTTCAGCATTTCAGAGGCTCTGAGGGTGGCTGTGTGCTCACAATATGATGATGCTGTCAGGCTCCAAATGAGATCAAGCTTTTGTCTTACCAGGCCTGTTGCACAGCCGGTGTAAGGGACACATTTTAGTCCACACTGACATGGGAGGACAGCACTGCTCTGTACTGTGCATCTCTTGAGAGGAGCTTCCCTGCCTGCGGTCACGTAGGTCAGTCTGACACACCAGCTCCATCTCAGCACCCATTGCTTTAGCTGCAAAGTCATCCCTTTCTCTTTCTTCTACTTATTTCATGATTCAGTGCTCCCCTGACTAAAAAGTATGGCTCAGAGCATCTCCTCGTCAGGAGAGTCCGGGAGAGAGTCCTTGATCCACTAGTCTTCTAGAGATCGCCTTCGCAGAGCATGACAGGATTATTCTTACGATTGCTAGAAAACGCTAAAGATAAAGGCGGGCCTGCTGGATTCACTCCAGTGAAAAGTAAGCCTTGACTTCGTGAGTTTAGTCATTTTTTTCTGAGCTAATTCCCTCAGATAGCTCTCCCTTTTGTCATTTCTGCTGGCTGTTCACCCAACTCTATGCGGTGACAGATGCCTCGCAAGGACAAAGTCACTGCCTCCCCTGGTGCTAGATTAAGCCCAAAGCTCAGCTGTTCTCACCTCCTGTGGATAGCTGGGTACCTCGGTGAGCTGGGATATTACTTTTTCTGTTGTCGTAAGCAGGCTTTGGGCTTGGAAAGCAGAAACTTGCTGCTTGGCACCAGCAAGAAGCTGCTGCTCCTGGGGTCAGTGTCTCCACTCAGGCTCCTTGCGTGAAACAGGAGTGGTACAGGGAAGACAACACCATCCTACAGGACTGCTGAGCCAACAGCTGCGGCTTCCTACCAAGCAGTTTGCCTAAGAGGCTTTAGATTTCACGGGTCTCCTCTTCCCTTCTGACATTTCAAAAAAGTTCAGGTTGGTGAAAATTTGTGCTGCCCTTTTGAAACAGTTGCCTCCATGGTCCAGATTTCTCTCTGAAGGATACGAGATGACCAGAAATAAGTAATTTGTTATTTCTGTCGCATGCAAGTGTATGCTTTTCACTTTTAAATGCATTTTGGGGTTGTTTCATGCACAGAGGTGCAATTATTGGGCTTTCAGTATCTTTTGTCTTCTAGTATGAATAACAATGCTTACCCTGGTACACGGAAGATGTCAAGTACCCGAGGCTGAGCTTTGAACCTGCGTCAAAGGAGAAATGCACCTCTTTACCTCAGCAGAAACAAGCCTTGCACTGCTGAATACAGAGCTTATCAGTTTGTTGAGTCTGCAGCTTAGGTCCAGGTCTGTGCACGAAAATCCTACAGGTGGCTGCACCAGAAGGCTGGTGCTCTGCAAGCACTTCAGCTTCCTCCCCATAACACCCAGAGTTTGGGGTCTGGTGCTTCCTGGGTTCTTCCCATCACAGACGCCATCTCAGCTTCATCTCTTCCCCAAAAGTAAATAGTTTGAACTGAAATTGCCCGTGCTGGACAGCCCTCAGGGTTTGAGTCAAAACATCTCCAGTGTTTCCAAGTTTGGGATGAAGAGGAAATGCATCCTTCTGCTGCTGCTGCCTCTTCTGGCTTACAGCGCTCTCTCTGTGTTTGGCACAGCTTAGCATCTTCATGGAGCTGGAGCCTGGCGTTTGGCAAAGTCCTCAGTGACAGGTTTGATTAGGATTTTCCCTGCCAGATGTGGGGCAATGAGGGTCTGCTAGTACCCAGGCACTGAGAAGGAAAATCATAAGCAGCCTTCCTGGGAAGAGAAATGCTGAGAAATCTAGGGGCTGGAGAAGGAGGCTGGCTGCGGAGGGAGAGAGGGTTGCAAGAAGCAGGGAAGCAGGAACAGATGCTGTGACCTTGCTCGTGCATCATGCTTCAGTTCCTCCCTGAGTGTGGAAAAGCAGAGGGATGTGGTGAAGGAGAGGGCAGAGAAGCTTCGTCCCCAACCCTCCTCCCTGAGCAGTCATTTCCCTATTACGGTCCTGGAAGCAAAGTCATCAGTGCTGCAGAGGGCTGGGCCAGGAGAGGGGCTACAAAGCCATCCAGCAGCTGGCACCATGGCCTATTCCCTCCCTCCCGTGCAGCTCTGTGTGGTGGGGCCACCCCCAGACATGAGAGGAGGCTGCTTCATGGCTCCCCCAGCTAGCCACCCTGGGTGGCATGTAGCTACAGCTAATTATGGGGGGCTTGCACGGCACAGACCTCGAGGTATTTTTGCCTCCTTGGACCTGTTCCAGCCTGGTTTCGCGTGCACACAGCACTGATCTCAGGGCTATGATCAGTGAAGGCACTCACAGCCATGCAATTCCCTTTCCACGTGGCTTCCTAGGTTGTCCACCACACTGTCTGACCAAAGCACAAGAGAAAAATCCCAGAGAAATCTGCGGGACACGGCACAGTAAACTCATCACACAATAACCTAAGTTGAAGGCATGAGAAAGATAGGCAAGGAGAGAAAAATAGTAAAGGTAGGTATAGCTCACGCACAGCCAAAGAGGTCTTCTCAGGCTTCTTCTGCCTGCTCTGTGCTGCTGGCAAGAATCTCCTAAGACATATGCTGGCAATAGGAGGGAGAAAGTAACTATTCCTACGCGTGTGGTACTCTTGAGTGTTGTCACAGCAAATGAATGAGCACAAAAAAAATGAGCACATAAATGAGCACAAAGGCAACAGCCCTCATTACTGGGGTAAGAGCCTGCAAATCAGGTCACTCCAGGGCAAGAGCAAATGCCTTTCTGGTGGGTGCAGCATTTCTCATGGCGTATCTGCTCTGTGGGCATGCAAAGATCTTTGTCTGCAGGACTGTCATTTCAGCATCTTTCATTGGAAGTTATGTTTCTCCTTAAAGTCAGAAGAAGCAGCCCTGCTGTTGGTTCAGATAGGGGCAGGAGACTGATGTGTGTGCCTGTGGGATTTTTTCCCTACAGAGCACAAAGGAAAAAGGGGCTCGTTCTGTAAATGTAGTCCAACTGACCCGAAGCGACCAAAACCTTAGAGAAAGAAAAGAAGGAAAATGGTGTGTATATGATATTTTGTTCTTGCCATTTCAGGCGGCTGACATAAACCTAATGAAAAAGCTGCACTTCTATCGCAGGCTGAAATGCCAGCTCTGGGTATTGCTACGATAAGCAGCTCCCAATTTAACTGAAAGAGAGGACACAATAGCAAAGACAAAGAGACAAAATGTGTGTTTTTTACTTAGACATTTCATTCCTGCCATCCCTCCTGCCTATTCTCTTTCAGCTCCCCCCTTGATATTTCACCTGGGAGCTGGAGGGCTGCCTGCACACACAAACGACATCCAGACAAACCCAGCCTACTTTTGCATCACACCCTGCAGTCCCCCAGCCCCGCCGCCCTCCCATATCACCCCTTGCTGTGTGCCTGTAGAAAACCTTTGTCTCTGCAGACCCCTCGGGCTCGGCACCACCACCACGGGGGCTCACAAGGCAGGTGTCCCAATTTCCAGCACCGCCAGCAGCCCTGGCCATGCGGGCAGGGAGCGGCGCGGCTGCAGAAAGCGATAAGCCGCTCGGCAGCACCGTGTTTATCTCTCCCCGGTGGCAGCGGCGGGCAGGAATCGTTTCTCCTTGACCCTGGGCACGCCAGGAGGGCTGCAGCCGAAGCTATCTCAGACACCAGCTCCTGCAGGAGCAGCCCGAGCATCCTCCTCCCCCCGAGGATGAAGGGGCTGGGGGGCCGTGGTGGGTTTGCCCCGAGGTGGCAGCCACCCATCCACTTTTTTACCCCCCTTAATCTGTTTTCTTGCAAAAATAAAGGAGTTTTAATCATGTGAGTTGCCATCTGGAGGTCAGGCCACTGTGAACAATGAGCTTAGGCCGTAATTATATTTATTTTGGGTTGGTTTCTTCATGCAGCTCGTTTTAATGCCTTGGGCCTCCCTGGTACGTTCAGCTAAAGGAGCAGAGTTAATTGGAGGAGTCTGGCTCAAATACTGAAGGTTACTTGAAACCTGCAATTTCAGACAGATTAAAGAAATCTATGAAAGCACTCAAACGAACCACAGATCCCAAAGGATACCCATAGTACAACTTCTATTAGCTCGCAGTATACCGCGGACCTGGAAGAATGCTTGCAATGAACATTGGTTGCAGAAGAAGCTAAAAACCTGTGGTTTAGAAACTGCCCGTGTCAATGAATTGACCTGCCAGCCGCGACACAGCCTTGGCTCCCTTGCTAATGCGACCGTTTTACAACAGCTGGGGGAAGACTTTGCAGGGTAAGGAATTATCTGTAATATCTTTACGATAAGACGTTTAAGAAACACCTTCTCCCCACCAGTTCCTCGTCCTCTCCAACCCCTCCCGGCAGTCCTCTCACCCTCCTCCTGCCCCAAGCCCATCTCCTGCAGATCACTGTTTTTGTGCACCCCCCGGGGGCTGCCACGGAGTGAAACCGATGGCTGCCTTCGTTTCCAGGCATCGTTAAGGGATCAGCAGCCCATTTCTTTTTGACCTCTTATTTCCTTATTGCCGTTGAACCCTTCTGTGTTTACACAGAGGTGGGCGCCTCGAATCGCTGGCTCCCTGAACAAGATGAAGGGCATCCGGGAGGGACAAGGAGAAGGAAGGAGGAGAAAGGCAACTTGCTTAAAGCCAGTTGTCATGCTGGAGGGAACAGCAAAGAGAGCAGCTGGCAAGTCGGTGTGTGATTAAGCTTGACCCAATGGTTGGTCCTGTCCCTGTGCGGGATCGATGCCCTTTCTGGGGGAGAGGACAGGGATGTGTGCCCAGGCCTTGTGGGCTAACAGGCCACAAGCTCAAAAGAGACTGTCGTCCTTTTGTCTGTCCTGTGTTTTGTATACGCAGCTTTTTGTGGCTAGAGACCCATAAGAGACCTTGTTAAACACAGGATCCGCTCGGCATGTTCACCTCGTGTTCCTGGGATGATGAGGTGGCCAGGCTGAGCTGAGGTCAAGAAGTGAAGCTACTTTGGGTTGTAGATTGGAACTTATCAGTCAAATAAAGATGAACGGCCTGGCAATGAAGAATGGCAGCACCCTCAGATGTGTTGTGCCCTGTGGTTGTGTCCTCCCCACACTTTGCCCATCCCAGTTTTGTTGCTGAGAAAGCTTTCCCCAGGACAGATCTTGCCAGAAAGAAAGAAAGAAAGAAAGAAAGAAAGAAAGAAAGAAAGAAAGAAAAAGGAAGGAAGGAAGGAAGGAAGGAAGGAAGGAAGGAAGGAAGAAAAATAGAAGAAAGAAAAATAAAAGAAAGTAAAGAAAGGAGAGAAGGAAGGAAGGAAGGAAGGAAGGAAGGAAGGAAGGAAGGAAGGAAGGAAGGAAGGGAGGGAGGGAGGGAGGGAGGGAGGGAGGGAGGAAGGGAGGGAGGAAGAAAAAGAAAGAAAGAAAGAGAGAGAGAGAGAAAGAAAGAAAGAGAAAGAAAGAAAGAAAGAAAGAAAGAAAGAAAGAAAGAAAGAAAGAAAGAAAGAAAGAAAGAAAAAGAAAGAAAGAAAGAAAGAAAGAAAGAAAGAAAGAAAGAAAGAAAGAAAGAAAGAAAGAAAGAAAGAAAGAAAGAAAGAAAGAAAGAAAAAAGAGAGAAAGAGAAGAAATAAGAAAATATTCACAGTTGTCTCTCTGTAAGAGCCTCTAAAATGCAGTAGTTATGATTAGAGTTTCTCTGAATTGGGGAAGAAAGTCTGCTTTTATTTTGATACTTTTTGTCTGTTGCCCTTTAGGAAATTTCAGTCAGCTGTGCCATTTTGCCTTTTATCCCATAGTTCTGCTGCTTTGACATTCAGGTTATGGACCAGGAACACACTGGCACCAGTGACAGCCATTGTTTTCATCACAATGCTTGGGTTGCAAGCTAGTCGGGGAAAATTGGCATTCAATTCATGGCAACTGTTGCAAAATCCCAAACATTGCAAAGCAAATGCCCCGTCTTTCTTCTGGTTTCTTGTCTCCCAGGGAATGTCTGGTACTGCGAGCACTTTGCTGGGAGCCAGCAAACGACCCAAAATTTATTTTATTTTTCAGATGAATAGTGGCTTTGTTTGGATATTCAGTGTGCAACGATGTCAACATTAAGGTGAAAAGTGCTGGAGAGGAAGAAGGTACAGCAGGACTATAACGGAGAAAAGAGAATGGGGCGTAACTGTGAGTGGAGGAAAAGGAAAAGGTAGGTGACTAGGAAGAAATGGTAAAGGCAGCAGCAGAAGTGGGAGAGAGGGAAGGGAAGCGGAGATCCCCAATCCACAGCAGGAATTGATGTGCCTTCACCTTAACCCTCACGC
The DNA here is from genome assembly GCF_040182565.1 of Anser cygnoides. NCBI lineage: Eukaryota > Metazoa > Chordata > Aves > Anseriformes > Anatidae > Anser > Anser cygnoides. The sequence continues at coordinate 118,062,602 of NC_089873.1, read as the reverse complement.
GGGGGTGAGGAGGGCGTGCAGCCGGTTATACCATGGGTGGCTGAATAATCAACGAGTCCAGCAGCATATATCGTCCTCATTGTTAACAGGGGCTTGAAATTCTTCTCTGCTCTGAGACTACCCAACCCTCTGAGACCATCCAGCCAAAAGCCCATTTATTTTTCTCTCAAGCACAGTCGTATTAATAGAAGCAGCTCAGGAAGCCCTCATCCCAGCACAGTTTCAACACTTTATACAGCAGGGGGTCTTAATGGGATCTCCTCCATCCAGGGTGCCATTAGTTTCCTCCCCGTCTCTCCATTTTCCCCTTTCTAATAAAATGCTAGTCTAAACACACACTGGGGTGTTAAGAGGAGTGATTTCTACACTGGATGTGTGTGTATGCATGAAGGAGCTCTGACTTGTTCAAGCCTTTAGCTTTGAATGTTTGCACCCGTGTCAAAAAAAAAAAAGGAAAGAAATAAAATCCTACAAAGTCTGGGTGCCACAGTGCCCCTGTGGGTAACCTGCACGGAGCCTGACGCTGCCCAGCTCGGCACTGCAGCATCCCAGCCGGGCTGAAAGATGTCTTCACATCTGGGCTGTGTGAAAGCAGCTATTTTGGTTCCAGAAACTGCCTTATTAGCATCGCTGCAGCCTACACAGGCATCTCCTTACCCAGTGAGCACTCACCTCCTCCCCTCGGCTTTCTGCCCAGGAGCGCAGGAGGTATTATTCCCATCACAAAGACACTGATGGCTGCGAAGCCATCGAAGCGGCTTTTCTGAGCAGTTATATACTAGTGTGAAGCATAAGCACTTTGGAAAAGGATTTTTTTTCTCTCTTCCTTGGCCTGATTATTGTCTGTCTTCTTACTCTAGCTGTCTTATCTCACTATTTACCAAATAACCTGGCACACTGACCTTTTGGACTTCGCACTGGCTTCCTCCTCCTTCTTCCCAGAAATCACGGACGGTTTTCTGCGCAAACACAGCCAAGCATCACACGGGTTCTGCTCAGGAGACCATGCTTTCTGGACAAAACTAGCTATCGATTGCACATTTTGAGACAACTGGGGCATCACAAGGATGCACTGTTCAAGTGCTTCCCGACATAAAGCTGCATGACAACTCGCAAATTCAAAGAACAAGAGTACTCTCCTCACCCCCACCTCCTGCCCCTGGTTTCCTCTCATTTCTCTTGAGCCATTTGGAGCCACAAGTATGGGGAAAGACTGAAGACAGTTTCCCAACTGGAGCTGTAGGGAGCAGCTTGCTTCCACACATGTGCCAGCCGGGGAATAGCGAGATGCCTCGCGTCGTGCCTCATCTGCTGAGTTTTGCTGAGCTCCTGCGCCCATGTGTTCAGTAGCTCTCCCCCTTCTGCAGTGGGGAGAGGATGGTGAATTGGCAGTATTGAGGCAAACTCTTCACATTACCTCAGATCTTTGCACTTCCAGCTGTCCGAAATCAGACTTTCTTGCCAAGCCAGAGTGTTGTGACTAAGGAGCAGAGATCCCCCCAGTAACCGTGGCTGGTGTCAGCGGGTGCCTTGGAACAAATCTGTGTCTGTGACAGGAGGCTGCTTTGGGCAGAGCTGGTGTGGACACTACCATCATACCGGCCTCTTTCCTTTCTGTCTCTTTTGTTCCTCCTAATTTGTATTTTTGTGGGTAAACCAAGCAATGCATAGCTTTGCTTCTTACTGTCACACACTTGGGTCACCCCAGGGAGTCACGACGCAGATTTTCCATTAGCGTCAAATGTACAGGGATTTATGAACTCCCATAACCTGGAGCTGATGAGAGCAGATTAGGGAGCAACTGTTTTTAGATAACTTGCATACCTAAGAAATCAGCTAATATAGGGCTGCCTGCTGACAGGTCATTTATTTCCCAAAGAGCGTGAGAGAATACCACGGTGACCTCCTCTTGTTATATTGTCACTTTATTATACACACGCACGTATACGTTGAGGGTTTGGTATTCATTTCTCTCCCTCCTCACACTGAGCTAATGCCCCAAGCTTTATCCAGAAATCCTGCACTAGGACTTCTTGTTGGTACAGGCCCTTTGCATTGTGTCTGTGCACCGAAACACGAGGCCAGACACATCCGTTTAGTTTTAACGTTAATAGCCATGCCAGTGGGTCACAAAAAAAAAACAACACGTAGCCTTCACCACCTCCTCTAGATGGATTCAGGCTGCCAATACCCTATGTGAGTCTTGCCCATCTTCATTGCTGTAGGTTACCGAGAGTGTACCTTGCAGTTGCCCCATAGCCCTTTCGCAAAGAGCCGACAACACTAAATGAGAGCCACGAGAGAGAAACTTCGCATCTACCCAGAATCCTTCATCAGCAGGGCTCTGATTTTATGCGAGGTGGTGGTGTGCCTTGCCCTCCAACCACTCTGCGAGGCAGAAAGGGCTGTCCTGTGTTTATACGTCCCATGGTAAACCGTGTCCCACGCCACAGAGTCTGAGGCTTTAAGATGAGTGTCTTGTGCCTGGTCATGCAAGCATCCCCCCTAGTAAAATGAATACCTCCAAACCCTGTGCCTTTGACACGGGATCATCACGGTGTCCTTAGCAATGAAGTTTGTTTGTTTTTAAGAAAAGTTTGGTTTAAAGCTGTGTGTTCCTTCCAGGACTGTGTCTGCGATAAGTTCTCGTTACAAGGACAGGGAGACGATGAACTGCTACGCGTTTAGCCAGGCGCTGAAGTTCAGCCTTTCTGTGGAGGCGTGATGGGGAACATACCGCAAGCAAAGTGAGGTGGGAAAGCTAACCCAACCAAATTTTCAAGTTTGGAAATAGACAATGAATTTATCCAAACTATCACAATTCTCAGCTTTCAGTTATTGCAGACTTCCATATTCTCATCTTTTCTCTTTTTGGGCCTCCTTTGTAACGCCTTGTTTTTGGACTGAGGTCAAACGCTGCATTCCTTCCCGGAGGAGGGGAGGTCTGAAAGCATCAGTTCTCCAGTGAACAGATGGAGACCACATCTTGTAGCCCCAAGCGCTGGGACAAGGTGGAGAGATCAGGGACGGTCATCGCTGGGTGATTCCCTCATCCTGTGAGCACCTTGGCAGCCTTGCTCAGTGTGAGGTGAGACACGCCAGGGTGCAGAGCATCTGAGCTCACGGGCTCTTGCTACCTTTAGCCAAGGGAAGTGATGAGAGATGTCCTTGGCCTTGGTGCTTTACCTGAGGGTTTGTAAAGCATTAGAGCTGCCAGGAATGAGACACATGGATTTTTTTTTTTCTGTAAGAAACACTGCTGTAAGGTTTCTCTGCCGCTGGGACGCAGTGCTAGCAGCCTCCCAGCACTCCCCCATGCCACTTGAGGGATCCCAGCAGCACAAAGCCGCGTGCAGCTGCTCACTGCCAAGGTCAGCACCACTCAGGCTGGGAGAAAACCTCCCCAAGATAGCCACGACAGCCTTGTCCAGCTCAGATGCCCCTGCATGCTTCGCATTTCTCAGTCAAGGCTGTAGCCCTCAGTCAAGTATTTCCTGGAGGAGCAGGCATTCAAGTAAAGCCACTGATGTCAGCATCAAAAGCCCAAAGCGTTTGGAGAGATGATAGATGGACCAAGCTGAAATGTTGATGCAGCTTGCCATAACCTCAAGCAAAATAGAAGTAGATCTGGTGAATGGAGCTTAAAAATGTACATTTCTCCCCGCTGTCCTGCGAGGGATGACTAAGATGGAAGGAGGTGTGTGAACTGTAGGTGTTCACAGGTCAGACACAAATCTCAGGGCCCTGTGTGTAACTCAGGAAGAAGATGCAACTTCCTCCTTCTCAGAAAACAAGAAATAAACATTCAGATGAATTTTTCAACCCTAAGAACGACCTTTGGGTGGTAGATAAAGAGCTGTAAATATTTCTTCTACCCAGCTGGCTGAGAGTGGAAAGGAGACCACAGCCCTGCCCTGGGCTGAGGTCCTGGACCTACTCTGATGAATTTCTGGGAATGGTCACAAGTGACTTGGAAGTAGAAACGAGCTGGGAAGTGTCTGCCATCTGCCCCAGCCATCACTGCTGTTCTCGTTAACCCCAGGCTAAAGCAGGCATCCCTGTTGACTGAATCTATGTGACCTGATGAGGGCAGAGAGAGTCCTTTCTCCCTCTGAGAGGAAGTAACAGGGCACAAGTGTGATTTTCCAGCAGATGGCTGGTCCACGGAAAGCAATGCTAGCTTAATGAGTTGTGTGCCACACGCCTCCCAAAGGAAAGCAGTGGCAAGCTAAGGATTTCAAAACTTACTACTCCGGGTCAGGATCTGAGCTGCTTAAAAAAAACAAATGGTGCCTGGGAGGCCTGACATGGGCAGAAAGAGCAGTCCAGAGTCCTGGATGTCTTTATATTTTCTGCTTCAGGTGTTTTGCTCCATTTTGGAAGAGGCAGAGTAGGGGAGAAGAGGGAGTGCTGTCACGTAGCTAATTTAGCACCACGAATCCCCCAGGTTGTGACCAAGACCAAGTTGCCTGATGTACGACACTCCTGCTGTGTTCTGCAAAAGCACTCTGGTGCTTCTGGACCAGCTGGTGGGGCTGTGCTTTGATTAGCAGCTCTGCACACTTCTGCCTCCTGGGATCAGCCCAGCCACTGCAGTCATTTTTGGCATCCGTAACAGAGGAAACATCTCCTGCCAGAGGCCACCATATTCCAGCCTCCCCCTTGCTGTCAGTCTGTGTTTTCTTTTGCTCCTGCCTCGTCTCTTATCTCCCTTTTCATCCCTGGGAGCATAGCTCATGCCTCTGCAGATCCCTGTGCAGATCACATTCATCTCTTCTTCGTTATCTCTGGCATGGTGGAGATGGCTCGCTTCTCCCTGCGGCTGCGGCATCCTTCAGAAGGGGTGCTGACATGTCCTGGCTGATGGCTCTGCATCCCCTGATCCGAGGGGGATCCTAGCTGAGGGCTAGGCTAGTGTGGCATCTACGCAGCCAGGCACACTGGTCCTCTCTGGGGGCCAGTGTCCTGCTGACATGAAGGCACAGCCTCCGCTGTACTGGGGGAGCAACGTGGTCCAGCAGGGTGAATTGGGGTGGGATTCGGGTGATGTCAGTGCCCCACGTCCTCACAGCTGAGGGACGCCAAGCACTTTCATCCTTTTGGTGGCTCTTAGTGTCAATAATTTACTCTAAGGGACAGCTGGCCTGGAGAGAAAGGGTCAAACCCGAGCAAACCCTGGTAGCACGACCCTGGTTTTCTTTCCTCGGTTTGAGCCTCTTTTCTGAACCCTGAAGTTTGGAAAAGGTGGTTGCAATTGTGGCTTGAACAGCTCAACTGTATAAACCATTAGTCCTTTCCTGCTTTAGTTAAAGGCTTTGCAACCCTACTCTGGATGAATCGTCTTTTTTTTTTTTTTTTTTGAGGTTTTTGCTGTTTAACTTGGCTTTTGTGTGCATGAAATGTAGTGGAATGGATTACGGATGTGTGCAAAGATCTGTAAATAGCTGTTTCTTGCTTACAGCTGTGACTGTATGCTGTTTATCATGCTAAACGCATTCATTATTTCCTCCAGAATCAGCTATTGTTAAATATTTAAAAACAGGGTTTTTTTAAGAAGTAAGAAAAAATCAAGCAAGGTAGTGGTTGGTGTTTTCTTTTTAAGACTTAGCAGTAAAGTGTCAGGCATAAGCCAAGGCTTTTGGACAATCTTACATCCCTTGAAAATAATATGCCAGATTAAAACTAATCATGTAAAGAACCTACTTTTAATTTAAGAGTATGCTTCTCTACCATTTTCCACTACCAGAGCTTTTTTACCTTTCATGTGCCCCCTCTGTAATGGACATACAGAAATCCTAGGAAATTGTTTTCACCCAGAAAAAAATACTAATAAAGCATCAAGCACGATGTGTTACTCCTGGAGAGAGAACGCATTCAAAGGAAAACTAGCACAGAGTTGATGAAACAAGTGATTCTCCTTTAAGAAAAAAGAAAAATGCATGATATTTTGGGGGAGTTGCTAGCAATTAATTTATATATTTGACTTCAGTCATTTGTTTTAAACTTTGACCGTTTCCGTAAGATATTAATGACAGGAGTTTGGACTTACTTGTCCTGGTATGTCATACCTGCTTACTAACTGTAAAACAAATACAATTTTAAAATGACCTGGAACAAAATCCAATTTTTAAATGACAATTTTAAAAAGTGACTTGTATTTTACCCTTAGATGTAGACTGAATGTTTTCAAAATATCCTTCATTTTCTAACCTTTTCTTTTTTTTTAAATCTATGTTCTTAAGAAGCTCGTGGAGCCTGGCATTGTGTCCCCCCACGTGCACGAAGTACACGTGCTGCACCTCTTCTGCTTGAACCGAGGCGTTTAGAAGAAGACCCAACGATTGTGCTGAGGATCTGCATTAATTACCCTTTGCTGCCTGGAGTTTCAGCATGAAGCACTTCCTTATCGTGCCCATCTAGGCAGGACTATAATTGCTAACAAACTCATCGAGACCCAGCTCACATGGATGGAGCCTGTGCAGCAGTCTGTGGATGCACCACGAGCCTGCAGCGTTTGTCACGTTGGGTTTGAACTCGGCTGCACCGACGGAGCCCCACGAAGACACTGGCAGCTTTATCCACATCCAGCCAAGCCTGTCGGTGCTTTATTTGTACAAGCCTTATCTAGCCTACCCCAATTGCATGCAAAGGCTTTTTGCTGCTGTGGCCCGATCTCTGCTATCCGCCACGCAGAGCGTTAAAAACACCCTGGCCTCTTGTACCTTTTCGTAAAGAAGGCACCGTACAGGGCAGATAAGGGGAAATTGGCAAACAATTTAGGGTGCCACTGCTTCTATGAGGCTGGGAGGTACAGGAGGCACGGAGTGTGCCTGAGCACTGCATCACGACTGCAAAAAGCCAAGTGGCAAGGTAGTTAGGGCCATTTTCTGGGCATTGACAATTGCCTGAATTTTACCCCAGAAACACTTAAGTCAATCTGCTGTGTCTACGTGGGTTGGTAAAGCACACAGCACCATTTGTCTCAGTGCTAGACACAGGGCCCCCATGCAGCTGCTGATGGCACAAAAGTCCCTGGGAGTAACCCCATCATCAGGAAACCAAAGATGTGCTTCACGGCATCCTTCAGACCTCAGGCTTTCCCCTGCTCCTGCAGAGCAGGGCACTGCTGGCTGTACCAGAGGTGGGACACACTCATCTACACGCAGAACCAGCCTTGGTTTGGGATAGGGATGGGTACGCCTTACACCTTGTGCTGGACGTAAGTAGCACCCGGCCAGATCTAAGACACCGTGGAGCCAGGTGCTCACCAAACCCAGCATTGCCGCATTCACTTCGAGCTTGGCAGGTGTCGTGTGCTTTAGCCCTGTTGACTCTGCTCACCATCACCAATTATCCTGCCTGTGTGTGCGTACACCTTCTGCTCGCATTATGCAAAGCTGCTCCTCCTTGCTGGAACAGCCACTCTTATCTTTTGGTGCCTGTGAGACTGCAGTGGGCACGGAGGGACAGCTTGTCGCTGCCAACGCGGGTCTGAAGGAGCCACAGCACAGCCCACGCGGCGGTGGCATCCTCGCAGGCGCCCGGCACGGCAGCAGGCAGGTGTGCTTGGGCGTGCCTACCTTCCACAGGTATTTTATAAACACAGCGTGCCGTCCCGTTTGCAGTAAATATGCATTACAAAGCAGGTAATTATGTGTACCAAACAGAGCTCTGCAGCACGCAGCTGGACAGGGAGGGCTTTTCTCGGCGCATCTAGCAGAAGCCCTTTTCTTTTTCCTGTTATGGAGAGGAAACACGTCTGAAAGTCTGCTGAATGGTTACTGGCATCAGATGTTAGACATATCTCAACCACAGCAGCTGGGGCAAATGGGTTTTTGCAATATGTTAATGGACCTTGCAAAGCAGCAGCCCCTTGAGACCTGCTCTGCCGCTGCTGAAAGGCTGAGCTCCTCTAATTGTACAAGATGAACAAAGACCTCAAAAGGCATCACTCCGGTTGTTGCGTTAGGAACACATGGCTTTCCACCCAAACACTAGACCAGATCCCTGGCTCTGGCAGGAAGATCCTGCTCCCCTAAGCACTCAAGCTGTAGTTGCATCTAGTTCTGCTTTCAGGAGCTGCCTGCTCTGGGTGGTGCAAAGCTGCTCAGAGGCACATGCGTTTCGGCAGTGATGCAGGTGTCCCCATCTGTACAGCCTTTTATCTGCCCAGCCTGGGCACCCCATGGCCAGCACAGCCACTTGAAAGCTGCTCTGAGCATGTGGCACTAAGCTGGGCAGGCTATGAGCTGAGAGCTTCACCGGGCTCTGCTGGAAAGGGAAGGGAGTGCTTAGACCTCTGTGCCGAGCAAAGTGTCACTGGCTGGGCACCAGCAAGCCTTGCAGAAGCTCCAAAGCAAGACCTCTGTTGCTTGCCTATGGAAAAAAAAAATATTTAGCTAGCGCTTTGCAAGGAAGGGAGTGAGGTTCCAGATCCAGGGGATGGAGTTCCCTGCCCAGGACTGCTGGGGTGCCCTAAGGGTGATGCCGCAGTGCGTGTAGTGACTGGTGATAGAGAGGAGGTGAAGGAAAGCAGGGGTGAGATGAGGGAGAGGCACCTGCAACAGCCTGCACCAGGGCTTAGCCCTTGCCATGCACGGTGTAGGCAGGGTGGGCTGCAAGGACACGAGCACAGGGACCTGACACGGCAGCACAGTTAGCACTGACCTGCCCCGGGTGTACGCTGGGAGGCAGCACACTGAGGCTGGAGAGATGCTGGTCAGGAAAACCTTGTGCTGGTCAGACCCTGGGGTCTGCTCTGCACCCAGCCCAGCTTTCTCTTGATGGCTGGATGTTTGTGTGTGAGGCACAACGTGCCTTTCCTCAGCACGGTGGGGGCAGTCTGCAGCCATGGAAATTCATCGTCTTCAAAAAATACCCTCCACTTACAAATAACTGCATAGCAATCCTGAAAAAAAAAATCTGAAATTATTTAGAAAGTGTCTAATGGTCATCGTGTCACACTTAGTGGGGGCTTTTCGCTGGTGAGAACTGTCTTGTTTTTCTCGATGGTCCATATGGTAAGAGACGGAAAAGAAAAGATGTGAATGTGTCTGGTGGAAATGGAGATGACAGGTATCAAAATATGTGAGCAGAGAAAAATGTAATCTATTTAGCAAGTGTCTGCCTTCCTACGGTTGTGGTTTTCAAAGAGCTTAATTAGCTGAAGGTTGAGTCTTAACTCAATGACTACACTGTGGTTTTTGTTCTGCGATAAAATCGTTGTGAAAGTAAGTCTCTGTGCTGCTAATAAAGAGTTCTGCTTCTCTTCCTTCACCTCTTTCTCCTCCTTCCTCTTTTTTTAATTTTTTTTTTTTTTTTTATTTTTTTTCTGGAACTGTGAGTAGGGAGGTCTGGGAATCTGAAATTGGGTGGCTCTTGGCACGGTCGTTTTTGTGCTATCTGGACACGTTCACACAGGCATTTCTAATGTACGCGAAACGCTTAATAAGAGCATCAGGCTTCGGTTAGAGGGACTTGAAAACAACTTCACAGAGATCGTGAACCGAGATTTAGTGCCGAGAGGGGCCAGCTCCTGAGCCGAGCGGTGCTGCTGCCAGGGCCGACATGTCATTGCGTCAAAGACAGATCTGCATGCAGCACGTTCTCTCTCACAGCGCAGGCATGAGTCACGGGAGACCCTTCAGCCTTGTCTCGGCACACAGGCTGTATATCAGCTTAGGACACACAGCCGCCAAGCTGCTGCATAGCCTTTTTCTGCTGGAGAACCCGCTATGTCAGTGTCTCTGATACAGAAAGTAACTGAATCAAGAGTGCCTACAAGGGGAGTCGCACCAAACTAGCTGCCCACGTCTGTTTCTAATTGCGCTGCGAACCTCTTGTTGTGGAAGAAGTGGTTGATTTTAAGATTACTGAAGCATGCGTGGTATCAGCTGAAGCTGTGCTGTAACAGGGTGCCCTTGTTGTGAAGAGGCCGAGGGCTGATTTCAGCCAGCCTCTCCTCTAGCCCTCTACTGAAGTGCCAGAGGGAGCACTGGAGGTGACCTGGTCTGCCTTAACATCTGTGGAGAAAACAGGCGCTCACAGAAGGGATCGGAGGTGGGCCTACATGCCCTCAGGAGGTGTCTGTGTCTTTGCTAACACTCGAACAAAGCCATCTTCCCCTGCTCCCAGCTGCCCTCTCCTGCCTCCTCCTCATGCATCAGCTCTGGCACTGCCTTGACCCCTGGGAGAACCAGTTCAGCTCACTAAACCAGCAGCGAATGGTCCTTCTGTTCTCCTCTGGGTTCATTTCCAGCTGTTTCCATGAGCTGGGATGAGGCGAGCAGGGGCAGTAGGAGAGGACTCATCTGGGAACTGGCCCGTCCTTCCCCCTGCAGTGAGGCATTGCCCTGGCCTCAGCTGTACCAGAGCCTTCACCCTCTGGATGTGTACACTGGGCATCTCTGCCCACTGGCCAAACTTCACCAGGATGAGTCAGGTCATGTAAAAAGGGGTTGTATGAATGAAAGATCGCGTCTTTTGCCTCCATTTACAGATGAGGACAGAGCTTAGATATGACTCATACATGAGAACTACAGGTGACATTTAATAACCGGCCATTCCTTGCTGTTATGAATGCACTTAGTGATATATTTCCCTTCGTTTTCTACATTTCCTGGTTTAATTTCTATTTTTTTCAGTGATCTGGGTTTCTTGTCCTCCTTTCTATCCCCTTTCTTCTCCTGGCAAGGTACTTAACATTTTTGTGTCTGATTGATTGTGAAATCAGAGTAACAATACTGCGTACGTAAGAGAAACACTGGACATATTAACCTTTGGAGGAGACGAACTTATTGTCCCAGCTCCCACTGAAATGTACTGAGCTGGAAGAATTTTCAGCAGGGAAAGAGGAGAACGAGACCACAGCCACGGACACTGAACTCTCCAGCTGTGTGAAAGATTAAAATAATAGTCACAAATGTGTCTTTCGACACTTGTTTCTTGTCCTAAAAAATTGCATGAAAACTCTCAAATATGTCTGTGAGCACACTGAGATTTCTACTGATATTAATAATCACAAATTTGGTTTGTTCTTGCAACTAATAAAATAATTAACACCAGCCACGTAAAACGAGAGAGAAATATGCTAATTCGTTCTAGCTTACAAATGAAAACCAGAAAAAAACCTAACCCATGAAGCTAGGTCACGAAGGCTCTTCAGTTCCCTCCCAAGCCAATTTACTAAGGGGCAGTGGAAGAGCATCCAAACCTCCTGCTGCTGACCCTCCTGCCTCTCACGGCTGACATGCGGCCATCCGGTCTGTACGGTTATTATCTGGAAGCGCAAAACCTAACAAAACAGAGCATTAAAAAACAATCCAGAAAGCATTTGCACACAGATCAGGCGCCTATGGAGATTTGGAGAAAAAAAAAAAAGCAATGTTGAAGCTTTCTTCTTGGCAGCCAAAGCGGTCCTCATGATCCCTATTAGCAGGCTGTAGCTGGGGGACAGAACATTTAAATGCTCGTCAGTGGGGAAGAATATAGTGTTTTGTTGGTTGCGTAACTGGAACAGAAGAGCCTCCAGATATTCATTCATTCATTTATTTATTTCTAATGACTTAGCTGTGAAGTTGGAGAAATAAGGAGAGAAGTCATGGAGGCTGTTTTTCCCTTCGACCTGTGCTTCTCTCTTAGGGAGAGGGCGGCGATGTCCCATTGTTCGGGGGTTATTGCTGGGCTCTGGAGACGAAGGCCAGATTCTTCTTCTGTGATTGCAACCAGCCTCTGAGGACAACTGGCTTAAGGCCATCCCTGCAGCATCACCGTCCCCACGGCTGGAGAAAGGAGCAGCTCTGTCCACCTTCCCAACCACGTGCTCCTTTCGTCTCCCCACTCACCCAGCCTTCGGCAAGCCTAAGATGAAAACCAGTCCAGCAACCTGTTTTGGAAAAACAGTTCTCATCTCCCCAGAAAACAATAGTTTTCAATGAGATCAGGTGCCCGAAGGCAAGGCTTTGTTTTTCAGCAAAATTTCATGCTTAAATCAGCTCAAACGGGTCTTGAAACTGCACCTTTTATCTTTTTTTTTCCTGCATGCCTCAAAGATGATGAAACTCTCCCTTTTCCCAGAGGTCTTGTTAAGGCCATGAGCAGGAGAGGTGATAGCGTGAAGGCTCGACTTGTGTGGTCTGCCACCACCCTAAGGCGCAGCGGTACATTATTTGGGCACATCGTATTCAACTCTCTTACAGGGAATTTAAGCACAATTTTGACCTCCATATTGTAAGAGTCATAAGAATCATGAGTCACTGGCAAGTTATGTACTTTCAAATGTATGTACTTCTGAGCTGATTTCATTTGCCTTTAGATGTTACAGCACGGGTATTTTCAAGCTTTTCTCTGCTGTCAGAAAGTCTTGAAACTTTCTTTCTCTCCCAAACCTTTTTTTAACTTTTTTTTTTTTTTTTTTTTAATTTAACCAGTGAAAGTTGAGATCCACCCTTAAGAAGACATCCAGGAGGCTTTGGAGGAGGACACCAGATGCACGGAGGACACCAGATGCACACTGCCTTGCAGTGGCCTTGCTCCAAGCCCCGGCAGGATGGACGGGCAGGAGGGTCCCAGCCCCTTCTGCGAGCACGCGGAGGATCACACGCCGCTTGTACAACTGGCAAGGAAGGGTGCTTAAAACTTGCGAGCTCAAGTGTTTGTGCCAGAAGTGCTAGGTTTTATAGGAGATTAGACACCGCTTGACACAGCAGGTCCTCTTGCCAGATCCCTGGCGCAAAGACAATTAAATGAGCCAAATAACCACATCCATCTCAGCGTGTCCATGCATGCGCAAACAATTACTCTGTGGGACTGTTATTAAAGAAAATTAAATTTTAAGTCTGCACCCAGCCAGGAAATCTTAAGGGAGCCTAATTTTCTAGGAACCATCAAGTGGGCACAGCCTGGGTAGCCCAGGAAAGGTTTATAAATCCACTCTAAAACTCCCTAATCCTGTTTATCTGCTACTGTACTTCTCTTAAAAACCCAGCACTTCTGAGAAACTGAGGAATCCAAAGCCCCGGGGACTCCTTTGGACTGGTAAGAACTGCAGCATCTGTTTCCAGTCAAGGCCATTTTTGGTCGCTCAGGGCTTCGTCAGTAGTTTCCTTTTCAGCTGAAATGAGGCAGGTTTCTTGCCCTCCCTCAGCTGCAAACTCAGTTTTTAGCATTGTATGAGAAATCTTCTCACCTGTTTTCGGGGAGACAAAGACTGGCAAAACCTTACCAAAAAAAAAAAAAATTACATTATATATATTTATATATATATTCCCTTCTGCCTCTCAAACAGATGGGTGTTGGGCTTTGACTGGTTGCTGCCTGGAATTTCACTGAGGGAGGTGGGACTGTTCATGAGCCTTTGCAGTGGTCCAGTGGATGGGATATGTAGAAGCGGAGGGAGCCCTTGAGCACCTGGAAGAGCAAAGCCCACAATAACTCCTGTGATGGAGGTGCTGCACACTTGGGCGTCTCTGCAGGGACCAGTGCATGAAAAGAAAGAACAAGAAGGGAAAGCTGAGGATGCTGGAGAGGTCTTCACAGGCCTGGAAGTCCAACAGACTCATCTAAAGGGCATTTTCTTCCAGCCCACAAAATCTCCACCCAAAAATGCTGTAAAAAAGCGGTCGTGGAATAGGGAGAAATAAATGCAAGTGTGTTTATGCCTTTAGACAGGTAATGTTGACTCTCCAGGGAATTGGTACCTTGAGGGGGAGGATGAAATGGGGCTAAAGAAGGACACTGCACTGGAATTAGAGTGTACAAGTCCCAACTCTGCTGCTCGGACCCCAGGGACTTTCAGCAAGCCCTTTCCAGGCTGCGTGTCTCCACTTCTCCATGCCTAGCAATAAAACTGACCTCTGCAGACCTTTTGAGATCTGCTGCTGCAAAGAGCCACGCAAGTGCAGGGTACCTTTTTTTTTTTTTTTCTGTACATGATAAATGTTCCCTTGAAGTCTCCTCGGGCTGCTCAGATGATTCCCACTCCTAATGGGGACAGCTGGCTCATTGATGTAAGAGGCCATCCATCAGGCTGACCCACTGAAAGGTTTCTACTGTGGCTCCGGTTGTAGCTGCCAAAAGAAGCACTCCCGAATTGCCTTTGAAATACTGTATTTTTAAGTGGATAAGGAGGGACTGGAATGTCCTCATCCAGCCTTTATTATCTGGCCGCTTTTGAATGATCCTTTTCAAAAAGAGGTCGGGCAGCTATGGGTAAAAAAAAAAAAAAGGAAGAGAATAACAAGGCTTAATGCTCCTTTATACATTTTATAGATTCGATATAAAAATAGTTATAACAAAAACACAAATCCCACGGTCTGCCTTCCTATTTGCACAGGCTGTAATGAGTTGACATTTGAATGAGTCTGGAAAATTGTATTTAATAACTCCTCAGAGGCCCCAGAGTGGGAAAACCTATTATTGCTGCCTGATTTGGAAGTTATTGTTTTAAAGGCATTTTCAGAGTTGCACACCTCCTTCAGGCTGTGAGTTTACATCTTCTGAGCATGCAAGTCTGAAGGCCCCCGCTCATAATGCCTGTATGGCTGTTTGCATTGCCCCATATTGTGAAGCTTCTGTAGATTGCAAAGGGTGGGGAACTGCTACATGAAGCTTGGCTGCAGATTTGTTTTCAGAAGGGAAAAAAAGGGTGAAATCCATTGATCTCTAATTCCTGCTCACTACATAAGCTGCTGTGTTAAGGGATGGGCCACGATAAACACATACAAGACTAAATGACACAAAACCATCAGGAGAGAACAAACTGCATGTCGATGACAAAGCAGAGGTTCCTGCAGCTTGCCTGGGCTTACTGCTCACCTTGTTTCTGTAGTGAGATTGCTGGAAGATCTCCTGCCGTCGTGAACAGTGGGTTCACATTTGCTTGCTTGGATGTTAGTTGTTAAAAATGAGTCCATAGCCCTCCTCAGGGTACCAGGGTGGGATTAGGGGAGCTCTCAAGGTGGTTTGGCTGGCGTCGGTGCTATCTGGCACCCAGGCCTCACGGATCAGTCCACACACATGTTGCTCAGAAGTGACACTGACTGCATTTAGCAGGGGAAATGGGAGAGCTGGATACCCTGTAGGAAGAGGGATTTCGGTGAGTGATAGGGTTAAGGCTGAACAGTGATTATTTTGGCAGGACATGTGAGACTGTGCAATAAAATACTAAGAAGCCAGCCTTCATTAACTCCATTGCCTAAATAAATTACCTGAATTTTGGATGTACATCCTGCAGCTTCAACAGAAGTTCCCAAGACTGAGGTACGATTAAAAACTTATTATTTATTTTAAGATCCCAGATGTAGCTTTAAAGCCCAAATTTTAAGTATCTACACATGAAAAAAAAATGTGATCAAGGCCCAATATATAGGAAGAAGGAACCAATTTGTACAAAATAAGAACTTCGACAAAGAGAAAAAAAAAAAACAGCTATGAAGTTGGTCTTTTTGAGACAAACTGTGCATGGCTTCTGGTGAGAACATTTGCAGAGCATTAGGAAACCCCAGTTACTGCTGGTACGTGGGGCTGCGTGATGCAGCGCTGACTTGTCTGATCCCTTGGTCCGCCAGCGAGCCCGTCACATAACTCACAGCTGGAGCACGGACACCCTGTGATGCCCCCGAGCAATAAGTCATAGCCCTGACTAACGCGTACGCTTGTGTATGCGAGGTGAGTGTTGGTGCATTCGGATGACAAAGATGTTGAACGTACGTGCAAACATTCATTATGTGCATACACGCTGAGTACTGGGGGATTAAAATTTCATTAGCTGCTGCAGAACTCCTGGATGGTAATTTCAGGATGGCAAGCACAAAGATCCGCAAATAAGCCTATACAAATGGATTAATTTCTTCCAAGTGGAGAACTGTTTGTGTGATTTAAATTTAAAAAAAAAAAAAAAAGAAGCCACAGAGGTAAACCACTCATTTAAAATTTTTTAGGTAACGTCTGAATAGGGAACTGCTCCTAAAAACAAATTTTGCAGTGAATGAATGAACTGTCTGCCTCTTTTCTATGCATTTGCAGAAGCCCGGTCTTGCATTCAAACACCCAGTTCTTTCTGCCCATGGGATGCAGCTCTCGTCCTGTCCAGCAGTCCCAGAAGGACACAAGAGCCCACAGTTTGTAAACAGGGTGCAGAAATTAGATAAATGTGTGGAAAGCTTGGGCCAGCACCCCGAGCCCTTCCAACACAAGGCAAGGATGAGGATGGGGCAGTGAAATCACCCTGCAGAGGAGGAGAGGAAGGTGCTCCACAGCCTGTGGTGGCTTTGAGCTGCTTTGTGGAGCCCCAGGCCAGGGAGAGAAAGCATCATCTTTGTAAGTTTGTCATTAAGAGACTTAATCTGGATCTGAATTTGCTCCACTTTTGAAAATGCATTTGTAAATGCTGGTGTGAAACAGATTTATGAAGCTGAGATGGCCTGTTCTTCCCCTCCTCCCTGAAATTTCCTAAATGCCTCTCTTCACAGGGGTTGTGCGTTTGTATATAATTATTTCTTTTCCTGTATATTGATCCTTGTCTCCTTCTCCCGGACGCACTGTAATTATATTTTCTCTCCATGGGCAAGGCGCGATCTATCTCTGTCGCACAATGGGCCTGCTCTGTCAAAGCGGGGAAGAAAAAGCCTCTGTTTGCAGGGTGGTTTCAGACAGGGCTCTGACAATTGCAGGTTCTGATTCATACCTGTGCAACCGCTACTCTGTAATCAGGTGGTGATTAGTCACCGCCAGCCAATTAGCCTGCCCAGCTTCCTAAAGCAATTTGTCTATCTGCAACTTTATAAATTCTGATTAAATACTCTGTGACGAGGCCACCAGCTTGGGAGCAGGACTGCAAGCTGGACCCTCCTCCTCCTTCACACAGTTCTGGTCCCAATTCAGTAAGGATGTGGACAAACCAGAGAGGGTCCAAAAATGACCAGAAGGACAGAGTCCAAAGGAGTGCCACAACAATGGCCAAAAGGGCTGGAGAATCTGCCCTGAAAGACCAAAGGGATTCCATCTTTTCAACACGGGCTGAGACAGGGTGCTCAATAATCTCACCTGGGCTCCCTTTTCCCATGAAAGTGTGGACCTGGTGGTTGCTCAAGCTCCTTCCAACCTGCCCTGTTCCATGATTCTGTGACTCCATACCCATAACCAGAGTTTTATCAGAGGGTTTATCACTTTGTTTAGCCACGGAGATGCTCAGGGACCACCTGCAGCCCTCTCCCCCCAGCTCTGTGAGCTGAGGCATGCGGTGCCACCAAATCACAGAAATGTGGACACCCCAAGGAGAAGTAAGCCACATCTGACCTCAGGAGGGCTGAGCTGTGCCACGTCCTCCACCACTTGGTGATGTTGCAAGGGGATTTATGTTGAATCCACATGAATCCTTGCCTGCCCCAGGCCTCCTCCTTCTCCTCCCCAGCGCCGCTCCCACTGGTGAGCATTGTTGCCGGGGGCGAGCAAAGCTCTCTGAATCACCAGCAGGTTTTCCGTGACGAGCTTGCTGTGCGGCCCAGCGGAGTTATTGCCAGCCATTGAGGTCTGTGGGCTCAAGCAGTTTCAGCAGAGCCTCTGCTTACATCTGCTGCTGGCACTTGGAGCTGCCCTGCACTGCTCTCGGGCCTAGGTGGGCCTCATCAGGGTCGCCATGTTGGTGAAAACCCAAATAACACCGCTGTAGGGAAAGGTGCAGCCTGCTGGTAGCTCATTCTCTTCCCAAGAGAAGTCCCAGGGACACACACAAAGGGAAAACAAGGCCCTGATGCATGGTTCCCACCTTTCTGCAAGACAGACTCAAGTTCATCACCTAAAGCTGCCCCATCACGGTGCCCACTCTCTCCTGCAGGCACAGCCAGCCCTGACCCCATTTCCCTGCCCATTCTCTGGGGCATCCTGGGCACCCTTATGGTGCTGGTGGCATCCACCAGGGTTTGGCACATGGGGTTGCCTGGCAGCTTGCACCCTGCAAAAGTGTGCTTTGAAGTAAAACTCTAGTTCCTGACCTAAACACATTTTTACTTTCTTTCACAGGCTCACATGAGTTTTTCCTGTAATCGTAAGTTGTCGTGCTTCCCATGCTACTGCCACACATTTCCATCTCTTGCCCATTTTGCTTTTTTTTTTCTCTTTACTGACTCATTTTAATTGTGTGTCTGAAATTTGAGGAATTTCTTTTGTGTTTGTGACAAGAGAACTTGGCTTCTTGGGGAAAGGTTCCCTGCGCCCTCTTGGTTTCCACCGCATGCCTGATGCCAGCTGAGTCAGACAGCCATGCTGAAGCAAATTAGAAAAACAGGAAAGATGCTTGGCAGCCTATTCCAAGTTCATCAGAGGAAAAAGCTGGGGGGGAAAAAAAAAAAAAAAAAGAGGTCCTCGATAAAACTTGGATACCTTTATCTGGCTCCAAGCATCCGTTCATGGTCCCACTCCCCTGAAGGTAAAGAGCAGAAGTTCTGACCTTGCATCTCACCTGCCCTTCTCACAGGTGAGCAGCTCCCAGCACACAGAAACATTTAAACAAGCATGATGCAGGTACTGCTAAATCATTTCTTTGCTGTCAGCTGCAGGATGGCATCAAAGCCATCAAGGAACCCCCAGGTTCAATTTGTAGCAATAAATCTATTTTTCAGGATTTTCATTCTCCATCTATTTTTGCTGATGTGTTTTCATTTTTCTTCATCTATTCTCATAGGGACCATTACAAGTCAGAAACTAAAACAGAAGAGACCATTACGTTATGTTGCGTAGCGGCCATGGCAGAGATAGAAATGCACATAATGCATATACTGGATGCTTCCTACCCAGCAGAGCAGAAATACAATTGCCAGTGCTCTTGCTGTTCAGTCTGGTGACACAATTCTTGCATCTTTATTGCACTCTTCCTCACTGCATCATGGGTCTAGAGGAAAACCCTCCATCACAGGGGCCATCTGACCACCGAGATGGCCCCCAGAGAGGTGCCCATGGTTGACATATCAATGATATTCACTATTTCGTCTTCTTGTTTTCCCTCTGCAACAGAAAGCAAGAATAATACTAGCTTATTTTCTCATGCCTTGCATGTTTTAACTGCCTCAGTCCCTGAGGCCTCCAGCCCCAAGGTGTTTGCATTTCACTGCGTTATTTGTTGCTGCATGCTAATCCAATAAGCCTGAACTGACATGAATTACCATACTGCATGGGGAAGGATAAGTTTAGCACTTGCGTATTTTAGACATCTGTCAAGATAGACTTGGACTGGAGGGAGTCTCCGGCAGGCTCGTCTATACTGCAAGTGGACAGGGACAGAGGCATTTCCTTCCCATACTCCGTCTCTAATATTAAATCATTTTAATATTATTAAGTTCACATGAAGTCTCTTGGTGCAAATTCCAGGGACCTGATGGAGCCTAGTGCCTAGTTGGAAATGAGCCGTGAGACTTCATTGCTCCGAAGCGTGACCTACTGCGCTTTCTCTTCCTCTAGCAGCTTGGGTTTCGGTCACTTCACGCTGGGAGTTAAGGCCTACTTGTGTCAAATGTCCACCCTCTTCCCCAGGCCTTTGCTCAGTAGTGCTGAGAATTATTTTGGGGGGTGAATATAACTCATGTGCTGGAAAATATATTTTAAGGAATTTCTGGAGTATTTATTTATCCTCAAAAATACATAAGCCACCTTTTAAAGAGTTAAAAAGGGTGACATCATTAAAAAAAAAAAAAGTAAAAAAAGTCTGGTTTTGGATGCAGAGAAGCATTTTGCAACAACTTCAAATGAATTTTTTTCATTTTTTGCATGTGACTGAAAAAGCAAATCCACTTTGACCTCAATATTTTTCCTTTTCCTCCTCTTTATTGTAGTAACCAGATTTTAAAACTGGATTTTAAAACCAGATTTTAAGACATTTCTTGCTCCTCCCATAGCAATTCTTGGTCATCGTTTACCTTTCTTTATATGCATTGTTTCTTACTTAGGTTGCTCCCATGCCAATTTGAAATCTCTGTAAATAGTGGCTGCTCTTTCTCCCCCTTCCTGCTACAGTTTTGGTGGTTCTTTCTTTCTTTCTTTCTTTCTTTCTTTCTTTCTTTCTTTCTTTCTTTCTTTCTTTCTTTCTTTCTTTCTTTCTTTCTTTCTTTTTTCTTTCTTTTCTTTCTTTCTTTCTTTCTTTTTCTTTCTTTCTTTCTTTCTCTCTCTCTCTGTCTTTCTCTCTTTCCCTATCTCTTTCTTTCTCTCTCTCTTTCCCTCTCTCTTTCTCTTTCTTTCTTTCTTTCTTTCTTTCTTTCTTTCTTTCTTTCTTTCTTTCTTTCTTTCTTTCTTTCTTTCTTTCTTTCTTTCTCTCTCTTTCTTTCTTTCTTTCTTTCTTTCTTTCTTTCTTTCTTTCTTTCTTTTTCTTTCTTTCTTTCTTTCTTTCTTTCTTTCTTTCTTTCTTTCTTTCTTTCTTTCTTTCTTTCTTTCTTTCTTTCTTTCTTTCTTTTTCTAAACCAGACATTGCATGATTTTAACGAACACAGTCCATACGCAACAATAATAAAGATGAAAAGTCCCTGCTGACCACCATTGGAGAAGCATCCTCAGACAGTTCCTGCATGCTTGTGCTCCCTCATGGTGCCTTCTCCTGCATCAGGCTCCTCTCTGCTCAGCAGGGCGGCGGGCAACCTTGACTGCTCCAGAGAGTCCCTGGGGGCCAAGCTCCCTTCCTGGTTGTGCCAAGTCTTTCTTTTTGATGGTGAGTAATTTTTGACAAGTTCTATGTATCCTACCTTGCTCCTTTTTAAAATGAAAATTATAATGTCTACCTGACTAAGGAAGACAGATTGTTATGATTGATTAATATTTCAAAAGGGCCTCATAAATCTATAATCTCTCCACAGTATTACAATTCGCTGCTATTGCTCTGTTCCCCTGGTTAGTCTTTGGATCCTCTATAGGTGGTTACTAGTCTCAATTTACAATAGAGATATATTGAAATGTACAATAAAGGAAACAGACAAAGAACATCAAATGATAGGGCTGTGGAGCTGGAAAAGTTTAGGAGCCATTTCCTATTCTGTCAATAACCTTTTTCTTTTTTTTTTTTTTCCTTATAGATCAAGCTTAGCACCACATATCTGGCATGCATTTGATATAAGTTTCTGGTTTTAGTCTTCAGTCCTGATGAGATTTTCAAAATCTCTCTCAAGGCACAGAATTCACTTCCTGTGTTTAAGAGTGTTTCAGTCTTGAGCAACAGGTGGAAAATCTCTTGAAGTTTCCATCCACAGATCTATTCCTCTGCGATGTTCACGATGGACATCAAGATCTTTGCATTGCAAGTGTGAGACATGAGAGCCAGGGTACTGCTCCTTGTCTTCACGGTCCAGCAGGGCAGGAGGCACCTCGGCAGGCATGGGGCCAATAGGCAACCAGGGGAATGGTGAGGCCAACAGGGGCAGGACTGCTCCTCAGAGCCACCTGGGCAGGCTGTGAGGCTGTGGACAGGGGCTACAGAACTGCCATGAGGTTCTCCAAGGCCAAGTGCCAAACCCTGTAGGTTGGAGGGACGAACCCCATGCAGCGGAGTGAGCTGGAGGCTGACAGGGAAGAAAATAGCTTTGCAGGAGAGGATTTGGGGAGTCTGGTGACAACAATGATGGTTGGACTAGATGATTTTGGAGGTCTTTTCCAACCTTAATGATTCTACGAACAATCCACCCGGGTGCCAGCTTGTGGAGAAGATGGAGCCAGGCCCTTCCTGAATGCCCACAGAAGAGGAAAACAGACAAAAGGTACAAGAGGGATAACTCCAGTTAGTTTTGCTTGACTGGTTTGGCATTAGAAGAGGCTGTAGGAAGAGGCTGTCTGGAGAGGCTGGGGGATCTCCATCCCTGGGGATAGTCACAGGGCCCTGAGCAATGTGATCTAGCCATGGAGATGGCCCTGCTCTAAGCCACAGGTGGGGCAGACAACCTGCAGAGGTCCCTTCCAACTTAAATTATTCTTTGATTCTTAGCTCAAAATAAACAAATTTTGACATTAATTATCCTGCCTTAGCTTTTTCCTATCAGCCAGTCTCTGAAGTAATTTATGGCTCCATGGGCTTTGGGCGGCTTGGAAGAGCTCTCCCTTCTGGAGCAGAGTGAGGGGGAGCAAACCGAGGGAGACTTGGCAGGATGCTCAAGGCTTTCATCATCTAATTCAAAGGAAGGTGAACTTTATGTGACTTGACCCTTATTTAAACCCTCCACTCTCATGCTCTGAAGTTCACAACCTCTCCTTTTACTCTCACCGCAGAGTTACACCTCCTTCAGAGCCAGCGCTGGCGTGACTCACCCTGGCGGGCGCTGCTGTGCAGTCATCTGCCCGAGCTGTCGCCCTGCTGCGAAAAAGCTGCAGAAAGAGGAGACTGGGAGCAAACTTAACCTTATTTTGGATTGCTCACTGCCGTCTAGGAGCAGTGAGAATTAGGAATCAATTTCCATTTACCCACTTCAAAGCGAATTGTACTGTCGGCCCAAGGAAGCATGGGGCGCAGCTGAGGAAGATGCTGCTTTTGTGCTGGAAATGTTGCAAGGTTCAAAGTGCATCTAGGTGCAACGTGTGTGCAGATGAGTCAGGAGATCCTTGCTTCAAATGTGAGCTCTTCAAAGCGGCGCCTTCCTTTTCTGGTGCGTCTCGCACAGACCTCTCCTTTAAAGACCACAAAGCTGTAACGAAATGCTGAACCGCTCTAATGTGTGAACTGAGGCTGCCATCCACTGCAAAGCAGGACTCCCCCAGGGTTTCCTGCTGCCCCAGGCAGATAAAATGTGGCTGCCCGTCTTTATTGTTCCCATTGGAGGTGCTGCATGTGGCCGTCCACCCTGGAGGTCTGTTGCTTCCACCAGCCCTGCCCCAGGGCTGCCTGCAGGGGCAGAAATTTGGCGCTCATTAGAAAGAGATAAAAAACAATTAGATTGCAGATAAAATGAGTTATCTCTGCTTGGAAGGCTTGTCAGTCCATCGCTTTCTCTGTGGTTAGAGAAGGTATCGTGCCAAGCTCTCTGGTCCATGCTAGTTGCTCCATCGCTGTTTGCACCAGGCGTGGTCAGTGCCTGAACGGGAAGAAGATCTGCCCCCGCACCCAAGGTCTGCACCTGAGTCTGCTCCACAACACACAGGCTTGGAGCCTGGCCTGGAGCCCTCAGACAAGGCATTTGTAATTAGTTCTGGTAATTAACCCAGCACCCCTACACCCCATGCCACACCACCCTCCTCCCAGCTCATCAGAATGGCACTATCTCTTGCAGCATTACTTCACAAAACACAGCCCTGTCCACGGCTTAAACCCTGGCCTCTTTAATTAACTGACAACTTTAATCCATGTGTTACACTCTGCTTATCTGGAAACTGACTTTTACTCCTGATAAGCCGTGATCTAATTGCTCTCCAATGGGGCCCATGCCCTGCTCCACCCTGGCGGTTACCCGCTCGCCGCAGCAATAATCCCCGGCCTTGAAATGCCACGCTAGATGCAGCAGGGACAGCGAGGGAGTCCTTGGTCCTGCTGGTATCAACATGGAAGAAACCGATGTGACTTTGGCTAGTGTATTCTGGGTTTATTTGCCTTCTTGTTTTCCACTTCTAAGGAGACATTCAGAGTCCCCTATCACCGGGAGAGTGGTGGCTGGTTGATCTTTATTTTGTTAACATGTTTCTCAGCCATTTGCTCCTGTCCAGAAATGAGGGATTGAAAAAAAAAAAAAAAACACCACCAACAAAAAAACACCTCCAAATGCTTTTTGGCTGTTTTTCTAAGAGTTTCTAAAGGAGTTTTGAAGCTGAAGTTATGTGTAGGTTTAATCAGTCATTGGGTCCTGCCAGTTCTAGCCTGTTCAGCCAGCTTTCCGCTGTTATACTGTTTTGGAGATGTGCAAACCATCCTGGGTTCCAGGCATGCATATGTTCCCTTTCACTCTTCCCCTGTGGAGCAACAAATGAGAGAGCAGCTTTGCGGGGAGATTTGGAGAAAATGCCTTATCAAAGTGAGAGCATGTGTCCATCCAGCACTGCAGGGGACTGGGAAGTGGAAGGATGGGGAATGGGGGAATGACAAAAATACCAGGCGTCCACGATTCAGGAAGGATAGGTGGGAAGGGGTATCATCACAGGGAGCTCCACAGCGAGCAGCAGTGAGAGGAGATGAGATGGCAAATGTGCAATGTGCCCGTCCAGGGGAAGCAGGGAGAAGACCAAGGGGTGTGTGTGAACCCTGCCCGAAGTCTCTCTGCTGGCTGAGGACAGCAAGATGGAAAACAGCTGGCACACCCCGGTGCTTTCTGCAGCTGAAGCCTGGGATGCTTTTCCCTCCTTCCTTATTTCCTCACCCTCAGTCAGTCCTGGTGCCCTTTCAGTCGCTCAGTCTTGCAATGTCAGCAGCACGAGGATCCTGAAATGCTCCAAAGTCATTTCCGTCTTGCAGTCCCTGACACAGAGACCTCATTATCCCAGAGTCCTGAGCCTGTCTGCCCTTTCCTAGTGGATTTTATTCCTGCGGGGTCCAGATATTTTTACAATCAGCACAGGCAGTGCTATGGGAACTGGGGAAGGATGCATGTCCTCCCTACCTCCGAGGAGACCTCTGTGCAGGCAGCACATGCACAAGGTGTCTCCAGGCAGAAAGCTTCGTTAGCATCAGCGCGGCTCCTAGCCCCCGGGGCTGCCATGCAGGGCAGACGAGAAAGGCAGAGGAGTGTGCAGGTGTCAGGCTTGGGCAACAGAAAGGAGATATTTTCACTGCCTTTGCTGCTGGCACTCGCAGGATTCCTCCAGGCCTGCGCGGCGCTGACCTTCTGATGAAATTCGGTGGAATTGTGTTTACCTACTTGTACGTGGACCAAAGGAAAAGGGAAGCTATTTCATTATCAGCTTCAAAGCTATCGTGTAGCTGCATGCATAAAATACCCGTAAAAGGAAGCAGTGGCAGGCTGGGATTTAATGAGAAAACCACCAGCAACCCCGGCACAGCACCGAGCTCTTGCAAACTGCCTGCAGCAGTCCCGGCTAGGCAGCCCCAGCCCAACGTTGGAGGTTTCCTGGGTTTCTCCATCCCTCTAACTCCAGGGCAGTTCATTATTTTATTTTCTTTTCACTTCTTTAATCTTGCTTTAAACCAACAAGCTGAGTAAATAATGGGAAGTATATTTAAGCAGGAAGATAGCGCGTTAATTACTGTAAAAGACAGGAGAAAAAACACCCCCCTTCCCACTCTCCCTGCCCAAGGTATCTGTGACGTTAGGCATGCAAACACAAGGAGAAAATCAACAGATAGATCAGGTTGTTTTGCTTCATGTACAACTTTATTACCGGGCCAAAAAGGAAAACGTGAAAAATTGAGAGGAAGCCTAAATGGTTTGTTAACGTGGAAAGAGGCGGCCAAGACAGAAAACACGTCTCCTTTTATGAAAAGAACATCTTAAAAAAATCATTTTTGAGGCATTGCTGCTCGAGGCAGCCATTTGGCTCCCGGAGCTAGAATATGGGCCAGAAGTAATCAGGAATGGAGGGCAGAGGCAGCATACATAACAAGGGAGCCTGTATGTGGGCTCTTATCATTTGGAAGCTAATAGATGATGAAGGCAGCTTAATCCATGCAAATATAGAATAATGACAACCCTGACTTTGTGCGTCATAAAAATAGGGGGAATAGGAAAAAAAAAAAGAGAGAGAGAGAGAGAGAGAGAGACAGAGAGAAGTAAAAAGCACCAGCATTTGAATCGATGTGCGTCATTAATGGATGAGGCTGGAGAGGGAGAAATAATCAATCCCAAGGAGCGACGGCTGCGCTCCTGTGCCCACGAAAACCCTAGGGAGGGGAGAGGGAAAGGAGCAGACGTCAGAGCGAGCGCTCCACGGGGAATGAGCTGCTGACCACTCTGGTGCCAACCCAATTTCGCATCCCGGGTGCTGGCAGTGCTTCCTCGAGCCCAGCACGCGTCTGCCAAGCCCCACCAGCTGCCAGCCCCTGGAAGGCACTTGTCCCTGGCTCCAGGGGACACATGCCATCCTGGCCCAATGCCGGTGGCATGGTGTGGCGGGATGGATGTCCCTCGCTGAGCCCCAACATCGCCTGGTGGACAAAATCTTCTCTTCCCCATCAGTGGTGGAGCAAAGGCTGCGCTTTGTGGGCATCTGGTGAAAAGGCAGCGAGAGAAGCCCTGCCATGGTAACGGTGAGATTAATTAATAACCACTGAAACAACTTAAGAGGGGTTGTTGCAGACTTAGTCATTGCTAGAAAAATTTATTTAGCGGTCGGATACTTTCTTCATGCTGTCTATGAAATGGTACGTCCAATGGGCAGGAGGTTGCAGAGTCCTCACCAACATGGCAAGCTTGTGACAACCAGAGGTGCAAGGACACATGGCCATCCACCTCCAGTGCCACCAGCTAGTGACAGAACATCAGATCCATCCCCGCATCCATGGAGGGGACGGAGGTGTAGCTTCAAACCCCAAAACTGCTGTTTCTGATGGAGAGAGCTTCCAGTGCAACCTGGCATCACCTCACCCTTGGTCTACTCCTTACCCTCTCAGTTCTTAGTAACGCACTCCTCCGCTAATTAGCAGAGAGGGGGCTGGATAATTCAGTATGCTTGGAGGCCAGAGAGATGAGATCCAAGACATTTTTCTTGTCTGGAATCTCTGCTATTTTTATCAAAATACACACTGAGTTAGTCAGGTCAGATCTATTTTTGGTAACCTCCCTGTTGCATTTTATACCACTTTCTATTAAACTTCACATCTTTCATTATTCCTCCCTTCAGAATTAGTCAAATGCCTGTCATACCTCTGAGGTTAAGCTCACAGACTGATTATTGCCTGGGTTAATTTCCCACCTCCCACCCCCCCCACACAGTCCTCGCTGTCCTCCAGTGCCGTGGCCCTGCCTACACAGGGCTGTTACCTCGCTGCCCGGCAGGTAACTCAAGTGCCCGTTTTCCTAAGATTTGGGGGTGGGGTTTACCGTCCAGATGAACACATGGGTCTCCCGTGCTCCCCCCTCAGGTGCCAGTGCCCCCCGTACTGGCAATTCCAGTACGCTTGGTGCCTTTGCCCCTGTCCCACCACAGAACCCGTGCCCAGGCCCTGTCATCTCCATACCTCGCCCATGCCCTGCTGTAACAAGGCCTTCTCGCCGGGATCTCTGCCAGGGCACCGTCACCCGACTTGTCTGCGGCCTCTCTGCCTTCCCCTGGTGAACAAACTCAAACGGACTGAAGCTCTGCCAGGTTGTTTGTGTCGAACTGGTACGCGCTGCTAATAACTGTGTTCTTAATTAACATCTCACCCGGTGTTCATGAGCCTGCGAGAAGGTTCACCAGGCTGGGCAGTCACACTGGCATCCTTCCTAGGGCTGCGTGCAAGGTATAGTTTTCTTTTTTTGATTCTAAGATAACACGCTTTAAAGAGAGATTACATACTTTGTTATCAGTTTAGCTTTTGCATTTTTTGACTCCTTTGCAACACTTAGATGTGTGTCACTTTTTTCACAGGTGCAATTTATAGAAGCAACAGGGTATCCAGCTCCTGAAGGACACTTTCAAAAGCTTGGGTCCTCACAACTTGATATTCAATACATTGGTTTGGGCACCTAAAAGCCTGGCAACGCCTCAGCCTCTTTTAACCTTAAAATCAGGTGTCTGGTATGCAAATACTTCTCCAAATATCCTCTGCAACAACTCAAAGAGATCCTTTTCTCCACAGCATCCTCAGCCTTTTAAATTACTCTGTCGACTCATTTATAGACCAGTAGTTCAGCAACCTTCTGGCAAGCTTCATGCTTCCCTTTTGCCCGAAATGTTCTTGTTTGCTTTAGCATCTTCAGCACTTGCCTGTCGTGGCCCCTTCTTGGCGTCACTGTTTTTATATATCACATTTCACGTGATGCTGTCCGTGCCCCTCTCCCTTGGCAGCAGTCACTGTGGGACGCTGGCTTCAGAAGGCAGGATTTTTTTGGCTCAGACTTCCTTATAGCCCTCCCAGGGTTTCAGGAGGTGTTAGTTATCACAGGCGGCACGTAATGAAAGCCGAGGTAGGCGAGTCCTGGTGGCGCCGGGAGCGCA
Source organism: Anser cygnoides (assembly GCF_040182565.1). NCBI lineage: Eukaryota > Metazoa > Chordata > Aves > Anseriformes > Anatidae > Anser > Anser cygnoides. The sequence goes on along the minus strand of NC_089873.1, from coordinate 118,034,561 downwards.
CCTGGAGGCTTTAATGCCGGTCGTTCCTACTGGACTTTGCTAGCATGAAAGATTGCATCACCCGCCCCATCATGCTGCCACGACTTCAAAGGCCATGGCAATTAAACTGAAGATAAAATCTGCTATACAAACCAAGCTGCATTCACTGCCCAGGGCTTGCGCTGCAAAAACACTTTCCTGCAATGCTCCCTGACACTGTCTCTGGATGTCCGGCAGCCTGGCTGCTCTGCCTGTGGGTGGCCAGCAGGCAGCTGGGGACGTGCAGGTGGCCCTTATTCACTTCTTACTCCCTTCCCCTCCTCTTATCACAGGGGGCATGGGGAGGCTGCTTTTGGGGTGGAGGCAGGCAGAGTGCATCATGGCTTGGTCCTTCTGTGGGGAGCAGGGGGCAGGTGGCCTGCCAGAGCAATGAGCAACTCACCAGCAAGCTTCAGCAAATGGATTTACTCTTCCCTTCCATCACTGTCAGCAATATGGGAGTAATAACACTCAGCCACCTTTATGGGACTCCCTTTTCACCTGTCTGTGGCAAGCCAGAAGCTTCCCCCTTTTTTTGCTCATTCTGCCATTTTGCCTCAGTGTGATGAAGTCACCGCGTCTTCTGGCAAGAAAAGATGAGTTTCGTGGCAAAGCTCTTTGCTTCACTTAACAGCTCCTCATTCACATCCCTGTGTGGGAAGAAGTCCTCATGGCATCCATGAGCAGTGGCGAGAGGAGCCACCTTCCAGGAGCTGCTGGGTGGTGCAAGGTGAGCCGTGAAGGCTGGCTGCTGGGCTCCCTTTGCACCACGTTAGGTTGTGCTGACTTTCGGTCTCTCTTCCCTGGTGCTGAAAGTGGCTTGTGTGCTGGTGGAGGTTTGAGGCATTTGGGTTTCCTAAAAGAAAAACAGCTGCGGGACAAAATGCTGCTCTGGAAGGCAGTCTGGCCCTGTGGGAGGGATGTCACTTGTCTAGCCTCCTGCACTAGCTGTGTTCTACAATATGGCTCCAAGGTCTTGGGCACCCTGCTGGGACAGCCAAAACTCCCCAGTCTGGCTCTCCAAATCACAGCCTCTGAATAACCCATCCAGGTTTTCAGGTCAGTCACAGTTCACACTCAGACAGAGCATTTGGAAATATACATCCACTTCACCAGATGCAACCGGCCACGCTACGGAGCTCAGGACGGCTGCCTGCTCTTCACCCTCAGGCTCATGGCCCAAGTGCTTTAATTTCCAAGCTTTTTGGCAGGCTTAACTGGGTCTCCTGCTTATTTGCTCTTGACAGTGGGAGCAGTAACCCCATCATAGGGGATTTTTGGTCCAAAGTCCCACGTGAACTTCTCTGGTATTTGCACATGGGGCTGAATGTGCTGTGTGTGGCTTGTCTGTGCTCCTCCGAGGGAACAGCTAAAGCCTGATAGAAAGAGACAGCGAGAAATCCTATTATAGCTTCACCGGTCTAATCTGCAAAAGCAGAGCAGGAACAATTTTTAATTTTATAAGCACCCACTTTTAACCTTATTCAGTGATATTGCCCTTTTCCACAATCAAATATTAAACTATCTTCAGCTTAACACCTTATTACACAAAGCTTCTTAGAAAAAGAAATAAAATAAATAATTTCACACAAAAGAGTGCCAAACCAAAAGGGCCTGTGAATGCATGGCTGATTCAAAGCCAAAGGGATTTCAGATGTAAGGTATGCACATTTATGAAGCTATTACTCACCCTCCTCAGAAAATGCTCTCACTTAAAATTTTAATCCAGCTGAGGTGTTTGCTTGAGGGGGGCTTTCCCTGCAAGGTGACAGAGAGAATTTTCCTCTGATTTCAGCCAGTGTAAGGCGGGAGTGCTCCTGTTACAAACAGCGATGTTTATCTTCTCACCCTAACTTTGCAACATTTTCATTTTGTTGAGTATTTACCCTCCATTTTTTTCCAGGCTTCTGATAAGGATTTTCTTTTTAGAAAGGCAATTAATCCAAAACAAAGAGCTGAGCCCTCCTGTAAGCTCTAGAAGAGATCAGACCACTTTTGCATATCACTCTAGAAATTATAAGAGCTCCGGGAGCTTTTCAGGGAGTTACTTATTGGACATAACAAGACCACCACCAGCGTTAAGTAAGAATGTCTGCTCCCAAATGTCTCTTGATTATTATTATTTTTATAATTTTTAATAAATCTTGTCAATGGATAACTTTATCCCTCCGAGAGGTCACCGGGAATGGTTCTCTCTTGGAGACCCGCACTTGGTGGTTTGTCCACGGCTAGGCAGTGACCTTTGACAGTACCCCTAGGAGACTTGAGTGGTCCAGGCTCAGCATCACAGTGATCACATCACAGGGATGGCACTGGAAACAGGTGTTGGAGGTCCACACTGCATCGCTGAACAGGAGCTAGCCCCCGGGTGTGCACTTTGACCAGGCCCTGAAGGCATCAGACCTCCCTGTGCCACGGGAATAACCGAGTGCCGCAGCTCTCACAGGACGTGGTGAGCTCGACACTAGCCACAGCACATCGCTGGCCATGGCAAGACTTCTGCCTTGACCCACAAAGAACATCCACCACATAGGCTGGCCCACTTTTATATTTGGTGATGTAGCCAAACGAATTGCCCAGAAGAGGCAGAGCCTCCCTGAAGGTTTAAAGACTCCAGTAACCGTGGCCGAGCTGAGTTTATGTCGGCTGTAGCCCTGCTGTCAGGGGGGTTGGACTAGATGACCTCCATGGGTCCCATTCTGCCACTCGTTGTTGTTACATGGTTTATCTTTAGCCACTCCTCCACGGACAGACATGCTGTAGCCCAAGGGAAGGGTTTAGCAGGGGTACTGATTGCTTCTGGCAATACACAGGTGGGCAGTAGCTCTGCCTTTTTAAGATGACAGGTGGGGATACCAACATCAATGCCTTCAGCTTACATCATTTTGCAGAGAAGTCATGTGAAACCTCTATCACTTCTTAGACAGCCCTGAAATATCGAGCCGTAAATCCATATTATGCCTCCTGTGATGCTCCTTGCATGGTGCACCTCCTTGTAATGGTATATGAGCACAGGGAAGGCTGGCAAGTAGATAACCTGCGTACCGTGCGCTCAGCTGATTGCCACGAGGTACTCTGGAGCCAGTGCACACGTGTGCTCTCTGCAAGAATCAGATTTCATCATGGAAACTTCATAGTTGTTGTTGCTTTCAAATAATCCCCAACCGGGCCTGTCCTCCGTTTCTCCCCACCTGTTTTGTATCTGTGGTGAAGAAACAAAAAAGTCCGTGCTGGAGGTGAGGAGGAAGGCTCGTAGCTTGTTCCTCACTGATGAGCCCAGCATCCTCCAAACCCTGGGCTTTGCCTTTGCTTCACCTTCACCATCAGCTGTTTTTTTATATAAAAAAGAAAACAACCTTCTCGTGTAAACTCGTTAACATCACTTTTCCATCCGACCCACTTAGAGACCTGCGTCACTGCTGATGTTTCAGCACTGAGCAATCTTTTCTCCTTTTCTCCCCCTTCTGCACTTTGCTGTGCGTATCCCATCCGGGGGGGCTGGCGAGCAGGGCTCCCGGCTGAACCTTTGCGTGTGTGAGGATCTCTATTTATAAGTTCAACGCCTGAGCAGGCTCAGCTTCGCAGGAGTTGTCCAGAAAGAGCCGTGCCACGTTTGTGTCAACACCTGACGGGGCCCTCTCCACCTCTGGAGCCCGGCGCGGTGAGGGGATGCTGCCGGTGCAACGCCTGCTCTGCGCCATCAGACAATGCGGCTTTTTTTAGGCTGACAACCTATAATGCTGTTGGTGCCAGGGAGAAGTGATAAAGGTAGCATTTCACATCGCCAGGCAGAAACCGCTTCTCTTAGGAGAACTTGGGAAAAAAAAAAAAAAAGAGAGAGAAGGGGAAAAAAAGCACAAAGCAGAGTGCGCAATTGTTAGCAGCGATGACGTCTGTGGTCACATAATCTCCCCTGAGCTATGTTTCGAGCAGGATTGGGTGACAGTGTTCAAGGCAAAGGAAGAACCAGCCCCTGAAGGGATGCTGGAGCCCTCTTAACACAGCCCGTCGTCCTCCAGGCTGGAAGAGTACTCTGCAAATTGCGCAGGAAGAGAAAAATATTCCTAAAGCAGTAGCTGGCTGTAAAAGACGACTGTCAAATATGCAGTTTTCTGTGGGAAAAAAGCGGTGCTGCCAGCGAGGGGGCCGTGGCAGGACAGGGCCCCCAAAGCCACCGTGTCTCCCTGGCTCCAGACCTGCTCAGCTTGCACAGGGCAGGCAGCGGGCAGGAGGGAGGCTTGTCTCTTGCTGCCAGCTCGGAAACCTGCCCCAGGCTCTGACGGGTGACCTGGGATCCTTCCATCCCCTGTGTTGTCACCTGTAATGGAGAGCAGCTGGCCACGTTAGACCCTCCGGCTGTGCCAAGTGCAGGCCGGCTGCCCCTGCCCCATCCTGCAGCGCTCCTTCCTGCTCTGCCAGGGGACGCCACCCCTCCGAGAGGCAGCTCAGAGAGGCAACGGGACTTCCACGTGCAAGTTTTGGGGGTTTTGGTTGCTTTGTTTTCGTGGGATTGGCTTTCTGGAGCTCTGTAATATGGTGTATAGGGGGATTACGCAGTGTAGTCCTGGCAGGAGCTGGGGGTGGTGTGTTGCAGCATGGGGATGTCTTGAAGAGGCTTTGCGTGAGGACTGATGGTTTTATTTTATGGCTGAACACTTGGTGCGGTGAAGCCTCTGTGGGGGGTCAGTGCCAGCTGTGGGAGCTCCCAGCCTTACCTCCCTTGCTCCTGCAGCAAGCCGCAGCCCCAGGAGCTCAGCAAGCCTTCCTCACCTCAGCCAGGACCCTCTCCCCATGTACCTTCACTCCCCTCGCCTGGCAGACCGTGCCAGGTCATACAACTCCTTTCCAAAACACTGTCATTTTGTTGGGAAGTCAAACGACTTTGGTACAGAATTTTTTTCCCCAGCCAGTGCTTTATTCCTACCAGTAATCTGCTCGCAGGAGAGAGGGCGACAGAAAAAGGCCCTGAGCTCAGACTCCTCCACATTATAAAATCATCTGGGAGACTCTTTGCTGCTGCAGTATGAACTGGGTATGTGCGGCATCCTTCCAGAGAAACCACCCACCAGGGAACAGTCAGGAGGGTCTGAAAATTCACTGCTCAGGCTGGGGGGAAAGCGTCATTTGCTTGCTATTTGCTTGTTTTGTTTGGTTGGTTGGGTTTTGTTTCTGGAATAGGGCATTTTAACAAATGGGTTTGCAGCCCTGGATGCTGGGTGTCCTCTTGCCTCCTAGCTGTTATGCCCTTTCTTTGGTCCTCCTTCAGGGCCCTTCAGTGCTTCAGGTCAGAGGAGAAGCGCTGATCAGCTTGGTTTGGGCTCAGGTGCAGGAGCAAAGTTGCAGAGGGAGACTGTAGACGATTGATCCGGTAAGATCTGAATGAACACGCTATTTGATCTGTAATTATATAGCAGACGAGGCTCTGCAGGGCAGGCAGAGTCAGCATTGTGAAACGGAGGTAATGCGCTTTTTTCCTGTTCCTGTAAATTAGCTGCAAGTGCACCTTTACCTCTCATCTTACAGTGCTCCCTATCAGACATCTCTGCCTCCAGCCCGGTGGGCAGAAGAGTGGTACTGAGCACAGAGAAACAGAAAAAGAAGCAGACAAATGTTGCTGCCTCTCCTTTGGTGCCCTTTTCAAGTGCTGTTATGAAAACCATCCTGCTCTCTTTCTGGCAAGATTTCACCGGGTAGCATTAGCTGTGTGCTGCAGTGGTACTTTATAAGGCTGCAATTTAATTTAGGAGTTAATTTATGCAAGTGATGCATCTCTCCCTCTCTTCCACGAGCAGGCAGCTGTTGGGCCCGCTCCCCGTGCAGCAGAGCAGTGGCTGCGGATATCAGATGGAGAGGGAGCTCCAGCGAAAAAAGGCACTACCAGGAGATAATAGAGAAAACCACGGAGTGAGTCTTCTTGGAGGATGTTTCTGGCACAGGAAGGAGAAGAAAGTAGTTGGGAACAGCCAGCATGGATCAGTTAAGGGTAAATCATGCCAGATCAACCTGACTGCCCATGGTGTTAAAAATCCTGAGGAAGGAGTCAGAACATCCATGGCCTGGAGACTGGGGAAAAGATGATGACATCTGGGCTCAATCCAGGAAATTTGGGGCATCATTTTGAGTTCATTCCCTGCCAGCCAGCCACACATTCCTGGGGAAGATGAGCTGCTGAAGTGTCAGGCCCAGGAGGCGTTCCAGCATTCTGCGTTTTAAGGCAGTAACCAACTAAATTCATATTATTGCAAATCCTCTGGCTTTCTCATTTCATGTCAAAGAGAAGAAGGGAAACAAATTTGGCAGAGAGCCTGAGCACCTGTCCTGCTATCAATGCACATCAGCCCACTGGAAGTTTTTCCCCTCCTAGAGAACAGAGTGATTCAGCTGGGATGTGCCCAAACACCCTTGCACTCTTCACTTCTCCCCAGTGGCGGTGGAGGATGAGGGTCCTGGTGGTTGGGCAACGCAGCGTCAGCGGGCTATTTCCTGACGACTGCCCATACCTCAGATAAAGTCTATATAAATTTAAAAGGGTAGGTTTAGGTTAGACATTAGGAAGAAATTATTTACTCAGAGGGCAGTGCACCACAGGCTGCCCAGAGAAGCTGTGGATGCCCCATCCCTGGAGGTGCTCAAGGCCAGGCTGGATGGGGCTTTGGGCAGCCTGGTCTGGTGGGAGGTGTCCCTGCCCATGGCAGGGGGGTTGGAACTAGATGATCTTGAAGGTCCCTTCTGACTCAAAACATCTATGATTCTCTGTTTCTGTGATAAATGTCTGCTTCCAAAGGGTTTGAGTTTCACAGCACCTTGGGAGCAGTGACGCTGTCTGATTTGGCCGGGAGGCAAAACAGGCAGTGAGCTTGTCAACGAGCAATAACAGCTCTGCCAGAAAATCTAGGGCAGCGTCTCACCTTACCAGGGATGGGTGCTCAGCTGGTTGTGGACACACGAGACTGCGGCTCTCGGACACTCCAGAAGGCCTGGGAGCTGGGATTTCAAGGGAGATACAGCCCTATCGGCTTTCGGGCCAAATTTTCCATGAAAAAAATAAATCCAAAAATAAAAATATCAGACGTGTAAAACAACAAAATAATAATAATAATAAGGTAGTTTCCCCAGTCAATTGCGTACTTCAAGATCAGAAGTTCTGTACTTAGACACAGAATAAGCTCCCCACAGATTTTTCAAAGCTTGGCATTCTCCCAGGAAATAACACTTCTTGGGGGACCACTGCAGCCGGTTTCCCATGAGGAGGAAGGTTTGTTTGTATACAGCTGTGGTCCTTTGTACCGGCCATTAATTACTGTATGCTAATAGACTAAAGAAGGTCTTCATTTTCAGAGTATGAATATTGATGCTGTAAATTCGAGTGGAGCTTTTGCATTCACTGCTGTGCGTTATTTGCATAGCGTCTGCAGAGGCTCCCGTACCCTCGCGGTGCTAAATCAGTGAGCGCTAATTGCTGGGGCTTGGTCTGAGGGCCCGGGATTCAGCTGGATTCATACTGTCGAATTCGTGAAGGCAGGGTCCAGTCCAGGAAGGCCGCTGAATTAGGCTGTAGTGAAAAATTATTGAAACTAGCGTAGTTTGGCACTGAAATGTAACATCAGCTAGGGTTTCGCAAGCAGTTTTGACAGCTTTCAGGGGTCTTCCAGGGCTCAAGGCTTCTCTGCACGTCTCCAGTAGCAGCATCGGGGCAAAAAGCTGAAAGCATGTTGCAGAAAAGCCAGCCTTTCTTTTCTGGTAGCGTGCCATTTAGCATATCTAGCATTTGGCTAGTACAATTGCTGTCTCGGATGTATCTGCAAGAAGGATGCCTTTCGGATCTTTTTCTCTTGGCTCAGAACTTTCTCCACAGAATTTCCCAATACCCCAAATTAATCTTGGTTAGGGGGGGAAACGAAGACCTTTTCTCTGCGCTGTGTCGTCCGTGGATGTGGGAAGTTTGTTTCCTTGAGCAGACCACTGAAACCACTTCCCCAGCAGATGCACCAAAACCTCTAGTTTTGGCGAAGGTGGGTCTCACCGAGCAGCCAGGCAATTCCTGGCGATCAGCAGCACAGGGTGAACGACGGGGTCAGTGTTTCTGTGCTTTCTCCCACTGCTCCCAGCCTGAAAGACGGACACGGTGCTGGGGGGTGAGCGTGCCTCATGCCCTGTGAGCATGGCCAGGGTGGCTGCACTGGGGACACGCATTCCCAGCCGGCTGTGATCATTGTAGCATGGATTATTATCCGTAACCACCTCCTGCCATCTCCCATCCCCTTGGGCTCAGGAACAAGCCCCGTGTTTAAAGCAGGAGCGCCTGCGGTGGCAGGGGGGGCTCTGAAATGCAAACCCTGCTCCTGCCAGACCCTCTGTGTCCCCCCCCCCCCCCCCCCAGTGCGTCACCACCCGCCCTGCACAGAGCAGCGCTGGGGGCTGGGAGCGAGGCAAACAAAATGCTGCTGTCCTGCTGCACAAACCAGCGAGCAATTTGCATAACTGGGGCAATGCTGATGTCATGCTCAGCATCTCCTTCGGGTGCACGGCAAGCTCGAAAGGATCCTCCTAGAGCTCCATGGCTTTTTGGTAAGCTCTTTTTTCTGTCTTGCCTGCGCCGATTCCTCCGCAGAGATTTCCCTTTGTGTTACAGTTCTTCCTCCTCTCAGTTCAAAGTGTTTTTACCGCATCTCATTGCATCGCGAGCTGCTTCTTAGCTGGGATGCACGGAAGCATTTTTGTGCCTTTGTGCCAGAGAGGTGCTGGCGGGGAGGAAAGCACCTCCAGCCCTAGGACAAGCCCCAAGATCCCCCCCCCCAGAAACGCAGGGCTACCTCTGGGAGCACATTCCCTCTCCACAGCGGCATGGCATGTCTGCCTCTGAGGGTAGGGCTGAGGGCATCGTATCTCCTTCCTTTTCCCAGCTTTGAGGAGCTTACCCAGAACATCTTTGCTTTATCCATTGCTCCAGCCCAACTGGTTTACATTTATATATATATATGTATATATTTTTTTTGATTGTTTTTAATGCTGGTTGCCTTTGCTGTGTCTGTCACAAGGACCAGGCAGCTCCGTGAAGCTCTTAGCTCGTCCTTTGCACCAGGCAGTGACTCATCTGTTCTGCAGGCTGACTGGTAGGTAGCCTGCTGCTGTCCTGAAGCACGGTCCAGCAAGGGGTGCCTGAGAGCCTGCAGCTGTGGATGCACGCGATGCGCAGCGGAAAGGGGGAGGCTCCCGGCTCCTGTCATCTTGCATCGCCCTGTCACTTGGCCTCTTCTGCCTGGTGACAGGAAAAGGAGTTTGGAGGAGGGAAGTCTCAACAGGGGTGATGGTGGCTTTGCATGCAGAGGTGAGCCAGCGGTGTGGCTGAGCTCAGCTGCCAGTAATGTGAACCCAAAGAGAAATAGGAAGTAAATGGGGGAGGTGGGGAGTTTTACATTTGGGCTTTGCCACCAAAGCAGGGAATGTGAGCCCAAGGGCATTGCTCTGGTCACTGAGAGCCCCTCTGCCTATGTCCTTGTGCTACCTGGACCTGCAGATGTGCAGAGCTGGCTCTGGATTCAAGTGCCCCGGGTAAGAGCAGAAAAGGTTGTGTAAAAGCAAAGGTTGTGTGCTTTCAAGTGCATACCTTTGGCATTTTGTGTCTGAATGAACAAGTTAAGTAACTCACTAATGAAGATGGCTAGGCTAATGCTGCTGTCCTAATCCAGGACTTGAGGATCCCTGGCATACCCTGGGTCCAGCAGGCAGGAGGAGAGGAGGAGGAGGAGGAGGATGGACATCAGCAGTCTGATCAGGGCTGGTCCAAACTCTGGGGTGATAGCTGGAAGGAGGGTGCTTAGCCTGGTTTGTAGCCATGCTGTCTAGCACCTGGGCTGAGATAATGAAGCAGGGACCCTTAAGGCTGTGCTGTGTGTTATTCAGCCCCCTCCAGCAGGATTATAGCACGTGGCAACATTTTTTTTTGGCGTGTGATAGGATTTTCTTTCTGAATTTCATGCCAAGCTTGAGCTCGCTAATCTTCCACTCAGAGCACGACAGAAGACTCCTCATATCACGGGCTCAAAGTTTTAATCCCGCTCCCAGACATGGCCATGCGGTGCCCACTCGTGATGCTCCTCTTATCATTTGGAGGCTCTGCAGCTCCCTGCGTCCCCCTCGCTCTCCCCTCGCCGTCCCGAAGCCCCTGACATCAGCAGACGTCGGCACAAAGCGGCTCAGGAGGCGGCATGAAAGGATGAAGGAGCAAAGCCGAAAATTGAATTAGTGCTTGCTTATTAGACGGGCAGCTGGCGACGCCGGGGGGCGGCCACGTGTGAAGCCCTGGGACGAGTGGGGCAGGTTCCTGCACCCCAAACCCAGACAGGGGGGTGAGAGCATCCCAGACCTGAAATCTCAGGGGCTGAGGTGATGCTCTCGGCATCCCCACGCCTCCCCTGCCTGCGAGCAGTTGCTCACGGTGCTGTAAGCAGGTTTATTAGCCTCTGAGCGTGTGAGCTAATTGCATTACTAAGCATGGGCAAAGCCGGGCATCGGGCACCAGAGCTGACAAAGTGACATAGAGGGGTGGGGTGGGCTTGCTAGCAAGTGCTGACTTAATTTGAGGGGTTTCTTCTTCCTTCAAAGGGCATAAAGATCTCCTTCCTTGCTTGTTGCCTGCTCACCCTCCTTGCAGGTGGTTTGCACGGTGGTCCCAAAGAGTGCTGTTTTACTGCGGCCAACATTTGTTAAAAATGCTGCCCATCCCACATATGGCATCCTAATATGAAATATTTCACAGTGCTGTGCGGAAACGTGCTACCACAAAGGCAATTTTGTGCCAGCTGCTTTTGACACTGGATAATTGAGAGGGCTGGCAGAAGAGGAAAACTGCTAGGGGCCAGAGATGGGACCTGGTCACAGGTGCTGCTCCCTGGGACCGGCGCTGTGTGCAAGGGGCCATCCCAGAGGCAGACTGCAGCTCTAGACACACATCACTCCTCTCTTTGGGTCCTGTGGTAGTGCCGGTTTTGAAAGTCCCAATTTTCCCTAAAATGTCGATTTTCTTTGGGCCAGGATAGCACAAATCTACCTCCAGTTTCATTTAGACCAGGACTGCAGTGTTGCAGTACCTCTAAACTGTTTCTTTCTAGAAAACAAGAGTTATGAGGAGTGGCTGAGGGAACTGGGGCTGTTTAGTCTGGAGAAGAGGAGGCTGAGGGGAGACCTTATCGCTCTCTACAACTGAAAGGAGGTTGCAGCAAGGAGGGTGTCGGTCACTTTTCTCAGGTGACAACTGGTGGGATGCAAGGCAATGGCCTCAAGTTGTGCCGGGGGAATTTTAGTCCCTGTCCCCAGAGATATTTAAGGGATGTGCAGATGAGGCACTTAGGGACATGGTTTAGTGACGGGACTCAGTAGGTCAGGTTGATGGTTGGACTTGGTGGTCTTGCAGGTCTCTTCCAACCTAAATGGTTCTGTGATTCAGTTTTATCTGTCGAGCTCAGCTCCCCGTCACTCCAAAGAGAGCACTGCAGCTAGCAAGCACTGCTTCAGCTCAGTTATACAGTTGTTAACATTTACTCTGCTGTGACGGTCGCAGCTAGAAGCCATGAGGGATTTTTTTTATTTATTTTTTTGCTGCACCAGCAAATGTGGTCTAGCCGCAATCAGCTGAAGACAGCTCTGCTACGCGCTGGTCTGACAGGCAGGGAGCTTCTGGCATCACTGAGAAAACCCAGCCGGGCAGCCAGTTATTTCTCATTACAGTCAGATTTGGTACCTGACTCGAGTGGTGCCTCAGATGGACTTAAATGGTCAGAAGTAGCCAGAATCACACCGCACACACCTATCGATCGGGATGTGGCACGGGACTAGAGGGCAAAACAGCTCCCACCACACCAATGTCTAACATACCTGTCCCCTGCTTCATGTCTACCCCTTGTCTTTGACGCTTGAAAGACAGTCACAGGGGTAAGGGGGAGAAAGGAGAGGGCATCACAGCACTGCAGGCATAGGAGAGAGGGCAGAAATGGGCGCTCGGACACGGAGGGACTTGGAGCCCCCCTCACTGCGCTCTGCAGGAGGGTGCCTGCAGAGGGACGGCCAGGCACAAACCCATGGCTGCAAACCGTTCGGCTGATAAACTGAAACCCCAGAGCAAATCTTTGTCCCTGCTGTTGCCTGGATGAGCTAGAAAAGCGTCTTTCTTTTCAAAAGACAGAGCTGCTAAAGATTCAGCTGCGGCTATGGGCTGCAGTTGGCTTCTTTGTTTCCCACAAATACAATCTATCGCCGATGCCTCGCGTTCCCTTTTTCCAGTATATTACGGGACTTTATCAGCTAAGCTTTTATGTCAGGGGCTTTATCAGCTAAGCTTTTATTTCGGCTGGGGAATAAAGGTTAAAAAGACCAACCCCGAGCGTATCTGTGAATGGAGCTTGCATAATCCGGCAGCGCGGGGCTCTGCTGACGCAACCGGCTGGGGAAAATGACCGAGGTGCCCGCTGAGGGCCGGCGGTGACTAACCCTCCTCAGCAGCATCCCGGCTCCTGCCGGAGCTGCTGCTGAGGCTGCGGGCTAAAATAGACCCGAAGGCAAGCCGGCTGGGAACAGCAAGGGCTTCTTTATTTGTTTTTGTAAGGAGCGCTCTGTGCTGATCGCCTGCAGGCTCTTTGTGCGCCTCTGTAGGAATCAGGGAAATAAACAAACCTGGAAGCGACCGCCTGCACTCGAAATCCTCTTGCTGGCATTTATCAGCCCCAGGCATGGTCCTCATGTGGGTCCTGAGGGCAGCTGAGACCCAGATGGGAGCCACGGGTCCACTGGGGACACCGGGTGCTGCCCGAGGCCGTGCAGCAGCCCCTGTCTGGAAGCCACCAAGTGGGGTCCCACGGGTGAGAAGAGCCAGAGCAAAGCCCCTGCGGAAGCCCCTGGAGCCCCCCCCAGGGCCAGGTGTTCAGGGCCTGACCCTCTGTTTAATCCTGGGATGATCCCTGCCACATTGTGTGGGATGGGCTGCCTGCCTGGCGCTGGCCGAGGGGAAGGATGCTTTTCCAGCCTTGTCCCATGGCCTCCACATTCAGTGATGCTTCCCACGAGGCCGACAGGAGAAGCCAAGGAGAGGTTAGTCCTTGACCTCGAGCTCCTCCAGTACCAGGACAGGGGTGTCCTTGCTCTGTGCTGGCCCCCCAGGCAGAGATAAGGCACATCTCAGCCCGTGTCCCTCGCAAGGGGCCGTGCCTGCCCCTGTCACTCTGTGACTCCTGGGCTGCAGATGTGCAGAGGCGCTTTCCTGTCCAACACTGTGCAACTGAGAAAACCCCTCTGGGCTCAGATAAATAGGAAATCAGACTGTCTCTCATCCTCTGCCAGGGTGGAAGCTAGCTACAGACACAGAGCAGAAGCCTCTCACCCTGGTTTCCTCTGGAGAGGGACAAGGGGCTGGACATAATGCAAAGCAGCAAACGTGTGCCACCCGAGCTGGTCACTGCCGGGAGAAGGATGCTGGGAGAAGGATGCTTGCTCGTCCCGGTAGCACTGCAGCTCCTGCTGACAGAGCTCTCATGATGGCTCTGCTGTCACCTCTGATCTCTGCAGAGACATGGCTGTGGGTGGCTCTGGTATTTATCAGGGTTATTTTAAAACAGGACCAGATGCAGTGGGCACAACGTGGAGCTCAGGAGGCTCCCTCTGAGCCCCAGGCAGCCCTTCTGTGCTGTGCGGGTGAGGAGCCCTGGCACAGGCTGCCTAGAGAGCTGCGGGGTCTCCTCCTTGGGGATCTCCAAAAGCCGCCTGGGCACGGCCCTGGGCAGCCTGCGCTGGGTGGCCCTGCTTGGGCAGGGCTTGGAGTAGGTGGCCTCCAGGGGTCCTTTCCCACCTCACACATCTTGTCATTCTGAGTTTTTTTCAGAAGAGAAAAAAGAAGAAGAAATTCACAGAAGCAAAACCGGTCAGTCCACAGCTCAGCTTCCCCACGTGTCCTGGCCTGCATGTTTCTGAGGTTTGTAGGAGGCTGTGCCCGGCTGCCAGGGCCGCAGTGGGGTGGAAGCTACCACTGGTACTGGCAGCACTGGGCTGCAGCAGTGTGCTGAGGGCAGCAGGGCTTTCTCCTTGTGCTGTGCTGCTGAAGTGTCAGCTGCGGCCTAACTCCCACTTTCTACCAAGCCCTGTGCACAAGCTATGTTCCTGCCACAATGTGTACAGAAGCGATAGCTGTGTTTATAGAGTATGGGCTGCTGTAAATGTACCCATGCAGGCTTTAAATGCTGCTGTTAGCCCGTGCCAGGTTTGCAGATGATTGCTCTAACCATTGCTAATTGGCTGAAAATGAATGAAGATGCGCATCAAACGTTGCTCCCAATGAAATGTGCCTTTTTCCCGAGGGGGCAGATCAGGGGGTGCCCTTGGAGGTGCTCCTCAGGCGAACCCGACCAAAGCCACGTTGTCCCCACCACATCTGTGCCAGCCCAGGGATGCTGTGCCTATGCAGAGAGCACACAGGCGTGTGCCAAACCACCCAGCTGGTCGGCAGCCCCCTTACTGCCCGCCATACAGGGTCAATACGCACGCAGCAAGCACCTCCAAGCACGATGCATATCATATCACAGGAAAACAGTGATTAAAAAGCGGCTTTGCCGGTGTTTTGTGGTAGTGAGCAACACCAGCTTGTGCTGTGTTTTGCAACAGGCTCGGAAAGGTGCAATCGCATGAAGGCAGCGTGGGAAGTACGCATCGCGGTGCCATTCGGCGGCTGAGTTATGGTTTAATTGCTGAGATAACTTTTTCACATGAAACTGAAGTAGGTATAGCTGGAAAGTGGAAGCCAGAGAAGCTGTCTCTCCCCTCTTTATGACTGAGAAATGGTTTAGGACAAGAAAAATGGTGTGAAGTGATGTGGGAGCCCTTTAGGGCATGGGATTTGAGCTGGCTCAATGGAGAAGGAGGGATTTGTTAGGTGTGTGAGTACAGCTGTACTTCCCTCTGCACTGAAGAAGATCTGCAATTGCCCCCACAAAAGACGTAGAAAGATGTTGCCCTACATTTACCATACCTAACACCATTCCTTGTGCACCTCAGGTGTGTTTCCATACAGCCTGCAAATTATCATCCCTTCTCAGGGT
Source organism: Anser cygnoides (assembly GCF_040182565.1). Classification (NCBI taxonomy): domain Eukaryota; kingdom Metazoa; phylum Chordata; class Aves; order Anseriformes; family Anatidae; genus Anser; species Anser cygnoides. The sequence goes on along the minus strand of NC_089873.1, from coordinate 118,019,463 downwards.
GTCATACACCAAGCTGAAGTATGACCTATTCTGCACAGGGGATCTGTATTAGGACATATATTCTGTAAAAGGAAAAAAATGTCACAAGTGTGTTTCTTCTTTTCTGTTTATTTTTCCGAATCTGACTCGTCTTGGGGTCAGTGCCATGAGACCCAAAGAGATGAGGCTTGAGAAGAGGTCACACTCCATCCTTCCCTCAAGCAAGTGTGTTCACCACCGCAGCTTAGAAAAGCAGCAGGTGTGTTTCTTCACCCAGCTGCACCTCTGGGGAATGTTTCACGTGGGCAGAGCGAGCATGAAGAACAACCATCAGGGTGCCCCCACCCCTGCCAGCACCCACACGTTTTGCTGGAGGGTTTGTGCACTGTGCTGTGCACGGTGGGTTGCTCACGGGCTGCAAGTAGCAGTCACCTCAGTGACTGTGGGACATATCCAGTTTGCAGCTTGGAAAAGCTCATGCTATCTCTCAGCTGCCCACAGAGGAAAACCAGAGAGCAACTGGCTCTAAATAACTCCAGAACAAGCTCAGGAGGGCCAGAAGAGAACTGAAAGGATGACACTGAGTTCGTTTCCCAGCAATATTAGCCATCTGTTGCTTTTCCTCTGTTTCCCTGCTTTCTTTGCACTCAAATACACAAGCACACTCTGACATAAAAAGTTTTAGATCTCTGAAATGGGGAGAAGGAAGACAGTTTTTTTTCCCTTCACTTAAGGTTTTAAAGCCACCTCCATAGTGACAACCAAAGGAGTTTTAAGTGTGGGAGAAAATAAATGTAATATTGCAAAAACATCTGAACCGTAGGAATATTACAGACATAAAAATACTGCCCAAGCTTGTAAAACTTTAACAGTGGTGGTATTAAACATGCAGAGAGGACCAACAGAGAGCAATGCGGGGAGCAGTAAAGAAAAGAAGGAACTGGCAGAAGGACAGATGCAAAAATATGTGGTTTAGCCCAGGTGATTTGGGCATCAGCCCAACATGAACTAAATACTCTGTGGCCCCGATGTGGATTAAATGCTTTGTCTCATTTGTCAGCAGCACAGCTATTGGGTTGAGCAGGGGGCAAGGGGAAATGGATGCAAAGGCTGGAATTTATGAGCTGAGAGAGAAGCTGAGATAAAGAAAGAACGCGTCAGGTCAAGGGGAGAAGGATGCCTCCAACCCACTCGTGGAGAGGACCACCATCAGCAATTGCAAGGCTTGTAGCGATGGCTTTTCATGAAGCCACCAAGCTGAAGGCTGTGGAAGGGGAGACAAAAGAGCCAACGTGGCAGGTGGGTTCAGGGAAAGAGCAGGGAGTGGGGACGGTGATGAGCTAGGCATGCAGCATGGGGAGAAAAGTGTTGGGAGAAGCTCTGCAGGAAGGAATGAAGAAATACAGGACAGCACATGCCAAATCAGAGGAAGGAGAGGATAGGATTACTAGCTGCAGGCCCTGCCTGACTTGCTCAAGTTGGGGCATGGGGGAGACCGGGTCTGTCTGATTCCTTGTTGCCAAGCAGGAATGCGCTCATTAAGATGTGGTGTAGTGGAAGAGATTTAGTCTGGGTCAAGAACCTGCCAGTGGGTAGAAGACAGGCTGTGCTTGAAAGGGGAATTAAAATCTGGCAGCAAGTTCCTGGTGGAGTTCATCAAGGAGCTGCCTAGGATGCTATCTTAATCCGTGTTTTCTTTAAGCGACCTGAGAAGAAAGAGCAGAAATGACGTGAAGTCAGGAGTCACTGTGGGTACCGATGAGGGCTGGAGTATGACGTAAGAGGAGCTGAGTGCCCTTACAGATGAGATTGAGAAAAATGGGATGTAATTTAGCAAGAAAAATGCACCGCCATGTACTTGGACACTAACAACAAGAATTTCTGCTATAAGCTGGCAGCTTATCCACAAAGTAACAGAGATGGATCACTCAGGCATGAGATGGCTCGGAGCCACGAGCATCTCATGGCTATGAAAAGGCAAATGCAAACGGAAGCAGTATCAGCTAGAAAAATTCTAGAAAGGCCTGGAGGCAGCAGGGCCAGGGGCCGAGAAGCCAAGGAGGCCTTGTCCATGCTTGGGACCATGCCTGGCTGCTGGAGCCTCCTCTTGTGGCAACCCTGTCCCGTGCCCCAAGGGATCCCAGCATCTCCCCGGGTCTGGGGACTGTGTGGGGATGTGCCTTCCCAGCATAGCCCCTCTTTACTCCAGTGTGTCCGCTAAGCAAGGAGAAGAGTTATTTAAGCTTGAGGACAATGATGGCCGTTGAGCAAATGCCTCTAAACCACCCCTGACTATGTTTAGAGGAGAAATGACAAAATTAATGACCGCTGGAGGAATGAAATGCCACAAAGGCTTTCCTGCAGGAATCCTAGGGGCAAAGTGTTGCCTAGTTTTAGGCTGGAGCTTTGTGAGGCCATGGAAGGGATTGCGTACTATTGACTCTGTGTGACAGAAGAAGATGCGGCAGAACAGCCCAGGAGATCCTGTCCAGTCCTATGATTTTAAAAGCGTTATCTGTAACTAGAGCCATCAAAATCAATAGAGCAGCACACAAGGGCACCCAGCTAGGCACTGGTGTTAAATCTGCACATGAATCATGGCCAGTATTTGGGGGCAAGTGAAAAAAAAAAAAAAAAGTATGGTTTATTTCAGACTTGTCTTTTGAAAGATCCACTCATGACCTTGAGGAGTATCCAAAACACAGAGTCTCCAGGGCAAGGCAAGAAAAGGAAGCCAGGACAAACAAAACCACTGCATTGAAATGCCTCCTTTGTAGAGCAGTGCAGATCTCTGCTGTGCTCCTGCAAAGGCAGTGTGAGCACAGACATAGCTCCTGCCCAGCTGTCGCACTGCCTTGAAGGGACCTCTGCTCCTGCTAGGCCTGCACGGACTAGAGGGCCCAGAAGCACCCCAATCCACCTTCTGGCCCCCTTGTGTCAGTCTGGTTTGTAACCCAAACACCACCCAAACACTAATTCATTAGCCATTTAAGTAGGTGACAAATTAAGCCATAACAGGAAACCCTTTGAGCTTGTGTGTGACGGCATGTTGAGGGAGCAGCTTAGGCTGAGAAGGCCCCTCACCTTCACCGCACTGCTAGGGCTGGGACGTGCTACCTCCTCAGTTCGTTTTGTTTAATTTAAAAAGGCTCCTCCTGCCCCTGAGGCCTGGTTTATCCACAGTACTGGTGGTTTTTGTGGGAGGTTTCCATTGGCACATGTTCTGTAAAAGTGTGCTTTGAGAGGAGACCTTCTTCCCTCAGCTGCCTCCTGCACCCCTTCCTGAGGGTGTCCTGCTGGTCAGCCTGACCTGTGCCTTAGGGACAAACTTGAGGGGATGCTGGGGACCTATGGGGGAGAAATTCGGGAATCTGTCATTGCACTGAATGTAGCAGTGGACTTCTCCTGTGCTAAAGACTGGGTTTCAGAAAGCTTTAGCTGTCCTTCTACATATGTGAGTTAGTTTTTTATTCCAACAGTGACAGGACTGTCAGAAAAGGAGGGGTAAATGGAGAGTAATTGCAAGAAATGACATGCAAGAGATCACCTTTTGCCCAGGGGCTGCATTTTACTCCCCTCTCTTCGGTATTCTCTGGAGTTAATATCAGATAGAGCCTGTGACATGACAGCATGCCTTGGGTTCATGGATGTCTTGGGTCTTAATGCTCTGGGACACCAAGGCCCCTACTGAGAGTGACTTTGCAGCCACACCAAGGGCTGCACTTCTTTTTGTCTGCAGAGGCGCAGAAATCTGGCCCCAGGTTACACCCCCAGTGCTCAGCCTGGCAAAGCCACCAGCCCCAAGTGGCACTGGGGAACTCATCCAGCCAGGCCTCCAGCTCGCCCAAGCCTGTCTTCTCTAGGGGAGCGAGACTGGTTAAATTCCTCACTGATGCTTTCCCTCTCCTACCACACCTCTTGCCCTGAGGGATGTCACCACCATGACAGCCCGCCACTGTGGGATGTACCCACCCCATTTTGTCTCCTTGGCTCCCTGCAGGCAAAAGGCGGCTGGAGTACAGAGTGAAGAACGAGGAGAGCTTCTCTGATCCTCTGTCAAGCACTAAACCTGATATGCAGGTAATGAAAGATCTGGGGCTGAACACCCAAGCACACACATCACTCTATCCTGTGGCAGCTGGAAAGAAACCACAACCTTCAGTGAAAAGATGCAGACTAATTCCACTATTTCTGACCCTTTTAGAGGAATTTGTTTTTCTCCCTTGTGAGTGCAAGGATAGATTTAAAATAGAGCAGCCAATTCACTCTGGCCTCTAGATTGCTTTTAAAGCACTGGTCCTGTGAGAATCCCCCCCCCACCTTCACCTCTTGCCCTCCCCCGTGCGAGGCAGCATCCTCCTATTCTCCTCCCAGCACTCCCTGCCGCCGCCTGGCTTCCTTCTCCTCTCGTCCTGCCACAGAGCCCCTGACACCACCTCAGGGGGCTGCTGGGTCCCTGAGAAGTGGTGGCATCAGTGACAGCAGCGTCAGGGTTGTGGGACCGTGGGCTTTGACACCCCATGGGTGCTGGCACGGGTATGCTGCTGGTTCCTCTTTGCACGCTCGGTCTCTACACCTCCCAGAAGCGAGCTGATGAATCACGCTGAAGAAATTCAATTCGTTTGTCTGGCCAAGGGGAGAGCTAGGAGATGACTTGTTGAGGGCTGACAGCACCTCTGGGGGAGAGCTGCTCCGGCCAGGAGAGGTGGATCAAGGCATTGAGGCAGACAGGTTTGGTCCAGGAATGAGATGTGCACTCACGCTGCAAGGGCAATTAACCACTGCAGCGGCTTGCCCAGTGACACAGAGCTACTGCTCACAGCTCTTAAATCAGGACTGACTGCCTTTCTCCAAGATTTATTGGATCTCCAAAGGAAGTGCTGGGCTGGATGCACAAATCACGGTCTGTGTTATATCAGGGGTCATAGCAGCTAGCATAACGGCTCCTCCTGACCTCAGAATTTATGGCTGATGTCAGGGGGACAAATAACTCCTCCAGCAGGCACTGCTTTTCAGAGGGAGTGCTCCCAGGGCACGGCTGTCTTCAGGGAGAGGGTGGCCCCACTCACGCTGCATAGCAGCGATGCTCTGCCAGGTGAGCAGCGTGCAGGCACATCCTGCCTCAAGCACCAGCATCTCCACCAAGGGGCATCCCACACGGCCGAAACAGAGCATGAGTTGTTGGAAGGAAAAGGACAAGAGATGTTTTGCTTATATTTAAGCAAATTTGGTTTTGCTAACAAGGTTAAAAACAAGAATCAAAACATTTTTTTCTGACCATCCTGTTTTAATACCTTTGTGGCACAAGGATCTGCAGCATCTCAGCAAGCACTGTCTGTCTTGGGACAGCACAGTGAGGTCGGGGGAAAGGTGTGCTCCCCCCATAGTGCCTGTCCCTCTGTAATGCTCTCTTGGTGCAAATTTCCATTCCCTAAGTGAGCTGCTCGCTCCTTTTGTGCAGGGACTTCCAATTTTCTCACCATGCAATGATGATTGCGGCAAAGGCTGTAAGGGGGAAAGGGAAGTCTTTGTGAAATGATAACCCCAGGGGTAAATCTTCAACAGGATATGCACAGCTTTAGCTGTGCAACTGTCATTTACATTAATGGGAGTCATGCAGCTAAATAACCACACTGGAAACACCCTGGTCCCCAGCTGCCTGGTATAAATAATAAAATAATAAAAAAAAAAACAGAGGGGAAGGAACAAAAAGGTTCTGTTCTTCCACCACAGGAGGCCAAGAGACCTGTGGCAGAAGCAGAAATGTCACTCGTTCCTCACCCATCGCTGTGCGGGGCAGCAGGGAATAAGCATTTGCGATGCTGGGGGAAGGCCGGCAGCTCTCTGGGCATATGTTACTGTAAATTTGAAATCAGAGCCTCTGAGAGGATGCAAAATGACAAACCCAGCTGCCGGTGGGGGTGCTGGCTGCCAGCAGAGTAAAGTGTCGATTATTTCCCATTTGCGAAAGGACACGGCTTTCTGCAGCCAGACCGACGCGCGTGTCCCCGTCCCTGCCACACGCGGGCTGGTGTGCAGGGACCCAGAGGCTGGGGCAGGGGCATTCAGTCCTTCAGCTGGACCCACCGCTGGAGTAAAAGCAGGGCACTGATAAATGCTGTTTGCAAACCTCCTTCATCGGGGACCGAGACCGGAGGTGTCTCTTTTATTCCCTTTCCACGGGATGCGGCTCAGCAGCATCGAACAGCTCGGGAGAAGATGGTGGTTTATAAACTGAGCTCTTGGAGCGCGTGCGTGTAAATAAACCAGATGGTGAGGGTGTTTACATTAGCACTCATGCTGGAAGTGCTTAGATTATCTTCCTTTTCAGCTAAATTAGGGACCAATTGGGGCTGGGAGTATCGCTTTAACAACCACTGTTCTTCCTGCTGCTGGAGAACGGGGGCTGTTGCCTCCCATGGAAAGCTTTATTCATCAGAATTTTCTCCTGGTCCAAATGAAATCTTCTATATTTGGGGTCCTGGCAAGTCAGGGCACTTCAGGAGTGATGGTGGCTGCTTAATCAGAGGGCCCTGGTGAGGCTCAGTCATCCTAAACCAGTCATCAAGGCCATGAGTCATGTCACAGGTGGGCTCCGGTGATTCAAGGATGAGACGCTCCGTCCTGATGCATTCCATGATATTATTACCCAGAAGAAATCTCAGTCAAAGAAGTGTTTCTAAGCCGTGTATCCCACCTCCTCCACTCAAGATAGCAGCCTCCCCTCAGGGAGCTGCCTGGTGAGCTGCTTGGAGGAGTGAGAGATGCTTTTCTTTTCCTACTTGACCTCCACTTGCTTGCCATCTACCCAGGCTTGCATCCAAAGGCTTTACCCTGCTGGCTGGGACAACATAACCCTCTGGGGAAAAAGGACTCGGGCACAACCAGAGTGCTGCTTCTTTGATGGTAAGCCAAAGGGGAGGCACAAAGCCCATCCACAACCAGCTTTTGAAACAAGGACAGCCACATGTGAGTGATGCTCAGCTATTGGTATGGGTGGATCGGTATCGCCGGCTGCAAGCAGCTGTTTGAGAACTGTGCGCGTGCCATCGTTGTGCCCTGTACACAGTGGCTAAGGGTCAGGAGGAGTTTTGTGGTAAAACTTTCCACACCGGTGAATATTCAAGCAATGGGGTCTCGTGGGCAGCAGCACCCTGCTCACCTCAGGCACTTCCAGTTTCTGAGAGCCACTTCTCAGGAGCATAACATGGAGATGAGCATTTTCTGCATGTCTCAGCGAAGCAAAAATCGCCAGCTGTTCATTTTGTGGTCACAGGGCTGCTGTTCTTCCCTCCTTATTTATGAGACCGAGAACAAAGGAAACGTTTCCACCTGCAATCTATTATCTGAAATATTGGTGATAACTCCTGCGCCAGCATTTCTGGTGAAAGGTAAGGAACGCCACACCCCAGCAATATGAGCTGAGATCTTGAAAATAAAGGATTCTTGGTCTTGAGTCACAATCTTTTGTTACAAATAGGCATGAAAAATAACTCTATTTTATGCTGTATGTGTCCATACCGGGACGTGTGCTTATGCATATGCAAAAGCACGAGGCTCGCAAGACAAACAGCAGGGATAAATGGCTCTCCTGGGTACAATCTAGGTCTGCACCAAGATCTGTGGGAACTTCATCACTGATTTCAACACAACGTCACCCTGTGTGGCAGCAGCAGTTGTGACCTTGGAGCTTTGCACTGCTGGAAAGGGGAAAATCTCCACGTGTGGATGCAGCACTCACCTCTAGCCTTAGGAGGCCCGGAGATGTCAGAGGCTGCTGCAGAGTATCATTTATTTTATAGCACTTGTGCAACAGCAGCTGTCTCCCAGCGAGCCACGCACATTTAGAGCCCGGGATGACTAAGCTAGCTGGCTTTGCAGGTGGTAGGATCTGAAAAATTGTTCCATTAAAAAAAAAAAAAAAAAAAAAGAACTAAGATGGTAAAAGTTCCCTGAAGATAGGTTTCAGCACATCGTGTGTGGGCTCTGGAGAAGCACGAGGAGCTGCTCCCTCAGGCAAGCAGCAAGAGGCACCGATGCTCATCATGAGCAGGGCAAAAAGGAACTGTGCAATGTCTCATGAGAGCCAGCTGACCCAGAGGAGTGGACTGGGGTCATCAGCATCCTCGTGGTGCCCCAAGACACAGCTTTGCAGTAGCTTGGCAGAGATGTACCCCATAGCCCAATGTTTAGGACCTTGGTGGCAACATGGTTAGAAGGACAAAAAGCCACACCAAGGAAATCTGATCACATCTGTGTGACATCTTCCCACCCAACCAGCTTTAGCCTTTCTCTCCGTTACAATGTCCTGTCCCTGCAGGGCTGATGTTGGGCACCCCATTAGGATGAATACCAGGTCTCAAGGGAAAGCAGGGACAAAAGTATTTCTGTTCTCCCACACACTGTCAGAGTGGTTGCATACCATGCCTTGAAATGCCTTGAGTTTACTTGTAGAGACTGTTGAGCAGTGGAGGTCTTGAGCAAGGAAAATTGCCTCTAAAAACTGGTATCTTGAGACCAACCTGGAGCACAATGACTCAGGGGCTATGGCTGTTCCCGAAAGAACATCTGAACATCAGTACAATCAGAATATGGAGTTTAATGGATTGGTTACAGATGAGGCATCTCAGGGTTTATACCTGTTGCTTACATGCCCCTGACATGACAGCCTATATGGGTTGAACCCACTTACCGGTGATACTACTACAGTCTTGCCCATTCCCCTTGTCCCCTTGCCTGCTGGGAAAATCTTTGATTGTGAAGTAAGGAATGGGTCTCCTGTCAGAGACATTTTTGTGCAAAATGTTGGATGTTAATGCCCAAGGCTTGGTAAAACCAGCTTGGCCAGTGGAACACGGGAATCATGCATAAGAGGGGGATTGGTGGAAACGACCAGCATCCAAAAGTTCCCCGGGCCTGGTGGTGAAAGCTGTGGCCACCCTCACTGCTGGTCCTGCTCCCTTACTTATGCCTCTTCCTCTGCTATATGGCCAAGCCCACAGCAGGCACAGGAATGTTTTGGTCTGAGAAGATAAGGCATTTTAACAGGATGCCTAGCATCTCCCATCCAAAATTTCAGTGTCACACCACTCCGTGTGGCAGACGAGCACCTCGGGCATGGTGCTAGCACTAGAGCTGCACCCCTTCCCCATTCCCTCCCACCCCTAGCAGGGTGGCCCTGTCCCAGGGGTGGCTGCAGGTCAGGCTCCTCAAGCAGAGCAGAGGAGCTCCTGCAAGGTTGATCTGGATGAGGCCAATGTCCTTCTGGGCTTTCACTAGAGGGACTTTGTTCATGGAAACTCCTCACTCCCCTCTTGCCCCCTTGCCAAGTACATGTGGTAGCACCAAATGAGCACAGAGGGACACCCAAACACCTACTGGGTAGGGTGAGACATCAAAGGCGAAAGGTTTGGGTATTGACTGAGAAACACACAGGCAATCTCGCAACATTTGGCTTTCCCATGCTTTGTATTGACTTTCGCTTTCTTCTTATGAGAACAGGTAAGAAATCATTGTCTGTGTTTTCACGGAGACAGCTCTGTTGTCAATAGACCCCAGTTCTTCTGGTCTCCTCCTTCCCTCCTTTTTCCACAGATTAGCTTCTCAGTGAAATGGAAAATTGTCTTCAGATGATGTTGGCAGAGGCAAGGCTGACAGGAAGACAAATCAGGCAGTGGGCATGAACCATAAATATTGTTAAATACTTATTTCAGTTTGTGTTGCCTGACTTCTGGGAAATTATATATAGACTTTAAAAACATAGCTGCCAGTGAGTGTATGTGTTAATGATGGCATGACTATGACTGTGCTTGCCTCTCTATACCAAAGTAATATGTAGGCACCCCCAGGGAACATACAGAGAGGCACCAGAGCAACGGGTAATGGGCCTTTCACCCAAATTCAAAAAAATACTAGTGTTGCACTAAAAAGCTTAGCATAGTTTTCAGTCTTTCTGAGGTTGTAGGCCCCATGGAGGGGTACACACCTTTGGAAAGGTCACACAAGCAGACAAGTGTGCATTAAATTGCTGGTCTTTGGTCTTTGTCCTGTTCTCCAAGGTTGCCTGGACATCCAGGAGACTGGGACATCCAGGAGGCCAGGACATCCAGCAGAAAAATGCCAAGGTAGCACACTGAGGCTGAAGACAGACTCCAGCCCTGGTTCTTGGAAGAACTGAAACCCACCAGGCAAGGATGTACAGAATGCTCTTCATCAAGGACTGGCATTGTATGAATGGAGAATAGCTGGTATAGTAAAAACAGGGACAAGAACAGGGAAACTGCAGTGCATTGAAATGATCTCAGTCTCACACACAAGCTCAGAATAATTGTTTCAGTACAGAGTAATTACAAGTGGGGTTGTAAGGAAGGTACATGGCTCAGGTGAAAGTCTTCCTCAAGACCAAGCAAACCTCAATTTTTGACATCATTAACTGATCTTAACATGTTTTGAGGCCTATCCTAAAATGAAATTTCCGTTACTGAAAGGCAAGAGAGTCAATATTGTTCCACCAGTGACTTGTGAGAGTGCAAGAGGACTATGCAGGGCACGCTGATGGTCTTCCAGTGAAGCAACTTGGCACTGGGACAGACACACAACAGGAGGAGACTGAAAGACGGGAGACCATGCCTTTTTCTACATCTTCACGCTGAATGCGAGGAAAGGCAAGAACTTCTCCCTGTCTGCCACAACAGGGACCTAAATTTAGTGACCCAGGAGTTCTTCTCACCTCGGTGCTTTCTGTTTGCCTCTGACATGCAAAATCATGACGGCCCTCAGAGGCTGTAAAAATACTTCCCTTAATCCATTAATAAACTCTGTTTAGTGCCCACAATACAGGGTCTTAAATGGTCTGCACTGCTGAGATTTTTCAGAAGGATGCTGTGCTCTGGGCTCAGTCAACAAAAGAGTCAAAGGTCATTTATTTGTGCAGACCCTTATCATTGCAGGATTGAGTAACAGGTAAGAGCTTCCTTGAGCCAGAGGTATTTTTACAAACAGAAACATACCTACCCAGTGGTCACATTTTGTCTAAGAACTGGGTTTGCTCTCTTTGTATGAGATAATGAGACTCTAGCAAGTGCCACAAAGGTGTAGAGGGGAGAGAGGGACCAAGAAAATTATATTGCTTTTTAAAGCGAGACTATAAGTGGGAAAGATGGATATCAGGCACCTCATTGCTTACAATGCCTGCCTTTGAAACAAGAGTGCAATGGAAATCTAGAGGTCAGTAACACTAAGTCAAGAATGGCCTCTTAGGAAAGCTGCTCAAACTCAAATCTATTGCTGTCATAAGCCAACCAATGTAACAAATCCTATTTTGCTAGGGATATTCTATATTAGAGAACTTTATTTTCCTAGGAAAGCCATGTTGGAAATAAGAACCAGACGAATAAACAACGTTTTCATGGCCCAGTAAGTGTACATTTTGCTGTACCGAACAAAGACCAAACAAAACTCACCTTTACTTAAAGATAGTGCCTTTTTTTTGTCTTGGTAGTGGCCTTTACATATATGCCCTTCTCTACTAACAGACTAATCCATCTGTTCCCTTTGTTTCATTCAGCAAAGATAATAAGTATTCTTGATCCCTATATTTGAAGAGCCCTTAGGAAAACATGACTTGAAGGAGAAATAAAAAGCTGTAGCAAAGGACTCCATTCCTAGGTAATTTCTTATAAATCCTGCTCTCAGTTTATTACCCTGACAAAGAGTCTCTCAGTTGCAGAGCAGAGCCCTACCTCCCGCAGGGGATATACTGAGGATTATCTACCCTGAAATGAAAGTCTGTTGACCTAGGGAAAACATTTCACTAAATAACAGCAGTTGTGAATTGAAGGGACCTGTGGGGTATTAGACACGGTTTAAAAGCAATTTAAATGGGGTAAGGAAAATATGTGGAAATAGTTTCAGGCAGGAAAGCTAGAAAAAGTATGTAAATGAATACATTTGTGGGACGGGCAGAAGTTCTGCGAAAGAAAAATGCACTTTCTTTTGTGAAAAGGTGCCAGTGCCCTCTGAAATGGCAACTGCGGAGGTACTCCTGCCTGAGCAGAGTCCCAAAGGACTGAAGGGAGCTGCCATGCAGCAGGAGGTGACCCGGCCCCACCACATCTCCTGCTCCCTGGTGGGACTCACCCCTCACACCAGGAACTCTGCATTTTAGATTCTCCCCTTGCCACCTACCCTGGGTCAGCCCTGACTTCACCAAGGCCTTCCATGTTTTTAAGGAAATTATGAAGCTACCAAAGCTTGAGCTATACCAAATTAAAACTAGAGGAAGGAAAAAACATGAAAACTACTAGTCCTGAGCCTGTCCTCCCATCCCACCATTCTCTGGAAATTCAGACCCACTGCCAACCTCAGCAAGCAACTTAAGCATCCCGGCACCGTGACACTCTTCCTTTGGTACCCTAACATTAAGCCTAGGCAACACAAAGCATGTAGGTGCTGGCATCCTGCGTGGCCTCTAGACCACAGGAATGAAAGCATTTTTGCTGTTCTGAGGAGAGTTGTGGAAATCCAGTTGCCCTGTTGCCCTGTGTTGCAGGAGTAATCTTGTCCTAGATTAGAATGGCCCCACGTGTCCGAGGGAGCTCCAAGCCTTGTCTTGAAGTTGCCCCTGTGTTTTCTACGAGCTTTACACATGCACATCCCCAAAAATGCACAGGTGCTCTGCAGAGGTGAAGAAACTCATGCCTGATTGATGAGGTGAAAGCCCAACCTGGCAGCTTTCATTAACCCACCAGAGTATGCTGGTTAATTATTCTCAGAGTAAAGAAGTTTCTTAAGGGTGTCATCGCAGGGATAAAAATGTCAGTGGATCTACCAGATACAGTCTCCATACTCTTAAAGTCATTTAAAAAAAATCCTGTATATATAAAACAAAAGGTGACGTGGTGATGTGAAACACCTTATTGGACTGGGAAATGTGTCTGACAGGGAAATTTTGCAGTTGTTGAATGACCTTCTGAGGAAATGATGAAATAGGCATGCAAACTCATGCAAAATTAGGGTGGAGAAAAGGACCTTGAGTCTTGTCCTCAAACCCAGCACTCACCAGGACATAGCTGTAACTGGCAATTTAAGTTACATCAGTGGCAAAGGTTTTCAGAAGTGACTAGTGGCATTCACATTCCTCAGATTTTGGGGCATTTCCTTCAGAGGACCCCTTTTATTGACCTTCTTTTATTTTTCCAAGCAATGCTGAGTAGCACTTGTGAGAAACAAACCCTTATGTATGTTAGATGTTGGATACCAAAGGTTCAACAATAGTTGCCAGGCCTTGACCAGAGCTTTCGTTAAATTTATATGTCTGCATGGAAAAGGGAAAGGGAAAGGGAAAGGGAAAGGGAAAGGGAAAGGGAAAGGGAAAGGGAAAGGGAAAGGGAAAGGGAAAGGGAAAGGGAAAGGGAAAGGGAAAGGGAAAGGGAAAGGGAAAGGGAAAGGGAAAGGGAAAGGGAAAGGGAAAGGGAAAGGGAAAGGGAAAGGGAAATGATGGTTACATCTCCCTGGCTTGTCCAGTCCAAGGACATATTATTGCTCCCTCAGTTGTATGCACAACAGTTTGCATGCCCACCAAATGCCCTGGGTTAAGAGGAACGCATATAAATATCTCTTGGAGAATTGTGCATTTTTGGCAAGGAGGGTTTAGGTGATGCAGTGTGATGCCTGCCCAACAAGCCCCTGTTGCTGCCGAGCCCTGTGTTTTTGAGTGGTGGGGCAAGAAGGGTGGGAAGGAGCAGACCCTGAGCCCTGGGTGCTCCTCCAGCCCTGCCTTCTCCCAGCTGCTCCTTGCTGTCGCTGCTGCACATCCTTCCACCCGGGATGATTCGCATGACTCAGCTAGAGATGAGTAGGAAAATGAATTTCATCATTTTGATCCAGTTAAAAATATTCTGTCTGGTGCTTTCTCTCTGTCTCCATCCTACCCCATACTTTTTTTTTTCTTTTAGAGAAATATTAGCATGTATTTAGGAAGGTGAATTGTCCCCTGAGTTAAATTAACACCTGATCAGATGTGCTAATTGCACTTTGCAAGCAGAAACAATTGAAAATAAGCTTTTAGGGCCCTGGCAAGCAGGCATGAAAATTGAGGCCATCCCAAAGAAAGCGGAGTCTTTTAAGACAGCTGTCTACAATATTTTTCAGTGATAAAAGTCAGATCATTTCATACCGAAAACACAGAACAGATGGATAGTCTTTTCTAAATAAGTGTGTCAGGCAGCTCTTTTGGCCCGTGCTCTCAATTTCCAGATATGACAAAATACTACTTGAAGAGAGAATGCGATCCATATGTTTGTCTCCAGGATTTGCACATGTATTTCTTACAGCCTGTATAATCTCAGTGAGCACTTCTCTGAGGAACAACTCTGGCTGATTCTTAAATCAGGAGCGGAATTAGTATGGTGGGCTTTTTAAGCCTAAGCAGACAGTGATTTAGACCAAAAGTGGCCGTGCTAATTATCATTTGGATGGTAGAGTTGGCTTGCTGGCTCTAGAGACCCTGGAACTGCCGCTGCTATCTGAAGATATTGGATGAAACTGTTAGGATGCTACAACGCTCAGTTTCTAGCAGAACTAAATGTCTGCCTGCATTTAGAGAAAGAAATCAGATGGTTTTAAGCTAACTAGCTGTGGCTTTCAGAGAAGAAGGTTATCAAAGCGGCTTATAGCTTTCGAAGTAGAGACTCCTTTGAAGATGCAGCACATGGGAAGAAGATGGCACCATGTGTTTAGGGGGTACATGACACCACTGGGGACAGCAGAGACCTCTCGCAGATGGGAGAGCTGAAGGCTGCTGGTCCCCAAAGCCAATGGGTCCAGGAGTGATAGTCATCTGGGAAAGAGGGCAGGGGCTCTCAGTTGCTGCTTCTATTTTTGTTTGTGGTCACTTGGGCAACCATAAATCGGGCATGTTAGCATTGCCAATGCTGCCATCTTTCTCTTAACATCACCTTTGTGCCTATCATGGCAGGGGGGTTGGACTAGATCATCTTTAAGGCCCCTTCCAACCTGAGCCATTCTTTGATTGTATAATTCTATCACTACCACCTTGTGCCCCCGTTTCCACCACGAACAGCCAGTGCCTCCCTTTTATGAAAGCAGGCAGCTACCACGGTCTTGTTCTCCAGCCGGGAAGCAAGCAGCCTCCTTGCTGACACCAGGCACCATGCAGATGAGCTGCAGACACTCTTTGTGCCATCCCTAAGCAGTCTGTCTATGTGATGGGATTGATGCTTAAGCATTTTTTTAGTCATCCTTTCTCCTAATTTGCTTGCTTCAGTAATTAGCCAAATTATGTTAGTACTTCTCCCCCTCCAAATAATCTTCACCTTTGTGCAGGAAGCATGCTAATTTGCCAGAAAGCTACATGGCATTTGCATGTTTTTCCATCTAATTTGGCAGCAGCGATGCTTAAAGCAGGTGCGATGCTAATAAGGCAACTCGAGCAATCAGCCCAGGTAGAGATTTGCGGATTGCACAAGAATTTGTTTGGAGAGACTTTCCATCTCCGTGCTCAGTGCTAATTTTAGTTGGGAGAGGGGGGCAGGGAGGGAAGCTGAGCAGATAAGCCTGGCTGGTAGGACGGCCACGGCGCTGGGTTTTTCTGTGAGCCTTTGAACAGAGGTGTACCTGTGGGGTACCAGGGGCTTCGCCCTGCTACGCGGTGGCTGATGCTGCAGTAACACCCCCCAGGTGTTAGGGCTCAGGGTTTTGTGGGGGAGGGATTTGTCTCAGGACATGGGCATGAATTTTGGAGGCAGTCCTCTTGCGTGGATCTGGATATCCCTAACTGTAGATAATGGTGGTAGCCTCTGACTCAGGCCCAAGCTACCCAGATGACTTCTGTTATGATAATATGAGTAAAGCAGACCAAAGCCCTGGACTCAGACCCCACCTCACACTGCAGTGGTTATTAGCACTGTACAACAGACATTAGCAGAGAAAAACTGGGAAATCTATTGCTGTCAGACACCCACCAGGGAAATACAGCTGGCATCAAACCCTTTTTGTGCTGGACCAGCCAGGTGGGGAGAGGCAAGGAGTGGCTCCTCGCCGGGCAGCCCTCGGGGCGATGCTCAGCCACCGCCCTCCTGCAGGTGCTCCGACCGCTCCTAGCTCTGTCCCGAGGTTAAATCAGACCTGACTTAAATTTCCTTCCACTGCAAGCGTTTCCTTGAGTTAATCGTCTCTCAACAATAGATAATCAAAACACTTGCCTGTATTTTATTTTTAAATAAACCAGGTGAGGGTCAAAAGCAGATAGAAAACAGACTGATTAATGACAGAGGTTGCTGTTTTGGATTCTTAACTTTCAGCAGATGGAAAAGCAATTAATTTTAGGTCTGATTATGTTGTTTTGATTTATTCTTCACGGGAATCCTTATAAAGACTTCCAGTGAGTCGTGGCCCCCCTTAACAGTGCAGATGGAAAGGAGGCCACAGCGCAGCTTTCTGCAGGGGGGGCAGCATGCTTCCCTGGGGAGGACGAGAGAGGATGAGATGTGTCAGCTAGCTGAAGTAAAGCAGGAACCCTCATTAGTTTGAAATACCTTCTTTAAACTAGCAAGAGGATCCAGCGTAGGGACACCAATAAAAACACTCTCTCTCCCTCAAGGAAGCCAAATCCCCAAGACCTTGTACTCTTGCCTCCAGCCAGGCAAAACCTCTTCCCACATTTCCTTGGAAGGTTTGCCTTAGCAGAGCGTAGGCAGAAGCTGTGCAAGAGCCCTGGGAATGGGGCACTGGCCCTGCTTCAGGAGCACGCAGGTGCCCTTGAGAGATGCCCGCAGAGGAGGGTGGCCTGTTCTGGGCTTCACATGGGGAGTGGGATTTGAACAGGAGCCACCAGCTGGGAGAGAGGGGTGAGAACGTGAGAAACCCAGCCCTGCAGCCCCCCAGGTGAGTGCAGCAGGAGGGCAGGAGGTGCTCCAGGCAGGCAGCAGCAGTTCCCCTGCGGCCTGTGCAGGGAGAGGCCCCCGGTGGAGCAGGCTGTCCCCCTGCAGCCCATGGGTCCCACACGGAGCAGATCTCCACGCTGCAGCCCGTGGAGGAGCCCACGTGGAGCAGGTGGATGTGGCCTGGAGGAGGCTGCGGCCCATGGAGAGCCCCCGCAGGAGCAGGCCCCGGGCCGGAGCTGCAGCCCGTGGAGAGGAGCCCACGCAGGAGCAGGGGGTCTGGGGGGAGCTGCCGCCCGCCCGTGGGGGACCCGTGCTGGAGCAGTTTGCTCCTGGGGGATGGATGGACCCCGTGGTACGGAGCCGTGTGGGAGCAGTGCTGGAAGAGCTGCTGCCTGTGGGCAGCCCCCGCAGGCTCAGTTCGGGAAGGACGGCATCCCGTGGGAGGGACCCCGCGTGGAGCAGGGGCAGAGAGGGACCGTGAGGGAGCGGCGGAGACAAAATGCTATAGACTGACCACAGACCCCATTCCCCAATTCCCCTGTGCCGCTCAGGGGGAGGAGGTGGATGGTGGCAGATGGGGGAGAAGTGTTTTTAGTTTGCTTTTACTCTCATCTGCTAGTGATAGGCAATAAATTATATTAATCTCCCTAATGCTGAGTCTGTTTTGCCCGTCACGATAACTGGTGAATGATTTCACTGTCCTTATCTCAACCCTTGAGCCTTTTCCATAGGATGTTCTCCCCCTTTTCCTTTGAGAAGGGGGAAGAAGACAGTGGTTGCGGTGGAGCTCAGCTGCCTAGCGGGGTAAAACCACCACAGCAAGCTTAGCTGAGCCAACCTTGCCCCTGTCCCCGCAGGGATCTCCAGACACTCCCGCATGACATCTGCACACACGAACACCTGCACCGAGTGACCTGCCTCAAGCACCAAATGACAACGGTGTGGCTGGCTTAGCCCCATCCCACAGCCCTTCCCATGCAAGGAGGAGGCATCGGCCATGTGGCCATACCCACAGACCCCAGTGGTGCCAGTCGTGTGTGATCTGGGGAAGGAGCAGCCAGCGGGGTGGCCCCTGGGGACCTGCACCCTCTCCATGATTAATGGTGGACCAAGAAGTTCTGCCTGCTCCCAGCTTTCTGTTGCTGCTCACACAAGCTAGGTGGATGGTCCCCAGCCAGGGTCAGCGCTGTTTTTCTCCTGAAAAAAAGCACGCACTCTTGGGTAAGTTGTCACAGATTCACAGCACAGGAATTAGGGGCATTTTTTAGCGCGAACACAATGTTATCTCATTACATGTGCTCTCAGGGCACCGTAGCGTGAGGAAAGCAATGAAAACATCTCTCGCCTTAGGGCAAGGCGATTTTCTAACTGGGACAAGAAGAGTTGTCCTGGGCCAGAGCCAGGCAGAACGGACTGCTGGCCAAGGGAGAAGCTTTAGTCCTCTAAAGTCTCTCCAAAATCCCATTGGCAAAGCTGAGTTACACCACTGAGAAATAAACATCCTCATTTTAAGATGAACTGCAGTGACCAAAGCTGTACAAAACATGGGCAATGGGCACTGGGATTTGGCACGCCTCCCTTACTTTTCACTTTGTCTCAGTCAGAAACATTTATGGACCTTTTGCCTGGCTTGACCTAAAGCAATATTGCTTTCCTAAGAGGCTGAGAGGTTTCTTAAACTTGGCCCAGACTCACGTGATTCTGATCGCAGGCTTACTTAACCTTTATGAGCTAACCCTTTTGTGAGGCTAAAGCAACTCCAGGGTTTGTAACTGGACCTGAAAGGAGGGTACTCTTGCAGAGCATGGCTCAAAACCAAAATGAAAGCCCCAACCTGTCCAGTGTAGGACTCACGTCAAGACCTAAGGCTGCACTGTGCACACATGCTAAATAAAATCTTGCCAGTGATAAAGCTACAATGCTGATAAATGACCTGTGTTGCTTTGAAAAATGAATATATATTACTCTTCTAGAGTATAACACAGGAATATGTCTTTTCCTATCAGTGAAAAGCATCCTACTGTTTATTTTAGTTGGCAGACTTGCTGCTAGAAAGGAAATGAGAATATTATCTCTAATGAGTCTTCTCGTAATGGTAATTTTCTAAAAGAGGTACCAATTCTAGGTTTGTGTCAATAGTCCCTCATCTGCAAGCCACGAAATAAACCTCCCAAGCCTATTACGGTATGCAGCCTCACTTCTCCACAGCCACTGTGATAATGTCTTGATACAGCAGCAATTCCTATTTTATTAGTGATACAGATTCTTCCCGTGTGTGCACAAACACATCTAAACCCAGATTGTGCCTCCGGTCTCCTCTAAACCAGTCTAACTCACATTTCTTTTTCCCATTCATCTGTTGATTTTTATTCCCACTTATCTGTTCTTTGCCACTTTCTGGCTGCTCATCATTCAAAATACTGCCCTGTAGGGATGGCATCATGCCTCACTTCTTTGGAGGTTCTTCATTTTAAGCGATTTGACCCGTGCCTGCCAAAGCCATTCGAGGGAATTAAGGCAATGTCTCAGGAGGTCTCTCTGGCATCCATGGGAGACACAAAGCCACCATGTTCCTCATCACATCTGCAAGTGGCCAAAGAGCCCACCTGCCTCCTGGATCTCAGTAGTCGTTGGTTGAATGAAACCCTAATCAAAACGGCTTTACAGGATCAAGATCCATCTCTTTTTAAGCCTGTTTCCAGGTGTGACTGAGATGTGTCAAAAGTCTTTGATCCAATGCATGCCTTTGCACCATGTGGCAGGTGATGCAAACAGGCAAGAATTAGGTCTGCACATACCAATTCCACTGCTTTGAGTTCAAGTTTGGCAAGAATTTTGCAAAACCGTCTTTCTGCTTGACATTTGCACAAAAAGGTTGCTTTGAACTGAATGTCTAATTGGCTCAGCTGGTCTAGATTTGATCATTTTGGGTCATATTTCTCTGTTTCAAAAGTGCAAGTGAAAAAATAAAGAAATGTCTGGGGAGTATTGAGAAACTTGGAGGTCCCCATTTGGAGAATGCTGTTGAAAATACAGTGACATGGATAATGATGACAAAGGTGTGCAGCTGAATAGGGCAGGATTTTAATAGACCACTAAAATAGAAACTTCAGCCATGGAGCACATACTGAGTTTATATGACACTGGCTTGTTTTTCCCAATGTGTAAAGACCCCAGCAATCTATCAAGAAGACAAAAGCATCTGAAGCCTTTGCAGAATGCCTTTCAGCAGGACTTTGAAGTACTCCTGGTCAAGGACACACTGGTTAACTATACCCACAGGGAGCAATTATTCCTTGTGCGTTGACATTAACAGCAAGCCCAGGAGATATTTGGAGTTGTCCTGTGGTGGCAGGATCCAGAGCTCACTTCAAGAGCACAAACACTTCCCATCCTTACCTGAATAAAACTCTTCATGGACAAGAGGTCCCAGTCATGTGTTCAGCTGCTTTGGCCTTTGCTTCCAACCTGCTGTTTGCTTCCCTGAAGGCTACTTTGGTCAGTACAGTGCAGTCTCCTACATTTCCCCTTCTTCTCCAACTTGGGAGACTGTGGGTTTGTGGCCATCACTCAGAAAGTCTTGAACAAGCCTCTGACCAAAGAAGGAAGGTGTCTTTCCTATGGAAATACGTGCTTTAAACCATCTGGGAAAAGGAGATCCAAGATGA
Organism: Anser cygnoides; assembly: GCF_040182565.1. Lineage (NCBI taxonomy): Eukaryota > Metazoa > Chordata > Aves > Anseriformes > Anatidae > Anser > Anser cygnoides. The sequence goes on along the minus strand of NC_089873.1, from coordinate 117,998,912 downwards.
AATTGAAAACCCGGAGTCAGGTTCTCTTTAATGATGAGAATTACAGACGAAGGGACTGCAGAGTGCTTCCACACCAGCGCCAGTGTTTTAGATCCACGTTTGCAAACTTTGCACTGACGTAAATGAGATGCACGTCAAAATGCAGCAATGAATTTCTTGCGCTTCATCATAAGCCTATAAAATGAGCGAGCCAAAACTGAAGGTTTGGGGAGGTTCACAGATCTTTCAGTCAAACCGGGGCCAAGTCTCCAGCAAACCTGAGCCAATGTCTTTCACTTGGAAAGCACAAGGTAACCTTAGACTGTGATTAAAGCGAGAAACACAGAGGACTTACGACTCTAAATGCACTCATTTACTCTGAGACCATTTCAAGACCAGAACAATGTGTCCAACCCCATTTCCAAGTCCAGATTTGTTTCTCCATGGTAGGAAATAATGCTCAAAAAAAAAAAAAAAGTATATATATTTCTGTATTTCTGTTACAGCTTTCTCCACCACCACAGGGGCTCCATATGAGGCTGTGCTTGGGCATACCTTCCAGCTGAGCTCCAGCTGATGCTGTGAAGAGGGAGAGCCCAGCTCTCACTCACTTGGCAGGAAGGGATCAAGGGGCACAGATGAAAAACAAAGTACGCTCTAGCCTCGTCCTCCAGCACGTCTTCTGAACTTGGTTCTTCCTCAGCGCCAGGTAGGTGTTTTGGATCAGATTCAGCTGCTGAGATGTAGATGTCTGCAACGCAAATATCTTTGCCTGAGCGTGCCTCCTAGGCAATGGATGTAGCCCATTCTGGCAGCGATACCTCTCTTTCTGATGGAGATGGCTTATATGAAGAGTGCCCATTAAGTGGCTATTTGTCTCCATTGTGAGCTTAGACTGAGACGTCTACTCTGTAGACCTCAGAAGTTAGGTGAGCTGAATCCTATCCCTACATCCCAGCAAAGAGCAAGCAAAGGGACTGGAAAATACATGGGTCGTGGGGCTCACCGTTCACAAACTGACACCAAGCCCTTTCTTAGCTGTGCATTGCACTTCTTGTTCCAGCTGCCCCACAGTTCTCAGAGACTTCCAAAACACATGAGCAACCCAAGAGCAGGTTTCCCAGGGTTTGTCCTCTGCAGATTTCTCCCTGCATGTTCATCTCACTAACATCCTTCTCCTGCCAAGCTGCTGGGATGCTGGCAAGACCCCGGAGCTCGCCTGCCGTCACCGTGCAGCGTAGCAGTTTGTGTCCTTTGATCTTGTGCCCTAGAGATCCAAGTTGGCTTCAAGGGTGGTCAGGAAGTGCTTTGTGGTCCACGGTTCAGTGAGGCAAGGGGAAAAAATACTCTGTGAACCCTGCTGGGCAGGATGGGCTTTTATGTGGTGGCTCATAACAGCAGGGGACTGGACGGGGTGACCCTTGTGGTCACATCCCTGCCCTGTTCCTAAGGGCAGCGGTAGGACAGGTCTCCAGCTTCACAGCCGCTGCTTTACCTGCCCAATCTTCTGCATTTTGCCCGTGGCTTTGACTCTTATAGGACAAGAGCCAGCAATCTCACGTTACTGCCGGCCTCCTAAATGCAGAGGGGAGCATTGTTGCCAAGCAAGAGCAAACTGCACGCAGGGTAAATGTACAACCAGGGTCCATCAGGAGAGCTGAAAGCCAGCCAGGGTCGGTGGCAGCCAGCGAGCTTGCGGGCGCGGGAAGGACATTGCTTGGAAGTGTTACAGAAGACCTTGATGACTCCAGACATCTCTGGTGCGTGCGTGCGCAATGGTTACCTCAGTAACAGGTGTTAAAAGTCCCAGGAATAAGCTTTGCCGCCCTCCCTCTCCCCGCCAGGCCCTATTCACGGCACGCTGACAATAAATAACCCCCTCATCATGCACCATGGGCACACCACGTACCCAGGCAGGGCCGTCGTTTGGAAAGGAGGGCTATTTTCGGCTGCAGCTAAAGCGGGGAAGCTCCGACTGGGGGCCCTGGCATTTGGCAAGGCTTAGCGGGATCTGTTTGTGCCTGCCGGGTCCCGCAGTCCTCCCGGCACGGCGGTGTCACTGTACCCGCACGGACTGGGGTAAAGAGATCGCCTGATTCGTGTCAGCAGCTCGGTGCTGGCGAAGGTGCGCTCGTTGCTCTCTCCTCAGCTGAAAAACAATACGGCTTTGTCACCCCTTAGCAGTCAGCGGGGACGTGTCCTGAGAACCAGCCGAGCCCAGCCACTCGGGGAGGGGAAAGAAGGGGGAGGAAACAACTGCTTATTGTCTTGACGGAGAGATGCTGTCTCAGACACGAGGAAAAGGAAGAGCCAGGTGTCTTGTATGGCTACCGACCAACAGAAAGTACAACTGCATGAAGACAGGCTCACCAAAAGGTCACCAGACCGCTCTGTTTTTGGTAAGAGGGACGTGTTTCTTGGCTTCCTGTTGCAACCTGGACGTATTTGTTCGAGATTAGAAGCTTTAATAAACAGCACTGCCTGCAGGGCTATTTTCTTGCCTTGATTCAGCTGGAACTAACACGAGGCCAGTTGCTGTTCAGTGCCCTCCTATTTCCCTTGGCTCCCATACACCTCCACCCCATACGTTTCTGGAGGGAAGGCTTTCCACTTTCCAGACAGACAGTGTCCCGCCACTGCTCTGCAATGCTGTGCCTGGCAGCTCCCACCACGTAGTCCCACCACGGGCGCAGCCATAACCCACAGGGCATGCACAGGCAGACGGAGCCCTGGCAGCACTCGGGGGCAGAGATGCCCTGGGGAAAATGGGAAATTGTGGCTGGGCAGGGCTCTGCAGATACATGGCTAAAGCTTAGCCTTGCCTCCCGCACCTGGGAGTGCCTGATGGGTGACCTGATGTCATATCTGGGGACAATCCGGGCCCTGTGAGCGCACGAGCAGCACCGGGGTTTGGCATCTTTCTTCTCCCGGCAGGGCTGGAAAGGGGACCCTCCATACTCTGAAAGCAACATGCATAAACAGAGAACCACAACAGACTGTAGTCTGCACCCACGAGGCAGCGGCGCTCCAGCCTGGCACCTGAAGGAAACTGAAGGAAGCACTGAAGGAACAAGTCCTTCCCTTGGGGAAAGCAGGGGTTTTCCACTCGGGCACAACCTTGTCTTCTGCCCTGGGACCTCTTCTTCACTGCTGGGGATAGTTTGGGCTTTCCCTGAGGACTCTCTGAATTTCCAGCTAGAGGGACTTTGTCCAAGAGATTTGTCTCCCCACCAGGACTTGTCAGCAGTCCTGTCCCCGCCATGTGAGTAGGTGCTACCCCGACTTTTCCCCAGGGCACCCACCTACCAGGTCCAAAATACCACGAAACCCATCCTCCAGGCACAGAGTTTCACCAGTCCTCCTGGGGCTGCCATCTAATGGAGGGGGACGCTTGGGCTCATCACCACTCTCAGGACAGAAAGAGAGCAGGGCACCTGCCCCCCTCCCAGGGGTGCCACACATGAGGGGACAGAAAACGACCCAAATGATGGCTGGCCCAGGTGTGCCTGGCTTATTGTTAATTTAATCTGGCACATTTAATTTAATCTGACTCTGGCCATCCAGGGATCTCACAGCCACCTGGGCTCCTGGGTTGCTCTGCCCAGCACTTCCAGGCTGAAAGCAGACCCAGGATCTGTGTATTGTGCATCAACAGAGCACTTTTTAATTAAAAAAAAAAAAGGGGGGGTAATGTCTAACCCACCGTAACAACCCTGGTCAAGGCTCATCTCTCAAAGCCCTCAGTGACTTGTAGATTAGCTTCTGTGCCCAAAAGCTCCTCCAATTTTTCCAGCTCTGCGAGTGGACATAATGAAAAATATTACCTCTGTCTACAAACCTTTGACCTGGCTGTGTCCTGAGACATTGCAGCTACAGCAAAATATGCTGGAGGCCTCATTGTCTGGTTCTTTTCCAAGGTAAAGAAAGCACTTCACCTCAGATGCTTGAGAGACATGAGTTTGCATCTGATTCTCTGGGGGACTTTATTCTGCGGTGCAAACAGGCAGTGAGTGTCTCCTCTGTGCCCCGAGCAGTGTGAGGGGTATGTGGCAGAGCACAGGGAGAGGGTTTTCCAACATGGTTTTCCAACATGGTTCTCCAACAGGCTGACGGCCTCTCTCCAGAGCATCTGTGCATGCAAACCCTTCCTGCAGCAGCTGGCAGTGCAAGGCCTGTGGAAAAGAAACCACAAGCTCTATGGCTATGCATTTTTCTTTCCATTTATGCCCTCCGTCTTACTCCAAAATTTACAGGTAAAACACTGTCAGGCTCTGTTTTCTTGTTTTGTTTTCTTTTGTTTTGTTTTCTTTTGTTTTGTTTTTCATCTCTTGACTGAATCAATGCATTTTCAGCTGCTCAGCTAACAGCCCAAATGTGCCAGCCGCACGGCTAGGCTGCCTTCTGCAATTAACCAGGCATGAATCTGAACGAGAAGCTTAAATTAACAGTGCCGACCCCACCACCAGCACACTCCAAGCATCAGCTCCAGGGAGGGAGAGCAGGGCCGTACAGATGCAAACCGATCCCACGCTGATTTCTGCTGCACGCAGTTGGAGAGCACTTATGATTATTTCTAGGGCAGCTTCTGCACTTTTATCTTATTGAACCAGATGAAAATGCATACTGCCTCTAGGTTTTGTTTGGTCTTTTTTTTTTTTTTTTTCCCTTTTTTTTTTCCCTTCAAGTTTGTGTTACTGAACCAGAAATGAGTCAACCTGTGGGTATTACTTTAGCTGGAGACTTTGTTTCAGAGCTATCTGTCTGACCCCGAGGAGGTGCAGGAGGGCTGCTCCTTCCTAGGAAGATGGAAATCGATCTTGCAGCCAGCTGCACTGGTTCGCCCACTGGCACCATTGCTTATTTGGGTTCTCTGTACAGGCCAGTCTGTACCTCTCTTACCCTGTGCTCCCTTCCGTGATGAGTTAAAATGACGGGGCATTGCTGGTGCCAGGACGAGCAAAGCCAGGCTGGGAGGCTTACCCCAGGGTGTCACCTCTGGTGTCTGCTCCTGGAGGAGCTCCTGCCTAGCAAAAATCCTCAACAATCACTTTTCTTTACAAAATCCTTTTGCAGACTCCACCGAGCCCCTCTGCCACCACTAACGAAGCTCCTTGTGTTCCGTTTTCTCCACGCTGACGTGACAGGGCGTGTGTTTTGCATTACGGCCAGGTGGGACCTTCAGCTGCCACGCTGAAAATCAGTGAGAAGCAGAAGTCAGCGGGCAAAGCCAAAATGCCATGGATCCGAGTGAGCCAGTGGTGCCCCCGGTTTCAGTCACACAGAGCTGTATATTCTGGCATCGTGGACCTCACAGGCAAAATGCTGCCACTTCCAGATATTGAAACAGGGCCACGCATAGCTTTCCTCACCCCTAAGGACCACTGAGGCACATAAATTTAAGTCAAGCATTCTGTGTTACTATTTTGTGGGCTGTTTGGAAGTAGTTCATAAATTATCAGAGAAGAAAGGTCAGGCTGCTAATGAACGCTTCGGAAAGCCAGCATCGTGGAGAAGGGTTTGACATGCTTTGTTTGCAGCGGGAGAGGGTTCAGCATGCACATCCTCTGTAACACCCAAGGAGCCTCAGAGCAAAACCAGCAGAGACAAAGAGAGGCGGCCCGAATACTTCTCCTTAAGTAAAAACAAACAACAAAAAAAAGCAGGAAATTAAAACCCAGACCTTCCTCAGGCAGTGCTGAAAACTATTAAGCAGGCTTCTCTCAGAGGTCCTCACAGCTCACCTCGGAGTACTGCTGGCGGCGCCCGGTGGGTTTATCTCAAGATATACACCAGCAGAGCCAAATCCCCTGCCAGACCTCAGCCGGGTGTTCCCCAGAGGAACAAAAGGGTCCAGAGCCTCCTGCTCGGGAATGGCCTGCATGTGGGGAGGGCAAATCACCCTTTTTATTGCAGAATCACTGGATGGGTGAGCTGGGAAGGGAGCTCTGGGGTCGCCTGCTCCAACGCCTGCTCAAGGGATGTCAGAGGTGGGAGCAGGATTTGGGTTCCCAGCGACTTTTCCAGGGGTTATTTCCCTGCAGCAGCACGTGGAGTCCTGGGGCAAGGGGCTGGCATCAGCCCCCGTCGAGGGGAAAAGGAGAAAGCGCGGGCAATGGCGCTGCTCAGCTTCCTTCCGAGAGCACCGTCAACGAGAAAAGGAAAAAGAAAACTGAAATAATTGCTGCTGGGAGGCGGGGAGGAAGAGAAACATCTCTGGAGGAATACACAGGAGATGCCCAGAAAAATACCGAGCGTGACCTTTCGGTTTGGTGTTTCCTTCAAAGCAGAGAAGAGCGATTAAATCCCAAAGACATGGGGCTGCTGCCATCTCTTGGCCAACCTCGGGGCTCCTGAGCAAGCAGGCACCCGGAGCTGCCTGATTTCAGAGATCAGAAACGCAGCCATTGCTTGTTCCGGCTGCTTTTTTCTTTCCGAGAGGAGATTGCTGAATATATGAACGTCCTTTGGTACAGCATCTCCGAGCTGAACATTTAAGGCACCAAGGAAACAAAACTGCATGTGTGCAGATATGTCAGAGACGCAAAGTTTTGTGTGCACTGAGTACACGCGTACCCAGGTAACTCTAACTTTACTACACGGATGCCCTTGGTCAGCCAAAGTGTCTACAGAGAACACCCTCAAAGCAAAGCACAGAAATTCCCTTTTTCCCAACAGGAACCCATCTGCCAGCCGGACTCTTGCTCCCCCAGGATGTTCCCTTCCCCACACACGAGAGCATGCTGTCCCCGAGCCCCCCAGGAGGTTGCATGAGGTCCATTGGCAGGTACCAGCTGGTGGCCCTTGGGCCTCTCTACTCCTGTCACTGCTCTTTGGGTAGATCTTCTCTTTGCTCTGCTGTGGTTTGGTAGTGGGAACGGGCACAGCACTGCTCATTTGTGGCTGGATCCCAAAGAGCCCCTGTGCTAAATCCCCCAACACCTACTGCACCGTCCGTTTTCACCCGGCTTGTGCCACACTCTAAGATACACCACGGACACCTGTGCAATGTCCCAACCTCACATTTTTCCACCAAAATGCCACGTAAGCGCCAGCCACCTCACCCCGAGCTAGGACAGGCTGCCCCCCTGCTGTGTGGGCTGGGCACAGACCCTCCTGCATGGCCTGGGGGAAAGCCCCGTGGCTGGGCCGGGGGCTGGGGAAGGAGGCCCCCAGCAGCCACCCGCTCGTCTCACGCCAGCAGGTATTTTTCCAAGCCCGTCCTGGCACGAGGTCACACCGGAGGGACAAAGTCCTGCTTCGGAGGGGGGGGCAGAGCCCCCGTCATCGCAATCTCTCCCCGGCTGCATCTTCCAAATCCACGTGCAGCAATAAGAGGCGGGGGTGTGCTCAGTGTGTCACTGTCACATGCCTTCGAGGGACTACCGGGTTATCTGGAGGTGTTCAGAGCCTCGTGCTGCTGCCAAAGGCGGTAGCACCCGCTCTTGATGATGATGCCAAGGAGATGGGGGCTCGGTTATACGCAACCAAATTTGCTTTTGCTTTGAAGAAATAAGGAAGAAATACTGGTAAACTTCCAGACTACTCTCTCCCAATCTCTGTGTAATTCTGTTTAATTTGCTAATCAATCGGAAATGACGAAATGCCAGAATTATGGTTTTCCGTGCCACCGTCATGGCACCCATCTGCCCGCTAGCCCTGTGCCCGTGTCTTTGGTCTCCCTGGGGCACAGTCCGAAAACTGGGGGCCCAAGGGAGTCCTTTGGTTCTCCGGAGCACAGGAAAGGCTGCCACCGTGTGGGGACACGGCTCTGCTGGGAAATTGCTCACTGAATCTTGGGGTGTCCCTCTGCCAGCAGCACGGTGGGAAAAGCCCAAAGAAAATGGAAAACCTGGGGGCAGGAGGGGGAAACACGGCACCCGCTGACCTCCTGAGCACTTACGCCAGGTGCTGGTGCCCCTGTGTCACTGCCACCACCGTGGTGTCATCGGGGCCCCGTGGGAGCAAGGGGAGTGGCCCCAAGGCCCCCTTTCTGAAGCATCCCCCGGGACCCTTGGGGTAATGCTGCAGTGATTTCTGTGGAGGGGAAGACAAAGTTCTCTCTGCTCTGCCCTGCTGCAGGCAAACAAGGTTAGGTGATAAAAACGCAGCACAACAGGGACGGAAATTCACCCCGAGTGGCAAGCCCTGAATACAGGGCCGCCCTACCCCAGGCTGCTCGGACACTGCAAGGTGCCATCAGCACCCGGTGGGCAGGGTCCCTCGCTGCCTTTCAGCCCGTGGCCAAGCCGTCTGAGTTTCTAGAAGATAGCTGGGAAGGCAGGTGGTGTATAAAGCTGCCTCTCTGGCCGTGCCGCCTACAGAGCGATGGCAGCCCTCCTGCACGTGTGCTGCCCAGGGGCTGGGGGCTCTGGGGCTGGGGACAGCCAGGGGAGCCTCTGGGGACACGTCCCCCCCCTGCACAATACACCCGGCGTGTCCTCGTGCACAGGCTTTTAGCAGCCTCTCGTGTTTTTAATTAGCTAATGGATTGCCAAGGGATTTGAAATAAGCTGTTCTCAAAGCAGCGAGAGTCAGGCCTGCCTTCCCCAGGACTTGCCCCAAAAGGGTTGAAGCACGGGAGCCACCACCAGAGCTGCTGCCTCTCTGCATGGCCCCCAGCTTGCCCCAGTCCTGCCCTCATTTCCCGCTGACAAGACTTCAACTTTCAGCCAAATGGGCAGAAAAAGGGGCCCTGAAATATCTGAAATCCCATTTCCTGGGACTGACAGACACACCTGCTGCTCAGACACCTGCAGGTAATGTCTTCGCACAGACCCGCTTCCTCCGGGATATCAGGCTTGAAATATGTTTCCTCCTTTTTACACCACTGGGAGGTTCAATGCGGGCTAAGTGCTTGTGGCTAGTTTATTTCTCTCCTCCTGGCTCTGCTGGGTGAGGGAGGAGAGATGCCAGCAGCTGACGGGGAGGCACAGAGGCTCCTGCACAGGGATGCCTTGGAGCTCCCAGCGCTGTAGTGACTGCTCCCTCCTGGTACGAAGCCGTCCTTTCCCCAAACACACTCATTCACGCGTTTCCCTGGGAGATGGAAATTCAACAGACTGCACATTTTTTGGTTGAAAGCTTTGGAATTGCCCGATAATTAATCACAGTAAAAATAGGTTAAAAATAGTGTTAGACTCCTGGGGGATGCCTTGCTTTCTAATTAACAGACAACCACCTCCCTCCTCAGGCACGCTCCCTCCCCTCTTGCCCCTTATTCCTGCAGCACATCCCTCCTGAGGAGAGGAGAGGAGAGGAGAGGAGAGGAGAGGAGAGGAGAGGAGAGGAGAGGAGAGGAGAGGAGAGGAGAGGAGAGGAGAGGAGAGGAGAGGAGAGGAGAGGAGAGGAGAGGAGAGGAGAGGAGAGGAGAGGAGAGGAGAGGAGAGGAGAGGAGAGGAGAGGAGAGGAGAGGAGAGGAGAGGAGAGGAGAGGAGAGGAGAGGAGAGGAGAGGAGAGGAGAGGAGAGGAGAGGAGAGGAGAGGAGAGGAGAGGAGAGGAGAGGAGAGGAGAGGAGAGGAGAGGAGAGGAGAGGAGACCATACTCTCCATACCATGAGAAAAACAAACTGCATGTATTTTCTCACCATTTTTTTTTCTTTTTCACAGCTAATCATCCAAAAAGGAGTGGGTTTGCCTTTTTGGCAGAGCAAACACTCTCTCTCCAGCTGTCTTCAACTCCCCCCAAGGGCACGGCCGTGTGCTCCTTCATGTGAAGGAAGTGTTGTTGGTTGTCCTGCCTCGTTTTGCAGGCCGGATACAGGAGCACCCAGAGGTGTGTTGATTGAGATGAACTTGTGTCTGCTCCTGGGGAAGCACTGACCCCCTCTACTTAGGAGCCAAGGAAGCTCCACCTCATGTTGCAGGCCTCAGACTTGAGGATCTCTAGCAAGAAGAAAGCACAAGCTGTTTGTATCTGTGGGGTTAACTATGGGAATACAGGGCTATCACTGATATTATTTATGCTTTCCTTGTATATCACTGTTTTCCATCTGCTTGGAATGCTGTTTGGGTCAAGCATGAGTGCTGAGACCTTCAGTGTTGAGCATCTATGTAGGCTTGGAAGCCATGGCTTCCTTGTTTGGAATTGCACAGAGTAATTAGTACCTATGTTGGTGTTAGTACCTCCATCCAACCATCAAACAGCTTCAGTCATCCTCATCAGATGACACCCTCCACATTGTATCACAAAAATGAGGGCTGCATTGCCTTCTTCACTGACGCAATTAGCTTAAGAAATGGCATGGTGTCGTGTTGTTGATCATTATTTTTTTTTTGATCCTTTTGTTTTGCTTGCATGAAGGATAACAGGAACATGAAAGGAAGGACAAGTCATCATTACAAAATGTGCTTCCAGTGGTGGAAAGTGCATACTCTGAGCCGTGCAAGGCACCACACTAACCCTTATATTTCAAAAGCCTTGGAAAAGAACAAATCAAAACCCCGAAGCCAATTGCATGTTTCCTATATCTCTTTATTGACTGCCAGTGACCGAGTTCTCAGGCTGAGTGCCAGATACCAGTGGATCAGGTGGAGCTACACTAGAAGTACAGCGAGGGCAAGAGCAAGGGTGTGATACACGTAGGCTGGGATGAGCTCGGTGGGATTTGAAGCCTCTGCAGAGTGGTGAGCCCCCTCTCTCCCCGGAGAGCCTATTAAGACGTTGGAAAGACGTGCTTGTCCTAGTGTCAGCTGTCCCTAAGGGAAGTGACGGGCTGGCGGTGTGAACAGACACACTTAAACATCTTGCTGAAATAAAAATATATGCTGCGATCCCCAAACGTAACACGCTATTATTCGTCCTGCGGTTGCAAGAAACCTGTGGTACATTTATCACGCATACACAGTGTCCCAGGAAAGGGGCTTGGCTTGGCCGAGTTGCATTTTTTGGAGTAGCCAGTTTAACTGTGTGGGATAAACAAGTCTCTGGGGCTTTTCCCCTGCTCCAAGCCCCACCCCAAGCATTGGTGCACCAGGAGCCAGCGTTACTTGTGCACTCCCTCCTGCCTGGCGGTGGCTGTGGACCACAGCACGGCACCAAGACCCTTTCAGCAAGCACAACAGCGTGGCAGCACACGCAACCCGTGCCATCCCGACGGCACGGCTCACAGGCTTAAGATTCAAAGCCCACCAGCCACTCACCCAGCCCCTCATTCCACCCAAGGGAAGGAGAAAATAAACAAATGGGGGGGGGGGGGGGGGAATAAAAGAAATAAAACAACAAAACAAACCCCTCTAGGTATTCACTGATATCTACGCAATGGCTCCGGGAGCGAGACCTGCAGCCGGTGGCAGCCTGCGTACCGCAGCGGCCGGCGGGCTTAGGAGGAAGGCGCGGAGGTGGGCTTCTCCTCCCGGGACACGGGGATGGGCCTCTCGCTGTGGGTGGGGTCCATGTTGGAGGGGACCTTGGGGCCTGAGAAGGTCAGCATGCCGTCGCCAGACAGGGAGCAGGTGATGGCAGACTGGTCCACGTTGGCGGGCAGGCGGTACCGGCGGTGAAACTCACGGGAGATGTAGCCGTGGTCATCCTGGAAGGCGGTGGGGGAGAGGAGAAAGCCATGTCAGAAACCCCCAGTGCCCACCCAATCCCACTGCTCCATCAGAGGCGGGTCCGCGTTGACCCTTTGCTTTTTATTCTGTCTTGCAGGTCTGTAGGACCAGGTGTTCCCCCGGGATGCCTCTGAAGCCCCAAGAGCTGAGCAGAGCAGCAGGGTGTAATTTCAAGTCGCATGGGGGCCCCGCCACAGCCTCCGACTTCAAAGGATGCTTGAAGACAAAGCCTGAGGCTCTGTGAGGCGAAGAGCAATGCGTGTATGCATGCCTATTTCCCTAATAGGCAGCGATGCTGTGTCAACCAAAGGATACAGTCCTGCCCGCCCCCCCTTTTTTTTTTGGCCAAAACAGTGAGAAATGTGATTATGTTTTTTTAATTCAACCATGGAAATGGCCGATCTCTTTCTCTGTAGTAACAGCGTCAGAAAAAAATAACTATATTGAAAAATACATGCTGTTTCCAGGCTAGAGCTTTGTCTGGCCAGAAAGTGCATGAGAAGAATTAACCCCCCACTGGTATAATTCACTTTTCAACCCCCACCGTTATTTCCATGACATATGTGTTAAAAGTTTCCAAGCCTGAGGCTCTTGGTTGTTTTTCTTTTGTTCAGTTTGCTTTTCCTTTTCTCTTCCAGATCAGCATACGAAAACTCTGTTTTCACTAATGATTCTGGCTTATGAAAGCTCGGCCATGCTGTGGCAGCACCGGGTAATGCTCATTGTTTTGGTCCGGTGTTAGTAGTGAACAATGCACATTGTCATCTGATGGTTATGGAAGATGATGGTCAAAAACAAACAAAGGAGAACTGGATTAGCTTATTATTGCCAGATATCAGGCTTGGGCTCTATAAGAGCTGGACATGTTAATAATGGCTATCGGTAAGTAACTCCTGATTTTTTTCCCTTCCACTGGGGGATGATGGAAAGAAAGAAAACAGAGCTCGATTCCCCATTTTCTTCACCGTCACAGTTACTTCCACCTACCTGTCTTTCACTGTGCTTGCCATGGATTTCCACAAAGTCATCGATAATCTTCACGCTCAGATCTTCAGGAGAAAAGTGTTTTACATCCAGCATGATCGTAAACTTGTCCCGGTCAGACCTCACCTGAAATGAACATTGTTATGAAGTAAGACCCAAGCTTTGCTTATGGAGGTAGTGTTGGCATCAAGGACCAAGGGGCAGCAGCCTCTTGGCATCACAGTTCTCCCTCCTGCAGCTACAGGCCAGGCTGATGCACAGCCTGCTGGCCTCAGCAAAAGTCTTTCTCCTGATCACAGTAAGAGAGGCCCCAGGGACGTTGAGGGTCTTTGCAATAATATTTCAATTGCCCTGGGCAGATGCATCCCTTCTTGCTGCAATTCTTTTGCCAGACAACCCTTTGATTGCACTTAGAAATCTGCCAGATGCACCAGGCATTTGTGCCCAGCAGCAAGATGGGATCAAAATTAATGTTCTGTGACAGTATGTGTTTTGTCCTTTCAGCAATTTACAGTGTCTTTGTGGTTTCAGCTCTGTAGCTAGATTCTGGCAGCAAACCAGTGAGAGCAGGCTAGAGAAATCCCCGGTCCCCAAGCTTTGGGCTATAGCCCCGCATCTATATGTTCCTCACAAGCTTCCCTTGGAGAACTGCTCCTGGGTCCTCCAGTATGGGTTGGCAGAAAACACAGAGCTGCCGAGGCGGAGGAAGGGGCTGGAGAAGCTCCTGCTCGCGCTTGCCCGTGTCCTCTCCAAGGCTGAGCCGAGCTCCCGGGCACTTATTCTGGCAGAAGCTCGGTTCCTCCCTCACCACACGGATGATGGCTGTGAGGGCAACACAGGCAGCCTGGTACGTGTCATGAAACAGCTTGCTGTTGCTCAAAAGGAAGACTTCTCCCGAGCTAGGGCTAGCCCGGGCGCCAGAAGGGGCAGGCGGCTGGGCCTGGCAGCAGGCTGGAGGTCCTCCTCGCACCCCGGCAGGGGCTGCAGCCTCTGCCCTGCTCTGGAAAGCAGCGGGTGGAGAGGAGCAGGCGGAGGCACGGGGAAAGGGAGGAAGGCAAAGGAGGGGAGGGCGAGGACCCTTACCTCTGAAATGCCCGACTCCAGCACGCTGCGGAAGAGGGACTGCCGGTAGTAGGGGCTGATAGTGGAGGAGAACAGAGGCAGGAGATCATACTCCAGGAGACCCTCTCCGAAAAACTGGTCGAACAAACGGCTTGGAATCAGGGGTCCCAGAGCGCGCTTGAACCAGGGGTGCTGGATGGTAATGTCCATGCTTGCTGCTGCTACGTCTTGTTCCAAGGGAGAGCGAGGGGGCCGTGCAACCGCTCGGAGGACAGCGATGCCTTTGCTGGCCTGCACAGTGCAGCCCGGGGAAGGCTGCCCCTATATATACCGGTCTCGCAGAATGAAGGTATTAGTGGGATTTCTCTGGAAAGACATGATCTCACGGCGAAGGCAACGTGGTCAGCAGAAATGCGGAGACTGACCTGGGGATGACAGTCTGGTGGGAACCAGCGCCAGATCTCCTGGAGGGACGCTGCCAGGCTGTGATGCACGGGGCGGTCCCTGCCCAGGGGCACCGGCACGTCCTCCGCAGGAGCTGGATGAAGGGGACACGCCAGGGAGCTTCCTAGGGATGTCTGGGGAGGAGGCACCTTCTGTGGGTCTTTGCCACCGGCCCTTGGCTTCTCGTTCATTTGCTTCTATTTCTGCTGCTCCTTGAAACAGAGACACAAAGTCTTTTAAAAATAAATGAAATAAAAGTTTTCTTCTGAGAGAGAAATGGTTTGATTCGGGTTGGAGAAAGGGAAACTCTTTTGCAATGTGCTGTATGATGTCTCTGACACCTCTGGGCAGGGATCCTGGCACGGCTGGGGGGACGCAATGTCAATGCGTGGTGCAGAGCACGAACATGGACTTGACAAAACATAAAATCCTAACAAACAAATTCTTTCCCAAATGAAAGAAGGAAAGAAAAGGTTGCTCACTGACCAGAACAGCAGCCCCACAGATGCTCTGCGGGGCGTCACTGTTTTGATTTGGGTGTTATTGTGGGCTCACTTATCCCCAGGTGTCATGGCACAGGCCCCGACGGGCAGACAGGCCGTGTGGGGTCAGAGAGGCTCCGCTTCCCAACAAGGCTCAGCACCAGTCAGCTGTGACATCCAGACCCCCAGAGCCACTTGTTGAAGGACTGCATGCCACGGGCCTTATAGACAGAGGAGGCACCTACACTGGGAGTCCTGCCCACCTCAGCACCTTCTGCAGTCTCCACAGGGCGAGAGAGAGAGGGAAAGGGAACCTCCAAAATGCCTTTCTGACCTGACTTCTCCAGGCCAGAGGAGCTAAATTCAAGAAGGGGCTGAGGCAAAGTAACATTCAGCTGAGCACGGCCTGCCGTCCAGGTGCCTCGTCGTCTTGGAAAGTCCTTGGCCTTGACCCGTCCCTGTGGAGGCAGGCATTGAAAAGTGGGAAATGCTCCCATTACAGAGGCTTTCCTTAATGGAAAGCAAAAAGTGGGGTAGAAAAACATCCAGCCAGGCAGCAGAGACTGCTGAGAAGACAGACAAAAGCTTACATTCAACCTCGTCTATTTCCAGCAAAGAAAGGTCCTGTGGTCGGGCCTTGGCTCTCAGGCATGGTTTTTCTAAAACCAGGTGCCAAAACAAGACCAATCTCTCCTCAAAACACAGACAGAAAAAGTGTGACAGACAGACCTAACACCCTTTCAGTCCCATTGTCCCAGATCAGTCATTTTGCTTGAGAAAATGGATGGAAAGCAAACAAGGGTCATAAAACTCTTCCAAGATGTTCCTTTCAAGAGCGCTCTGAGGTTTGGGCCTTTGCCCTGGGGCAGAAGAAAATCTCTCCTCAGCCAGCCAGTACCTGGTAGCCTGCAGTTAACCAGAGGGTAGCAGTGAGCTGATATATGCAAAATGAAGGCGGTGGATGCTATCCCTGCAGGGTGCTGGAAAATGGAAAATACCTCTCCACCTAAATTTCATCTAAAACGCAGTATATCATGATGCATTCAAATGTTTGATAAGTATTTATGGCTTTAGTTTCTTCTGGACATATATTTTCATGGATCTCTCTAGAATTAATCATATCCATTTTGTCTTTTATGGGCTTTTGTGTCTTTTATGGGCAAAATATTTCACTGAAACATAAATTCATTCACAGCAGTTTTTCTTCTGATACAGACTTCCAAATGTCTGCCTCTGGGCAATGAGCAGTCTCCTGAGACTCCCTGCATCTAACTTTCAGTGGTCTAAAACTTAGGTGTCTGGTCTCGGTGAGTTGTCTAGGCTCCCTGTCCAGTCAGTGGAGAGAGACAGATGCCTCCAGATGGGTCACATTATAACGCGGATGGCTAGGAAAGGTGAAATCTTTCAGCACTGCCTACATCTCAGGTAAGAGGGTAATTCTAATTCCAACCTCCTTCTGGACAAGAAGAGCTGGTAAGATGAATCCCATCCACTGTGACTTGTGCCTCCTCTCAGAAGGAAACTACATCTGGGAATACCAAGAAGGAGATTTGGATTCTACGGCAACAGATTAAACAAAGATTTTGGTATGAGAGGAGAAAGCAACCATTTTGCACTATTTCAGGGGACCAGCCTTCTCACAGGATGCACTGCCTTTGTGTACCACTACCACTGACTGAACAAAAACAGTGATATTTGTTGGCATTCCTGTAAGACAAACAAACTGGTGCACGTGTTCAAAAGCACACCAAAAGCCATATGTCAAAGGCAGGCTCTCCCAGAGCCTCATTGCAAATTTGTAAAGTGAGTCCAACTCAGGCCCACCAGCAGGATCTGCTGTCTACCTTATCCTTAAAAGAATCCCTTCCTAAACTATTACAAATAACTGCCAGCACATAAGACACCTAGTAAAGGCCATGATGTTGCCCAGGACAAGCTGCAGAAATCCTAGGCTGGGTTTCTGAGTAAAGTAGGCTCCAGTGATGAAAAAGAGCCCGTGCTTTTTTCCAGCTACCATTTGTTTGGGCACATGACTGACCCTCAGCTGCCAATTTCTGTGTGAGACCAGCGCTGCTTCCAGCCTCCATGGACAAGCCCTGTGCAAGCCCAGCATGAAGAGAAAAGCAAGTATTTAAGTGACCGGTCAGGTGTAACCGTGGAGGGCTTGTACGTGAGTCTGAAGTGCTAATACCATCTCGAGCACTGTTTTTGACCGATGTGTTGCGGCCCCAGGAGAGCCGAGAAAGGCAATCTCTCTGCTCTGATCTGCATGCCCTCTCGAGTGAAGTGGTCTCCGCTGACCTGCAGAGTGTGTAGCTCTTTGCATAACTTTTGTGGAAGATGAGAACGAGTTCTGATGCTTTTTCTATCAACAAGACCAGTCAACCTGAAAAGGTAGGACTGTGCTCACTTGGATGGCCCTCTGCACTTAGATGTTTAAGCTGTTTAGCAGCGATATAAGGGAGCGAATGATCTCTGCCCATATTTAAAGCTAAAATTGTTGGAGCATGACAGTCAGAGTTTTCCCTTTGGAGAAACACCTCTGTGAGGTACAAAAAAGGGTTCATGACAAACCCACAGAGTAAGGACTGGTAATAATATGAGTTTGTTGCAAGTTTTCTTCCTAACAGTCCTGCTGTGATGAAAAATACTATGAAATGTCTGAAAAAGAGTGGTAAGCAGGAAAAATAAGTAAAATAATTATAGTAAATAAATAAAAGAGCAAACATGCTTTTCCTAATCTTACACAGGCCCAGCTTTGGAAAGGATGTGAGAAGTCCATACAAGTCAGTACAAAAGCAGTAAAGCCAAGGGGCCAGGCTCACTAGGGAGACAGTGTTATCAGTTTTGGCTCATTCTTTGCTGAGCTGCTAAGCACTTATTAGAAGCTTTCCCTAGTAGAGAACACAGAATTTTTCTTTCTTTCTTTCTTTCTCTTTTTCTTTCTTTCTTTCTTTCTTTCTTTCTTTCTTTCTCTCTCTCTCTCTCTCTCCTCTCTCTCTCTTTCTTTCTTTCTTTCCTTCCTTCCTTCCTTCTTTCTTCCTTCCTTTCTCTCTCTTTCTTTCTCTCTCTTTCTCTCTCTCTCTCTTCCTTCCTTTCCTCCTTCCCTCCTTCCTTCCTTTCTCTTTCTCTTTCTCTTTCTCTTTCTCTTTCTCTTTCTCTTTCTCTTTCTCTTTCTCTTTCTCTTTCTCTTTCTCTTTCTCTTTCTCTTTCTCTTTCTCTTTCTCTTTCTCTTTCTCTTTCTCTTTCTCTTTCTCTTTCTCTTTCTCTCTCTCATTCTTTCCATCTTAAGATACGAGTCCTTCCACCTGAAGACATTTCCCATTCTTCAAGCACACACATGCCACCCAGGGCGGTGCCGCAGTCAGCAGCTCCCAGCCTTTCCACCACTTCTGCCCTGGGATGCCTACGGAGGAAGGAGTGACTGAGTACAATTGCAGCTAGACTCACTTTCTCCCATGCTCAACCCCCATTGAACACCATGGAAAGCACCGAAGTAATGATTTCTGCTGAGTTTCGGATGCTGTTGATATCCTGCTAAAGTTCATATTGGCTGGGAGGAGGTGAGGCCGTGTTAGCAGTGCAATTTGCACACCATGATTAGCTGCGGCTGGGGCTGCAAGGTTAACACAATGGGAGGGCTGACATGAGAGGAGGCAGATGTTATATCCTTTTCTCATTAGAGGAACAAATGTTTCTTGTTGAAAGCAAAAGGAACACTTGAAAAACCCTCTTTGAGGATAGCTCTTAGCAAGACATCAAGTGGGGGGTTGCTACCTGCCGCGCACCTTTAAAGATCAGGCCCCGTGTTAAGAAGTTTAAACATAGATCTGGTAGCCTAACTTTCAGAAAGTATATTTTTATTTAAAAAGTTGGGTTGCTTTTCTTTTAAAGAGAGGTCAGCATGTCCCTGAGGAACTCTGAAATCCCCTGTGCTCCCCAGGGCGCTGCCTGCTCCCACGTCCATCGGCTGGTGAGCGATCCCCCTGCACCGAGCAGCCTGGCGTGGAGCAAGGCATGAAGCCTGTCCCAGTACAAGGCATGGCAGCTCTCCCCTCCCTCATCTCTGCTTCTTTTCCTTGATGAACCATGAACTCCTGCACCACAGGTGTTGTCCCAGGTGGTCCCTACGCTCATTCACAATGGCTTTTGTCCCATGGGGAGTGTGCTTGCAGTTACCCACCACCAGAGCCAGGGAGAGAGTGAGCAGAGAGGGGGCAAATTGTAGAGGTGACATTTCTAGTTTTCTACCTAACAAGACATCTTTGTCCCACTGTTCTTAAGATACAATCCTCTGCTTTATTGCTGGCCTTTGGGATTTCCACCCCCACAGATCCTTCCTCCCCGTTTTAAAGGCATGGGGCAAATTTTATTTCCTGGCTTATACCGATCCGCAGTCAGATTCACTATTCAGCTGTATGCTGGAAAAGTTAAATATCCACTCTCCTCATGCAAAGGCTGATATTTATTTTATCTAAAGATTTTATATAATACCAACAGTCTGCCCTGGTGCAGCCAAAGAGGCTTAAAAAATTACTAGCAATCCCTTTTTTCCACCTCAGAGCCCACATCCTAAACACTGAACAAATCCCATCAGTGTTTGGGGCACATAACATCATTGTTGTCAAATCAATGGTGAATTTACATGCTGTTAATCCTTGGCATTTATTCAAACAAGCTCAGCAAGTTTTAGCAGCACAATGCATTTTATGTTTTCATCAATGGATTTACATAGTGAATGAGAGATGCTCTCCCCTTCCCCGTCTGCAGCAGCACACCAGAGAGGGGGAGACGTGAAGAGAGCATCTAGCACGGAGAGCGGGAGAACTGGGAGAGAAACAGATTCGGAAGTTCACAGCTGCTAAGTAACGGTGCTTCTCCCCGTCTGTAGATCCCAGGGCAATTTGCAGAGGAGGTAAGTATCAGCACGGTGGCTGGGAACAGTAAGTAAAATGAGTTCTCACCCAGACAGGCTGAGGTACAGCCCTTTTCACTCCCCTAGTCTTCAGTAGGAATAAAACCACCTCTCTTTCAAGGCCACAGAGCTTGCTGCTGAGAGTCCCTCTGCCCTGCAACCAGCCCTCATCTCCCTGAGCTTTCCATGGCTCCTCTTCCTACAGTATCAAACATTCCCTTTGCTTTGAAACCATTCATGTCAGGCTAGAGAATTTGAGAGTGCAAGGTTATTTTGTGAGATGATATTTACTGATATAAAGCAAATAATGAAGCCAAGTCATGTAACAGTTTGAGAAATTAAAACCTCAAATGTTTACCGGAGGAAAGGAGGAATGATGTCCATTGATTTTGATATGAACCCCTTCCAAAAAAGGAAAAAAAGAAAAGAAAAGAAAAGAAAAGAAAAGAAAAGAGAAGAGAAGAGAAGAGAAGAGAAGAGAAGAGAAGAGAAGAGAAGAGAAGAGAAGAGAAGAGAAGAGAAGAGAAGAGAAGAGAAGAGAAGAGAAGAGAAGAGAAGAGAAGAGAAGAGAAGAGAAGAGAAGAAAAAAGAAAAGAGAAGAAAAAAGAAAAGAGAAGAAAAAAGAAAAAGAATAAATGTATCTTCAGTTCTTTACTTACAACACAGTTCTTTCATTTTAGGAAATTAAGTGGTCTTGACATTTTAGATGTGCGTTGTTTCTGCACGATCTACATGAACATTCCTGCACTGAGCAGATCTTCCTACAGAGCCTACATCAGACTGTTTCTATAGATTTTTTTTTTCTCCAAAGGAACCAATACCCAGCTTCTTCATTGTGTGACCTAGAGGGAAGGTACGGCAGACAGGGAAGGACGGGGTATCTCAGGAAATGCTCTACCACAGACATTCACTAGACAAACAGCAATGTGGAAGACTCAGGAAGCAGATGAGGCAAACACTGCAGCCACCTGGTAATTCTGCGGCGAACCACGCAGTCCTGGTTTGGGTCTGCCTCCCTCTGTCAGAGCAGGGTTTGGAGGGAAAACACGAGGCACCAAGGGTACGTGTTATGGCATGACTTGTTGAGCCACCCAGAAAAGCTCAATAAATTGCCTAATCACCGATGATTGTGCAGTTGTTTAGTGCTCAGGTGTGAAATGGCACCGGGAATTGAGCCGGGGTTTTTGGTGTTGGGGTGATCATGGAGATCAGCTCACAGAGAAGAGTCGTTGGCAGGGAAAAAAGGCCATGTGAGATACAGAAGGGACACTGACGAAAGGGGATTTGGGCAGGGAAGTTGTATTATTGATTCGGGCTAGAGAGTGAGAGGCATCGAGAGACCTGTTGGTACTGCAGAGGCTAAAACCTCTGAACCAGCTGCTGTGTGTACACAGGCTGCCTGTATAATTAACTTATAATAAGTTAAAATAGACAAACTACTGCACCTGCACAACACAAACACATCCAGCATCTTCTGCAGGTAGCACGTCCTTCAGCAGGCAGCCACGGGGTGCACCTCTGAACCTCCACCAGGTCCAGAAGTCCCCGAGCAGTGCCACAGGGCGTGCAAATCTCCCCACGCTGAGGAGAAATACAGCACGATCACAGCTTTCATCTGGCTCAGAAGAGACCCGCTGTGTCCATCCAACCAAACTGCAAGCAAAGAAAGCTAGCTCCTGATGAGCTAGTGATCCCTGGTCCCACCAGGACGAGTCTGTTACGGTGGCAGCTGCCCGGTGACTTGGAGAATTTATTTTTACAGTAGCCCAGTGATGGGAACCTTAGGAAAACATCACTTGGCAGAGAAAGACCCTAATGATCCGCTTGCCTAAGCTGCTCCCAAATCCCCTTGCTGGTTTTATGTGCGCTCGTGTGAGGATGAGCATTAGCGTGAGGGTGCTGGAGGTTAGCAGCAAGAAGATTAGCAGGACAGGCCGGCGAGCAAAATGCTGAGAGGGGCTCTGCGTGCGTCACTGCGCGCACACGCTGAAAGCGCAAGGGCGTGCTCTCAGCAGCTCCTCTCAGTCGTTATGCACCACAGGTTTATGGCTGCTTTGCACCACCAGAGGAGGGAAACGAGTCAACGTGAGCCAGCGATCCCCTCGATGTCTCCTACGATCCCGTGAGTTAAATAGAGCACACACAGGCCTGGGACCGGAGCACACTCCCGAGGAGAGGGCCACCAACTAAGGGATAATCAAGCTGAAGATCATCACGTTTCCCAGACTCTCACCCCCTGGCAAGTATTACACTCAGGAGCAGCAGATGGGAACAGACCTGAGCCAGAGGATGCAACACTAATGACCAGGGCTCTGCTGTGTATAATTAAGGTTAAATGACAAAGATTGTCACAGTACCTCCGGTCTAAACCAACCTCTCTTTTCCCTTTGCTTTTTTTTTTTTTTTTCCCCCAGATGCTTTATGCTTTTTGTCTAAAGGTCATAGCTAGGGAGACGGAACATGGTGAGGGAAAACAAGCAAACAGAAAACCCCCCGCTGCAGCTGTTCAGTAAAAGAAAGAAAATTCTGTATTTCACAACTGGGAGGAGCAGTGCAGAGGAAGGGAGTTGCAGCTCGGGGTGCAGTAACGGGAGGAAATCTTAGAGCAATAATTTTTAAATGCAGGGCCCCAAATCTAAAGTCCATGCAAACACAAAAGTCCTTGTATAATATTTTTCACTTAACTGGAGTGACACAATGATCTGTAGATCACAGAGGAGCTTTTCAGTGACCCGGCGACGATGCTCTCAGTTATAAAAGTTTAAGTAATGTGCTTTGTGCACAGCTGTGGATGTAGGAGGGGAGTTCTGGTGGCTTCTGATAGCATTTTGGCAGACGAGCAAATAGAAGTTTGCACTAAGTAGCGCTGCCCAGTCCTCTAGTGTTCTCACGCACGTTCTCACCTGACAAGAGGGGTGCTCTGCAGTCTTGCTGAACTACCTGAGAAGTGTCCCCCTTGTAGTCCTACGTACCATTTTGGCACTGAATGTGCCCAGCCTTCCCTTCTCACTCTGAAGCCCTGTGCGGCTCTGCTCCTCTGACTCCCCAGGTGTCATTCAGTGGGATGGCACTGTGTATTTCTGTGCTGATGAGTGATTAAAACCTTCTGGCAAAGCTGTTCGGTCTTTCTCTGCGACTGTGTTGCTCTACCGTCCTGTCCCAGGGAACATAAAAAATCGATGCCAGGTGGCATTGATTCCACCTCATTTCGACCCCCTCCTATGGCAGCTGGGTTATTTCGGCCTGCGGGGATGCAGCTTGGTTGAAGAAGTATACGGTCAGCAAAGAAAATGCCTGCTGCAGTCAATAAAAGCACAAAAAGAGACTGGCATGTGTCTTCGAGAAATTGAGGATGGCCTTATTGAAAACTGCTCCACTCCCCCTGGGGTTCCCAGAGCCTGAGAATTTCAGGCCACACAAGAAAAACTGCAGCCCTTGCAACGCTATATAATAAATGTACTCCTATAAAGCAGAAGAGACACTGCCCTGGAAAAAAAAAAAAAAAAAAACCCTGCCCTTCTCCTCTGAATGTTATTGCAAGGATTTCGACACGGCTGCTCCGTGGCTTACATACCGCAGTTGGCAAGTGCTTTCTTATCTCCATAAATCGTAGTGCAGGCAATTTTTCCAGTGTGTTCACAGCATATCAGAAGCAATGTGCAGCCTTCGGTTGAAATCACAATATGCTCCACATCCATTTAGCATCTATTCCCATAGGCTACCGCGCTGCAGAGCGGGTTTTTCCTTTACAAAGCTTGCTCTGGGGGCTGAAAACTTGTGCAGCTCTGGAAGGTGTTCAGAGGGGTCTCTGTTAGTTTCCAGTCACACATAAAATAATTTTTTCGAACCTCTGAAAAGCACCAACACCCAAATTTCCTGCGAGATGACCGGAGTTGTCTTGCCAGGAATCTCATCCTTCCCGTCAGCTTGCTCTGTCAACATTATTCTCTATGTGAGGGACTGGCACAAGTGCTCATTTTCACAGGACCTTAGCTTTCATTTTCACCCTTAATCCAAGGGCTGATTTTCCAAGTGTTTGCCTTCCAGCTTGTTCTGGGCCACAGACAACAAGATTTTCCCAAGCTGCCCTAAGCCAATGTGCCTATGGCACAGGAAGGCAAAGGGAGGGAGCTGCATTATCAGCTCAACAAAGAGCTGAGGTTTCGCGGGTGCTGTTGCCTTGTTTCACACCTTTTTAGCTTTCTGTCTTGCAGGCATCAGAAGTTTTTGGAGGTAAGGGCTGTTTTTAACTTGTTCCTACATGTTTACTTCTCGAGCTGAGTGATTTTCCCTGGCCCAAATAAGCAAAGCTGAACAAATGTGAAGGGATGCTCAACTCCAGAGCAAAACCATGGAAGCGGCCCTCAGCGTCAGACTCCTTTTGTTAAGTTTACGCCCTACAGCACATAAAATCTGGAGCTGAAATGCAGAGCTTGAGCCCTAAGCTCTCTAAGCAAGGTAGCTGCCTCCATGGACTGACACACAACCAGCCCTCTAATATGAGAGACATATTTGCAAGCCTGCTCCACCTTTCCCAGTGGCAATGCTGGAGACCCTAGGCTCCCCTGGTCACAGAAAGGACCAGTTAGAGGGAGACTGAGGACGGGGAGTCACCAGGAAGGAGGAACCAAGCAGCAATTTCTTTTTCCCAGCCTTTAGTTGGACTTTGTGAGTGCTCAGGACTGGACACACAAAATCTACCACGTTAAAACAGAATGACGAGTGCCAGCTGTAAGATTTAACCTTGTTAATCCAGCAATTTATCACTGTTGGTAAATCAATAGCAGCTGTCCAGGAGGCTGCATCGATATACCTGCTCAGCGGCAGGGCACTGCCAACAGGGCATTTTTTTTTGCAGCTGTGACTTTAAAACCTCTTCTGGCCTAGAAGCACAGTACAGCAAAATTCCCATGGCATTCCAGTGAAGACAACTGCTTAGGAAAGCAGTTTATATGGGGATAAAAACAAGTAGGCTCTTTTGTAGGCATTGGCACACTGATTAAAGTGCCATGTACCTCGCCTTAGGGCATTCATTGTATCCACAATTATTGAGAGAGACAGGGACAAAGGACAGGGAGAGTGTGTGAAAAAGTGCACAGAAAAGTGCTTGGATGGGCATCTGCTGCTGCTCAGCATTGTATATGTCCTCTTCCCTTGAGGCATATCAGGTCCACGGAGGGCTTTCGGGCAGACCCCAGGGCTCTGGTGGAGCCTGGAAGCCCCTCGCTGCAGGCCCCTCCTGTCTGAGCGCACCTTTAATATGAGCAGTAATACCACAAGGAGAGTAAAGGAACACGATTCAGGCCTTTTGGGGAGGGGGGGGTAGGTGAGAGCTGGAAAAATCACTGGGACCTGTAACACCAGCTCACTGAGATTGCAATGGCATGGCTGTAAAGCCTCCTAACCACTGCCATGTGCTCCCAGCACATCCCTGAAGCCCCGCAGAGATCCAGAGGGATTCTGCAGGCTGGGCAGGCAGAGGCCAGGGGGACCCCAGGTGCCTGAGCCTGACAATATCGGGGCTACAGGAGAGCTGCCAATCCTTTCAGCAGCATCAGTGCTGGGACAGGGAAGCCTCTGTCATTTAGGACCAGCTAAACGCTGGAATATTCCCGAGTCGGGTGCTGAGCGACTGAGCCAGGCTGTGGCTTCAGCTGCCCTCTCCCTGCACGCCTCAGGAACCCTTTCCATGACACTGCCACCTTCACTGCCTCATACCATGAAAGTTAGCAGGAACCACTGGTCTTGCTGTGGTTGCTTTAAACTGAAGGCAATCTTCAGGGGAAATAATTGGCTACTATTGTTCCAGCATTCATTACTGCTGTGTATATATATATATACGTGCGCGTGTGCCTGTGTGAAAGCATATTTTCAGCTACGAAGTCCAGACCTGGGCTCCTGGGAAACTCCCTTTGTCTTTTGCTCACCCACCCAAGGCAGGTAGGTCCTCTCCAGGCCCGAAGGACGTTCCCACAGCCACCCAGTGCTGCGTAGGTTTCCTGCAGCAGATTCACACCCCTGGTGTTACTTACTGAGCTAGCGTTACTTCAGCTAGAGCTACCTCACAGTGCTAAAACTAGCGCTGTAAATACTATCGATCTTGGCCCTGCTCTGAAAAAAAAGGTGCTGCTGGATGTTGCAAACAGGAGTATTTCTTGCTGCCCTCCAGGGAGGCACTTGACGGGAGCAAACAATTTTGTATTACTAGCGCTGAGCTTATTTTTCTAAGCCTCATTGGTACCTTAATCAGGTGGTAGCAAAAATGTCTGTTATTGCAGCTACTGCCCCGAAATCAAGTGCTAAAACAACAACGAGGAGAATTCACATGAGGCAGCACTGCTCTTCGCTGCGTCAAGCCCGGCAGCTTTGATGCTGGTGCTCTCACAGCACTGACTAAACAGATCGATCGGCTCTGCATCAGCCACTCCGTGAGTCGTAGCTGGGAAATGATGTTTGCACGGGATTGGAGCTCCTTGCTTTGCGAAGAAGCAGCTTGGCTTCGGGTAAAATTTTCCAAGGCACCTGTGCAGTAGGCGAGGAAAGCAGAGCTTCCTGCCGCCAGCTCCTGAGGGGTCTCACTCGTCTCCACCATCCTGTGCCTCTCTGCACCAGGAGTTTCCCTCACAACTGGAGCTGCTCAGGTGACACTTTCCTAAGTGCTCCCTTGCTGATATAGGGCCAGGCAGGTTTTTCCCAGGCTAGCCCTTCCTCTTCCAAAGCAGATCCCACGTTCACGTCCCCTCACGGGCCTCTGCTGTCCCCCAAAATCTAACTGGTGGCCTCCAGACCCCCCAAAAGCTGCACCAGGCTCCCCCAGCACCACCTCCTGAAGACACAAGCGGCATGTGCTGGTTCCTCAGGTGAACAAACGCATGCAGCAGGGCCCCTGGCACCGCGTTTCGCACACCTCACGCGCCAGGAGGCTGTGCCACGCGTTGGCACGGGCTCTCCGGCGCTCTCTTATTTATTGCCCAGCGCTCTGCCTTGCTGAAGGGCCCCTTCTGCTCCCGGGCACGGCGGTTTCTCGTGGCCAGGAGCTCTGCAGCTCCCTCTCGGCTCACCCCCGAGCTCCTCAGGCAGTCGCAGGGCTGTCCCGGGAGGTGCTGCCCTCAAGGACGGCCGGCTGAATTCCTGCTCCCCGTTCGCAGGGCTGCCTTGCGTGAGCCTTTCCAGCTGAGAGCCACAGGAGGGAGCCAGAGCAAAGCGAATGAAGCCTCGAGGGAACTTCGGCACGCAGCTTTTAGGGCTTTTACCCCGGTCATCCCCAGGCCCTTTGGAGTGAGGGGATTGTTTCAGAGGGATCCATGAAAAATAACAGAGAACAGCCCGCCTGCCGTCGGGAGGTGGCCATCCCTGCCCTCCGGTCTGCGTCCAGCTCTCAGGGTCCAGCAAACCAAACCAGCCGCAGAGTTTTGGTGCCACCACATCACGCCGCTCACCTGTGCTCCTCAGCCATCTGGGTCCAGGACACCTCCTGCCCAGGCTGGTGGGATGCTCCCCTGACACAGGGAAGCAGAAGGAGGTTTGATGTAGCTGCACCGGGCTCCTTTCCTAAACAAAATCTCTCTTCTGGAGATGTATCTCAGGACAAATCTGGCGCTCTGCCTTTTGAGTGTACTGCCGCAAGCAGAGTGCAGCAGCGGACAGACGCGGGAACGTGCAGGAGGTTTCACCCCCCACCCCCAGCAGCTCGTCTGGTATCCCTGCTCTACTTCACTTGCAGAAACAGCCGCTATTTTTAGGTCTAGTATTTGCTGATAAAAAAGCTCTGCCGTGAGGGCACAGTCCCATGACAGGCTTGGGCTGAACAAGTTTGCTGCCATGGAAAGGGAGCAGCCTTCCTCTCCATCCTCCTCCTCCTGCCCCATTATGGGGGTTTTCCCTGACTCCCCCCGCCCTGCTCCCATCTGGGCAGTGCAGCCTCACCCCTCCTGGCAAATTCTGATAAAACGATTTGGTTTATTAACCTAGCCATTTCGGGCAGTTCAGGCCACTTACCACAGCACAGGCAGGCGGGTAGGAGAGACGGAACAAAATAAGCACTGGGGAAGGGTGGAGGGAAACCCGCCCGTCCCTTACGACAGGGCTGGGCTGTTAGCAGAGCCCCGGCTGTGTCAGGAAACCACGACCAACCGAAGCCAGACTGCAAACACACAGAACGGTGCAATGGGTACAGTAGGTAGGCAAGCTTCTTCCCAGAGGATGGAAAATGGGAAGAGTTTGTGTGGGTTCAACGGGCACTAGACCCTCGTGGGGGTCTTGAGCTCAAGGGGCACTTGACGTGCTTGGAGGAGAGACCACAAAAAACTGAGAGACCACGAAAGGCTCAGGAGGTCCCCGAGCTGAAAAAAACGCGGAGGCTGGGAGCCTACCTGGGGAGACAGGGCATGCAAACCCTGCTTTCCCTCTCCCCTGGGGATCTGCTCTTCCTTTCCCCAGGCAGGCACAGCCACCAGCAACCCGCTGCCTCCCTCCCAGCCCTTCCAGCACGCAGTGATCGATCCTGCATGAGAAACACGCAGCCATGGAAGAGCCTGCCTTGACCTGCGCCTTGCCACCTCGCTGCACCGAGGCACGGAGGGCAAGCGGAGGTTTCACTGCTCCTGCTGGCACCTCCCCGTGCCCAGTCACACGGAGCTGGAGGCTGGACGGCGTGAATCTGTCCCTGCGGCCTTGTTAGCAAGTGCCAAGAGTACACAGAGAGAGGTCTGAAGAGGTTGGCTTCTCCCACAGAACGATCCAAACCGCCCAGGGCAGCACAGAAGGGAATTTCTCTCAAAGGACCATCTGGGTTTGCTTGTCAGACTGACTCTGGTTACTTTCCAGTCAGTCCTTTTGGCCCCTGGGGCAAGGCACACTGTGCAGAGGGACAGAGTGATGTGGGTCAGGGACTAGCCCTGGGGCAGCACCTCACCTGGCTGGGAAAGGAGGGGAGCCAGAATTACACCCACAGGGGCCGGCAGTGACAGCAGCAGAAAACAAAAAAAATATGGTTAATGGGTTCGTTTTCTTTTTTTTTTTTTTTCTCAGGGAATAAGTGCAGTGTTCAGCACAGCCAGAGGGCAGGGATGAGGCCAAATCCTTATCCTGCTGCTGACTGTCTCCTGCCCATCTCGTACCTCTTGTTTGCTCTTTTCAGATTGCCATTGGGCAATCTGGTTTCTATAGCGCCTCTATATAAGGAGGAGGACGGCATTTCTGTCTAGCTTGTAAGCTCCTCTGGGCAGAGAGAGGGCCACCATGTAAAGGAACCAGCATAATGAGGCGTCCTGATCCCAGACCTCACAGCAGCTTCCAGCAGCAAAGTTCTAAGCACAACATCAAATCAGGTATTGAACTGAAAAGTCCCACAGCTTTATTTATTTTCCTGCTCTTCCATTGCCGTTCACGCTCTAATAGCAACAGTTAAACAAATCAGCAGTGCTCCTAATCAGGGGTGGCGTCTCAAAAATCGCCCACGGAAAAGCTTCCATAACACCCTCAAACCTTTTATCCGTGCTCGGCAGCCTCTGCACTGTGGCAGCTCTGATAGTCGGGTTGCAAGTTCTTCTGCTGAGCGTTTCCTCACTTCCCTGCCACTCACCCTGCTCAGCTGACTGCTCCTCGTGCCTCACTAGTCAAATTTACCTTAACCCACAGCAACTGGGCAGTGCCCTGGCACCACTGATGGCGATTAGCACTGAACTGAGTGGCGTGGAGGAGTCAGCAGGTGGGAAGGACCCTCTCCACCTGGCACAGTCCCTCATCCACGTGTTCCTGATGCATGAAACAAAGCCGCAATTGGTTTTGTTTCACTCCACCCCATAGAGTATGGATGCAGAGATCTCACCCTTCTCTCAGCTGTGCCATACTTACTTGGGCTGCAATAATTAAGGATCTTTGATAAGATCTACTTATATAACCGTGGTGATTAATGAGGTATAGACATGGAAGTAGATTAAGTGAGATTACCAGCTACTGCTCTAGTGTACACAACTCGCCTTCTCTGATTAACTTTTGATGCTACATCTTAAATTGATTCTCTTTCCTCGTGGTCGTGCCTTGTTTCAAGATGTGGTAAAATTGTTCAAAGTGCTTGCTGGCTGTAGGTTACTAATTATTAATAATTATTATTAATTAATTATTAATTATTAATTAATAATGAATTAATAATTACTGCACACACGTTGTTAGCAAAATTCCTTTAACCTGAAAAGCCAAGTCCGCTGTGCTGGCCTGGAGCTCCAGGTATCTTTAATTAACACAGAGTCTTGGGCACAGGCAACGGGAAGCTGCCATTGTCTACACCAAGCACACTCTAAGCTCTCAACCTTGGGCTGTGTTTCTTCATTTTAAACTCCTCATATATATATATATAACATATATATATATATATCCAAGCATTGTCCTCTTTTGCTTTACAACCATTTTTTCTTCTCATTTCCTCCTTGATCTGCCACTCCTAAAAAACTGGCTGCTTCCCTATCTCCTTATTTTTTTCCCACCTCTTTATATGGTTTATCACCTCTTTATGCTGGTTTGCCCAGCAAACCAGGAGAACAAATATGGGTGTCACCTTTTTCTCCTCACCAGGTGTTAGCTGGTATCCAGCGGTGACATTGAATTTAAGAAGGCAGAAAAGAACAGAAGAGGGTTTGTGGCAGCATTTAACCCTGTAGGTCAAGAGAAATTGGGGTGGGGAAGTAACCTGCAGTGAGCCACTAGCCTGAACAACCCCACTGCTGCGGAGTGTATGCTTAAAGACAGGGAACACATTCAAGCTGTCCTGAGTCCCACAAATGTTCTCACTTCGATTTAGTAAAATAAAATGTGCAATAACAAATAGTTACTGCTTTGGATTCCTATTTTTCCTCCAGAGAAAAGTAAAAATCTCAACGTTCCTTCATGTTTCCTTTACTTTGCTGGCTCATGACTTCCCTTCCACCTTTCCAGCTGTGCTGACAACGTTAACCTCAAAGGGTCTTTTTCCCTCTCCCTCTCTTATATGCCCTAGTTTCTGCCCTAGTCCCCCTTCTTCTTTCTAAGTTTTGCCCTGTGTGCAAGACAAAGTCACTTCAGTTATGAGGGATTTGGCTGCTAAGAAGAAGCTTTCATCCTCATTGTGATGTGCCCACATAATGTGGCCTCCAGTGTTAGCAGGCTGTGTCCAAACTGCTGCCCTTCAGCAGGCAGATGCAGTACAGCAGATCTTTCATCCAACAAGAGCTCGGCAACACTGACACAAGGGGAAAATATCCCACTTTCAGATAATCAGTTGCAATACTGCGAGCAGATGAATGTAGATGAAATTCTGGCTCTTTGACATTGGGTTAATCACAAGTTCATTGGCATCTCATGAATTCACAAGCAAAAAGCTGTTTTGTTTCATTCCTCGCTTCAAGCTTAGACTTAGAAGGAAGCATCCTGTGAAATGTCTGGCTGTTACTACTAAGCAGAGCACGGAGATCCCTCTCCCTGGCACACGGTAGGTATCTTGTAGGTGCAGCACCCCCCTGTGTGTGCGTTTTGGTGCTGGTTCTGGTGCTGGCACGTACACGGCCAGGCTGAGAGCAGGAGGGAGCAGGGTGCAGAAAGAAGCAGAGGGTTATAAAGCTCTGGAGGGGATGTGCTCCGCTGTTCCCAGTGTAAGAGGCACCCTGGGTATGGAGGACTCCTAAGAAAATGAAGAGCAAGATGAGAGTGTGTTTACTTTTCAGTAGTGCAGTGTAGTCCTACTATTACTGTCTCACAAAACTGAAACATGATATTATTAGCCAAGCACCTGCACCCAGCCAACCACTACCAGCACAGCAGCACCTATTCCACACACCAAAGAACTCCGTGCAATCTTCTCTTTCAGCTTTTCATCCTAATGAGCTATTTCAGGCACGTACTTTTGCTGGAGGCATCATAAGATCTCTTCGTGGTCTGGTGGGAGGTGTCCCTGCCCACGGCAGTGGGGCTGGAACCAGGTGGTCTTTAAGGTCCCTTCCAACCCAACCCAGTCTGTGATACGACAATTCTGTGATTTCCAACATGGGAGTTTTGTTTTGTTTTCTAACAGCATCTCCGGGTCAAGTTACCTGCCTGTGAAACACAGATGTCAGTGGCAGCAGGCTTCAGCAGAGCATCGGACTCACAGAGTGTCTGAGTTAAAGCCACGCTCTGGAGCTTGGCTCCTGCTCTCGGCAGCACACTGTGCAGCACGAACTACAGAAAAGACAAACCTACAAATGAGTTCTTTTACAACGTAAGGGTCAGAACCTATTGCATTTCAAACAGTCCGAGCAGATTTTAATTCCCCGAGAAGAAATACACATTTCAACACATTTTAGCTGAAGGTTTTAACAAACACATTAGAGCAAAAATCAATGCAATTTCATTCAGCTTATCGTGTAAAGCATATACTCTGCAAACAAATGTCACAGGCTGCTTTTAGTGATGAATCAAAACCACTAGGGACTTCTGCTTTGTTAGAGCTCATTGCAGGCCACTGTAGTTGCAGTTCCCCTGACGACTTAGGCTAGGTCAAGCCTCTCCGCAGGTTTCCCCCCAGGAGGCTGAGCTGATCTAGCAGCTTGCTGCTGCTGAAAGCGGCTGTCCCACTCCTTCATCGCCCTCACTGCAAGCTACAGCTGCAGCAGTCCTGATCTTCCCTTGTGCTAGCTCTGGCACTTATTGCCCTACTCAGTGAGACAGTTCAGCTCACTACATGAGAAGGAAATTACTGGCTATTTGCAAGGCTTTGTTTCTGCTGGTTTTGTGAGTTTATACTGCAGCGCTGAGCCTAAATAGGAGGCTGATGAACAGCAAGCAACTGTTGGGAAAAAAGTACATCCTCTAACAGGCAGACCTTAACGGGCACACACTGCAGTGTCGAGCCAAGCAACAGGACCTGTCCTCTGGTAGCAAGTAGCTCTGGCTGAAATCTTTTGCCACCTCTGTATAGAGCAGTGGGAGCAGGTGAGTGTTACATCCCAAGAGCATGTACACAAAGACCAAAGCAGGACACATAGTGGTGCCAAGGGGACTGTCCTTGTCCTGTGATGGCTGCAGTGGCTTCAAGTCAACTCAGACCGACTGAGGAATTCCAGGGGGTGTCACAGGGAAGCGAATGAACTCTCGTCACTGGGCATAACTCTTGTCCGGGTAGTGAACTGCTTCTAAAATTGCTGTTCTGTTTTTAAAGTAGATACATTTTAAACATCTTCTGGAGTCAGGCAGAGAAATAAAATTTGGCTTATTTTCTCAGAACTGGCCTCAGTGTTAAGTTTCCATTGTACTTCGTCAGAGCACAATGCAAGCACGTGTGTTTGTGAATAGCCCTATTGACCACAATGGGGCTATGAACATTATGCAAAAATAAAGCATATTTGTAAACATTTCAGAGAATTCCGAAATACCTAAGAGACAAATTCTGCTTGTAATAGACTGAGTGCTCAGTCTGTTTTCTGCATCACAACTACTCTTCCTTTAACACAGCCTCATTTGTAAGGCCTCACAGAAATTATGTTTATTGTTATAATTGTCAGTGGAAACTACTGTCAAACTACAAACACCAGCCATCATGTTGTGCATCTACCAAAATGAATGTTAGTGTAACTTTACTATGGCATAAACTGAAAAGTAATTTGAGGGAGGGAGGTTCAAATGCATAAATCCTGCTCCTCTGCAGCGATTTTCATACTGCAACATGAACACTTTGCTGCAAACACTGATCAGGTTGTATCATATCTGTGTCTTCCACATTATTTTTCCATTGCAAAATTTTCAATTCAGTCAGCTCAAATTTGCAGTTTGGGCCCATAATTATGTGAAGCTTCCCAAAATGACTAGAAAGAATCTGATCCGATAGCAACCCTCCACTTTAAAGTAAAATTGCAGATGACACCAAACTGGGGGGAAGTGTTGATCTGCAGGAGGATAGGAAGAGGGACCTGGACAGGATAGGTCAACGGGCAGAGGTCAGTGGGATGAGGTTCAACATGGCTAAGTGCCGGGTCCTGCACTTTGGCCGCAATAACCCTATGCAGTGCTACAGGCTTGGGGGAGAGTGACTGGAAAGCTGTGCAGAGGAAAAGGATCTGGGGGTGCTGACTGATGCTTGCCAGAACGTGAGCTGGCAGTGTGCCCAGGTGGCCAAGAAGGCCAACAGCATCCTGGCTTGTGTCAGGAATAGTGTAGCCAGCAGGGCCAGGGAGGTGATCGTCCCCCTATACTCTGCTCTGGTGAGGCTGCACCTTGAGTGCTGTGTTCAGTTTTGGGCCCCTCAGTACAAGAAGGACATCGAGACCCTGGAGCGTGCCCAGAGAAGGGCTACGAGGCTGGTGAAGGGCCTGGAGCACAAGTCCTGTGAGGAGCGGCTGAGGGAGCTGGGGTTGTTGCGTCTGGAGAAGAGGAGGCTCAGGGGAGACCGCATTGCTCTCTGCAACTACCTGAAAGGAAGGTGTGGGGAGCTGGGGGTCGGCCTTTTCTCACAGGTAACTAGTGATAGGACTAGAGGGAATGGCCTCGAGTTGCACCAGGGAGGTTCAGGTTGGAAATCAGGAGACATTTCTTCTCAGCAAGAGCAGTCAGGCATTGGGACGGGTTGCCCAGGGAGGTGGTGGTATCACTGTCCCTGGGGGTGTTCAAGGAAAGGTTGGACGTGGTGCTTGGGGACATGGTTTAGTGAGTGATAGCGGTGGTAGGGGGGATGGTTGGACCAGATGATCCTGGAGGTCTTTTCCAACCTTAATGATTCTATGAAAATGGCATTTTTATTTGCAGCTCATTCATTTTTGTTTAATCTCCTTCAGAACCTGCACCTTCCCACCTTCAATCAATCACTGTTCCAGCCCTTGAGGATGTGATAACAAAGGTCTAACTCAGATTTCTTGTCTGCATCCTTTGTACTGATGCCTAACTGCAGAAAGACCCTTTAGCTTCTAAGCAGCACTGCTATCCTCTCTGTAATCATAGAAACTTTTTGTCAAGCCCCTTAATTATATGCTTCAGTATCCATCAGAGGCTTCAGTTTCCTTGATCCCCTGGCTAATGAATGTTGTTAGTTTTTATGTAAATATGTTCTTTTTAGATCTCAAAACGTGATGGTAGCTCCAGAATTACCTCGTCAAACGAGAGCACTTTAGAATAGGGTACCACTCTGGCAAGTAATAGGACCGTCTCCTGCTTCAGGATTAGTGCCAAAATTGTATGGTTCTAATGTTTTTTGGTGCTTGTGCTTTTGATGTCTGACTTCAGTGTTTTGTTTTTTTTTTCAGCCTGGTTTGTTAGCTTGTTCTCACAGTATGTGTCAAGAGATCACAGGTCTTCCTGACTGGACCTGAGAGTGACCACGTACTCTGAGTATGTGCAGAAGTGAGCGCCTGCTGCCCACAACCGTACCCTTAGAAGCAGCTGGGGCAAGAACTTGTGTTTCAATTGGGATGTTCACTGGATCTTTAGGGGGACGCTCAGGAGGCGCTACATCAGGCACACCTTGCGCTCTCCCCTTGCCCCTTCTAATGAAGTTGCTCTCCATTTAACTGCAGGGACATTGAAATTGCCTCACAGGCTCGTGTGTACGGCACCCTGCAGGGCGGCACAGCGATGACATTTGGGCACCCCACACCTCACTAACTCTGAGGGTAGGCACCATAATGGCGGCCGCGCGCGCACGCGCACCACCGGCACCGCGTGGCGCGAGCGGCACCCGCGCGGCCGGAGAGGCGGGGGGGGGGAAGGGGGAGGGCGCGCCAATGAAGGACCGGCGGCGGGACGCGCATGCGCACTGCCCCCCGCGGGGCGCGAGGGGAGGGGAGCGGGCGCCGCGGGGCCGCGCTTCCGTCGCGGCGGCTGTGACGCGTGCGGTGGGCGCCGGGCTGTCCGGCGGGCGGGCGGGCGGTGGGAGATGGCGGAGTACCTGGCCTCCATCTTCGGCACCGAGAAGGACAAGTGAGTGCCGCCCGACCCTCCCCGCGGGGCTGGGGGCGGCGGGAGGGAGGGAAGCGGGCGGCGGCTCCCCGAGCGGCGCCGTCCCTCAGGGGCGGGCCCCCGTTACCTCACGGACGGGCCCCGCTCCCCAGCCGCGGCCCCGCCGCCTCTCCCCGAGGCGGGCCCGGGCTCCCCCCCCCCCCCCATCCCCGGGGACGCGGTGAGGGGGGGAGAGGGGGCAGACGAGGCGGGCGCGCTCCCTCCCCACCCCCACCCCCCACCCCGGAGCGCGCGTGCGCGCGCCGCCACGCTGAGGGAGGGGGCGCGCTCCCGCTGCGGCCGCGCGCGCGCCCGGCGGCCCCGCCCATGCGCGTTGCAGCGCCGCTCCCCCCCCCCCCCCCCCCCCCCCCCCCCCCCCTTCCCTTCCCGTTCCCCTTCGCCTTCCTCCGCGCCTCGTGGCCGGCCCCGGCCCCGGCCCCTTTTGTTCCCCTCCCCGCCCGCCGCAAGGACGCCGGCCCCGCCGCTCGCCCGCCCCCGCCTGGGCGCCTCGGGTGGCTTCCGGCTGCCCGCAGGCTTCCCTCTCTCTCTTTCTCTCTCGCCCCGGTGCTTTGTGGTGCCGCGCGGCAGGCCCGGTCCGTTCAGCCCCGCGTGGGCCCTGTCGCCGTAGCGGCCTTCCTGGCGAAACGCGCGGCAGCTCGGCAGCGTTAGCCGTGTGTCGCTCGGCGTGGAAGTCCTGCGCCGGTCTCGCTTTGTGTCCAAAAGGCGAGCAGAACTCTCCACAAAGTGCTGGACTTCGAAGCCTTATTGGAAACCAGGCAATCGTTTGTCTTTGCAAAGGCTTTCAAGAGCACCAACTCCAAATATCAAAGCTTTATAGTTTTTGTTATTATTATTATTTCAGCATAATGTTCAGAAAAAACAGTAAGTATAGCGTAACGCTAAGAACGCATTTTCAAGAATGTGTTGAACAGTAAGCACATTACAATTCACGGTAGAGCCTTTTGCTAGAGATCAGATATGCTTTGCACATTCGTATTTCTCCCCCCCCACGGACTGAGGAAAGAACTGGTGGTATTAACTATGAACGCGGGAGTAGTAATCTTTCTTCCAGGAGAATTCGCATATTTCACTTCACACATGTCTAGCCTGTAATAGTTCTCTTGCCCTCTGGAATTTTGCGTTCGGTTTTCCCAGTCAAGGTAACTACACTTTTAATGGCTCTTCCTTTCATCATTCCACACGAATTATACTAATATATGTGAGAGTTTTACCGGCATTCTTAAACCAGCATGGTTTTGAAGCTGTTGCTAGATAATCATTGATTGAAGAAAAGATACAATTACCTTGATGTAAAAATAAATGAATAAAGCTTTATTTCGAAATAATTAGTTGGTGGAAATGGCTTAGTTAGGGAATATACATGAGCAAAGTAACTTCTTCGTTTATCTAACATGTTTTCTCCTCTTACCTGAACTACTTCCAATATTATGTTGGCAGTGCTCCTTTAGAGTACCATTAATAGATAACTTTAATGTGGTGGGTTTTTAAAACATGCAGAGGTACAACTGTATCATTTTTTAAAGTACATTTTTTTGTCTGGACCTGGGGGTTGCGTGAACTAGGACGCAACTCTGTAGCTCACAGCGTAACTTTTCACTGTTTTTCACTTTATTTCCCATCCTGTCACACCATGAAACTGGCATAAAGACAAGAAGGGAGGATTGGAAGGGTAGAACAGCTGGGATCGCTTTTATCAGTTGTGGTGTTATTAATGTATTTGGGGTTTGAGTATTAGGTGAAATTTATTAGGTAACTCGCTGTAAATTAGGGGTAAAGAGGAATGATTATGAACAGATTTGCTATAATGCTTTCCTATTTTTGTCTACGTTACTTTTTCCACATCAAGATAAAGGCATTTGAGGCATGTGTTTTATAGGAAGTGCATATTAACGGCTTTCTTTTCCAGTGTGTAACTACTTTGGCTTTTTTACTTGCAGAGTCAACTGTTCATTTTATTTCAAAATTGGAGCTTGTCGTCATGGAGACAGATGTTCTCGGTTGCACAACAAACCAACATTTAGCCAGGTTTGTTTTCCTTTTGTTTTTCTTTTCTTTTTCTTTTTTTTTTTCTTTGTGGAAGTATATTCTTACTTTAAAACATAGATTCTCAGATACAAGTGAATAATTACAGAGCTCCAGATTTAACTAGTTCACTTTTGGCCCCAGTTTATATGGGGTTTTGCTTTTTGGGGGTATTCCATTTACTTCTCCCAGCATTTCTAATTATCTCCTGTCACCCTTAATGGCTGCAGGAAGCGATGCTGTTGTAAGCTTGCCTGTAGTAGAGACCAACCAGTGCTAACTTTCAGGTGAGTGTGCCTTCTCAGTGATGTTTAGGCACTTAAACCGTCCCAGATTTTTTTCATTATCACAAACAGTGGCAGCACGTTCCGCCCATCTCAGAGGTGTGAACTTAAGTCTTTTATGCATATAAGAGGAAAAAAAAATGATAATAAAAGTGACTTTTCTGTCATTACCTCTGCTCTCTGACCAGGCTCTTAAGTTTCAAGAGTAACTTACACGCTTCCTTTGAAAGTGAAAGAATTGTTTCTTGAAAGCAACTTGCCTGGTTGCTGAGGGTATACGCATCGGTTAACTTGACAGATTATTTACTTTTTTGCTATCTAAATATTACTAGAGACGAGAGATGTGACTGCACACGTACTTAAAAAATGGTGCAGTGGATGATAGGGATGCTGTTATTATTATGAGCTCTACAGTTTTCAGAAAACTTACCTGGAGAGCTGTATGCTTTGCTGTTTTCTATCACTGCTGATTGTCAAGGTATGCAGGTAAATAGATTTCTTTGGGACTGCTTTGTATTAGTAGCACTTGTAGATGTCATTGAATTATAAGTAGTTTTACCTATAAGGGTAAAGTTAGTGGGGTCCTCTGGGCTGGTGTTGGTCTGGGGAGCACGAGGGAGGCAAGTAACATCTACAAGACTGGAGTTTAGAGCGATGGCGCTCATCGAGTTAAACCTCATACGTGTGTAAGTGGGCTGGGAGGGCTCTGGGTGGCCTGTCTGGGTTGCTGCTCTGTGGGCACCGCTGCTGGTACTTCATCCACAAAAACAGTTTTTCCACTTATGGGAACTCACTAATTTTTAATATAAATAATATTTATCAGAACATTGACCATTTTCCAAACTGCTCCGTGTTACTGACATACACGGACAGCATGCTGAAATGTGATAGGGTAGAGGCTTGAGTTTAAATCCTTAGCTGCTAGAAAATACTTTGAACTTGACAGCTTCCACAGTGGTTGTTTTAATGTTAAAAAGAAAAGCTACATCTTTGCACCCAGTTTTTTGTAAGAAACAACAGTTTCCACTGTCCCTGCTGTCTTTAGTTTTGCTGTAGAAACTGCAGATAGAAATACCACCTGAAGTGGGTCAGCGGGACGTGCTGGAATCACTACAGCGCTGCGCTTGGCTGCCTGGCTGTTTTGTAACATCTGTGATGTACCTGGCAGTCGTGTAGGATCCATTACAGAAATCTTTATTTGTATGCCGATAGGTAATCAGCTGTGATAGAAAACAGAAGACCGAGTGTGTCATTAATGGGAAGTTACTGCCACTGCATTTTTATCTTCCCTTGCTATTGCTGGTGCAGCCCTTGTTGGAGGGCTGTGTTAGGAAAGGTCATGCAATCCAGAGTGATCAAATTACCACCAATCAGCAGAAACACTGTAACTATATGCATGCTTCTGGCTCTCTCCAATTGTAGGCTAAAACATAGTTATTTTAAACCTGGGCCATGGAAGCACAAAGCTTTGGTTGGTATGACCATAGCCGTGATAAAAAAACAAGCGTGTGTGATACAAATGTGATATTACAGATTCTGTACATGTTAAGTGGGCAGCGTATGTAGGTATGACATTGCTGGTCCTTGTGATTTCTTTAAGCTCTGAGTTCTTAATGTGGCTACTAATATTA
This sequence comes from Anser cygnoides, assembly GCF_040182565.1. Lineage (NCBI taxonomy): Eukaryota > Metazoa > Chordata > Aves > Anseriformes > Anatidae > Anser > Anser cygnoides. The sequence goes on along the minus strand of NC_089873.1, from coordinate 117,959,606 downwards.
ATGTGTAAGCTAAAATTATTTGGGGACTGCGATTCATACTAACTAACGTTGAGCTTGTATTTAAGTAATCAAATCTCAATTTTTGAGCTGCTTACAGTGATATGGACATTTGGATTTTTTTTTGTAATATTAGTTTACTAACTTAAACATGGTTTGTTTTTTCAGACAACTTGATTTTAAGAAGAACGGTACAAATGTAAGGTTTCAAGTCTGCCTGGGCTAATTCTTCAAGTAAAAAGCAGAAGGGCTAAAAGGATATTGTCCTTATTTGAAGGATCGGAAACATGTGAACCTATGATGCTATTATATTATTTAAACAGAAATTCCACCAAGAAATTCCTGATGCACAAAACAAGACGTAGCTCATGCCTAAAAAACTTTGTTGTCTGGTGTAACATTTTAGACTCTGTGGCATTATGTATTGTATGCTGTGCACATAACACTATCTTTTTTTTTCCCCTAGACTTACAGTAATGAATCCGGTCTTGAAAATACGATAAAGCTAGGCATATCCGTAATACCACGTAGCTTGATGTTTTAGGTTACTGTGCCTCACAACTCCCGTTTTGAGGATAGCTGTTGAGACAAATGCAGCTCTTTCTTGGTGGTTAATTAAAACTGTTTTCATAATATGATGGTCTGGATGCAATTTTGGAAGATATTCTGCAAATTCAAAAGGAAGCCTTAAGAATAAAATATTACTTTTAGATGTTTGCAAACAAGTTGTCTCTTTGCAATTGTCTATTATATGCACAGCAGCCAGTAGAATTCCCCTTTTTATTTTTTTTCCCCGCAGACCATCTTGATTCAAAACATCTATCGTAACCCCCAAAACAGTGCACAGACGGCTGACGGCTCACACTGTAAGTCCCACAGTTGGAGAAATTTTTTTAAAGAATGGTGTTAAAGAGCCCACTCCTAATTATGAGAAAATAATGTTGGCTTCTGAGCTGCTGACATAAAGCTGTTGCAAACAGGACAAGTGATGGAACTCTTCTTGCGCATAAATCAAGAACTTGTCAAATGTGTGCAATTCAGAATGCAGAACATGATTTCAGAAATTGGACCTGGTGCAGTTTCTCTTTTGCACTGGAAAGAAAAATGTTTGCTTGGTAACACTGCATCCCTTTTAAAGGGTTCAACTGCAGGCATTTCTCAAATTCTTGATCTAACCAAAAAATAAAAAATAAAATAGGTATATTGGTGATGCACGGTAAGTTTCCCAAAACTATGGGTTTTCTTTCATCTTAACTTTTTTAGGAAAATGGAGATTTCATGTTATGCTCTGATATTGTATTACTTCTGTTCCTGGGGCTTTGCTACTGTAAAACCATTCAGGAAGACTAAATTCAAGCAAATAATTATGACTATAGTTTGAATGCTGCGTTTGGATGATATCTGTTACATATCTGCCTGAAGTCACGCAAACCCCTCCATTGTAATATTGGTCAGTAAAATAACTTAAAAAGAATACGATACTGGAGTATCATGAGATCTCTATTACTTTACAGTGTTAGGCTGATTCAGAAAGGTCACCAGCTAAGTGAAAGTTCTCCTTCTTGGGAGAGAATAACCACCTCTTTTTCAGCACAGACTCGGCTAGAGCGACCCTAAAGGAAACCAGTTTCTTGTTAAAATTATTTTCTATAATATAAAGTTGTTGCGTTTTGTATTTCAGACCATTGCCCTCTTGAACATTTACCGTAACCCTCAAAACTCTTCCCAGTCTGCTGACGGTTTGCGCTGTAAGTTCATACAAGTTCCTTCACTGGTTCCCTGGGCTTGATTGTCAGAGCTCAGTGTCGACTTAAGCTGGTCTACCATATTAGTTTAACAGATCAAACTGACCACATTTCATTAAATGTGTCAAAAAAAAAAAAAAAAGACCCAAACTTTTTTGTCCCACTCGCCTTCTTCCCTACTCTGAAAGCTATGAGGGGAATCTGAATACCATCTGTTAAATCGAAAGGAATTGAAATTGTATTTCCCCTGTAAAGCAGTCTCAATGCACTGCTTTTGTTCCCCCCTCCTTTCTCCCTGCCAGTTGCTTGCATCCTAGGAATGCTTTTCTGTATGTTTTATGCTATCCGTTCGGTTCCACTGACTAAAAGAGTGGGACAATGACATGTTGACTTCATCCAACAAATTTCCTGCTCTGTAACTTACGAGAACTTGAATTTGAAACTCTTCAGACTGCATGCAGAAATTTGTCCTAGGTTAATGCAGCTTTCATGTAGAGTCTACTTTGGAAGAATACGCTTTGACTGACAAACGCTTCCCTTTTGGATAGGTGCATGGTTAAAATTCCCTCCATGCTTTGAAAATTCAAATTCCAGAACCAAGTTGCATATTTATGTAGGAAAAAATATCTTTAAAATTTCTTCTAAGGAGGGGAAGCCATTTGGGTATGGTCATGAACTAATTTAATGACTCCTCATGAGGTAGGAATGGACAAAAGAGGAAACACCTACTCTAAGACTGGCAGAAGTTAAACGAACAAGATTGTTTATCTACAATTACTTATCTATTGTTGTGATTGAATCATCATATTAGAATAAAATTAAATTTTAAAAGCTCTAGTATCAAAAAAGGATCGGTGTTATATTTTAACTAATATTTCTTGTTGAAGTGAATATTGATTGTGTGGTAATAAAAGCTTTGTTTGGCTATTCCTTTTCTGATTGTTGGATTATAGACTAGTTCAGATTAGTTACCAGCATTTAATTAGACGTGCTTGGTGAAATCAGCCACTACCTTAAAAGTCAACAGCGTGTCTTCTGCTTCTGAAAGTAATAATGGCCTGATTAAGTAACTCGTGCTTGTTTTATGTGACACAGTCAAGCTAGATGTGTAATGAGCTGTGTAAGTTTGTCTAGATGCCTAAACAGTTTTATTGGTTCGTAGGCCCTCTTGTTGCAGCTGCTTAGTAGTCAACGCTGGTTCGGTAAACCAAAAATATCCAGTTGGGTATTTCCACTGTCCCTAAATTCTCAGTGCGCTGGTAACTAATTTGTACAGTTACAGCAATTTGGTCTGTGGAGCTGTTTCGATTGTACAGCTGCAAGAGTCCTGACATGAACAGGTTCTCTAGTCTTCTAAATACTGGTATCCAACTTTAGTTTGCCTTGATGACTGGGCAGTTATTTAACAGAGCCTAAGTATACCTCGTGTGGTAGAGCTGGAGCTCTGTTATCAGTAGGTTTTCTGAAACTCCCAGCTACCTGTTTGCTGTTTTTTTTTCCAATTTTTTTGTCCCTACTTAAGTACTGCATGTATTTTAAATGAATAACTTGGGTAGCTGTTTAATGCGTTTTGTTGTTGCTTAACTGTCTTCCTTTCTATTGCCGTCATAGAGGATTAACCTTAGTTTTGAACAGTAATAGTTTTTCTGAGTATATTAAATAGCAGTTGGGCTGCTCAAGGTTCAGATACCGGTGGCCCTGGGATATGAACGTTTGTAAAGCCTGTGCATATGTATGCTTCCCACTTAGAAGGACCTTCATGTAGTCGTTAACTAACTGTTGCTTATGATCTCTTAATTTAACAATGGAATCAATCTCCTTACAAGCTTCTAGCACTTGTCCATTTGGTAAAAATCAATTATTCCCTGTCTGGCTCTTGGAGCCCTATCTGATATCTTAAAAATAATGAATAAATCCTTAGATATTAGTAAGCTGTTACAAGTGGTGTTGGCACCACCTTGGGAATATAGTTAAGTATTAGCTGTCTAGAAGTACTGGTTTAATGTTTGGTATTTCCTTAATTTGCTGTATAACCATGACAAAGTGGTGGGGAAGAAGAAAGCTCTGAAAAGCAAACATGTTTCAAATCCAGAGACACTGTTAGCCCGAACTACATGACAAGCCTCCTGTAGCCTTCTTCAGGAGGCAGCTGGGTGGAAGAAAAATAATGGCAGTTCCAGAGTGTGGCTGGTTACTATTAGTGACTTTGAAGAAAAAATGTCATGTTCTTCCAAGTGGTACCGTTAGCCAAAAATGCCTGAGCTCAAAGCATCTGTTTTTTCATAGCAGCCCGAACTGAATAAACTTTGCTTTGTTGGCTCAGTTTCTTTCACATTCTGTGAAACTAAACCAGCAGTGTTTGTAATTTAAAGGCTAGAATATTTTTCTAGCATAAAATGCAGGGTTCATTTTAGAACTCCTCCGCTTGATCTTAATAAACCACTTAGCTGCTGAAGAGCTAATGCATTAGGCTTTAATGTATACAGCTTAATTTACCATAAAATGCTGTAGACTGACAGAAATAAATGAAACTCATTTTTTATTTCTTAATCCTCTGAAAAATCAGCCAAACTTATGTTGTTTCTTATAGCAGCAGGCAAGCAGCACTTATTTGTGAAATCCAGCTTGGAGCATGAAAATAATCTAACCTGACTATATGGCTGGCTTACCTTGCACTAAATTATTATTTTTTTGCAGGACTATAGAAAAACTAAGTGATACTCAAAAAAATTGCTTTATGTCGCAAAGCATTGTGGTACCCTTCTTTGAGACCACTGAGGAAACTCATTTTAGTAACTCTTCTGAGCAAATTCTTTAAATATAAATAAATAAAATAAAGAAATTCTGGGCTGTGTTACATTGCGAACTCCCAAATTCTGGTGTTATGTGCTGGAGATGGAGAGGTGGACTTGTTAAAATGCAATTCTACATATAGGAAGAGAAACACTAAATTGTGATCATACTTAGAAATACGCAGACAAAGCACTTGCCTTCTGTTTAGGTAAAACTGTTGGTAGATAGTGGGATTGGACATAAAATTGAAATGATATTTCAAAGCAATTCCTGTCCCCTTCCTCCCTTGAAATTTGTGGCATACAAGTTTGGTTCCGATTTAAAACTTGTTTTGGTTTGATCGTGTCAATATAATGTTTTGACATTAATACTTTGGGGGACTTAAAACTGTTCACACATACTTATTTTTTTAATATTCCTATTAGTTAGCGAAATGCTATATGGTGTCCTTTATGCTCCAGACGGCATCTCTAGATTATGTTTTGTAGTATAATCAGAATCTCTCCTTCCTTAACTATGGGCTCTAATCGATATGACTCTTGATTTTTACAGGTGCTGTGAGCGATGTTGAGATGCAGGAACATTATGATGAATTCTTTGAGGTATGTGAAAAAAGCAGTGTTCAAAGTGTATCACAGTATTCTCAAATTTTTAGAAGCAAACAAGTTAGGTTCAGTATATATCAGAAGTAAATGGATTCAGAGAAAAGGACTTGTTTCCTTAGGTGTCTGTAAAAACTTTAAACTTTCAATACTAAGTATTTGCTGGTATAACCTACAGTTAGTTTGCCTTTACTGTGAGTAGTAGGCTTTGTTTAAAAATCATCAACCTAAGCCATGTAGCATTTGGTTTCTGTAATCCCCTTCTCTTCTGTAAATTCAAAAAATTCATAATTCTTTGTATAGAAATAAACCTAAGGAATACCATAGCCGCGTGACTTATATTTAGTATTTTCAGTGCATGTTCTGTGTTCCCTAAATACCGTATGCTTAATGTTTTCCATAGCTACTTATTGTATCCTGTTAGCGCTGTGCTTAGAGATGGACACAGAACAGGCCAAGCAAGTACCAATATTAAAATCAGAAATGTGAAGACTTTTTTTAAGAACAACTTTCTTTTGTACTTGTTATCAGTCAAATGTATTACCTCTGTATGTCAACTAATGTGCCCCAAAATTTTAATTTTCTTTTTTAATTGTTTGGTTTGTGTTCAGGAGGTCTTCACAGAAATGGAAGAAAAATACGGCGAGGTTGAAGAGATGAACGTTTGTGATAACCTTGGAGACCATCTAGTTGGAAACGTATACGTAAAGGTAGGATAAAAAGAAATGTTTATTATGTATTGAATAGTATTTACTGGTGCTGTAATCATGTAATTTTTGTGAAGGTTTTCAGGTTCTAAACTTCTCTCCAACTTCTCAATATAAATTGAAAAGTGAAAATAGTAGAATCAACACAGTCTCCACTGATGGACTGCTTAGTTTGCCAAGATTAATTTTGGGTCTTTCTTCCCATCATGCTGCTGTTAAAGCATTTCACTATGAGCAGGGGTTTATTTTCAACAGGTGTGTTCATTTTCAACAGGTACATTTATTTTCTGACTTCCCAGTTAAACAAAACCTCTTGTAACCAGTTTACATTTGGCAGTAGCTAGCTGGTTTAAGGTCCAAACTGACCTTAAAGCAGGGTAGGGTGAGTGAGATTGAATATTTTTAGTGTACGTTCCCTTAACCGGAAAGTACTTTGAGGCCTAAAATTCTTGTCTGTGTAGGCTATAATAATTGGAAATAAAAGTTGCTTTTAAAATTTTGCAGATGGTGGACTCTGAAAAAGGATTTTGAATTTAAGTTTTATCTTCATTGTAAAATGGGATCAAGTTTTTGAAGTCAATTTAAATGAATGAGCAGTTCTCGTGCTGATTTCTCTTAAATGCTTGAAAAAGTGCCATTACGTTTGGAGCGTTGGCAATATAGGAGGGTACTCCAAAGCATTCGTCTTTGCTTAAAGTTGTACTAAGAAGACACAATGTTCTCATATTTTGTAATGCAAGCTGCAAAACTAAAAAGACCAAATAGAACATAACAAAGAACATACTATTGGTGTTGTAATTAGCTCCAAATCCTGTTCAGTGAAAAGCTAGCTTTTTTTACCTTTGATTTGATGGACTGTCCCAGGAGCTCTTAAGTAGCTTCTAGTTTGATTGCTAGCCTTAGGCCACAGATACCACGAAACTGATTTGACAGGAATCTTTGATCTACTTCTGTTGCTTCTCTGTAACATGAGAAAATGTTAATTTTGCCCTTAGTTTCGCCGTGAAGAAGATGCAGAAAAGGCTGTGATTGACCTGAACAATCGCTGGTTTAATGGACAGCCCATTCATGCTGAGCTTTCACCTGTGACCGACTTCAGAGAGGCCTGTTGCCGTCAATATGAAATGGGGTAAAAAGTGACTTCCTGTTGGCCTACCTGTGAAATGCCTGCACAGACAAGGTGGTTGCTTGGGTGTGGGTTTTATGTGTAGCTTAGGGTAGGAAGGAAAAAAAAAAGGCTTCAGGTAACATTATATCAATGTCCTCCTGTTACCAGGAGGACCTGCAGTCAGCATTTTGATCTAGGAGCTAGTCAGTTTCAGTAAATGATTGTGATTTACTGTGCTTAATATGAGAGGTGATTAACTTTTAAATGGCTGGAGGTCTACTAGGTAGGGCTTAGGGCAAACTGATTTGGTGTAGAGCTGAGAGAACTATCTCTTGTATTCTGTTTCAGGGAGTGTACACGAGGAGGTTTCTGCAACTTCATGCATTTGAAGCCCATTTCTCGAGAGTTGAGACGCGAGTTGTATGGGCGTCGTCGTAAAAAGTGAGTTTGCTTCTAAACACAAAATACATAAACTATCAATCAGTTGCTGAACATTTTGGAGACAAACCTTTAAACTTGAATCCTCTCTTGCTTTTTCTGGCTTATACCAGTGAAGGGCATCAAGTGACCAACTTAGAACAAAGGAATGAGTCTGTAAAACAGCTGAAGTTATGGTTCTATCGGGCATATCTGTGGATGAATTCAGGACCTGGTGTGTTTTTACTATTTCTCCTACTCTGATTTAAGAGTTAATGCCTGGCTTTTCTGGCCAATATTTGTTTCTGAGTAACAGGAGGTTAATATTAATAGCACCTTACATATTTATTAAGGCACCATGTAGAAAAGCTTATGCCACTGCTGTTACTGTGACATCTTTTTTATGGATGGCTCACTTTGAGCTGGATTGAAACTCCTTATTTTTTGGAATTTGTTGTTTAGATTAAGCAAATAAAATTGTTGGGTTTGCTTTTAGGTAGAGCACAACTTTGCCTTTCAATCACAGAGGGAGCCTGGGATTATGAAAATGTTTTTTCATATGAATGTCTCTAATTGGCAGTATCTTAGAATCTGTGAGGACAAATTTAACTTCGGAAATTCAGATTAAATTGCTTAGGCACATGTATTCATGCCTAAATACTTTCATGAAATACCACAATATAATACTGATTTAAGTATAAATGTAAGCTCTTAGGGTGCTTGAATGACTTGGGGGGAGAGAGACAAAATATGCTTATCTTAACATTTTGGTCACTCTTCAGAATCTGAATCTAGATCTCCGTGAGCTAGTAAGGTATTAGTGCATCAATCTTTTATTGCAAGAAAGATCAGATTTGCATGTTTGGCTTTGGAATATGATTGTTTTACCCATAGCCCAATTTCAGTCTGTGGTAAAACAAATACAATACTTGAGTCCTCCATGCAGTTTGGTCTTTATTGGCCCTGTTTAAATTCTTTATGAAGCTGAAAGTGTCACATGCTATCAGTAAAAGTTTGATATTTAAAAAAAAAGTTCTTGCATCAGTTGGGCTTTGCAGGTAGGTTGTATAGACTAAAATGGCCTGAAAACAATGCTACATGGAATGACATGCATCGAAGTTTCACATAGAAAAAGGAAGGGTATACTGGAACTTCTGAAAAATAGGTTAATTTACCACTGAGCTTTAGAATTACTATTCAAGAGTTTTGTGTGTGTCTCCATGTTACAGTAAAGTTTGTCCCCATTTATACTCCCATCCCAAAACAGCTTGGTTTGGAACAGTATTTTGTAAACCTAGACTTGGAGCATTTGTTTCCATGATCTTTTTAGCTCTGCAGCTATTTATTTCTACAGCTATTGAAAATTGTAGTGTTTACTTGTTTTTTCTGTTACAGAATTGACTTTTCTAAAATGCTTAAAACCATTCAAAACACTTTTCTTTGGCGAGTGCTATATAACATATAAATCCATCAGAGTAGCTGTACTAGCAGTACATTCTGTCTGTGTGGTTTTAGCTTTCTTCCTGAATTTAAGTCATCAACCCTAGAGGCAGAGAAGATTATCTGCAAACATTGATGGCTTCTGGAAGTGGAGGGGGAAAACAAACAAACAAAAGAGAACTTAATGTTGAACTGCTAGTTAATGCAGTTGATTTAATAGAACTGGACTTGTAAACAGCTGTAGGCTTACCCTGTGTGTAGTTAAGAGCTATTCATAACTGCGAGAGCAGGTGTCCCCTTTTCTTGCTGCTTCAATTAGCAGCTGCACAAAAGTGCATTTGGTTCCTCTGCATGCCTTTCCTTAAGTTTTGTACATCGATTACAATGGATGACTGGCAGTGAACAGTTGAGTCTTTTCAAAATGTGTGTTGCCTCCTCGGTGTTACATTTGTTCAGTACGGAAATACGTGGTTTCACAGTCTGAGTGCCAATTTACCAGTACTTGTAATCCCCTATTGTCTTTCTTCTCTGCCGTTACTTTCATCCTCAAATGTTCCACTGCATAGCACTGCGAGTGAGTGACTGAACGTGGTGAAACAATAAAATGTTCAAACTTTCTTTGAAGGCATAGATCCAGGTCGAGGTCCCGTGAACGTCGGTCTAGATCCAGAGATCGTGGTCGTGGAGGTGGTGGTGGTGGAGGAGGAGGACGCGAACGTGATAGGAGGCGGTCAAGAGATCGTGAAAGATCCGGTCGATTCTGAGCCATGCCATTTTTACTGTATGTCTGCTAGAAAGTGTTGTAGTTTGACCAAACAAGTTCATAATGAGATTTTTTTTAAAGATGGGCTTCTGAATAAAAATTTGTAGTGATACAGTATTCTTTGTGTAACTTGTTTCTTGTGGGGGGAGTCTTTTTAACTGTCATTCCTCTATCTTGACAAATACCTGGATTAATACTATGCCTGAGGGAAAGGTGGTAAATGTATTGGAGGAGCGCCAGTTTTTTGGTTTTTTATTTTTATTTTTTATTTGGGTATGATTTGAACTGTTGATGAAAATGTGTGTGTATATAATATAAAATATTATATACATAGTAAAAAATAATATACTGCTTAAGAAACAGTTACATAAGTTTCCCTTTTCTGCTATGCTGTCTGCTTATTTAGGTTAGTTTAGGCACATTTAAAAGGAAGGCTGTGCGAAGTGCATTTATTTACCAAGTAGATATGCTTAGTTACAAAAATGTATGTTTGTTTGTTACCAGAAGTCTGTGCTCTGTCTATCAATGTGACTGTGGCATTTACAATAAATCCAGTTTCTTGGTGTAAAATCTAAAGCCTATTTTCTAAGCGCTCTGGAGTAGTTGAGTTGCTACTCCTGGCAGTGACAGAGTTGATAGTTCAGGGTTTTTTTTATGATTCTTGAGTAAATTACTTGTCTTGGCTAGAAAGTTACCTAGTGCAGCGTGTGTTGGGGGGGAAAAAACAACAACAAAATGTTTTTATTGCAGTGATTCCTAACAGGCCAAGTGTTTTTCTTTCTTAAAAACTCATGTTCCATGCAACAGGTTACATTGAAGCTATTGAAGGAAATACAAGGTCCTAAATATGGGGACTTAATTGCTTAACAGACTGAATTTTTTTCATTCTCTGTTTTCCTAGCTGTTTAACGAAAAGCATTTCACTAGTGTGCGAGATGATTGCAAACTATCATGCTAGTGGAAAATATTTTTTTCTAGCTTTATTTTTCATGAGGTCTGAAGTATGATAAAAGATAATGGACAGATGGCAGTTTCCTCAGAGAAAAAAAAAAGACTTCTTCCATTGAATTGCACAATAGCTATATATCATAGGCTGTGTATCCCTTAAGGAGTTAAAGCTGTAATTGAAATGTTGCTGAAACATCTCTAGAGACTGTTTGTACAATGGCTGACTTGCAGTTTAAATTCATTCATGTCTGCTTTTATTCAGTTTGTGACATTGCATGAAATTTTGGTCATATTTCTGCAAGGTACACTTTACATACATGAAACTACCTAATACAATATAGTTTTCCAATGTGAGAGAATTTACTAGTGCTTCTTTAACTCTCAGTCTAATAACTTGCTAAGTGATAGATCTTCTTGATTATTAAAAAAAAAAAGGAATATAAAGGATATGGAAGTGTCCAAAGCAGCGTCTCTGTCACCAAAATAAGTACAAAACCATTTTTCTCAAAGAAACTTGGAGTTGGCAAACCAAATGATAATGAAAAGTGGGCTTGTCTAAAAAATATATATATTTTACCTCTTGGAACTACATTCTTGCATCAATTCCATTTGAATTTATTTTCTTTGTACTGGATGGTTTAACCAAACAGATCGTGGAATTTATTCTGCCAGTATCTTTTTAAAAGAAATTCATCTCTACATGAAGGTTGCTTCACTGTTTACATTTTGTTGCAAATACATAAATCAAATTATCATTTCTTTTTCACTGTAAGAAATTGAACAGTGCCTAGAATAGATGGCTGAACTGAAACCTGTGGTATTTTTGCTAGGTATTAGGAATTGAACGTTTCTAACTCAGTTCTTGTTTGCAGGATATTAATCCAATTCCATTTCTTCTTCAGTGAGATTTAGGATTATTAGTGAGCTAATTTAAATCTCAAGCTCAAAAAGGTGAGAAGAGCCATTGTTTTTTAACACAGTATCTAGTATAATGTCATTCCTATTTACAATTGCTCAAGAGCTTTTTTATATGGATTGTCAACAAAAGCTAATGTGCTCTTTAAACAAGTTAGTTTAAATGTGTCCTTGTAATGGCTTTCATCCGTTTATCTAAACACTGCTAAATAGCAGGTGCTTTTTTGTGTGAACAAATAGCAGAAAACCAATTTCTAACCCCACCTTACTTTTTTTATTAAGAAAGCAGTCTTGAATTCCACCAAATGCTTCCTTTTATGGTCTGATTGCTACCCAAAAATTCACCACATAACTGGAATATGTCAGAAAGGGCACTAAAAGCAAGAAAGCAATGGATTTTACCGAATACTCGAAGGGGAAAAAAAAATGCAACTTGTACATTGGTTGTTACCTGATAGTCTGGCTAGTGACAGCATTCAGCACATAAACCAAGCTCGTGACAAAGCTTTGGTTAGTACACAGCCTTACAGGTGAACCTACCAGTAAAATTCATCAAATTTCAAATTTTACACTGCACAAATTTGGTTAAACTAATGTGGTAGTCCAAATTGGATTGGTTTGCCAATACAAAGGTAGGAAATCATCCTACTTACTTATTCTGTTGTTGACCCCATTGTCTTAGAGTAAGATTTCCCCTCTGCCCAAAAGGTACCGATGTCATACAGGTATTTCATTGTTGGCTCTTCTGTTAAACAGTGGATCTTAATTTATGGAATTCCTTTACCTCAAATAAGTGACAGCATACAGTATTTTCTGAAGTCTGAGTCAATTAGGTTGAAACTGTTAATCCCAAATGGCTTCCTCTTATTTGTATTTGGCTCTTATTCTGTGAAAATGCTGCTTGTCCATGAATATGATGTATGTTGAGACTGTAAAACCAAATGGAGAAAATTTGTTCAAAATAAAGCCTTTTTTTATAAGAATCTGACAAAAATTATCCCTTTCCTTTAGATGGGATGCTGCTCTTTAAATGACTGATGAGGACATAGACTATAAGTTTCAAATTCTTAGCTGCTGGCTTGAGCTACTTTTTCAAGTGATTCTTTGACTTGTTTTTTAGGGCTGGTGGAGCATGTCTTTAATTCGAAACAAACAAAAATAACTATATCCTTGATAAGGTTGAAGTATCAAAAGAGTACAACTTGGAGTTGGTGGGTTGTTTTTTTTATTATTTATTTTGGGTTTTGTGCTTTGTTTTGCTTGCTTTTTAATTGTTAAGGGCTCTGGTTGAGTAATCCTGTAAGTTTCTATTGTGGTGGTCTACAGAGATTGAGAATGCTCATTTTTGACAGAAAACATGTTTAATTAATGAAATTAGTAACAGAGAGGACATAGTTTATTAAAGATGATTTTTTCTAATGTTGCATGGCTCAAGCTGCAAAACTTTGGCAATGGATAACAATCATTAACTCCCACTGTCTTACTTTTACAATTCCAGCTTAAGCTGAATATGACATCTTTAACATACTAGAACAGAAACCGCTTTCATAGCAGATGGGGGGAATGTTAATCACTTGGTTCTCCAAGCACTGGTAACTGCCAGTGGCTGCAGTATTTATGAGTGGTCTGAAAAAATGTCCTGTTCAGGAAAAGTCAGAGCTGAAAATAGGAGCCAAGTTGGTGTGCGCTCACTTCAGCTGGTAAGGAAGTAATACCTAGTAGGTAAGGCTGTCACAGAAAAGAATATTTATAGCTGTGCTAATTTACTATTCAGTGCAAGGATGAAGCTGAGCTGTATTACTATACTGCATAACTTTACCTTGGAATGCATGAATTTCCATTTGAAAAGAAATCAAAATTGCAGCCAAATATCTGTAGAATTATCAGTACATCTCAATCTTGAATTGACACATGCTTTCTAGAACTGCCATGAGTATTTCTGAATTCATTCAATTAGCCAATTTTATTTATCATATTTATTTACAAATGTCTTCAGTTTTTTTCTTTGCAATTTTCGATTCGTTAAATCCACATGTATGGGGAAACAGCACGTGTCCTGAACTACACAGATGATTCTTCCTTGTCAGCAATATGCTCATCAGTCATAAATATCTAATCTGGTAATGCATGTCATGTTTAATTTCTTGTAAAATTGTAACCTCCAGCAAGAAGAGCCAATAGTGACTACTATCTTCACGCGTTGTTTCAGCAGCAACAGAACCATTTCAGAAGGTTCCTTTTTGTCCTCCATCTTCCTGCTGGAGGTTACTGCCAAAAAGGTGTCGATTCAATTGCTCTGTTTCAACTGTAAATCAGATTTATGAGAATGGGTTGAATGGTGAGAGCTAACAAACCTGGTATGCCAACAAATGCTCTGGTAGCCGGTGTTTTTCTTTCAACATACACAAAGTGGGAAAGGGAAATGTGGTGCTTACCTCAACTCTATCTGTTGAGGCACAAACAACTCTGTAGTGCTCCAGTGATCATTGGGTTCAGCACTTTTCTTGTAGCTGTGGTTTTGGTGTTTGCTTTCTAACTCGATTATTTTGACAGGACCAAAGACAAGTTACATGCATTCGTACATCAGCAGAGCAGAAAGGTGATAACTCCTGGTGAAACGGTGGGCAGCGACTTCTCGGGCGAGCTGGAGCCCTGTGGAACAGTCTGTGTGAGTATGGTTGCCCCTTTGATCCAAGTACCTTTAAAATATTTGGAGCTCTAACAGCTGTCCCCACTGGCAAGAGAAGTTAATGGTTCAGGTATTCCTTTGGGACAAACTCGTTCAGTTTGAAGAAGGCATGCAGAGTGCGATTTTCCTGAGCACTGCGCCATCAGTGTGCTGGAGGTCACTGACTTGCTTCCAGCTGTCACAGTTTCCAAAGCTGCTCTTTTAGTTAGGTCTGGAGGAAATATAAAAAAGTTTCTGCTCTGGTTTTAGTGGCTACAAGGCAAGGTGGGAGAAAGGCAGCACACAGCAATTGAGCCAGTCTCCCTGCCCCTCAGTTTTTCACAGAAAACCCTGTAGTCTGCCAGGTTTAGGCCTGCTGTGCTTTTGCCAGTGCCTGACTTCAAATGTTGCCACCTATGCAGCTGAATTTTGGCTGTATTTCAGACCATTCATTCTCCCTTTCTTCCTGGAGCTGTCTGGGATTCCAGCCAGGAGAAAGGAGGGAGGCAGCTGCTGCCATTGCAGCCCGGTGCACCAGCATGCCTCTTGGGCCTGAGGGCTGCGGGAAGAGCCAGGGGAGCGACTGCTCTCCCTTTCCTGCCCACCCCTGTTTCCCCTTGAGAGCTAATACCATTTAATACCATTTTTTGTTTGAGAGAAAGTTGATAAAGCTGCGCAGATCAGAACAGTCCTGCGTCTTCCATCACTTCCTCTTCCTCCTTTCTCTTTAGTGAACATGGAAGATGCCTCCACTCTTCTTCTTCTTGTGTTGGTGGAGAAAAAAATGTTCTGCAGCTGCAGGAGGAAGAAATTTGATAGAGGGACTCTGAGGCTGGACAAAGCACAAATGGAAAGTGAGCAGACTGCCTTACTGACTTTAAGATCACATTAATTGTTGCTGGGCTGGGGATGGGCAAGGCAAATTCCAAAATCTAAGACAGGCCAAAATCTAACCAACTAGTAGCCTCATTAATGTCTGGACCAGTCTTTTTGTTCTGGAGGGGTTTGACTCGTGATTTTTGACCCTTTCACGTGACCATGTTGACCACAGCAAAGAGACGTTTAATTGCCCTTCTTTTTTACCTTCCATAGAGGCAAGCCTTTGGTCTTCAGCCAGCTCTGTGAGTCTCAAACACACGCATGGTGGCGACTTTAACACTTCACAGAAAGAACATCTTCAGCAAAGGGCACAGATCTGTAGGTGAGGGGAGAGCGATGGTTGACGTCCTTCCTGTAGGACTAGGAGATGACTTGAGCAAGGCTTCTGACACTCTCACACTCCATCCAAGCTATGTTTTTAAAGTCTGGATAGGTGACTTGTCAGATGAGTGAAAACTGACCGGGTCATTGGGCTTGGAGGGTCATACAAGTTACAAGTGTAGCGCCATAGGGGTCTGTCTGTCCTGGTAACTGTCCCATCGTAACATTTTGTTTATCAGTGACTTAGAGGAGAAAATGAGTGTGTCCTCACCAGGTTTGTGGATGACACCAAACCAGGGTGGTGTGCCTGGCGCAGCAGAGGGCAAGACAGTCCTCCACAGGCACCTGGATGGGGTGGAGGGATGGGCCAGCAGAAACCTCCTCAAAATTGAACAAGGACAGACTCAAAGTCCTGCCCTTGGGTGGAGCAAGTCCCTGACAGGTCACAGGCTGGGGAGTGCCTGGTTGGGGGATAGCTCTGTGGGAAAGGCCCTGGGGGTGGCAGAGAGCAACAAGCTGGACATGAGGCCGCAGCATGCCCCAGCAGTGAAGAGATCCAACTGCGTCCTCAGCAGTATGCACAGGGGCAGCCAACTGACTGGGGGGGGGAAGTGACTACTCCCCTCTGCTCAGCACTTGTTAGGTCAAATGTAGATACTGCCTACTGTTTTGGGCCCCCGATATGGAAAAGTTATCAATAAATTGGAGTTACTGGGGGGGATGCTCTGAGACAGTTAGGGGCTGGAGCAGTGGCCCTGTGGGGTTGCCCAGTCAAGGGAAGGGATGACTGGGGAACCTTGCAGCTGCCTCCTTGTGCCTGTGGGCAGAAGAGAAGCCATGATCTTTACTGAGGTCATCAACTGAAAGGGGAGGTTCCAGCTGGGTGCAGGGAAAACATTTTCCCTGTGAGGACAGCCAGGCACTGGACTGACTGTGCAGGCCCTGTCCTTGGAGGCTTTCGAGACCCAACTGTTCAAAGCTTGAGCAACCTGGGTTGATCTCTGGACCGACCGTGCTTTGGGCAGCAGGCTGGACTGCAGACCTCCTCAGGTCCCTTCCAACCCGAGTAATTTTGTCATTCTGATGGCCAGCCTAAATCCTCAGTGCTGCAACTTTGACCTTTTCCACTTTCCTCCTGTTCTGAAGGAACTTTAAAAATGGTTTATCCCCTTCCTTATTGCCCTTTAGCTAACTGGAGACAGTTCTGCCCCTCTTCAGTTTTCTGTTCTTCGGTGTTTCCTCTTGAGTCATGTTTCCCTCTACAACTTCTTGTTGTGCACTACAAACCATGTCTCACATTGACCATATCTTTTCCGAAATTCAGCGCACCAGATTGAATATGGTACCTCAACTAAGCACACCAGCGCCGGGTGCCATGTGTCCTGCAAACTATATTCCTGTTTGCATAACCCTGTATGATGTTTGCTTTTTGCACAACAGTGGGGCATTGTTGACTTGCATTGAGTTTGCATGACACTATAATCATACATTCCATTCTGCACAATTGCTGTCCAGATAGTGGTTGCTCCAGCAGCTCATTGCTCCTGCCTAGCTGTAAAATTTTGCATGTGTCCTTATTGGCCAACGTCCTATTTTACTTTGCCACCTCATTTCTCCAGTCTGTCAAAGATTGTTCTGAACTATGATTGTCCTCCGTATTGTTTGCAGCCTCTCCCACTCAGTTAAAATAAAATCTGGGGTGGCTCCTCTTTGGCTGCTTTTTCCTCCCTCTATATAAAAATATTTCCTTGAGCTCATGGGATTGCCTTGTGCACTTCCTTCCCAAAGAGGTTTTGGGCACGGCCACTGCACAGTGGTTCTTTGGATCACTTTATTATTCGCTCACAAAAAGAACTTCCTCTACCTGATCTTCCTCCCTTAGGGATTCTACCACAACAGCATTTACCCTTCAGTCACTGATTGCAGATGTCTAACAGGCATCTTTCTCCTTTACCTTTCAGTCTTCAGTAAGTGTATTCATTGCTGGTATGAGAAACAAGAGTTTATTTTTTTTGCCATTTCTAAGCAAGCTGTTTAATATTTTGGTCAGCATCACATCACTGCTATGCAGATCAAACAACAATTTTTGTTATACACCAACCCTTTCAGCAACTCCTTTTTCCTTAGGTGAGAAGTATTGGCAGATGCTCCTGAATCTCAGGAAATGGTTTAAGTGGCTCCACTTGTGACGCTGGTAGCAAATTGCTGGTTTATGGGAGTTATTCACAAGGCTGGTTTGAAGATTAATCTAAGTGCCCCACTGATTGGGCTCAGTCGTACTGGTCTAATTAGGATGCAGTAGGGTCAGAAAAGCTTTGCATATTCATTTCCAGCCACTGTGACTGATTTTAATGCTACTAAGCAATGGCAAGATAAAACTCCCATTTTCTTTAAGTATTGCGAGCTTACCTTCACCTGGCTGCTGCACAGTGAAGGAGATCAACTGTTGAGTACAGAGCTGTGGTGCCATTACAGATGGCACTCTCGTTAGCATCACACTTTACGTTCAGATAGTTTCCAACATGCCTAGTGCTGTCACTTGGTCTTACAAGTCTTCTCTGAGGTATCTCTTTCACAGTTTGAAGGATCTGGCAAACCCATCTGTGCTGCCGCTTCCGTATCTCAACGCCTGTCTGCCTGAACTTGCAGTGGCTGCTGCAAGGCTGGCAGTTCTTGAGACAGAAGAGCTGACTCAGTGCCTCTTCCCTCAGTCCTTCCTGAAAGGCATAAAGAAAAAAGGTGTGGTTTATCCCTCCTTGGGCTCAGTGGATATGCCTTCAGTTTTCAAAGATTTGCACCCATTCTCTGGAAGTTGTAACCGTGTTTCAGGCCCAAGGATTCATGTTTTTTTCTTCTGTGCTTTGTGATGCTCTGCATTCCAGTTGTGCCATTCTGTAATTTAGCAGCATCAAATGCAAGCCAGGGGCTGCTCCCACGTGCTTTTCCAATGGGTGTTTTCCCAGCGGTGCTAATGGTTACCTGTGCAAACCAAACTTTACATGCATATTTCAGACATAACTAGCTAGGTGAGCTGCGGTTTAAAGTAAATAATCGCCCTGTTTAACAACTGTATTTTCTAGTAAGCCTTTCTTTAGGAAAATGAGGATAACAATGTAGAATTCAACGTAGGTTTTACATCTGTTTTGGTCCAGATGGAGGTAGGGGAAAAAGCAATGTGTTTATTCTTCAATGTATTCTTCAATTTTTTTTTTATTTTTTTTTTGCGAACTGAGTTTGCATTTTTAGTGTATGTAGCGGAACGGCTGCCTCAGTGTTGCTGTTTGTTTATTTTACTTACCTTTCTCTTGATTTGTTTGGAGTTTATCAGTGATTTTCCTTATTTTTTTTTTGTTTGTTTGGGGTCTCGTTTGTTTGTTTGGGGTCTTGGTTGTTTGGGGGTGTTTTTTTCACCCCATGTTCTACTCACGGTCCATTTCCTTACCAGGGAGGCCTCTCCGTAACCCCAAGGCTGCCCATTCAGCTTCAGACCGGTCACATCCAGTCACACGCTCCTTTTTCTTTTACCATTGCCCGAACCACCCTGCCCCTTACCCTTTATTTTTATACAGCACCCCATACCCCGCAGCACGCCTGTTTGCACAGCATCTGCACGCGGAGGCGCAGGGCTATTTCCTTCGATCACGGGGACCACGTGCGACACACGGGGGCGAACCACGCGGTAAGACAAACCCCCTTTAATTGCGTTTCTCTTTATTGACGTTTTCACACCGACCCCACGCACGCGCCCCGCCCCCCGCCCTGTCTTCGCGCCGCCGCGGGGCCGGCCGACATCTTGCGGCGGGCAGCCCCCCGCCGCCCGCCCATTGGCTGCCCGCCTCCCGCCGACGCCCCCGCCTCGGCCAATGGCCGCGCGCCGTGCCGCCCCCTCCTCGCCGGGTGGGCGTGGCCTCGGGGGCGAGGGCGGGGGGCCCGCGGCCCTTCTTAACCCCGCGGCCCCGCCGCCGCCGTCCGCGCTCCCGCCGCCGCCATCCGCGCCCGGTAAGGGGGCGCCCCTTGCATCATCCCTGGGTGCCTTGGGGGGGGGGGGGGGCTGCTCGGTGCCGCGCTGTGCTGTTTTAAGCCTTTAAAAAAATTATTTTTTGAAATTTATTTTTTTTTTTAATTATATTTTCATCTATTTTGGTGCGGTTTCGGTGCGACCCGGGGTAAAAAAAAAAAAGGGGGGGGGAGGTTTTTGGTGTCGGGGAGCCCCAGCGGGTAGAGGGGGCTGGAGGGGATGCTCCCGGCAGCCTCGGCTGGGCTGGGGGAGGAGGAGGAAGGGGAGGAGGGGGATGAAGGAGGAGGAGGAGGAGGGAGGCTGGGATCTGCCTTCCTCAAGGGCTCCATTCCTCCTCGCCCCCCACACCTCTCCTGGGCTCCCAGAGGGTCTCCCAATGCAGCCCCCCCATCCCTTCCCCATTTTTTTGGGGAAGCCTGGGCTTGGCTGAGAGCCCCTTGGAGAGCAGGTCCCGTAAGGCTGGCTGCAGGACCGGCCGTCGCTCGGCAGGTGAGGGGTTCCTCGCCTGTCTCCCGCCTGTCCCCCTAATCCCAAAGCCTTTGACGATGGAGGTTGGGAAGCGTGTTGGCCCCGATCCGGCAAAGCCACCCCAGCGCGTGTTTACCCATCAAACAAGCCCGTCTGATAAGCCGAGATGTGAGCTCCATGTTCTGGTAAGCTCGTGCTGCAGAAAGCAGGAGAAACTCGGGGTACGGAGATGGGCAAAACCTGGGCGTTTTGTGCCAGAGGAGGAAGGTGCAACCTCTGCAGCCAGTACCTGCTCAGGACCTGCTGTTTCCTGGGGTCACTGTTAACAAATAAGGCTCAGGTGCTGTGTTAGGGGGAGCATTTGGGCAGGTAGTCCTTCCCGAGACTGGTTGGCAGCTCTTTGCTGTCCCATCACAACTCCTTTGACTGCTTTCTGGAAGCCAAAGCAGCACTTGTAAAATCTGTATTTGATGGCAAGGGTTGCAGGGGCACGTGTCCCGGAGCACAGCTCAGGTACATCATTAATCTGGCGCTGGCAGCGTTAGCGGGCTGCCGGGGAGGTTTGGATGGGCTGGCCCCTGAGTATTGGCAGGTGCCTGCTGTCTGCCCGTGAGATGCGTAGGAGCGAGGCAGATAGGGGGATGCCTGCCAAAAGCTCTGCCGGTGGAGCCAGAGTGGGTGGCACCTGGTCCTTCCCACAAAACATGCCTTGGCCAAAGCGGTGGCTTCCTGCCCAGGCAGCGGGGATCCGCATTTCTCTGCCAGTCTTTATCAGAGGTCCTGTGCTAACAAAAGATACGATGCCTCAAGGAGGACACGTAATCCTAGGAAGAGAAGCTGTGACTGCCCCATTATAAATCCTGACCAGGTTTTCGAGACCGAGGTCCAGTTCCCTCTTTGTATTGTGCTGGGCAAGCCGATTAATTTCTGAGGCTCTGCTGCACTACCTGTGCAGAGGCAGGTTATGTACCCTGCCTGCACTCGGTGAGCACTGCTCAGGCTGTAGTGGTGGCCCCTCTGTGCACCCTGGCTGCGGAGAGGAAACTGAAAGCAGGGGAAGAAACAATGAAAGCCGGTGACCGCAGCAGGTAGAAATGCAGATGAGGCATTCATTCTGCAGCCTTTCCTCTAGAGCTATTTTGCTCCTTGGGTCTTCCAAATGAAGATGCATGTCTTATCAGGTGAGTCCAGGCAGGGTTGGGGAGAACTGAAAAAACGAGGAAACGTCAGACAGCACACCACCTTCAGGGCTGCACACACAGTTTTCCTTCTGTGTGGGGAGGGAAGACTGAACACTTCCATGTTTTCACTGTTTTTAAGCACAGCAGTTGTGGGTGCTGCTCTGCTGTTGAAGTTGTAATGTCTTTGCAACGTTAGAGAGTCAGGGGCATGAACAACCTGCATCTTTCATGTCGGGAGGCTGTGTGTATGGCAGTCCAGCCCTGAAAGGAAGAGTCCTCGCTGAGAGGATGCACGTGTGCTCTCTGCTCTGCAGAGGAAAGCAGAGAGGCGAGAGCCACGGTATTCTTAGTTCATAGCTCAGTTACTGCAGGTCCCTTGGTGTCTCCTGACACAGAATAGATAACTGTCTGCTACTGAGGAAGTATCAAAGTTGGGAGGGGGGAAAACCAAAACAGAAATGACCAAAAAATTGCTAAAAAAGCCCCAAACAAACCAAAAATGGCTGGCTGATTGTCTCCTGAGCCACTTACAGCTGTGGAGTTTCCAAACAGCTTCCGAAGCTGTGTGTGTACTGCTACATCTGGTAACCCGTGAAGATCCCGAAGCTCTCTGAGACCCTGCGATACCACAGGGCAAGCAGAACAACTGGTTTTTAGTGGTTTACTCGTTCGTGGACCTGCTCGGCGTCAAAGTCTGCCGTTCTCAGGCCGCAGCGTAATGGAATCCTGTATCTCATCTCCTGCTGAGCAGTCAGCCCTCAGGGCATCTCCCTGTGATCCTCCTTGTAAACCTGCCTTTTAGACAGCTTAATTTCTGCTTTAGACACGACCCATGTTAATTATGTTCTCGCACACATGATACTCTCTACATGTCTGCATTAGTGCTGACATCATGTACTGTGAACAGCCTTAGGAACTGTAGCTCCTAACATATCTGTGGAGCAAGTTCAGCCCAGGTTGTCTGGGGATTAATTTCACTCGCTGGCCTTCAATCCTGTTCTGTAAACTCCTTACTTAGGAGTTGAGAAATAGCTTAGATCTTGGATTCCCTGTGGAGATTGATGCAGAGGTGTGTCCATGAGGCTTTCTGGATCTCCTATCTCTGCCTGCCTCCCAGGCTCCTCCAAGGCTCAGGTTTGAGTGACTGTGTAAATTCCCTCTGATTTTACTGCCACGTGTGCTCTGCAGGTATAATGGTGGAAGTTAGTCAGGCTTTTCTAGTCAGGCCCTGCCCACACCCCCAGCTAGTTATGGGAGTGCTCACTTTTCCAGCAAACTGAGGCTCAGGCTGGCAAAACTTCTCTCCTGAAGACAAGGAACCTTTCCTGCAGCTCGCCTCCCTCAGGCTCTTCCGAGCTGTGCTCAGCTGCTGTTCTCCTGTCCTGCCTCCCCAGTCTGATTCCTAAAAGGAAGGCTGAGAAGAGGGGTCAGGCTGGTGAAGAAGTTGCTAGTGTCTTTCGTTTTGGTGATTTCTGCTCATCCCCTTTCCTTCATCCCTCAGAGATGTCCCCAACTAGAAAGACACACGAGCTCCATGTGTCCTGGTTTGGGCCTGCAGACAGGGTCTTACGTCTTTGGGTGAATTTGGGTGTCCTAGACTGGTCACATCTGCGCCATGTTTAGCTGGGGTTGCATTAGCTAGGCCTAGAAGTGCCAGCTGGGTGTCTGGGGCGGCATGTGAAGAAGTTAGGGCTCATCGGTAGTACTGCAGGAGCTCGAAGATCTGAGGTCTCCCTGCTGGTTCTGGACACAACCAGCCACACTGGGCTCCTGACCTGTTTCACGTATGTTGCAACAAGCCATTGCTGCTGCTCCTAAGTCTTCACTGAGCTCTGTGGTAAGAATTCCCTTTTAAATTCCCAGGTTTGTTCTGGGATTTTGTCCTTCTTCAGAATCTAAGGTACCAGGTTGACCATAGCTGGGACTGATTCTCTGCTAGCACGTGGTTAGAGTTTGGCTTCCTAAGTGCGTATGTGCATACCTATATACTTTGGGGTGAGTGGGTGTGGGGTTATTTAAAGTCATGCCTAATAAAGCATTTTGAATGGATTTTTTAAACAGGAGCTTGTGTTCATTCCAATGAATGATGCGCTTAAGATCGGTATTCGGTGACAGGAATTTTGCTGGCAGTGCTTATGGTTATTTTTTTTCCTCTCTAGCCTCATTTTTGTTCCAAGTTCTAGCCCCGTGATTGAAGCTTTGATGAAACATCAAAGTATTGCCGTTCCTCTAAAGATGTGTGAGAATCTTGCTTCTTTGTTGAAGGCAATAAATACAGTTTTTCCTTAGCTTCTGCTGTTTCTGGCTCAAGAGGTGATGGATGTTGCTGGTGGTGGATTTTATTTCATTTTATTGCCTTATAATAGAGGAAATGAAATGGCATTGTCTTGCCCAATTTTGAGGGAGGCATCCAAAAGGCAACTTACGAAGGCAGCCAGGTTCAATTCTTTCCTGCAGGCAGTACAAACAACAAGTACTTACTTACTTCAGACCTTTGAAAGTTTTACTGCCACAAATTTTCTCTCCCTTTCTCCGCAATTTTGGACCCTCTTGCAGGAAACTGAGGCTTGGTGATTTAAAGTCTGTTTTTTCACCCCCTATTTTATGAGAACCTAGAAGCAGAAAAAAAAAAATCCTGCTTCTTGTCTATAATCCCTTACTGCTTTCTTCTTGTGTATTGAAATGGTTTGATCCTTTGGCAGCAAGGTATCCTTATTAGATGAGCTTGGTAAATATTGTCTGTCATCAGTCTTGAGCCAAGGCAGCCAATGTCCATGTCCAGTATTGCATCAGCTGTCTGAAGGAGCTTGTAGAAGTGGCTTGCAGGAAAACTTGAAACTTCCCCAATACTTTTGCTTTAGGGAAAAAAAAAAAAAGGTGATACTCTGAACTATGAACAAGGCACCTTCTAGAAACAGAAATGAAGGCTGGGTCTTGCTTTAGAGCTAGAAGTAAACTTTCCTTTCTGCTAGCAAAGACGGGTGGTGTTAAGTTGCATATGTTTATGCTATAGCAGCTCTCTTGGACTGGTGCCTCGCGGTCTAGTCTTCGTCAGTAGCCTAGTACAGGATGCAGCCTATGTTGGCTCTTGGGCACGTATTAACCCAAATAAAGCAAAAAGTATCATTTTGGTGACGTGGAAGCTTTTACATCCAGAAGATGAATTATTTCAAGTCTTGAAGGTTGGCACTTTCAGAGTCTTCTTTCCTAAAGAGGGGCAGTTTAAATGCCATAAGCATTTTCGTCAAATCAACACATGAGAAAGGAATAGGTGCATATAAAACAGTAGTGGTTAGTGGTGCATGTTAACTTGCAGGATCAAATGCTAAAGTTCACTGATCCTGTGATTCACTTGTTTTCCAGTCTGCCAGCAGACCGTCAGTGCTACCTGATCAGAGCTGTATCTGTTTTGCATCCATTTGGTGTAACTGTGGGGATGAGAACATTTCCAGGCCTAGCACAATTCAGTAATGAAAAGAACTGTGAATCCTGCTGCAAAATAGTGATGAGAAAAACAAATATTTGAGAGAAAATGCATTTTCTAAGACTCCAGCCAGAGTTTTGCCTTTAGTAGAAACGAAGCTGGCTGGAATAGGAGAAATGAACTTACTGCTTCCATTTGTTATTCGCTAACTTCTGAAACATAAAAAGCCTGCTGGGCATCCTTGTGGTTGGAGTGTTTGTGTGCGCTACATCCAGCATCGTTGCAGTTACATGTAAAGCACTGATTTGGTGTTGGGAGGAACTTGTAAGTTTGGTCTCCTCAAGGGTGGAGAGAACTCTGCAAATGTTCCTGTCAGAGCCTTTGCCTAAAATGGATAAAGGGTCTTTTGTTGATGGCCTCATACAGCCCTTTTACCCTTGATGTCTCTAGAAGCATATATGCTGTGGGCTGAAGTATTTTCTTTTACTTTTTGTGGCTGTCAAGTTTATGGAAACACAGACAGTCCAACAGTGTCAGATGACACTAAGCTGATTTTTTTGTGTGACACCTCCGCTGCATGACTTTTTAAATCCTGCCTATACAAATCATCTTTGCTTCTTTTTGTGGCTTTTTTCCCCATAAAAGTGGGATGACTGTCTTCTCCCTAGGGTAAACTGTTTCCTGATGGCGTTTTGTTTGTTTAACTTGCATGATCTGCAGCTTTGAAGAAGATTCCAGTCCTGTGACCCACTGTACTCTTTCTGCTGAAGAAAGTCCAGTCTACTGTGCCTTTGCCTAAGAAAATGGAGAAGCTGATGTCAGAGAGACCTATTCCAATGTCTAAGGTATACATTGGTCTTTGGGGAATACTATTTGCCTTGTTCTCATCAGAATTTGGGAAAGCTCTATCTGCTTTCAGAGGGATTTCTAGATCTCTTGGGTGGGGGTTGGAATTCTCCTAAGGCAGGTGCTATTGAAACTAGTGAGCTGCTTGAAAGAGTTTTCAAGATCGTAAGAAGCTGCAGAGTCTTTTGGCACCACTTTCTAATTAGCCACTGAGTAGTCTTACTCTGTTTCTCTGCTTGGAAGGGAGAAGCTTTATCTCCAAGGGCTATCTTTTTGTGTGAGAGGGCTGTCTCCCACAACATGTGGTCTTGATATTCGTGGAGGTTTGTTGCAGTAAGCGTGTTTTAGTGAGTTTAAGTTATCTTGTCACTAAGGGTGCTGTCTTGAGCTTTGCACTCGGCATAGCAGTGCAAGATTCACAATTTGAGAAGTATTTGGCAAATCAAAATTATGCTAAAACGCTTTCCGTCTTCACAATAAAATGGAGACATCAGCTGAGCATTAAAATACACATTTATTGCGTGACCTTTTTCCCTGAAGGGAATAACAAGACTGGGACGTAGATACTCATAGATACTCTGGCCTCATTACAGCAGGGCATATGAGTTACAGCAGACTCTTATCTTTTTCTCTCCAAGGATGAAATGCCTTCACTTCCTACCCAGCTCAAGCCAGAGACAAACTCATGCCCTCATGCTGCTGGCAAATACTTCCTCTCTGGAGGGACAGACCAAGAGGACTGTAAGGCTAACGATAAGGAGAGGAAGTGGATCCGTCCTGATACACCTAGCAAATGCACGTGGAAGCTCGGGAAACCCATCTCTGCCTCCCCCCATCGTCATGTCACTCTGTAAGTATTGCTCTTCTTTGTTTGCTGGTTTTCAGCACAGGACTTCTCCTGGTTCCTTTCAGAGCCGTGTGGGTTAAACAAAAGGTGACTGGTTTAAACTGATGCTGCTCTGCATGTAGATGTGCTGGTGCTTCTTAAATTTCAATGCATAAACAAAACTAAGAACCCAGATTAAGTGTACAAGGGGTCTTGCGCAAAAGAAGTTGCATGAAACTGCATGGACTGGAACTATTTTAAATAATCCAGCAAACTGTTCCCTGACTAGATGAATGATTGCGCTGTTAATGCTGGCTGCTTATAGCTTAGCACTGCTCACAGTCTGCTGTGCTGCTTGGTGCCAGGAAGAAGCGCAGAGCACATCGTTCTTGCTTCAGCACTCAGCTGGATGTCTGATTAATCCCTGAGTTCCGGATCAGGGACTTGTTTTACAAATTTCTATCAAATAGATATTTTGATTTAAGAGAATCTCCAAGTCTGCTAGAAAAGGGAGAAAGCTGGGTAAAATAAAGCATCAGAATTGCTGTGTGTTGTTACTGCGTGACCTGCCCATGGTCTCTTCTGACTTTGTCTATGTGCCAGGCCAGAGCCTCCAAACATCCTGCCGAACATCCTGAATAAAGTTGGCAATACACCTTTGGTGCGAATCAACAAGATCGGGAAACACTTCGGCCTGAAGTGTGAACTCTGTGAGTACTACTGCAGGCAGGAGACAGAAATGAGAAATGCTGGGGAGTTCTGGTTAGTAGTGTTGTGGAACCTGAGCATAAGAGGAGTGCAGGAACCCCTTAGAAAACAGAATCAACGTTCCTTTTTTTTTAATTTGGCAGATTTCCAGGTTTTTAATTTTTGGTTATCTGACACATCTTCCAATTTGTATTTCATACGAGGACTCTCCCTGCAATTTTTCTACTTTGTTGAAAAGGATTTACAAATTATACAAAGCTTTTAACTGCTTCTTGTATTCATAATTTTCACTAGTGCAAAGTGCAGATTCCACAAGTTGCCATTAAAGGTCAAAGAAAGTGATAAATGGGCTGGAAGTGCGTCAGTGAAACCTTTCTTTAAACCCAGCCATACTGGAGATATCTGGAGGCTCTGATCAGAGTCCTGAAAGGTGATGTTTAACACGATTAAAGGGATTCGTCTGGGAGTACTGCGCTGGTGAAAGTGCAGGCTGAAGGGGAGAAACTTGTAGTTTGATCAGATTCTCTTTGGCTGGAGAACATAGCAAGGAAGAGGGAGGGCGTGTTGGTAAAGCATGGGTAGAGCTCTTTCCTTCTGCTTTTGCATTGGAGGAGCCCTAGGGCTTTTTATCCTCTTGACTGGACTAACAATGAAGCAAGATGAAAGAAGTCAGCGTTTTATGAAAAGACTGACTTTGGGGGGGTTTCCTGGCTTTTGTGGCCTACATAAGGTACCAAACTTGCTGTGCTGTGACCCGTAACAGTGGAAATGCAGCGCAGTGAATCCTCATCTCTGCTGCTGTAAGGAGGGAGGTGAATTGGGCCAGACGTGTTAAGAGTTGCTCTGGAAGGCGTGATAGGATCAGCAGCCCGTTGGCAAGTGACTGCTGTTTAAGAACTCTGCTTGGTTTCTTTGTTTCCAGTGGTAAAATGCGAGTACTTCAATGCCGGGGGCAGCGTGAAGGACCGCATCAGCCTGAGGATGGTGGAGGATGCTGAGAAAGCTGGGATCTTGAAGCCTGGAGACACAATCATAGAGCCAACCTCTGGAAACACAGGTAGGAGGTGGGAAGATCCGAGCAAAGCGTGGGAAAAACATTCTGGTGGCGTTCCTGGAGAAGGCAAACCTGAGACTGGAGCGTGGAGGCTGCCTGTGCAAGGGAGGAAGGGGATCCCTTCCCACCTGCATGGTGCTGGGAGCAGCGCCTCTTCTGTCTCACATAAGCAGCAATTATGCAATGTGCTGTGCTGATCAGAACGGGTAGGAAGGATGTCTT
This sequence comes from Anser cygnoides, assembly GCF_040182565.1. Taxonomy (NCBI): domain Eukaryota; kingdom Metazoa; phylum Chordata; class Aves; order Anseriformes; family Anatidae; genus Anser; species Anser cygnoides. Next base: position 117,931,556 of record NC_089873.1, on the reverse strand, counting down.
CTAAATTAGCAGGGGCTTTTTGCTTTCAGAAGAAGGAAGTGTTAGACCAGATTCACTAGGGTCTCTAGGTCCTACTGAGTTCAACTGAAATTGTTGAAAATTAAGCAACAAGAGACTGGTGTGAATCTGATCTTCTCGTTGGCAAGTCCCCTGGTCCTTGGTCCTGCACTCTGCCAGGTGAGGTTGGCCTGGCCTGAGAATTGTCTTTTCCCACAGTGGTGCAGTTGGGATGGGAGACAGGCTGCATCCCTGCAGCACTGTTTGCTGACACAGTCCTTGCATCTAGATCTTCAACAGGTTTCCCTTGTGGCAGCATCTTCTCTCTGGAGGGCTGTGGGAAGGAACAGTCCCACTAGTCAGGGGTCAGGGAAGAGCATCTGATGATCTGAGCAGGCTGGAGTTAACTGGGCTCCTGCATCAAAGCTGTTGCCCTTATATTAAGCTGCTCTAATGGAGGAGAGTAGACATCAGGAATACTCCCCACTAAGCTAGTTAAATATAAATACCCTGCGTCTTCTGAGGTCCCTCAGATGTGCTACAAACTACTCACCCATGTGATGTGTTCTGGAGAGGTGTCCCTGGATGTCCTGTCTTCTTCTTAAACTATTTTCTGGGCATCACCTGTTGCCTTTTGATACACACTGGCTTACTAAGCCAGTCAGACCTTTCTTTTGATCTTTTGCTTCAGTCCAGTTCTTGTTAATGGAGGTACTGAGATGACTGAGCTGATCTATGAATAGAAATATATATATTCTCTAACAGAAAACCGAGTAGTCATACCTGTTGCCATTTGCTTAGGAGGTACTTTGAGGGGGTTGCCTTAGAAGTAGAGCCCCTTTTGATTGTGGCCATAGCTGTTGCCTGAGCAATGGCATGTTTCAGAAAATACCCATATATTGTGTTTTCCAGTATCTGAGTTCATACTACGACATTTGAGGCAGTGCCTGATAAATAGCTCTCCTTTGCTTGGAACCTGAAAAAAAAATAAAAAGAAAGCAGAGGCAAAGGAGGTACAAGTCGATTACTTCAGAAAGTTGTCTTGGTTCGTTCAAAGGCAAAGGCCAGGGCAGACAGTAGAGTGAGTAAACTGGCTTTGGCCCTAGGCCACTGCTCAGAGATACTAATACATTAGACTTTTGTCTTCTCTGCATCCCACTTTTCCCTCAGCCAGAGTCCTGTTTTGATGTTGTGCTTCCAGGTCAGTACCAGAAAGCACAAGGTGTTAGTTTAGGTCTCAGAATGCTTTCTTCATCACAGACCATAGGGAAGGATGCTGCGTGGCTTCTCTTTACTCTTTGGCACTAGTAAAGCCAGTGCTGTTTTGTTTTATTTGGTTCTGGTATCTGTATTTATCTGTAATGCACTGGAAGAAGATTTGCTTCTTCCAGCTTCTTTCCAGATTTGCTTTAAAAAATAAAATAGAATTTAAAGAACTTGAGTTACCTGAGGTGTGAGTTATGCTTCTCAGAGGAACAGTTAAAGATTTTTTCACTCCTATACAATCCTGAACCAAGAACAAACAGAGGCAACTTTGAACAAGCAAGCTTCTGTGTAAGGTAAATTGTCTGTGAGGCATTGTCACGGGCACATGTTGATACTGTGCTTGGTACCCAAAACAGCACAAGAGGTGTCGTGCAGCCCTCCCTCAGACGCGTATTGGCTGACATGATCTGTTTCTTTATTCAGCAGGGAGGTGACTGGATGACAGCTGTAAGCCTCTCAATTGGGAAGATATTTCTGAGCTTAGCCCCACAGGTGGGCAGTTGAAGACATGCTGAAAAAGCAGAAATCAGACTGGAAGTGCAGGTTTTTAAACTGGAAGTGAGGTGTCTAACAGTTTAGGTAGTTCACTTGTAACAAATTGACGTGATCCATTAGAGCCACAATCACACAAAGCACCTAAATCTTCTCCTTAAAAAAGGACTTAGTTTAGGCACATTGCTTAGTTTAGGCATTTAATGCAGACTGAGTAATGCAGAAGAACAGTAGGGGATGTAAAAGTGATTGCTCTAGTCCTCTTCAGCTTAAAATTCGTTCCTTTCCCAAACTGCTTTTGTAAAAATGGGTGATGAGATGGGGAGGAGACAGAAGGAAAATGATGTGCATATGGTAAAGCCAGTGGTCTGCACATGTCGAGATAGATATCTATTTTTTTCCCATCCTTGTCTAAACTTTCTGTTGGCTCTGATCTTCAAAGAACCAGCAGTGTCTGTAAATCAATCTTTCTCCCCAGAAGCCAGAAACGTTCCCTTTGCCGCCCCTTCTAGAGACACTGTACTCAAGCCACTGGTGAAAATCTAATTAAAGCAAGGGCATGCCAAAGCTAGCATGGTAGGTTTGGGTTTTGTTGCACCTCACTGTATGCTCTGCGTGTCTTTGCTTGCTTCCAGGAATTGGGCTGGCCTTGGCTGCAGCAGTGAAGGGTTACCGCTGTATCATTGTGATGCCAGAGAAAATGAGTATGGAGAAGGTCAGATCTGCTTTTATTTTCAAGAGTTTAAAAAACTAAGCATGCTTGCACTTGCAGAGTTCCTGCTGCAAAGGAGTGCTGCGGCTTTAGCAACAAAGGTGCTAGAAATGTGTGTCAGCAAAACCACTGATCTCAATGGCACAAGTGAAGGCAGCCGTGAGCAATGTCCCCTGAAGGCCTGTGCCTGTTACTAGCTCTTCGCTGCCCTGGAGGGAGAGGTAGCACAAGGCCATCGCCGTGCTCCACACAGCACCCTCTGAAAACAGGCCTTGCCCTGGCTGAGTGGCACAAAATTTCTTGCCCTCATAGCAGTCGAGTGGTACGTAGGGATCTCCTTTGCTGCCTGCATCTAAATATACATAGTTTGCACTTAGACTTTAGTCCATATATGTATTTTATATATATATATATATATTACAGCACTGTTAGAGAGCAGAGCCAGCACAAGAGGGTACTGAGTTCTGCCTGAATGAGGGCTCTCAGCATGGAGTGGTAGCCCCAAAGGTCCAGAATGGAAACAGGCATTTGAAATCTAGCTCCAAAGTAAAGCTGAGTTTAGACCAAATAACGTGGCTCAGTGATGCCGTGAGGCTGGGACGTAGGAGAGCTGCGGGTAGGCTGTTTCAGGCCAGGCGAAAGGGAAGAGGTTTCCTTCCCCTACATTGTAATGAGGTCTCTGTGCTGAGAGGGTGCTTTTGGGTTTTCTGACAGTCTCTGTTTCTTGCAGGTGGATGTTCTGAGGGCTCTGGGTGCTGAGATTGTGAGAACCCCGACTACTGCCAGATTTGATTCTCCTGAATCTCACGTGGGAGTGGCGTGGAGACTGAAAAATGAAATCCCCAATGCACATATCCTAGATCAGGTAAGAGCAAGGTGTCACAGGTGCAGGTGTAGCACAGCAGAAGGTATTGCAGCTTTGTTGCTTAATGTCCATGGCCGAATGTTCAACAGCATAGGGGTGTCCCTGGATGAAAAATGTGCCCCCCAGGGATGGAGCTGTTGAGCAGTCACCATGCTGTTAGGGTAGCAAGCTTTTGTAATCACAAGAGGGCAGCAATGAGCCTATGTCTGCAGAAACGGCAAAAAGTACGGGTGGCTTTCTCCACCGAATTGGCAGTCCTGTGCGGAAGAACGGGTACAAGGGTCATGTTCTTAAAAGAAACTGTCCCACAGCCAGGACTGATCTCGGTGTTGGAGATGTCTGGCACCTTAGAAATACCCTTAAATTAGGTCATCCAGGGAGGTTGTACCTCCCCTCAGGTGTTCTGCCTAGAACCAGGTAACAGATAAGGAAACAGTTTGGAAAGCGGATTTGTAGCAGTTGTGGGGCTTGAGAAGTGTTTGTCATATTCTTGTGATGCCTCACAACGTGAGTGTTGTTGTCTTTCTGGTCTGCTTACTGGCTGTCCTGTCTTTCAATGCAGTACCGCAATGCCAGCAACCCCCTGACACACTACGACACCACAGCTGAGGAGATCCTGCAGCAATGCGAAGGTACGTCTGTGCTCTACTGCTGGCTTCTTCTTTAACCAGTCCTTTGTATTTCCTGTGGTTATGTGCTTGGAGGCTGGGACCTGAGGTGGTTGAGAATTGCATGGATGTTGATACAGCAGAACCTATACGTATGTTGTGTGTCATTAGAGAACTGCCTTATTTTTGTAGTCTTAGTTAAACTATTTTTCCATTAAGTGATTAAATTGTTTACAAAAGCCTTACCTAGGGTGGCATGAAAGGACAGGTCGCTTTTTTTCTGATCGCAAATTTCACATTTTTCACATTCACATATATACTCTGTTATATTCAAAGTTTCCTTAAAATAGGGGACCTCGGGAGTACAAACTGCTTCGTGTTACTGTTGTCACCAGTAAGACCAGTTTACTCTGCTGGGGTCATTTCCACGTTAGCTCTAGGCAGTTGGAGTACCAGAAATGACTGAGCTGTGGCAGCAGAGAGCTTCAGCTGGGCTAACTCACCCAGGTGAGGAATCTAGGAGCTGTGATGTGGCAAATGCCTACATGGTAGGCTGCAGCAGGTGGTAGGAAAAAAAACATATAGGAAAGGCTGGCCTGCCCTGTGAAAAAGTACAATTAAACTTTTTCTGATAAGACCCTGGCCATTGCAATAAGAAAATCAGCTATTAAATTTCTTCTAATTGGGGTGAGGACCATTCAAAGGGCTCCCCTTCTTCTGCCCAGAATAACACTGACTGTTCAGAGGACTTAATGTGCATTTCTGTGGCAAACTTTGAGAAAGCTTGAGTTAAAATGAGTATACTTGAACAAAGTGCAATCCCACAAGCTGAGAGTGTGGACAAGTTCTAGCTGTAGGCTTCATTACTGTCCTCTTTCAACTTATTTTCCCTCATAGCTTGGATACTGTTCAGTTGTCATTATTACTGATCTTGCAGAAGTCTTGCTCTGAATTGAACCTTCCTGGTGCAGTGTTGTTCTGTTGACTTGAAAGCACTAATTTTTTTGTATACGAATTGCCCTTTTAAAATGCGTTTTACTCACCAAGCTGTGAAGTGGATGCGCCAGGGAAACTGTAGGGGCTGACAGAAGAATGAACTGTCATACCTACATTAACTCTGCTGGGTGCTCGTGACCAAAACAGTGTTTTTCTTCCCATGAAAATGAGAGAGCTGTGTTAAGGGTTCTCTCAGTGGGCACCTATCCCGTGCTCTTGGCACTCGTTCAGTAATAATAATGGGCTGCTTTTTCTGTGTTAAAGGGTGAACTATTCTGTATCAGCAAATACAGTAACAGGAAAACTATGGGCGTTGAGTCTGTGGACTATCAGCTCTGCCCAAAGCCCTGCAAATGGACACCTTGCCAAACCACTGAAGGACATTTTAAAATGATTTTTTGAAGTAAATGGGTACTGAGCAAGATAGTCTCATTGTAGGTCTCATACAGCTCTTGGGAAGCAAAGAGTCTTGTCTTGCCCCTTTGCTGCCAATTCCTGTGTTTTTGTTAAAGCGAGTCCACGCTTAACTGCAAGCCAATTTTTAATCCATCATCCTCAGGGAGGTGTCACAACTGTCTTCCCTCTCTCACCCTGAAACAGGAAAAATAGACATGCTGGTGGCTACAGCTGGCACAGGAGGTACCATCACTGGCATTTCCAGAAAGCTGAAGGAGAAGTGTCCAGGTTGCAAAGTAAGTGGCAAGTCTAAAGCATGTCTCTGCAGCTGTGAGAGACTCAGGCAGCTCTGCTTCTTGGTTTGCATTATTCCTTGCAAGCCTGCCCTGGGTCTCTCAGAGAAGCTCTTGGAGCTTTTCAGTGTGAAGGTGATTCTGAGCAGCAAAGAAAGGCTTTCAGATTCCATCTGAAATCATCACGCGCTGGTCTTGCTGGTGACTAGTGTTCAGGTTTGGCTTAGCAGGTGACAACTGGCCCTCAGATTCTTTCATGGGGAGTTCCAGAAACTTACTTCTCTGCTGGTGTGTACAGCAGCCACATGTTCCCTCTCTGACCATGCCCTGGTTAGCTTTCTGGAGGAGCTGAGTATTTTACCAAGTGAAACTTTCTCTGAGCACACCAACCTGTGTGTGTACCAGGGTGTAGTTTTAGATTTCCTCGCGGAAGTTGGAATCCTGTTTCAATCACGAATATTTTCCTATATATTCAGGGAGGGCGAGGGAAAACAAAGTAAAGCTTATGTGCCTACAGTTGGCACAAAATGTATTGACTCTAGTGATGCCTGACATGTGAATGAGGCCAGGTTTGGCTTAGAAACCCTGTCTCCTGGTTAAAAACCTCACTTAGTGTCCGCAGCCTGAGGAGCCAGGCTTGCCAAGGGGCCAGAAGCAGCAAAGCGTTCTGTCTGCAGGGAGGGGAATGCTGCCAGGAGGAGGTGAGCAGCAGACCAAGTCTGCTGTTAGCTGGCTGTGTCTGCAGCCCAGCGTGTGCAGCCAGAGTGACGCCGACAGCCGTAACGCGGCCAGCGCTCACGAGTAAATAGCTGTGCTCTCAAAAAGCGGTGTGTCATGGTAGCCAAAGTGGAAACTGCCTCTCCAGATCATAGGTGCTGATCCTGAAGGCTCCATCCTTGCTCAGCCGGAAGAATTGAACAAGACTGACAAGACAACGTATGAAGTGGAGGGAATCGGATATGATTTCGTCCCCACGGTGCTGGATAGATCTGTAAGTTGGGCTTCTTGGTTTACTTCTCTTTGCAGTCGGTTGGGATGCAGAAATGAGGTGGAAGGTGGAGGAGAAACTTGGGAAAGTCTTTCTTTGAGCTTACAGGGGAGAGCTAGTGGGCAGAATTATTCCTGTTCTTTCCTACCAGGAAAATCAGTCCTCAGAGGGCTTTTTTACTGATCACATTTGTTTTGCAATGCTAGGAGAAATGGTGTGAAACAGGTAACGTTTTCCTAGAATGTAATAATTATTTTTAAAGGCCAATAAATAACATTAAAATGAAATCTAACCCTTCCCCTTCAAAAGTAGCATGACTGTCTAGTGCTGAGCAGAGGCTGTGTCCCTGGGAAGCCCTCCAAGAGGGGAGGAAACGGGTCGATACTCTCTGGCCGTCTCACAACAGCCTGTTCTCAAAGCAAGATTTCAATAAGGTGACTGTTGTGCTAATGTGGTCATCTTACTTTGGCCAAAAAAAAGAAAAAGGACATTTGCAGGATGGAAACCCAAGCATGTGGCTCTTACAGCTGTTACCTCAAAGAGTATGGGGTTGAATGTACAGGGTAGTTCTGTAGCTCCCCTAGCCCTCCTCATTTAAAGAGACCCTTGTTTCTGTCTTCCTGCCCCCTCCCAGACAGTGGACCAGTGGTACAAGACCAGCGATGAGGAGTCGTTTGCGTTAGCACGCATGCTAATCCGAGAGGAAGGACTGCTGTGTGGTAAGAGCAGATACGAATCCTTTGGGGTTCACTGAATAATACGTGAGAGGCTACAGCTTTGTGCAGAACAGGGAGACCTCCTTACACTTCAGAAGCTGTTTCCCTCGCTCCAGGCTCCTCTACTGCCTCTCCTCCTCTCTCTCATTCTTTCTTTCTTGTTTCACTTGTGGTTTGACAGTTTTGCCTCTGATCTGTGTTTTGGCAGGTGGCAGCTCAGGCAGTGCAATGTCTGCAGCTGTGAAGGCAGCCAAAGAGCTGAAGGAAGGTCAGCGCTGTGTTGTTATCCTCCCTGACTCTATCAGGAACTACATGTAAGAACCTGCTTATTTTCTCTATGGGAAAAAGATGGGGCAGCCCATCAGATTCCCTTACAGCAGTGGCAAATTGAATGCATCCCTCTCGTAGCACCAAGTTAGCAAAGCGAGCGATGCGTTTGGGGCACAACTTCTGAGGTACCTAGAAAGGGTCTGACACGGGGTCCTCTGAAGCAGAGCTCCTCCTGGTGTCTGACCGAGTATATAACCGTAACTGGTTGGTTAAGCTCTCTATGGAGATTTGCTTTCAAGCTTATTTGTTAGGGATTGCTGTGTTATCCCATTCCTTGAAGAATCTCTTTAAGGATGTTCTCAGCTCCCTCTGCCTGTGTCCAAAGCAGAACACAGCACTGCTGTGGCAGTGGCCAGTGTTGGGGAGAGTTTACAGATGGCAGTGTGAGGGTTTTGAGCTGTGCCAAGAAGAAATTTCTCTCCCACCACATTGAAACGTGTACCGAAACATGCTGTCTTCTGCTGTGTTGCATCCAGCACAATGCTGTTGCATTGTCTAGTCATCTACTATGATAGCTGACTATAAACTGCAGAAAGACCTCGACTGAGTACAGATTTCTCCGTTCCAGGCTGTCTCTTTATCATATTACAAGGGACTGGTGTAGTTGAAGCTTCATTTCCTATGGGATTCCTTTTTCTTCCTATGAGTATTTCTTCTCTATGTCCCTGGCTGGTAAGCTTGGATGGCAAATGCAGTGTATTTTCAATTACACCTTAACTGTTAGTGATAGGGAGCTGTAAACAGTCACCTCTGTGCTATTAGTATTGCTGTTAGATATTCAGCCTGCTAACGAGGTTTTTATTACCTGATTCTGTCCAGGTCCAAGTTCTTGAGTGACAAATGGATGATTCAGAAAGGGTTCATGAAAGAAGAAGACCTTGTCAAAAAACCTTGGTAAGCACGTCAGATACATCTGGATTTTCGTGATTATATTCTGTTTAACAACTGTCTTTGCGGCAGTTGCTAAATGGAATCTTACTGCAATTTGGGTTTGTTTCCTTCGGTTTTTAGTTAACCTTTCATGCTACTGTGTTGGTATATAACTGCGGATGTTAATCAAACCTGCTTAGATTGCTTAATTTCCTTCTGCTACTATGCAACTCAAAGAAGATGACTTGATACTTAATGATTTTTGAATGAAAGGGGTTGTGTCTGAAGTGAAAAAAGTAGTATTTGGAGAACTCCACCAAGCCAGAGTTCTTGAGGGCAAAGCATTACAAGACTACGTAACTGAGGGAGAATCTTCAGTAGACTTGTAATAACTGTAAATATGGCTAGCTAGCCTAGATTTTTTTGTGTGTGTGTAAGATATAAATAATAAAACTAGGGAGCCTAGTCTTCACCAGCTGTCTGTAATCCTACAAAGTAGATGAACTAGGAAAATTGGTTCAGTCTTAAAGCCTTCTGACACCTGAGTAACTTTCCTGTGTTGGTGTAAGAACTGGAAAGCCTTCAAACTTCTACTCGCTCTGGCAGTCTAGACTCTTCTTTGCAGCCTTTTGTCATTCCTGTTTGTGGTGAATTCCATGGTACATGATCAACTTGCATTGTTGTTTTTGTTGGTTTTTTTGTTTGTTTGTTTGTTTTTGTCCCAGGTGGTGGAACATCAGTGTTCAGGAGTTAAGCCTCTCAGCTCCCCTGACTGTGCTTCCAACTGTTACTTGTGCAAAGACTATTGAAATTCTCCGAGAGAAGGGATTCGACCAGGTACCAGTTGTTGATGAATCTGGGTATGTCCATATACATCTCTATTAATCCATATGTATCACTTCTCTCACCAGGTCCCAAGGGAGGTCCTTAAGTGCTGAATAGCAGTATAATATGCTTTCTCTCATCTTTCTTCAGTTATAGTAACGTGGTTCAGAAATGTTGCTTTATATGTTGCCACACCAGTGGTGGGCTTAATATGTTGTCATGCTGGGACTTCCCTGCCTTACATGTAATAAGCTACTAATTATTATTATGGTATACTTACTCAGTATGTCTCTGCAGGACGGCTTTGTTTTTGTTTGTGTTTTTTTACAACAGCTGCTTAACTTATCAAAACAAAACTTCATATTTAAAACAAACAATGCCAAACCTACCCATTGTCACCACAGCTTTCACCCAATTTCTTGAGAGCATTGCGCTACAGCAAAATGAAGTAGTGATCCCTATAAACCAGGCTGTCCCCAGAAAACTGGTATGCCCTGGTACCCTGCTGGTCCCCTGTCAGACAGGCTGAATAAAGAACAGTTGCCCAGTTTCTCTCCAGTCACAGTGTTAACACAGTGGATTAGTTGTTACAGTCCTTTTAATATGCTTGCAGGGAGAAGGGGAATGATCAAAATTGAGGAGGGCTTGTCTTTGGCCTTGCCACACCTTTCAAAAAGGACAAATGAAGGCATAAAACAATGAGGTCTGCTTTTCAAAAGCTCTGATTGCAAGAGCTAGAGGTATTCTTCTGAGCTAGATGCTCAGAAGGGCCAGCCACCCACCCACAGCACCTGCTGACTTCTGTGCGAGTTGCCAGAACTTCTGAGAACTGGACTCCAGGTATCTACTGCAGAGACATAGAATCCAATTATATACCATCAGTCATGTTGCTTTATACAGTGGAACAGTTGAACTGACTTCTGCAGGCTGGCTGAAAGCGAGTGCTTCTACCTACAGGAACACCAAAGCCGATTGTATTGTTTAGCTAATTTTATTTCTCTTCTTTCTCAGGGTGATTTTGGGCATGGTTACCCTAGGTAACATGCTTTCTTCGCTGCTTGCTGGAAAAGTTCAGCCTTCAGATGAGGTCAGCAAAGTAATCTACAAGCAATTCAAACAGGTAAGCAACAATTTCCAATCCTCTGGTTTAAAATACTAGTGTGGGTGTCGTAACACTGCAATGGCATCGGGTTGGGTGAGGTTTACCTGAGACCATACGGAACAGCCGTTATCGAGCAGACATGGGACTTGCTTAAACTCTGTCCTGGGTCACTCAGTAGCCCCCAGGCTTGTGTTGTGTTTCTATATCGGGCTGTTCTATTAACTCAGCAGGCTTTCTGCTGCCATTCTTGTACTTTTTTCCCTCCCAAAAAAAACAGCACTTAGCTGAGCAATTGACTATCCAGCAGAAAAGACAGCAAGATGTTGAAACAGCTCTTATTAAATAATTTCTTTATCAACTGTAAGTGGGCAACTGTTTTCCTTTTGTATCACACACCTTCCTAAAATGGGACTGGATGGCTGGTGAAAGCTGTTGTTGTCAAGATACGTGAATTTGATGTTAGCCAGTTTCACCTGTCCATCCAATATCGCGTAGCAAGAGACCACAACTTCCCAGCTGTATGGGTGCTCTTCTGAAATATATGAATACTGTTGCTGTTTCTTTGCTTTGCTTACAGGAGAAAGATTTTCTTAACATGGAATGCTTGACTTAGCTTCCACCAGGTTTTCAGTTTCAACAGTCTCACAGTAGATGAGGTGCTGTCTTCAGGAAGTATGTGTAAAGCTGCTGTTCAGCCTGTGAACTACCAAGTCCCTGAGGCTGAGAGGGAATGCTAGTTCTTCATAGATCAAATGTAAATGTATTTTTTCCTTCCCAGGCAGATAATCAAGCGTCAGGTGGAAATGTGGTGCGTAAAAAAACTCTTCAGTTCACGTCCTCCCTCACTTGGACACCTTAAGAGTTTCTGGGGCTGGTGTTGTGCAATCGCTTCTGTAGCTACAGTGGTGTTAGCCGTAGTAGCCAATTCTCTGCACTTCTGAGGTTGTGGCTTTTTTCCATGGACAGCTTGAACTTTCTCATGCTTCTTCAGTAAAGAACAGCTTAACCACTTCTTTTCAGCTCTGGCATTTCTTGGTGGAGGATGGAAGGGGAGCAACACGAGTGGTGGTACTGCTAACATGCTAACTAAAAGCATCGTTCACTGGTTATTTTTCATTTGAATTGATGACTTAATGGAAAAACGTGGTTAAATGCACATAACCTCAGAAGTATTGTGGATTTTGCTTTTCTTACCACTGTAGTCAAGCTTATTTGGCTTGTTTACTGATGAATTTGGGAGAAAAGATCATCTGTGTCGCTGAAATGACTTAGGATATCCTACAGTTAGGATCTGTACCACAACACGTGTCAATAAAAGAGGTCTACTTAGCCTGTGACTACTAAGGCAGAACTGTCTTTTAGCAATGCAGGAAGCTCTTTGATGGACAGAATTATTTTCTTCCTTTACTCTGAGAGAATGGAAGATTAAGGCTTCTACCTTTTTTAGAGATACCAGTAGGATAACATTCAACGGCTTTGAAGCACTAGTTACAGATAACTTGCAAATGCAAACAACTATCGTGTGTCAGTGGAGAGTAGGACCATTGTTGTGGAATCAGGTGTTAGTTCGAGTGCTTTGGGGTCTTTTTACCCCCTTCTTCCCCCCAGAATAAATAGCTTTGTGTCAGCTGCTAACATCTGTTAGGTGTGGTGCAGACATAGCCTTAGCAGGTTTCTTGTCTGTCTTTAACAGAAAAGAGGACTGGGGGTGCGGACTCTGACACTTTCCTTTTGCTATACCTAGTGTTTGCTAGCATGTTCCTTGGGGTGACTTTGGTCAGTGTCCTAAACCATTTAATCCCCAGCATCCTCAGTGGATGAGAGCCTCCTTTTGGGAAAGGAGATAACTCAGTTGCAGGGACATGAGCAGCGCCTTGTCACTTGCTCTTAGGGCCAGACAAGCAGCCCCAGTCACGTGTGTAGGCTAACTGCCATAGGGCTTTAGCATGCTTTTAAATAATAATAATTAAAAAAAAAGGACCAAATGTGGGAAAACACACGAGCAAAATAGTTAGGGAGATTAAATAAGCAGCAGTGAGATAGGTGAAAACAGTGTGGGACTTCTGTCAGTTTTCCATTAAACGCTTCAAAAACATGTTTAGGTCTTCGTAGCTGTCCCAGTACTGCCTATGGGCTGCTTGTCCTGGTCGTTTAGCTTATCCAGTCCCTGAAGACAGACCTGTTGGTAATATACAACGAGATGGCAAGGGGCTCTACCCCTCGGTGAGCTTTGAACCTAAAGCCAAAAGTTAGGCTTCGAAGCTAGGTTTGCACGAAACTGCTCGTCACTTGTGGTGACGGATAGCTAACGTGACTTGGCAGCAAGTCCAAATTTCCCCCCACCCCTTGCCTTACACATAAGCTTAAGGATTGGTGCTTTGGTATGCACTGTAGCCTGCTTGTCCTTTTAAACACAGGGAATTAAGGCTGCAGGGAATCCTCCTTTTGATCTCTTCTCATTTACAGTCTGTTCAGCCGAACTGTTCCTGTTAGTGGTGTTTATTTCCCAGTCAAAAGTTGAGCTCGTTGCAGAATAAAAGCTTATTTTAATTTTCAATGCGAGACTTTTCTTTACTACAAATTTATTTAACCCCCTTTAATGAAAGTATGACAGATAGTGGCTGCTGCTGTTAGCTGGGGAGAGTCACCTGGATAATAGACAACAGATAGTGTTGCTGCTGCTAAATACTTCAAAGCATGGAGGAAGAACAGCTTTATGCATTCTTTCAGATGTTTCCAGACAGTGATTAGCCTAGTGTTTCAGAAGGACCTGTATTCTTTTTTTGTAGAGCCAACACGGGGTGCTTTCTTGTTTAGTCTTAGCCAAGTTGAACTGTTCCACTAAAAAGGAATTATTGATTCTCAGTTCCTTGATTTATACCAGAATAGGGTGTTAGCCAAGTAATGTTCACTCTTATTTTTGGTTTTGGCTTTTTTGGGCTTTTCTCTGTTACCCTGCTGCGTTCTCAGATTTTATTCACTTCCACAATGATTTGCAGCCTGATTCATTCACTTTCCCAGTCTTGCTAAAGTAAAATCACTGAGTATAATCTGGAGTTTTATGGTACACACTCTTGTTACACATGGATTACTTTTTACCCTCTCCCTCATAAAATTTTTTCAACTGTTCATTACATTCGTTTTGTTTTCAGAATCAGAATGAAGATTTCACATGCTGCTTTGTGTTTTGTTTCCTTTCCTGGAAATTAGAGACAAAGGAAAAAATCTCTGATCTTTTAACTCAACCTTGATTTGTTAGTGTTTTACAATACTTAGGATGTGAGCAGAATATAAACGCTGACATACTGTTTTTAACACTAGATGGAGTATATGCGAATTATAAACATATAGTGGACTGTTTTATTTAAGTTCTGTAACTCTCTCTTCAGATTAACCTGAAAGACAACTTGGGGAAGCTCTCTCATATCCTGGAGATAGACCACTTTGCTCTAGTGGTCCATGAACAAATTCAGTGTGAGTATGATGTGCTGCACCTTGCAAGATGTAATCTTTTTAAGAATGATAATAAGAAGCACATCCAAATAGCCAAATGCTCTCTGTGTGTGTGAACTGTGCTACTAATACTTAGCAAGACCTTATCACTGCAGCTGTTGTGGAGTAAGCGTTGAATCCATTAATAGCCCCACAGTAATATACTTGCTGTAATACTGTAATACACCTGCTTTTGAAGCAAACTACTGCTCAGAACTGAATGCCTGAGTCTAGCCCGCTGTGCAGTGACTTTATCCATTGGCTGGCTGCTACAGACACAAGCTTCTGCAATATAACTGGTTTTTACATCTTGCTCCTCCTGTCACACAACATCCAGCAGTTCCATCACAATGAGTGTCCCAGGTTAACTACAATTTTTTTTCTTTCTAAAGCAAAATCTTCAATTTCATGAAGTGCAGTAAATTCATGAAGTGCACCTTCTCAAGATAGCTTAATATTTTTCTCCTGTATCTCATTTAAAATAACTTACTCCCCTTCATTGGACACTTTTTTTTTTTTTACTCAAAACTCTACTCTTCTTCATCCATCTCAAAACCCTTTACGCCGCTTCCTTTTTGAACTGGAAATGACTAAAAAAAAAAACTTCAGGAGTTGAGTATATCACTGCTACATGTGAATAATTTTGTTTCATTGAAAAAAAAATAATATAAAGAGTAAATGAAAAGTTCAGGACAATTCAGCTGGCTGAACAAATTGAGCATAAGTAGGTGAAGCATCTCAATACAGCCAGACTGAAGGGACGAGGTACTCTACACCATAGGTAAAGGGCCACAGGGTCTTCCAGATCATTTGATTTCCAGATCAAAGCTTTATGGTCACAATGAAAAATCCCCTGAACCTGTGCTCCCAATGCAACAATGCTCAGATGGTGGATAAAGATTTTAGATATGAATGGGAAGATGCTGCACTGTGATTTTATGCTATCTGTATTTGACAGGGGTGTAGGAGGACAGTAGTGTTGCATCTCCTACTCCAGTGATGGTTGGTTCAAATGGGATATTATCGATTCGCAGCCATTTCAAGTAAAGTGGCAGAAACTAACGTATGAGGAAAATATGCTCTAAAACAAAGGGTTTGGTTTGAATTTTCATGTTGAAATTAACTATGATGGACCCTTATTTTTCCTTCTATACTGCTTCAGTTTCTACAGGCCTTTTACTAGGGGGCCTTTCTGAACTGAAAGTCCTTGCCATTCCCTGTGTGACTGTCAGTCAAGATGACGTTGGGGCTCCCCTCAACGTACAGGGGACATCACTTGGACACCTGGCTTTGCAAACAACGCCATTAAAGCCAAGTGGGATGGTGTGTCTGTGTGCCTCCTAAATCCCCTCTTTATGTTTCCATGTAGATCACACCGATGGCTCCTCCAGTAAGCGACAAATGGTGTTTGGCATTGTTACAGCCATCGACCTGCTCAACTTCGTAACCGCGAGAGAACGGGAAAGAAAGTCCAACTAAAGTCAAGGAGCAGCTCGGAGCCTCTTCAACAATGTTTTGCAATCTCCAACAAAAAAAAAATAATCAGGTTTATTTCTTACGTCGAATGCTCTCTCCGTAAGGTGTGTGTTTTTTAAATTCTGGAAATAAGCAATGAGCTATCCTGGTGTCAGCTATACAGCCAGTGCATTTTAGCGTATTGCACAGCTTCTGGGAATTTGTTTACTAATCAGGTTACACGATATTTCTTGAGACAATTTATTTTTATACCTATATATATATGTATGTAAAAATGTTGCCTAAATTAACTGGTGTGTTCCTTACCTGTTGTCTCCAAGTATGGCTTTTCAAAAACATTTTCAGATGCATTAAACATGTTGAAATAGAGTTACTAAAGCAGAGGTCCAGGAGAGCTCTGGAAAGCTTTTTTTTTTTTTTTCCCTTCTTCTCTGTGCAGGGGTGTTAAGTTAGACAATACAGTGTAGAGACAAAACGGTATTAGGGTGTGGAGAGTGTTTCCCTTTCGATGAGATCAGTGTAAAATAGGGGGCACGTGTGAGAGCTAGAGTTGATGTTCAGTTCAACCAGCTCCTCTGAGACAAAACTGACATGACTGGAGGCCTGACAATGAACTGACAGAGACAAAATACTGACTTTCTTCTACACAGCACAACAGCTTTCACTGCAAAGATAGACCTTTCTTTTTTTTTCCAACTGCACATTGATAAGCATGGGTGGAAAGGTTAGAAAGTAAGATTGGGCTTCTTGCCTGAAGAATGCTGTTCCAACTAGTACCTTCTCCTCACCTCCCACCCTCCTCTTTATCTATGTTTGTGCCTGCTTTTTTTTGTTTTTAAAAAAAGCCAAAGATAATCTCTCAAGAGCTGTGAACAATTTTTTTTTGAAGTCCTGTTCAAGTACTCCCAAGCTGGAGCACCTTCATGTAATGTGCAGTAGGTGAATACAGCTACAACTGTTTACCACTTCCATAATCCTCTGGATTTTTTCAGTAGAGGTTGACTCGTGTAGCCATGGCAAAGTTTGTTGGCAGTAGCAGCTCGGGCACAGAGTGCTCTGCTCAATCTTCCAGCTGCTGTTAGTGGTAATGATGGGTGGAATCACTCTATGGTTAAAGGAGAAGAGTAGCTATTCTTTGTCTTAATTAAGATTGCTCTAATCATTGTATTCTGACCGGCCTTTTGCCAAGAATACAGATTATGATCAGCAAGAGTGACATTCTTCTTAGCTTATCTCTTTCCACTGCAGTAAGAAAATACTATAGCTGGCTGGGGCTAGCGGTGGTAAGATAGAAAGTGTTTAAAAAAAAAAAAAAAAGGCAATGAATCAGATAAGAGAAAACAAAGGTGTTATTTAAAAACAAAATAAAAAAAACAATCACACTTACTACATTCCACCTGCTATATATTGATTTCTTTCTACTCCCCGGCCTCCCTTTGGCAATGGAATTTGCTTTACATGTTGGAACTGCGTGCTCAGAGAGGTGTCCTCTGTCTCCCATTAGAGAGCCCTGTCCCACATCACTGCTGAGCAAAAACATAAATCCGACCTTTTGTGGTTCCATGTTGGGTGATTCAGGCCTTGAGGAGAGCAGAAAAACGAAGGGAAACGAGCTCAAAGACAAAGAGGCGACACCAGTGGTGTTGTCTGCCTGCCAAGAGTGTGACAGGCTGTTTGGCCTTCTAGCTGCTGCTTTTCTTTTGTGAATGTTAACAAGTTTTGTAATAAAGTCTCAGATTGATTTCTGTTAACTCTTTAAAGCGGTGTCGATGGATGCTAAATTTATTCTGTACTTATTCAGTTTACTTTCTTAAACATTGGCTGTCCCTTCTGATTAGGGTAGGTAATGACGTAACACGACCTACAGTCTCTCCTAAAAAAGCACTTGCTTTCTCAAGTAAGTGACGTGAGTGGCGGAGACTTGCAGACTAAACAAACGCTTGGGAATTGGAGGTCTTGTGTTGCTGTCAGGTGAGGGGAGAAAGGAAGCAGCAGAGCCACCAAAGGCATCTCGTGCCTGTGGCTTGGATGGAAGCAGATGACCCTTGCAATTTTAATTCCAGCACCTACAGGTTGATGCTTTATCCCTCATGAGTAAATACTACAGGCTGCTGCTGAATCTGAGGAAGAACAAATAACGGTTTAGTTCCACCTTCTGAGACTTTGTCAGGGTCTGGATTAATATTCTCAAATTCTCATTGTAGAAGCTATACAGCAAGAGTCAACAATGTGACTCGCTGGGGAGAGGAGGCACCTTCCAAAAATGACTCATCTTTAACACCAGTTGTAGGAAAGGGGTGAGTTACACCAGGAGATACTTACCTTACACAATGGTTTAACCATTAAATTCATGTACTACTTTGGGATTTAAGACAACTTTTCTTAGGGCTCTGGAATAAACTGCCGTAACATTTAAAATATATATATAGATGTGCCACCTCAATAATGGTTGGTTCTAGAGGATGGTTGAATTTTTTCTTTAGCCTCATGCTTTGTGGTAATTTCTTCCTCACTGTAGTAGCAACCCCAGCTTCGGTGCTCTGCCTGGGGAAAGCTGAACTGGTGTGAGTACCAGTTAGGTGTGTGTTAAAGATACTTCTTTCAAATCTGGATTAGCTTTTCCAGGCTGAACAGCTCTGCCTTAGACTCTGTCAGTGACGGCTGTAAGAAGTCATCTTTCAAACTGTATTTTTGAGCTTACTCCCCAAGGGGTAATAAATAATTTAGCACAGTTAAGGGCATGGCTCTTGCTTTTAGCAGTTCTTGAATCATCTGCTGCTTAGCATAGACAGTGTGTAATGGTCAGTTGTATCCCTGTAGGTATTACTATTTCAGCCAAACTTCTGAACTCCTTTCCCAATTATTTCAAATACTGTTGTCAGGTATATTTTCATACATATTCTGCCTTCACTAGATGCTGCTAACTGAAGTGTATGCTACAGTTGTTAGCTGTCACTGCTGCTAAATTTTGCCATTACTGTTGCTCTTAAAAGTTGGCTTTGCATTTTATCTGATTTTTTCCACCCATTTTTCCACCTGATGTTGGCTGTGGGGAGGGGGACACTTCTTTTTTTTTTTTTTTCCTTTTCTTTTTGTCCCTATCAAAACTCCATGTCCCAGCCTAACTGAATTGCAAGGAATATGAGAAGGGTAGAAGGAGATTCCTAAAATTCTTTTCAGAAGAGCAGTTCAAGAAGTAAGATTACTAAGTCAGGGTTGAGGAAGCAGAAGATTAATGGGTAGCTTCACCTTTGACACAGAAAAGTGTGACAATTTTAGCTTGCTATTTTAGTTTACTGTTCATAAATTGATCTCTGCTATGTCATGAAAAACAGGTAGTATTGCTGCCTAAGAAAGAAGGGTTGGTTGGAGCCAGCAGGGAAGCAGGGATGTGACACTAGAGCAATCCAAGTGAGTAACCTGAAGTAATCCAGCTGCGCTGCACTGCTCTGCGTGTGTACTTTGTTAGGAGCAGGAGCTGTTTCCCATTCTAAACTGGCCCAAGAAGATGGTGGTCACCAGCTGCTCTTACTGAGAGCAGCAACGCTGTTTGATCAGAGGAACTGGGGAAAGAGCTGGAGTCACTGAATGACTGAAAAACTTTCCAGAGCTCTTGCCTGTAGTAGGAATGATGACAGCAAGGAGAAGGGGGCTGTGATGCAAAAGTTCACGAGTGTAATCCTTTTCTGCATACTTGGAAGTGTTCTGTCACGTTGATCCTAGCGAGGAGTTGTAGGGCTGTATTAATGCTTGGCTCATCTGTTTCAAATACCGTGAGGACCAAGAAAGATGTGTTTGCTTGTTTGGTCTCTAACCCAAAGTACAAGTCCAAAGCTTGAACAGAACTTTTTTTTTTAATTATTTTTTCCTGAAGTGGGAGCCTGCATCTTCTGTTTACCTGTACTGGTTAAGCAAATGCTGACCGTAAGCCTGAAAACTATTTTGCACATGGTTATTTATATAAACAATTTATGCTGTGTTTGTGTGTCACTGTAAGAGAATATCAGTCCTCCTGCTTTAACGTTGGCTCTGTGAAAATCCTGTTGTTTCCTCACCTGAAGTCAATTATCCAGTAAAAACTGTATATTTTGCAAGAAGTTATCAGGCAACAACATAAGGATCACTTTGAAGTTGTAATGACCAATATTACTTCCCACTTTTTCCACAAGCTATGGCTGACTCCAGAACACTGTATAGCTGAGGTTCCTCTAAGCAGACAGACCAGTCTCATCTGCCAACCAAGCTCGTCAATAAATGGTTTCTGGAAACTTTGGTGTGGATTTCACACCGCATGCTCACTGTTAGGAGCTGCCAAGCATTGCCACCATCGTACAGCAGCCTTTCTTACTGCGTAGTGTCAACACGCTACAGTGACAAAGGGAAGTCTTTTTATGCTTTTAGGAGCTGGGAGAAATCAATACTATGTGCTGTATTTATTGCACAAACGTTCACAATACAATATAAAGAATCCAATAAAAGCTGATTGCAGAATGACTCTGAGTTTATTTTTAATGGCAGCTCAAGCTGAAGCTATATTAGACTGTAGACTGGAAGAAGTTTCTGTCGGCTGCAGATGATCTCCCACTTCGTGTACGGACTGCAGCACTGCAGCTCTCTTCTTCTGTCCCCAGGGAGCTGCAGGTATGGCAGGACTCTCAGTGAGCCAGGCCATGGGCTGCTTCTCAGGGCTGGCTCTATTACAATCCTGGTTTTTCTGTATCATATAAGAAAGATGAAGAGGTAGATCTGAAATGCCACCGCTGAAGTTTCTACAGGAGCAGCTGCCTGTGCGGTCAGTTGGACTGATATCTGCGAATGAATACAAAGGGTATGGGCTTGCCTGCATCTGTGAGAAGGCAACATGAAGAGAATTGAAGTGAGGTTAGAAAGTTAATAGGTGCATGAACACGAGTGACACGCAGGAGTTGCTCTGTGACAGGAAATGGTGGGGCTGACGAGGCTGTTTCAGAGCTGTGTCTGCATGCTGCTGCTCAGCTCCACTCCCTCTTGGCAACTGCTCAAGTTAAAGCAGGGTGAAGGCACACTATAGCTGTCAGGCAAGCAAGTACACCTCTTAGGCCTTGGTTTGCAGTCCCCATTGCCTTGTGGGGCCAGTCCCTGCTCAGTCCCTTACAAATAGCTTCAGGGCCCAGCCAGCCTGTCTTGCTGGCACCTTATTCCATCACCTGCAGGGGCAGGGATGGAGAGGGGCAGGGAGGACCTCCTCGGCCTGCCTCAGGTGCTGGGGCAGTGCAGGATGAAGTCCACGCTAGCTCATGGGTTTTCCTAAGGGGGCACTGTTAATCTGCCTCCTCCCATGCAGAGGGTGCTTTATGTCTGGCTATATCTTCCTGCTCCTGATCCAGCAGCATGGGGTGACTGACCCAGCAGGTGACTGATGCAGGAAACTTTCCTTACACATCCCTTTCGTATGATTAGTCGAAATGCTGTCCTTGTCCGCACCGATTGCAGATCGTTGCCTTACCTTCACCTTTCAGCAGTCTACAGAGGAGCACAGCGGGTTGTGATATCGCAGTCTGATATGCACAGGGCCAACGCTGCTCCCAGGCTCACCTTTGCGAGACACGGCGCGCCGTTCCAGCAGAAAGGCCAAAGGCTAACGGGGCACGGAGAGCAGCCAGCAGCTCGCAGGATCAAGTTCCACCTCGGGAGTAGGCTAAAGGCATTCCTGCCCCGCTCCGGGCTGCGGCTCCAGCCACAGCCCCCAGCAGGGAGCTGAGCCAGGTGAAAAATTCGAGGTGGTCAGGTGTTTGAGGCAGTGTGGTTTTGGAGAGAAACAGCCAGGGCTAGGCAAAAGGGAACTGTGCACACCCGGGTTTTGTATTCATCTCCTGATGGCTGGGGCGCTGCTGAATGGCACTGCCAGCAGAGAACCGTCCCCAGCTGCTGAGATGCCCCTCCTCACGGATTACAGATGCAGGGAAAATTACTGGGTACAATCTGCTGTTCTGGCTCTGGAGATAACCGGAGGACTTCAGTCCAGAAAGCTACCTTATGAAAGCAATAAATTACCTTTGGGAAAAAAAAAAAAATACGCGTTGCTGATGGGGGTGCCACTACCTTTTGCCAGTGCAAGGTAAAACCAGATCCACCTGAGCTTTGATCATGAAATATTCCTGAGAGCACTCTGTATTTATAATGATTTACCAGAAGCGTGCCGTTGGAGAGGGAGGTGGCTGTAAAAGGGCCGTGGGAGGATTTCCAGGCTTTTTTTTTCCTGGCCTTCCCCAGAGAAACAAAGTGATAACGAAACGGAGCCAGGCTGGTTAGCGCTGGGGCAGCGTTTCTGCTGGGAGCAGGAGGTGGGCTTCTCCTGGGGTGAATCGGGGAGCTGCCCTGGCCCTGTGGGGTCTGTTATTAGCTCAGCCAGCCGATGCTGCAGGGCCGGTGAAGCTGTAGGTGCGAGAAGGCTTCAGGCTCTCAGTGTCCCCTGGTGCTACTGTCCCCAGCTGTTTGCCCCAGGTTGTCCCCTCCGAGGCCAGGGAGGGGATGGAGGACATGGAAGGGAAGATGGTGAAGGGAAGATGGTGCCAAGGCCTTGTTCCAAGGCCATGTAGAAGGAGCAGGACAGGGTCAGGATGGCCATGAAGAAAATTTGGGAGGGGAGGATCTTGGCACAAAGGAGCAAACCCCTGCCAGTGCGCAAGGAGCCTGGCCTGCAGGAGGGTGCTGCCGCCTTGCAGCCACCCGGCCCGGTGACCTGGGGATGCTGTGCCTGGATGCAGAGCCCAGAGAGCCCAGTTCCTCCTGACAGGGAGGTCGTGGGCAGGCTTTCTCTGCTTCATCTGCTTCCAAGGGAAGGGCAAGAGGACATAGAGGCATAGGTCCCGGTGCCGCCCGCAGCTGTGCCATGCAGGCCGTGCCCTGTCCCCAGGGAGCATGGGCAGCACAGGGCAAGGGGCCTTGCTTCAAGGCATGAAATTGTGCTAGCTGTGTTAGCAGCAAGGTTAGCACGAAGGAGGCTCCGGCCGTGACCTGGGAACAGCTTTTAGCCTGAAGCACCCTCTGGTCAAGTTTTCATAACAGGATCCAAAACAACACAGAGAATTCAAGTTCACAGAGGCCTTTATTTTACAGCCCCCGGATAAGTGACTCCAGAGCCAGGGCTCTCGGTGCAAGGTGGCCGAGTCACATTTCAGGGATAACCTGGGATTCGGCTGTCTTTGTGCCAGGCCTGAGTACCTCCCCAGAGCCTGTGGGCTGGCTGCCGGGCTCGGGGCCAGCTCAGACTGTGGCTCCTGCAAAGCAGGGTCGGGAGGAGATGTGGGAGGAGAGCCACGTGTCATGGCCAAGTCTGGCCACCATGCTGCTCAGGGCCTAACACCGTGGTACTCAACTCACTCGGTGGTGGAGCTGGAGGGCAAGAGGTAAGGGAGGGTAAGAGGTGAGAGAGAGAAGAGTCTGCAGGACCTGAGCAGTGGTATGGCCATGAGGAGAGCAGCCGACTCACCTGCTGTGACCTGTGCACCCATGTTATCCTGAAGAAAAATCCGTGTATTTAGGAGCAAAGCTAAGTGCTGTGTATGCTGGAGGGTGCGCTGCTCTTTCAGTAACTAGCAATACTTCATGGCTTCTTTCAGCAAACAGATGCGTGTTCTTCTTTCACACCTGCCAACTCTCAGGTTTTGGAAAGCAGCCTCCGCTTTTAGTGGCAACCAGCTGGATCCGTACCCCCAAACAAACAGGGCAAATGGCCCTGTGTGCGTGCGTACTGTGTCTCGGTAGTCCATGCATGGTGTAACATGGGACAGGCACTTCATATCCATGGGGAAAATGAAGCGAAGGCAATATGCCTGTTCGTAGCAAGACCGATGCCTTTTGGACACATCAGTATTTGAGAATGCTCTGATCAGGCCCTGTGGGCAAGCACAGTGGTATGGCCTGCGAAAGGTGGGACACCCGCTGCATTTAGAGTTGCTTGTGCCGGTGATTTCCCCCAGTCTCCTCGTAAGACATGCTAACTGCATGGCTCCTTCCCCCACCTGTTTCTGGAGCATAGCTCTCCCTATGGCCACCAGCAGCAGAAGGACCAGCAAAGGGCACGCATTAGATGCATTAAAAACCGGTGGGCATTGTAGAAGCACATACTGAACTCACGGAGTAGGTGGGTGGGAATGGCTTCTTCAGCACAGTAACACACGTGTGACTTTTCTAAGCCCTTTCTGGCCGCAACTGGCTCGTGCTAGTGCACCTCACAGCCAGTGTCCCACTCCACGACGAAGATACCTTATAAGTTATAGGGAGGACTTTTTTTTTTTCCCCACAAAATCTGTATTCTGGACAGATGGCACATGCCATGTTTCAGCTGGAATTGCTTTGTGCTAAAATAGGATTTTTTACACCAAATGTATTAACAGGTAAGCAATACATTTAACACTAAATAACATCTTCCTTTTTTTTTTTTTCAGTTTACCTACATAAGTCAATACCAGTTATCGTGAGCAGTATTCCACCTCACAGTCCCATTCAGCTTCACCAGCGGTGGTTTTGACCCCATGTTCTCACAGCAGGATGGCTTACTCTGACTACCAAAGGAAAGCCAAGAGTGGAGGAACGGCTCCTCTGCCAGAATTAACTGCTGGGCCTTCCCAAAACATTGCTAACCCTTCTTCTCCTGACATTATATCAAACTCCACCATGGAGCTTTAGCTGCTGTGAAAAAGCCATTTTGATTATTATATTACTTGGGAGGGAAAAACATATGGGGAAAAACATGGATTTCTTCCTGCTTAGTATAGCAGAATGAGGAAAGCTTTTAAAATAGATCATCTCCTCTAGGAGAAAATCCACAGGGGGGAAGGCTCTGGGACCACAAAAGCTCTCTGCTCCCAAACACCCAAAAATAAAACCTGAGTGCGATGTCCCTTCCACCCCTGCTGAGGTGAGTGCCATGAAACTACCTCTGCAAAGAGCCTTGAGGACGGTCCTTTGAAAACAGAGACCCCCCTCCTCTGTACCCAGACAGTGGGATCCTGCAGGGCAAAAGCTGCAGTGTGACCATTCAGATGAAACACAGGGCAGAGCAAGTTGGTGTAGCACAAACAGCTTCAGGTTTGTGATGCACTCCTGCGTTTTTTCAAGTTGATAATGCTTAAACACAAACACCACAGAACGGCGAGGTAAGATTAAATACCCACGAGCCACCTTTTTGTTGTGTGTGCACTCTGTCAAGTTCCTGGCCTGTCTGTGTAGTGTGGAAGCACGACAGGGACATCAGTGCAGACCCCAGCCAGCCTTCTGTAGACAAGTTCCTCCTCTGTTCTTAACTCAGGTGCAGACAAAGCATTAAAAACATGTCAAAACACCTGCCATCCTCAATTTCCCTGGGGCAAAGCGGGCTGGGTGCATGCCTGCTCTACCAGCCATGTGCCTGGAGTTTGCTGAAGAGCCAATGCCCTACCCAGACATGGAGGCTGGAGATAGGTGACTTTCTGAAAACCGGAGTCGGTCCAAACGATAGTTCTGGGGATGGTGGTGGTGAAGTTGAGAGTTCTCATCAGATTTAACTAATAGCTTTTAACATAAAAAAAAAATAAAATAAAAAAATACGGAGGGGATGGTGTGTGTGTGTGATTTTTCAAAACCCCCAAACTTGCCATTTAGACCTTTTCTGAATAAAATGTTTAATTGAAAAAGAAATCTCCGAGCAAAATATTTTATTTCAAAATTAGCTTCTCTTCCTCCAAACACCCATCCAAATCTCTGCTTCAATTTAGTCTGGAAGGATCTCCATTTATTTCAGTTTGGTCACTAAAGAGAAGAACTTTATTTTTTAATGTGGCTTCACTTCAAGCATATACTGCTTCAGGAGGTAGCCAGGGAGAGGTGGCTGGGTTATTCTGTAACCGCAGTGCCCAGAAAACACAGCTCTTACCAGGGTTAGGGTTATTTGCAGCTTCTTTATGAGATATCTGCATGATCTGCGTCACATCAGATAGCCCACAAGATTTTTCTACAATGGATTACCTCTGGCAATGTTTTCCAGAGATTTCATTTATTGCAAAAAGACCAAAGGTAATGTCATTCTTGTGCTAATGCCTACAATAGTCATCTCTTTGAAAGGTTTGATTCCAGAATAAACGTTCCAATAAATATTGTTCTTGCTCGCCTGTCTGAATAGCAGCGAGGCTTCCTTCACAACTGTGTTGAGGGGGAGCAGGGCCCAGCGGTGGGCAGGAGAGAGGAGAGGAGGGACCTGAATTCCTGTGGGCTCTCCCTTTTCCAGGAACTCTGCACCCAAATAATGTCATGATTGCTCCAGACAGTGTTTGAGAATCACCATAGAGTGGAAGACATTTGCTGCTCTCAGCTGACTTAAGAGTAAAGCAGTTGGGTGAGAAGCTGGAGCTAGGGTGAGAAAGAGAGGTTTAGGTCCGGAGGCTATATGGAGACTAACCCCAGGCTCCTGGAGGATGCGAGGAGTCTGTATCAGACAGCACCTAACATGGATTGTCGTTTCTGTCATTGCTTATGCCTGATTCAGCAAAGCACATACTGGTATAGGCTAGAGCTGAACAGTTTGAGGCACGAAACGAGATTGCAGAAACCACATTCTGAAACGATCACAAAATTGCTGGGGGATGGGCTGAGAGCACTTTTGAAGATAAGTATAAATTAAAATACAATAAATTGCTTATCTGTTTAATGTCCCAATCATTTACGCTCAGAGAGCAATCAGATGCTGGGTGTAATTAGGTGCAGGGCAGGACCCAATCAGCATCATCTCCACAGAGCGCTCTACTGCCGCTCATTGGCGTTTGCTATCACAGGGCACATATAAACTCACAGCTGAAGCACAGCGAAAGCACTCAGCCAATACACTGAAGGCGGTGAGTATGGCTTATCTACTACTGAACGTGCTTCTTTTATA
Organism: Anser cygnoides; assembly: GCF_040182565.1. Classification (NCBI taxonomy): domain Eukaryota; kingdom Metazoa; phylum Chordata; class Aves; order Anseriformes; family Anatidae; genus Anser; species Anser cygnoides. Next base: position 117,905,241 of record NC_089873.1, on the reverse strand, counting down.
ATAGCAAAGTACATGGGAGCCGTGCCTACTAACCAGGTAACGTTGTTATCACAGGAAGGCTTGAGAAGAGGATTCTGGTAGCATCTGCTTCTCAGCCTGTTCAGAGGTTGACTGATCCAGGGAATCTGTGCAAGATCTGAATAAGTCTAAAAGCCAGGGAGGGCCTGGCTTTATGCTACATGGTCAGTCAGGCAGGGGACCAGGTTGTCTGGGGAGCCTGTGCAGTCTCCATCCCTGGAGGCCTGCAAGAGGTCCAAAGAGGACAAAGTGCTGAGTCTGTGCCCAGCGCTGACCCAGCTTTGAGCAGGGCCGGGGACCTCCCAAGGTGCCTCTGTGATTCTGTTGAACTGATGCTGCATTTGTCTCGCTCAGTGAGAGCAATACCATTTCTTTAACATAAAGCAAGAAAATTGCATTTTGCTTTGAATGGAGTAAGTTTCCATGAACTCTCTCTCTGCTCAGTTATTTTCCTTTAGCCTGCTTTGAAGTGTCTCATTCTTCCTATTGAAGTTATCAGCACAGTCTGATAACCTAATAATCACAATCTCTTATCTGTGAAGTACTCCATAAATATTAGCTTGTGCTCTTTGTCGTGTAATTTCCGTAAGTGGCAGCAGCTGCAGAGCTGCATGTAACCATGCCCTGCCTCTTGGACTGCCTCCCAGTTCCAGTGGATATTTCCATTATCTTTTCCCCATTCTGTCTTGTCTCAGGCTTCTCTAATTGGAAGTCCTGCACTCTGAAGAGACTTACGGGGCCATTACAAGATACCTACAACAGGTCAGACGTATTTGACAGCTGATCAAATAATAGCTGAAGCTTCAGGCAGGGGTTAGAAGGACTGTTGGGACATCGGTAAGAATTCTGGTAATCAGGAGAGGACATACCTTTGCTTTGTGATGTAAGGTGACCTGAAACTGCAGTGGAAGCAGTGTGGGGAGATGTTTGCGTTAGACATTGCTCTTTTCAGCAACCCCCAGCTGCAGTCAGACTTTCCACAGTGATCCCATCCCCCTTCCTGCCTGTGCTTCTCACCAAGCAAGCATGGTAGCAGGATGAGGCCGCTGAATCTATCAGCAGAGGAGTGGCTCACTGGTGTTGTGTCAAGGCCTCAGAAAGATACAGGGAAGGTCAGGCTCTGCTGATCTCTTGGTATGGTTTCAGGTTGTCTGCAATCTTGTATAGACTTTCTGGGCGTTCCTGTGCTCAGGCTTCAATTTTTAAGTTTTGCTTCAGAACTGCAGTGGCTTTAAATGTATCTTATCTTAAATACAAATCCAGACCCTGGGCATGGCTGTGCAGAGATTTTAGAATGATTCAAGGTTGGTAGGGTATCTGTTGAGTCCTACAGCACTGCACAGGGAATTAACCAGACTTTGAGAAGATAAATGAAAAATCCTCTGTCAGTAAGGAATGTAGACACTGACATAGTCAAGGGGCAGGTCTTGCTTCTTTGTTCTCTGGACATCTAGAAACTATGTCTGAATCTACTCCAGGTGACTGAATAAAAGAAAAATCCTGTTCTTTCTGTTTTCATGTATCAGATGGCAAGGGATCTGGACATAACGAGTAGAATGTGATCTTATTTTAAAAAGTGGAAAACCAATAATGCCATTCCCTCCATGCAGTAGTCTTGCACTTGCTGTCTCACCATGGCATGCCGTCCCTGATACTCTATTCGAGGGCAGACTTGGCTGCTCTTGGTAGGGGTGACCCTGGGACTTACAGCACTTCTTGATGGTGGCAAGGTGTTTGGAGGTTACAGGTCCCAAGCTGGGGTCCAAGGGGGTGGCAGACCACCTGGGGAGGTTGCCCACTTTCACCTGGGTCTCAGCAGGTTGCTGTCCCCACAGCCAAATGGGTAGTGGTGGCTCCCCACATGCTCAGCTGAAACACGAAGTCTCTGGGACCACCAACCTAAACTGGATGCGCAAACGTGGATTATTCCCCTGCATGGAGGGGGTCAGTGATAGCAGGTCCTCTCCAGTGATCCCTACAGCTCCATGTCACCCACAAAGTTGCACTGAGGTGTCCCATGGAGAAAGATGGGGGTGTAAGCAGTGGGCATGCAGAGCTAGGACACGCCAGCTGCTGGCTGGGGCTTTGCACCAGTGCCATGTCCAGGAGACCTCCCAGCTCCAGAAAATGGATGCAGGAGTCATAGACAGTGCTCAGTGATGGCCACCAGCTCTTCCCATAAACACATCACCCTAAAATCTCCTGGCCTTGGCCTGATGAGAGGAGGGCACAGCCGGGCCCTGCCTCAGGGCCTGTTGGAGGGGAGAGGGGCTTGCATTGTGCCCAGCAGCCACTGCCCAGCCTCCTGGGGGTCAGCACCCACCAGGGCAGGGAGATCAGCACCCACAAAGAGGGGAAGGATCCAAAAAACAGACCTTGTGCTGTTCTGCAGCACCTAAAAGTTTCAGCCTCTCCCGTGTTTCGACCCTTACCACAAGATGAAGATGGGCATACTCGGTCCTCAGTAAATAATAATAATAATAATAAAATCTTATTTCCAACATTTTAGTTGGTAAACAGTGGCCTCAGTTGTGAAAACATGCCAACTCCCCCTGATAAATTGCAGTTTATCTCTTCTTTACCCACAAGTGACTTTTGCTCCTTCCCAGTTAATGCATTAGGTAAATAAGGATTTGCTTGGGGAGACATTCTCAAGGCTGACACAAATCCTGGCTTGCAAGGAAATCGACTTTTTTTTTTTTCTTTTTTCCCCTTTAATCCCTCCCAAGAAGCAACAGGTTTGGTGGTGGTTGGGTACAACATGGAGAGGCAAAGTTTGCAGGGACTGTTTTTATCAGACCCGCTGCAGGGTCCAAGCCATTTTGACCTGACTGCCCTGTGCACCTGGGGCCTTGCTGCCTTGTGGGGCTGGAGCAGGTGCCAGCTGTCTGCCTGAGGAATAGAAATGGCTTCAGGGTGCTAGGTCCTTCCAGGGGCCTTTTCTTCTGAGAAAAGAGGATAAACCAGCTCAGGGTGAGCTCTTTGTACCCCGATTTTCTCCATGTGTCTATATCCAGTGCATTGCAACTGGCTGACTTGGTTCCACACGAGGTGGCACAATGTCTGCCTGCCCCACCAGGAGGTGACAGGCCTGCTTCGGGCCTTGGGTCATATCGGACTGACCGTGTGGACTCTCAAGTGCTCCAAAGTGCTCATTGTCTGAGGCACAGGGGCACACCTAGGGTATGAAGCTGGGCCCTCACTACTGCCAGGCCCCATAGTTCGTTTTTTACTGTCAGTGTCACCATGCCTGGTGCTGTTTTTCATGCTGGGGTGGCTTGGCCAGGTAACACCACACATTTATTAACCTCTATCTTCAGGGAAGTTCTAGCGCCTTTGGTTGAAATGTTATATTTCTGTGTTTCAGGGACACCCCAACAAAAAGTGAACCCCAGCCCCACCCTCCTGGCTGGTGGAGAAGCAGCTGGGAAAGCACAGCTCTGACCTCAAATAATCCCGCTGGGATACTTCGAAGAAGTGACTGCAATCGGGTGAAGCAAGCAAGCACGCACAGGAGGATGGCAGAAATGGTAATTAAGGCTGCCCTTGGGCTCACATGTCAAGCTACAAATTAATTAGATAATCAGGAGCCAGCCATAACAGTGTGCTGGCTCCTTGCCTGGCTGTTGTGAGCCAGCAGGGCTTTGTAGGCACAGCAGTCAGCTTGGGTGCAAGTCTCCAAACATGACCCTACCGAGCTGTAAGGTCCCTTTATTCAGCGAAAGCTGAATCAGGGCCAATTCGTTCTGTGGACAAGCCAGAAAAGAAAGTTCGAATTACCAAAAATGTTTCTTTTCTCCATGTGGCTAGTTTCTTTAGCAAAAGAAGGTGGCTGATTAAATGCATAGATGGTCGCTCCATAGAAGCTCACATCATAAAGGGTCACATCAAAGCTCCACGTAACCCTTTATCCTGTTACTGGTACTGATCACAATACCAGAAACTATAGCAGCCACTGACAATAAACCAGACTCGTCCTTTCCTCTGCCTATAGTGTTCCCAGAGCACAGGTAGCGTTAAAGCCAGTGTGTTTAAGAGCCACTAATGAACTTCACCTTTGTGAACCCTTTTCTGTTTCCGCTTTTACCTGTTTTGCTCCTATAGCTGTTCCTTTTGCCTATTATTCAATGCTGAGAAGCAGGAAAGTGTTTTTCAGTCATCTTCCCCACATCCACCAGGATTTACAGCCTGATCTCACCACAGCCACCTGTCTCACTTCCAGTCTGAAGAATCCTGCTCTCTTTAAGCCATTTTCATATGGAAATTGTTCTATACCTCCGAGCACCTTTGTTGTCCTTCCTTGACTTTTTGTTTCTATTTATTCTTTTTTTTTCTTTCTTTTTTTTTTCATTTTAACTTTTAATATTCTTGGATGCCAGAGTAGAGGGGTCTTTTTGTCTCTTTGAGGCCCAACACCACAGTACAAGTATTCTCAACTTATTTATGGTTTCTTCACTGCTAAAATGAAAACAAACAAACAACAACCACAACAACAACAACAAAAAACCTGCTCTTGACCAAATGACAAAATACAGAGCACCACATTTTCTAGTGGTGGAGGAGAGGTGCTTCAATGTACTGGAAAGCACTGGCACAGGTTGCCCAGAGAAGCTGTGGGTGCCCCATCCCTGGAGGTGCTCAAGGCCAGGCTGGATGGGGCTTTGGGCAACCTGGTCTGGTGGGAGGTGTCCCTGCCCATGGCAGGGGGTCAGATCCAGATGGTCTTTAAGGTCCCTTCCAACCCAAGCCATTCTGTGATTCTGTGATTCAATGTACATTTGAACAGGGGACGATTTACTGGAGATGGTGGTTAGGAGATGTTTTACTACATATGAGGTTTAGTACACCAAAGCTGGACATGTGACAAAAGGGCAATTTCCACCATTTAATTCATCTGTAGAACTGGGTTTTTGAACAGCCAGTAGGGATGCCCCAAGCAGGCTCTCCATCCTGTTTTCACACCCAAACGTGGAAGTCGTTTCTTGCCTTTGACAATTATTACACAGGAATTATTATACAGGTGCCTGTCTACCAAGCTTTTCCTCCCAGGTGACTGTGGGGCTCTATTTCCACTACACAGGAGATGACCAAGGCCTGCCTGCTCATGAACGGCAGCTGTATGGGAAGTCAGGAAAGCAAAGCTGACAGCTCATGGATTCTTCCCAACTTGCCCAGTAAGTGCACGTGGACAGCTGCAACGCCTGCCAACAAGTCTCCACACTCCTGTATACCCTTGTAAGTAATTCTTTCATGCCGGTTATTTTAGAGTGCAGGAAGCTCAACGTCAACTTCTGAAGATGAAGCACTATTGTTACACTCTGTGTTTTCCAGCAGACCTTTGAAAGCATCTGCTAGTCTGGGGCATCTTGCTTTAGAAGAATTAAGATGAACATATTTCAGAGGTAGATTTCAACCAGGGACTTGTACACTTTTGCAAAATGGACTCTGTGAAATCTGGTGTTCAACAGCAGAAGTGAAGGTGCTCCCAGCTGCTAGGCATGCATGGCGATGCGGTAATGGCTCTCCCAGCTGTAATGTCCTTGCATGCCTACAACCCAAAGCTGTTGCACCCATTCCTTTGTACAACAGTCAGTGACAGCTATACAATCATCAGTCAAAGGCCTGCTGTTCAGATACACTCGTTCATTCAAACAGTCTGACGCAGCGTGTAGAAAGATATCAAAATATTAGCAATGTCTTTATCGATGGCCAGAGACTTTCATAAAAACTGATTACCAGGGCCTGGGCTTTCAAGTAATGAGGAAATGTCACACTCAGAGGTTGCCCACACTGTGTAAGTGACCCAAGAGTGCAGTGCAGGCGAGGTGGCTGCTCTGAGCCCATTCTTGTCCTCACAGCAGCAGATTTCCTCCCAGGGTGAGGCAAGCCTGACAAAGTGCCCCGACTAGACAAGAGGTGCTTTAATGGCCCTGCAAACCAAACGCAGACAGGCTATTAAAGATAAGGCTGTCCTATAAATGTCAGGGGAACTGCGGACACGTCCCTGCTGTGCCAAAGACGTAAAGCACAAATTCAGCTCCAGTACACGAGGAACTGTGGAGGTGCAGCACTGCTCTGCGTAAATGCCTGCCAGTTGCGAGCCGGCGTGGGGAGTTTTGTCCCACGTGCAAGGTGGGACACAGCTGGAGCATGGCCCACCAGCACTTGTGAAGCTCAGAAGCCCCCAGGTCTGGCCCATGAAGGAGGAGTGGGCTCCACAGGCTCAGTGCTAACCCGGCAAACATGCACCCAGTCACTCACCCAGGGCAAACCCTGCAGATAGCACCTAAGGACAGGATCAGCCAAACTCTATTTTCTTCTCTGTTACCATGCTGAGCAGGATAACATTGTTATTTAGCAGTTTTTAGTAATTCAGCATTGGGGTGCCAGAGGTGCAGCAGGGCAGGTCCCATACCAGCGCATCTCCAGCAGCAGGGCACTGGGGACATCAGGACTGTCCCCTGGGGATGGGAACAGGCCGAGGGGGCCCATGTGGCATCACTGGGGCAGGGACTGAAATGTAGTCTGCTGCACTGATAAAAATAGACAAGAATCATGCAGCACTGGGACATCACCATTTCACTTTGCAGAAACATGTGGAAGGGGAACTGTTTGTTTTTCCTGCTCTGGGTGAACTATAGATGGCAGCTGATAAGGCAAAAATCTCTCTTTTTTTTTTTTTTCTTTTACTTTCTGCAATTCACATATGAAACCTGATTTTTTGAGGTAGAAGGGGATAGTACCAGGAAAAGAAGGCAAGGTGGTATTTTATTTAAGGACATTAATTATTTAAGTTTTCCGAGAGATACAGAGGTAGAGTGGTTCTGATAGTCTTTGATCCAGTTCTGTCCTGCTACAGCCTCAGAAAGGATCACTTACATTTTTTTTTGCCAGGACTGCTTTCCCTCTGGACATCTTATGGAATAACATGCCACATGTAAAAGCAGAAACACTGGAGAAAAAAAAAAAAACAACATTCTTGTCCACTGCTATCCTGAACTGATAACAACCATTTTAAGACAGGAGTATCCCCATCATATCCTTTAGGAGCACCAAAGGCATTTTCCACAGATCCTGATATCCAAAGAGCTGCTACCTTCACCACACAGCGTTCACATAGCTGGGGAATGAAGCTGACTGCGCTAGCATTATTTTTGTAGTAAGATATGGTAGTCACTAGGAAAGAAATATGATAGAAACTGCAGAAATTTTGGTGCCTGTCCCTGGAGCGAGAGAAAGGCTGTTCTTTTGGGGGAGTGCTCGCTGTGGTTGGCAGCAATGCAAAAGACCAGTCCTGTTTCTGGCTCCCCTTCACCATGCTCCATCACTGAGCCTCGCAGCACCTCGCTGTGATGCAACATGCCTTGCTAGGGTTCAAACAGCACAGGGGCATTTCTTTTACCACAATTACTGGCTGACGGTAAATAAATGCCCTTGCTTTCTTCTCTCGAGATGATTTCCTGCAATCTAGATGTCTAATGTAGTGCTCAGGTTGCTCTCTTGAAAGGCAGGCCCTAACTAAAGGCTACCTGAAGGAGCTCGAGTCTCTTCATGCCATGGCTCAGCCCCACTGAAGCCACTGAGCATTTCAGCCGCTTTTAGAGCAGATGGAAAATGGCTCAGCTGTGGGGAAAGCTCATTTACTGAGTTACTGCCTCGAATTTACCAGCGTTCAGTAGAGGTTGTAATGCGCGCGGTAACGCTTTCCACGGAGGGAGAGGTAAGAGCACACGTGCAATATACCATCATTTCTGGGCGCGAGATGTAAGGAGTGGCTCCTTTTGGCAGTAAACATCTGCACTAAAACACCACCCTGTACTCGTGCAGGGCAAGAAGTGTCTATACCATTCTCGCAAACCCGGAGGGGAGGTGTGTGTGTGTGTGTCTTTAAGTAAATCAGCATGGCACCCCTGCATCACATGGCCTTTCTGTCAGCAGACAGCCATCTGCTTGGCTGCGATAGCAGACCAGGATAACTTGGGTTCAAGGTTCAAGGGATGATAGTGGGCGAGAGCCGTGCAAAGGGGAGCTGAGCAGCGAGGGGGTGGGGGTTTGTCACCCCACTCGGAGAGAGACATGCTGACTATCAACCAGGGGCAATACATTTGTGGCCCCAATAAACACGGCCCTCATCAAGCTTCTTCCTCCTTCTTTTAAAAAGTTCAAGGACACCAGTTCCCTGTCTGCGTGGCAAGATGCGTTCAGCCATGTGTTGGGCAAACAAGTCTTTTTCGTTCTAGTTGCAATCGCTGTGACGTGTTTCTTGGCTTCTGCTGGCGTCTGACAGAGACTAACAAAACCACGAGGCTGAACTGCCCTGATCCAAGAACTCAGTTTAATTATTTGCCAAAAAAATCCAGAGTCCTCTGCTTCATGGCAGAATTAACAACTCAGCCTATGGGAGCGGGGCAAAGCTCTGGGCTGTGTAACAAGGCTGTGCTGGAAACAAAGGCGCACTGCTAACTTGCCCCGGGTGAAGCTGAGATGTGTCCCCTCGGACACAGTTCCTGGATGAGCACAGCTGGGTTCCACAGATCTGCAAAAACGAGCATCCAGACTGGTGTTTCATTTCTGTATTGTGGGCACACGCTGGCAAACACCGAGAGTGTGACAAGTCCTTGGCTGAAAAAGTTGCCAGGTTCATGCATGAAATTCAGGCAGGATTCATCACAAGTATCTTCTCCAGGGCACAGAACGCCAGACCAGGTGATTCACGCTCTGAAATCCAGCAATCAGTTGATGCTGGTGAACAGACTTTGCTGAGAGAGGCCCTTGCTTGTCAGTCAGAGACTAACGGCCTTGGAGCACTGACGTGGCTTGGGCCTTTCTGATGGCTTGGAGCCATCCTTGCAAGCAGGGAAGTAGCTCCTGGCTGGGCAAGAAAAAGTTGGTTTAGAGTTGGATGAAAATATGAAATGCACAGGCTGTGTTGCGTTGGATGGAGGAAAGAAGAGGCACGTATTGTGCATGGTCTTCTGGCTTTCTCATCAACTGTGTAAGATCCTGAGGCTTGTTTGCCGTTCTCACTTCACTTAATTATACATCTGGCCTCAGGCCTTGTAGAACAAGGCATTTCAGAACAGCCCTGAAAACTAACTACATTATTTTTTACTTAAAGGAATAAATAACTGATGGTAAGAGTGATGGAAGACCACAACCAACTCCTTTTGCCTCCATTACCTGTCAATGGAGACCTTTTCTCTTGAAAAAAGGAGTCTCTTGGTGGTCTTGCTGTAACCTTACTCAGGTTTTATCTTGGTTCATGTTGCATAAAAGTTGCTCTGATTTGACTTTTTTTGTTTCTCCTTTCATACAGGTCAGAAGAAACAAAGATCTTGCCCAACATCCTGAAGAAAATTGGCTGCACCCCAATGGTCCGAGTCAACAAGATTGGGAAGTCCTATGGGCTCAAGTGTGAGCTCTGTGAGTTTTCCCTTTCCACCAGGTTTTTCCGGGCCATGAGGTGAGGTTGAGGGGCAGCGTCAGCGGGGGCTTCAGAAGAGACTCAGCGGAGAGCAAGAACAGACGGGGGGGGCCAGGCGTGGCACGTGTTGGGTATTCCTGGCTATGAGGTTACGGTGCAGTCATGGCCCCACAGCACCGCCCCTGCCCGGTGAGCTGGAGCTGGGCCAGGCACTGCCCGTTTGCTGGGTCACTGCCCCCAGGGATTTCACTTTCTGCTTCCCCCGGGGACGTTCCCAAAGCACAGCTGGACTGCAGACAGCTGGGTGTATCGGCCACCGGCATGCCAGGCCAGCTGCAGGGTCAGGTTTTCCAGCAAGACCCAAATCCTCTCTCACAGCCTCTGAGGCGTGGGTGATAGCTCATTGCAAGGGTTTTTAGCCTGGTGTCCTGCAGAATAAGCATGATGCAATTAGTCTTCTTCTGTTATATCGACTTTTCAGTCTCCTCTCCTGCATCTTTTAACCCTGTTTAATTTCAGCCAGACTGGAAAGAAAGAGAGAGGTCTCAGAGGCATCAAGGTTCATGAGTTTCACGTAGCGGTGTAGGAAGGAGAGACTTGGCTAGTGCTCACACCCCATAAAACAGCACACCAGGCACTTACGGTCTTACTTGACTGTAGGGAACCCACAGGGTAACCAGCCTCCCCAGGGCACAGGTCCGCATGAAGAGTGCTGTGCTCTCTGAAGCTGCCTTCCCCTTGGAGGATGTCTGGCTGGGGCAAGCTCCTGGGGGGATTTGGGGCAGATAGAACTGGGCAAGCCGGGGAACGAGACAGAGCTCCATTTTCTGGGATGGTGTCTCCCTCCCATGGTGCAGCAAGGGAAGGAGAATAGGATTCACACAGCAGCTGCGTGTTCCTGAGCTGTGGGTCAGCACAGAGCCTCGTACCCAGCAAATAAACGACGGCTTGCAGCCCTGCAGCATTGAGGAAGCAGTTAAGATTAGATGCAATTACTTTGTAATCTCTGTGCCTTTGAGGACATCTGTGTAGCTGAAGTTTTGGCAGTCTGCATTATAAAAGGTAGTGATAATCACAAAGATTTTCCCCTGTTGCTCTGGCTGCTCACGTAGCTGGGTGATTTGTCAGCCTGATGTCGCTGTCTCCACTACAACTAAGAGAATCGCATCCTAAAAGTACCCACTTCTCCCTGTCGTCCATAAATCAGAGCCCAGTATGATCAGTTCAGGTGCAGACATCAACACCTCGGTGAGAAGAGTCCCACCGCAAGTGTTAGCGGCATGGAGGGATCAGAAGCAGGGGTGTGCCCTGCGGCTGGGGTGCACTTTGGGAACTCTCTGATTGCAGCTTGGGGGGAGCGGGGAGCTGCCAGGCAGCGTGGTGCCCCCAGCTTGTCCCTGATGGAGCCTCGCCCTTGCTTTCCAGTGGCAAAATGCGAGTACTTCAACGCGGGGGGCAGCGTGAAGGACCGCATCAGCCTGAGGATGGTGGAAGACGCGGAGAGAGCGGGGATTATAAAGCCGGGAGACACGCTGATCGAGCCCACTTCGGGGAACACAGGTAGGAAATGCCAGTGTGCCCGATCCATCCTGGCATGTCTGAGGGCTTGCAGGAGGCACGGAAATCTGAGGAGTCCTTACACCTGGGAACAGACCGTGCCGCCTAAACCTCCCCAGGGCAACGTGCTTTCCTTCCCACTGGTCTGTGTGCATTCCCAAGGAAGCATTTCCCCTCCTTGCTCTGTGCAAAGCAAGAAGCGTGTGAGGGCTGTGGGCAGCTGCACAGTTAGCCTGGGGCACTGTGGCTCTGGCTCTGTCCTCACCTCAGCTCGCCTCCCTCCCTCCTGGCAGCCTCGAGAGGTGCTGAGATGTCTCCTGCTGAAATCCTGAAATTCCTGAGGGCCTCCTGAGGGCTGGGGCAACCCCTTGTGCTTTCTGCATGGGAAGTTCTTGAATATTCAGAGGTTCCCACAGAGGGCTTCCCTGATGGGCTGGAAGATAAATCTTTTTTGTTTTGTTTTGTTTTTTTCATTGTCACTGTCATCCCGCTCAGGCACCAGATTGTGGTGAGGGACAGCAGAGGAGTGTCCCTGCATTTTGCAGCCTGCACAGGACCCTTGGTGAAAGTTTCTTTGTGCCCTGGGCACTGCTCCAGAGGTCGTCCACCCTGTCGCTCCTGGGGCAGCACCATGCTTCCTGCAATCGCTCCCCATGCCCTCCCGTGGGGACACACTGCTCCAACTGCCCCATGTGGCCGGGGAGCAGCTGGCTCCATCCATCTCCCGCAGTGACAGCCCGGAGGATTCACAGAGGATGCCCTCACGTGTAGCTTGGTGAAAATTTCTACGTGGTGTTCACCAGTGGGAGAGAGGCGCGTAGGAAGCAGGAGAGAACATGCGTGTCGGTGGGGCCTTGCCAAACGCTGTTGTCAAACGGTTCCCTTTCCTCCCCTCAACCCAGGAATCGGGCTGGCACTGGTAGCTGCAGTGAAAGGTTACCGCTGCATCGTCGTCTTGCCGGAGAAGATGAGCATGGAAAAGGTCAGAGCTCTGTACGGTATTACCCCACAGCCTGGGAACATCTCCCTCTCTGTCTCTCTCTGCCTCTCCCTGTCAAGAGACGGACTGTCCTCTCCTTAAAAGGGTAATGAGCCTTGCTGCAGATACCAGCATGTCTTTGTAGCTATTCAGAAGATTTCCTTTTGACAAAAAAAAAAAAGCACGCCGAGATGATCTGACTGATTATCTAGCATCGGTGACACAGGGGGGTCATGCGTTAGCCAAATGCAGTGCATGTCTGCAGAGACATGGAGCAACCCACGCTCTGTGAGCGTTAGGGCTGCAGGGAGCAGGGGAGAGGCGTGCGGGGTGCTGGGGCTGCCAGCCTTGCTATCTTCCCCTCTGGCATCTGACCAGTCACTTGATGTCTCCATCTTGCTATGATTTCCCTTAACCGGGAGACATTTAAGGTTCTCTGAGATGCTTTCTCAAGCTGGTGGACAACAAGTCCTTTGCACAAGAGCTGCTGATCGGGTGAAACTGATGACCTAGGGATGGCAGAAATCGCCACTGTGGGGAGCAAAAGTCTCACAAACTGTTCAGCTGAACTCATAAAATCACAGAATCATTGCGGTTGGAAAAGACCTCCAAGATCATCTGGTCCAACTGTCCCCCAACCATGAGTGAAGCCAGACCTGGACCCTGACTTGGCTCAAAACAGAGCCCTTCTCCAAAGCGCCGCCCTCATTTCAACCTAAATCTCACTTAAGCTCGCTCTGGATCAGATGCTACGTGCAGCTGCCACGGGGTTTGCCTCCAGGAGTGGTGGCACTCACCCCCCCTTCTCCTTTGACACCCTCACCCCAACAGCCACACCTCTCAGTGTATTAATACCGTAAGATTTATGATAGTTTCTCCTTCCCCCAAGGGGACTTGGGGCAAGGAGAGCTTTGAGTCCTCCTCCTTGCCCGCAGGGGCTCAGTCCACAGCACATACAAAAGCTGCCTCTCTAATACTGCTCCCTGCCCTGGTTCCCTCTGCCCCTTCCCCAGGTGCCATGGAGCAGCACAGTGTCACCTACCTCCTCCGTGTCCCCAGCCTGTCCCCAAGTAGGACAGGGCACGAGGCCAGGCTTGAACCCGTGTGCCAGCTCCAGCCAGGAGGCTCTGGGTGCCAGAAGGATGTCAGAGATAGTATATAACTGAGTACTGGACATTGCATCTCCAAATGTTAAATGTCTCCCGCATGCAAAGCTGCTCTGGCATCTGACGCTGCCATGAATGCATGGGTTCAGATTACCAGCACTACATGGGATCGGTTGCCTTACATCTCCTTTCTTCCCTCCAAAAGGTCGATATTCTGAAGGCGCTGGGTGTTGAAATTGTGAGGACCCCATGCACCCGCTTCGATGCCCCGGAGTCCAACGTTCGTGTTGCCTGGAAGCTGAAAAGTGAAATCCCAAACTCTCACATTCTGGACCAGGTAAATGCAGCTCCTCCACAGACTCCCTTCCCAAACACATCTTATAGCGTGTACTCCAAGTCTGCCTGTGTTGGGGGAGTTTGCTCAAACTGGCAGCGGAGGCAGATTTCATCATTGTGGGATCACCATTTTATGGCACATGAAACTTAATCGCTGCTCTGTAAAGCACAGGGTAGCAGAAACAAAATCAGGGGCACCTCAAAACCTGTAATGCTTCTGTCAGAGCCAGGAGGTGGGGGAGGCGGGGTTTTCTTGCACACTTGAAAGGCTCCTCATATTGCTTCAGATTTAACTTTGACCTGAAAATTGCTTTTTACATTGCTTTTTGCCTAGCAGCCTCACTCTTGCCTCAAAAATAAGCTCCATACTAAAAAGGGCAAACCCTGATGATTCACGGCAGCAGTTCCTGCAGCACTTGTAAAGGAACATGCTTCTTTCTTTGGCCTCACCCCACTGCAGAAAAGATCCCTATAGTGTGTAGGGAACCCCCACAGTGTATAAAAATCAGACGTTTTTTGACGTATATATCAGATGTATAAAAATCCCTGTTAACAAAAAGGGAGCTCGATGTCTGAATACACTTTTCAGAAGCAGCCTTCACCCTCTGCAGGTGTGAATGTGGGGCTGCACACCGTTCAGTGCTGTACCTGGGTTCCCGCTGCAGCAAATCCCCCTGTAAATGTAGGACAACTGCTCTGGCCCACATTGCCCAGACACTTAACTGGCTGCACTGCCAACCGCCAATAGCCACAAATGACAAAGCTGCTCTCAAAATCATATATATGATATTTGAAAAAAATAATGTAACATTTGAGGGGGAAGCTGTTTTTTTGTTGTTGTTCTGAGCTTTTTGGGAGTATTGTGCAGCTGTGTTTCAACTTCTTCTAGGCAAAAGAAAAGGCTAATAATGTTCCTTTCTGGGCAATACCTGAAATGCTGAGGGACTGTCTTGCCTCCAGCAGCTAGGGCTTTAAAAACCCTCCAGGTCCCACAAAACCTGGCAATGCAGCGTACGGGACACCATCCCCATACCACATGAGCACTGTGTACCAGAGAGTGAATGTTTGTGGGCATGTTCAGCCTTCCAGGCCTTTTGCGCGGACAAATCCTAAACGTCCTTAGAAAACTGTTCCAAGGTGACAAACAGGAGGCATACCTGCGACCTGGCAGCCCTTGCCAGGGAGAGGAGGGGGGCGGCTGGGTGTTTTGGGCAGAGCTCGTCAAGAGCTATTGCTAGTTCGGTATTTGACCTAGGCTTTACCCAGTAACTCATGCTGTTTGTTCTCTGTTGAAATAAACAGTACCGAAATCCAAGCAACCCCCTGGCTCATTACGACACCACCGCTGAGGAGATCCTGGAGCAGTGTGAAGGTACCGTTTGCGCTGTTGTTTCTACACGCCGAGGATGTGCAGAGGGCTAGAGCCCTCTATGAGGGGCTTGTCTGACATCGTTTATTCATCTAAAGGTATAGAAACGACAAAGAGGGCCTCTGTAAGGGAAGATACCCTTGGTAATGCTGACACAGAGTGTGGCAACTTCACACGGTCCACTCCACATCCACCTAAGCCTGCAGGACTTTCCTGTTATGGCCTCTGATTTCAAAAGCCCAAGGGAGGAGACCAGAAACAAAACAGTGAACAAAACCAGGCTCTCCTGAAGGAGGAAGGGCCCGTTTCTCAGCTGATCCATCTCTGTGACCTGTGAGCTGAAAGTGCAAGGTGGCTCAGGAGCCTTCACGGGGGAGTACACGCCCATCAGGGCATGCAAGGTTGCATCTGATCCTGCAATCTCATTTGCAAATCAAAACAGACTAATGACATTTGATGATGTGACAGTGTGGGGAGGAAAAAGGACTATCCCAGTCCATGTCTGTGAAGACAGAAATGAAATTAATTCCCAGTATTGGGAGCAATGCAAAAGGTGAACAAGACTCAGGGGATTTAACAGGATAATAACAGCAAAGCAGCTGAGTAACAACAGGAACAAGAAGAGTCTCAGCCTTCCCACCACTGCAACATTTAGATTTGCTCCTACTGGCAGCCAATAGTGAGTTGTGAGTCCTTTTCCCCCAGCGCAGTTGCATCTCAAGTCTCTGAAGGCCTGACTGATTCTGCTCCTACCAGTCCTACACCATTTCACCACAACCAGTGGGGGTGCATCTGACTGGCACTTGTGCCAGTGCAGAGCTTTGCCCTCTTCCCCTGTGGGTGCTGGCACCAGCTGACAAGTTGTGTCTGCTACTGATATGTGCCATTATTCATATGCATGCTTTGCTTCACCATGGTGTGGTCTGAAAGGTCTGGAGGTGCTGGGATCCTCCCTCCCCTTAAGACAGTAGGTGCCAAGCATGCAGAAATCATGGAAACCACTGGGAGATCTGGAGGTCATCTTCAGCCCCCTGTGCTGAGGAAGGACCAGCTGCCGCCCCTTTCCACGCATGGGGTTGTAACAGCTCAGGAACATGAGGCTTGGACAAAAGGGAGACAGTGTTGGAGGCCGTGCCGAGACTCACATCTCTCTTCTCTGGCCTGCAGGCAAGGTCCACATGGTGGTGATTGGATCTGGCACAGGAGGCACCGTCACCGGCGTTGCCAGGAAGCTGAAGGAGAAGTGCCCAGAGTGCAAAGTAAGCTGGGAGGCAGGGCTGCCCACTGGGAACGATGGCTCCCCCAGGTTTTCCTGCCTGTGCTTTCGATCAAGACTAACCCTGTGGTTCACGTGTGGCAGGGCTGTGCTAGCAGTTGTTGTCTCTGACTATCCAGTTATTCACGGTGCAACCAGGGAGTTGCCACGGCCAGCCAGCAGAACTAGACCCAGACAGGATGTCTGTCGGTAGCCACAGGTTTCTGCAAGTTTGAGCTAACGCCTGGCTTTGCACTGGAACGGATTAAGGAGCACTCGCTCTCTCTTAAGGGCTGAGCTTTGGAAGCGGCAGCCTCTGCCAATGGGGTGATGACAAACACTTGGGGAGTGATAGCATTTTAAGCCACCACAGCCACTTCCGCAGCAGCTGAACGCTATCTATTAAAAAAGCTAGTGGGAAACTACTTTTTTGTCCTAGAGATCTCCACGCTGCCAGTGGGTAGGCATATTAGTGAATATCGCAGGAAGAAAAATGTTGCTGATAAGGGCATAGGTAATTTTTTGGCTTGAGTTGTGAGATTATTTTTGAACTCCCTTTGTGGTTAACCAAATTTCCTTCCCTCAAAGATCATCGGCGTAGACCCCGACGGCTCCATCGTCGCTCTGCCCAGTGAGTTGAACAGGACGAACAACACAACCATAGAGGTGGAGGGCATTGGCCATGACTTTATCCCTACTGTCCTGGACAGATCTGTAAGTAGCTGTGTGATGAGAGGCTTCTGTCTGAGCTTTGTCTTTGCATCCAACCTACTCTCACCATTTCCTCTTCCCCATCCTGACCTTGGAGCTGTCAGGCATTTTTCTCTCTCCAAGGGAAGGGTGCTGGCTGGAACGGCTAGAGGAGGTGCCTACAAACAAGGACTCCAGACTCGGGATGCCCTGACAGATGTATTTGTTTTCATCAAGTGTGCAAAGTAGCTCAGAGCTGCCAGATGTCGTAGGCAGCAGCACCACTGCATACTTCAGAGGGTCGGGGCAGACAGAAATAGCACTTCCAGGAACCAACTGTCTTGCTTTCTCTTCAGGTGGTTGATCAGTGGTATAAATGCAACGACAGAGACTCGTTCCTCATGTCTCGCAGGCTGATTAGAGAGGAGGGATTATTGTGCGGTAAGCATCAATGACGACAGCTTCTTCTTCGCTTAACAAACTTTTTAACCTCATTGTTTAATTGCTCTGGGACCAAAACACTTCAGGGGTAGGTGCTCTCTGCGTTCTGTGTCTGCTAGGCTAACAGGGCTGAATGGCTGAATCCAGAGCTGGTGTGTAGGTTGCTGTAGACTTCAGAGGTGTTGCAGTGAGTCAGTGGTCTGGGATCTGGCTCATCGGCAACAATAATTATAGAAGCAATAACTCTCCTCTTGCTGTAACACTTTTGCACAGGGAACTGGATCTTCAGGCCTAATTCTGCCTGGTATAGTGTTACATGGACTGAAGAGAAGGATTAATAGGATTCAGGACAGGACAGGTGGACTAAAACTGTCCCACCACTAACAACTCTGTGAGGCTGTACTCTCTGTCTTTGAACTATTGCCACACTAGAGGTGCCAGGTTTGGACCGGGAAAGTTTGTAAGTAAAGTAAGTGTAAGATGTTCTTACCGAGTATTTCTCCTTGTGCCAACAAGCTGTAAGTGATCCCCACGGCTTTCCAAAATGAACAGGTGCCCTCAGGCAAACCCTGCCTATACCCTAAGAGCCTCTACACAGCATCAGTGACCCGGAGCAGATAGTTATATGTTTGTGTCCAGGACCAGACAATACACAGTTACAGGCCTGTAGTTACAGCTGGTAAAACTCCTGAGCACTCCCATCCAGGGAGTTTTGAGAAAGATCAGGCTATTTATTGTGTTGACTTAACCTAGCAGGCTCAGACTCACTGTGTTTCAATGGAAACCACTCACTGAACTCAACTATAATTTGTGAATAGCTTCATGTTCCCAGAACTGCATTTTTCAGGGACTTTCATCATTTGTTTGAAAAATGTGACCCAGTGCTAATTAACCTGCTGTAAAATACGTGCTGCCTTGAGTGCAGTGCGTAATTGGCACACAGATAGGGGAATGTCTCTCACTTCCAGCACTCGAACTACCAGTGGAAGAATTGCCTCTGTAAAGCAGGGACCTGCTTCCCCTACGTGCAGCACACCACATGCGTGCACACACACACACGGAGAGCGTTTAGGTCTTCCCATCACGTTGGCCTGGTATTCCAAGCATGAATGTAATGTTCATGTTTTTTTTTCAGTCTTTGCAATGCGTGTAAAGCAAATCTTTGATTGCCAAACACGTTGGCCAGAAGCTCTAGATTTGGCGTAGTGTTCTCCTCGCCTGAAGACAGGCTGCGGTGTGGGCAGCAGTGGTATGAATGTCCCCGTATTGAACCTCTCAGCCCTTGGCCTGCCTGCAGGGTCTCCACAGGAGGTGGTTCATGAGGTCCATAAGGTGACTCTTCTTGCTGCCTCGTAAGCCTGTTGCCACAAGCCTTCCCATGGACATGTCCCTTCAGTCCCCACCCGGTCTTTTAGTGTCCCAAAAACCTACGAGGCCCTGGGGCCGGTCGTCCTCCCTCTCCCAACGTTTGTCTCTCTCTTCTCGGTACCCGGCCAGGCGGCAGCTCGGGCAGCGCCATGTCCGTCGCCGTGCGGGCTGCCAAGGACCTGAAGGAGGGTCAGCGCTGCGTCGTCATCCTGCCCGACTCTGTCAGGAACTACATGTGAGTTTCTCGCTTCCCCTCGAACAGCTCACAGGGAAAAAAAAAAAAGAGCAAACAAATAACAGGGAGAAACGGCGTGCTGCGGTGATAAGCGACAGGGGCTGGCTGTTGGGACGCTTGGGTTTATTTCCTCTCGTCGCTGACTTACTGCACGGAGCAGGAGTCAGTCAAGCTGAGTTAGGAACGCAAATAGCTGGCGTGCTTCGAGCAGTCCCTGAGCACTCGCAGCTCCCATTGACCTTAAAAGGGGCTAAGAGCAGCCAGCTGCAAAAATCATGGGAGCCCCGAGGCAGTGCTGCGGTCTGGGGCATGGAGCAAAGCACGACTGCGTGTGGAAGGCTCACAGACCCGTCTTTTGTTGGTGATTTCTAGGTCCAAGTTCGTGAATGATAAGTGGATGATAAAAAACGGATTCCTAAACGATGTCCAGGAGCATAAGCCTTGGTAAGACAACTTCCGCCGGTATGAACTGTGTTAAGGAAATCAGCTTTCCAAGTCTGGGAATGATTATCTTCAAAGGAAAGTATTATCTTCTGTTACTGAAAAAATGCAGCTAAGTCCAGATCCCTCTGAGAAGGCTGTAAACTCAGCTCCTCTCTTCTGAGTGGCGAGATGTCCCTCTTCTCTGATCAAAGTCTATTAAGGAGCCATTTCTGTCCTGAAGATGCTGATCTGCTCCCACGTGGCAGTCATTGCCCAGGCCACCTGAACCCTGACTGAGTTGGACGTGAATACCCACCCAAACCCCCACACTCCGCTGTTGATATCCAAAGAAACATGAGGCCAGTGGGCAGAAGTGTCCCTCTTGCAGCAGGAACCCTCTCAAACAGCTCTGGAGGTTTGTCTGGGCAGGGAACTGCCCATTTCCACTTTCTGGAGCTGAGGGCCAGAAAAGATGACCACCTCAGCCGCTTTTTGCACACCACAGGGAAAATGTCCCCTCAAGGCAGGGAACCACAAACTGCTGATGCCAGCTAACACGTAACTGGGCAAATGGCACTTGTTGAGAAAGCACCTAGGCTTACGTAAAGACTGCAGGCATTCTTGATGCCACCTTTTATTTTGGGTTACTGTAAAAAGGTTTCTGCAAAATATTTCCTAAAAACTTAATATATCTCAAAGGCTTCTTGCACCTGGTTAGAATGGCTCTTGGCCCTTCCATCCTCTCACACGGCCCTGCATTTTCTGCAAGGACAAAGGGCTGAGATGTTGGGAGTTGCCTGTGATCCCCAGCAAACAAGTGTATCTCATCCTTAGTAAGTCACATCAGCATTTCTGCCAGGCTCTCTCCTGGAGGAACTGCAAATGCATTTTGAGGCTCCAGGCTACAAACCAAAGAAGTAAAACTGGTAGGCCTCTGCTTTAAGCTTACAGGCTTAAAGTGTGAGCTTTGCAGGCAGGCAGAAAGAATATCCCTGCACAGTTGGTCTTATTGCTACTGGCCTTGCCTCCCTGAGCAAGGCCCGCAGCCACGCAGTCGCGAGTAACAGCTTGGTGCTGCCATTTGTCTTTCAACAGGTGGTGGAACATCAAGGTGCAGAAACTGAATCTCTCAGCCCCTCTCATTCTTCTCCCAGAAGTCAGCTGTCAAAAGGCGATCGAAATCCTGCAGGAGAAGGGATACGACCAGGCTCCCGTCGTTGCTGAATCGGGGTAACTATTTTTACTTGTTACATAGATGGCCATTCAAACGGGAAGAAGCAGCCATGATAAAGCTAAAGAGAAAGTCCCATCTACTTGTCCAATGATAGGACACTCGTGCTGAATTCTGGGAGGCACATTTTTAAAATATCATCTGCCTCCTTGTGAAGAATAAGCATATGGGTCTAAATCTGGAGACGTGCAGTCCCATAAATGCTACAGCAGTCGCATGGGCTCAGCGTTTCCTAAGACAGACTACATTGAAAGCTTAGAGCCTTTATTTTTGCTAACAATAATAGCAGGAATGATTCTTGAAAGAAACTCCCTGAGAGGCTCTTCTAGGGGGTTGCCACCAGCGGACCCGTGCCCAATAAAGGTTCTGCTCAGGTGAAGAGAATGCTGGTGCCTCCCAGTCATGGCAGCAGCAATTTGGTCACTGACTTCAGGGGGAGCAGCTCAGCCCCTACATAAAATGTGTGCCTGACCTCAGGCCTGGCTTTTTGGAAAACTCCCTGTTCCCTTGCAGACTGATTTTGGGAATGGTGACCCTCAGCAACACCCTCACCTCGGTGCTGGCTGGAAACGCACAGTTCTCAGACCCCGTTACGAAAGTCATCTACGACCAGTTCTCAAAGGTACCGCTAAGGCCGTGGCTGTGGCCAACCTCTGTCTGGGGAGGGGGAGGAGATGCACGTCCCTGGAGGTGTTTGAGGCCAGGCTGGATGGGGCTTTGGGCAACCTGATGCGGTGGGTGGCATCCCTGCCTATGGCAGGGGGGTTGGAATTAGATGGTCTTTAAGGTTCCCTCCAACCCAAGCCATTCTGTGATCCTATGCACCACCACCCCGAGGTGTGAGAGCAGCTGGGAGAGGAGGGCAGAGAGGTGAAGGCAGAAAGAAACGTGGAAGGCGACTGTCGTGGAGATGAGACCAAGGACAGGCACCAGCGAAAACGCTGCCAGGGGTTCACACAGCCGGCTTTGCAGGTTGCCCACAGACCCTCCCATCTCCCCAGAACAGTGCGGGTGGGTGAGACACGCCTGATCCCGGTCCATCCTGCCCGCCCAGGGCCACGATCAGAGGCAGGAAGCAGGCTCCTCACCGTTGTCCTTTAAATGTGAAGTGAAATGTAAAATGTCTCTTTCTGTCCTGTTTAGATTGGCCTGGAAGACAGCCTTGGGAAACTTTCCAGCATCCTGGAGAATGACCACTTTGCTATCGTTGTGCACAAGCAAATGCAGTGTAGGTATCTGTAAAGAGAGGAAGCACTGTATGGGCTCTGCACAAGTGGTTCAGATGGGAGAGGGAAATTCCCAAACCGAGCTTGATAGGGATCAGTGCAGCTGCTCCGCATGTGCAGCCCCTGTGCCTTTGCAGGAAGGATTTCTGCCCCGCAGCTCTGCAAAGCACTGAAGCTGCCAACTATTCATTCGCTCCTCTCCTTTCCTGACGCTGCAGGGATGAGGGGAGAGGGGGGAAGCTTTAACCAGTGGAGCCTGGGGCCAGCACACTGCTGGGTGCGTGTCCTGCAGGAGCACTTCCCAGATCCCGGCCATGGGAGCCATGCTGGCCCCCTGGTGCAAAGCTGACGCTGAAGCACACATCAGCCCCATTGCCTCCCCTCGTCTCATGGTTTCCCAGGTGAACCCAACAGTGGAGGTGGGAAGGTGTTCGTTTGCTCCCCTCCCGTGACACCAAGGTGGACGGACTGCAGGCAGCAGCTCGGGCGCGGTGCTTTTGCTGTGCAGCCGTAGCCTCAGGCTTTTAGTACCCACTTAAGTCTCTTGACCTTGAATTCAAATCATGGCCTTGCTGGTTGTGGGCAGCAGAGGAAACGAGGGGGAAGTTACAGACACCTGCAGAATTAGTAGCCCGAGGGCAGGGGCAAAGGAGCATTTGGGCAGGTTAGATAAAGCTGAGGTGGAATTCAGGCCTGTAAGTGCAAGGGAAGAAACTGCACCTTCTGCATCCCACTTCTTAAAGACCTTCTGCTGTGTGTGCCTGGAGGCTGTGCCATCTTCTCTGAACACCTCTGCTCCCACTTCCACCCCAGGGGATGCAGCCAAGAGATGTCCTCCTCCCTGTGTGTCCTGAGGGCCTGGGCAAATCGCTGTGCTAAGGGGCTAGGTGCTCTCAGACTCCGGCGGGCCAGGGGAGGTCAAGAAATCTGAAAAGAGATGTGTTGGACCATGAACAAACCCTGGGCACCTGAGCTGGGAGTCAGGGGTACAGCGCCCACTGATGTATGCAACCTGAGGCATCCGCGTATGAGCCCTACTCGGACTGGGAATGGGTACAGGGCTGCTCTGCCCGTTAGACCAGCCCCACAAAGCAGCCGTACCAGCAGCTTTGATTTACTCCCAAACCAGTGCACAGCCACCCTTCCCAGGTGGAGCGAACCAGCTCGGTAGAGTTGTGGGTAGTAGGGCCATGTCAGCACAGGGGCTGCTGACACACCGATGGCAGCAGGGCTCACACCGTGTTACTCCCCCGACCAAAACAGGTACGGTGGCAGCTGCTATTCTGCAAATCTGGCCTAACGCACCTTTCCAGTGCAATTACACCGTAAAACTGCCAGAGGTACAAATTTGGCTTTATCTCGAGGGGGATGCTTTGTTTAAAACGTTAGCAACACGGAAAAGCAGTCAGAAGACCCGTGTTTAGAGTGACATGAGAGCTGAAGGGTGCAATTATACTGATTTTATGGGTTTACGCATTGAACACGCAAAGCATTCCTGTGGTGAGCAGCGTGTCATATTGTGCTGTGTTGACTGCCAGCAAAGGGCTGACCCCTGAGCTCGCAGCCTCCAAAATTACCGTGTGCCTTCATCCCAGCCCCTCTGCCTGCATCTCTGTGGCCTGCTGCCCCGAAGCCCCCAGCAGCTCTGAGGCTGGCTGGCAGGTCCAGCCATGTTCCTACAAAACGCTACAAACAAGGCTCCTTCAAAACTGCTTTTGGTGCACACTTCCAATTCTTTCACAAAAAAAAGAAAAAAAAAAAACCCTCCTAGACAGAGTTTCCATTCTCAGCTATGTTGTCATAAAAAGACAAAAATCTCTTTTGTACGACATTTTGATATACATTAAATGGTATCCACCACACAATACCAGCCAGCTGTACGCAGTGCCTTTTGCTCTGGCTTGCACACAACACCCATTTTCTCTTCTAGAGCTGCTGTTTTAACGCCCTCACAGTTAGCCCTGTATTTACTACTTCTTCCCACACTATCACAGCTTGGTTTTTATCTTGTGTGTGGACTCCAGTGGCTAATTTTATTGTCATTTAAGAAAAGATTTATCGGAGAGTTAAAGTAATTGTTGCGATGTTATTTTATTAATGATATCATAGGACATTATTAGAGCAGAGTAGAAAGTGTCTCCTTGCTGCTCTAAAGAGTCTCGTTAGTTTGGCCTGGAAAGTTTTGTGCTGATAGAACCAGAACAGAGTTTGGGCAAAAACAACTGTGAAATCAAGGGTCCTGCTCGGGTAAGGACTGCGTTATTTGCAGCTAAAACCTCTCTGACATGATCCCAGCAACCTGGCCAAGGCTGCACCACTCATTTCAGTGGAGGTATAGCAGAGACAACTGCTACCCCAGTTATGGTTTTCTCCTTAATAAAGTAATTCTATTCAGGCACAGCCCCTGGATGGCTGTGGGTTCTGCTCTTCTTTTTCTTTTTCTTTTTCTTTTTCTTTTTCTTTCTCTTTCTCTCTTTCTTTTTCTTTTTCTTTTTCTTTTTCTTTTTCTTTTTCTTTTTCTTTTTCTTTTTCTTTTTCTTTTTCTTTTTTTTTTTCTTTTTCTTTTTCTTTTTCTTTTTCTTTTTCTTTTTCTTTCTTTTTCTTTTTCTTTTTCTTTTTCTTTTTCTTTTTCTTTTTCTTTTTCTTTTTCTTTTTCTTTTTTCTTTCTTTCTTTCTTTCTCTTTCCTTTTCTTTTTTCTCTCTCTTTCTTTCTCTTTTTCTCTCTCTTTCTTTCTTTTTCTCTTTCTTTCTCTCTTTCTCTCTCTCTCTCTTTCTCTCTTTCTTTTTCTTTCTTTCTTTCTTTCTTTCTCTCTTTCTTTTTCTTTCTTTCTTTCTTTCTTTCTTTCTTTCTTTCTTTCTTTCTTTCTTTTTCTTTCTTTTTCTTTCTTTTTCTTTCTTCTTTCTTTCTTTCTTTCTCTCTCTTTCTCTCTTTTTATTTCTTTTTCTTTTTTCTTTTTCTTTTTTCTTTCTCTCTCTTTTTCTCGTTCTCTCTTTCTCTCTGTCTTTCTTTCTTTTTTTCTTCTTTCTTTCTTTCTTTCTCTCTCTTTCTCTCTTTCTCTCTCTTTTTCTTTTTTCTTTCTCTTTCTTTTTCTCTCTTTCTTTCTTTCTTTCCTTTCTTTCCTTTCTTTCTTTTCTTTCTTTCTTTCTTTCTTTCTTTCTTTCTTTCTTTCTCTTTCTCTCTTTCTCTCTTTCTCTCTTTCTCTCTCTTTCTCTTTCTCTTTCTCTTTCTCTCTTTCTCTCTCTTTTTTTTCTTTCTCTTTCTTTTTCTCTTTCTCTCTTTCTTCCTTCCTTCCTTTCTTTCTTTCTTTCTTTCTTTCTTTCTTTCTTTCTTTCTTTCTTTCTTTCTTTCTTTCTTTCTTTCTTTCTTTCTTTCTTTCTTTCTTTCTTTCCTTTCTTTCTTTCTCTCTCTTTCTCTCTCTCTTTCTCTCTCTTTCTCTCTTTCTTTCTTTTTCTTTTTTCTTTCTCTCTCTCTCTTTCTTTTTCTCTTTCTCTCTCTCTCTCTCTCTTTCTTTCTTTCTTTCTTTCTTTTCTTTCTTCCTTTTCCCACTAAATTGGCATTTTCTGTGCTTACAGTTAATGGAAATGGCAGCTCCTTCATGAAGCAGATGGTGTTTGGTGTGGTCACCGCGATGGACCTCCTCACCTTTGTCAGCAGAAACGACAAGAAGTAGGGCAGCAGCTTGGCTGCCCCGAGCCCCGTGCCTCCAGCAGGGTCAGCTGCTCCTCCTGAGCCCGAAACACGCGGCTGAAGACATTTTGTGGTCTAATCCATCTGATAGTTTCTCAAAATAAGTGAAAATTGTAATGTAATAACCGTGTGTCCGCTAAGTGCCACCCAGAGTATCACTAAAGAGAAGCTAACCAAAGAAATTACGTTTGATAGCCATATGTGGTTACACGGAGCTACCCAGGGCTGAAGAGGTAACGAGGGGGTAGGGATAGGATGGGGGTTGTTGTTGCCCAGGTTTTGCCTGGTTTGGGGTTTTGGTGTGTCTGCTGGCAGTAGCACTGAGGCATCACAGCTGCCATAAGGAGGAGGAGGAGGAGGTCCCACTAGGGCTGGAGCCCATCTCCAACAAGAGAAGCTCGAGCCCCCCTGAGGGCTGGGGACAAGCCAGGCCACGCCGCACCCTCCTGCCCCTCGCCACCCCTCGCAGCGGGGACAAAACCCACGCAGGGCTGCGGGAGACCCTGCTGCTCACCCCCAGCTCCTTCTGTGGGGGCAAGGAGGGAGCTTCTTCCTCCCCTCCCCAGCGACGAGGAGGGACAGAGCCTGGAAGAGCGGTGGGGTGGGATGTGGACCCCCACTAAGCACAGGGCGGGAAGGGACATCCAGGGGCTGTGCCGGGCAGGGGACGGGGGTGGAAAGAGGGGCGAGGTGCTGGGCAGGAGGGGAATGAGAGATCCTGGAGCGGCTGCAGGCCCTTGGAAAGCTCCCACCTGGGGCCTGGAGGGCCGGTGGCACTGGGGCCTGCCCCACGTCCCCCGAGAAGGGGAGGCTCGTTCTCAGGATGTGATGACAGGGAGGGGAGATATGGCCACGTTCCAATTTCCTGTATTATTCATCTCATGAATATTCACCCCGCGAGCTCATTATCAAGGGAGCAAAGGGGAAGGAGAGGCTGATCTTCCTTTTGCTGTCAGAGTGTTGTGTTCCAGGAACTGATAACGAAGGTCAGAAGGGCCATTTGCCGTGGCAAAAAATGTAAATGAAATCAAATGTGAAACGAGTGCTGTGGGAACCGGCTGAATTGCTGCTGGAACCCGGTTTGGGGGAGTTGCTCTCAAACATGCCAATAGCTTTGCAGTCTTTCCGTAAGTCTCGGGAACTGCTACAAGGGGACAACAACCAGTTCTGACACTGGCTCGCTACTAAGTGCTTGGTCTGTATTTTTGATCTGATCTAGTTTGTATAAGATTTTTATTAAATTATAGAATGCTCAAGCATGTATCTTTGGGAACAGTGTCTCTGCTGTCTTTTGTTTACTGAGTTACACAAACTAGATCAGATCTTCTGAGAGTTTTTGCTTGAGGTAATCACCATATTTGTCTGGAAAAAAAAAAAGTATAGACTGATTAGATCAACCTTACTTTGTTTTATTTATTTTCCCAGCTACGTTGCAAACTGAAGGACATTTGGTGCCCAGCGCCAGGACCAGAGGCAGTGGGCACAAAGTGGAGCCCAGGAGGCTCCCTCCGAGCCCCAGGCAGCCCTTCTGTGCTGTGCGGGTGAGGAGCCCTGGCACAGGCTGCCCAGAGAGCTGTGGGGGCTCCTCCTTGGGGATCTCCAAAAGCCGCCTGGGCACGGCCCTGGGCAGCCTGCGCTGGGTGGCCCTGCTTGGGCAGGGCTTGGAGCAGGTGGCCCCCAGGGGTCCCTTCCCACCTCACACATCCTGTGATGCTGGGAGTCCACGCACGTATTCCAGATACTCCTTATCTCCACAAACTGCAGAACTGAAGCTGACTTGATCTCTCTGAATCTCAGAACATGCTGAGCCCTTCCTGATGGTTTGAAGTGTTATCTTTCCCCTGTGTAGCAGACCTGGCTGCAAGAGGAGTGGAGGTTTCCCTCCTTCCTTCAGCCAGGGCATGTCTCTTAGCGGGGATCTCCCCTTTTTTGGTCTCTCCCCTACAACACCCATACCCCGACCCCCTAAGCAAGCACCCTGTTGGCGCAGCTGGTGTCCCAAAGGCACTTCACGAGGACGTGGTAGCAGCCCAGACTTTCACTGCCCAGAAACTTTCTGCAACACACACACTCCCCGCAGCTGAGCCTGAGCAACAGCAGTGCCAACAGCGGCCGTGCCGCTCTGTGCTGGCTGGCAGCTGTGCAGAGGCTACGTGAGAGGCAGCTGCACTTCAGCACGGGGTGAAGTAACCGCTTAGTGTCAGCCCTGGTTTTACAATGGCTCCTGTATGCTGACTGCGAGTGTGGGAATGAGTAAAGGTTAGCGCAAGCCCCGGTCATTTTGGGATTGCTCCACCTGGGCTGGAGCCAGACCCTCCGAGGCGTTCCCAGGGCTCTCCTTTCCACCGAGCAGAAATCAAACGTGCTGGAGGAGATGACAAGCCACTGAGTGCCGGCATCGCCCTCAGGGTAGGAAGGGCAGAGCTGGCCACAGGACGTCAGCATTGCCGCTGCTGTGGTTTGTCCCGGGCTGCGGTGCTGGGGATGCAGACGTGCCCCGCAGCAGAGAGCTTGGGTGCATGGGACTGGCTGCTGCTCTCCTGCCCACTGCCGCCACGGGGTGAAAAAAGCCTCAGCCCGCAGGGGAGGGTTCGTCTGCCTTGTCTGCAGAAATCCCTACGGGACCTGTAAACATGTGCCTGTGTGCAGCATAGAAAGCAGGAGAGCCCATTTCGCCTGCAGCCCCTTCTCCCCGCTTCCCTAGGGCTGCCCTGCAGCAGGTAGGCAGGCAGATAACAACCCCTGCCAGCTAACTCGTCTTTCAAGTTCGCTCCCCCTCCCTTGTCACAGCATGTTATGTTTCCTGCCCAGCACCATCTCCAGACGGTGCGTAGCTGCTTGCAGCGGCAGCCTCAGCAGCTGCCCGAGCAAACCCCATCTGCCCTGGGCGGCCGTGCGATGTGAGCTTGTGCTCCTGGGCTGGTATGGACAGGACCGCACCCTGCACGGCCAGCTGTAGCAGGGTATGAGGCGCTGCTCACAGCTAGCAGAGGAATGGGGATTTTCAGGCTTAAGGAGCCTTGGGAGGTGGGTGAGGACAGGGCAAGGGGGACAGACCCTGGTCCTGCAGCACGAGCACACCCTCTTCTCCCCATGGCCTCTGTTCCAGCAGTGTGTCTGCGTTAGGGTGGGTGCTCCCAAAACTTTTGCTGCTGTCCCCAGACCGATACGCAGCAGAACACAGAATCACAGAATAGCCCAAGTTGGAAGGGACCCACAAGGATCATCAAGTCCAACTCCTGGCTTCACACAGGACCACCCACAAACCAGACCCTATGTCAGAGCATTGTCCAAACGCTTCTTGAGCTCTGGCAGCTCGGTGCCATGACCACTTCCCTGGGGAGCCTGTCCCAGTGCCCGACCACCCTCTGGGTGCAGAACCTTTCCCTAACACCCAGCCTGACCCTCCCCTGTCCCAGCTCCATGCCGTTCCCTCGGGTCCTGTCGCTGTCCCCAGAGAGCAGAGCTCAGCGCCTGCCCCTCCGCTCCCCTCGTGAGGGAGCTGCAGGCCGCCATGAGGCCTCCCCTCAGCCTGCTCTGCTCTGGGCTGAGCAAACCCAGGGGCCTCAGCCGCTCCTCATATGTCTTGCCTTCCAGACCCTTCATCATCTTCATAGCCCTCCTTTGGACTCTCTAATAGTTTTCCATCCTTATATCCTGTGTATATACTGTGTGCAGTTCTGGGCACCATCCTTAATGGGTGCCCAGAACTGCACCCAGTACTCAAGGTGAGGCCACACCGGGCAGAGCAGAGCAGGACAATCCCTTCCCTTGACCAACTAGCCGTGCCATGCCTGATGCACTGCTGGACATGGCTGGCCCTGCTGGCTGCCAGGGCACACTGCTGGCTCATGTTCAATTTGCCAGCAGCCAGAGCCCCCAGATCCCTTTCTGTGGGGCTGCTCCCCAGTCTTTCTCCCCCCCAGTCTGCACATACAGCCACAGTTGCCCCATCCCGGGTGCATAATCTGCCACTTGCTCTTGTTAAACTCCACGCACCCCTGCTCCTCACCCCATTGCTCTGCAAGGTGGGAGCACCTTTCCAACAAGCTCATTAACACGTCAGGCTAAGAAGCCAGCAAGATAAACATCTCCCCAGCCCTGCCCAGCCACCTTTTGTGCTGCAGAGGCTTCCCCGCCTCCCTCACCGGGTCTCACCACATAAATAGAGGGCTGGGTGCTGCTGGCCAGCACTGAGGCTGCTGCTCAGGGTCTGCAACACCTCGCACCCCAGCGTCCATCCCAGCTGTGCTGCAGGTACCCAGAATTGGGGTAGGGGGGACAGCGTGTCACCTGGTGGGGGGGGGGGGGGTCTCTGAGTGTTACCAGTGGGAAGGGGGGTCTGGGGTGAGCAAGAGGCTGTTGCATCTGGCAAATGGGAAGCGTGATGTTTTGGTTTGGCTGGAAGTGAGCTCTGTTGAGGAAACCCAAGTGGAGTCTGAATGAAACAAAAATGAAGTATTTTTGTTTAGAAGAAATGTTGAGAAGTAGTTGCATGTTTGCAAGAGGAGGCTCTCAGCTGCAGGGCACAAAGGTAAGGACATAACTTTAATCAGAGGAGGCACTGGGGTGGTCAGAGATGCCAGCCGTGTGGGCAGGTCATGGTGCAGCAGGGCAGCAAGCGTGTTTCGTGCAGCAGGGTGCAAGGTCACTCCATTAGAGGGAGAGGAGATGGAAGTGCAGGCTGTGCTTACAGAAATTTAAGTCTTGAAAAGCTGGCAGCCTGAAAAAGGCCTAAAAAAATACAAGGGCTTCAGTGTGAGCTGCCTGGTGGTGCCATGCCCTCCTCAGCAGTGACAGTGCCCAGGAGGAGAAAGCAAGCGTGGGGATGGGATTTCACTGCTGCTAAGGGCTCCCCGTTTGAAAATATAAGGCTGAAAACTGGAGGAGTCAAAGAAAGAAGTGGCAGAGAAGTGTCTGAGGCCTGAAAAAAAATCTTCCTTACAAAGTGAAGGCTTCAAAAAATTGAAGTGAGGAGCGTGGGTGACCCATGAAGGAGCGAGTTGGCTAGAAAACACGGGCTGAAAGCTTCCAGGTGGCTAGGGGCACAGCATGAGGGGTCAGGAGCTAAAAGCTTGGCACATTTAGTGGAGAAACATGGTTCACTGTCGTCGCAGTGTCTCCTCATGTGTCCAAGCCCAAATGCCTCCCAGGAAAAAATAGCCATTGGGGTGTAAGTTACCCAGACATCAGGGGCTTGGTGTGCCCATGACTGTTTGTTTTTTTTAATTTCCTCCCCCTCTTTCTCCCCAGCAGCATGACTCCTGCCAGTGCACTCTGCCTGGGGCTGGGCTGCCTCCTGCTCTGTGGCGCTGCCCCAACACCCGTCTGTGACCCCAGCACGTGCCCCCCCTGCTCCGAGCCCACCCCCGGGGGCTGCTGCCCACCCTGCGCCCCTGCCTGCGCCTGCCCCCCCTACCTGGAGGATGACTGTGAGATGCAAGGCTTCGCTGACAACCTTGTCCCTGCCGGCCGCTCCTTCTACATCGACTTCGCCCGCAAGCTGTGCACCTGCCAGCCCAGCGGGGACATCACCTGCGCCCCGCACTGCACCCCCGTGCCCCATACCTGCCAGGCGGTGGGCAGCCCGGTGGCCGATGGCTGTCCCCGCTGCGTCTGCTACGACGAGGAGGAGGTGGCAGTGCCTGCTGGCACCGTGGTCCCCCGGGGTGCCCGGCTCTGCACCTGCCCTCCCGAGGGGGGCCGGCTGCAGTGCGGCGATGGGGGCGAGGAGTGAGATGCCCGCTCTCCGCCAGCCGAGGGCAGGGGGACGGGGAAGCCTCCTGGGGAGCGGGTGGCTTTCTGCTCCTTGTGGCATCCCTGCTGGAAGGCGTTCAGTGCGTCAAACTGCCCTGGAGGGCCTGGCAGTGAGCGCGTTCCTGCCATCGGCTGTGAGGAGATGCCATCCTGTATAAACCAGGGCGCAGTGCCTGTACCCGGCAATGTTTCCTTGCGGCTTGGTCTGCTCCATGGCGGCGGGCAGAGAGGTTGGGGTGACTGCAGCCAGCACGCAACTGAAACAAATTGCAGTTATTTATTTATTTGTGAGATGATTGTGCTTTGTGTATGTTTGTTTATATAGTGTCTTGAGTCAATGTGCTGGATAAACTTCCTTCCAGGATCTGGCTTTTCCCTTTTTGTAACTCCATCAAATTCGAAGTGGTGGGACCACAATCAGGAGATGTGTTGACCTTCCCCTCTCCAGGCATTCCTCCTCTTCCTCACACCAGAGTGAGGTTGTGGGGACTAGGAGGGCTGGTGGGTGGCAGTGTCCTTAGGAGGTGGCAAACCTCCATCCTCCAGAGCAAAGATGTGAAAAGTCACACTGAGGACGGCAGCAGCCATGGAGCGGTCCTTTGTGGCCACCTCTGTGAAGCAGCTCCCTGGCTCTGAGTCCATCACCAGTCCCGTCTCTGTCCTGGTTCAGCACAAATACCCCAGATTGTGTCCTCCTCACTCACTCTCTCCTTCCCACTGCTGGAGACAGCAGAAAAGTGTTCTCTGAATGCTTTGGAGTGTCTGTTTCGGTACGTATATGTACATATATATATGCAGGAAAACTGTAATCAAACGCAGCTTCATCAGGCTGAGCCGTTAACGAATGTCAGTTGTGTTTCTTCGAGGGTTGAATAAAAACTGTTTTACCAACAAACCTGTGAAAGCTGTGTTGATAAACACATGTATACCAGCCTTAAGCATTAGCTGATGTTACTGTGTCAAGACAAGCTCCCCTCCAGCCACCTGTGCCCCAGGTGCACCTGGAACACGAAGCATGCCTCCCACCCTTGTTTCCCAATCTTGTGGGTTAGGAAACAACAGCTCTTGCTTTCCAGTGGGTTTCTGAGGCAGGCATTGTGAGAGATGTCAGGAGGCGATGTGCTAAACCTCCACAGACACCATGAATCATGCAGTCAGCACATACCTCTTCCCCTACTGATTTCATCACAGCTGAGCTGTGGGAAGGGTGACAGAAATAACTCTCTCCAAGGAGTAAGAGAAGACCCCACAGACAGCTAACTCCTGAAAGATAAAAGCAGAAAGCTGGGGTGTGCCTGTGCCTCCACAGCATGGCTGAGGCTGGCAGGGACCCCTGGAGGCCACCCGCTCCAAGCCCTGCCCAAGCAGGGCCACCCAGAGCAGGCTGCCCAGGGCCGTGCCCAGGCGGCTTTTGGAGATCCCCAAGGAGGAGCCCCCACAGCTCTCTGGGCAGCCTGTGCCAGGGCTCCTCACCCGCACAGCACAGAAGGGCTGCCTGGGGCTCAGAGGGAGCCTCCTGGGCTCCACTTTGTGCCCACTGCCTCTGGTCCTGGTGCTGGGCACCACTGAAAAGTGCCTGGCTCCGTCCTCTTTGCTCCCTCCCTTCAGGTATTTATGGACATTGATGAGATCCCCCTGAGCCTTCCCTTCTCCAGGCTGAGCAGTCCCAGCTCTCTCAGCCTCTCCTCACAGGAGAGGTGCTCCAGTGCCTTCATCATCTCAGTGGGGGCCCTTCACTAGATTCTTTCCAGTATGTCCATGTCTTTCCTGTACTGGGGAGCCCTGCACAAGAGGTGGACATACTGTAAAGCGTCCTCCTTGCTCCAAACCCTCCTCCAGCAGAGGGTAGCGCAGCACAGTGTGGAAGTGAGAGAGAAAAACGTTAGAGCCCCAGGCAACAAACTGCCATGTCCCAACACAAGCTGGTGAGGATGAACCTCTGTACTCATGCACGTCCTTCCCGTGCTCGCAGAGCGCGCTTTGTCACGAGGAATGGTGTTTCACCCAGCGCCCCCTTCCCTCCTCAGCTCTTCTCTGTTGGTTGGAAAGTCTCTTTGAGTAAAGTTGAAGCTCAGCATCACCTGGTAGAGCAGACAGTGGTGTGAACATGGCAGCAAGGCCACAGCTCCGGGCTGACCCATTGCAGGGTGGGCGAGCGCGGCCCAGTCTGCTGCTGAGGCCAGGAGCATGAGGAATTTCTTGCGTGGCAGGCTTTAACCCTGCACTGCACCGGTATTTACAAATATCCAAATGAATTCACGCCCTGGACATATTTGCAAGCTGCAAGTTTTTCAGTCCATGGGGTTAGCTGGCTCTCTTTCTCGTTTGCCATAGGTTTACAGAAATTGGGGTTGGTTCGCAAGTGCAGCGGTTGTTCAGAGTCACGAGCGGTCTCCGCAGGCATGAATTTCTCCTCCTGGAGCGGGTGGCAGTCTGCTGAGCTTTGCTTGGTCTTTGCCTTGCATCTTATCTGCCCCTCGTGCGAGACTGATAACCTTTTCAAAGGAGAGACTGACGGCAACGACTGGATAACACGGCTCTTGTGCCTGTCTACGTAAACACCAGGGTCGGCACAGGAACAAAGAGCAGCCCGTCTTCAAACAGCTGTGGCAAAATTAGCCCTGAAAACTGCAGCTCCTGAAAAGAGCTGTTGTTACATACAATGCAATCAAGTCTAAGGGGTTGTTTGTGTTCTTCATCATCCCATAACTTCGTAAAAGATCATCACTGCTGCTTTGTGAAACCGGTGAGGCCTTTCTGCACCGCGTTACAATGATTTAAATAGCACTGTGTTTTGGGCTTAAGTCCTTTCAACATGCCCTCTCAATTCCTGCCTCATGAAGCTGTAAAACATTAGAGGAAAAAAAAATATTCGTGCATGAAAGCTGATTAGGAAGTGTCCTTTTGGCACCACACCATTCAGTGCCAAGAAGCTAAGGTATTTGCCCAGGTCTTTCCGCCTTTTCGGGCAGCAGGTCAGAACAAGCTGCTGTCTGGGTGGGTATTGCACAGGCTGGCATCCCTGCTGCTCCGCTCCCCCAGCTGCCTCTGTAAAGCCGGAGGAGCCGACACGGGGATTATGTTGGCTGAAACGGCAGAGCAGCAAGCGAGGGGCTGCATAAGCAGAGGGATTTAGCAGGCAGGAATTTCAGGGCAAAACCAATATGCACTCAATACAGCATATATTTTATTTCTGAAATTCAAAAAAAATTTTTTTTTCCAATCATTTATTGGGTAATTTCTTTAAATTAAAGATGTGGATGATTTACTATTTTGTAAATCATGTAAAGCATGTTTCCCTAACCAGTGCATATTTTGTCATGCAGAGTATTAAAATATGCATATTTCTACACCCAAGGCCTTTAGCTGGGGAAAAGCAAACATCACAAAAACCTGTCCTTTCACTACACTCCCTGACAAAAACTCCCTCCCCAGCTTTCCTGCAGGCCCCCTTTGGGTACAGGAAGGCCGCTGTAAGGTCTCCCCTGAGCCTTCTCCAGGCTGAACAACCCCAGCTCCATCAGCCTGGCTTCATGGGAGAGGTGCTCTAGCACCTTGATCAACTTCGCGGCCCTCCTCTGGACTCACTCCAACAGGTCCATGTCCTTCCTGTGCTGGGGGCCCTAGAGCTGAACGCAGTGCCCCAGGTGGGGTCTCAGAAGAGCAGAGCAGAGGGGCAGAATCACCTCCCTCGCCCTGCTGGCCACGCTGCTTTTGATGCAGCCCAGGATACAGTTGGCTTTCTGGGCTGCAAGCACACCTTGCTGGCTCATGTCAAGCTTCTTGCTAACCAACACCCCCAGGGCCTTCTCCTCAGGGCTGCTCTAAATCCATTCTCTGCCCAGCCTGTATTTGTGCTAGGGACTGCCCCAGCTCAGATGCAGGGCCTTGCATTTGGCCTTGTTGAACCTCATGAGGTTCACACAGGCCCACCTCTCAAGCCTGCCCAGGTCCCTCTGGATGGCATCCCTTCCCTCCAGCCTGTCGACCACACCACGCAGCTTGGTGTTATCGGCAAACCTGCTGAGGGTGCACTCAGTTCCACTGTCCGTGTCGCCTACAAAGACCTTAAGCAGCACCAGTCCCAATACCGACCCCTGAGTAATGCCACTCATCACTGGTCTCCACCTGGACAAGGAGCTGTTGACCACATCTCTCTGAGTGTGACCATCCAGCCAATTTCTCATCCACCGAGTGGTCCGTCTGTTAAATCCACGTCTCTGCAATTCAGAGACAAGGCTGTCATTTGGGATGGTGTCAGATGCTTTGCCCAAGTCCAGGTAGGTGACATCAGTTGCTCTTCCCCTATCCACCAATGCTGTAACCCCAAGATAGGCCACCAGGTTTGTGGCCAAACGCTCTTGTTCCAATACAAAAATTCAGTGAGACACCAGTAACAGAATACCCTCTAGAAATTTTCTTTCTGGCCCCAGTTTGGATCTTACTCATGGAAACACATGTACTCATCCATGTCTTTGAAAAAGCAACCGGAACACTAATCAATGTTGTTTATGGAATCACACATATAATTAAGTCCCCTTGCCTGAAATTAAAAGTGGCCTAAATCTTAACGATGAAACAAATTTCCAAAATGAGCTATGCAGAAATGTATAACATAACTTGATGGACATTAAAACGTTGAGGAGAGTCTCTGAAGTTAGCAGCTCACAGTAAAAGGCTGCAGGTGGAGGAAGTCACAGGAAAGGTTGAGGGGCACAGAAAAAACAGCATATAAGTGAATCTGTGATTTCGTATGTTTGATCTGTATATTTTTCATTACTATTGAAAATCTAGTTTTAAAAATGCTTGGATCTTAACAAAAATCATCTCTGAATTCAATTTTATTACAACATTTACATTTAGTATATGCATCAGTCTGTATTTAGGGTACAGCGATAGATTTAGCAAAAAAAGCATGCTAGGAATACTGGCCAGGAGAAGGCCGTCAGACTGAACCTTCTGCCTTGTGCTGGTGGTGACACAAAAGTCGGAAGACCAACAGAGAAGATAAATAACCGTGTTTTTCCCCCAATTTCTTCCATAAGCTTTAGATCACATCTTAGTTGCATCAGGAAGACAAGCCATGCCTGACCTAGGAAGGGCGCATTGCCCTTAGAATTTAGTAGGGTAGTGAAATGGTGGAGTTTTGTTGTATTTTTTAAATTATTATTTTAAATAGAGCACAGGCATAATGCTGCATACCTTGAGCACTCTGAAGATGCACAAATTTCAATGTGGATTTTGAATAAATAATGCCTGGTGTCCCAGCCTTTTCTGATACTGTTTGCAGTATACTCATTTTACAGTGCATGTGTGGTTTATTTTCCTTCCTTTTAGCATTGAAGATACTGCTCTGGTTTTCTACAAAGAGGGGCATTTAGAAACAGCCCTAAGTTGGATAATAAAGGATTAGCATTTTGTAAACAGGTGCTCCACAAAAGTAAACATGCTAATCAGCTACTTATGATTATGTTTCCAATCCCTGTCACGCCTTCATCTGGCAAGGGAATTTGAGATCAACAGACTAGGAACATGCTCTTCTGGCTGTAATTCAAGTGCATCTCCTCTGGATTTTTTTTGGTTTTGTTTTATTCTCTATAAGGAAAAATTTGCTCCCTGGGAAGAGCGGCGTTAAAATTATTTTGTCATATGATGGGGAGTTATGCTACTCACAGGCACTCTTTTAACGTCAGACAAAGAACTGTTCAAATACCCCTGCATCTAGAACACATATTATGCAGTTAATCACAGATTAACGCTTCCAGAACAATATATCATCCAAAACACCTTGGGGACATATTCTGGAGTAAGTAGAAAAGACCATTTTCCTTGAAAACAGTCAGTTATGCCCAGAATTGCATGCTCTTCAGTGCAGGAAGACAGCTGTTGTGCAGTTGATCATGGAGCAGATGAAGGCCCTGGCCTGGTCACCAGAGCAGTTTTGATGTGGCCCACGAGATTCCCAGGAATCCTTGAAGGTGCCCACACCCTGCTGTGACCTCCGTCCTGCTGTCACTCAAGGGAACACATCTGCCAAGCAAGGCACAGCCGCGCGAGGAAGGCTGTCTTCATGTCTGCTAAGTAAGACGTGCACATCAAGTGAGTTTGAGTTTCTTGCTAGAGAGGAGGTGCTATCTTATCTATCGTTAGGCTGCTGCTCCCTTCCTGACGATTCCTGACCTAGCAGGACATCATTTCAGGAACATGTTACAGTCTACCCAGCTAAACAAGTCAGCACACGGGGCTCGTCCCAAAGAATCCTTTTCAGATATGTATATATACCATATATGCTTGGAACCATTATTGAAAGTTTGATGTCCATGCCATTTTAATTAACAATTTTGAAACAACAACAAAAAGAAACCCCAAAGTCACACACATTATGGACTATTTACCTGCTAATTCTTTCTTTCATCAAAGCTGCTCCTGCGTTACAAAAGCATAATAAAAATCTCCATACTGTTAAGGACTAGTAAACATTTTTCTTCATTTGCATAAACAAGAAAACCCAAACAAGCAAAAAGGCCCAAGACTGACTGCCCCTGGCCAAAAACTGGTTAAATAGTTTGAAACTTAGCTCAAGATTTCTCAAAACTGTGCCTTTCAGCCAAACAATACTGCTAAAGTAATGCGAATGCTTCGCTTTAAAAATGTGCTTTTCCAGTTCACAGAGAACAGTAGTGTAAAAATAAGTCATCCATGAAGCACATTCTGATTTTTAATTTTATCCTTCGATAGATTGGTTGCTTCAAAAGTCTCTTAACAACCAAGGGCTAAAAAAAAGTTACAGGTTTACATTTTAAAGATTGTCCATTGTATAGACCAAACGTTGCCAACCCACTGGCAGATTTATGGGCCACTTCTGTCATGATCTGAAAACGCTGGATTCGATTAACACAAGGTAAGGATCTTTATAGTAGTCTACAAAGTTGGTAAGGCATTTCACTGCTTTCTTGCACATTGCTTTTCGCTGGCAAAAAACAGCTGTGATCACTCAGCAGGTCCTAAATAACCGAGTCACAGGAAAAAAGAAAAAAAACATTTTTATATTTCCAGGTGACAAGAACAAACAAATAACATGATTTGGGCAATCACTTGAGAGCGCATTAGTGCCAATTTCACTACACGTTACATTGGATGATCGAGTTACTTTAGGACTTAAAATTAAACAACCCAGAACCAATTGAAAGAGCTCAGCAAGCCAAGGAGGGGCGCGTGTGGAATCCACACCGAGGGGGAGCTTGGCAAAACCAGCCAGCTTTACTTACTATCCAGCTACCCTGAACAGTAAAGAGCTGAGAGCACTCAGCCCACGGCTGATGATTTGACGTTACAATTAAACTTGCATTGTCATAGACATGCTCTGGTTTTAGGAGGTGGTGACAGTTTGAATTTATTCTTAGGAAACCAAAACATTTCAGGTAATTGTTTAACATGCAAGGTTTTCATGAGGGAACGAAGTTCAGTTACATTTCCAACAGGATTCCGAAACTACATTTCTTGCCTATTCAACTCTGAAAACCAAGCTGAATATAAGGCTGAAAGGTTTAAAAGATCAGTCGAAGTAACAGAAGCCAGAAAGACAACAACGATATAGCACCTAAAAATGGGAGATTCACACAATGTTTTTGACATTCATGTCTTGCATAGACAAATGCTTATTCATTTTTTTTCCTCAGGACAACTCAGCTTCAGAAAATAAATCTTAAATCAACTTTAATTACAGTTAAATGCATGTGTTTCAGTTTTTCAAAATACATTATTTTCTTTTTAACTGCTGCTACAAGTCTAATAGTTTTATGAAGCTATCATCCCTTGGAAAGACTGCTTCACCCTTTGGGGCTGTCAAGTTCATCAGGAAGCTGAACTGCCTTCTAATTCTTTTTCCCCACGTGACTAGAGAAACAAATAGCTCTATTATTCATGCAGTAAGTCTCTGTGGCCCTGCTCCAGAAGAAGATCCATAAACCTGAAGCTACTTTTAGGACAGAGGAACTGGGAACTCTAATCCTTCAAGTGTGGGTCTGTCTTCTGGCCATGTTTTGATATCAAAATGATGTGTTGTGCACAGCAGGACCACATGAAGTTCTTCCCTTCTAATCCCTTCACCCACACGCTGGTTTCCGCTGGAAGAAAACCTAGGCATACAGGCAGAAGAAAGCTGAAGGGCTCTCCAAGAGGTCCCTAATCATGATCAGGAGACCAGAAGAGGGAAGCAATTCCTTTGCAGGTAAATGCAGCCCAACACGCAGCCCTTACAGAGTTTCCCTGAGGTCAGCTGGACTCCACTTTGACCCAATATCCAGATCGAGGAAAGTCTCTGCAGAGCCAGAGCCATGCCTATCAATTATGTCTTCCAACATTTCTTTTGTGAACAGTCATTTAAAAATACATACTGACCAATTTGGAGTTGATTTACTAAATAAAGTTGTTTCTAAAGTTAAAAAATAATGGCAAATCAGCTTGCTTGTCACAGAAGTCTTGGGAAAAGTGGACTGAAAACTGTTTTGGGTTAGTGATCTAGATTACGTTGGGAAAAAATAAAAAGTTTCAATAATTATGTTTGCATAAGAATTGCAGTAATTTAAAAACCAAGTTAGCTCTTCTCTTGCCTACCAATACAACTTTAATTGGGGGTAAGGGGCAATTATACATGGGTTTAATGTTAGGTTCCCTATAAAGACTTTGTACATAACTGCCTAACGTAAACGTTTTTTTTCCAACTACCACAGAATAGTGATGCTTTGTTTAAACCAGCAGTCTTTCCTACACAGCAAAAAAGGAAGCACATTTTCTTCCAGATTGCGAAAAGAAAGCTGCATGTCTAGGCAGCTCATACCCCCTACTCTCACCGAATTAAAAGAGTTTGAGTTCCTTATCTTAAGTAATCTCTTGGATTATATTGGTAACTTTTCCAATTTTAATAACTGACTTGACCACATTTGTGTTTCTAATTTGACAGTAGAACTACTCCCTATTCTCCCTTTCATAGCAGCCTCCATCAGCTTCACCTTCCAGGTATTTACCAACCAGCTAAAGACAAGGTCACAAATGTCTCAGCATGTAGCTTCTGGTAAAATGTGTGAGTGGGGAGGGGGAATGAAGAAGCTAACCAGGTGATGTTTTCTTCCTGAAAAAATAAGCTTTCAGAAGTTTGCAGAA
Organism: Anser cygnoides; assembly: GCF_040182565.1. Taxonomy (NCBI): domain Eukaryota; kingdom Metazoa; phylum Chordata; class Aves; order Anseriformes; family Anatidae; genus Anser; species Anser cygnoides. Next base: position 117,864,976 of record NC_089873.1, on the reverse strand, counting down.
CCTGATGCCTGTTTCTAACTGAGTTCAAGATGGCAGATCAACTGTACATACTCCAACCAGCTGTGCAGTTATTAAGCTGTTTTAATACCTTTTTTTATTTTAAACATAGGTCAGTTCTGCTAGTCTTAAAGTTGGGGCAAATACCCATTGCCACATGATCTACAAACCCCAGTTTAGTTCATGCTTCCCTTTGGTGCTGGCTACTTGCTACCCTCCTAGATCTGCCGCCGAGCCATTTCCTTGCATACCTTCAAGCCAGTGAGGAAAGTGCTGCTGTTGTGCAGTGGTAACTCATCAGGGAGGGAAAGGAGGCAGTGAGAAATGACTTGTTCTTCTAGCATAGGCTGATTTGGAAAAAGCACAGATTCGACCACAGCCCTGTACCTACTGAGAAGTCATTACTCAGCTGCCTACAAGATACAAAATTTAGCACACTATTAAACGTGAAGAAGGGTAGCTGAATAATCCCCCCCAAAGAAATCAAAAAGCATAGCCAATCACATAATGGAAATTGTGAGGGTGATGAAGTACTTGTAGAGTCTTAAAAAAAAAAAAATCTGTCTCAGTTCTAGTCATCTTAGGTATCCTTTGTAGGAGCAGTAGGTTGAATGTTTCCAGAGGAGCATGATCTGTACATGATAGCTTTCTTTTAGAAGTATTTTTGGGTTGAATTGGATTTGACAATAGCTTTTAGGATAGTTATGCTTTGTCAAAATCTTCCTAATTAAATCTTACATGAGTCATTTGCAAGTTATGCTCTTTACAAACATGTCACATTAGTGGCAAAGGAGAGAACTTAGAAGAACAAAAATTCTTTAGAAATTATCACTCCAGCAGGAACAGATCATTACAGTCTTTGAACTAGGAAGCAAAATCCTCAGTCATGAATAGATGAAAGCTATTGCAGAAACATCACTAGTGATGAGTAAAGCCCGAGTTTTCAAAACAGCTACCAGTCACTTAAAACTAGTATCATTCTCCTTGTATGTGTACCAGTGTTACAGACATTTTTCTGAAGTTTTTCTTCATACCAACTTAAACATGACCTGTAAGATAGTCTTTAAAGACCTCCTTTCAAGCATTTAAGCATATAAAAAAGTACATGCTTTAAAATCCCACTGAAATTAACGGGACCTAAGCATATGCCTGAGTATTTTGTGAAACAGAAATTTAAGTATTCAATTAAATATTTGCATCTGCTAGAGAGTTCTGCTCAAATACAATGTCTAAAGCTTCCATAAGCTAACATCCTTTTCCCTGTCATATTAGAAATGCAACTAGATTTGATCTAAACAAGAAGAGATTTCTGGTTTTGATCTAATCCGACAGAGGGACAAAGGGACGGGAAGAGAGGACGTTGATCATACTGTGAAGACTCTTGGCATCTCTTATTTCTATTTAACAATGGGAAACATGAAGTTCCAAGAGTGAGCACTCATGGATGAACGGAAAGACTCCAAACTTTGGGGGAAAAAATAAAAGGACTGTTACCACAAAAAAATGTTTTCATCATTAGCTCTTAGATTTTAAATGACAAAAGGATTTTCTACTCTAATAAAGCCTGCTGTGTATTCTGGTAGTGACCTTCAGATTTGAAAACATTTTAAAGAAATTCATAAATTATACTTCTCTTTGTATTGGGGGAAAATATTTCAAATGCAATGAAACAGTGATAGCAGAATTCATGACTGTATAGTACATATCTTTTCACTTTTCAGAATCAGATGTACAAACTATAAACTCTTAAATTTCTCTAATAACTGGAAGTGTCGTAGGCATTTCAATTTACTTACCTGAATACTCATTTAGCAAATATCTTCAGATACAAGTCTAGATACAGAGTTAATGTAATTTGAATATTAGTTTACACATAATATAAATCAATGTTTGACAATATCAAAATCCCATCAAACAGTGGGCCCTTCTTATGCTATTATCAAATATACTATATCACTGTGGGATAGCTGAGAATCATAGAACGCTAGTATAGGCTTGTTTATTAAATTTGGTCAGTTTTCAGACCTTCCAAATAGGAATACTAAACATTTATTTTTCCCCTCTGGAAATTCTTTTTTTTTTTTTTTCCCCTCCTGCGTAATACAGTCGTCATCCCAATTCCTAATGAATTTATAAAAATATTTTTTATCCAATAATCCCGGCAAGGTAAAAATAGGAGTTTTTATAGCAAATGATAAACAGGCTCACGGACTATGAGAGAAACTAAACTTAAGTTGCCATACATTCGCTACCGAATCACACATCACCATTTTCTTTTTGTGTGTGTTGCTGTCCACCTCAGACTAGCAGTTTTTAAGGTGCAGAAGCATCTTTCAAATATATGCATCAAACTTAATGATCAATTTCCACACACTAGTGTCACATGCTTTAAATTTACATCACCTGCCCACCAAGAGCTGTGTTAAATAACAGCACTAATTGAAACTGCATAATTCTTTAGAAACTGCAGCACTTCCAATTCAGAGAACAAAGGGGTGCTTATGTGGTTCTTTATATTACTAGATATAATTTTCTGAAATAAGAAAATTAAAAGAAATGAAAAACACATTTGAAAGAAGTTGCTGCACCTGCAAAAACACTCTTTAAGCTTACTATGAAATACAAAAAAGTGCACCCTTCTATATCTACATATAAAACATATTAGAAATAAAACTTGTGTAAAATGTTTGCTGTGCAAACTATAAAAACAGTCAGTCAGTCCATTCTTTTTCCTAAACGTTTTGTCACACTCTCTTGCTTCCTACTGCAGAGAATCGCTGTTATCCAAAACCAGCCCACTGATATTTGTCGTTGAGAGATCTCCTCCATCATCTTCACCGCTGTCTACAGACTCATCCTCACTTTGCCCTGCCATCATAACTTGCTGAACAGCCAAAGTAGCACCATCAGATGACAAGGACTGGAGACTGTCTACATTCATGTTGACTGGAGCTGTAATTGTTACAACAGCACCTGGAGAAGCACAACCATAGAATTTTAGCATCTTTCTTCATTTCTCAGTTTAAGTTACACATATTTATATGTAACAGATTTTGTTTTTAATTGACAGGAAGAAAAGCTAAAGAATGAAATTAGAATAAAAGCTAAACAGATTGTTTTACACTTAAATGTTAGGAAATGCCAGAATTAAGTTGGCCAAGAATCTTAAAGGTAGCTGTGTTCTGGACACTCATTACAGGAATTCTCCAATCTAGTCTTCACAAGATCATTTCTGCAGAGTATTCCAGATTAATTAATTGCAGAAAAGCGGGAGTGTTCATAGAGATCCAAGGTGACTTAAATGGATAAAGCTGTTGTTAGATTCAGCAGAAGCTGTGGGAAAAGCTGCTACAAGATTGTAACGAATAAAGCAGCAGGCTGCAGGAAAGAAAGGATGGTCCTGAGATTAAAGCAGTTAGAATCAATTTAAGAAAGAGAAGTATTTGTTTGATCTGATGCTAGGGGAAGTTACTTCAGTCAAATTCTTTGGAAACTATTGTATTTCTCTGCTTCCCAATGCTCAACTTGAAACACATGAGGCATATATAGAACCACAGATGCTCAGCCCCTCTAGCAATAGCGAAAGGAATGCGAACTGTATGGGGAGTCATGAAGCTGAAAGAGCAGTCCAGTACTGCTAGTCAAACAGAATGCTAGCGATGTACCTAACACATACTGAGAGAACTTATTTGCGCATCTAACCTTCACTCTGTCATTTCATAACTTTTGAAATAAAAGCAACGGTCTCACAACATAGATTCTAATAAAATACACCCCAAACCCAGAAAAAAAAAGGATGGAAGAAAGAACACATTTTTTGTTATGCTTTTCCAGATTAAAAACATAGTCATGCTGAAATATCAAGAAGTTCTCCCACCAGATGTATCAACCCCTTCATTTCCCTGGTACAGAGGAATTAACTGTATTATCTGTGTTTTTGCCAGTTCTCCTTACCATCTGACATTGTGAGCTCATTAGATTGCTGCTGAGCAACTCCTGAGGCAATGGAGTCAGGCCAGAACCTCTGAACTGGTCTGTTCTGAGCTGTTTTCTTCTTTGTTTTTGGAGTTTCAGAACAACTGGAATCCAGCATTGGCTGAAGAATTCGCCTTCTAGCATTGATAAACCTAAACACAATCAAAAGTATGAAGTACTTTTAACCTGAAGGCAGTGAATGTTCTCTCAGATTTAGAAAGTATGAAGTAGAGGAAAAAAAGTCAGAAGTATGAAAACTGCAAAGTGTCAATTTTCCCTCCCAGCTCCACTTGACATTCTTTTTAGCATGTAAAACTAGAACTCCTAAGAGCACTGGCATCGTTCGATACCGGCAAACTAGCTAAGCAAGTACTTCTATCATTTTGCTGCTAGCAGCATTTTCCCCCAGACCTCAGATACGGAAACTCTCCAGACAGCCTGACAGACGTACGTTTCAAGATCTTATTAAAAGCTAAGCACCAGAAAAGTTGCTGACAGCACAATTCAGAAAGCTGATACTCCTCTCATTAGGGTTCACCTAAAATCTATCCCCATTCTGACCTAGTTTGTTAGGTCTGGTTTCATTTACTTCCCAAAGCTCCAGACTTAATTATTTTATAGGCTCACTGGCTTTCCCAGGCCTGGTTCCTGATCCAGGAGACAATACTAAACACATTTTTCAGATCTTATCCAATTCCTTTTCATTCCCTGAATTCCACTTGTTCACTCCAGCATGCTAATTATCACTCTTTCCCCTTTCTGCTAGTGAACAAGACAATATTTAATCCACATTTCACTTAGCTACTAGCAGTTGAGCAAATTAATTTCACTGTAGGTAGCTGTGGCAAGAAGGAGCTGTGACTGAGGATAGCATTTCCTGCTAAGTCTGACAAAACACATCCAGGACACGTCTTTACCTGCAGTGGAAGGAAGCAGAGTGCAGCTGGCAGGTCCGCATAGCGACCGCAAAGCTTTGCAGAGACTTTAGCCCAGAGCTCCGTTACTACTATGCCATGCAGACACAGTTACATTGATCCACTTCTGGAGCCACTGCACTGCCACTAGCTTGTGCATTTCCCCACTGAACCCCTCTGCAGTCATGCAGCCAGCATCATTTCTGAAACCTGAGGAAGATCCCTCTTGGACTTTGCTGTAATGATTTTAGGAACCAACACCGTAAGCAGAATAGGATGCATGTTGACACCCTCATTCCACTTCTGCAAGGGCAGGCATATTATCTTAAATCTGTAGCGCACTTAAGACATACTAAAACATATTGAGCCATGAAATAGAGTAGTTGAGATAGCAGTTGACACTTTCCATTTGGACGTCACTGTTTAGGGGGTAGCATCATTTGATAGAAGAGCAGAATGAAGATCTGTTGACAGTAATATCTTTAAAATATGCAGCCATAATTACCAGGAACATTTTTCAGAGCCTCGAGTCACCAAATCCCTTTAAAACTGAAATTCGTTACTTGCAGAAGAGATGTGAGAGTACTTCCATCTCTTTCAGCAGTAGAACAGAATGTAATCCTTAATGTTGCAAAGTTTTCTGAAGTCCTTACCTAACTTAAGTGGTACAAGCATTATTTTACCTTATTATAAAAAAAACAAGGTGCTTGTGTATCAATACATAATTCCTGTATTTTTATATATGTATTAGTCTTTACATATATGTAGCACAGAACAACAAAGTCAAACCCCCATGCCTAAAGTCATACTCTTAAGTATTTCTGTCTTGCAAGGACATGGAGACAACAACTGACATTAAGGAAGAGTTTTTGCTCTTACCAGTTATTAACCTGGAGTAGTGTCAGATTTGTTTGTGCTGCAATCTGTTTCTTCTCATCCTCTGTTGGATATGGATGCTAAACAGGACAGAAAGAGAGAAAAAGCATAACCTTCTGTTTTATTTCCCCATCAAAAATAAGGACTCCTTTATTACAACTGAGTAAAGCGGCTAGACTAAAGCTATCTCATTCATTGTCAACAACCTTAAGAAACCTCACAAACTTTTATAGACAAAAATCATTTAACAAAATGGGCTTTACTACAAAAAACTGTTTTTACCCTTGAAAGAATGTATCATACCAGACTGTTGATGTTTAAATCAGAAGAAAAAGATTCTCATGGATGACAACCTTTATTCAACAATGTGATCTCTAGGCAACAAGCATGTGATGTGATCCAATTAGTTATGCAGTCTAAAGGCAACGTCATATGAGAGTACTGACAAGCCTTTCTAGTTAAAATAAGCTTCTATCAACTTAATGGGTGAAAATAGCGTACGTAACATAAATGTACGTGAACTTTCCCTCTTTCAATTTGTCTGCTTTGAAATAGTTTTAAAGACTGAAAATATCAATCTACAAAACACTGGAATATAGCTTGAGACCTGTTTATCCTTTGAGAATAAGTATTTATACAAAAAAGACATTCTACTGTACGCACAAGTAGATAGCAACACACTTGGTACGTATTAGAAGGGTTGTTGAAAAGGAAAAAAAGCCAGAAAAATCAAAATTCTCCTCCAGAAATAAAAAACAGCAGCAGCAACAAAACAAACAAACAAAACATAAAACCACAGCCACAGATGGAAATATTTTTCCTTGTGCTATGGACCAGGGTGTTGAGAGCATTAAGTTCTCAACACAGTGAAACGAAGAAAGATCCCTTTTAAAAACATTTGAGCTCACAGGGTACAAACGTAACATACTGATTAAAATAATAATAAAATCAACTGACATTAGGCTCTGTGGAACTACTCCAAATGACTTCAGGAAAAATTGAACTGGGATGACACAAACACCACCAATAAATTCACCTTCCTTATGAAGCAAAATCATAAGAGGCCGCATAAAAACAGTTACATAAAAACCCGTGATCATGTTCAGTCCTTACCCCTATGTGCTGAAAAAGCCAAGATCTCATCACATTTGTAGCGTGCTTGGGAAGAACTCCTCTTTTATTTTTTGATGAGCCATCATCTTGATGCAAGATGCCTAGATCTTGGTTTAATTGCAACTGAAGCTGCATATATAATTTTAAAAAAATAAGAAAGTTAGCATAGTAATAGCAGTATTTTGTATCAATATGTGAATAAGTCATTTAGATAAGGAGTGAAAAGAAATTAGGCTTTAGGCATACTTAGTATAAAAAAGTTTAAAAAGCTCCAAAATGTCTTTATCCAGGGAAAATGATGTATCAGGTTTCTATAGTTTTCACATTTGCTGTAACTTTTCTGTTTTAAGAATTACAACTGTTATCAGGACATGTATGTGATCTTGTGGCAAGAGCCAATGATTTGCTGTAATTAAGAACAAAGCCCACCCATGAGCTAGATGTCAGGTTAGTGATCCTCTGTACTGATTTGTGCTACGTTAGAGTCCTGATTGACTTTTGATGACTTGACTACCAAGTCATTTGCACAAATGAAGAACACTTGAAAAATGTAATGCTGAATATACTCACTATGTACAAGCATAAGCAACTATGGAGGCTGTAAAATAATAAAGATTTACGACTTAAGCTAAGGACGTAAAGTAAAATTAATTATAACACTTGAGTTGCAAACAAGGGTGCTTAAGGTCCTGCTAAATAAATGAATCTAATTCTCAAGGAGTAAGAAGATAAATGTGTAAGACTAACAAGGGGAAAAGGTTCCAGCTACTTTAGAACTCTTAATTCACTTTAGGAAAACAGTAGGAGTGCTGTAAAGTTTCATAGTTTTGCTTTCTTTTTCGCTTTCTATAGAGATATCAAATTGTTTGCCTATTGGTTATCTGAACATTAGGGGATATGTTCTTAAGTGCTTAGGCAGAGATATTGAGAAACACAAATCTCATATGCAATTTATATTCTATTTCAGACAATTATAACTCATATCATCCTAAATCAGGTTTTCCAAACAACAGGGAGCAATTTCTTCAGGCCAGTCATTATGTCTACATCCTGTATGAAACAAACCTAGCTCAGAAATGACATTTGAAGCTTAAGTTATCCAATTACCACAAATACATATTTGGAACATACTTTTATTTGCAAAGTAATGCTTTACTTTCTAAATAATCTGTCTGCATATGGAGGCTTTATAATGAACTTTCAGTAAGTCTCTCTTGTTATTTCTTGTCTACAGCCACAGCACTGTGGAACACTGAAAAAGAATTTCAAAGAGGTATTTCCTGTGGGTGAGAAGGCATACAGGCCCAAAGTTACGTATAGGTGGGTTTGGAGATTCTAGCTAACACTGAGAGAAGCCACAGATCCATACAGAAGTGCAAACCTATGTTTTGTTTGTTTTTATTATTTGTGGACTTTTTTTAAACCTCCAGGGGGAAAAAAAAAAAGATGCTGAGTTGGAAATAAAGAGGCATTTTTCTTCACAAACACTTCAGTCTAGGAAAGTAATTTCAGACATATTTCTGAAAAGTATCTGAGGACAGAACTGCATGTATTCTAGGGCAAAAAATGCGTAAATACATACTTGCTACTACCAATAAAAACAAGATAGGAGTATTTTAAGCATATTTTTTCAGTTGGAAGGTCAGAAGAGGGAAGAAAAGACAACAGCAAGTCCATGATTACCAACAGACTTCATGCTGTGGAGAGGATAGCTCCTCATTCACATTTTTAATCATCTCCACATGCCTGGAAGATTTAACACCTTCTGCTCCACAAGAAAGCTAGCAAGGTTTTCCTTAACTCAAGATGGTCTAGTTTTCATGTTTCCTTTTCCTCAGTTATTTCTTTGAGCTCTCCTGACCCAACTCTTAAGAGTCTCCCTAAAAAAATAAAGGAGCGCTGGCCCTTATCTTTCAGGGTGTAATATAATGAGCCTAACGTGGTGGTGCCCTATAGCCTGAACTCAGTAGTTTGAAAGTTTTATGGCAAAATGCTTCTCAGCATAAATTCTGAAATATATAGTTTCACAGTACTGGTGGTTGCCATCTCGTTAAGAAGACAAATTTCTGACGACAACAATAGCGTAACATCATAAAGCAGTATTTAAATCTATCCTGCCAAAAACCTAGTCCAACAGTTTGAAAAGCTTTAATCATGGGAAAATTGTCTACTATTTAATTCAGAGTGTTTTTTTTTGTTGGTGGTTGGTTTTGTTTAATCCATGTACAAGTAATTTGCTTCCATCAGTTAAAAAAAGAAAAGCATTTAACATGTAGTAACTATGATGACTTGATGTTGCAAAGGAGATCTGTCTGGGACCTTATGCCATATTAGAAAACTTGTAAATCCTGTAGCAGTGCTTCTGTTAATTTTACATTAGTTCCTATGTGTGCGCACATAGATTACACTGACAACGTATTAAATTTAAACCAAAACTCTTGAAAACAATGAGATGTACGTGGACCCATGAAACTATTCTCTGAAGCCTGTGAAACACACCTGAGAATTCTGAATCCGAATAGTCCCAGGCGACAGTGCTTGTGTCACTACTTGACCTTGTGGAGTGACCACAGTGACTGGCTGATACACTGTCCCCCCTTAAAAAAAAATAAAAATATATAGTTAAGTAAAAGCTCTTCAAATATTCTCTTTCAACACAGAAACACATCATCACTGTAGACAACACCACAGGTCTGACAATATATCAATTATTCTATTCTAGTAGTTATGTTAGTGTAGCAGAGAACACATCTCGTATTTTTTCTATCCACAAAAATCCACGAAACAAAACGAAAGAGTAAAACACTCCAGTCTCTGAAATTATTTAACTAAAATAGTGTTGTACAGAATGATCTCTTAATATGGTACTTAAACTGCAGCCTCCACTCACATGTACATACCTGGCATACACAGAAATTAAACCAACACTCAAAAACTGTTAAGGCACTCAGTTGTATTAAAACAACAACTTTTCAGGTATTAGAATTCAAACACATTTTATGAAGTATTTGTGTATTTTTTCTGTAACAACTATAAAAGAAAACAAAATGAAGAGCAAGGTGCCAGTTTTTCTTTACTGTGCCATACCTGCCACTGTTGCCATAGTTACATTTCCCTGCTGCAATGCTGATGCTGGCACCATAATCCCTTGGGGACTGAGTGTGCCTGCAATGGCACTTGGAATTTGCTAGAAAAATAAAACAATTAGTTGGTTGATCTTTTTTTTCTTTTTTTCTTTTTTTTTTTCTTTTTTTTTTTTAAAGGAGATAAAGCATGCTTGTGTAATTTTGGCTCTAAAAATACATTTGGAGCTTAAACACAGGATTAGCTTCAAAGAGAAAGAGACTTCATTAGAGGTTCATCATTACCTACATTAACTTTCTCATTATCACCAATCATTATCTTTGAAAACCCTCATGAAAGCAACGGTTAGAAAAGACATTAAACTATCTGGAGAAATTTTAGGAGAGAAATGATCCTGAGGTATATAAATACTAAGAGAAAAGGTTTCCAAAGGCATGAGGGATAAAGGACAGATGAAATGGACCTTTGATGCTCTTATTACAAGCATCAAAGCTTTAGAATTTAGCTTTTTAATTATTACCTTAATTCCTTCCAATTCCAAAATAATGTATTACGCATTCAAGGTACCCAATATGTTTTATTCTGCTCAGGATAGTTCTTTCTCAACCCTGACCATGCAAACTCTTGCACATTCCTTAATATGTATGAAAAATCTCCACTGTTACCAAATGCAAAATTCAGTCCCTCCCATCTCTACAGAAGTAAGGCTGTAATGGCCATATAAAAAAAACATATTTTAAAAGAAGATTTTTGTCTGATTCCAGGCTCTTCTTTCTGCACTTCCAGGTATGAAAACCTAAATAAGGAGCCCAGACAGTGAAGTTTAAGAGTCATCAAGACTCTCCAGAATACACAGCACCAAAAACATTCATAAATCTGAGAAGGACCATCCCTTGTGACTGTATGTCTAGTACATAGTGGGATGGCAGGGCTCACGTTTTCCAGCACATAAGAGCAGAAACATCAACCATAATGTAACAACTGTTGTTTCTCAATTTACTACGAAATACAATTGGTTATTGCGTTTTGGTATGTCTGTGGTATATAAACTGATATTCACAAGTACACATATGGGTACTGTTCATAACTACAAAGTTATTACAGGTGACATGCAAAGACATATGTCTGAATATCTGGTGGATTAGCTTTGGATTTATCTGTTCATTTCAGAATACAGGCTGTTTATAAAAGTATCAGCCATCTCAATACTTCAGTGAAGCAGACAAGACTAGGGAGACCTTCCTAATAAGGTGTTTTTTTCCGCCCTCTGTCCATTCTGTTTCCTTGCATCTCTTCCCAACAAAACTGCAAATCCAGGCTATTCTGAATATCTCATCTTGCTGTACTGAGGGCAAATCATACAAGGAGGACTGACTTAAAAAAAAAAAAGTGACTAATTTCTGGTATATTTTAACACATTTGTTCATCAGGCAGTGGCACACAGGTGCACACAAAAAAACCCAACTACTTCTAATCTTAATAACAGATTTTAAAAAAGTGAGAGAAACTGCAGAAATTGTTTGCAAACTAATAGTAATATATTTATAACTTCCTATGGAAATCTAAGCAAAAATATACTTAATAGTATATGAAACATACCTGAGATTGCACAGGTGAATAAGGACTTCCAGGTTCTCCACTTAATAGAGTTTCACTGTTCATTTTTGTCTTCAGGCAGGCAATGTAGCGACTACAGAAATCCTTGCAGAGTTCATTAACCTTTTCTAGCTCAAGCAGATGGATACGTAGAACTTGGATTGCTTTTACCATCTAGGGAGTGAATAGGGAAAAAAGTTAGAAACAAAATGAAAATAACTTAATTTCAAAAATATTTCAACATGAAATTTAAGCAAACACTACTTTCCAGTAACAAAGACCATCGGATTAAAACAGAGCTACTGAGTGCTGACTAGAGTTATCAGGCTCTGACCACTGTGCTCCTGAAAGGTGAAAGCAATGTGTTTGCATGCAAAACCTGTATCATTACATTGCTTAAGTAAACTGTGATACAGGAGATGCAAAACACAACTACAGTATAATCTTTGCCTCTGTCACGTGTCAGATTAGAAAGCCAGAGCCCAATTAATAAAGAGGTCTAAAAATTTGTCATCTTGTTCAGCAAAGCTTAAAGTAATAAAATAGTTTCTCAATCCTAGAGCTTTGAAGTTCCTTTGCAACTGTATGTCAAATATGAACAAACAACTCTAGGGTAGAATCTTTTGAGAACTTTCGAGTGAAGAGACTGTTTCTGAAACATATGAAAGAGCACTAAAACCAATGAACAAATCCATGTTTAAACAGAAATTGAAGTAGAGGAGGTAAATACGTGATGAGAATACTTATTCTTACTGCGAGAAAAAGACATGTAAGCTTGGACAGCTAATGGTATTTCATACTGCATAAAAATAGCTTAGGTGATTGTAAGGGTCATGGCAGAAGATCAAAAGCTAAAGCCAAATCCAGATGGCCTAAATTTTGATGATGCAGTGGGAAATACAGGACATTCAAATACACACATAACATATCAGAAAAATAACTGCCTCTTTTTTTTTTTTTTTTAATGCAATATACCATCTCCAACATTTACTTGCTACGCTAGATCTCCAAGAAAAATATCCTTCAGTTTTATGGATCTGAATAGACTATAATTTTGAAACATAGCGCAGAGCTTGATTTTAGCATTATTTGGAAGAATTTGTCATATGTAAAGGGTCATTTACCTGGCCAGAGCACTGAATGCAATGACCAGAAATGATAGCTTACTAAGTCATCCACTTATTTCTAACTAAAGAAGCCAACTGGGAGCCTAAGTAGCCTTTATACAAAGCACCTGAAGGAGATCAAGGCAGGCAAACTTTTGGGTATGCTCCCCCCTCCCTCATGATGACTTCAGCTTTTATTATGACAGACCTTTTCCCTGTTTTTTTTCAGTAGAAGGTATTCCAGCTGTGTGATGGTCACCCAATTAAGAAAATGGTATGTTAAAATAAAACTAGAGAAAAAACCTGAAATGAGAACAAAATACAAAATCTTATCCCTTCTAAGGGCTATAAATAAATAAATAAAACGTTAAAAGCCCAGCTGCAGAAAAAAAAAAAAGGGCCGTAGACTTGAGGCAGTTAATTCAAATTAAAATCCAGTAACCCTTACAATTAAAATCTAGTAACCCTTACGACCTTTGACACCAAAACCCTTTGAAATCCGGAGTGCGGAGGCCCAGTGCTGAGGTATATGGAACAGCAGTCTTCTAGAGCAGCCCTCAACAGTAGTTGCCTTTAGAACTGTGTTTAAGCACCTTTAAGCACAATCAAGTTAAACTCAAGTTAAAATCTCGAGTTATAAAATTATTTACACGTGGCAGAACAACACAGAGAACATAACGTTAGCCAGAAACAGATTTTATTTTAGCCTATCTCATTTTCCCTTTGCTGGGCTGAAACTGAGGCAACAAAAATATGACTTCGGGCATGTACTATTTGAGAGTATTAGTGATAAATTACTTCTGCTTAGTAAGATTATTTTTTTTTCCTTCCTTAAGTCATTACCCATATCTGTATTATTTATGTATCGGGACTTGTTTGCAGGGGGGAAAAAAAGATAAGAACTTAAATAGAGTTTCAAACAGACGGTTGATATCTGATGTGAAAACTGAATTCAAGTCAAACCTAAACATAAACCAAGGATTAAGCAACAATAGCCAGGTTTCTGCAGACCCACACCACTCTTAGAGGAAGCTGTGCTACTGTGGTTAGAAAGGCAAACAGAAATTTGTAGATACACCATGCCTGTCACCAGGACTTATTTACAACGACACTAAATGTGGCCATACGGCTCATTGTCTCTTGCAGCACGGGTGGAGCAAATTTACATTTGCTGCCTCAAGTTCACGTTTTCCTTGAAACGAAAAAAGAACCACTAAAAACTTCTGATAGAACCACCCACGCTGAACAAAGCTAACAAAGGAATGCCTCCAGACAGATCACAGCAGCAGCAATATTTCATTCTCATTTTCTAAGAAGAATGCGTAGCTTCAAATTCTACAAAAACCATGCTTTTGTTGTGTAGTGCTACCGAGTAGAATCTGCCACAGCACTAAGAAATTGTAAAAGCCACTTGATTCAGCCTTTTCAGCTGTGAGAAATAAACCTCAGAGAAATGCAGAAATACGTAAGTAAACATTAGATACAGGGATATTGTCAATATTGTTCTAAATAAAGGCAATGGTAAGCTACTAAGCAGAGAAAGAAAAAATTACTGAAAAATTTACAATTCTTGGTAAAACTGCTATTGAGAGCATATTCATATATAAATATAACCTACCTGGAAACATCCTTAGTTCTAAAATGGTTTAGATTGTGCCTTTGTCCTACCTTTTCAGTGCCTTAAGCACGTGGTACAAAGGGGCATAGAATACACTACGCACTGCATTAGTCATTGTCCCCAGATCACCCTTGTTCAAGTAAAACATATACCCACGATATTTTATGGACTTCAAGGGATATAGTACAGGCATATGGCAAATATATATGTAGACAACATATCTGAAAGATCCTATGTATACTGACAAACAACCTTCTCATTCAATAATTGTTCTCGTTTCAAAAGCAATTAAATTATGTCCATATGTCCATTCATAGTTCATCTGGGTTTCCAAGCAAATCCTTATACATGGATTTAGCTCTTCAGGCGAAGAACACAAAGTCTGGGACAGGTGGCATTTGGTTTTCATTTGTTTTGTTTTGATAACCTCTCTCTTCTGTTTTGGAGTCCCCAGCTATGTGGCCAGGGGTCTGTGAAGCCTTACCAAAGCAATGTTTGATGAAGAAACGCAAAAACATGGCTTGTACCCTCAGAGAGAATATCAAAATGACATCCATTGGTTTCATCACCACTACAACTTTTCCTGACACAACTGAAAATGCAATAGCATAGTCTTTCAGAACAGGCTACTGAACCAAAAATCCTTACCCCAAATGAAACAAAAAACTCAGGGGTCTTCAAAAAGGGCAGTGTCCTGTTCAAATACAAAAGTGAGAACATATGTAACGCATTGTATTTTGTATAATCTCCAGGCTGAATAAAGCTTTATGTAACCTACTCTGACCTCACAGCTGACCCTGTTTTGTGCAAGAGGTTGGACTACAGACCTCCTGGGTTCTTGAGCTCCTAATCCATCATGAATCATCCTATGGTCCTATGAATGTGATGAAATTAAACAAAAACCAAACCAAAAGAACAACAAGAATAACACCCATATATGGGAAGAGTTTACTCTGAATGGAAGCTATTCAAGAAATAGGAACCCTCCTGAAGCAATGTGATGTTTCTGCAATGGCTGGGTTAACAGCAAGCAACAAAAAAGTGTTAAGTTCTGAATGTCTTAAAACATAACTGTAAAAAGCTCTAAAAATTATCTGCAAATATTCATGCTGAACAACTTAGATATGGAGGAATCCATCCATGTTCATTGCAAAAACAAAAGGGGGCTAAAGGAGAACAAAGGGAGGATGGTTCATTGTCCTGTTAGCAAATCAAAGATCTTTTCTATCTGTCAAAATGAGATGGAGATGCCAAGTGTAAGGAGCCTCAATAGATGACACTCCATAATATGAGGATACCTTTGAGCACTCTTTCAGAGAGAAGCAGGTGCATTTGGGAATGTCTGTCTAGAAACACAGACCATCAAGATCTGTGGTTCTTGATAGCAAACATCTCTTCTGATGCTGACACTTGACCTGAGGACTAAGGTGTAACACACAGCAACAGTCCAAGGATGAGGAAAAAGTTAAAGCTCTGAGAAAGAAAGCACAGGATTCCCGTCTAGCAAGTTAGATACAACCATGACCATCAGCTTCTGCTTCTTTCCTGCTGGGACTAGGATTTGAAAAGGGGAGGTCTGCAGCACTTCGTGCAGATGATCGGCACTTAAATCAAGTTCAGAGAAGACCGCTGAAGAACTGGTCAGAGTGAGTGACCAAAAATCAGAAAGAAAAACATAACTGTTGAAAACCTAAAATATGTCTAAAAGACATTTTCAGATAGAGGATAATTCTGGCTTCAACAATATCATGTGCCATACGTGGATAGAAGAGCTAAATATTTATTGCATGAAACCACAACCTTGTACTTCTCTCTTTTACCTCCCTGAGTAGTCTAACCTGTGTAGAGCCAATGAAAGTGGAAGTGAAAAGTTTCGAAGTTCTACTTGGGGCCAATAGCTCTTGGAGATCAAACATGCAAACCACCAAAGAAAAGCCACTTTCCTTACGTTTTCAAAAGGGATGGACTGGAACTCCTGGGAGAGTGTCAGTCCAAAACCAACTACCTCTTCTGACTGGAAGATGAACCTGCGTTAAAGGCAAAGACATAGCTAGAATGTCAAGACTTCCTAGATCCAAGGGCAAGCTGATAGAATCTGTCCAGGAGCTGACAGATTCTTGGGTTTCTTTCAGTAGATCTTAGAACTGAACTTTGCATTGTCCTGTGATGCGCTCTTCCTTGGAAAGAAGAGAAGCATCTCATATACCTCTTGGACGAAGGAAGAGAGGACTGGCACTTCATGCTTCAGGGGAGCCATAACAGAGCTTTGAGTTTGTTTCTTTTAAGCATTGCAGTTTTTGAACACAAATCGTGTCTGGTTCTATCACATAAATGCACATAAAGAAAAAGAACAGGAACATAGCAATAACCATGCAAAGTCAAATACAAAAAAAAAAAAAAAGCTTAATCCAGACCATGTCACAAAGTACCTTAAAAATTCATTTAATGAATGTTCCATGAGGAAGTGCCATTTCCCTTCCTCTTCCCAAATTCTTCTCTGAGAAATTCTTGCTCTTTTAAATTGGCATTAGGCATCTGCACAAGGTCTGACCCAATCCAGGAGCCATCAATACTAATGGAAATGCTGCCATCCCGTTCACTGCCAGCTCTCTATTTTGACAATGTGTCTGACAAAAACTTGCGCATGACACTGCAAAAATAAAAGGCCTAGTGTTTCCAAGCTTATTACTACTTCTGTGTTGACCATAATGCTTTGCCATGCTGTTCCAAGATCACCAACTAAAGGTCTTGGAGCGGTTAACTAGAAAGAATAGTCCCTTCAGTTGGAAGGGACCTTCAAAGATCATCTAGTCCAATTGCCCGACCACATCAGTGCTAACCACAAGTAAGAGTATTAATACGAAGAACAGAAGCCCTTCACATAGTGAATCAAAAAGATTGAAATATGGTTTAGAGGCCAGATCTAGCAATATATGGGACAAGAAAATCCTTAAAATGAAAATTTGTGCGGATGTTACCCATATTTCTCAGTGCTGACATCCTTTGTGCTACCACAAATGCTGGAAACCACTGATTAAGGGAGAATGGAAACCAGAATGCCAAACTAACAAGTAGTAATCTAGACCTTAGCTTACTAAGAACTACTGAAGGTAGAACAACCTAACACTGCTCTTAATGAACTTGCTTTCTGGTCAAATTGATCTAATACCCACACCTTCCAGATTAACATTCTGCAGTCCTCTGGATGAAAAACAAGCTTTTCCTTTGGAATATTCAAGGCATTTCAAGTGTGTGCACAACATGAATCATTGCAAGGATCATAAGAGCCCCCACAATTAGTATATGTGACACTTCAAAACTTCTGGTATCAGGTATACAGGCAGCAATGGGGCCAGTTAAGACTGGTAGAGACACTGAAATGACACTCTGCTGCTTTGGAGCCGTTGGTTTAAACCTCTGTCACAAAAAAAACCTATGTGGAGCAGTTTAGTTCTGCATGCCATTGCCTAAAGACAGCAAGAGGAAAAAAAATAAACTGGCTGAATAATTGTCCAATTTTCTTACTTGAGTCAGGCCTGTGACTCTTGTTCTAATAGGACTTGAGCACGAGTCTTTATAGCACTATAATGGTCGATTCATCTCAGTTCAGCTCTGGCTCCAAGTTGAATGATTGCTTCCGAGCAAGCATTTATACCTTATTTGTTTGACTCTGTTGTAGTCAGATAAGAGCACAGGTGGAAAACCAGTAATCAACTGGCCTCCTTGCTCCACCCTTCTAGCTTGTTCCAATTATCAGCCTCTGCTAGATTATTCTTTCAAGTGAATGGTTTATTTAACATTGGAGGTAAAAAGGACAGCAAAAACAGAAGACATAACAAAGGTGCACCGTATTAGAGTCCCTCTCTACTACAAAATTTTCAATCTATATTAAAATGTGTAAATTTATGTGACACAAGGGAGAACAAAACTGCCACTAAACCCAGCTACAGTCTTCTCTATGCAACCACCAATAATTCAAGCTGAAGAGTTTGAAGAATGTACCAGGTATTTCACAACTTGACAGAAACTCTTGTGCCTGCTGCCCCTGACAAAGCAAATGGCCTGACAGAACGCCAGCTGCGCAGAGCCCCCGGCCCTCAGGACAGGCAGAGGGGAAGTCACACTCAGATTTCGTTCGGTATCTAGTAACAGCAACTCATAGCTAGCAGTGTCACTACACATCAGGAATTCAATGCCAAAGGTAGGTTGATTTTGCAACTTGGTTCCAGTTTCAGACAGTGCTGGTATCAGCGGCCACATGGAACACAAGGCATAAACAAATACTTCCTCATCCTTTTAACGCAAAGTCAACCAGATTCATGCAGCCCTTCAACAACAGAAAATACTACATAAACCAAGAGACTTTGTGACCACTAAAATCACAAACAGGTAAATCAGGAGGAAGGAGTATTTGAACACAGTAGACCCATCTACAACCAGTGTAAGCTACATCTAAGAGAATGTTTATCTACAACCAGCAGCACGTGAAGCAGGCCGAAGCATTCAGGATCTTTGGGAAGGAGACCTCTGAAGACTCATAGAATAGCTGAAGTCGGAAGGGACCTCTGGCAATTGTTTAATCCAGCCCCCCTGCTCAAAGCAACTACAACAGGGTGCTCAGGACCATGTCCAAATAGGTTTTGACTGTCTCCAAGGATGGAGACTCCACATCCTCTCAGGGCAACCTGCTCTAGTATTCAACCTCCCTTGCAGTATTTTTTTTTCCTTATGCCTTAATGGAATTTCCCGTATTTCAATTTAAATCCACTTCCTCTTGCTTTTCCATTGGACACCACTGAAAAGAGTCAGACTGTTTTCTTTACTTCCCCATGATCCTCTGAGTCTTCTCTGTTCCAGACTGAACAATCCCAGCTCTCTCAGCCTCTCTTGTATGAGAGATGCCCTAGTCCTTTAACTACCATCATGGTCCTTCGCTCGACTCACCCCAGTATCTTTATGACTGGTAGTGAGGAGCCCATCACTCCAAATGTGCCTCACCAGGGCTGAATTGAGGGAAAGAATCAGCTCCCTTGACCTACCATTAACGTACTTCCTAAAACAGCCCAGGTATGTTGAATTTCTGTGCTGCAATGATGCATTGCTAGCTCATGTTCAATCTGGTGTCTACCAGGACACTCAGGCCTTTTTTTTTTCCCCAGCAAAGCTGCTTTCCACCTCGTTGGCCCACAGTATGTACTTGCACATGGGGTTGTTCTTCCCCAGGTGCAGCACTTGGCATTTTCCTCCGCTGAACTCTCCATCAGATTCATGTTGGCCTGTTTCTTCAAACTGTAAAAGTGAATGGTGACACAGCACTCTGGTGCCCCAGCCACTCCTTCAAGTTCTGTATGATCCTGTGACCTGCCAGCTTGCTGAGGGTACACTGTCCCATCTTCTGGGTCATTAACAAAGATGTTAAACAGTGTTGGTCCTGGTCTCAACCCCTGGAGTACGCCACTAACGACTACCCTTTCCCTGGACTTCATGCTGCTGATCACAATCCTTTGAGCCCAGCAGTTCACCCAGTTTTCACTCCAGCTCACTGTCCAGTTATCTAGTCCACGTTTTATCAGCTTGTCTGTGAGAATATTACAGGCAATCATGTCAAGTCTTGACTGAGGTCAAAATAAACCACACCCACGGGCATTGCTCTCTCTTCAACCACTGAGCTACACCTACGAGATTCCAACTATTAGATTTCAGATATCCTTCTCAGATTTGTCTGCCTGACAAACCTGGTGGCCTTCCATGACGGGGTTACAGCATTGGTGGATAGGGGAAGAGCAACTGATGTCACCTACCTGGACTTGGGCAAAGCATCTGACACCATCCCAAATGACAGCCTTGTCTCTGAATTGCAGAGACGTGGATTTAACAGACTGACCACTCGGTGGATGAGAAATTGGCTGGATGGTCACACTCAGAGAGATGTGGTCAACAGCTCCTTGTCCAGGTGGAGACCAGTGATGAGTGGCATTACTCAGGGGTCGGTATTGGGACTGGCGCTGTTTCACATCTTTGTAGGCAACACGGACAGTGGAACTGAGTGCACCCTCAGCAGGTTTGCCGATAACACCAAGCTGTGTGGTGCAGTTGACAGGCTGGAGGGAAGGGATGCCATCCAGAGGGACCTGGGCAGGCTTGAGAGGTGGGCCTGTGTGAACCTCATGAGGTTCAACAAGGCCAAGTGCAAGGCCCTGCATCTGAGCTGGGGCAGTCCCTAGCACAAACACAGGCTGGGCAGAGAATAGATTTAGAGCAGCCCTGAGGAGAAGGCCCTGGGGGTGTTGGTTAGCGAGAAGCTTGACATGAGCCAACAAGGTGTGCTTGCAGCCCAGAAAGCCAACTGTATCCTGGGCTCCATCAAAAGCAGCGTGGCCAGCAGGGCGAGGGAGATAATTTTGCCCCTCTGCTCTGCTCTTGTGACACCCCACCTGGGGCACTGCATTCAGCTCTAGGGCCCCCAGCAGAAGAAGGACATGGAAGTATTAGAGCAAGTCCAGAGGAGGGCCATGAGGATGACCAAGGGGCTGGAGCACCTCTCCCATGAAGACAGGCTGAGGGAGCTGGGGTTGTTCAGCTTGGAGAAGAGAAGGCTCTGGGGAGACCTCATAGCAGCCTTCCAGTAACTAAAGGGGGCCTACATGAAAGCAGGAGAGGGTCTCTGCCAGCGAGCACAGTAATAGCACAAGGAGTAATGGCTTTAAATTAAAAGAAGGTAGATTTAGATTAGATCTAAGGAAGAAATCAATTACTATGAGAGTGGTGAGGCACTGGCACAGGCTGCGCAGAGAAGCTGTGGGTGCCCCATCCCTGGAGGTGCTCAAGGCCAGGCTGGATGGGGCTTTGGGCAGCCTGGTCTGGTGGGAGGTGTCCCTGCCCATGGCAGGGTGTTGGGATTAGATGGTCTTTAAGGTCCCTTCCGACCCAAACCAGTCTGTGGTTCTATCACTCTCAAAAGAAGTTGGGATTAGAGGGATATGGGAAAACAGCATGTGTGTTGAACTCTGAGTTATGAAAGAAAAAAAATGAAGCTTAGCAAGTTAGCAGACCCACTTAATGCAAAACAGAACTAATTCTCATTTTCATTTTCAGGGAAGTAGTGGAGGCAAATTTTCTCCAAAAACTTTCGTGAGTATAAGACATGGAGATTTTTATTGGTGTTTTTAAATTCACAGCCAATGCACAGCACAGAAGAGGTGTCACTGATAGCAGCAACGAAAAACAATGAAGATACTACAGAGTAAACAAGATAAAGAAGCAATTCTAAAATTATACACATTCCTGGTAGTCAGCTTTTCATATAACTGGGTCAATTAACAAGATGCTGAAACTGGTACATTATTTAGAGAATTTCATGTGCAATTGACTCTTTAACAACCAACAGTCCCACAGGATTTTGTACACGGGCAAAATAGTATTTGTTATGAACTGCAGTTTTTACCTTGGATTTAGTCCTCCTCAAAAAGTAATGGCCCTTTGAAGTATTTATTCATCAATAATACACTTCATCATTATTATTATTATTATTAATTTGTATGAATGCTTTTCTGATCAAAAGGGATCTGAAACGATGGTACCAGTGCCCCACAGCTGCCAAAGACTTCACCACCACAATGGAAGAGCCATACTCTTCACGGGCAGTCTCATTATAACCGTTCTGAAGTACTTATTTTCCGCTTACCTGTAAGACAATCATTATATCGTGCTACCAGTATTTCATAAACATAATATTACATCACTGAGATTTCAAATTATATTAAAAAAACACCCCATACCACCACTTCTCACAACAGAGCAGTAACTATAAAAAGAGAATAATTTTTTCCCTTTGCCTTAGTTTTTCTTCTTTCAAATTCTATTTTTATTTCCTACAGAGACAACAGTCATTCTGCAACTGGGTTTATCCATGAAAGTGTTTTAGTATGTGTATAGTCAATAATTCCTTCTAACTAGATAACTAAATCACTGTCTTTATCAGTAAATATTTCTCAAGTGAGCTGCATTAAAGATCTAATGATTAAGCCACGAAACTGAGATTTTGGGGTTTCAATTCTGTTCTAGTTGTAGCTTTGGTCGAAGTGGCCAATGCCTGTTCTTCAATTCTTCATTTATAAACTGGAGAATCTTTACACTAATACTGAAAGTATCGTTATGTATCATGCTATGCACCCTCCTTTACCTGCTTTCCCATCTGAAGTGCATATTTGAACTTCAATGAGCCTCAGAATGTTTCCAAACTGAAAATAAAAGCCTCTGTAAAACAAACAGCTCCACAACCCAAGCTGTAAGAGAGCTTTGTAAAAGCACTCTTGAAGATGGACTAGTGCAAAGTGAGTTGTGTTAAATTCACGCATCCTTAAAGAATATTTAAACTAAGGTGACTTTACATTTACATAGATTAAGATTATTAACATGATACATTAGGCTATTTCCATCCCAGGCACTGTAAAACTTACAGTGAAAAGGATGTAACAAATAGCTGAGAAAGGTAACTTCCTATACCTTTTCAGCTTGTCGTAAAAGCTTGCCTCATTCTGCAGCCTGCTGCCTTCTGCTTTCTTTTCTCTCACATCGCTCTAAATATACCTAGAGACTCTAGCAGCTTTACTTTCAATGACGATATTTAAATATTGCCTTCCCAGAACTTCAGTGCATTGAGTATCAGTCTATAAGTCATAAAGTGCTTGGAACAAAATCAGGTTATACAAAGTGACTATCTAGTCTGCCTGAAAAAACAGCCAAAAATCAGCCCTGTTTTGCAACCCTATGCACCCCTCCTTACATGCTGTTCACGGTAGCACTACTGCCACTTCTAAACAGCATCTCCTAAGCCTTGGTTCTGTTTAGAGGTTTTCTCCAGATACGTCATCTTAGCCTCCCACACAGGATATTAATTGTGCACATAAGTCTTTCTAAATAACAGCTTTAAAACATTACTCTTTCCAATTGTTGTTTACAATTACTGTCAATTTAGATTTGTTTGTGAACTTCAACAGTTTAAGTAGCTTTTTCTCCTATGAAGTAGACTCAAAGACGAAGACTTGTTTTATTACAGTCACCCTAAAGGAACAGGTTTTCCAAAACAAAACAAAGCCCTGTAGATAAACACTTGACCCCTATAATTCTAGCAACTCTTAAACATCATAAAATTGATTTGCAACATGACTCTAAAATGAAGAAGGCAAGCAGACAGTTTAGAAACCAGCGAGCCAAGAGAGGTGTTCTCTAGAGAATATGATTCAAGAGGGAGACTAAGGGACCAGGGAAATGACTTCACCACAGGAAGGAGTTTCAGAAATCTTAATGAAGACAACAACATACAGACATTTTTCTTACATGCCAAAGAGTTTTTAAGCTCACCTTACTAACAGCTCTGCTCCCACATTAACTATATGAATCCTGATTAAGAAAAAGTTGAAGAAACTTACACCCATGGTATGCTTTTGATATACATATGTCATATGCTCAACAACTTAAAATTGATTTGCAGCGTCAACCTGGCTATGGAAAGCAGATGTTTCTGCTCATCCCTAATACGCTGATCAGCCAGTTTAGAAACCCATATGGGAAACAACTGTGAAGGATCTAATAAAAGTTTACAGATAAAGGAGAAAAAAAAAAGGGACTGTTTCTGAGCGTTAACATAATAAAAAAATATCCTTTATAGGAAGAAACAACTGAGGGGAAGCTATAAGCACCAGTTGCCACATGAAATTAGGAAAAAGAAACAAACATGATGATTCTTTCAGAAATAAAGCGAACAGTTTACACTTACCAGATTATCAGTCTCTGGATCTTCACAGAAAAAGGGTTTTCCTTCTTTCTCCTGCTTCCTTACAAAATTTTCAATATCTACATCAAAACTTGCAGAAGTTGTACCTTCTGAGCCTTGGGTAGATTGTTCACATTTTTCAAATAATAGTGCTAACAAGGGAAATAGTGGGTGCCTAGAATGAACATTAAAATATATGAATAAGTATTTTCGCTTATGTACACTACTAAAAAGAGAGCTATCTAGCTCACGTAAGGTAACAGTCACTCTCACAAGAAACAGAGAGACAAGTCTTGGAGGAGAATGCACATAACATTACTGGCTACAGCAGAACACGATGAAAGTTTGTTTTTCCGTTTTGATTTACCACACAACCTAGAGGCAAGTAAAGCAGCAAAATAAGTCTATTTAAACAAACACAACAATCACAATCTAAAGAGCTGTGACATGCTATTTCATTTACTGTAATTGAGTGATTAAATACAACGCATTAGAAATGGGGATTAAGACTTACAAATAGGATGAATAGAGATTTAAACTTTAATTTAAAGTCCAAAATGAATAAATAAATCATTTATTTTTCAATGTGGGCCTTATTTCTACATCATAAATAACATTACAGCACTGGCTACAGTGTGCACACTATACTTAGAGGCCTCCTATAAAATAGGTTAGAATGGCTCAGAGCAGAAGACGCTTTTGTCAGCACAAATCTGCAAACGAGTGGGTATGTCTTTCTACTTTTTTAACCTGCAAACTGGTAATAATTCTGTGTTTATAAAGCATTTAAAATGGAAGAAAAATGAAAGAACATTTAAATTCATCAAAACTGAATGTACTGCTCAGCACAGCACTTAACACTGGAAAAAATCTCAAATTATTGTGTTTACTCATCAACATTTAATTCAGTTTGAGCTAATTTCTGGACAATAGATTGTAATCCTTAAAGAAAATAAAGATTGACCTAATTACAATAAAATCCCACATTAAAAATGAAAAGCACAGTATAACAAATAGTGAGCAAAACTCAACTGTCGCTCGCTAAATTGCACTTGCTCTTTAAAAGCAGCCAGCTTCAGAATATCCTTAGAACTATGCTGAAATAGAAAGAATCCCACAATAAAGGGAAGTGGTTTTTTTTTGGATAAATAATAACAGTGAAGTTAACTTGATCTCCTTCTTTCCCTGGATACTACTACTGAGACAGATAGCCAAGATATCATCTGAATTTAAGCTGCCTATACTACTAAAAAAAACAAACATAAAACAACAAAAAACCAAACCTCTCTTTACCCTTCAAAAGACAGAGCATGAGCCCATTACTACCTGTAAATGGCCTGCTTGTCTGCATCCATTGGAGTTTGAGATTCTACAGGGGCAGGACTCACCCCTTCTGCATCAGTTTCAGAGCAGTTGGGATCTTGTTCAGTTTTTAACTCTGTTACTACTTGCATCTGTAGAAAAAGGATAAGTTATCTGTAGATCTGTATGCTTGACATAAAATAAGTGTACTGTTTTCTAAGGAAATAGCAATGCAAAGGGCTACTAAATTGCCAGAAGGTTGGTATGACTTGGCAATTATACAAAAAGCCATAGCGGTAACAAAAAAACTCTTTTAATCCTTGAGACTTTTTGATGGGTGATATAAAGGTCATTTCAAGTTTCAGCACTCAGCTCTAAATTGGAACTACAGATATTAGTAAATTGTTAAAGCATTTTGTCTTCAAAGCGGTGATTTTTGAAGCAAGCTAGACTCCATTGTTCCAAAGATCTTACAAGGATGTCCACATAAAAAGCGTTTAGGATGGAAGCAACAGAAAAGAAAAGCTTCTGCTCTGAGTGTTCTTATTTCTTACTGTACATTATATCAAGATACAGAAAAAAAGAGATCCTGAAGTCTTTATTACCAATTAAAATGCACATTTTCTTACAAAACTAAAATATCGTCCTACCAATCTCTCAGTTATCAGGAGCGTAACTTTCACCACTCAAATTTACATGTTGAGATAAGAAGTTATTTTAGGAATATCAAGCTCCTGGAAAAAACAGTAATAACTCCTTCTACAATTCCAATTAACAAAAACATTTTGACAAATTTTGATTGGGGGGGGGGGGGGGGGGGTGAAGTGTAAGTACCTACCATTCAGAAATATTTTTAAAGATATATCTGCCAGTTTATCTAAACGCAATTCACATATTCATACACAACAAATTTAGTCACCTCTTGTAAAAGCTGTCAGTCTAAAACAATAAATTTCCATGAGAGGGGAAAAAAAAATCTGTCTGGATTGACGGTCAGCAAGCAAGTAGAGCAAGAAAAAAACTGCAAAAAGGTAGAAAAATAGAAAGCCCTATGGAACTACTTAAAAGACTGAACAACTCCCCAGTCCCCGTGACTGTGTGAAATACCTCCTCACGTTACCATTATTGATCCCACCTGTGGGGTCAACAACTGCTGAATTCCACACTGCTGTTCCATTAGCGGCGTGGCTGCAGATGAACACCTGTCTTCCAGGGGACAGCTTTTCTGCTTCCCTATGGCTTTTTCCTGCCCACCGCCTCCACCCTCCCTGTATGTTAGCATCCACACGTTCAGCTGTTTGTTTGCAAAGCCCCGATTGCCTCACCAGCTGTATTTCGGAGCACAGCACCACTGCCTGCCACCACTGGAAAAACAACGTACAGCCACAGCTTCTACCCAGCCCGTCCTGCATTGCACTGGGAGGCTGGCAATGCCTTGGAGGCTCTTCACAGGTGTTGGAAGTGGTTTTCCCCATCATCTCCAGTTAAATATCTCTCAGAATAAGTGGTACCTTAAAGGGGAGTCATAGTCATCCCCCCACAACCCGATGCCTCGGTTTTCTCCCTTTTGAGCACTGGCAGCTTCTGTACAAAATAAGTTGCTGTGATCTTTTCTACTTTAACCCTAGCAAGTTTTATCTGGAGCAGAGACAGATGCTAGGTATCACCGTGCAGTCAGAATTGACACCTTTAGAAATGAACTTAAGACTGCAATCCTCTGCCCTCTTTCCCCTTGGATATATGTACATGTCACAGGAACCCTCTGAGAGGGAGGGGAGCTGCCCGCCAGGAACTATCAGAGAATCTGACTCTGACACGACTTCATCTACTTCCACACAAGGTAAGCAAAAGGCCTTTACACCGCCCCAATGAGAGCCTGAGAGCACTGAAAGGTGTGTGCTTTATTACCTGTCAGGGACATGTTCATGCAAAATAGGAACCTGAGCAGACGACACAGTATCCAACCCAGTACAGCATCCTACCTCATAAAAAGCTTCCTCAGCAAGCAGAGATAATTTTTAAACCAGAATGCTTGCAAAAATGATGCAACTTAATGAACTAATTTCTTGGCTAATGACAAGGAGGAGGAGCAAAATAAGAGGGGGTGACTCCTACAAGTGATTATAAATGTTGAGCCACACATCTGCAGACTTTGAAGGTGGAGATTGTGTTTAGTTAGGGCTCTACCTTGCTAGGAAGAGGAAAGAAAGAACTCACTTCAAACTGTGAGCTATTTTCTGTGGGCCATTTCTACATCGCAAAAGAAGCAGGCACCAAAATTACCTGCCTATATTGGTCACTGAGTTGAAAGCACAAAACAAGTGGAAAGAAAATGATCTCTCCCAATCTGTTCTATACAAAACCACATCCTACTTTCACTGAAGTGACACAGAGTGGCATGTATTTGCTGAGGGAATAAAGTAAAAGACGTAAGGCAGGTGAGAAGAGAAAGAAATTAGAATTGCAATAAAAACAGCAGACAACAACAGAAAAGCAATAATCTCAGGTTGCATTCAGATAAACATTTTTCTTTTATAAGAGATGGAAAAAGTTGCCGTTTTTCTTCTGACTGTTCACCACTGTTGCCATCTGCTGACAGAAGTACTGGTATTTACTGCTTAGGGCTGACACACGGTAACATAAAAATGGGTCTTCAGAGTACAGGCCACTGGCATGACTTGTCTCCAATTAACAGTATTTTAATTTAGCAATTCAAATTGTTGCAATACACAGCCTGTTGTACAAAGAAGAAACATCATGTCCAGACATATCCTACTATGCTTCCTAATTCTAGCTGTTCGTTAACAGAAATAACAGACTGGAAGAGCAATTCTTATCCATAAGCTCCTTATAGTAATTGAAGTATTTTATCAGTTTTCAGTGTGCATTATAATTGCAACAATTCAAACTAGCATATAACAGATATGCTAGACAACTAGATAACTAAATTTAGATAGTTCTAGATAACCAGATTGTTCTATAGATAGTTCTAGATAACTAAATTTATTCTTCATTGCTCAAGACCAAGAGCCTATGCCTGCCTAAATGTCACCTGACTATTGTAATTGCAGACACATAAGAACACCAAAGAATCGTGTACTCAAAATATTAAGGATACACACCTGACTTTCCTAAAAATAAGAGCATTACAGCACACAATCTACAGCAGAATCAGAAGAAAACCCCTTACCTACCCATTCTTCCAGAAGTTATGCGAAGTCATGCAAAGATCAACTTTTAATTGAAAGCTTTTATTAAAAGCTTTCAAATATTAAAGAATATTAGCTCGTCACTTTGAAGATCTTGTTTTTACAAACAACAGATACTGAAATAACGCCAAAGTAGGCAATAAAGTCACCATGTCCTTCTCTTGCTAACTGTATTAGTTCATGGAGAAAGACAAACACACTTACCTGTTGTCCATCTTGATAGTTGTCTATACTTAATGTCTGTGTTGCCATCATGGTTAAGAATATGTTAATTATGTCAAATCATCATAAGTATGAACAACTATTCTTTAAAAAAGGAAAAAAAAAAGAAAAAAGTCAGTTACAAAAGTGACCATTGAATCCAGTTGCAAAAGATATAAAATAGATTAAGAGTTATAACACCAAAAAAAAATCAGCGAGTTTATTGACAATGAAAGTTACGTGTATTTTCTCAATGAAATGCCACATAGGAAATCACAACAGGCTTCATCACTAAAACATCCATTCTGTAATTCCTTATTTTAACATCAGATTTTTAATCAGAGGATGAGGTCCTGCTACATTCCTAAGGTTCAGGTAAACTCTAGTTAAGCACTGCAAAAACAAATGCTAACTCACTCTAAGGTAACACATAAAATACAGAAAGGAGCACAGATTTGTTTCTTTGTTCTGTAAAGGCTAACAAACACCACATTGATCCGTAACTGAAAAAAATATTGAGACTAGCAGTGATGAAGAAAATGTAGGAAGTGTTAAGGAATGTCGTTTTACTCATGAGTATGAATCCTATATTCTAAAATTAGGGCCCCAAATTACTTTTGGAAAACTAAGTCTCAAATCACTTCTGAAATAAGGAATCTACTATCCAAGCCGTGGAAGGCTCAGCAAAGGATGGAACAACATCTATTTTTAAACAATTGGGCCTGTGAGGTTATATGCTTTGAAAAACAACTTAGAAATTCACAAGTCTCATTTTCATAGACATTTAATACTTTGGGAAATACTAATTTCAGTGAGATTTATGAAACAAATAAATGTATGTCTGTCATTCCCTCTAAGAATTAGTTGGAATCTGGTAACTAGATGAGCTTAAAAAAAAAGTCCACCACACTTATTTTACTTTTCATTTTCTTGTCAGATTAGCAGGCACTACAATACAAATCGCACAATCCATTAAGCTGTTACCATTAAATATTACCATAGAACTCAATTTCTCTTGACATGTAGGAGTCCTAATGTTTAGCTACTATAAAAACAGTCATATTAAAAAAAAAAAGACAGAGCTCTTGCTTTAAAATGATTACATCCAGGTATTCATTCCAGGTTTTCTGCTCTCCCCTGCTTCTATCAGCATTGAAGAATGAGGTATTAGAATTTTGACCAGTTTAAGATCTGAAATGAAAACTATTTTCTTTGTAATGTGTTCAATCACTACAAATGCTTAAACTGTTTTCAAATCATTCCTTAACCATTGCATACTAGTACTATATATGACCATTTTGAAGAGGAATTTTTACAGTTCTGGAAAGCTGTATCTCCTGCAGATAATATCAGTCACATGTAAAAGGTTTCATTTAGGAAACACGGGACAAATTTCAAGATACCCTTCTTCGAGCTTGGTTCTGGCACAGGGTCACGGCATGGCTGAACAAGTTTCTGTCTGCAGACAACGCGCACGTATTGCCTCAAGCAGCTTGCAGCCTTGTAGCTAAAAGGTATGCGGGGGTTTGGGAACTCCTATGCTAGAGTATCTTTTTCTTCAGAATACAGTTGACAGAAGAAGAGAATAAAGACTGCATGCAGGGTTTTTTTCTAATAGCTTTAAGGCAAGCGTTGTCTGGTTGTGGTTTGGTGGCAACCAGCGCCCCGTAAAAGCCAAGTTCTCTGAAGTGTTTTGGTTCGAGCGGCGGAATCCCGAAACGTCCTGCCAGAAGTCGTGCCACGACGAGCCAAAAGCCTCACATGGCGTTTGTGTGTGGTTGTAACATACACCAAATATATAGTATTAACACATGAAGTGCACTAACTCTAGCCAAAACATTAATACTCTATTTCTTTATACAAAAAGCCCTGGGGAAGGATACAAAATCTTTTCTGTCACATGGCTTTACTAGTCTGTCTGTGCCTCATGACAAACACTTAGCTTATGTTTATTAATAAAGACAAAAACCATCAACAGAACAAAATCCTCAATCCCCATAATCCCTAATCTCACGCTGACACTAACATGAAGAATACCTTTTAAGTTTTTACACAAGTGTTACAAAACCACACTTTCTCCTTAGACTTTTTTTTTTAATAGCTATGAATCATTCCATGTTAAAGTTAAATCAGACATCTAGGCGTAGGTACCTTTCCAAGAGAACTTTAAGGGAACATACCATAAGGGCTAAAACATCAGCCCTGTAAGCATTTACATTGTGTTTAAGCGTTTATTTTTTCAGAAATGATAGCTTACAACCACGGTGTTAACGATTGACTGTATTGACAAAGTGAAGAGGCACATGCAAAATCCCACTTTTCTTCCCCAAAAGGCACACATTTCATTTCTGACTGAGATATCAGAAGCACACACCAGACTACCCTCAAAATCAAAACAGAACATTTGAGCAGAGCACACTCATCAGTCAACAACAAAATAGTAAACAATTTGGTGATTATTTTAGAAGTGGTTTCGCTCACAAAATGTCGTTAAAGAAATTGTCTGACTGTGGGAGAAAGATAAGTTCTTAGAAATGAGGAAATAAGAAAAGGTAAAACAGGACTGACCCTTCCTTCTAGATTTCCAGAAGGAAGAGACATTCTGTGTTTGGAAATCCCTCAGTCCACGTGAAGGATGGAAGAAAGAGGTGCTCAGCTTTGAGCTAGATGCACAGACAATTTCTCCAAAAAGCCTCATTCTCTCCCAGTGGAATAGCTGGAGAGCATTCTACGTGGGTATATTCTTCATTTCCCATAAGAGCTTCCCCTCTGACTTATAATTACAGTAGAGGAAGATTAAGCTATTAGGCAAGATAGCAACTGATGAGATTTAGTGAAGACAACTACTGCAAATCAAGAAGAACAAATTGAGCTAATGACACACTTAAATTGAGGCAATTAACTGAGGAATTACTTTAGTTCACTAAAGAGAAACATCTCCTCATTATCCAGTAGTGGTTAGAAACAAACTGTGTTAGACTTCAAGAAAAAGAACTGAAAAGGTATTTACACATTTGGCTTTTATAACCTAATTTAGGATCCAGCATCCAGTTCTAGTTAGCAGATACACAGCCTAAGCAGATGTTCGTTCTGCAAGCAGCGATGCTAGATGAAGCTGGTATCACTCCCAGATGTTTATCACTGCCACCCTGCCAGAGCTAATTACTTCCACAGCCCTACCCCTGAGCTCACCGAGCACGTGAACGACGTCTGATCCCTTCTACATAAAGTCAGCCAGGCTAGTTCAACCCACTGTTAAAGGTGGCTATGATGCAAACCAGCTGACTTTGTCTCAAGCACATTGCCGTGCACTCACACAACCCCTGCTCTTGGCTGACCTATGAGTGTGGTAATTTCTGGTTCATGTGTGGTGATTATCAACTCACAGCAGGACCATCTTTAACCAGCATGGCTATGCCTAATGCTATATGGCCTAAGGTATCTGAAGCGGGCCTATGCACACATGACTCCTGGCCAACTCAGCTTTAAAAATTCCAATTATTCTTTGTGAAAGAAATTGAGAGTAGAAGGAAAACAGTGCAGTTGTGTTACATTCAAAGAGTTACAAACAACAAAAATAATCGGCGGCTGAGAGGGTCTGCCAGTCTGCTTCACGCAGAACAGAATTAACCTCATTTTATTTATTTTGAAAACAAAACGCAAGAAAACGTTTCATGTAAACTGGAAGCTGACACATGAACTGCAACCAGAAACACCACTGACATCTGCGGCAAAAGGGAATTTGTGAAAGCATTGTGTTTTGCAAAACAAAGTGAAAGGAAAACAATTCAAGCCTTTAAATAAAAACAAGTGTGGAGGTAAAAAGTAGAGTAGAAAGGAAGCTAAATCGAGAGGGGTGATCATAATTAGAAATGTGCAGACTGTGCAAGTTAAAGAGCATCTAAGTAAAAAGATTAAAGGTGAGCTGAAACACGTACTCAAAGTGATTACTTCATGTCCATCACTCCTCACTTGCTCTACTTACTCCTTCATAATTAAGAGCACAGGGACCACCCAGTAATGTTAACAGAAGGTGCAAGTAAGCTGTTGGAGTTCAGTAATATCATTTTTAACATATACAAGCTACAACAGATGTTTGTAAGAGATATAAATAGTTATGCTTCAGGGTATAAACCAACCACTAACTGTCTTAAGGTTGTGAAGAAACTACCCAACTGACTTGTTAACACGTAATTGTTCCTTTTAATTTTCCCCTATGTACGTTCTTTTGAAGTACTTCAGAGAGAAATGGGCAACTGGCAGAATCAGTATGGCTATTTGTTCGTTCATTCTTAACTTTAGTCCTGGCGTTTGCTGTGTAACACACACCCTTATAGTCAATTCAACGTTAAACAGAATCAAAACCGCAAGCCTGTTTGATGCACAAAAATCATCTAGAACTGGCTTTGCTTGGCATCAAAATACATAATGATATTTGCTCCCATGGCACACTGCTTTCTAAAAGAGCTCAAAAGTTGGCTGGGAGAAAGCTGCTCACCCCTCTCCTTCCTTCAGTGGGTTGGAGACGCCATTATCTCATCACGGCAGAGTGAATCCCACTGACGTACCAGGTGCAGGACAGGAACCTAGGAACCAACAGAGAAAGGTTCAGGAGGAGACAACAACATAAAACATTCCTCAATCAGTCTCAGAAAGAAAGGAAATATTTGGGTTTATTTTTTCTTCCACCCAAGGAAGAAGTAAAATGAGAGGAATTCTTCTTTGCAATTTTTCTGCATTTTTCATAACCTGTAATCCCCCCTACTGTCCCACAGTATCGGGGATAGCAGTCCCTGATGTTATTACATTCGTTCTTCGTCTTTGCTGATGCCTGTAACAGAAAGCTGTGTTTGGACTGCTGACTTGCTTGCTCTTGAATCTTTACTTGAATTCTTTACTCTCTGGTTCACTGTCTGTCTGCTTAGACTAGACAAGACACATCCCAAAATAAAACTACAAAATGCAAATAGGAACAACTCATCAGTGTTTTAAAGGAAGTTCTGTGTAAAAATTCAGCACGAAGCCAAGAAAGGTCAAAGACTTTTTTTTCCCCAATGTAAATCTCCTTCATAATCATGCTTTGATTTGACTGTGGAATGTATTCTAATGATGGCTACAATCAAGTAATCTACTACAAGGTAAGAACTAACAGCATACGAAGGAGCATGAGCCATCATTAGTACCGTATGTTCGGAGAAGGCAGGTTCTGCTACAGTATTCAACAATTTTAACAAGCTTTCAAAAAATATCCCTTAAAATTACTTTTATTTAATTATTTTATTTCACATTACATGACATGTTAAAGGTACTTTAAAGGCTAGTAACGATTGTGCAAGCAAAGCAGCAAGGATAGTGAAAGAATTTAGAAAACACAACTGCTGAAAAGCACTAAAGAAAGCCTGCAAAACTATCTCAGGGGAGGTTCCTGGCACTAACGTTGTACAAAGGCCAACCGAAACAATATGATGGCTAAAACACACAGCTGAGGTCTTGAACTGGACTATCTCCCTTTCTCACAAAAAGTTCTCATGTTCCCAGTTTTGCCATCTGCATAAAAACCGTAACGAAGATAACGTCATTTTTGAAAGCGAGATGAAGTTAGTATTTACATTTGAGAACCAGAATTTATCTGTGTGTAGTGTACAAGTAATGGTTTTTCAGGCAAGTTCACAGAAAAACAAAATACTGAAGGCCAGCCAATACAGATGCCATCTCTAGTACATGAAACCTAGCTCTAGAAGAGCTGGGAAGATACTCAGGGGAGCTATAAGGCAGTCTATGATTTGGTCACTGGTTAGAGATGAAATACTGAGCTAGGAGTCTCAGTCCACGCTTGTGTACCCACTCGTGAAGCCTCGAAGGGCAGATGAGGTGTTAGTTCTCACCACTTTCTCTAAAGCTGTCAAAGACCTGTGTCCCCCAGGAATGGTCTTCTCTCCTTTTAGGAACTTCTCAACTCTGCCATGAGAAGACACCACACCTCTTATTCCCTTCTTCACACACTATTCACATTCTGTCATTTTGGTACTCATTTTCACCTACCTCAACTTACGGGGCTACTTTCAAACAAAGGACTTCTCACTATACAGAGTCTTCTGAACGTAGGTCACTGCCAGATATATGGGTATTATCCACGCCTTGTGTCTGCTCAGAAATAAAGGAGTACTTCACATCGTCGGTCTGAAGAGCCTGTCGTTCCTCCCATTCAGAAACTAGCGCAGCAAAGAACCCCGCACACCACTGCTGCCAGATCGGATCACTCAAAAAATGTTTCACGTACGAAGAAGAAAGTGGCCCTTCCTTGCAAAGCCTTCAGCTGGTAATCTTCAACAGGCAAGACAAGGCTTCCAGACAGTGCATATGGGTGACTGAGGGCAGAAGGAAGGAAGTACTGAAGAAACACAGGCCCAGGTGGAAGATGCTATAGAGGAAGAGGTTCGGCTGAGGAGCCAGAGGACATTGTGCTCTTACTGCTTTCTTCCAAAAGACACCTGAGAGACTACAGTCTACCCTAAAACGTATCAGGGAAGAAAACGATCGAGGTCCGAGCTTGCTTGTTTTGTCCTCCCATCTGTGTCAGAGGAGGCAAGAACAGGGAGAAGACATGGCTGTTAAAGGATGGGGGCGATACCAGAGCACTGTGGGGCCTAAACTTAGAATTACTCTTGCCAACGTGTTTTCTTCCTCTTTCTCCTCTCACAGATGAGCTTTGAAGTCATGTTATCAACGCAGACAAGATAGTTAGCTACAACACCAAAACAGACCGCTGCTTGCTTTGTCATTTAAAAACCGTACCACAGCTAAAGTTTTTTGTTCCGAAGTAAAATACGGCCTTGTTCATTCAAGCACAAATGAAGCCTCTGTTCAGCCATGCTCATTTTGCATGTCAGTAAGAAACAAAGACCTGTGCATACATTCATATAGACAAATATTAGCATACATTAAGGGCGAGATACATTTATACGTTCATGGATTCAAATAATAGTAACGCAGCAAAACATAGAGTATATATGACAACTTGCCAGCAGAAATTCATTCTACCCTTGCTGCAATGGTTCTTTATCTCCATCAACCTGCCTACGAAGAGACAGTTAGTAAAATTAAGACAACCAAACCAACGTGAAGTTGATGCATGCACGTTTATTAAAACTGCACTTGACGAGAACGTAGGCCGTATTCAGTAGCAAGGTGGCTTTCATTTCCTCTGTCTTTTGTACTTTCGAAGTACGCTCATTATTTAGAAATATTACACTTTCAGAAAGACGATGCTCCTGCTCAGGAATATAATACCAGCCTCGGGGAGTTACACTACACGGATACAGCTAAACAGTTATTACACAACAGCTACTCTGTCAATTTCCCTGGGAGACGAGCCCTAAAAAAGCCCCAAAACCAATTTTCTACTGCAGTAAAATGAGATTTACTTTGTGTCACTTTTTTCCCTTTATTGTTTGGCGATGCAATAAAGTTATTTATATATTAATCTGAACGAAGATTAGATTAAAAAAGAATGCACCTTATAATTTAAGAAACCAAAAATTAAAAATAAATTAAAATTCACTCCTAAAGGTGAATTTCTTCAGAAATACAAGCTGCAACCTATCATTAACCTCTCTGTGCATGTAGGATTTTGAATGTATATGCTGTGTAACACTGACTTTCTTCAGCAAGACCACTCCAATACGGTATGTACTGCTTTCTTGTCCTGTTAATTCCCCATAGCATTCTTTTTTTCCTATCATCCCATGTGATAATTTAACAAGGCATACAAAGAATTTGCATCAAAGGCTTTATCTTCCAAGCATCACCACGCACTGTCACGCAGCATGATAAATGACAAACCACCTCATGAAAAGATTTGCGTCCCTTTAGCAATTCACACACGTTGAACAAACTCTGTTCTCTGTATTCTAAAGGGGTTCTGGAAATTCTCCCATTTGTAGGTACCAAATGCAAAAAAGTACTGTATAAAAAAGTAGCACTCTTTTGTTCAGTAGTACAAGCTAGAGTTGCATATGCAGTAACTGACAAAGTAGATATTAAGGAGGTGTAAGATAACAAATTTCTCAAGGCCCGGCAATGGAAGCAGAATTCAGGGCACTTGGGTCTTCACCTCCTAATTCTGCATACGTCCTTTGGGTCTGCACTAACGCATTTCTGGGGAAGTGCACACGATCATGGTTCATGTTACTGCCAGTTTACCATAGTGCTTCTTCATAACAAGAAAGATGAGAAATCCTATTCCAATCTAGTCATAAAAGACTGTTGTCTCAGCGTCCTAGGCATCCTGGCTCCAGGTAGCTCTTGGCATTGCAGAAGGTAATCCTCATGGTCATGAAAACGTCATTCTTCCAAGTATTAAGACTCAAATTCAAGAAACTTCCTGCGGCACCTCAGTTTCTCCTACCCATTTCACACTGTAATTCAATGCTGCTTTATTAGCTCCATAAAGTAGTAGTAAGGAATTAAGGGGACTAGAAGGAAATCTTGGTAAAAGGAAAGCCAAATGTGGGGGAAAGGAAACCTTCCTTCTCTAATTGCTCCAAGACTCCTGTGGGATTAAGAGTAGGAGGGAGTGAAAGTATTTCCCATCACTCCCTCATTCATTCCTACTATCCACACAGTAAAAGATGATTCCTTTAGCTATTTTTTCCCCCCTGCGTTCTTAACACTGCACACTAAAGGACTTTATGGTCCTTGCTTGTGAATCCCAGCATGCACATCATGATGCCGCATACCTACCTACTTATTACGGGGCAGAGAAGAATTATTTTTCCCCTCAAGATTTACCCAAGACGCTGTCCTTGTGACATTTTAGACCTCATATCAAAAAGAGTGTAGTGCCTGCCTTGCTGCTGTAGTGATAGGAGGACCGCATTAGAAAGACAACCACGAAACCCTTGAAGACCAGAGGACACGTACCAGCAATTACACGGCTGGAACTGCTTCTGGTACAACTTTCCTACTTAACCATATGAATTAAACTAAATGAATTAAACCAAAGAACCAGGAGTCTGATGTTAATAAAGATTCGTTATCAGCACCCAATAAGCTATGACTGAAATTGTGTTTTGTGTTTATAGTTATTTTCATAAAGAAGACACAGAATAAGAACCGATCTCACCTTTATTGCTATGCCTTTATTGCTATTAATTACTCTTTACAATGTTAGCAGGATTTTTATAGAGGATGTCACTTCATAAGCATCTGTAAGTTTTCCAACATTCTTATTTACAAAACTAATAAAGTTTCTAATGATTCTTTCTATAGCAGACTAATCCCTAATGATACTGAAGTACAACTGAAGGAAGATGATGAGTTTCATTGAGCTAATAACTGCCTTTAAAATGGGCTTAAGATGTTGAATACGCAACACACCCCCCTCTATACATTTCAGGCATTTAAACACTTCATCGAGATGCTCCATTGTCAATGATTTTATTTTTTATGTCCTTGAAAATTTCAAAACCAATAGTTTTCAATGGACTTGTGAGCCTGTCAATGAACCAAGCGTGAACTTGGACTAGTTGATAAACTGAAGTGACAAAATCCCAGCCCAGCAGCTGCCAGGTCTGGTTCCAATTGCTCAGCAAGTTTTCCAGCACCTTTCCCTTTTCGACTCCAACGTTTCGCTACCCCATTTCACTACTAACTCCAAGCCCTGGAGCAAATCGCTGTTTTCTTTTCAAAGTGGCATTTATTTAAACAACAATTCTCCCTTTCCGGCTCCTCAGTAAACAGCCGAGCACAGCTAACCAGAGGCAATCAGTCCGACTACTTTCTGCAAGGCAGATGCTCCCCGCTCCAGCCTCTGCTGCTGGAGGCTGCTGCCAGTGCCCTCCACACTCCCTGCCTCTCCCACCCACCTCGCTGTGCTCCCCAGCCTCGTACCACCCTGCCCCTTCTTCCTTCCACATCAGGTCTCCTCTTCCCCACCTGCTGCCCTCTCATTCCCTCCGCTCTCACCATTGTAGCTTTGCTAGCACCATCTCTTCCATGCTCCTGGGCTTACTACTGCTTTTCCACCAAGCTTCCATCTCTGTCCCCATCTCCCTGTGAACGCCAATCTTCACCCCTCCATCAGTGCCGCCGCTGCCTAAGCACCTTGGGGCAGAAGTGCAGCTCAAGAAAGACCATCCAGGATTGCACTTACCCAGCACCTACCGCTGCGGGAAGCATCATGCTCAACTACTCGGTCCAGACGATGACTGCACACTCAGGTGATGCGCAACAGACGGGACGACACTCGTGTTACACAGGATATTCAGACAATATAATAAGTATTTGCCAAGCAAAATACTTGAACCAGTTTTTCCGAGAGCTTTTACCTTGTTGAAGTTTCCCTAGGAGCAGCCACACACACCCTGTCGATGCTCACACTCCTTCCCCTCTCCTCTGCAGCGCTCGATTCCAGAGCCCGAGCGCTGAGATGCTCTTAAATGAGCCAAACAAACACTTTTTCTTCCTCTTTCAGTCAACATATTTACTTTCTCCTAATGTCTTTTTCAAAAATGCTGAGTCATTTTAGCCTAAACTTTCCGGAATAACCCTGCTCAAACATACACATCATGGCAAATTTCAGTATGACTAAGAAATAAGCTACTGAAAACATCTTAAAAAAATAAAAAAACCAAGTTGTCATGGCCCACAACACATGCAGGTGGAACTAGAAGATGTGAATTACATGAGCGTAGACAGACCTGGAAGTTTTTTAGTTATTAAACATACAACGCAGCACACACGTTCATTCCCCTATTTTCTAGGCATGTCAAATATGTACAAAGCTCCGATTTCTGTCTTACAAACCTCTGTTTCTTTTGAACATGAAAGACTTGGAATTTATTTTTTTCAGTAATAAGTGTTATAATACCCTTTTTCCCATTGTTTTGTTTGCTATGCAGTTTGCAGAAAGCTAAGCAGGATGTGAACCATAGCCAGATTTCCGATTTTTTTTTGTAAACCAGATTTTTCCCTCTGTACTCAAGAAAAAGCAGAGAATTTGGAAAGCTCACAAGCAAAATATAAACTGAAGTTTAGTGGTAATAAATAAATAAGTAAATAAACAAATAAAATTCCCCCGTTCAGTACTCCAGCAGAAAGCTACCATATTCTACCCATTTGTCTGAATAGCAGGCTCAGGGGCAGTACGGGATTATCACAGTCATTTACCTCCCATTTTCAAAAATCTCCATTTGACTGTTTTATGTATTTAAGTGGCTTTCCTGTTTAACAGCAAAGAGCTCTGTTACACATGCATGTAGGGGAGGAAAAAAAAAAAAAAAGAGAGTTCATGTCCTGGAATAGTTGCTGTATTAAAAACAAATAAGTGTGTTTGTACGAAGGATGATAAGCGAGTAGGTGAAGACAAGCAGACCTGAATTTTATTTCCATTTCTAACGCTGACTTCGTTTTTATCCTTCGGTAATATACGTGACCCAGTATCCCCATGCTGCTGGCACAGAACCCAAGTTGCTGCCCGCTACCAACTTCCTAAAAGCACGGCAACGCTCCAGCAACAAAAAGATTGGTATTCCCAGATTCTTGGCGTCTTTATTTTCTGCCTCGCTTCTAGCTCCACTTGTGCTACCAACATCACACAGTTATGACACGAAACAGCCTTACTGAACGAAGTGAAGAATCCGCTAACCAACGTGAATATTTTAGCATTCGATTATCTCAGGCAGGGCTGTAATGGGCTGGGTAAAATGCTTTGGCAACATCTGGCAGCGAGCAAGCAAAGGAAAGCACTCAATCAGCAGCTTTTTTCCTTGCTCTCGGAATCCTCTGCTCAGAAGAGCACTAAGTTGTTTTACATTTTGTACAGCATCGAGCTGTGGTAAAACAACCCCCCGAGAGACTTATCATTTGTAAACCTCCAAACTCTTAACAAGCGAGACCGAAGCAACCAGCTGCTGCTGCTGCAAGGAAGAAGTAACATTTGCGGAATTTTAAATTTCGCACACACACACACAAATGATCCAGCCTCATTTACACCGAAATTAAAATACTAATCTGCTTTATTTTGAACTTTCACGTGTGCTGGTTTTGCAGAGGCAGCGTTAGGCTCCTGGACCGCGGAACCATGTTCTGACAGCCAAGCCGGCCTACACCTCTCTCCTCGCGGGATGGTAGCTACCACAGGAGAGGGTTTGCGGGCCATTCGCTCCTGGCTGTCAGAGCAAGGCTTAGTAACAGCGAAAGAAAGAGTCGCTCTATTCTGGGAAACTCGTCTGCTTCTTAAACGCTTCTGAATTTGCAGTAGTAGCAAGCGGAATTGCCATGACTTTCTTACAGCGCTGCATTTACAGGATGGGCAAAGGTGTGAGAACAATACAGCCCAAAAGCAAAACTCTGAAAAAGAAAGAAAGTACAGCTTCCAGGAGGCACATCCACTTTGTAAGACTCAAGAAT
The DNA here is from genome assembly GCF_040182565.1 of Anser cygnoides. Classification (NCBI taxonomy): domain Eukaryota; kingdom Metazoa; phylum Chordata; class Aves; order Anseriformes; family Anatidae; genus Anser; species Anser cygnoides. The sequence continues at coordinate 117,823,799 of NC_089873.1, read as the reverse complement.
TTAGTATGACCACATAAACTTCATTCACTCAACTAAGCTCTTTTTAGTTGCACTCACAGAAGACTGCACGGACTTAGTTTTAAAACATTACTTCTATGCAGGAATACTTCAAGAAACAAACCAAATCCTTACCATGGTATCTAGACTGAGGAATCATACAAATAAAGCTGTTACTTCTTTAATATTAAAGGCATGTAGATACGTTTTACATGCCGAAGTGAAATTTCCAAATACATACATTTGGAAATACGTCTATTTCCAAACTGTAACAGCAGCATACAAAAAACTCGAAGGGTTTTCTTTTCCTATTAGCACACAGGAAACGGTAACGAGATAAACTGCAGTCCAGCAAAGCAGTTTAACTACACCGTAACAAGATGAGAGACAGGTATAAGCGCTCCATTTATGTAGATGGGGATACATGGGTGTAGACTAAAAATGCATGCCCCAAAATCATGCAGATCGGTGAGAATGAGCAGTATCAGAGAGTTTGAAGCCCGGGTGCGGTGTAACATCCTCTGTGCGACCCTATTTCTGCCTTGCACACGCAGAAAACGGAGCTACACCATCTACCATTTGGTCAGCTGAGGCTCACCCGAAGAAAGCACGATAAAGCCAACACCAAAGTTTTTGTGTGGGTATTTTAATCATAAAGTGACAAGAAAATACGTAACCAGTCCACTGAAGAAATACGTACATATTTGATTGGTAGTAAACTGACAGAACGCATATGAAGAAATTCAGAATTACTTGTTTTGGATACGGAGAAATTCGGAATTGCTGGTTTTGGGTATGAAGAAATTCAGAATCGCTCGTTTTGGGTAGATTAAAACCAGTGACATACCAAGAGGCATGGAACTGGCTCTGGGGACCGAACGGAAAGGAACTGCTGTTTGTCCTTTCTGGAAACCTAAACGTAACGACCGCGGACGGCCACCGACGGCCTCAGAGCAGGAAAATTCTGCGTCTTTATTCCGCGGAGCCCTCCACGAAGCCGCATGTAAACGCATTTACGGGCCGACACGCCGGCGACGAGCTCCGCCAACACGCGCGGGCGCCACGCAGCGCGCCCCGGGGGCCGACCCATGCCCTCAGCCCCTCGGCCCCCGAGGCGGGGCCCTTTAAGGCTCCCCCCACCCCCCCCCTCCCTCCCTCCGCGCGCGCTCCCTCGCGCGCCCCCGCCAGCAGCGCGGCGAAGGCGGGCGGCGGTTCCAGAAATTTCCTCGCTCCCCCCTCCCCTCCCTCAGCCCCCCCCACCCCCGGCGCGAGCCGCGGCGCGAGCGCCCCCCCCCCTTCCTCCCCCTCCCCCTCCTCCCCTCCCCCGCCGCCCGTGCCGGCCGCGGCTCCCGCTGCCCCCACCCCCCACCCCCTCCCCCGGTGCCGTTGAGCGGAGCCGGAGCGGAGCCGGAGCGGCGGCCGGGCGGGCGGGCGGGCGGGCGGCGGCGCGGCGCCGTGCGTGTGGCTGGCTGGGAGCGGGTTTGAGTGACAGCGCTTACCTGGGTGCCAATCTTCGTCACACTGACAAGCGGCTGCAGCAATCGGGACCCGCACCGCCGCGCCGCGCGTCACCGCGCACACCCGCGCCGGGCCAATGGCCGCCCGCGCCGAGCCGCACGCCAGCGCGCCGCGCGGCACGCCTCATCAATATTCACCGCCCGGGGGGCGGGGGCTGCGCCCGGGCCTCGTGAATATGCATGAGGGGGGCGGGGCGCGCGGCGGAACCACGCCCGCTCCGCCTCCCTCCGCTGGGGGGAGGCGAAACCACCACCTCCTCGGGGGAGGGGGGGGGAGGGAGATACCAAGGGGCTGCGCGCTCTGGGGGGGGGCTCGCCCCGAGCCGCCGGGAGGATGGGGCTGGGGGGGTCTGTGAGGGCGGAGCCCTGTGGGGCCGCGGGGGGCTCCTCGCCTCACGGCTCCTCGGGCAGGAGGGTTGGAGGGCTCTCAGCTCTGCCTGGGGAAATGTCCCGAGGTGTCTAAGCCCTGCTTTTAAGGCACGAGTGGTCAGGGGAAGGAGAAAATCTCATTTTAGGAAACTGCTCCACACCAAAACAGGCTCAGTGCCAGGCGTTGTGGTCCCCCTGCAGCACAGCAGCTACCCGCTTACTCCCCTTCAAACTGGGACTGCCACAGCAGCTACCCACTTGCCCTATTCCCCTTCCCACTTATTCCCCTTCCCCTATTCCCCTTCAAACCTATTCCCCTGCAAACTGGGATTGCCCCATGGCTTTCGAAGCCTGCACCGCTCCTTATGCTGGTCCAACGTGCTTGGAGGAGATCTGGCTAGCAGGCTGCCTGCCTAACAGGCTTTCTGGCTAATAGTCTGGCAGTACAAATATCCACTTAAATGATCCTGCGAGCCCGCTCCACCTTCAGTCCTCTCTGACTGTGTCAAGACCCTGCCCAGCTGACAACAGTTGTTCTGGGTCCTGAGGAATCCCATCGCTGCGCACACTGCCACCACTTGTCTGCTGACAAAACGGGTGTTTCATCCTCTCCCCAGGCCGCCCAGAGCCCTCACAGGCATTTGTTTTGAGAAATTTTTCTCCTGGTACAGGCCGAACCATGCAGCGTTAGGCTGGCGAACGCAGAAGGAGCTCGTACGTCACGCAGAGAAAGTGGGAAAGAAAAGGAACCAGGCTAATCCAAGGTGCTCAAAAGTTCACGTGAATCATTTAAAGAAACAAGATTATTAAAAAAAAAAAAAAAAAAAAAAGCCACCTCAGTTTCTCTTACTCACAAAAGCCTCGTTCTCTATTCCTGGTCTTGCGCCGTGCAACATCTCTAATAGGATTCCTGTGGCCAAGCTGACTTCTTCTACCACAACTTTCCTCCCTCGCCATCCCTGACACATTCATTAGTGACACATTCACTAAACAGTGCTTCACATTAACTGGTTCCCATGCCCGGACCTGCCTTCTCCTCAAATTTGATTCACCCTGCAAACCCTTTGTTCTCCATCTGCTTTGCCCGTGTGTCTTTGGACAGGAGTTCACTGATTCCTTCTGAGAAAGAACAGATTAAATTCAAACTAATTTAGTTTCTGTTTAATCCCTTCTCCCAGGTATCTTCAAAGTCTTTTTTGATGCCTTTCCCAACTTTAATTTTCCTTTCTCCTGCTTCCCTTCACTTGTCCTTCTTTTCCTGCCTGCCACTTTCTCTTCCCCAGCTCCCCCCTCACACACAACAGGTGTAGAAATTCCTCACTGCTCTCTTCCCCTTACCCCAGTAATCCCGTTTAGTGGTCTCCTTTGTAATTAAGCTTATTCCATGTTTTTCTCTTCTCAATCCCTTACACTTCCTGTAGCACAAATACACGTTCTAACTCCCTCGATCCTAACTCACGTGATTTCCCAAGCACCAGCACAAAGAAAGCCTAGGTCCCTACCTGTGTGCTTCACAACTGGGTAACTTTAGGGTCTAAGCAGATGCAAGCTTTGACCGAAATCTCATCCGAAGCTGTGGTGTACATAAGGGTTCTTTCCATCAGTGCACTCTGTTGCCTAAAAGCTCCCGCTGCAGACTTCCCATCATCCAGCAAGTATTCTGGATGATGATTCCTATTTATCTCTCCTCGATAACTCGTCTTTGTTAAAGCTACAGGAGCTACATTATTCTGATAGCTTTAATCCTATCTCCTACGGTGCTGAAGTAAATCGCTAGGTCCAAATGTAATTAAATGGCATGGGTACCTCTCCAAATACACCTGTATCCACATGACATAGACACGTAAACCTCATTCCCATAGGCAAGTAACCCAAAAATGACCCTTGATCTAACTTGCACCTTCCCACCGCCCATCTCTAAGCCCCCTGAATTCACTGTTCACAGCCACTGAGGAGAGGTTCCCTGTTTTTCATTTTATCTTCCAGTCTCTCTGATACAGCCTCTGCAGGCTTGAAAGCTAAGACGCTTACTTTTAAAAAATACTCCAGCTGAAATGACTCCAGAAGATGCAGATTTAAGAAGGGCACTACAAATGGCAAGGCTTTTGAGGGAAGCATGCAACATTTGGAAAACAGAAAGAACTGGAAGGAGAGGAGCAGAGGAAAGGAATGAAGAAGTAATTGAGGAGAGGAGCAGAGGAAAGGAATGAAGAAGTAATTGAGTAATTCAAAGACAAACAAAAACAAGCAAACAACAACAACAACAAAAGAGAGAGAGAGAAAAAAAATGGACCAGAGGAAAGGATAGATATCCTTTTCTTTATTTATTTCTGAACATCCAAACATAGTGTGTTGTCCCTCATCAGTTTTGCAGAAGGATGAGGGTCCAATACACAAGACTGAAGGCAGCTATCGGGAGGGAATTCTCCACACTGCACATTTTGTGAGGATTGTTGCATAACTGATGGAGTTTTGTGCTCTGAACTTCCCCTGGTCTAGGTGTACTCACTTCAGTTCGATGGTGAGACTGCTGCTTTTTTCTGAAAACGCACAAGCTACACAGAAGGCTAAATAAAATGCCATTTTAATCCTTTGTATTTGCAAATTACAAGCACGTAAAAATTAGGTTCAGTAATATTTAGGCTGGCAACTGCAAATAACAGAATACTCAGATTCTCTAACTGCTGTTACTTCTACGCATTGTGCATATTAAATACGCTCATTAAGTGCAGCTCATTCCTTAAAGCAAGCACAGATATGTTTGTAGAGTCAGGGCCTTAGCTGCTTACTGAGAACTGTCCCAGATAGATAAGAGCATTCCCCACAGTTGGACCAAATATTTGCAAACACTAAGCTATTAAGGTCCTGTCTCACCAAATGAGAAAAGCACGCTCCCAGATCTCTTCTCTGAAACACCCTTTCGGTGGCAATTTACTGATAGCAGGACTGCGTAAATGTATCAGAGGGCAAAACTGGATCCTACGTACAGTTGCTGGGCGGGTTAGGATTACTGTGGCACCTTTTAGTAATTTCCAAGTTCTAAATGTTACAGCTGTGTGCATAATGCAACATTCATATGCATTCAACCTATTCAGAAAGAGGAGATTTCTCATTTTAGATACATAGCATTACTCTTGACGGTGCGCTTTGCAAGTCTTTCATAATAAAGCTTTCAAAGGAAACGTTTATGTAGAAGAGAAGGGATGGGCTCCTATGCGGGTGGCAGTAATCTGCCCTCCTAATTTATTGAATAAAGACTGTAATTGCAGCAAGGAGACTGGAATAATCTAAGCAGAGCAGGGTTTCCCCCAGATTTCCATACGAATCAGGTGAGTTTTTAAGCGAGGATCTCGTAACAATGGGAGGCCTCTACAGCAAACCAGTTTCTTCTTTCATCACTCTTAGGGAGAAAGTTTGCAACCAGACGTGTCAACGACTTAGATGTAGTCCTCTGGCTGCTTGGAGAGCATTCCAAAAAGCAACCTTTGTGTGCCTGGTTTGCATGCACAGCACGTTCACATCTGCGGCCGCAACTTTACGTGGTATAGGAGGAGCCTGGGAAAAATGTGCGACTTATTTTATGATGGATATGGCTTTTAAGATTTTAAGGCTGAAATTAACGAGTTAACTCAGTCTAAATAAATGTCAAGCTTTGCTTCAGCTAGATCATGGAGATCTGTGTAACTCAGCTGGGAACGCTCCCTCTGGAGAAATTAAGAGCTCATGTCCCACAGCAGGATTTGGGCTTGGACCAAGAGCTGGCACTGCAGTGCAGTACTACTCCAAGGAGTTTCTGCGTCAGGATCAAGATGCCATCCTTTCTGATGAGTTATTATTGTATTGTTTTCCCCTTCTTCTTTGTTCAGGAGAAAAGGCAAACTACTGAGAGCCTCCTTCAGAAAAGGAAAAATGATAAATCCTTTATCTTATTCAACATTTCTCCTCTCGTTAAATCAAATTGCAATTTCCAGAGCTGTACATTAGCTGAATCACTGGCTGCATACTACTCACTCCATCTGTTTATATGGTTGAGTCACTGCATTACCAATATCTAACACGTTGCTTGGAAAGAATTTTAGGAGATCTGGAGGATAAAACCCCAAAGCTCTCTAAGATAAAGCTCCCTTCTGTACATTCTGTAGTGCCACGCTCTTCACCGCTCACTTTTGGCTACCAGAGATGTTAATTTGAACAAACTTCTATTTTAAGGAAAAAAAGCTTATCACTGAAGCACAGTGTATGCTTAAAAGCTGAAGACTGAACTGTGATGTAGGAAAACGCTATTGCCTCCCCTCGTGCGATGCCTTGCCCTGGAAATTGCACCGGGGGTTCCATGGCAATGGAACAAACATCTTTCACAACTCAACGTGTCTTTTTTCCACTTGAGATACCACAAACAGATTACCTTCTGAGGGCAAACGGTCTGCTTTTAATGATGCCAAAAGTTGAGAGCATCTTGTCGTTGGACTGCAAAGTTTCTTCCAAAATACGTGTTATACTTAGGAAGATATATTTTCATTTACGTCACTGTGGAAGGGGCGAAAAAAAAAAAAAAAAGGACTGAAGAGCAGAAAAGCAGAAGGACAGAGGTGGAATGAGGTGGAATTGCTGATACGCATCTTGTTTGTTTTATTTTTAAGAAAAATGTAAAAAGGACACATTATATGAATCCCACCATGGAGGACTATGAATGCATTCACATTATTCTGGGAGTTGAGAGGGAGAGAGTGAAACCAACTGAAATAAAAGAAAACCAGTGAGACTAGTTTTACCTTCCAGACCAGGGGCTAGATCCAACTCTCACAGAAGTCAGTGGAACAATTCCCACTGGCTTGAGCAGGATTTGGATTCGGCAAAGCGAAATGCAGAAAAAATAACCAGGAAGCATTAATGAGAGGTTCTCAAGCAGTGGTCTACAGAGCACTTTCTCCAGTCCATCGAGACCCGTCTTTCCTCTCCATTACTCATTTACCTCCAGCTGCTTTTACGGGTTTCTGCATTTTGGAGGCCAGAAGAACTGAGAGGCGTTAGTAGTGGGGAGGGAGAATGGCCGGCCGGCCAGCCTGCTCCCAACACTCTTTTGCAAGTGGAAGAGGAAAGAAAGCAATTGCTTAGCAAACAGAGAAAAAAAATAAAGACGGGAGTATCTGAAGGAGTAGAAGGCCATTAAGCTGAGAGGATTAGGCGGCCTTCAGTGAGGATTAGGTGCCTTGCTGCCTAATGCAACCGTCTAGCCAGATACCTGAGCTCCTAGCACAAAGCGAAAGAAGCTGAGCTCCACACACACGTCCGCGCTGAGCTAGAAGCAAATAGGAAATGCCAAGGGCAGAAGCGATCCACAAGTTCTCCCCTTCCTCCCTGCCAAGCCTGGGTTAGGGGAAGCTGCCACGCATACCCACCCCTGGGCTGAAAGCAGACGAGCCCGGCTGCCATGGTCCCTGCTGCAGGACTTACACCAACAGCTCCTGCAGGCCCGCACCACCAGTCCAGGTGTGACACGCGGTCCCACCGCCACGTGGAGCCACAGCCCTTCCTCTGGAGCAGTCACGCACCTGGACCAGGCTCTGGATCAGCTGGCTGTTGTCGTTTGGGGCAGCATTCCCACTAACAGAGAGATTTCAGGCTCTTCCTCCACACAGAGGACTGTTATCACTGGGGTACAAGGCGGACACATGGGCGCGTGACAAACCAGGTGGACCTCGTTGGCGACTGATTCTCAACTGCAGGGCAATGCTTCCTTCTACCTTCACATCACAACAACCGTGTGGGCCAAAATGCCTTGAGTCCAACAGTAAACGCTTGGTGAATGAGTGTAAGAAACATGGAAACAACGGGATCAGCCTTCCCCTTGTGTCTCTTAGTTGCTCCTGGGGATCAACAGTTCAGCCCCTTTCTGAAACCTAAGTTGCAATCAGGCCGTCACATTCAATAGCTACTGACAGTATTCTTCACCATTAACTCCTCCATTCCCTTTTTTGAACCCCCTTACAGACTGCGTTTCTATAATGTCCTTTTGCCAGCTGGGAGTTAGACTCCTAAGCCTGCCCCTCCTCACAAGAAAGAGGAGGTACAGGAGACTTCCCGGACATTTTTACCAAGGTTTATTAGCGAGAAGGCATTCCAGGAAAGAAGGGACATATCAACAGCTTGCAGAGCAATAAGGTACAGAGATCCCTACCCCGGCTCTGCATGACGTAGCTTTGGCTCTGGAAGCAGCAGGAGTAATACCAGCCCCGTGCTGTGCCCAGGTCAGCTGGTGGGCTGAGCGGCAAGGCGAGTCAGCGGGAGACCGAGCGCTACGCTAGGCCGGCAGTGCTGCTTGTGGGATCCATGCTTGTACCCCCGCCAAGGTCTGCTCCTTCCTCTGAGAAATACTGGCCTGTTCAGACCTGGGCTGGGCATCTGCAGTGCCGAGCTGCTTGGTGCCACACGGGCTCGTCCCAAGAGGCCTGCTCCCAAAGCTCTGCGCTGCCCCAGGACACTGACCCACCTCCGTGATCCATGCAGGATCTCACCTGGAGGCTGCAGGGCAGTGGCTTTTATCTCCCAGAGCGGGTGCAGATTCGCAATGAGAGACTTAAAACCTCCAAATTATAGGCCATAGAAGGGGTGCACAAAGTCCCACAGATCTGCAGACCACATGCTCCATACCACGGCTATCGGGTCGGGACCTGCACCCATCCGTTACTGCGATTCTTCCTCATTGCAGTCAATATTTACTAAACAGCGCGGGTGATGATGAAGCAATGTTCTGTAGGATTGTTTAAGCAGGTCTGATCCAGCACCGTACCAGAAATAAAATTTGCCCGTACCATGCCCTGATTGCTCTCCTTCCCCATACCCGAGCCCAACCGCATCCTGCACCCACCAGAAAGCCCCACACTTCACATCATTCCCTTAGGAAGCAGCTGAGGTTCGCTGTTACAGTCCCCAGCCCCGGAGCAGGGTGAATTTTTTGGCGTGCCCAACAGCCTGCTGCTGCCATGCACGGCTTCCCGATGACCAGACCCCAGCAAAGTTCTCCACAGAAGACCTTGGTGAGGACCAAATGAGTTACTCTGGATAGGGGAGAGCTAGCTCTCAGCTCCTAGCCCCAACCAGTAGCCTACACAGTCGTGCTGCCTAGCTTTTTCTGTCTTATCCAGGGAATTTCAGGCCCTGGAGAAGAAGTATTAGCAACTCATTCTCTTTTACTAATGTATAAGGCATAGGGGATGGATTTTCTTTTGTGAAACGTAGTAAGTGAAGTTCATACACATTGCATCAGTTTTATAATATTCTGCATATTTTGGTGGCATTAGCTTCAAAGGTACGGCACTGCAGATGCCTTTCAGAAAGTGCCAGAAACACTACAGCTTATGACTTTGTACCTGTCGGTGGAAAGCAGGAATCAGCACTGCAGTCCACTTCGTATTTAACCAATATGCTCCATCAGTAGTTTAAAGCATCAGAAAAGGCAGCAATAAAATATGCTCTGAATGGATAGGTTATGTTCCCTCACCATTTCAGAGACTTAGAGTTCAGCTTTGTCCCTAGGGCTTGCTTCTCTCGTTCCTACTTTTTGGGTATTGTCACTGCACCCTGGCACTGCCTTCTAAAAGTGATCATGCTTCTGCTTTTCCAGTTGTGCAGGAATTAAAAAGCTGGATCAGGCCGGTATGTTTATTTCAGTATGACATCCCACGTATAAAATATGTGCCAATTTCAGAGGTTATTCTTCCTCATTTTCGTTATTTCAATCAGACCTACAAAAACGAACACGAAACATGCATTTTTTCTTTCTTTCTCAGTACTGTTTCACAGTACTGCATGCATCCACAGGATGATGGCATTCTTTTGGCAGCTAATAAGTGTATTCCTTGACCATACAATCTCCAAAGACAGAAAGCAGCCTAGCTTTCGTCCTGCAAAGTTGGTGCAACAGACTGCATTCGCACAGTGAGATGCAATTCTACCTACTCCTAGGAACAGTAGCTTTCTTTTTAAAACCCAGGAACAACATTTCATATTATCAAAGGTTTGGTATTTTCTATGTTTTCCCCCAATTAGTGTAACAGAAGCTGCCTGTAGCCACAACCTGTAGCGACTATAAATTCCAGCTGCTCCCCACGTAGCAGCGGGACACTGCTGGTACAATAAAACGTCAAAACAACGGAAACCTTCAGAGTCCTCGTTTTCCCGTCGTACCTAGACCCAGCCTTGCCCCTTTCTCGTACACCAGTTCGGTTTTGTATCACCGTCTCCACAGCTGACAATACTTTTTTCAATGGGAATATCACAACTGTGGCCGCTGCCAGAATCTCTTGGCAAACGGGCTGCGCTCTGAGTCACAGCCTAATGCCATTACAAGGTCTGCAACAGCTGCAGCAGTCATACATCTGCAAGTCATTTGAACATTTTATGATGAATAAAAACTATCCATTACATAGACCTATACATTATATATTAACCCTAATACTTATTCAGTTACACTAACAATAACCTTTTCCCTCTGCATGCTGTAAACTTCTTTGGCTGCAGCATGTGTTAACAGAGATACTTAAAGCTCCGTTCCATGGTGGAGCAGTCCCTGTGTACATATTACCTAACTTATTCTACCTATTTAAATATGATGGAAAGAAAGAAAGAAAACAAATTTAAAACTATAAAAAATCATACCGTGCATGAGGAAAGCATTTCTATAATAATAGCGTGAGACTGGATGTACTCGTACAAACACAGAGGATACAAGACAACGAGAAATACAGAGGAGGAATGAAAACATGGACTCAAAATGTATAGCTAAGAGATTTGATTATGATATGCACGGATCTCAAACCTATCCAGATGTCCCCAGCCGGCAACCTGATCCTCAACACCATAGCCAAGATCTGAAATCTAGAAAGTCAGAATGTCAAAGACAGGGTAGCGGGGCTTACGGAAAAAGGAACGGGAGTTGTGAAGAGTTTTGAAACGTTTAAAATAATAATGATAATAAAGAAACACAAGTGTGGATTCATGAGAGAAATATATACAGAGCCACAAATTACGAAGTCAGCCCTTCAGGACATTGCATTCCTCATGCAAGTTGCTGAGCACGCTCAAAATAAATAGGTGTAAAATACACTCACCGGCTTAGTGACTTCAAGGATAGAGTCCCATATGTGATCCTCTACCAGTGAGTCTTCTACATACGTATACTTTTACAACAGTAAATGCATACTGGGCAAGACATACCTCCCTATGAGTTTCACCAAAAGAGTTTTAAAGAGACAAGGCAAAAGTCTGACATTAGAGAAGCCTATCCTAATTTTTCCATGTGATTCATCCAGAGCCAGAATTTTACCAGCATCCCATATACATGTAACTATTATTTCATGTTAGTTCGTTATCTGTTGCTTGCAAACTCTTTTTGGAGCCTCAGAAATACCTCTTTATTGCTTCCTATTCACTTTTACTTTGTAGTTCGTATATCAGTCTAGTGTCCTTCCTCAGTGTCGCTGAGGAAGTGGAGTGTCAATTAACATGCTCTTCCACATTAAGTTAGATGTGTGGATTAATAAGCTACAAAATAGTGCAGGTTTTAAATACGAAACAGCTATATTCTGGTAGCCTCACGGTTAGAAAAGTGACTTTTAGAAAATGTTTTCTTGAGTCGATCTGCTTCCTCTGTGCAGTCAGAGGCCAAACTGTTTATTTTACTGGCAACCGTCTTTATTGCTTGTGCTGGTTTTAATATTTCCATTTGAATGATATAAACATTAGAAATGAAAAAAAAAATCCTAACAAGGTTACAAACAGTTCATTTAAAGGGGATTTGAAAGGCGTCCAGCAGAGATCTTTTTTAGTGTGCGTTATGTTTCAGGGCTGAAAAACTACCTCGCCACTGGTGAAGGGGAAGATTTGCTTGCTGATACAGCAGAATCTCTGCGGTCAATTCGCACGGCACCTACATCCCTGTCCAAGAAAAAAAAAAAAAAAAAGGGAAAATCCTGGCCCTTCGGACGGCAAAGATCACTTACCCAGCGTGACGTGACGCGACGCAATGATGCCTTTCTAAGTCAGCCTCTGGCCGGCCGCCTCCTCGCTGCTGCTGGGGCCCGTCCCGGTGCCGCGGCAGAGGGAAGAGGAGCAGAGGGGTCAGCGGCACGGCCGCCACGGAGCCAAAGGGCAAGGGGGACGCTCGGAGCGAGCACGGTGCTTGGACTCGGTCGCTTGAAGTGCTGCCAGGTCTCTGAACGTTCGCGCGTGTACACCGGGAAGTATCAGAAAGCCCGAGGCCCGAGCAGCTGGAGCCGTGCAGTTGTTACCTGAAGTCTTAACATCCAGAAAAAGCGCTTCCCCGTTCCTTAAGGCTATGTGGAAAATCTCAAAAAAAAAAAAAAAAACCAAAAAAAAACAACAACCAAAAAACACCCCACAATCGTAAACGTACTACTAACATCAAGGAAAAGAGTTCCCAATTATTTTTTTTCTTTAGTTCTCTTTTTTTTTCGAAGTCGCCTCAAATTTGCAGGGGGGGGACGGGGTGTCTTTCTTGAGGTTTTCAAACAGGCTGCTTCCCCAGCGTTGTGCCAAAGAAAGCACTCTCGGGGTAAGTCCTAAGGATGCTCAGAGCAAAGGGAGGCTGTGAAGGTGAGCAGCTGAGGGCCCAGCAGTGAGCAACCAGCTGGAGGAAGGGCAGGCTGGTGGGTTTGTCTCTGCCCCACAGCCATCTTCAGGAGTGGGGCAGAGCCGTGGTATTTGTCCCCTGGACAACAGCTTTGGAAAGGTTCCTCAGGACCCGAGAGAAAAAGCTCCTTCTGCTTGCCCAGCCACCAAGAGAAAAAGAGTTTAAAACCACTGGATCCTTATTGCTAATGGGAGGGTGATATAAAAGATGGAGGCCATTGACTGGTGTCCAGAGACAACAACCTGGTATGAATTCCAGCACCATTCCACTTCCCAGCAGCTGGATTTCTCACCAGGGTGGATTGCTGGTTTTGGATACCTCCCCAATTTTTCCCGTCTGTTAACAGTCTTCCACTATTTGGAAGTTGTATTTGGAACAGTCATAAAGCTTTTTTTTTTTTTTTTTTTTTTTTTTGTATCTAAACGGCCTTGCCATTGCTTGAATGCAATTTCAGAATTGCTGGCATTTCTGTGTAGGCTATCTGAAGCATATTTTTGTCAATGTGTTAACAAGCACTGCGTCTCCTGGGAGAACCTGAATTAGCTCAGGGTTTCTAAACAATATGCGTGCTTGACACAGGAGATGTAGGAAAAAATCTTTCTTATTTTCTTATGAGTTTTTAGTCTGAGTTGTTCTGTAAATAGACATGAGGAACAAAGAGAAAGCTGGGACCACTAACTCTTCATCTATAAAATGATGCCGAGAACCCAAGAACTGATGCGACTTGCCAAAGGTTACACAGGCAGCCAGGGGTCTCGCAAAGGAACCTAGAGCCAGCCCCACGCCCGAGCCATAAGGGCCATCCTTGCTCCCAGCTGCTACATTAGCCTTCTGTTTTCTCTAGTCTGAATTTCTTTCCTCACAATTATCCCTGTCCTAATATAACAGAATATAGGCCACTTTTAAGGACACCCCAGGGGAGTTTGGGAAGCGTCAGTACAGTTTAGAAAGGTCTGGTCTGGCATGATTTTAAACTAAATTAAGCATAGGAGATGCTTCTAGGACAAAAGAGCACATGAAAATGAGACATGAAAGCTTGAAGGGGTGGCTCTTTCAAGTCCTTTTCCAAACCTCCAGGGAAAAGTTAATGTTGCCCCCTTCTTTGATAGAGGACATTGGCATTTGCCTAGTACAAGGTGTCTTGGCTTGCATGTTCCCTCTCCAGGGCTGGAAACATGCTGTCATAGATTTTGGAAACTGAGTGTATCCGTCTCCACTCTGCAAACAGCAAAATGTAATACCAAAAGCACCTCATAATGATTGGGAGAGATAAGACAGAAAGAGAGAACATGTCAAAGACCCAACCAACAAAACCAGAAAGCGTAAATAATCTTAATTAGGTCATTTTTAAATAACTGGATATTAACTGCTTTAGGAACTCTCCAGACTTGACAAAACACTCAGATTTGGAAAGGGGTACTGCCATTTGAAGTGCATGTCAGACTGGAGAAACTGAGACTGCTGCTAAGAATTTTAGGCACTAATTTTAACTCAGATACCTGGCATGGGCTCTGTGAGCATTAGGAAGGAGTTAACACACAGCCCATGCGCTGTATTCTGTGGGGCTACAGATTTACAGAACCACATCCCTCTTACTCTATTTTGCAGTTAACAATTTGTTGAGAGCTGACCTACTGACCCTGTACATTGACCCCAAGTTTGTGGGATACTTTATTATTGTAAACACACATCTAAACCTATGTGTGTCCCTAACTAGATATTAACATATTCTTTTCTATCCCAAGCTTGTCATATATCACAAGGCTTTCAGAGGTGGGGATGAATTTCCAAATGCAATGAAATGTGTGTAGGCAAAAAAAATTACAATAAGGGAGCTCAAAAATGTCGAGCAGATTGTATTGGGAGTGGTACCATCCTCAGGTGAACACTGAGGATAACATGCAAGCCCCAAGACAAATATGTATTTATAATTTCATGAAATGGAACCACATGAGAGGAGACGGATGGTCTGGACACTTGACAAGATACTTTGTTTAGAGTCCTAAGAGCTTAATTAAAATAATCCGGAGCGTAGAAGGGAATCTCTCAAAGGATAAAATTAAAACAAACAAAGCCACGTTACATGAACGCCACACTTGTAAAGTCAATCACTCGAACGTTCAAAGCACCTGTACTACAGTGCTTACGTTGCCCTCACCGTGTTATCTCCTGTTGTCTAACTCTCACAATGAGATTGCTTAGCCATCCTCATCTCATCAGTCTACATCCTCATCAGTCTACAGTCGTCATCCTCATCAGTCTACAACTTCCTCGCGAGGGGGAGTGGAGAGGCAGGTGACCTATTCTCCGTTATCACCAGTGATAGGACTCACGGGAACGGTGTTAAGCTGAGGCAGGGGAAGTTTAGGCTGGACATCAGGAAGAGGTTCTTCACCGAGAGGGTGGTTGCACACTGGAACAGGCTCCCCAGGGAAGCAGTCACTGCACCAAGCCAGTCTGAATTTAAGAAGAGATTGGACTGTGCACTTAGTCACATGGTCTAAACTTTTGGGCAGACCTGTGCGGTGCCAGGAGTTGGACTTGATGATCCTTATGGGTCCCTTCCAACTCAGGACATTCTATGATTCTGTCATCTCAGTACCTTGGAAGATTGTAGAACAAAGACTCCTAGGACCTACGTCCATGTTTATGAAGGACAAGAAGATGACTGGGAAGTCAGCATGGATTTACCCACGGTAGTAAACCATGCCCGACAAACCCGACTGCCTTCTGTGATTAAGTTAAAGTAGTGGGTGAGGAGTAGTAAGGATGAGAGCACCAAACACAAACAGTCTAGTTAGATAGCAGGTAAAGGTTTGGGATTTTTTTGTTTTGTGTCTTGTTGCTTTAAACTGTGATGATGTTGGAATGCTGGAGGTAACCAGAGAGACTATGGGAGCTCCAATCTTGGAGGTATTCAAAACTCAGCCAGACAGGGCCCAGGACAACGTGACCTAATTGCACCTGCTGCAGAGCAGAGGACTGATCATCTCAAGAGGCCAATTCCAACCTCAGTTTCCAAGAGTCTAAGGTCATGATCCTACAGGATAGCATGAGCATGTTTTCTACTACCTTCCTCACAGGACAGGAGTAGTCACTGACTGGGCCCACCAGCAAATAAAATCATTTGGAACAGACAAACGGCTGCTCTCACAAGCATCCCAAAAGCCACAAAGATCACAAATTCCCACCAGAGCCCTTTTGTGAGCTGCGGGATTGTGATCAGCATAAAGATGAAGAGTCCTACTCTGCTACAGTAGTCTGCTTCAGCAGACTTGGACAGCCTGAAGACTCTTCTTAACTTGTGTTCCCATCACCATCAGCAGCTAAAGGAAGGACTATCTTCAGATAGCCTTCAAACTTCTCACTGTTTATTCTTCACATGTAAGTGTAGACAATGTAATTGTACAAGTAGCTTTGCCAGTAGTGTCTCATGTGGTGGGAGTAAAGACTAACGGCAGATATTTTATGGCCTATGAGTTTACAGGCAACCAGAGCAAATGCATTGAACATGTTTTGTTGAAAGCTAGGGACATGTTTTGGAAGATTTGTAAGTGGACCAGCTAAAAGGCTTATTTCCCAAATTTAAAATAAATCTTGCAGATGGCCTTGTAGATTGCACTGGTTACCATGACTGGATGCCAAAGGAGACACAAGGACAGCCAAAAAAACCCTTCACCTTGCAATACCTGAAGTGATCAGCACAAACTCTGCTTTTATTACTACTTTTGGACCTCAGATTTTGGGTTTTCAACTGCTGTTGAATTCATAAATAAATTTTGAAGGATCTATGTGCAAGGAAATTATTGAAAGCAATTTTATTAGCAGGAGAGTTGATTGCTACGCTAGAAGAGATTCAAAGGATTTGAAGTTAGAAAAATCACTCCCTTCAACAAGAGAAGCAGGAGTGTCATCTTTTTAATGAGAAGTTAGTGAATTCCCTTTCTGGATTTTCATGTACTCCCACAATAACACACCATCTACACTGAAAATCCCACTTGTGAAGTAACCCCAATTCTATAGGGCTGGTTTTCACAAAGCCTATGCCGTGACTTGATTTCTTTCTTTCACATTTCCAGGAATTATGTGAATATCCTGGATTACACATTCTTTAAAACAAGGTTCCTGACTGTATCTGACAAGTGCCTAGCACAGCAAGACAAAGTTACTCATTATCATAACATCACTGAATATGAGCATATTGTATCACATCCTGCCTGAAATTGAAGTGTTAGCACATGACTCAAACACAATGCCATCTGATAGGAGTCAAGTACCAAAAAACGAAGCCTTTTTCCTTGAAGTCCAGGAAAACACAACAGTGGGAAAAAGTCTGTGCTGTGCCCTTCCTTACATTATCCCCCCGTGCCAGAGCAGTCGGGCTGGTTCGCTGAACAAAACGTATGCAAGACACGCACCGCATGTACCAGAAGAATTATGAAGTTCCTTGACCTTACATTCCAGCTCCATTTTAGAGGTGCGGCTAAGACCACCGCAAGACACTCAGATAGGGTTGCACAGATACAAAGGGCATTCATCTCTTTTTTTTTTTTTCCTTTTTTCTTCCTATAGCTATGAAAAAAGGCTAGCAAAAGGCCTTATCTCCATATGAGTTCAAATAATGCTACAGATCCAGCTCAGGAGTGTAGGAATTGGGTGAAAAGACAACACTTCAGTTTCAACCCACTCCTTAGCTGATTAACTCAGTGTTTATAACACCAGCCCTCCTTAGAAATAAAAAGCACACTAGGCGACTCGGAACAGCTAACGATCACAGCTACCGCGAGCAGACTTAGCGAACACATAAGCATATTAACGGGCAGCATCGAATTTTTACTTTCACTGTTTAGATTCCCTCTGACAGCTCGCAGCCTCCTCCTGTCATCACAAAACAAACGACTAGGAATACATTTCGGCATCGGCACAGATCTAAACTACAGGGTTCACGTTACTGCACTGAGCCTCAGTTAACGACAGCACAGCAGCTTGAGTGCGGCCCTCCAGTGGGCCCTTAATAAGGGAAGTGTCAGAGAGCTCATTTTGAAGAGCCATTTCCTTATTCTTTCATCTTTTTAATGCTAACGGCTGATTTCTTTCCCTTTTACAAGTACGGCGTATGCGGTACCACTTGTGGCTCCGAGTGACTCTCTGCTCTTTATTCCTCAGCACGCGGATTTTTACATTTGCTGATTTTAAATTTCATAGTTGGAGTCAGTAATATGCTTTTTAGTTTTTACAGGACAATAAAATTGCTCGCCAGAGGTTTCTGACTCAAAATTCTAAACAGCAGATTGATGTAGGCCTCTTGATCCTTCTTACCATATTTTTGCCAAGTCTGAGTATAAAATAGCTGTTCTAGTAATTGCACCCAGGGATTTGTGCCCAATAGCCAGATAGACTGCTAAAGCTGACTCCACGTTCCCTTTGATCTCGCATATTCTGCTGCTTGAAAGAATACAGACAGGTGATGGAAAATGCTGGAGCTATTGCAAGTACAACCGCTCAAAGACCAATTAACACCAAAAAAACAAAATGAACAAAAAGCCAAAATGGAACCAAACCCACAACAGCTGGTGGTCATCAAGGCAGCTTTCCCAGAGGGCAGAAGACTGTTACTAATAGGATGGAAATACAAAATTTACTGAGACCAACTGCAACTGCTGATAACATATATTGAGAAGTGCCTCATTTCTCACATTTTCTGCAGAGCGAGAATGAAGCTGGGCAGCCATGTTAATTTTAATTGTGGAAAAAAAATAAGTGGGAACAGAAACAGTCCCACTGAACAATTAGCACGAGGAGCTGATTTTACCATTATGCTGTTTTTCCCCACGTTTAAATAACATCCAAGTGATTCTAGCCATAGAAATAAATTATTTCTCAAAGTGTAATCAGTGTAGTATAAATCATTAATAGCGGCCCCGTGAGATTCTCTTATATTTTATATAGCTTTAATTACTGCAGAACCTGGATGCCAGAACCCTCAGCAGAAGAAGAGTGTGTTCTCCCTTTACACTAACACAGGTTTTGAGATGTCTCAGCCACATTACATAAATTTACATTCATCTACTAACACACATATACTGCTGTCACAAGAGACAAATACTACTTACCCTGTTTTGAGCAAAGGATTTAAAATTCAAATCCAGACTAGATGTAACCTCTGTAAAGCCAGGAACACGTTTGTGTGCAAGGAGAACAGCTCACTGCATTATGGTGATAGTAATACCTGCTAAAATCATGGCACATACTGAACAGACACATCCACACAAGCCATTACTTTCCTTGACACAGTGCTGAAAGAATGGTCAATAACAAAAATTTGGAGACACTGAAAATTCAAGACAGTTTTCCATTTTTTTTTTTTATAAACATATATGTATGTATGAATATTTACATACACACTGAGGGGTAAAAAAGCTATTTTTATTCACTGATGATTCACTGATCTGTTGCTTGATCATAAAAATCAAGGAGTGAGGGACTCCAAGAGCCAAGAAGAACTGTTCAAAAGCACACACATAAGTTATCATATGTTTATTGATTTATAATAGATTATACATCAGAGCTAAGTAGAAGAATTTTTATCATATAATCTGCATATTTGTTTTAAATGTGGTTCTTTCAGTGCCTTGGTGATGGTCTCCCAGAAGATGGCTGCGGCTGCCTGAATTTTGAGAGAACCACAACAGAATCAACGAAGGTGTATATATTATACTCATGATGCTGGAGGTTCTTGTAGGTAGAATTATCAAATTCTTCAGGAGCAGGCTGAGCAGCTGCTGCAGGCTCTGTGAAAACAAATAGTAACTGGTGACTATAAAGATGCTACTACAGAGGGCAATATCCTTAATTGCTGAGCCAACCTTCATATATTTTCAGATCCCACATTCAGGCAATATTAAAAAAAAAAAAGTCAGCAACAATAACAAAGGGATAAGTTTAGGATCACACAAGGTACCAGCAGAACTCCGTAAAGAAGCACAGTAGTATGCAGCAGGGGAATGGGAAACGGTACAAGTCATCTAATACAGCACAGGTTTTCAAACTCAAACTACCACCTAATGCTGGGGGAGGACTGGGCAGAACACTCATTTACATTTTGAAGACATATGTCTGCACTTCCTGGTTCTTTCACAGTTGCCTTGGTTTTCACTTCAGCCAGAACAGCAGGTGACATTCTTAGCAAGCCAGAAGAGGCAAAGAAGCAGCAGCAATGATATATCATGTCAGACCATGAGATACAGCTATTAGAACTATTTTGCAGATTGATTTTTTTTTCCATGGGGAAAAGTGACGGAGTTATTATGATCTTCACAGTTTAATTCCACATGTGGTTATACTGAACAATAATAGATCAAGAGCCTTTGATGTACATTTTCTTTCTTTGAGAAAGAATTAATTGCAATAGAATCTTCTAAACCTTGTAATCAGCTCTTCCTCCTAGGAGTAATCTAATAAAACTATTCAGAACTCCTTACTTCACATTAAAACCAACATTAATTCTTACACTTCTAGAATATTATGCAAATATAGGCAGTACTATTTACATAAAAGGTTCCTGTTATGGGCTGATTTTACAACCAAGGAAATTGCAAGAAATAAAGCTTTATTCCCAATATTAATTTATTCTCATACTCCCAGAGTTTTAACAATAGGAAAGACATACGCATAATCTAGTGAAAAGCTTCCTTGTTTAAATTTGCATGTAGTGGCTTATGTTAGCTCGCATTAAGCTCCTTTTTGTAATGCTACACCCTACAATAAAAACGCAAGAACTCAGGCAACCGAACACCAGAATTTCCCTTTAATTATGACACAATTATTGCAATGTAAAATGCTATCAGTTTAAGAGCGTGTATGCTTAAAATTCAGCAAGGCTTGCTTATAAATTGGCACGTAGTAAGCCCCGGTTTCAGCAAAACAACGCACAGCCTATGAAAGGAAACACCCCGAGCCTACTGCTCTGTTCCTACTGAGGCGGCTCACAGGAGACACCGCTACACGTACAAAAGCCAGATGATGCGGTCTTGGCTGCAAATAGCCCCAAGAACAAGCAGGCGTAGGCAAGCGTACATCCAACCTGCAAGAGACAGTTGTTCCAAATTAAGAGACAGATGCTCAGGAAGAAAAGCAGATGGAGTCTCATTTTTCCTGCCCAAATACACTGTACTTGGCTTCTCAAAGGAGAAATTTATCCCTGAGATCATCCTCCCCACACTTCAGACTTCTTGTGTGCTTTCTCTCTTAAAGAGCAAGGATTTCACAGGATGTTCTTCCAAAATGAATCAGAGATGTATTTCTGAGTTACCACGCTGCTATTTTGCTACTTCTTTAGCAGTTCAAGTCAGCAGTTTTTGCTGACTGCTTGGTATGCCTGCTCTACAAAGCGGATGACATCACCTGAACATCTAGGTCTGTAATGAGAAAAATTGCTTTTACATCTTCAGTACGCTTGCTGCAGAGTTTGCAGATGAGTGAAAGAGCACAGAAGTACAGACCACAGAAGGTATCATTAACTGTGAACATTAAACGTGGGAAAGCAGTAGCTGTTTTCAAAGAAGGCCTCAAAAGGGAGAACAAGATACCCTGAAGACAGCAGTGATGCCACTGAACAGCACAGCTAGGTTGCACTCTCTGCTGTCCGCTGACACCCAGAGGTGTTTCACCCGCAGTAAAGGAGTGTGGACCCACCTCTACCAACCTCCACAGCCCTACCACCTCCACAGAGCAAGAGGACCTCGAAGGCACAAGTGCTTCTTCCAGCATAACCAGGTCTACCACAACGTTTTTGCTGCTGGTGTGGCTGTGTGTCTGAGACGTGGTTATTTTATAGGTCTGCAGGGCAAGTTTGCCACGTGGGCTTAATCTTATTCTGGATTTACAGCACCAGAGTAGGGAAGGCTGTTTCGTACAGCTACAGAGTGCCATAATCTTCACCTTGAATCATTAGCACATTTCGAGACCAAGTCCTCCTTCTCCTACTCGTATTCAAGTCTCTCCATGCCTCTTGTACTGTGCCCAAAACTGGACCCAGCACCCTGGTGTGGTTGCACCAGTGCTGAGCAGAAGGGAGGATCACCTCTCTCCACCTGCTGGCGGCACTCCTAATGCAGCCCAGGACACCACCGGTCGTCTTTGCTGCCAGGGCACGCTGCTGGTTCCACCTGCTGTCCACTGAGACCCCGGGGCCTCTTCTGCAAGGACATCGCTTCAAGGATGTTATCCTCAGGGCTTTACAGTGACGCTGCTTTTGTTTCAAACAGGCATTTCTGTTAATTTGAAGAACCAACCAGAAGAGTGGTCTTAAGAATGGTACGCTACCTAAGTTGGATGTCAAACGTGGGAAGTCATAAAAGATCAGGACAGAGGGGCATTTACTACTGAAATATGCAGAGCAAGATCAGCAGGAAAGTCAACAGGACTGGTGGCAACTAAGAATGGTTTATTATGGGGGTGCAGCTAGGGAGACCGTTATATGGTGCACGATGCTTTCTTCCTGAAACAAGTCACTGTCTCCTGTTTAACTCACAACAAAACCTGGGTTATGTTGTCAGCTCTACGCTACTGCAGCGTGACTCTCTTAAAAGCTACCAATCTCAGAATCTACATCTGCTTCTGGCATTACATTATGATTTCTCGAAGTCTCCTGAAATCTGAAGCACTGCAAGAGTTTGGGAAAGAACAGGGAGGAAGGAGAGGGGGAGGGAGAGCAGGATTTAAACAAAAATCAGATGACACCAAATTTAGCTCAGGAAAAAAGCAGCTACCAAATCCTTCTGAGGAAAAAAAAAAAGAAAAGAAAAGCGAAAGCAAGCTTTGTCATATAAACCCCATGATTTTGTTCATAATCTCGTTTTCATATTATAAATAACAACTGGCTTATAAAACTGTAATTACAGTGAAGACTGCTTCCTTGCACAATATAAGTGCAAACTGAGCGTTATGAAGCTCTTATAACAATTAGTAATGAATTTCTCTTCCAGAAAGTCACTGCTACACCATTAGCTTCAATATAGAGATCAAAGAATCACAAACAGAGAAGATTTGGAAACTATTTAAAAAAATACACCCTAGCCCAGAAGAATCAATACAGTTCAAACAATTTAAAGGTGTACCCTCTATCGTGCTGCTTTCTCCAGCTTGGTCACCTGCTTCCTGAACGGTCTCCTCCTTTGTACCCATCACCAACACCGCGCTTTCAGAAGTCTCCTCTTCTTGTTTAGAAGTTACTTCTACTGCTTCTGACTCCCGTGCCTCCTTTACCCTTTTTGCTTCCCCTCTGGACACCAGGTTTTGCTTTTCGTCTTCCTGAGCCACTGACGGAGCTTTCAGCTGAGTAGTCGCTACCTGGCTTCCAGTGGCCTTTTCCTTCAAATCGGATTTAATAGTGGTGTCTGTCAGGGCTTGGTTTTCATCCAAGTGTGGTTCTAAGGCCAGCTTCTGCTGATCTGCTTCTTTCGGAGCTGATTTTATGTTGGGGTCCCTTGCTTTGGATTTTGATGTTTTATGACCGACTGGTGCTTTAGAAAACATCACCTGCTTGATGGTAGATACATCAGGTTCTGTTTTGCTTGGCTTCTTCTTAGCTACAGATTCTTTGTGGCGTTTCTGGGGCAAGTTATCCTTTGGTAGCTTTGATGCATTTATTGTTACTTTCTCAGAAATGTTGGGATCTCGTCTAGGAAACTCCACTCTG
This sequence comes from Anser cygnoides, assembly GCF_040182565.1. Lineage (NCBI taxonomy): Eukaryota > Metazoa > Chordata > Aves > Anseriformes > Anatidae > Anser > Anser cygnoides. The sequence goes on along the minus strand of NC_089873.1, from coordinate 117,800,566 downwards.
GTTTTAATGGCAGCTTCTGAATCATCATCATCATTTTCTTCTTCAGAATCTGAGCTAGAATCTGAATCCGAGCTGGATGAAGATGAGCTTTCTTCTTCAGCTAATTCTTTCCTTATGCCTCCTCCTGTTGCAGCTGTAGTGTGTTTTTCCTCCTCAATGGAAGAAACAATTACACGCTGAGGAAATGCGACCACGGTTTTTCTTGACATCATCATTCTCAGATCTTCATCAGAAGGTTTTGAAGCTTCCTTGAGATTAGTACTAGATATTGTCTCACCTTCATTTGGAGATTCTGAGCTAGAAGACAACATTTTAGGAAATTCAACTGTTGCCTTCGTGGCTAGCAGCTTGGTGCTTCCCTGAGGTGTCATTACATCTAGGAAATGGCATAAAGAGGGTTATCATCGTTATACCTGACATCCCTGTTAATTAACGATCTTAGTCATATAATTTTAACTTTCTGACATGATGTGGTAAAAAAGCAAATTGAAAGAAGTTATTATACTAAATATAGGCATTACGAAGCAGAAAGGTTGAAGACATTTTAAGTTAAAGACAACAGAGCTCTAGTTAGCACTGAACAGTTTCTGCAGCTGTGATTGCTGGAACTCATGAAATAACACCTTTTGCTCCTTGCTTTGTCAGACTCCTTACAAGAGCTGTTCTTCTCTGTGCTTCAACTCTGCATCAGTGGAAATGGTTTACAGACACCTTCTTACCTCAGATGAGCATTAAGATAGCTTGTTAGCTGAGCTCTTCAAATATGTTGTTACAGAGATAATATTTGCCTATGAAGAGGCCAGCAGAGCAGAAGACACAGTGAACAGACACAGCAATAGCCAGCCTTTTGCAATAGTTATCTTTTAAGCAGTAGGGAGGGATGACTCCCAGGGGACTAGTACCAGAGTAAGAGATACCTGAGGCCATACATGGAAGTATTACTTGCTGATGGGTCCATGTGACCTACCAACTGAATTGCATCTAACACAGTTTAACTCAATTTCCCCAAGAGTCCATCTCCTCCAGTCTTCACTATCTCCACTTCTTATTTTTAGTTTGAGACCTCTTCCTAAAGAAGTGTTAGAAGACTTCCTGGTGCTTCACGGTAGCCTGTCTTTATTTCTTCTCCCTCACAGACACCTTCATTAAGCTGAGTTCTCCAGACAAGGAGCAAACAGTTGAAGAGGAGCAACAACTTTCAGGCCCTCACACAGGGTATCAAATACCTCTTGGAAGTCCATGCCAGTGATGTCCTTGAGAGGCTGATCAACAACATGTACTGTTGTTGTTAGAAAAAACAGGAGGACCAAAAGGTCTGGGAGTATATTAAGAAGCCACACCACCACGGAAATTTGCTGCAGCAAAGCTGATTCCATAAGGAGTTGCACCATTTCCAACCTGCAGTGTAATTCAGCAGATTTCCAGTCTATTGTGCAGATATATCTGCAGTTTGGAAGTCCAGACCTACTTTGCAGGACCATAAGTTAGATGCAGTTTTCCCCCTTACTAGCATTTTACAGTAATACCTTGTATGACCTAAGGCGATACCGTAAGTAGCACTGAATAGAAGCAAGTCTTTAGCAATGTCGAACTGAAAACATCACAGAAGAGACAGATACGTGGAATTAGAAGCAAAGTATTTAACAAAGAAATACAGAACTCTTAACATAAATTCAAATACAAAAGCAAAAAAAAAATAGTTCTATAGTATTACTGTACAGGTAATACTTTTGAAGAATTTTCAGACACATACTTCTCTCTGCCAGACTAAAGGTGCAGGGTGGGGAGGGGGGCTGAGGGGAGCAGGAGGATGGGCAGTTGCCTTTGGTGGAAGCCTGCCTGCCTGCAGACTGATGCAGCCAAACACAGAAGCCTGTATAAATTAATACTTCAGAAAGCGTCACTCCAGGCTGAAAAGTTCTTTGAAGAACTGCACAGGAAGAACACAAGAATGCCCAAAGGGAAGACAGACAAGCAAAACCTGTGCAAAAGCTGAAGAAGAAGTGTTAATACTATGACATCCTAAGAAATCAAGGAGGCAGACAGCATTCAAACTGAGCATTAAGAGGAAGTAACAGTAATGTTTGGAAATGTTGAAAAGACACATTTCCACTCATAAGCATCAAGTGCAATACAATCAGTACTGACACTTTAATTAGGGTATTTCAAACTTTGTATTACCTGATTTGTATGTGGCTATTGCTAAACTCTGTCAGAAGAACGCACACAAAATGAGAACATTATCCCCAGATGAAACTTGGAACAGGGTTGTATCGTTAGTATTGTTAATGGAACATGTTTAAAACACATTCACACTCAGAAAGGGGGCATCCAGAACTTACAGGTCAACTCCCCATCACTGACTTCATTAGGAAACGTGACCATTTTCTCTAAGCAAAGAAAATGTGTGTAGCTTGCTCCAGATAGAACCTGAAAGAGGCAGCTGCATCCTATACATCTTGACTAAACATAATCATTTGCAGGGAAAGCAGCTGGCTGAAAGAGGTAGAATAATAGGTCTCCTGGCACCTTCTGAAATCAGAGAGCTGCAGGACAATGAATTTAGAAACTGCTGTTATAAGTAAAGAGCAAATACGCTTAAAGTAATGCATAAAATAAGTTACAGTAAGAAACAATTTGTTATTCAGACAGGCCTATATCAATCTATGCAGAAAAGGCTTTCTCAATCCAAGCTTTTATTTGCCTTGGTATTTAAGAGGCAAACATTAAAAGCCAGAAGTCTGCATTCAGCTACTCTTTCAGTCAGCTTTTCAATAGCTGTCAACAAGTCTGATTATTCCCACATACGGTTCCCTGAAATTCTGCTGTTAGAGCACCTAGATCTCTAGTTTGGGATGAAAATCCTACTCATTGAACCGATTAGCCTCTATGTACTTCCAAACAGCATTTTGCACATGTTATCCTTTCTTTGAAATCTGTATTTGTATGTTGGCTTTGGTCTGGACAGAAGTGGTTCAAATACTCCTGAACACTGAATGCACTTTGGCATCCAAAGCCAGGTCTATGTCTTACCTGGCCTGCAAACCTACGGGGTAAGAAGCATTGGAATTAAATTGAACACAACTGGATCAGGGTACTTTTCTGCAACCTGGAGCAGATACCCATGCCTTGGGAGTTTTTCTCTCTTCCAGCAAAGTGCACTGCCTTTTGAACCACATAATCCAAGCACTTCAAAAGGCAAAGGGGAATGTCTGAAGTTCAAAACCACACCTCAATTTAAAAAAAGAAAAAGAAAAAGAAGTATGCTGCTACACTCATTTCCATCAAGCTTCTGGCACCTTGCAAAGCTTGTCTATGTTAGGACAAACATAACAATAACTCTTCAAGCCTGGTCAAGCATGACAACAGCTAACATGTTAAGGGGACGGTAACCAGGAAGGGCTGCGAGAGTTCCTAAGCTCTTGCTGCCTATTTAGGGTTATTTATCTATAACCCAAGGTCCTTGCACTTCCAGCGGGGACAGCCCCAGAGGCAGCTAACCGTGCAAGCCCCAGCGGGCAGGCAGATCCCCCTGAGCCCGCAGGGGCCCGGCGGAGGGCTGCCTTGCGGTTTTAAGGCCGGGACGAGGGTCTGGGGCCGCGGGTGGTGTCTTACTGGTGTCCGCCGGCGTCCCGGAGCCCGCCGGCCGGGTGCACAGCGCCGCCGAGGAAGGCGCCCATCGGGGCGTCGGGGGGTCCAGCCGCAGCGCCTGCAAAACAGCGGCCAGCACAGCGCTCACCCCGGGGCCGGCGGAGAGCCCCGGGGGGTTAGGAAGGGGACGGGGAAAAACGGGCCGGCCCCGGGGGCTCCGCCACCGCCTCCCCGGCACTCACCTGGCGGGCGGCCGCCCGTCCGCAGCGCAGCAGCGAGGGGGCCGCCATCTTGCGGAGCGCCCTCTGCCCGCCCGGCTGGGCGTCATCGCCCCGCGCCCGCCCGCACCTGGCGGCCATGGCGGGCGGCGGCCGAGATGGCGGCGGGGCAAGGCGGGGAGCCGGCACCGGGCCCGGCCCGGCCGTGGCGCTCCGCGGGCCGCTGATGGCCGCCGCGGGGGGCAGCCGGCTGCTGGCGGCGCGGTACCGGGAGCACGGGTCGGTGCCCGCAGCGGTGGTGGGGTGCTCGCGTGGGGTGGTGTGCGTGGGGAGCACGGGGAGCCACGGGTGCAAACTAAGAGGGTAGGTGTGGGTTAGATATTAGGAGGAAATTCTTCTCTGTGAGGGCAGTGAGGCCCTGGCACAGGCTGCCCAGAGAAGCTGTGGGCGCCCCATCCCTGGAGGCGCTCAAGGCCAGGCTGGATGGGGCTTTGGGCAGCCCGGTCTGGTGGGAGGTGTCCCTGCCCATGGCAGGGGATCGGATCCAGGTGGTCCTTAAGGTCCTTTCCAACCTGAGCTACTCTATGATGTCGTACGGAATGTTTTCCTGGGTGCGAGGGCCTTCGTTCTGGGGCTATTCAGCTGGCAGCTGGGGTGAGATGGTAGAAGTGTGCAGGAGGCTCTCTGTGTTTGCTTGTGCCTGCTGGTCAGTTCCTGTAGGGATTCCTGCACCCTTTTAGACGTTTCATGTATTCATTCTCAACTACGGAAATAACATCTTTAAGCTTTTATCCCTTAAAATTGTTTGTTTGTTTGTTTTTGGCATGATCAGGCAGCCATCAGATGTGTGTCCCCTGTACATAGACATCTGGATAAATGCTAGTGGCAAATACGTATGACCTCACAAAGTATGCGCAACTTATTCTGAAAGAAAAGGGTTACTTTGCCAAAAGGTGATAATTTCTTCTTGCCGTGTGTGTACAATGCAAAGTTTCAAACTTCCTCCGCTCTTTTAGCACTTGGGAAGCACATTTGATGGAGTTAGTTCCTTGAGGTAGGGGTCGGTTGGGCATATAACTATAAAATACTAAAAGGTTCCAAAACAGTTGACACTCCTAATGGTTAAACTCAGGTTTGTTTAAGTTCCAGTGATTTTAGTCTCTTGGTTTTTTTATTTGCAGGGATGATAATCTCTTCGTGTATGATTGCACCAATGTGGAAAAGAAGGCCTTAGAAAACAAACGGTGAGAAAATAAGTGTAAATGATCTGGTGTTTTCCTAGATGGTGCATCTGTTCCTGAGGTTATGTTGCAGTGAAGATAATAAAACAAAGCCGTGGGATGACTCCTTGAACAAGTGATGGCCGGGTGGTCTTTGCTATCCCTGATGGATGTACATAGATACACATATTTGTGGTTTAATTCAAGAGGGGAGACTGTATACATGTTCATTTTTGTTTTAGAGAAACACCAATAGTGTAGTCAATGATTTTGTGTGACTTTTGTTAGTCAAGACAATGCTTACAATGCTGCATCTTTTGTTAGACCATCTAAGGTAGGAAAAAAAGAAACAAAAACAGTACACAATCTTCCTTCAAGTCTGTTCTCTAGGTCATAAGGTTTCAAAAAATGAAGAGGTCTTTTTCTTAGTTTAAATCCAACCCCTGGACATTGTTAGTCCCCTAGGCAGTTTTCTTGTTTTTTGCTAAACTTGTATCAAGATCTGGTGGGGTGAACCCTAACACTTTTTAAAGCAGAGAATGATGTAGGCTTAGAACTTGAAACAGTTTCCTTCTTCGTAGCCTTTTTCTTTCCCACCATGGAGAAGAAAGAAACATAAAACTTGCGTCCCAATTACAAAAAGCCATTAAATATTTCAAGAACGCTGGAACTATTAAAAAGTTACTGTCTGTAAACATCCACTTTGCTTGAATTCTGTGTTCTGAAGAATTTTCATGGGTTGATGGAACCTGATGTGGTGGACTGTGTACTGTCCAGAGATAAGCAATCTGGAAAGCAGGATTTCTGTCTTAATTTGGATTCAGCAAAGTGCTGTGTCTTGTCTGTACTAATTAGTATGAGCAGAGGGCAAGTCCTCACATGGTGATACTGGTTCCAAGTGTAGTCACTGTTGCTGTCGGGTCCATGCGCTGTCCTGTATTGCAAAGTGGAGACATCTTTGAAAGGATGTAGGTATAAATGTAGTCCTGGATGCTTACATTCCATCCTCTTTAGTTTAGAAGAATGGTTTATCATACTTGTAGCAGCTTTTATTTACGTTATAAAACTGTGTAGGGAGGCTGTACTGTTTAAAACACTAGCTAATTGTTTTCAGCTGGTGCGCATATTGTGTGGTGTTCAGTAGTGATACCAAACCTGGAAGGAGCAACAGATGTGCTTAAGGGAGGGCTCTTCTTATGAGGGATCTCAGCACCTTGGGAAACAGGCTGTCAGGAACCTCATAAGGTTTAGCAAAGGCAAATGCAAAATTGTGTACCTGGGCTGGACTAACCCCAGGCAGGGGAGCAAGATAAGGGTTGACGGGGCAGAAAGCAGTTTTGCAGAAGAGGATTTGTGGGGTCTGATGGTCGCCAAGTTGGACATAAGTTGTCAGCATGCTATGGCAGCAAAGGGAGCCAACTGCACACCAGGCTGTTCTAGGAGCAGTGCACCTTGTGAGGCCACTGGAAATCATTCTTCTTGTCTCTGTCATGTCCAGTGTTGGGCCCTGGGGAATAAGATAGGCATGGATGAGCTGGAGCTAGTCCAGCAGCGGGCCACCAAGATAGTTGGGGCCTGAAGCATGTGGTGTGTGAGGACAGGCTGAGAGAACGGGTCTTGTTCAACCTGGAGAAGAAAATGCTAAGGGGAAAGTTTGTTGCTGTCTATAGCAGTGGAGCAGAGGATATAAAGAAGACAGATAAGGTTGTTGTATCTGCGCAGAAGGTCAGGATGAGACCTATGAGGAAAGCTTTTTCAACATGGGAGTACTTAAATGTGTTAACACGATACAGAGAGGTTGTAGAGTCTCCGTTCTTAGAGATGGTTGAGATTTGACTGCATGGGACCTGAGCAACCTGCTCTAATTTGACCTAATGGCAGTAGAGGGTTGGATTAGATTGTCTCTGGAGATCTCTTTTGTGTTATTTGTGTGAAGTTGTGCCTCTGTGAGTCATCTTGTAAAATCTTAGTTATGGCTTCCAAAAGTTGTTTTTTCTTCCTATTAGCTTCAGTAAGTTGTAAATTAGGCTGTCATGTATCTGTTGGCATTGGAACAGAAGTGGAGGTGGAACGCATCCCTGGAGGTGTTCAGGGCCAGGTTGGATGGGGCTTGGTCAAACTGATCTAGTGGGTATCATCCCTGCTCATGGCAGGGGGTTGGAACTGGGTATCTTTAAGGTTCCTTCCAACCCAAGCCATTCTAAGATTCTGTGAAGCACAGCTTTTTTTAAAAAAAAACAAAACAAAAAACAGACAAAAAACCTTACTGCTGGCCTCTAAGGTGCGAACACAATCCCTATACCTTTGCATTAATGTTCAAGTTGGCTTAACATTTTAAGCTCAAATACAACTTTTAGCATTGTACTTTGCTCTTCATATTCCTTCTTGCTGGTGGTGTAAGAAAAACCTTTTCTGAAGGATTTCAGTAACCGTGTTTCAGGTTGTGAACTCGTTTTCTCCCCTTCTCTCTATTAGACAGGATGGACAACCAACAGATAAAGGAAGCGATGACATCCTAGCTTTTGCCTTCTCTTCATCAGGAGATTATTTTGTCTTGACGGATGACAACAAACGTTTGATTCTGTTTCGTACTAAGCCTTCCTGGGAATGTATTAGCATCAGGTAAGGAAGCAGAATGTTGCTTGTCTCTTCATAATGGGGCTATGGCTAATTAAATTAGAACTATGAAATAGCAGTACTTGGGGTGCACGAATTTGCTATTGATAAGCTTCCTTCCCCCCCACCCTTTGTATTTAAGCATGTTTAATGATCTTGGGAGTTTATATTGTTGGCCGGGAAAAGGATAATCTGTTGTTTATTCCAGAAGACAGCATTTGCATCTTTAAGAATTGAAACTTTACTCGCTCCTAGTGAATGCTGTGGTTGAGTCTTTAAGAGTGATACTGAGCAGTTCAGTGAATGCACTGTCTGGTTCTGTTGATTTGGAGCAGAAGACATTTTAGGGAGTTTGTGAACTCAGAAGCATATTTTTAGAGCTACTGCAAACTTTTCCTTCTGTAAGTGTAGTTCTCTTGAGAAAACTCTGTGGCTGTCCACCAGAGGTCCTCCAGTTACAAGTTTTTCATTGCTGCTTGTAATGATCCTCTGTTTAAAAAAAAAAAAAAAAAAAAGAAGGACCATGACATGAAGGAGTTCCTGAGAAGGTAAGTCAGCATGTGAGGTCTCTGCTTCTGGTGATCTTGATGAAAGCAAGGCCCTGGCTGCAATATAAAATGGGGTCTTACTCAGGTTGGTTGTGTGTGTAGGGTACATGACAGACCTTCGGTGGCTTAACCAGTGTTGTAGTGAGTAATCGCTGGCAAAACCAGAAGTGACAAGTTCTGTTCACTGTTCATTCTCTTCCCTGCTGCCTTGCCCTGTTATTCCTGCCTGTAAGATGCCATTGGATAATTGTTTGACATTTTTATTTTCTGCTGGAGAGTCAACTAGAATCACAGATGGATTTTTTGGGAGCGTTGCTACCTCCTGTTAGGAAACTGGGAATGCAGGAAAAAGGGTCTCTTTGTGGGGAAAAAAAAGAATGCCAAAATCGACCTATGTAACTTGTGGTAATTTTATGGCAAGCTGTATTAAAGGTTTCTCGCAGTGCTAGCTCTCCTAATAAGCTTGTTTCAGACAAGGGGAACTTTTGGATCTGTCTGTAAGGTCAAAGGCAGTACAGCTAAACTCGGAATTAGACTTCTTGTTAGTAAGGTATTCTATTTTGACACTGTGCTGCCTGAGCCTGCAATGTGTTAGCAGGCATTCGTGTCCTATACGTTTTCCCATTATTATGGTACTTCTTTACACAGTCACTAAAAATATTGGAATTTATATCTGTCTACCTGAAGTGCAGTTTGTTGTTCTTTTGCCTCCAGAGGTCACTAAATTTCACAGTAGGTGAATAGAAATGGCCATTCTCTATGATCCCCATAATTGGCAGTCATATATCAATGCTTTCAGGACATGGAGAGGTTTGGAAAAGAGGTGTTTTGAAAATGAAAGAATAATACTAATAACAACAGCTGTTAATTTGCAGAAACTTTCTTGAGAGTAATTGTGATTAAACATATTATAAAGCTTGTTTTCTGACCTGTGTGGTCCTTAAATTTATCTGAAAAGCTGTTAGAAAAACATTGCCTGCTACACTACTACTGGAACAATAAAATGCTGGATGATGATGTGGGAAAGTCAAAGTTCCAGTTCAGGGAGAAGACACCCTGAGACTATCTCTCTGACTGTGTGATTGCATGTGAGGAGGCAGAGTCTGTAAAGCTCCCAGAGGACTTTGTTTTATAGTACAAAGTGGCAGCTGGAGCCTCGCTGCAGTTTTTACCTGTGTTGCTGCAAAATAGTTGTACTAGGAGACCTCCTACTTGGCTTTCTCTTTTCCACGTGCTTAGGTTGTATTTTTATTAGAGAAAACACAAGAAAGTCTACCAGGCTTTCTTTAAAGCACTGGCAGGCTGCCTAGTCAAATGCTTCACTGAGAAAGTAGCAAGCAAAATGCAAACAAGCAGCTTTAATGCTTCACCTTTTTTCTCCCACCTTTCAGCTGTTTTCTGTTGTATAGTTCATTGATCGAAGAAGTCTCAAAAGTGCTGTTTGCCTCTGCATACCGTACTGTAACATTATTCTCATTGCTGCTGTTTTAAGGATGTGGCATCTGATAGGTTTTTGTCTAGTCTGTCTCAATCTGTTTAGCTGGGTCTGAATCCAAACCTGCTGAAGTTCCCATGCAGAACTGTTCAAACCGTGCCATTTTTCTTTCAGGTCTGTGAATCGGAGATGCACGTCCCTCGTTATTACAGCTGCTGAGGATAAAATCCTGGTTGCAGACAAATCTGGTGATGTCTATTCTTACTCAATAACAGAGCCACAAGCAGAAGGCAAACTTGAACTGGGGCACTTGTCTATGCTACTGGATGTGGTAAGCGTGTACCTCCATGTAGTTGCTGTACAAACCTGCATTGCATTCCCAGTTAGAGTAGAATAGTTCAGTTGGAAGGGACTTAAAAAAAATAAATAAATCAAGTCCAGCTACCTGACCACTTCAGGGCTAAAACTTGCATTCAAGTTCTTTCATTGCTGCTTTGTCCCAACTTTGGGTGGTGGTGTGGTTTTTGTTTGTTTGTTTTTGTTGTTTTTTTTCTTCTTCAAGAGTTTCTACTTCCTTTAGGTATAAATGACATACATGGTTTGGATTTCTTCTTGATGAGTTTGTGTCTGGATGCTAATTTTTGGAAAGGAAGCAAGCATATGGGTTGTCTATTCTGGGAGTGTGACTGTTCAAAAATTCTTGGTGTTACAGCCACAGAACACTTGGAGATGGAGTGCATATGGGAATTCACCCAGACTGTCATGTCAGTCTAGCTCTTCAATGTGATAACTTCCTAACTTTTGAAGATCCAGTGGGACTTCTGCTGTAGTGCTGGAGCTCAGAGGCTTTCACGGGACTCACTAGTCTGTGCTGCTTGTCTTAGCGAGCAAGAAAGTTGCTGTCATTAGACTTATGCTCTCTTGATGTCATCAAGATTTATGCTTCTGTTGTAGGTGGAAATGTATGGCTTAACGCTTGCACCTGCAATTCAGAGTCAAGAAAAACAGATAATCTACTGCTTCTCTCTTCTGGTTAGGAAAAAGTGTGTTTAAACAAACGTTGAACTGCTGGGTACTAAAACTCTCCTTTTACCAACAGGCACTGAGCCCTGACGACCGCTATATCTTAACTGCGGATAGAGATGAGAAGATCAGAGTGAGTTTGACTAAAGCTCCTTATAACATTGTATCCTACTGCTTGGGACACAAAGAGTAAGTTCACTGTGTGCAGTTTGTCAGTGTGCCTCAATAGATTAAGTGCCCAAATCATATCAAACATCAGGTCTGCGTTACAAAGACTCCAGAGCCTGAGGGTTGTTAGCTCAAGGCGGTCTTAGTCATAACAAGTGAGAAGCTTTGTGATTTGAACAGCCACTAATCTAATGGCAACTTGATGCAGAGTGCAGAGATCAGAGTTGGAGTGAAGAAATCCAAACAAATAACAACAGCACTCTTCCTGTCTGGACATCAGACTACAGTGAGCTAGGGGCTATAAAATGGTTCCATAAAATAAATTCCAGGAATCACGCTTTTTAACGTAGTTTTCTAGTCTTTCTAGCAGCTGAGAAAAGGAGCGTGGTGTTTTTCTTGAGACTGTTCTGTTTGTTGCTGTGGGCAAGAACATTTCTACATATAGAAGGATATATAGAAGATATCATAGGGGATATTACTGTAAAACTTCATGTTGCCGTGGTGTCTAATAAAATACGGAGTTGCCTCTGTACAAAAGAAAAAAAAATCAGAAAGGATGCTCTTTCCCTTCCCTTCCTTTCTTCTTCCTCCTGAAGTGAAGGTCCTTTTAGTTACAGCGGTTTAGTTTGGTTTAGAAAAGGGGAAGGTGGCAAGGCAACCTGCTACCTACACTGACATGATTCGGGTGCGCTCTGACCTGCTAGGAGACCGATAGGGGGTGTCCGCTAGCTGGTATGTCATTACTAGCCTACAGGAGGGACTGTGCTTTCCCTTTTCTTCTCAGTAGCTCTCCCATGAAGAAGATGGCAAATAGACTTAAAAAGGCCCTCTACATTTTACTTCTTAAAATGTTTGTCAGTTGCGCTATTTTCAAAGTCTCTTGAGTTTGCCTTCCTTCTCTATATAGTTTTGTGGGCTTTTGAAGTTTTTTTTGTTGTTGAGGGGTCGTGCAGTATTTTTGTCTTGTCCATTGCTAAATTTTGAAGTCCACAGCAACGGGGAAGCAAAGAAGACATGGCCCTGCATAGGGCACAGAACACATTTAATTCTCCTTGTCTGGCTGCTGACTTACTTGGGGATAACAGCACCCTTCCAGGCATGTTCTTCCATTAGATGATGCAACATGGTGTGGTCAACTTGCTATACCAGGAACAAGAGCTAGACAGTGTGACTGGGGAACTTGAGATATGGGTAACAACCTGTCTTAACTTACCCAGCAAGGTGTTTTAGTAGAGCACTTTGGACACAGACTAACTTGGGTTACCAGTCTGATTTTAATAGCACCATTTGGTAGTCTGACCTGGGTAGACCTGGCATAATATAAAAGCAACAGACTGCTCATGTTAAAGGTCTAAGTAGTCTTTGATCAGGTAGGTTTCTATAGCATATTTATGCAGCCATGTCTGATCTTTCCACCTACTACGTACACAGTTGTACTTTGTAATGAATAGGACTTGATACCCAGAAGGACGTTTTTATACTGGGACTGTCGTGTCCATGCAGGGAGTTCATCAGTGGCCCCACAGTGGAAAGGCACTTGGCGTAAATTGCTTGATATACATTCAAAAAATCAATCTTTAAAAAGGGAATGAATAAAAAAAGGATGACATAAATCATCTGTCGCTCCAGCCTTGTTTCACAGTTCTGGATTTTCTTAGTTTGGTGGGGTGCGTGGCGATTCTTGTTGGATCCGTTATGCCTCCATGCACTGCTATTGCTGCTTTGTCATGGAAGTTTGTCATTACGGTGACCAAATCTCTTCTTGTGTGTTTTTTTTTTCTTTCAGTTTTTTAATGGCCTTAAAGTTACGCCTTTTTTCAAAAGCAAGACAGTCCCACTCGGGTACTGTTTTGCTCAGGGCACTGCATTTTATGTTGCTAAGCTCTAAGATAATAATAAGCTCCAGAAGTTGAGGTCCTTGTTACTCAACACAGACAAGTGAATGTAGAGACAGCAATATTACATACTTCTGAAAAACAAGCTTTCTGTCTGAATGTAGACACTGGTGGTAAATTGCCAAATGCTTGTTTTAAAAATTTTGTAAAAGATTGTTTTTGATTATTCTCCAACTGTGATGGGAGAGAGGTGGTAGCTGAAAGCTGAATCATCACTGTTGAAGTGTTTTAAAAGCATCTGTTGATTTGTGGTTTTAATCTACATCATGAATTGAGGAAGGGGAACCATGCTATCCGAGTAAATCTGTCTGCCTTGGCATTTTCTTTGTCTAAATATTAATGTTTTCATTTGGGAAGGTGTCAGTAGAATGCTCCGAGTGCAGGTGGGGAAAATAATTCTTTTGTTAAGTGGATCAGTAGTTTGTATAGTGTATATGCTGTACGAGGTACTGTAGACATACTTTTTCCTTCTCTTAAATGGCTTATATGCAGAACCTGTTTTTTATTAGAAGATTCGTTGTAAAATCAGTATTTTTTCTCATTGTATGTGTTTAAAGACCCCAGAGTGTCATGCAAGAGAGCTCATCATTTGACTTCTTTCCCTTTAGGTTTGTAAGCAGAATATTAGTAGTACCCAACTATCCTGATCTGCTGTTGTCTGCTTCTGGGGTACGTATTGCAATTTCTTCCAAAAAATATTTTTCTTGGAAGTTTAGACTTTAAGACCATTGTCTGCATGTGTTTTCCCCCAAGTCCCCTGGGGACACTCAGTATAATTTCTCATGGCTTCCAGCTTGCCTTCTCTCCCCCTCCTTTCCTTTCTTAGCTTTCTTTTCAGTGTTTAGTCATTCTATTGCTAGAGCATAAAAGCCATTTACAATGTTTATAGTGAAGCTAGCTTCTTATTAGGATCTTCAGGATGGAGAAATTGCCAAGTCCTCGCTATTTCTTCATCATTAACTCTTGCTTTGGAGCACAGACAAGTTCTAATCATTGGACTGTTCAAACAACTTTGAGGCAAATGAATATTATGCCAGCCTGCCATGATAATGAGTGTCTTAAGAATTAATGGCCTTAGAATCCAAGCTTTTTTTTTAGAGGTTTTGAGATGAGAAAACTGTTCCCTCTTCACTCTCCCACTTGCTTTCCCCTGTGAGACTTGTTCTGAAGTATGTCCTCATCGTATGTCTAGTGCATGTTGTGTAGAGATTGCAGTGCAGTACTACACAATGCTTGAATGACAACTGAAGAAGTGAGTGTTTTCACCCCTGTCAATCCCTTTCTTAAACTGATGGGATCTTGCTGTCATGCCAGACCTGTAGAGGTTTGAGCAACCTGTAGTGAGTAGATGGAGTTGATCTAAAAGAAGGGAAACAGTAGTCTTTGTATCCCAGACTAACAAAACTACGTAGGAAGAGAGCAATGTTTTCTGTGAAGATTGTAGTAATTCTTAGCGTTTGGTTTCGGCCACTGCTCTTGCATCACTACAGCTCTTGTCTCTTGTTCCTCTCATCGTTCTCTAAGCAACTGTACTGTTATTGCTGTGTCTTTATTTCATTCTTAGTAAGTTCTCTGGAAAAAACAGTCACTGAAGAGAGGTGTTTAGCTCCTCTCCAGGAGGTTACTAAATCAAATGAGAATTTGGGTGATAACAAGAGTAGGGGTGGAGAAGGGCAACCAGAAAGAATTGCTGCTAAGATGTTGATCACTATATTGCTGTGCTATTTGTGCTATAGGAGACAGACTTGAAATGTACTCTTGCAGCTACACAATTTCCACTTCAAAGGGAAAATTAAAGTTAGCACGATTGAATAATTTAGAATTGAGGGGGAAAATTATGTTAATTAAAATGCTTTATCTGCAGCTTGAGGTCTTAACTAAGTGACTATTTAGCAACTCCTGTGAGAAGCTCTTCAGGGAAATAGGGTTTAGCTGTAGGCCACAAGTGGCCACTCTTTGCCTGAGGAACTGCTGGTAATCAACTTGTGTTCGCTTCAATCTGCCCAGGATGGCACTCTGAGACTTTGGCACTATAAAAGCGGGGAAGAAGTCTACTGCTGTCATCTAAGCAGTGTCTGTGGGCCTGATGCAACCAAGACAGACCAGGTACGGCTGTGTGATAAGCTGTGTGTGTGTTAGTGCTTTTGCTGTTCTCTGGATCCTTGGGACTCCCAAAAGCGTTTGTCGCGTTTTCTTAGGAGTGCCTCCTTTCTGTCAGTGGGTTTGGAAGTTACGTAAGACCTAGAAACTGTTATAATAGCCTGGGATTTGGGGGAAGGAAGAAAGTCCCTGACATTCATTCTTGTCTTGCATGCGTTTCTAAAAATGCTAAACAGTGACTAAAAGCAGCTGTTGATAATTCTTGCAAAATAGAAGTTCTGCAAACCAAAACAAACCTTCACTTAATAATTTTTCAGAAAACACAAATTCCTTAATCTCTTAGCCAGAAAATATCCTGTAACACTGGAAAAATCTAAAAAATTAACCCGTTTTTAAAATGTTTAAATTGCAACTTGAGCAACATTTTACATTCTCTCTGAGCAAAAAGAAGCTTTGTAATGTTTGTAATCAGTTACCTGCAATGTTACTGTCTGGGGGGATCAAGCTGCTAGGATTGTTGTTTTGGATTGTTCTGAAGCTGGACAGTGTCCAAAACAAAAATGTATGAGTCACAGGTGAAAACTGAATACCCCAGGAGCAATGCTTCTACTGCCGCCTGCTCGGGCTGCTGATGTGGCGCACATCCGATGTGAGCAGAGGTTCCAGCAGTGCTTGATCTCGAGTTCTGTTACCTCTTGTCACGTGAAGCAGCATGACAAATTGGCGGTGAAATGCACTTGTTCTTGTCCCTCACACGTACATTATATTAAGCCAGGTACTAATCTGTGGAGTTATTTAAGGGTTGTTTGTCTTACCATCCATCCTTCTGGGTGTTTTGTTGTTTGTTTGTTTTAAATGTGAATCTCTAACAATCTTTGTCTTTGAAGACCAGGGTTGGCTCCTTGTTGTTAGGTGAATGGGAAGCCTGTCACCACGTATGGCTGTCGAGGCCAAAACGCTGCAGAATTCATATCCAGGCTGAAATGTCATTGAACAGTTGCGTCTTTCTTCCCTAGCATTTTGCTGTTGTTTTGGTTAGTTGAAGTCTGTTGTGCTGTGCAGACAGGAATCAGTAGGGATCTCTCAGAGGTTCTTTGCTGTTCGCATAGGTCTGGCCTGATCTTGTTAGTGGGATTCCCAGTTACTGAACTGGGAGCATGACGCATGGAAGAACCACATTCCTAGCGACAGACCTAACAACTCAAGGTTTTTTTTTCTGAGCAAAAGACATCAGCAGGGTTGTTTTTGTGTTGGAATAATAACATGCAACTTTCATTTCTATTTGTACATAAGCCCTGAGGGCAGCCACTTGCATCACAGCATGCAAAGCTTAGATACTGGAACACATGTTTTTTGCTCTTGAGTCCCTTTCAGCAGGAGTTCGTGATAATACCTATACGGACAATTTAACCTGCTTTTGAACTTGAAAAACATACTTAAAAGCAACTTCTGCCCATATGCATGGGGTCTTTGGCTCATTTCAACTTGAGTGTAGTGTTTGAAATAGATTTTTTTTTTTTGAAGTAGCTACTGCCATTTTTTTTTTCACTAGCAAAAATTGGGTGCAATAAATTAGGTCACAAGACCAGCTAGCTGCTATCCTTGCGTAGTCTGGGTGCAGGAGGATTTGAGGTAGTAGGGGAGAATTAAGATTGAGGTCTATAAAATTACTTTGTCATGCGTAGCCTTCTGGAAGTGTCTCAGAGTTTCAAAGCCAAAATGTTCTAACATTTGTGGTCAAAGTAGCTAATGCGAGTGCATTATTTGGTAGCCATTGAATCTATGCCTGCAGTAATGTTGTAAGGCATTTATTTTCAGGGTAAGATTTTTTTTTTAATACTTTGCCTTACAGCTTTATTGGATCATAGAGGACTAGTAAGCGACGTGCTGTGAGGAAAGGAGTCATTATTATTTTTAATGTGACCAGATGCTTAGACTGGCCTAGCACTTAGTAAGATAGCTTGCATGTAAATTAACAGTGCTTAGGATCACTGAAGCATTTAAGATTTGAAAAGACCTTCAAGATGGTCAAGTCCAACTGTCGACCTGACCTACCAAGTCCCATCACTAAACCATGCCCCTTAGTGCCACCTCTGATCTTACACTGAACCCTAACTACATTGCTTACAAATAAGTTTATCCAAATGTAATACAAACTAACAAATGTTACAGGAAAGAACTTGTTACTGCTTGCAAGAGTGGATTTAAAAGAAAAGAAGCTCCAACTCTAGTTTTTTTGAAGGCTTCTGAACATAGTTCAGTAATATTTGCCTTGTCTATACCTCCTTCTATAGGAAGCTCTTCATATGCTGATGGAGTCTCTTAGTAGAAAGTTGGGATGCCCTTTTTTTGTTTGAGACATCTGTTTAGCTGCTTTGATCCCAATGTGAGTAAACAGTGACCGAAAGAGAATACACACAAACTGTGGGTTAGTAAATATAACACATCAGTTAATCCACTGTATTTCTGCAGTGTTTTACAGTTCTTCTGCCCATTGCATGCATTGTGTGTCTTCTAATTGTGGTCTTGGAAGCCTTGGGCTGACCTGTTCCTTGAATCTGCGTAATTCTGCTTGCTACCAGTTCTTACAGGCATTCTAAAATCTGTCTCCCTGTAAAGGTGGTGCAAATCTAGTTATGGGTGCAGGAGACTCAGTTGGCTTGACCCAGTTGGTATGTATGTGCAAGAGGCAGTCTCCCGGTGATTACAGATAGATAAATGACATCTCAGCCTTCATGCTGTGGGTTGCCACCTCCATGCTGTGATGCTGCACTTTTCAATACGTACTTCTGTCAGACCAACTATACTGTTTTAAGCCTGCGTGGTGATCATTATTTAATGCACCATATGAAATATCTAATAATCGGCAGGGTGGCTTCCTGGAAAGATTGTCCAAATAGTAATTTTTCGTAGAGATTGTTTCTGTCTTGGTGGCCAGCCAGACCAAAGGAGAAAGGAAGCTTGTGTTTTGCTGGCATTGTAGTGCTAGAAATGCCAGAGAAATTGATGTCCAGCAGTGGTATTTAGCCCTACTGTGCATCCAGCTGTATCAAAGGGCAAGGATCATCATCACAACCTAGTGTGCTATTTATAGTCTGAATTTAAGGTAACAGACTCTTAAGTCAGCACTTTTTAGGTTGTAGCTGTCATGCCGTCTGCTAATGACTCTGGCAACTGAAGATTAGGTGGGGGTGTAATTGTTTTCTCCTTTCCTTCACATCACATCTTTTTTTTTTTTTTTTTTTTAATCATCGATACCCACTATGAATGCACCGAAGCTTGAAACACAATATGAAGCATAATGATAATGGAATCAACAGTAACGGTGGGCCATATGAGTGCAGATGTGGGCTTATTTTGGTTGGCAGGTGATGAATATGTGTGTGTTTTGGGAATGGAGATGGGTTCTTGAGCAGTGCAGTGTTGGTTTCAGCTGATAGGTTGCAGACTCCCAGTTCATTTTCCCTCTAGAATGGGACTAATTCTCTCATTCCATTGTACTGTATAAATATTACCCTGGTTCAGAGCTTTCACCTCATTTGATCCTCTTGACAGCAAAAGCTTGTTTAAAGTCCAGAACGTGAATTGCACAACTCCACCCCAGTGCTCCAGTACATTACGTTTTCATAGGGTTACCTCTTCTCACAGGCATCAAAAGATAATTTTAAGGTGTTGGTGGGCTGATAACACTGGCACAGAAATGCTGAATAAGTTAAGAGAGTATCAACTGAACATCTGTTTATCACAGGCTGTTCTTGGAGCTTTTGTTTAAGTTAACTGATTTCATAGGCTTGTCCTTGAACAAGATACTATTCTGGGCCTCGCATTCAATTCACTGATTGTTAACTTACCATTAAAGAAGCATGGAAAGGAAAGAGCTTACTAAGATGTGTCTTTGTCCAGCTGTGAGTAACATTTGGTTCAAATCAAAGTCTCCTCCTCCCTCCCCCAGTGAGGGGTGGGGAGAGCTTCTGCATACTTCGCATTCACAAAACCTTTTGTCTCTCTGCTCTCTGACGAAGCCTGAACTGTGTAGGTGGGCACTTCCTATCACTGCGCTTACTGTGTGAGTTGTCCTGAGACAGGCAGAGAGAAGCATTGTTAGCAGAAATAAATAAATATATATATATATTTTTTAATATCTTGGCTTATTTCCTTAAATGTCTAGAAAACCCACTGGTGGTTTACAGAGGAGTTGTCAGTTCCACTTTAAAACTATGGTGTAAGTGGCTCCATGCTGCAGTAACTACATTTAGACGTGTTAGCTACAGTGAACCTTTCTGGTTCAGCCCACTCATCCTCGTCCTACTCGCTGTTTGGAACTGCAAGCATTTTTTATATCTGTTATACAGGGGGTCCTGGGTCTCACCGCTAAATACGGAATAACAACTTTGTATTTCTGCAGTGGGGCAAGAAATTAGTCCCATCTGTTTACCAGAGCTTTGAAATGTACCATCCTTTTGATAATGGCTTTTAGAAAGTGGTCCTCTTCTGTCCAAACAAATGGTCGAGTATGTGAGTGAGAAGTATGTGCTGCTGGCGGTGTGCATGCTGCTGTTCTTGCTTTCCCCTACCTCCCCCTAAAGATTGCGCCACACGATGGATTTTTTTTCCTCTTCTGTGCTGGAGATGCTCCACGTAACTCTGGTTTTCAGCTATAATTATGCCATTAATTAACTTTCTTTCCTGCTGTTGGTTCATCTTTGAGTAGCTGTGTCATGGACTGTTGACAAAAGAATTAGCTTCCTGTGTTAAATTTGCCGAGTTGGATGTTTGGAGGCTCTAGAGCTTGTTTGGCTTTCCTGGATTGATTGCAAAACTCCGAAGTAAGTCCCCTGAGGATTCCCATACATCAGCTGGCAGCTCAAAGGGTAAAATTCAGCTTAAGCTGGTAAACTAGAGGTTCGGTCTAGTGACCATTGTCACGTTAGGGAAAGAGGTGAAGGCTGTGTGGGAGGGAAAAGGGGTCTGGAGGACAAGGCGATGCATTTTCCCTGCCCTAGGGAGAATAACTCACTACTACTCCAGTAAGAAGGTTTTATTAATCAGAAATGCTAGTGTTATTACAGTGTAAAAACATACTTGAGAACCAGCCTTTTTGCCTTTGCAGTCTCATCTTTCACGTTATATGGTAGATACTTTCAAAAAAGCACCCTAGGGCATCTTCTCGCAGATTCTGTGCTCATCTCGAGTTCTTAGTTCCCACTCAAGGAGCCCCAAATCAGTTGTTAGATATTTCAAGTGGTACGGTTTATCCAGCAGAGATACTGCCCTGGTTCTCTTCCAGATAAAACTATTTATCTTCTGAATTAGGGCGTGGGTGTGGTTTTTTTTTTTTTTTTGTGGGTGTTTTTCTTTTAATGAGGAAAGTGGCCAGAGGCCTTGTTCTTCAGAACATGTTTCATGTTGGGCAGTATGGCTTCACCCAGATGCAGGTTGAGAACAGGGGCAACCCAGCAAGGATTTTGGCAATGCATCACTATCTTCTTTTGTAACAAATGTAACAAATGTAATGTGTTTATAATCTCCAAGCTGCTAGTGTGATATCCTGGCTACGCAAACTTAATGCCCTTATTTATTTTTTATTTTTCCATTAACATTGCAGGGGAGAATTTTTAAGGGTGACATACTTCCCTTCATTGTCTTCTCTCTTGGTTTGTCTGTTGAGAGTAGCTCAATAAAACCTTTACACTTGGTCTCTGTTACGATGGCTATGAATGTGGAAAGCTTCATTAAACAGCAAACACTGGTACACAAATACACTTGACTGCAGTTTAAATGTAATTATGTTGCTTAACTTGCTGTAAGTTAAGATACGTGCTAAATTTTCAAGGGTAAGACATGAAATTGAAAGTGAATTTTCTGCCTTTAAAACAGTCTTAATGTATAAGGATGTTTCTTTTTCTCTTCCTATTAGAAATACACTGTGACAAGAATAGCCTACTGCTGCCAAGGAGGTTATGTTGCTGTTCTGTGTGACTGGTAAGAACAAAGGGAATACTGGCTAAAGTCATCACAGCTCCTGTAAAGGAGGGAACAGCTTTCCCTGCTGGATACACTCACACTTCCCCAGACTGAAGTGTGTGGTACTGTTAATCTCTGAGTGTTATAGGCATGCCTGTGGCCTCACAGGAAACCCGAGAGTCCTTTTTGTGATTGTCCTCTGCTTGAATGCAGAGGTGAGTACGAAGGTTACTTGGCATAGTTAAGTTTTGCAGAACTTGTGATGCCCTTCCCTCACAGGAGGGAACACGAGGTGAGGATGTGAGAGCCCTGCCTGGCACGCAGGATGTTCAAATGTGTGTGTTTGTATGAGGAAAGCACTCAGGAGCCAGAGGGCCAAGCACTAAGGAACGCTGCAGTCCCACTGGCAGGGGAATACCTTGCAGGGATGGACAAAAAGCCTTTCCCTCTCTTTCCACAGCACCTTAAGCCTGCCAAGAAAACTGCTCTCACTGACAAAAGCTTGCCAACAGGACAGAGGGAGATTGCCAAAGCTGCCCATACAGTGAAATCATCTGTCCCCTCAGTGAATTCGGTCTGTGCCAGGGTGAGAAGCCTCAGCTTCTCCCCATCACGTGCACTGCCGGGCTGAGCGGCTCCCTGCGTGGGCATCCACACCAGTTCTGGAAGTGGAAGCCTTGTCGGCTATGGGCTATGCCTGTCCTAGTTCCCCCAGGGGCCATGCCGTGCTCTGTCAGGTTTTTATTTCCAGCTCCACAGCCCAGCATTTCTAAACAGTGTTGTCTTGTAGACCTTGTAAGCTGCCCATGAGGGAGCAGAGGTGTCCTGCCTGGCACGCTGTAGACTTACCCAAGGGAGATTAGGAAGCTCTGTACAAAGAGGCTGTGGCTGTTAGAGGAGAGGGTGCTGTCAGGAGAGATGGAGATGGATACCTTGCCAGTGCGGTGCTAGAATCCCACTTTTCAGCCACTTCAAGGTGTCCTGACCCTCTCATTCCCTCCTCCTTTCCATGGTGGGTAATTCCTCTCCTGTTTTATTGTATACTGGTGCTCAGTTACATGCTCCTTCAAGTGAAGCCCTGTAGGCCGGTTGTGCTGTGATGAAACACTCCCCATGTAAATCCTGATTAAATTCCCTTTACTACCTTTTTTTTTTTTTTTCTAAAGAAGAGGCAGTATTGACTACTTTTTCTTTGATATGACATTTGAAAATCCATTTGACATGTTAGGTATCTACAGCTTCTGCCTCCGACCACGTAAGCAAACTGCATTTGTAGTGTTATGGTATTTTTTGCAATTTCTAATGACTTTGCTTTGGCTCGGTTTGGAATTAGAGTGGGTGTTTGTAGTTTGCTGTACAAGTGATGGCAGTAGGTGGATTTGCTAATAATGGTAATTAAATTTTTTCCTCTCAAAAGTGTTCCCACAGTCTACATCTTTCAGCTTGATGCCGTTGCCCAGCAGCTAGTTTACAGACAGCAAATCTCTTTGAAACATAAAGGCTGGGACATTGCATTTGAGGAAGCAGGAGATATCTGGATTTTGCAGGAAGACAGCGAAGCCCCTCTTCAGTTGTACAGACCGTGTGATGGACAGTGGAAGGTAGCTACTTTTGTTACCCTAACACCATGGATGTTTTGTTTAGTCTTGACCTCGTAACAAAAACAGAGTGAACTGTGTTCCATGAAAACTGAATGACACATTTCTCTATTTCAGACTGAGTAGAAGTCTTAGATACCTCTCCTTTTACTTCTCTCACCTCTGTATAATGCAAAGCCATTGAGAGCTTGTTATCAGCCTCCTCTCTGGTAAAGCTAACATCTAGCATAGCAGGATGAAGCAGAGTGCTTGTCAGCCATTGCATTCAGTACTTTAAACCATTGCCTGTGCTCTCTGCGTGCTACACTTGATTAAAAACACAAAACAAGAAAATCCCCTTGTGGTTTGCTCAGTAATGCTTTCTGCACAGCCCTCTCAGTGCCTGCCTCTGAGAGATATTTTCGGGTTAGAGGCATCCTGGGATTTTTATTTTTTATTTCTTCCCATAGAACAGGGAGTCAAAGTTGAGGGGTGTGCTAACAAGTTCTCTGTAATAGCCTGTTAAATGACTGGAAGCTTCCTTGTTAATTTTTAAAGTCCCCACCTAGTTGTGTGTTGTAAGGTGGATTTAAATTACACTCCTAGGTAAGTTCTTTGACACTAATGTGTTCCTTCTGGTATTCCTTATCCTCACAAATTAGTAAGTGAGAGTCCATTTTCTTTCTTTCAAGCTATACAGGGTCCCCAGGAAGAACAGGTGAACTCAGGACAAGTTTCTGTAGGGGTCCTGAAAAAAAAAAAAAAAGGAACCTAAGATTCTGGGGGGTTTCAACTCGCTGTCCTTTCGCCGTGCTCATCTGTGGCATTTTTCAGTTGGCTGTGATACTGCAAGTTCCTTGTTCATTATGCACAGAATATCATGCAATGTTCCTTCTTTTCCCAGCCTGTAACTGATGATGAAGGATTACAGAGGATGTCAAAATATCTGCGTGACAACTGGACGGTGTTTGAAGGTGAGAAATCTGGCCTGAAGGTGTAAGAACTGCAATTTTAGGTCTAAAGTGTTTGGAGCAAGATCAGAGTTGAAGTCAGTTCTCTTGAAGTTGCATAATCTTTCAGTTTTCCTTCCTCAGCTCCATCCCTCCATCTGGTGTGGGAATTAGTGTTGGTATTAAAGGGTGTTCAGGTTACTGTTCTCAAAAAAATGGTGTAGGTATTTATAGCGTTAAAACTGTTCTACATAGACACCTTAGCATATGGTTGTACATAAACACCCTGTTACAGAGCTGCAGCAGTCCGTCTGACTGCTGTGATATTGAAAACTGTTGTTTGTTTTCTTGTCTCTTGCCTGAGCATGAAACTTTATTAGAAGTACGGTTGAGATAGTGAGATAATAGCTGCCATTAAGTTGGTTGTGCTTGGCCTTTGAAATGTAAAAGGAAGTCAAGTACCCTTTTGGAAGGGAGAGTGTTTGCACGTAGGTGTTGCAGACTTGATAATTAGAGCCAGGCAGATTATTAAAAGTACAAGGGCTGAGTGAAAATGAGCAACAGAGAAGTAGTACGAGCAGACAGGGAGAGAGGTTCCCAGCATAATTTGGCAGTGTAGCAAATTACTGTGATACACAATAGCCTGCTGCAGCTGGGAGAGGAGGACTGCTCAAATGACAGGATCTATTATTGTTAATTAGTAAGGGGAGGCTCACATGATAACCACTTACTCCAGTGCGTAATTAGTGCTTGAGAAGGTAGTTCTCTTAAAAGAGGTGATCATTATATTGCTTAAACCCAGTCTTCTTAATATCTCTGTAGCCTTCTTTTCACTTTCTACAGGCCAGTTTCATCTGATTGCTAACTGTGTAGGCTTTAAGACAACTAGGTCGGTCTGGAAGCAGATGTTGAACAATTTGACGCTGTGTTGGAACCGATCCCAGAAAAAGGTAGAGCAAGATTTAGTGCAGATTGATCAAGTCGAGAGTATATCCATTTGAATGGATATCCAAAATGACTGTGCCATTCGTCCCAGGGCCAAAGGCCAGTCAATTGGTTACTGTGTGAGTGCAAGACCCTTGAAAGTAAAACCATGCACTTTGCCAAGTACCAGTGAGGGAGAGTCGGTATGTTTGTGTACCAAGACTCAAAGGTGTGCTGTATGTGTGTTACTGTGGAGTAGCACGCTTGCTTCAGGACCAAGCCATAGTAAATACTGGGTTTCCATGCTCATAAACAAGATTTTTTGGAAGTGAGGAAAGGTAAGAACAGAAAGGGGAACTAGAGGTAGCTAGCTTTGCCAGATAGATACTCTAACAAGTTTTAGAAATATGGACCTAGTCAGCTAATCTCTTGCGGTATTATCTACAAAAAAAGTGTGATTTTTTTTTTTTTTTTTTGGGGGGGGGATAATAGTTGCCTGTTTAATCCTATAAGCTTACGGTCCTGGTGATGCTGCGAAGAATGTTATGCTGGATTCACAAAACTATAGCAAAATCATGAGGGGTGAATGCTTAAAAAGTGCGTATGTATGCACTGTAGGACAGCACCGTTTGAAGTCTACTGCTTCAGGCTTATTTTAAGTTAGTGCTCTAGGAAAGAAGTCAGCTAAGGACAGTTGCATAGTAATTTAGGCCCTTTGCAGTGTTTAAGCGTGGGGGAAGAATGCCAACAGGATGTCTTAACAATAAGTTGCTACAGCAGTAGTTTTAAAAACAGGAGCCTCGAAGTTCTTGAAGTGTCCAAGAGAATTGTGTGCCTTCTTTGCTTGACAGTCATGTGCCTGCCTCTGTAGGCATTTTTCAGCTTAGTTGCGCTTGGCAATGTGAATTCAGGATGGATTCTTACCAAGTCAGACAGGGCTTACGTAGTGTAAATGCTGATGTTTAGTACAGTGGATAGGACCACAGTAAATAAGTTGAAATACCACTGTCTAGAATTCCAGCACAGGAAATAATTGCTGAGACCATTAAGGAAATTAACACTTGTCTTGTGTTCCTGTTTTGCCCACTTGCAGGATTTGTTGGTGCAGAGAGCCACTACAGCAGTCTCTACAAAGCTTCCTTTGATAACACGGCCGTCTACCTACAGAAGAAAGAGGAAAGGTTGCAGCAGCAGAAAAAGAAAAGGCAGGATCTGCAACATGGTTCTAATGGACAAACAAAAAAGATCAAAATAGAAGAGCCATCGCTATAACACCACCTGTTGTTAGCTTGTAACTTCTGTCTTGACGAAAAGAACTCATCTGGCTGTAGACTTTTTTTTTTAATGTAAAGTGATTTATAGAAGATTGGTTTAAACTTGCATTCAGATTCAGGTTTTCGGGAAGCCTGATATGACAATATCCTGCTTGCAGCAGATATTTTATATGTGTAAGCTTCTAACAGCATAAAATGTCAGCAGTTCAGTCTTAGAAATCTCTAATGCATGCTATGTGAATATTGGAGATGGTTATTTTCCTTGAAACGGGATTTTCTTTTTGCCTACTGTGTTCAGGCTTGCATTTTCAGGTGGAAGTGCACTGATTAAAATTGACTTTTTTTAAAAAACTTTTTTTTAAGGTCTGATAGTTAACGTAACTAGCATAGTATAACTGGCTATGGAGAAGGGAATACTGCAAAATTCTTGTTGTATATGAAAGGTTTTAGCTGAGGCTTAACTATCTCTGTTTTTACCCCTTATCTTCATTTTACCTGGTAAAGCTTCTGCCTAGCTTCTAATCCAGTGCTTCTTTATACAGGAAGGAGTGCAAAACCAGATTTTATACACTGGAAAGCTAAAAAAAAATAAATAAATAAAAGTGACAGTTAACTTTGTACTATTGGAAGATCCTTTTGTTGCAATATGATCCTAGTGCCTCTGTGAAACTTATTTGGGAGGCCTATGAGCAATACTTTGGAGTGCATTCTGCTTCTTTGAACACTGCAATTAGCCAAGAAACACATCTTTTTGAAAAGTTAACCAGCAGGAGCCTTGTGGGGTCACTTGTTACTCCTTCGGCAGGCAGAAGATGCCATCTGTTAGATGAACGTGTATCATGTCTGTATGGAATATGATATATTTCAGCTGAGACTGTAAAACCAGATGTTGAAATCTGTACGATTCATTAAAAGTATTCAGAATTAGCTGAAGAATCATGAATGTTTCTCTAGGTCTCTTTATGTAGTTGTGACTTCTGGAGCATCTGGATGCTTTAGAATTTTGCAGTGAAATTCTAGTTATATTAACATATAAGGCATTGGTGGGATGTAGCTTGTTTCGAAAATACCAGCTTCTGGATAATGACGGCAGCTATTAAGACTTCGTTGTTCTTGTATTGATCTCATTTAGGAGGGGGCTCCAGGGAGAGCTGTTGGGGAAGCAATTAAGGAAACTCCAGAATGGGAGACAGCTGGTCAGGCCTGAAGCATCCTCTCTGAGAATCCCGACTGACCAAACGAGTCAGAGAAGCGCTGATTGCATCCCGGGGCGGGAGATCATTCATCAGGCAGTTTTTGGGAAACAAACTGAGAGATTTTCTGCGTAAGCAGGGCCTTCTCCAGTCAGCTTTAGGGAAAAATTAGTGTGTGCACGTGGTTCGTCTTACTGTCTGGGGTGACTCTGTGGATAATTAATAGTCCAATTTAAGAAGGTTGTCTGATGATTGCCTGAGGAGCTGTTTGACATCCGAGAGAACAGTAGCGCAGGGCCTGAGCCCCAGGGTGCAGCTTCGTGACTGCTCAGCTGCGGAGGCTGGTAGTGCACAGATTCAGTAGCGTGACCTTACCAGTAATCCCACTAGTTGTGAACTAAACAGGACAGGAGGAAAAAGCTCCTCCTAGCTTTCCTGCTGGCTGCTGGTGAGGAAATGATTCCTCACCCATCACAGGCCCTGCGTGTGCAAAGCAAACTGCAACATTTCCTAACAAATTTGCGTCTTCGGCAGGGGTCTGTATTGGATTATTTCTGCATGTCACAAGGTAATGCTGTTTAAGGTAGCGGTGTGAGCCGAAGGCAGGTCTCTTGTGTGTCACCCAACCAGTACTTTAGCCGGGTCTGCTGAGATAATGAGGGCTGGTCCCAGGAACTGCTGGTTATGCTCGTTCCTGAGCACAGGAGAGTTACAGAGATGCCAGAGGCTGGGAGCACGCAGTGCTGACCTGCAGGGATGGGTAGGGCAGGCTGTGTGCTCTTTGTGACACATCCTGTTCACCACAGAGGTTTTTGCCCAACCCTACCTTCTCTTTAGCAGCTTTGATGGTGAGTATCATGAGTTCACATGCATCAACAAAACTATTTACTTGTAGAAGAGGAAAATGTTCTGAGGAGGACACTTGGCTGCTTTCAGGGGGTAGGTTGCAGATCCTAGATGGGGAGTCAGCATGAATGTCCATGTTGCTACACTTCTAAAGGGTAAGAGACTTCCATGTTACCAATTCCTGTGCCTATGGGATATTTTCCCCAGCTGTTCTCCCAGCACAGGATTGAGCTCAGCAGTTCTTGCTGTCTGTGGGATACCCTTGTGATCCCCACCCTGCCTGCTGTCCTGGAAGAAACCTGAAATCTCTTCCAGCACAAACTCTGACAGGCTGTGGTGTATGGAAGCAACACGAGATGAGCCACCTGGCAGATGACTCAGAGCTTTTTTTCCCCGAGTTTACCCTGTCCATTCCTATTCCATTCAATGTTTCCTTTTCTGCACGCAACAGTTCTTGACCTTAAGTTGTGAGCCTGTGAGTGTCTGTGGACTCCTTTGAAGGGGACTACGGAAATTGATTAGAGGAAGCAAGTTGTTGCTGGAAGGTCTAAATCCACAGAACTGTGCCTACGCCTCGAATGGAAAATGGTTAGATGCTTGTAAATATTAAAAGAAAAAAAAAGAAAAAAGAAAATGCCACTGCTACAGTCCAAGGAGTCTTTAACAATACAGGTATGGAAAAAGAATACTGACTTTTATTTCCGTAGCATTTTATACTGAAGCGTTGTGTCCTCCCCCCCGTTGCTGGGATTGTCATTGAAACCCTTTCGGCAACACGTTGAAGAGAGTGACCTTTTATGTGTCCTAGCACAAAGGGATCCTAATTGAATGCAGCCAAGTAGCATCATTTAGAAAGGTCTTTTTTTTTTTAACAACAACAACAAAAAAGCATATTTACTCTGCAAATAAAAACAGCTATAAGTAAAAAGTTCATTTATTTTAAAAAATGTAAATAAAATAAACCTAATTCCATACAGTTGCTTTACATTGACTAATAAAAAATTTCTGTTGATTTTTATACACTCCAAAGTCTGCTTCAGTTGTCTTTGCTATTTGCTAAAATATTTTTTGCCAAGCGCCTTGACCTGAAAAGGAGAAGCCCTACAGGCTGGACGTACCAGTTGTCTCTGCTGCCATCAGTCCTGGTGAGGTGGTGTGAATGAGGCCAGGATGACTCAGTGGAGCCTGGTGCTTCGCAAATGAGAAAAAGCAGGCTGGACGCAATTTGTCAATAGCTGTAGATGCAGAGATGGGAAAGAAAGAGGGCTAGGGAATTGAATGTGTTTAGATGACAACAGCTCTTGGTTTCCGGTGTTTTTGTACAGGTTATCATGCACCTCTGGACACTGAGGTTCTGGAAAGTCCTGCAAGAACTGAGGAGCTTAAGTAAAGGCTCTTCCAACCCTGAAAGTGGGTCATTGTTTGGTAGCCAACACCCATACCAGCGCTTTTCTCAGTGTCCTGCACATCCCCTTCTCTCAGTCAGGTTGAGGTCAGCATAGAAATTATGTGGGAAAAACCTCTTGGGTTTCTGGAAGGTGAAGGAGCAGCCAAGGGCTAACCCAAGAGCTGCAAGCAGATGAGGTATCTGTGCAGAGGGCAGGGACAAGCAAGCAAAGGCTGTGGCTGGTGGCATGTTTGCACACACAAGCCCCGTTTCAGTGCTGAGGGCCCCAAGCAGCAGTGTCATGGCTTTGGCTAGGGATGGGGACACCGTGTGTGGAGCAGCTCTACTGGGCATGCCGGACATTTGTATCTTGCCATGAGAGGTGGCTGTGCAAATCTCATGCGATGCCTAACATCGGAAGCCTGTGCTGTAACGCCACTATATCTCGCAGGCATTAGCAGCTAAAATCCATGAGAGCTCACCTGCAAATTGAGCTATCCCAACCAGGGGTGCCTCAGAGGCTGGACCACATCTGTGAACAACCATTAACGCGGATGAAGAATGGGCTGTGTGACACGATGATTTGCATTGAGGAATGTTCATAGCATGAGCAACACATTTCTTTTAACACTACTTATTTCTCTATTTTCTGTTAATGGGATTAATGGATGCATTTGCACGTGCATGAGGGAGATGTTCCCGGATGCAAAACCTGAACATCCAGGAGTAGCTGCCCCCATTTTCCCTTTGGTGCCTACACCTCGAGTCTCAATGACTTTCAGTAGGGTTTTACTGAAGTCAGGGCTAACTGGTGTTTATGGGAAATGGAAGTTAGGTTTCTTTGGTTGTTTAATTCAGTTTTTAATTCAAGCAGTTCTTGATAGCTAGGTGGATGTATTCGCTCCAGAGAATCAGCATGAATTAATTACGGTTGAAGCCAATGTGACATTAACACAGTCATGGAGCCTCTGTGCTTCTATTTCCATCGTGAGCTAGAGCTTTGCGGTTAAAGCTTTGTTTGCTTGTTTGCTTGCCTGAGATCTGTTGTGTTTAGATCTACAGGCAGTATATAGTACCTCTGAGCGTTGTCCATAGGGATACAAAGGAGATTTAAAGGAAATTTAACAGTCTCATCTGGAATGGAAACTTCACCTTCTGACACTGTCAGAACCATTTATGCGTGTATAATATATTGTAAGGAAACCCAAAGTTCTTCCTAACACAAAGCAAGGAGACCTTTACCCTGTATTGTATCTTGTTGTCAAACTTTGGCTTTAACCTCACTTGTATAAGGGAAGGGAACAAGAACCATTAAACCTCCCGTGGCCCTCACCCCTCTGGACCAGGATGGGAGGAGAAGGGGACAGCCTAAACCCTGCGCGATGGCCAGAGAGCAGTTCAACAGCATCATTTCCTTAGAGCCTGCCCCTTCTGCTGCTGCCAAGTGGAGGAAGTAGCGCACGGTGTTCACTGCTGCATTGGAACCCCTCTGCCACCCAACACTGCCATGAAAGTCATTCGAGTCTTGGGAGTCACAGTAAATGGGGTAATTCAGGGACGGTTAAACTCAGGGAGGCATACACTGATTTAAAAACAATTTTAAAAGGCTTCCTTGGGAGAGGGTAGTAGCCTGTGTTGGATTTTCCCTGCCTAGATGATTGGAGATAAATGCAAAGTCTTGCAGCTTCCAACTTTGCTAAAGTTTGTGATCTGGTGGGCTAGGCCTTAATGTTTGTATGCGTACTGCACGAAACTGAAAGAGCTAGATGCATGTCTCTGTAATTTAACATCCTCAAATAGCCTGAGCTCTCTCTTTCTTGTGTGTATTTTCCCACTAATATTTAAAATAATGTCCTTGAGTGTACATTACTCTTAAGTTCAGCGTATATTGAGCTAGCACTATCAGGATTTTCCAGAGGTGAATTATATGGGAAACGCATTGGAAGAGCTGAGCGGACTTAGCCATGAGTGATACAGTTGTTTCCTATGCCTCCTGTAAGAAAGTCGCTGCTGCTATTAGTCCTTTCCGAAGTTGTTACCAGGGAAAGGCAGTTATGAAACAAAGTATTCAGTGTGAAAAATGCCAATTTAAACATCCGTTTCGGTATTCCACCTGTGCAGATTTTTAGGAGCACAGCCTGATTAACTATCTTTACAGCTGTGTTGCAGCCCACCAGGGATTTCTGCTTTTAAATAAAAACCATGTTACTATATTTTTTCATCAGCATGTTGTCAATATGGCAGCATCCTGTATAAAGTCAGGCTAGTTTCATGCAATGCTGGGTGTCTTAGATTTCTCTGTTGACTTTTCCCATTTATAATCACAGTATTTCACACTGGACTGCTTCCTTTGCTCTCTAATATTCCAAAGCATGAGAAAGGTAGGCTGAGACACACCAGCTATTTAAATTAAAACAACTTAGATCTGATTTTTCCTATTTCCCGATCTGTCCAAGAATTTGTATAATTATCTATGTACCATTTGGAATTACCTGAAATAATAATTTATCATATTTAAGGCCAACAGTATTCAGCAAATAAAATGGCCTTTGGAAAATGAAGGCTTTTTATCTTCAAGGAAATATTACTTGTGATAATTAACCAATGCCTTAAGACTCGCATATACTCTGTGGAATACTTTAACAGGAAATTCTGTTTTGTAAACAATGCAACACTTTTGTGTGTTCGTTTTTGTTTTTCATTTGGGGCATCTTCTAGCAAGAACATTAATAATAATAATAAAATTGACAGTAGTTCTCAGTTTTCCCAAAATTTCTTAAGAGATCTTCTTTAGAGAAAAGATTCATTCCTAAATGTTTTTTTTTTTTTAATACAAAGACATAGAAAATTTTGTCATTATGTCACAAGACCACATTCTCAGTCTTTTCCTACTCTTGCCACTACCTTCATTTAAAAATAGCGATGATAATAACAAAAAAACCTCCAAAACCCAGAAATGACAAAAACCCACCACCCAAACCAGGGCAGAAGACCTCAGTGATCCCCTTCTTCTCGGTGTAAAGCCAGCTGCCTAAGATTTCAAATTGCTTGTCAAAAATAGTTTCATCAAATCAGGCTCTGTCCCTTGTCTACTGTCCATGGTACAGCCAGAAGGAAGTTTCAGCCATCTCTTTGTCTGGTTTTGGTTTTATAAACCCAGCACAAGTAGGATCCACAGTAAAAAAGAAATAAAAGAAAAAAAAATCCTTCTGTTTCACCTTTGCAGCTGTGGAGGTGGTCCTCTGCATAAAAGGTTAATAGCTTCAAGCTCAAAGCCCCTGTTTGAGGGGGAAAAGTCACAGGTAGCTTGGGCAAACAGAAGGGTTTAGCAGCTCCATTCAGGAGTGACAGGTACAAGTGTGGAAAAGCTGCTGCTGAATCTTTGTTTCCTATTGATAAGCATTGTGTATGTTCAGGAAGGCACTGGAAATGTGTTGAATAAATTAAAAAAAAAAATAAATAAAAGCCTTTTTCACCCTATCTGCTTTTTTTATGCTTTCTGGGAAGCCCAACACAGTGCCTCGTTATCTAGATAGTGTGGGGGAAACCCGTTTACAAATTAACAACAACTGTGATTCTTAGAAGGCTTCCTGTTCATTTATTGCCCCGTGGCCTTGTGTGGGGCTTTCCCCGCACCCCACAGGTGATGCCCTGTCTCGCTCCTTGCCCGTCCCGTGCCACCCTGCGCTGGCACCCGTCCACCTCCACCACCTTCCCTGTGCTGGAGCAATGGGGACAAGGCTGGGGGACCCTGTCCTGCTACGTCCCGCTCTGGGGCAGCAGCAGCTGCTTTTCCTTGCCTGCTGAGTCCCTGTGCCTGCCTGCTGGGGAGCACAGGACCCCATGGCTCACCAGAGCCCTGTCTCCAGCTTTCCTGATGTCTTCTCTGCTTGATTTCCCTTCATGCGCACCGCCTGTGCTTTGGCATGGCACCCGGTGCTCCTGCTCCATCTGGTGCCTGGTGTCACGCTGACCAAGTGACAGGAATCAGACTCTCCCCGCTGGTGTCACGGGCACAGTGCGTCTCTCTGTTAGTGCTCTCCAGGACGTACTCTTTGCATCCCCCATCCATCCTTCACCTGTTGGCGACAGACGGGACAGGAGAGACGCCACCTCTTTTAGCTGTGGGCGTAGCCAGGCCTGCATGCTGCGTGTACATCTCGGCTCTTTCTGCAGCGTCTCTGTGAGCCCACTTGCTCTTACTTTCAGCACACCGTCAGGGCCAGCTCTCTCTGCCTGCAGCCATCGCGTCCCTCAGCACGGCCTCGGCTCTGGCCGAGCGAGGTCCCGCAGGCCCTGACCTCCACCAGGGGCTCAAGGCCTAGCGAGCGCTGGCCCCTTGCCTTTAGCCGGGCCGGCTCCTCCAGGCGGGGACGCGGGGTGTGCTGTAAGGGAGGTGGTGAAATACACGAGCACAGCCCTGTGCTGACACTTCTGCCGTGCTCCCCAGGCCGGGACGTCACGGATTTGTGGCTCACAGGCCGGTGGCTGGAGCGGCACGTCCCCGCTTACGGGAAGAGCCGTCCCAGGGAGGGGTGAAGGCGGGCTGCTTTTTGCCCTAGCGTGATTTGTCCCGTCCTACTCAGAGTTTAATGGGCTCGTTGCACTTATACGAGCAGAGCGCGGTGTTCCCAGCTTACAATAAATCTATGTAATTTAGGAGGAAAACATATCTAAATTATCCTTATTTAAAGTCAACAGATAAGCTGAACGTGTAGGTTTAACGCTAGGCCTGGCAAGATCTAGGGGAGGGAGGGAAAGTCTCTGGATCCAAGCGTTCAGCCAAGCTCTGCAGAGAAGCAACCGGATCGTCTCTGCACCAAGCTATCTAGCAGGCTTCTGTCCAGGTGAGAAGGGGCTGCATCAGCCACACAGCACGTGCTGCCATGGCTTGGGTTCGTGCAGCCAGTACATCTTGCCTGAACCGCAGCAGAAGAAACATGCTATCAGCATTTCTGCCATAAGCCAAGCAAGAAACTTCAGCTGATAGATGCAGATGGGTTTGCAGCTGTGACTTTATTTTGGAGAAGTGTAATTTAGTGGTTTATTGGTTGGGTTCTTCATCCCTGTGACTTCCTCTGTCTTTCTCTCTCAGAGTTTTTGGTGTCCAAAGGTGGCACCAGTACTGTGTGTGCAAGGGTTAACGAGCAGGACCTGAGCAATGAGAGCATTCAGCATCATCAGAGCACTGCCATCACCCGTTCTGGGGTGTACATCACAAAACGCTTTGTTCCTTCCTCATACCGTTTGAAGTCACTTATGCTCCACTTCTGATTATGCTGTCATCTCCTTGAGGTATAAACCATGTTCCTCGGTGTTTGCAGGCTGCCCAGCAATTCGAGGCTACCACAGCATGAAGTCATCTTCCAGCAGAAAGTAATATGTGGTATTAGAAGTGAAGAGACGACTAACGACACCTACTTTAACTTCCCTTAGGCTGGGAGACGAGACAGCCATTTCTGTTTCATCCTTACAGACATTCCTTTCCTGGTGGAATGTGGTTGTCTCTAGCGAAGGCTGGATAAGTTTTAAACTGAGGGGCTTCCAAGTTAAATGTTCCTGTTTTAATGTATCCCTGTGCACTACCACTGTCCAAGTGTCCTTGCTGGAGCTAAACCGAAGAAGCGGTGCTTAGATGTGATAGCTATAGACCAGGAGTTGAGGTCAGGGTTGTAACTGAGCTGAACTCTTTGGAGACGATTTGCATCTAAGACCCTTGCTGCGATCAGTGACTACTGTGAAATGTCCAATGGGTTGTCTCAACTTGATCTGGAGGAAAAAAATGGGGAGGAAATATTCATAGTGGCCTCAGTCTTGAGAGGATAAGTGCTGACTCCATCTTTAGCTCTTGTGGCCATGTAGTTTGGATGTCCTTCTGGGGAGCTGTGCCCAGGGACGCAGAGCTGGAGCCTACAGGTGGCTGATGCACGTTACTTACAGAAAAGTATTCCTGGCAGAAAGGTTTGATGTGTTCAAGGGCTTCTACAGGTGTATGATAGTTACAAAAATTGTTTATTGCTAGCACCATCTCACCTGAGAATAGTGGCTATTATCCTATCCACACTGCCAATTCCTTAAGAATCAGAAAATGTAAAAATTTTGCCTAATTTTCTTCCATCACCCTCCCTTGTCAGTTCTTCAATGCAATGGTCATGTGTTTGGGAGTGAGGGGACTGATTTGGGTGTTATCAGAGGGTTCTCAATGTATTTTGCAAAAGGGTAATGAAATGGTCTGCTTGGTGCAGCATGCTACCAAAGACAGAGAGTCCTTTCGGATTATTAGTCCCCTTCACCTGTGAAAAGACGGACGTCGCTGATATTCTTCTAGGACATTTTGAACAGTAAGTACCAGCATGAAAAGAAATGTCAGGCTCCTATATGCTTCCTTATTATTACGGTGCTTTTACATAGATGAGAATACATTTAGATGGGCTAAATAAAAAAGGGTTCTTAATGGAGTAGGTAGTAACATAATTCTGAAAAAAAGTGAGAAACGGGAGAAGATAAAAGGTCTCAGGTTTGGGCGATCTGGGAAATGGATGGAGCTGATGCAAGCTAGCGAATCCTTATTTGGGCAGAAAAGGGTTTAATTGTGCCATCACATAGCATAAAATGGCCCACCTGTTAGGCTCGTGTATCTGCCAATCTTGCATGCACTGAATGCTTAATTGGAATTTTGTCTAATGAGGGCCGTATGCAAATATGTATGCAGATCTATCTGCTAAACCTTCTGTGTTAGATGCTGCGTTGTGACTTCAAAAACATGCTGAAAGCCTGAAGGCATTTAACTTCTGTATCCATGTGGTTTCGTATTTTCTAGATTTCTTTTTTGCTGGCTTGGTTACGTGGCAGCAGTGTCCCACGCTTTGTTCCTTGGTTAGGGCCAGCACAGTCCCTAGTTTTATTCCACAAATGCAAAGCCCAGACAGGGGGCGATGCCCCATCTCCCTCTGGCTCTGCAGTGCCAGCTCTCACCCCCAGCACAGAGGGAGGTGCGTGGTGGGGAGCCTCAGCATAGTTCCCCCTGCCCTGCCCAAGTCTGGTTTTCCCCCCAGGGGTCTCAGCGACACGTGCAGCCTCAAGGCTGGGACCCCTTCCCCTCCAGGATGGCTGGGGGTGAAGCGGGGCCGCAAGGTTTGGGTTTTGGGGGTTCCAGTCTCGCTGCCGCCCCACATGTTGGCAGTGGCAGCAAGGTCACATCCACGCTGTCCCAGGGGTTGGGAAGGTAGAGTAAGGGCAGCTTTGCACCGAGGCAGCTCACACATACCCAGGACTAACCCAGGGACTTTATCTGCCCTTGGTTATCGTGCTTGTTTACCAAGAAGCTGGTTTTCAGGTGACTTGCTGGGGGCACCTGCACGCAGCCCTAGGAAGGCTGCACCACGCAGGCCCGCATCTGTGCTGTCCTCTCGTTCAGAGGGCGAATTCAGACACGGCGGTGAAACTTTCTGCTGAGCTCAAAACACAGCAGGGCTCAAAAAAAAAAAGATAAATCAGGCAAAAGGGCTCTGATTTTGACCCTGGTGAATAGGGAGCAAGTCATCCCGTGGAGCGTGCACCCTCTTTCGAAAGAATGTTCCTGGGACTGTCACTCTCTTTTACAGCCTGCAAACACCATTCTTACTCTGCAAACTCTGAGTTCCTCCTGTAAGTCACGCCACCAAGTCCCTCTTTGTGTACAGTGTGTCTTTAAAGATGATTATTGTCTCCCTAGTTAAATTTTAACAGCTGGGATGAGAAAAGACCTTTGTCCTAGAGATAAATTCAGAGGTGTTATAAGATTATTACACTGGAAATAATAGATTTAATCTCAGTTTTGAAATAAGTAAGGCTCCTGAGTTAGCCTGCAGAGCTGATGTTTGAAAAAAAGAGCTCTGCCATACTGATTAGGCAACTTTGTATTAATCCATTTATAAAGTTTTTGATTTAATTTTATGTATTCTCACACAAAAGACACGTGATGAGTCTTGATGGTGTACAGCACTGAAGTGAAGCTGTGCCTATAGTTCAGCGCAGTTCAAAACTGTGGGTGCCCCTACCCGAGCGTCCACAATTTCCCCCTTAGTCACAGTAGCTTAAGACACTAAATACTTAATTAAAATCAGCCGTAGGCATAGGAATGCATTTTCCCTCCTCCTGAAACTTACTCCAGCGGGTGAGGCTGGGTGCCGTCCCGCAGCCCCATCCCCGGCATGGGTGCTCGGCGTGGTGCGGGGCTGGGAAGTGGCAGCACAGTTTTGGGTCACCTTCCTGAAAATGGGTGGTGTGTCCTCCGCAAGCGAGGGAGCCGGGACAAGCCACTGCATCTGGAGATCTGCCCTTGGCAATGCACACAGTAGCCAGAACGACTGGGAGGATCAAAGTCTTGGGGGGAAAAAATAGCACAGCCTGGAAGAAATAAAATTGTCGTTTATGACAGGCACATCGCCCCGGTGAACTTTCTGAGGTACACGGTGTTTTAGACTCACTCGTTAACCTGTAACCTTTCGGAGCAGATTCCTCCAGCTCTTCCCTGAGATACGTGGCTGCCTCCCTGCAGCTGAGAGCTTGCTGGTGCCCAAATCCTGCCGGCCAGCCCTGCAGGCGCCACGTGGCCCGGCCATGGTGCTGGCGGGGTAATGGGGGAAAGGAGCGCCGTGTCCTCCTGTCCATGCAGTTTGGGCTCCCCAGCGCCCAGCCCAGGGGCTCCTTGCCTTCTGGGCTCTCCCTTCCTCCCTTGCCCTCCCTGGGTTCTTGCCTTCTTGCTCCTCTGCTAGCATGGAAGGAGGTGGCGGAGGGACCCCGGTGGTGATCAGGAGCTGGGCTGGGGGTGGAATCGGGCAGGTTGTTTTGACGCAGGGCAAGGAAACATCACGGAAAACATCTCCCTGCCACCACCCCGCACAGTGTTTTCTAGTAGGAACACGGTGGGTTTATGTATGTCAAGGGTGATTTTGCCTAAGGTTCATAACATTTTGGGGACAGGAAGATAACAGCTTGAGATCAAAGCAACACAAACACTGCTCTGCATATTAATTTCATTTAACTGTGGGTTTATTAATTAAAAAAAAAAAAAAGTACCATCAAGCTTTCAAACTAGTGCAGAATCTTTAGGGGGGGAAGGAGGGAGCTTGCTCATCAGATGGGAAAATCTGTTATTCCTGTAACTCTTTTTTTGCCACAGCTGAGAGGAGACCAGCAGAGGCTTTCTCCCAGCTCCCATCCTTCCCAAACACTGTAGGATGCCCCCAGGTGCACCATGTGCTGGGCTCTCTGAACTGCCCAGCAGGAGCCTGCCCAGCTACATTTGCAACCAAACCACAAGAGGTGATTTCAGCCTCCGGTGCCGTTTTCCATGGCCCCAAATGTAAAGGTCTTGCAAGATGGCTTTGGTGTGGGGGGAAAGCCTGTCTGGCCCCCAGGCACTGGCCACGGCAGTGCACAAGTGCTGCCACTGCAATATGTCGATTTAGAAAGCAGACTGAGCGCTGCAGGGCCAGATGGAAAAGTGCTTGAAAAAAACAAAACGAAACAAAACAAAACAAAACAAAACAAAGCAAAACATCCAGCACAAACAAACGAAGCTCCCCTTCAAAATGCCACCGCCACTGACCACCAGCCCCTGGAGAAGAGGCTGGAAGGAGCAAAAGGGCCCCAGAGCGAATGCCCTGTTGGCGTTACCTTCACCTTGCCAGGTGTCTGCACCCGCATCACAGCCATCGCAGTGTCACCGGGGCGGTCGTGGCTGGGCACAGGGGCAGAGCGGTCCCCATCACGATGCCCTCGCCGTGCTCTTCTTCACGGGGACGCTGTGCCAGGAGCAGGCACCCAGACACCGAACTGGGATGAAAACGAAAATGAGGCTGAAAAATTACGAGGGGATGCTATGCCCACGTAATACCCTTCTGTTAACTGGAAATGCCAGAAGGCATGGCTCGGAGACACAGGTTTGAGGAGGATTTATACCTTTCTATGCCACTTTTCTTGTTGTGTTTTCCAGCCTGGAGCACATCCAGCTAGCCTGCGCCCGGGACACCACCGGGGCTGTTCTTCTGGAAAGAAACAGAGCTGTTCCAGGCTCCTGCCGCCTCCGAGCCTTCGGGGACGGGGCTCTGCCGGGCCCATCAGCCAGGCAGTAAGCGTGTTTCCACACAATTTGGAAAACAGAGATTTTTCCTCAGAGGCATCGTAGCCAGCCTTGGCTGCGAGCGGGCTAGTTTACGCTTTCCAAGGCCTCCTGGTTCTACGTTTGTCTTGCACCAGAGCCAAGAGCAGTGTTATAAAAATGTCTACAGACAGCAATCCTGTGCGTGTGCGTGTGCCTGAGCACACCTGTAATTCTTGACTACGTGCCAAAGAAGTCAGGAGGCTTTCTTGCGGTGTGTGTGAGATGGTGAGAAGTGTGACTTCTATCCAGCAAGGGTCCAGATCTACCACCGCCTGATGAAGAAGAGATGCTTGGCTTGTTGGTTACAGCTTCTTCGGTTATGAGAACATCTAGTAAGCTTTTTGGCCAGAAGCTTCTCTGAAGTCATATTTTCTGAAAATAGTGACTCCGGGTTCTTGCTCTGAGGAGCATTTGGCAGCCAAGGTGCTGCACAGAGGCGGGTCTCCTATTGAATGGAGAGGGAAGCCCGGGCTTGGCGACTCACTCCAGGTGGTATTTGAAGCCAGTGGCAGAGCTAGGCTCGTTATTAAGACCACTGCTGATTTCTTGCACTATCGTAGGACTCACACATGGACCAGGAGTCTGATGACCAAGTTTTTCACAGTACAAACTTCACCTCCACCTAAGCATTCCCCTGGAGGGCTGAAAGAAAGAAGTGATCCCCTGCTGCATTGTTGCATTGCCCAGAAAAGCAGCACCCAACCTATTTTAACAACACTATTTAGAAAGTCTTTGCTTCATGTTGTTGGCACTGAACAGCCTCGATAGCAAGGGGGCAGGGGGCTGTGCAAGCAGGGGCATGGCCCAGGAGGGCAGGATCTGCCTCGCAGAAGCCCTCACAGCAAACCAGAACAATAAGGACAGGAAAATAAGAAGTGTGCATGCTTTTAATGCCGCAAACCAGGCACAAAGGTAAGCCCTGCTCTATCTTTGGACGTTTCCAGGGTGAGGGAGCAAGCAGCTTGCAGCCAGAGCCCGCTGTTGAAGCAGGAGAATTTAATGCTGCCTGACAGTGCTTCCCCTGGTGGGCTCGCGCTCTGCACCAGCGCTCTGCTTCGCTCCCGCATGGAGCAGATGCCGCTGTTATTGCTGCTCAGAGGCAGCACCGAGATGTACAATTTCCATGTGCAGATATTTCTCTGGCGTTACATAACCCGTGTATTTAACACGCACTAAATTTTCACCGCAAATTGGCTGCCGTGGGGGCACTCAGGTTTTAAAAAAGCTGCTTCCTTCCCAAGACGTGTAGTTACACTACGGCCTTGGTTTGATCCGATTATGAAAGCCACACTCACGAATGAAGTGCGCATGGGGCTGTGGGATCTCATCATTAAAAAATAAAAAGAAGTGAATTCCCAGGGCTCATCGCTAGTTTTTCAAGCTGAACGGCGTGGAGTAGTTACAAACTGTTTCATGTTCAGCTTTCCCCACCTGTGCAGGAGCAGCAGTGTACAGCGGTATGCATCGCTGTCATGATGCCGTAAAGACGCGTGCAGCAGACCACATAAGGTTCTTTGCAAGGCGCCTACCGTAAGGTAAAACAGTAACAATGAGATAAAACATCCATTCTTAGTCATCGGATTAGGGAGAGAAAAGATTGAATCACACTTCAGACATCTGTCTGGCTGTCTCCGAAAACTTTGTTTTCGTGCTAAGTGTAGTTTTAAAATGTCACCCTGAAAACGTGTGACATTTTAATGGGCTGATTGCCAAGATCCTCAAATCTGTTCATTTACATATGAATCACAGCATCAAATATTTTGGAAAAAAAGTGCAAGAAACTAGAATTATGAGAGAATGCCTTACCATCCCCTTGGTTAAGTGTATGTCGGGAGAATTGTCTCTTCAGAAATCTAATATTATGAAGGAAAATGAGATTAAAGAATGCTGTGGCACTCCTGTATATACCAGTAGGTCATGATTATTGTGGTCTTTTTTATGACAGACTGTAAATAGCAGCCTGGACATTCCCTGCTCTTTCAGCGAGCCACAGAGAGCATCGCAGCACCATGGCATGCATTCGTGCAGCCCCGAGTAGGGCTCTCCACGTGTCTGATGCAGCTCCGATAAGGTCAGCGGGATCGCACCAGCATCCTCTGGTCATCTCTGCTGTGCACGCTTTCCAGTTTGCTCTGAAAAAATGACGGAGCCAAAGCAGGCAGCAAGAACCATCCATTACAAAGCTCCCATGCGCTTCAATTAGGGAGAGCTGAGGAGCCTGCACTCTGCAATTAGCTACTGTGCGCCAGGGTCCCTGATGAGGCGCGTGGAAGTTAAGCGCACACATAAATACTTGCTGGATCAGGGCTTATGGTTAGAGAAAGTTCTTCTGGCTGAAACAAAACTTCCTATCAGGATCTAACCCTTAAACGATTTTAGTGGGAGGAGGGTGCAGTCGAGTTCCTACAGCAGGTTTTCTCATCTAGTGTAACTAGCTCGATGCAGGACTTGGCATGTCCTAAGCAATTGTTTATAGCTCCTGCACAGCACATCTGCTTTGGGAGCTGATTTGTGACGGAAATCTGCTTGAATGGAGATGGTAAATTTGATTTATTAGTGAAAAAGAAGTGGAGAATTCCTCAGCAAAACAATCTGGGTCACAATGTACTTTGGATTATAAGATTTAGTGCGGAAGAAAAGGTCCAAACCACACAATTCAAATCCAACTTTCAAGGACCGAAAGTGTTGAGGTTAATCAAAACTAGGGCTTAGTTCATTTGTTCGTGAAGATGCCTGCAGAGCTGGGAGCTGACCCCGCGCTTGGATCTTCCCATCTACCTTGGGGTCCCCCAAGACTGTGCAAATCCAGGGGCCAGACCCTTCTCCAGCTTGCAGCAGAAAGCCCCAAAGCATGCACACAAACAGACGCTTAAAGGAGCAGGCAGCCCGGGCAGGAAGGGGCACCAGCAGAGAGAGCAGGCTGGGGCTCTGTCATGGAGCTGGGGAAATGTGCAAGCGGGAGTCAGGTAGGGATGGCTGCTTTGCTGCTTTGATATAATACTGCTCTCTGTGAGGCTCCCAGCCTTTGCGAGTCATCGCTGAAAGGGATGCTCCCTCCGTGCTGCTCTCATGGTGTGATTGCTTCACCAAAACTGTTTCTGAAACCTCTCATCTTAAGGAGACCAGACCCTCCCCTCTCCTTTACAGCCCCTCACCTTCTCTTCACTTGTGTTCACTCTGTGAACACATACGCAAAAGAAAACAGGTACGACACCCATTTCTGTAGAAGAATATATTATTTAGCAGATCAGTTTAAAAGTAAAAAAAAAAAAAATCTGTACATCTTTGAAGGTTCTTCTTGTTGGTGGTGTTGCTTTTTGCTTTCACGAGGATAAAAGTCTGCTTGCACGGTGGTGTCAGCGTGGTGCTCCACCCCTTTGCTTGTGCTGAAGGACCCCCTGACGACAGCTGTACAGGGCCACAAAGCGAACCTGCAAACCCATGAAGGTTCTTTCTGACTTCTTCTAGTATAGAAAAACGAAATTGCTGGGCTTCTGAATGTACTGTGAACACTATAAAATTCAGAGAATAATACAGAGAAATGTGTCATTAGGGCCTACTTGGCAAACAAAAATATCTGCCAGGGCCCTGTCAGAATACAAGCATCTGTTAAGCTATGCTGTAATTAGCATACCGCTGTACACATGTATGTAGTATCTTGACTAAAACAACTTTTTCTTTTGTTTTTGGACGCCAGTGGATCATTTTTCCAGAAACGGCTCCTTACTCAGCTCCGCTTTGCCCTTAAAGACAGCGGGCCTAATTCCCAGTGGTGGCCAAAAACGCAAACCCGCTGCAGACGGGAGCTGTGCTGTGACCTGTGCGGCGTCCGCAGGGGTGGCAGCGCCTGGGCGGGCGGGCAGGGCATCCATCCCGGCCACCTCTCCTCCTGAGTGGTCCCCGCTGGGTTTCGACGTAGCCGCCACGTCTGGTTGGCAAATACAGTATTTCTCGAAAAGAAAATAACCTTAGCGGTTATGTTTTGCTCAAAGTCCTTTTCTTCTCATTTCTCGGTACTGCCGGTGGTCAGGCTGTCGCTTTTCTTCTGCTGCAGCTGCAAGGAAGAGCAAAGCAGCGTTAGCACCGTGGATTTGCGCAGCTGCTGTGAATCCAGCACTCATCTCCCCACAGCTTGCTATATCGCAGGCACCATTTCATCCAAACAGCTCTGCGGCTAGGCCTGGAGGAAACAGAACTCGGTGTTCCTATCATCTGCCCTGTTATGCTCTAGGACTATTTG
Organism: Anser cygnoides; assembly: GCF_040182565.1. NCBI lineage: Eukaryota > Metazoa > Chordata > Aves > Anseriformes > Anatidae > Anser > Anser cygnoides. Next base: position 117,757,250 of record NC_089873.1, on the reverse strand, counting down.
CTAACCCCTCTTGTTTCAGGTTATTTCTGACTTCAGGCAGCTCGTATTTTCCTAAGACCTCTTGTGTCAACACATCATAATTAAAGCTCCATCGGTTTGTATGAACTTTCTGTTTTGACAGCTTCTGTAAAGCAGAAGTAAAATCTCAGCTGAGGTTGAAAAAAGAAGAGGTCTTGGAAAGTCTTGCACTCATCTCTGAGCTCTTCTTCCCTCCTTTGAGAAATGCTCCACTCTAAACTGAAGAGAGCTGAAGGCTTTCTTCTCATTTATAACTCAGTGCTCTCAAAATGTGTGGTCTTTGATTAACCAGCCTTAGTGTTTGTGCTGCTCAGAGGCTTTTCCTCCAAACCATTTGGGAGGAAGTGGGAACTACAGCAGAAAGCCACCACCATCCTCTTGATCCAGCCTGGGACTTCCATGTGAATGAACCTTCATTTTCCCCATAGCAAAGCATATCAGCACAACTAGTGCTCCAGGGCACTTCCCAATGTATTTAATGACACAGTGACGGATAGTGGCCTGTCTACATGATAAATTTGTTCATGTCTGAGAAAACCCTGGAGTGTGATGCCATTCGGGCAGGTTTTGTTGTCTGTCTCAGCACAGAAAGGAAGTGCTGGAAGAGGCACGTAAGGAAGGTGTGCAAGGAAGGCCTCCTGGGGCAGGCTGGGGAAACCACTCCTGGGTTTTGGCCTCAGGCTCTGCCCTGCTGATGAAGTCCGGAGGCCACGCAGATGTGGCCAGAGGGAGCGAAGGCTGTTATATGTATATCCAACCTTCCCTAAGCCTTACATGTCAAAACAAGAGGTACTCTGTAAACAGAGGTCCCCGATCAGCCTGAGCCATGAAACGGCTTCATTTGCTTTGTGTTCAACCCCACTAGATGCTGTGTATCTGAGAGCAACCCCTCATAAAATTCAAGCCTGTCCCCCCTGTTGACAGACTTGTGAGCAGAGGTCTCTTTCCAGAAAAGAAAACTGTGCCTCGGTGGTGCAGTCCCTTGAACTGCCCGAGCCCAGGACAACTTGTTGCTACCCAGTCCAGGCCAGCTCCTTCCCAGGGGAAGGCAGCTCCCTCCTGGAAGAGGAGTTTGCTGTTGCTCTCCCCTCAGGCTCTTTTCCCTGGGCTTGTTCTCCAGGTGCCCCTCCTGCAGGCATCTCCATCCCCACAGCTGTGCTGGGGTGGGTGCAGGATGCTCGTGTGCATGCAGGCTGCTGGTGGCACGTGCCTGCCTCCAGCTCAGCGTGATTAATGTGTTTCTCATGATTATGACTATGCTTTAAGCATTCCTACTGTTTTGGAATTAAAGGGCTATTAAATTACAGTGTTTCACTTATTAAATCACAATGTTTGCTTTATCAAGGAGATATTTATGGCTCACCTCTCTCATAGCATCATCTATCTGTTTTAATTCCTCATAGCGGTCCCTGGATTCCCAAAGGGGCTGGAGCATCACCTCCTCCACTTCTGGGAATAGCTGGATGAAAACAAGAGAGAAAGTTGACATCTCCTTTTGCATTCACTAACCTGTACATGCTAGAAGTGGACAAAAGGCAGGGTGCGGAGCAAACATCCTCGTTTCCCTGGCTAACTCAACACCCATCAGAGCCCGTGATGAAGCACTGCACGCTCCTGGTTCTGCCCCTGGCCTTGGCTGACCCACCTTTGTTACTGTCTCGAACATGGGGATGAGAACGAACTTCAGGAAGCCGATCTGCGCCGTTGGCTTGGTCACTTTATCGCGGTCCATGAAAGGTGCCACAGGAAGCCCCTCCGATTTTTCTCGGTCACTCTGGAACAAATCCAGAGTTAAGGGACATTAATCTCGGCTGGAAGCCCATAGGGAGAGCAATGTACCAAGCAGACGACTAGCTAAAGGGCAGTAGCCTTCAGGCGCACATCTCAGTGGTGTCTGAAGATAACAGGGAATAGAAATGTGCTTCCCTCAGGCCGACATATCCTGCCTTGTTGAGAGCAAGCCTCTGAACAAAGAGAACTACAGTTAGCTACATCTATGCAGCATGGGCATGGAAGCCTTCACCTCCAGGCTTACAGGGCAACGAGGCCACCTGGTCTCTGCAATCCCATGGGAATAGTGGGGTATCATATTTCTGAGCATTCAGAAAGGTGTTAATGGCTCTCACCACTCCGAAAGAGGAGTAGGTCTTTGACTTCCTCATTCACCAGAGAGTGACTCTTTTCCAGGTACTCCTTCAGAAATTACTTGTTCTTCTTTAATAATGTTTCAAACCAGTTCTGGCTAGCTAGATCCATGGAGAATACCTCCTTTGACTGAAAGGAGTTTCCCAAGCTACCTACCTGACCCCATAACTTACTGTTTCTATGCGGGTTCATGGGCAGGGGAATCACAGACTGCACATGCAAAAAAGATATCCCACTGCAGACTTTCACCTACTGGCTCTGTGGGCACAGGGATTTTGTTGGGTGGCCAAAACAATAAGGCACAGAGAAATTGTAATTTTGAGGAAAAAGCTGCAGATGCAGTGAGCTAGAAGAGTGTTGTCTTTCCTCTATGAATTACAGTCAATTGCATTCATTTGCTTTCTGAACAGCTTGTCTTGCTGACCTGCTTCTTCAGCTTTCCATAAAAGAAGCCTTTCTGTCTCAGAGCTAGCCCGGGCTGTCAGGCAGCTGAGCACTCAGAGCTGAGGTGGGATCTGGCCACAGCAGCCCACTGTGCGACTGCGTCGCTCCCTCATTCTTACCTGCATAAAATATTCCTCTAGCAAGCAATCTACCCAGGGCTCTGCAACTTCCATCGGGCGGACCTCATTGGAGATATCGCAGCATTTTATCAGTATCATCTTCAGCTGAAAGAGGATAATCCTTTAATACTCCAGTCTTCACGTCAGCCCTTTTTCCCCTAGCCAGAACCCATGTCCTTACAATGCAGTGGGAGGGAATGTTCTCAGACAGAAAGGACAGCTTTAGAATTAAATCAGGGGTCTCGAATGGATTCTATTCCACTCTCCCATTTACCCCATGTAAACCACTTATCCGCTCTCTGCCTTGTTTGCCCTGCCTGCAACACTGGGATGAGATCCAGCAGGATGTGTGCTTCCCTGCTGTGTGAAGAGTTTTGGTCCCAAAAGACCATGAAGCTCATTGTGAAGCAGGGCTTAGAGGCTGTGGGGAAAGGCTTCCCTGGATGTTAAAGACTCCAGGACTTTTAAAGCTGGAATAGTCTATTTTATAAAGAGTAATTCCAAATTTAAAATCATTTTGGTGGGGCAGGGGATTCCTTTTTAACAGTGAATCTTGATTCTTGATTTTTAAATAAATGAACATTCATCTACAAGATTTCACACCGTGCGCAGAAAAATCCACAAAATCTCCTTACACAGGTCATGTGTTCTTCATTTGAGTAATCAAAATTTTCCATTTTTTCCTTGAAAGAGTCCAGTATTTCTGCATGTCTCGCCATGTCTGTAGCCAGGATCAACGTAATTATCCCCTAGCAAAGAAAACATGTTCATATTGTCAACTTGACGTTCTTTACAAAGTCTATTATTACAGAGAAAAATAGGGTCTTTCACACAAGAAAAACCTCACGTGTATTACATTGTTAACACTGATCTGACTTGGAACCACCAAGCAAACTGGAAAAGGGTAATAGAAAAACCATGGTATATGCAGATCTGGGTTGGCTAGATCTGTAACACTAGTGTGACATCCTGAAGGTGCTAAGGTTTTTCCTTTCTGATTGACTAAGTGTGGAAACACAAACTTTACAACAGGATGTGAAAAGCCACTCTCTATTTGCCAAGATCCACTTTTGGTCCCTTGCAAAGCAGTGCACACTTCGGTTCCGACTCTTAATGGAGTCAACAAGGACGAGAGAAAGGCCAGTAGATGTGGATGTCCTCTGTGCTCATCCTCCTTGGATGAAGGGCTTTGAAATAACCAAGCACAACCAATGTGTTAGGAGCTCCATATCCTTGTGCTAGGCATGACTTACGATGGGAAAATATGTGGTTAATTTAAAGTTGTGGGTTCTTATGCACATGAGTCCATTTTGGGCCCATGCCTGCTTCCCCTGCACTGACAGAGCAGTGACTCCAAATGGACCAGCATGGAGCCCTCACACTGGTCTGCAACTTCAGCTGGTGTGAAGGAAGCTGTAATGTAGAAACTAAGAAGAAATTTTTGTCCTTAGCGCTCTATTGGGAATTCTAGCATATTTTCATTTCTCAGGGATAACCGTGACAACTCTCAGTCCACCAGAGCCTCTTCAACAGTAAAAGAGCTCTGCTGTTGCAAATCTTTTCCCATTTTGAATCCCCGCTTTAAAATTAATGCAATGTTCTCTTAAAGCATAAACTTCTACCATGAGAGCATGATCCTTTCCCAGACAGAGCTAATCGGCTCCTTCAATAATATAAATAACTACACAAAAAATGTCATGGGCTTTAACAGTCAGGATGTGCTCATTATTTCTCAGCAAGACATTCCAGGAAGTGCTCCTGTGGACATTTTCCAAGAATCCCTCTTGGATCCTCCCAGTGCGAGGGGCTTTTTCAGTCTTACCTTCTGGGGAATGATTCACTTGCAGCATACAGCAGGGAGGATGTGCATGCTGCATCTGCGGGAACAGTCTGTATAGCACAGATGGGACCAGCATTCATACCTGTCTTATCTGCTTGAATTGGTCCTGGTCGACATTGGAGAAAATGTTATATTCCGGCTGGGAAATGATCTGGAAAGCCACAGCACAGTGATGGTTCTCCAGCGGGGAGATGTCATTGTAGCGTACTGCCAGCTCCGTTCGTGCATTTATCTGATAGCTAATGTACAGAAAAAAACAATGAGAGCTCCTGCAGACTCATGCTAGCTGCTCTAAATCATGCTGCTTCCTTTTATTTACATTCTTCTGAATACTTATTCAATTAGCTGCAGTTTGGTTTTTGATTGTTAATACTAAATCAGATTTTCAGAGAAGACAGATATGACTTTAACATCATCTCAGGCACTCTTCCTCCATGTTTTTATTTATTTATTTATTATTTCACCAAGTCTCTGTAGCTTAAAGTCACATAAAATAAACACAGAAGGAGCTGTCTGGGCTTCATCCAACCCCCACTGATGCTGATGGACAGATTCTCACAGATCTCAGTCAGAACTGAGTTCTGCCCCTATTTAATGAGTGGCTACAAATAAATTAGATCATCTTCCTCTGTTTTTCACACACGCATACATGCACAGAAAAGTGACCATGTGTCAACAAATCTAATTTTCTGACACGGTATTAAATAGAAAAACATACATTTCATAATTTATAATTACGAAGTAATGTGAAAGTCAAATAACCCTTGGCATTTTAGTGCAATTATTCCATCTTGGTTAGCAGAGCTATACCCATTTACGCCCTCATTCTTTCAGCTGTGAAACATTTACTTTGTTTCCTCAGGAGTGGGGGGACTAGCTGAGGCAGAGATCTGCAAAAGCCTTTCCCTTACAGAGCCAAGGCCAGCTGGCAGCCCCAATCCAGACCTGAGTTTTCTGCCTTAGCCCATGCATGAGTGAATGGCAGGGCCTTGGGGGAAGGTCGTTGCCAGCTCAAGCTGTGAGAAGGAAAACCTGATCCACCAAAAATGCCAGCTGGCCTTGCCTTCCCAATAGGCTCTAAGGCAAGCACAAGGCAGACTTACGTATTGTTATAGCCCGGATGGTCCAAGTCGTGGCATACTGCTGCAGTCATGAGAATCAAGATGTCAATTTGGGAAAATTTCTCCTGCAAAATAGAAAGCATTAATGTAGTATTGCAATTTCTACTTCCCCTGTCCCCAGCAATGAAAAGAAGTAAAAAAACACCTACATTTACATTTCGGAGAGCGGCAAATCAGAGCGAAATGAAGAATTTTTCTATACATCCATTTACTTCAGTCAAGAGAGAGAATTCTGCCTCCCCTTCCAGCAAAAATGACTCAGATTTGACTTTGTTGCATTAAATAGCATCAGCTCAAAGGAGCCAATTTGCTTGAAACTCGCTATTACTTCAGAGATCATATAAAAGCACAGATATAGTAACACAGCCCCTTACAGGTCATTTGAGCATCCTGATTAGTTAAGGTAGGGCTGGAAGATAGCTGCCATTATATTCTGTATTAACTAAAGCCATGGAAAGAGTGGGAAAAAATAAAACTCAGTATCTCTACAGCTTCTGAATAGGATGAACTTCAACAAGTTCATTCAAACAAGTTTTTCTCCATACTCCTGACAAGAAATGCCAGGAACTGAGATGTATAACTGTGGATGAAAAAAGGAGACTTCTGACTGGATCAAATCTGGTTTCTGCAGAAATACACATACCTGGAGACTGCAGAGCGAGATCATGCTGTACATCATCTGGGTCACGCAGAAGCAGTGCCGGAAATTGTGAAAGGGGTTGTTTCTGTAGTTGTCATGAATGCACAGCTGCAAAGAGAGGGAGCGGAGTCGTCAGAGATAGGAGAGCTCTTTCTTTACAAAAATGTGTGTATGTATGCTTCGTGCCATCCCTGGAGGCACTCTGTGTCCCCACAGGAGTCCTGTGGAGCCCAGCATCATTCTCTGCTAGGACAGGGTGACAGCACAGGGACCTGATGCTGACTTTTGGGGGGAGGATGAGAGGTCACTGCCTTTCAAGAGTCTGCCAGCAGGTAAAGCCTGCATCAGCTTCTCCCTCCGACCAGCTGGCCCTGGGCAAACATCCCAGCACAGCTGGAGGTGCATCTCAGGCTGGCGACAGGGCTCCGTGCTCTCATCCTGAACTGGTGGGTAAACGGCAGCGCTGGGGCGTGGAAAGAGCTCAAAGTACATCGCCAGTGCCCTCTCTTGCAATCTTCTAATCACCTTTATAAAGGGTGAATTTACTGCAGGAGTCCTCAAGCCCCACCAGGATCCAGCCCTTCAACCAGGGACCTGACTTCTAGGAAGCCACGAGACTTTGGATGAAGTCAAGAGGGCTGTGGGGTTTCGATGCTTATTAAATATTTGGGGGCTTCATTGCAAAAATCTGCTCAGCTTATTCTGCAGCAGGGACTTCAGAAATGTCACATCATTTTACAACAAACAACTAATGCCCCGCTATAGCTGACAGCCGGGCTGGTGGGCGGCATCTTGCAGCCACCGCACCGACACCGCGGTCGTGCCCAGGCACCGTGCAGCACCGCGGGGCTGTAACGTATACATCCAGCAGCAGAGCCCCGAGCATCCCAGGGGAGTCCTGACTCAGAGCACTGGAGGGCTGGAGTGACTGGGCTGCATTAGTCATCCTTTCCTCCGCTTTCTGGAGCATTTCTGCAGCCAGTGGATGTGGGAGCAGGAAGGCAAGCGTGCGCGAGAGGCGGCTTTTCCTCACCCACTTCAGTTCAAACTGGTGCCCACGCTGTGCCCGGGGAGGTAGCACAGGTGGAAGCAAAGTCCTCCGGGATTTTTTTAAATCATCTTTCTGTGAAGCTGGTGTTTGAGAATGGAAAATACATAAAAAAAAAAACCACCCTCCCCTCATTGTTCTCCAATACTAGTGGTAACAAACTACGTGGAGATGCAAGCTAACAGGAAGCTGCCTGCCCTAGTGCTTGTGGGTGGCATGTTGGTGTGTGTTGATGTATCACCTTGTTGCCCGTGTTTTCAGGCTGTGAGACAGGAGGAGGAAAGTTTCTGTTTCATCTGTTCTGCGCTAGCCCTGATTGTATTGGGTTTCATCCTACCCCTTCCGTTCAGCTGCGTTCCCAGGTCAGCAGCACCAAGCTTTTCATCTGCCTTCTTCGGGGAGAGATTTCCCAGTTCTTGATCCTTTTTCCTCTCCCCTTTAATATAGACATATTATTTTTCTAAAATCGCTTAACCAGTCCTACACATAAACTCCAGCTAAGTTTTATGCCTTATCTAGGGACATAGTAACTTCGGTCCACTTTGTCCCTTCTTCCAGTCTCTAATAACCCTAAAGCCTCCAGCCCGCAGCAGCACCCCAAGCAGTGACAATCTCTGCCCTGTGCATGCTGGTGCCCAGGTGCTTCTGCTCTTGTTGAAACGATGCTTTGTGTTTTCTAGCCACCTTCTGAAAGTGTGGAATTTGTTCAGTCCTTCCTGGGGGTCTACATCAAGCATGTAAAACAGTCAAACTGTCCCCTCTATTCTGTGCATAGTCTTCAGGAGGAGACTGGCAAGACATAATTCTTCTCTACAGAAATTGTATGAGACATACACATACTGAACATGATGTTTTTAATTCTCGTTTTGATCAATTTTCCAGGTGGATGAGCAAGTTCAACTAACTGTAATTCTTCAGAGTATCCCTAAATCCTTCTTAAACTACCAGCAGAACATTTACTGTTCCACATCCTCTAGGAATATGATAGGTTTTTCTGAGAAAGCCAATGCTTTTTTTTTTTTCCTTTTTTTTTTTTTTTTTTCTCTGAGAAAGTCAATGCTTCAACTTTTTGGCAAATTTTGTCTTGCAGTCTTACTTGGACCTGACAACACTGATTTTGTAATGCTCCAGCATCTCTTCTATAGACATCTTAGTTTTGGTATGATCTTGTCTTTCATGATTTGCATCTCTGCCAAATTCTCAACATTAAAGACCAAGGCAAAAAAAGGTTATTTAGCTTCTCAGAATTTCCTTTTCCATCCTGCCTTGCTCTTTTACTCCCTGTGGTTAAACACACTGAATGATTATTGCAAAGACTGTTGTGTTTTTTTTGACCATATCTGAAGCCACTCATCTTGTCTCCACTTACATTTGTTACCAAGAGCGTTCACTGGAAATGAACTGCTCTCAGTATTAGAAAGCCCAGCAAACAAATGCAAGGCAGTTAAAAAATTGTCATTAAGAATTGTCATCTGTGACCACAAGAATGCAAACATCTGCTGAAGGACTTAGACTTTAAGAATTTGTATAGATTGCCTGATTTCAATGGTATTACTTGTGTAAGCCAAATTAATTCCTTGCGTGTCTCACTTATTGATTTTAAATTTGAAAAATGGCAAATATCAGTAATTTGAAATACTTACCAACCACCTCTTTAATGTGATAGGATTGATGTTGAAGTCTTTCACCAGCCCAAGATCATGGTACATATGTTCCAAACAACTCAGCATCTGTAGCCAGGAAAAGACGGGTTATTGGCTTGGTAAATATAAGCTGAGTTTACAATATGTTGCAAAGTGAATTTCCTCCTTGCAAGCACTGAATAATTGCAGGGCCCTCTTGCTAAGATGAAAGAAAGATGTTCAAAGATTGCTTGATTAAAGACAGTGCAAGAGGGGAGGCAGAGAGGTTCTGAGAGCTTTCTGAAGTAGGCAGATCGCTGTGGACTTCATAGGTTTTGTGCTGGGCTTTGAATCACACCAGCTCTCTTTAGTAATTGTGATTTGTACATATCACAGCAATTTCTTCTCGTGAAAAAGTAGAGCCATTTTTCTAATTCAGGTGGGATATGGGCTTGTTCTAGTTCTCAATGAAATCAGGGATGTAAACAGCTGAGGTCCTAGTTGTCCAGAAAATGACAGCAGAAAGTTATCCCTCAAGAAACGTGTGCTCTGGTTCTAACTCTACAACACTGCAGCAGGTTTGGGAACATCCATCCGCTCCCTTGAACTCTAGCTGTGACTCCCAGCAGCTGAAAGGCGAGGGCGGGCTGCTCCTCTGAGGCAGCATCTGCTCTGCGGCAGGAAGGGGATGCAGGCAGTTCAGCCCTGCCGCTCCCCGTTCGTCTTCTGGGTTTGAAAACATTGCAGACGAAAGGTATCGATAATCGGATGTGCCTGGGCACATAACAGCTGCCACCCGCCAGACACGAACAGATTTCCGGGAGTTCAGGAGCCTGCGTATCTGCATTCCCGTTTCTGAGGGCAAAATCTGCAGGGGGTAAAGTGCAGCCATGATATGAGCCGCTGCAGTCCTCGCTGTAGACCGATCCAGGAGTTTTAATACGATGAGTGCAATGTCACAAATGTGGCCTTGGAGATATTTTTAGTTAGCTAGGTTTCTGTTATTTAGGCTCTTACAAACACTCCCGAAAAATGACTTCATCTGACGAATTTTTATATGTATCCAGGGAATATACATCGTTCATGCAGTAACAAGGGGGCTGATTTTGAGTCATTCAAACAGGAAGAAAAAGTCTTTCCTACAGGACTCGAGGGACAATGCCACAAGCTGATCAGTGCTCACATCACATGGCCAGCATTTCGCTGTAGACCACCATGTCCTGTCCCTAGCTCATCTAAAGCAGAGCAACTAAGGTTTATAATCTGCCTGCTCCACGTGGGGCATGCAGACAAATGCTCATTGCTAAGCAAGCACTGACAAAATCGAAATATTCTCTGTAAACATAAACCAGAGCTGAAAGGGTGAGACAAACCCATATGGTGCTCTGCTCACCAGACCTTGCACAGTATCTTATTGCTGAGCAGCATGCCTCCTTGCAGGGCATGCCTAATCTCCGCACCCTCTTGTTAGCCTCCTTCACGCCACCATATAGTGTTTCCTAGCACTCTGAACGAGTCACTGTGCTAAAACACCATGCCTCAGCGCACAAGAATCCGTGGATAATGGTTTTTGTCTCTGTTTTGTCCCTATTCTTTCTTAACAGTCAGAGCAGCGAGCCAGCAGTGTTGTGGTCCACCTGGCAGGTCGTAATTCTCTCGTGTGTTAGACCTGACAAGTGCTGAAAAGTTGGGGGCGAGCCATTTCGCCTGGGCAGTCGTATGGCTGTGATACAGGGAAAAAGGGCTGGGGAAGGAGCTGTAACTGCTGAGCACCAGCCCCAGCTTGGCACAGACCATAGGATGTGCTGCCAGCCTCTGCCAGTGGGAGACCGACCCAAAGCCACCGGAGAGTCCTTCTGTTCTTCTACCAGCCAGATGCAATATCCGACAGGAAACGTGCTGTTCCTGTGGGAGGGTGTGGGGTATTTTTCCATGTCATGTTGCTCTAGAGGAGCTGAGCCAGAATGACTCTTGTACTCGTCTTATTGAGACAGTAATTAAGGTAATTGCTGCTGGAGGTGCTGCTAGAACATCCCACTCCTTCCCTTGAGAAAAGCCCAGCATTAAACCCCTGGTTTAGTCCTGCTCTCCCTTACATTTTTCCTAGGTGACATTTGCTCTTATTTACTGAACCTTGTTTTAGATCGTATTATAAGCTGACCATTATGGAGGCACCCTTCTCCTTCATATTTCTACAGAGGTTTACATATGGGCTTTCTAGGAGCTTCTGCAATACAGGCAACAAACAAAGAATAACACTAATAGCAATAAAAAATTGCAACAGCAATAGGAAAAAAGAAAAAGAAAAAGCAAGAAGAAAATACTGATAGGTCATGCATGCAGGTTTGCAACCTCTTCACAATGCACTGCAGAACAACCCTTTCCTAAAAGCGTGTGAATCAACGCATGCACCTCTGCCTGCCTTCATACAGCAGCACTCAGCTTCATTGATTATTGCTGATGCCCTTAAGCATGTGCTTTGCTGGGGATTGATTTTTTTTCAGATGAAAAGGCACAGGAGAACTCCTGTGGCAGCAATGATAGTGCACTGGTCGTTGTGGGACATTAGGAAAAGATTAAAGGGGAAAAGAAAGAGGAGTCAGAATATCATAACCAGCATTATCTCTCTGGCATCTGGTAGGGGAAAGTACTGTGATATGAAGATGAGAAAAATACATCGGGTAAGGTGCAGAGAAGGGACTATCTGGACTATCTGAAAAGGCTCTTCTGGCCTTTGTGGCTCTCAGAAAAAGTGAAAACCCAGCTAGAATGACATCGGTACCTCATTGGGCTCCCACAGCCAGACGTCAAATGTTGGTTTCCGAAGTGCTTCGATGGTCTCCTGGGACAGCATGTACTGCAGATAAAAAAGCAGCCAGCATTAGCAAGGGTCCCCTGCCACCAGTTCCCATCCACATGGGGTTTAGCTGGATTTCCCAAGGAAAAAGCAACACACCTCTCCCTCTGCCTGCCTGGCAGTGGGCTGCTGAATGGCAGAGGTCCTTGCAGACTAGGGAGGAAGAGGTTTGGGAGGAGACGGAGGAGGATGGAGGTGTTATGAGTGGGCTTGCAGGTAAATCCAGCAAGGGGATGTAAAGGGCATGGGTGTGGATCTGTCCCTGGCTGCACCAACTCCTCTGCCGGCTGAGCATCACGACACGCGGTGCAGCCAGTCCTGGCGGGATGCTGTGGAGCGTCTGTGCTTGTAGCACTAAATTAGCTGCCGGGTGTGATGTATCATCTTTCGGGTGATTTATGCTCCCACTTTGTGTATTTTTTCAAGAACGCCTACATTTTCAAAGTGGTTGTCAGCCTGCACGATTTGAGTGATTTTTTATTGTTACGCTCAGAGGCGCAAAACAGAATTGAGCTCATCGGCCAGTTGCAATTTGTTTACAAAATGAAAAAAAAGGAGCACGGAGGGTTAAAAAAACAGGCTAGATCTGCACTCTCCTGAATCACATTTTCGAGACTCTGTTGATCAGAGTCATTCTGGGACACAAAAGCCTTGTAGCTTTAATTGGCACATTTACTATAGCTGTCTCTAATTAGTTTGGGCTTACTGTGCTGAGCAGGTGAATGAAATTACCCGAGTCTCAAATTGCTGATACTCAAGGAAGGATAACACTGAAGACAAATTTTTCTTCTTGAGAAGGCAATGATGCTTTTGAATATATAATGTACATTTAATAATGATGTTCTGCAAGAAGTCTGTGAATTGCCAGTGCTGGTTTGTTATTTGTTAACATCTTCATTCTGTGGATTCATCACTTCCTAGCCTCTCTTAACATTGGACAAATCCAGCACCTGACAACTGATAACAAATTTTACAAATCTATCAGACAGAAGGCAAACTTCTTCTGAAACCAAAACGCCTATGAGCTTTGGTCTCGTGGCAATACAGACTAGTGGTTCACCCCGTAGTCACTCAGTACAGCTCTAGTTGTTAATTCAGGGTTCTAATACCATAGTGGTAGATCTAAGGTTGATTTGACTTTAAATCTACTTTATTATCAAAGGAAGTTATCAAGGGAAAAAAAAATCAATTTTAGAACTGATGTTTTACGGAAATATATGTTAATGTCAGGAACACAGGCCTGTCGAGCAAAAGTTAATGAAAAGAAATGTAAGGCATCTCCAGAGACCTAGATGTCGCTTTTGCTAGGCAGAACAGAATAAACAGCTTCCTTCTACTAACACGGCAGGACTTACAGTTTGCTGCTCTCTAAAGCTCTGAAGACAAATGTGCAAGGATGCACGTCCACATCATACACCTGCATCGCGGGTGACCACGTGCACTCGAAAGTGACCGAGCCAGCTTTGATGTGTGCAAGCAAATGCCTGCTGTTAAAGTGTGATTTGCATGCGTGTGGGCTGGTGTTTTGTGAAGGCCTGGGCTGGGCATGGGGCAGAGCACACCTGGTAGCTTTGAAAAACTGTGGCCAGTGCAAAGAGCAAAGATCCAGTGTGCTTCATGGTCCCAGCCCCATTTATCACTGCGGGTTTCTACTTGTATGTACCCAGTAGACATTTTTCTTCAAGCATTACTGTTTGTTGTTTTTTTTTTTTTTGTCTAGCAAATACACTAACTTCTTTTCTCAGGGACAATGAATCATCCTGGAGAGAATCCAATGTCGCATTTTCTCTCTGTTTCCCTAGGTGAAGCATCCCCATAAATTACTTTTTAAATTAAAAAATAATCCATTAGGAGAAACCAGGCAGCAGAACTATTTTCAATTACAGTAGAGCTTTATAGGCCTTTTTGGTTGTTTACTACGAGCATGCAGAATAAACAAATATAACTAGACAAAAGAGCGTTAAATGTTGACAAATGCAAAATGTTCATTAACATTTCAAATGCTAATGAGCTTTCAAGTATTAAAGACTACTGAGGAACCAACTCTAAGCTCACCGCAGGCAATGACATTATGGAAGCTTTTCCATTAGCTTCCAGGGATTTTGGATCAGGCCCTGGGTTTAGAAGAGCTAGGAGGCAGGCAGCGAGGAGGCAGGCTTTGTAAGCCAGCACTTGTCAGGGCAGCAAGCACGCGGCAGGACTCCGGTAAGATCAAGCATTGCACCGTACCTTTGGGTAGGATGGTACATCCCGCCGGGGAGTCAGCCTCTTGTTTTCATCCAAAAAGCTGTACTTGCAGGGACAGGTAGTCCTGAAATTAAATATTCAGGGAATGAAAAACCATGGTGCCTTGAGAAGTGCCAGAAGTGCTCTGGTCTCTCGGTAGGCATCACTTGGAGAACCATGCAGCCTCCCAACCTCTTTCTAACGTGGTGCTGCTCAAAAGCTTTAAAAGTGTGATCTTTAGGATTTTCTCCCCTTGTGCAACATTCCCCTGACCCTTCTCTGTGTATTTGAATTCAACCCAGGAGCATCTTTCTTTAGACAGGTATCCATAGATATCTATCCATAGATACTTGAACAAGGTAACTTTTCTTTCAGCGGGCATCTTGTGTCTGCACATGCCATGCGGGAGACATTTGCAGACTCCAAGGCTGCATCAGGGCGGGTGAGCATCTGTTCTGAGGCATGACCATCTCGCCTGCTGTCCTTCAGCTGGGACAACAGCACGGAGGCACCAAGGCTTAGCAGATACAGTCTGCTTGGCTCCCCAGTCCTGGAGGATGGGAGCCACTGCCAGCAATTACAAGTAATTAACACTTTCCTGGTTACTAACACCAGCTGCCAGCTATCTACTCTTCCTCTGAGTGCAGAAGAGCCAAGCTGATGCTGTCCCATCTGAGCAGAGGGCTGTGATGCTGGGATGCTCCGGCCTTTGCAGGACATCTACGTTTCTGCACCACAGCGTGAGGGCAAGAAACTCGTAGTTGCCCGCAGAAGTGTCCCCACAGCCACGGGGGCACAATAAAACCGATCGCTCCATGGTGTCACCCCCAGCAATCAGATAATGCTTCAGCTCGGCACGTGGTTCCCTGGTGGCTGATCACATGGGCTTTGGTAACTGTCCTGCGATGATGACCTTGCATTTTGCATTTATCCCTGCAGTCCTAACATTTGGATCATCCCTTCTCATTTTTCAACCCCCCTGCCGAGTGAAGCGAACCAAAGTAGTCCATTAACATGTTTTGTCAGTTTTTCAGGATTCACAGATTTGATAGCGCTTCTCTTCTCTCTCCTCTCTTCTTTCTTCTCTATTGGGAATTGGCCCCAGCCTCTTGACTTTTCTCCTCTCAACGTTGACCTCTGCTATCATTTCTCATGGTTTTGTCTGAATCCTCTGCAAAGTTATGTCATCTTTTAGCTCACAGTGCTCAGCCGGCTTCAGCCAGCTGCCTCCCCCTGCCCTGCGCAAGGGGATTCTCAGCTGGTGAAACGCTGTCTCCATCGCCTCTAAATCCTCTTCCTCAAAACTTCACTGTGAGGGGTGTTAGTGGGATAAAAATAGTGAGATTGGGGCATTCCTTGCCCTAACTGGAGCTGACTGCCAGGGTTAGCTGGGGGCCAGCCGACTGCCCCTATTTCCCAGCTGCTGTAAAACTTTGAAGCCTTCCTCCTGCCAAGCTGGGGAACACATCAGAGCTGGGATGCATCAGACCTTTACAAAAGTGAAACTGTATCTGCAAATGATCGTGTTTTTAAATGGCACTATAATGTTATTAGCATCTGCTAGCGTGAGCACAGAAAGCAGATTGGCAAAAAAAAAAAAAAAGAAAAGCGATTTGAGTGGGCGCAAGTGGAGTTGCTTTGCTCTTCTGCAGGGTAGGGATGCACATTTCACATGCGTGATGACTCTTACAGACCTAGCTGTCCCTCCTTACTCTGCTGTTAGGTCACAGCAAGCGTAAGGATAGGTAGCCACGCACGAGTATAGCTATGCATGTTGTGATATTACCGAAGGGATATATGCGCTCACACGTTTGTGTATATTAACGTACACCACAGGGTCACCAGGGAGTAGGGACAGGGCCCGTGTGCAGCCGTGGCCACCTGGGGAGGGGGAGTCAGGGCTTGTCCTCAGCAGATCCCAGTGGGGACCTCCTGGTGGCCAGGCCACCGAGAGCCCTCTTGGCCACCACGGAGGGATGAGCAACACCAGGGACAGCCAGCCTGGCCCGGGGCCAACTGCACGGGGCCGGCACAGCGCTCCCTGCTCCCTCTGCTCTGTTAGCAGGTTGCTGTTTGTGCTACAGAATGCAGATTGTAAAAGGACAGCCTGCGACGGGAATGAGTCACGGCTGCTGCTGGGGCAGCCTGGTACTTCCTGAAGCACCTGGCAGCCACCCTGCGAAAGGGAGCCTGCAATAGCTGCTTTTTTTGGCTTTAGCCATCTGCCCGCGCATCGCTGCGCTCCTAAATGCAGCTCTCCCAGCTCCCCACAGCAGCAGAGATAAAAAAAAAACCACGTATGTTACTTGCATCGCGCTGGGCACAGGTCAGCATACGTGCGTTTGCGTTTGCTGCCCATCTGAGCTCTGCCTTTTCTAAGGAACTTTCCTCACACATCTGAAGGAGGCGTGAAGCAACCTGCAGTCTCTCACACTGGTGTGAATCTGGAGCAGGTCTCCCGAGGTTAATAACATTACTCTGCGTTTATGCCAGTACGACAGGTGAAATTGGCCTTAGACTGAACAGGACTGCATTAATACCCTGCCTCCTGGAATATCCGGATAGTAAAATTTATAAAGGCAAGCGATTATAAAGCCTAATTCTTCTAGCAAATCCCCCATTGCCCTCGATAGGAAATAGTTTTGATTAAAGGTCACCGAGCTTGACCCCAAATGAAGAAGAAGCGTGTGGCTGTCAGCACAGCACAGTTACACTTGCTGAGGAACCCCCTCACCCCCGCTCAGAGCAAGGTGCCTCCCACTCAGTAACCTTCCCCATCGATCATCCTGCAACGATGATGTGCTTGTCCTGACGGGACACTTCAGTGACACAGGGGCAGACTCACCAGCTGAGACCGCATACCCTACAGAATGCATTTCTTTCCTGGTGTTGTTTTAATTACTGCAAAACCAAGCCTGACAATTGTGGCGAGCCCTCGAATTATAAAGTAAATTCCCAAATTCTTGTCAAAATTGGAATGGATGCTTTATAAACAACATGAGATCATAATTAGAAGAGCAGTTACAAATACATTTGCTGTTTTCCAGAACGTGGTTTGAATCTTACTGGCGCTAATTGGAGCCCTAGCCAGATCCCAAGCAAGCACTACATTTTGCAAAAGGTCTTTTCCCATTCCTTCTCTCTCTGTACATCTGGACGAAGCATTGCCATTCAGCACGGTGAAGCACAGGAAAAATCACCCTCTGTAGCAAGACCTGCTTCTTTATTCATGTGGCCCCAGCTACTTTAACTGATGAATGGCACCGGATCCTCAAATGTTAAATTAATTTGTTGTTTCTTTCCTTGCTCCGTTGCTTTTAAACCCAGTGGACAACTCGATCCTGCAGAAATGTTGCAGGAGGGTTTGAAAGCAGCCGCTTATTTCTCTGGGTAGGTCTGGCGCAGAACTTACCTGCTGCTTCTCGCTGCCATTTCCTCCCTCATCTTTTTAATGTCGCTCTTGCATTTCTCAATCTCCACCACTTTCAGGCCTTCCACTGTCAACAAAGGAAAACACCAGGGGTGTTACCATGGCGAAACCCAAAGGCTCTGGTTTCACAATTGTGCAAAATTTCAAAGGGCTTTAAGAGGGGGGGCTGTCCAGAGAGCGAGCGAGCCCCTACAGCCCGCCCCGGCTCTCACACACGCAGGTGCTGCCAAAGCGATAAGTCCTGAAAACCCATAGGCATCCTTGGCTGCCAATTTCAGATAATAGCTCGAGTATTTTAATTCACAGACCGGCTACAACGTCTCGGCTTTTCCACGATTGCTAGCAGCAGCCGGCTTGTTCTGATGCCTTGACTTCTCTGCCGTACAGCACGAATCAAAGGAAATCCTGAGCAAAAAAAAAAAACCTCCCGCGATGGGGTGATAAGCGCAGCTAGACAAACGTGTCCCAGAAGGATCCGAATTCCCATTAAGATAAAAGGTTTTAATTTGAAAGTTCACGCGGAGCACTGGGAGGCATTGCTGGGTACAGAGAAGCCAAAGCGAGACTGCAGGAGTGAGAGAGGAACATTGAAAAATTTTGACTGCAACCATTGATTTCATCTTTATAGGTATTGAAGATCTGTCACATGTTTTTGCCAATCAATTGTGCAATCAAAGGTTATTTCTGCATGCGGTACAGAAAATCCTATATCCCCCCTCTCTGTGTAATTAGGAGAGCCACGAGGCAGAAAGTTTGATTGCCTGTTCGTGCTGCAATGCATTTCGGTCCACGCAGCTGGGACACCCCTGCGCAGGGCGAGTGCAGGGATATTCTCCCTTCCCCTCTTGTGAACTGCCAGCACGCCCAAGGACGTAACGTGGCACCGTTTATTAGGAACATGTCATTCACAGGTAGTCATTTCACAGCTCATTTGTGTGCTGAACTCATCGCTTGCATGGCCAAGCTGTGGTTCAAGGAGCTCGAGGGAAGGTGCAATGGGCCGATCAGCATTCAGTCACTTTCTTAGAAGATAAGCACCGAAATCATACTGACCTGGAGGGGAACATGAACGTGATGAAAAACTGTCTTGGAAGGGCACAGCTCTGCAGTTAAGCAGAGACCTCATTTCTTTATGCTGGTAATAACAAAGATTGCTTTTGGATGAAGAACCAGGGAAGGGGAAAAAAAAACAGATGATTTTGAACCAAGCCAAAAATGTCATCTACCAGGAGAGGGAAGGAAAAGGAGTTTGATTTATGCTTGATCACAGGGATACCCTCCGCTAAAAAACCCCATTTCCAGATGAACATGTATTTTTGTCTAGCACCGTTGAAAGCAATTTCTTTGAGTGATCGCAAAGTGACAATAGAAGCAAGACGCTGTCCTGCTTAGTCAATATCTGCATTCTGGGGATCACATTGTGCTTTTTTGGATACCCAGTTGCTGCACTGCTATATATTCAAGGGTATCCACCTGGGGGAAGCTTGGGGGCTGCCGAAGTGGTGGCTGGTGCCTGTGCAAAGCAGCGGGAGCAGAGCAGGGTTACCAGACCCACAGGGTGGTAGGGCAGGCAACCGCGGAGGGGAGAGGAGATACGGTGCAAAATGGCAGCCCTGAGCGTTTTTCCCTGTTGCGTCTCTTCAGCTTGCTTCCAAATCCTCTCCAGGGGAGCAGGGAATTTACATAATTATTTTCTTAAGGTAGATGTGAGACGCTTACAAATTGTAAAGGGTTTTGCCAGCTCCCTCATCCATGTGTAGGCTGCTGCACAAAGCATTCCCAGCGCCTTCCCTGCATGGAGGCCTTGTCCAAGGAAGTCACGAGCTTTAGACTGGATCTAAAAAAATCACTTGAAAAGTTTTGGCTCCTTGAAACACATCTCTGCGATGCGGTCTCTGGACAGCAATGGGAAGGAAGCTGCAAACGTGCCATGTGAGGTGCAGATGTTGTGCTGTCGTGGGCACTTATCCCTGCACACACGACCCCGCCGGGGAAGAAGTCCTGGAGATCACACGTGAGAGTGGTGGGAAAGGGATCTCCGAAGGAGGCGGGAGAGAAGGCAAAACAAAAGCACAATTCTTTTCCCGTTCTGCTTGCAAATGATAAATGGCCTTGTCATGTGCGCTGATGAAGGGCCCATTATATTATTCTGCAGCAAGAAATACCTCCTGAAAAGACCCTGTGCTGTCTAAAGAAATCCTTGGGCTGCATCCAGCCCCGAGCAACCTCTGGGATCCCTGCTTGAGAGAGAAGGCTGGGCTCTCCCTCCCCCTCCGCTTTGCTTTGCAAACGTGCAAGCCTGGGAGCTGCAGATGTGGCTCCCTGGCGAATTCGGGAGATCCCACCTTGAGCAGCTGGGTGCCCTTGCAGAGAGGGAACCCAGGGAGCTCCTTCCCCCAGGCGGGGGCTGCCGGAGGTGCCATGGGGAGCAGCATTTAGCAGAACAGCAGCAGGTCGCCGCGTCTTGCATTTGCCTTGGCCAGCCCGTGGCTGGCCGGGCTCCTCGCAAGGGGGGGCCCTGGGTGGGCTCCCCTGCAGCTGCTCCTTGAACAAGACTGCTTTTTTTTTTTCCCTTTCCTGCTGACAAAGGCATCACTTTTGCTGAGCAGCTGCAGGGTCAAGGTAGCTTCTGGTTGAGGGAAATTTCAGGAAAACAACTTTTTCCATGAACCAGAAACTTTGGCGGTTTTTCTCTTTCTTTCTTTTATTTATTTATTTTTATTTCCCAGCCAGCCCCAGTGAGAAAGCGCTTTTTGCAGCTGTAGTGTCGGGGAAGTTTAAATGCTGCATATCAATGACGATGTGGCCTTCGGTGTCGAAACTGCGCCGTGTGACGGCGCCTTATTCATCCCCCTACCCTGCCTTTCCTGGATCTGTTCTATGCACAATATACTGAAAAACGACAAGTTGGATGCTGCCTGGAAAAAAAATAATCAGAAAAGGAGCTCTTTGACCAGATGAACTTGACTTCGTTGTTGCACAATAACTAAAACCAACCGTGTCACCGTCAACACACTAAACAAGCAAGGCAAGCTCGAAATGATGCTGCTGCTGCCTTGCACGTGCCAGGGGATGGCCAGGGCCGAGGAGGTGCAGACCCCTGTGCTCATGGCTCAGAAATCACAGGACAACGAGCAGTACCCCCCAGGTGGGTTTTGGAGTATGGTACGTTATGCATTCATTGATACTTCTGAGGTCACACTTTATTTGTGCCTCACACGCTGTGTGCAGGCATGCTGATGTGATCGTGCTGCAGGGAAAAGCCTAACCCCATTTCAGGCCTGTTCCCAGTAGGCAAAAAGCAGAAGGAGGTGTGCGACATACAATTACCAGAAATGTATTCAGGTCTTAGCGCCAACGCCGGCTTTTTGTCGTCAGCAAGAACAAGCCTGACGACAGCCTGATTAATAGGCAGTGCTTCCCAAAGGAGAAAAGCTCACCGAAAGACAAAATGTACGACCCGTGCGAATACCCAGCGCGCTGACCCAAAGCAGAAGGCAGCTGCGTTACCTTCCTGCAGTTAGCTAAGGAGGTAGCAGGGAGAGCTCGGGCTGCAGGTGTGTTAGCAGAGCGATGCTGTGGGGGAGCCCCCGCAGAGGGGTGGGGGGCTGCTGGGTGCAGGAGGGAGATGTGGGGCCGGGGCCGGGGAGGGCAGGGGATGCAGGAGGGGAAGGGGTGCTCCGGGGTGGGAGAGCAAGGGTTTCTGCGACGCGAGCACAGGGACACTCACATTCAACCTTTTTCTCCAGCATTGCCAAGTGATTAGCTACTTCCGTTTTCAGTTCATTGATTTTAAAAACCCTGGAAAGAAAACCCTCATGTATTAATGTCATACAGTTAGCGCCGTGTCGACCCTAGTTACAGACTGCCAGAAACTTTTCAGAGGATCGATCAGGGCCACTTGTGGCTGCCGTAAGGAAAAGATTTTCCATGGCAATGTCAAACTTTGGGGCAGAAAATCCACGTTTCATCTTCAGAAAATAAAATAATTAAAACCAAAGGATTTTGTCGTGGCTCTGTGAATCTGCTGCGGCTCTGCAACACTCCAGCACCCCCCTCTCCACAGTGACTTGCTGTTTGCTGCAACCCCCCCCTCGGGAAGCGATGTGAAACTGATAATGCTCTGCCCAACAGCAGCACCTCGGTGCTGGCACGCGCTGAAGCTCTCCTCTGAATTAACCTGGTGGTGTGCTGAGCCGTGGTGGAGTTGATCTGTCCTACCAAAACTAGCTGGGATGAAATTAGCAGCCCTACTGACGCTCAGGAATCCTCATTGAGGAGAGACGTATGCATGTGATAAAGGGAAAAAACGGAACAAATCAGTTGGGTTTTGTGTTCTACAAAGGAGCGTTTCATTTGCTTCCTAAGAGGGCAGAAGCACAGTAAGAACATTTAATTTTAGACCAAATATAAGCTAGAATTGCTCGTGGTTTAAGCTACTGCATTGCTCTCGGCAGGAGGTACGTGTGTACCTGGCCTAAATTCGGCAGGAAGAGAGGGATTTGAAAGAGATTTTAAATGCCTCTCTACCTCCTGTGAAAATTTCACTTCTGGCTGATAAAAGAAACAAAACTTTAAATAAATAATGATGTTCAGCATCCTACCTTGAGAACTGCTCAGCAATCTGTCCCAATAAATTCTGGAACAATTCTTCTTTATCTAAAACAACAGAAGGGAGACAAAAGACAAAATGAAAAGAGAGGAGACACACTCAGCATCCCTGCAAGGAGGGCTTTGACGACGAGGCATTCGGCCAAAAGTCATTCTTGGTCCCCTGAACGGTGTCAGCATTCGGGCACGCAGCTGAGTCCACCTTTCACCTGCCATCCTCTGCCTGGCAGAGCACAGACAAGCTCTCCCAGAAGTTTTCTGGGGGTGCTGGACCTCTGAGAGGCATCTTGTTTGAAGGAGACCCTTTTGGCATCTCCTGGGTGGGACGTGTGGGTCCACCAGCTCCCGAGGACTCCCTCGGCTACCTGCACACCCCAGGTGGCCGCAGGACGCCGGTGCGCCCATGCGGGGTGAGTTGCGCCTGTCCTGGACCGTGGGGTGCCTTCGTATGGCACCAGCTCACAGCCCCACTTCCCCGCAGAGCCGTGGGGCAGTGCCCAGGGGAAGGGGCTGTGCTGGGCGCCCCACGGCTGCCGGGGCGGCTGAGCAGGGCCGTGGGGCCAGGAGAGCCAGACTGGGGAAGCCCCGCGGGTGTAACCCACAGCACGCTGCAGCCGCGCTGCCTGCGGTGTGCACGTCCCTCCGGTCTCTCGTGCTCCAGGAGCGGAAATGTTTGCATGCTTTTCCTACACAGATCACCGAGCGCCCGCTTATCCCCTGCACAGAAGCACCCCGGTGGCATTTCGGGAGCTCCTTCTTGTGCTTTTCACAGCGCCCCTCATGAGTGCAATCACCTGCACGGAGTGCATCAGAAAGAAATGCAGCCCAGCACTCACAACATTCTCCTAAATAACAGCTCTTGTACCTGTTGAAAGGATTTGCAGTCACTCAGACATCGGAGACGCCAGAAATACTTGTCGAGAGCGTTCAGCTTTCGGCACAAAGCAGTTTGGCTGCTACCCCCGGGTCTCCAAACCGGAGCAAGCGCTCTGCGTGCGGGAGGGCTCCCATCTAACCCCCTCACTTCTGCTGCGACCCGATTCCCAGCGGAGCGGCTGGCAGCGCAGACGAGATCAGTTCTTATCTCGCAGACCCATTTTCCAGTTTCCTCGCTCTCACGCACGCACAAAAACAAGCCTGCCGCTGAAAACCCAACCGAGCAAGCACCGCGTCCTAGTTAAGACGGGAGGAAAGCTTACCGTAGGCAGCACCTGGGACGACAGGCGAGTCCGGCGGCGGGGATTATCAGAGCCACCCGTGCCCTCTCCCTGCACTGCTGCTCAGCGCTGACAGCGGCTGGAGCGTGCGGGAAGCTGACAAGTCCCCTATAAACACTGGCCCGGTAAAAAAACAACCAATCTTACTTTCACTCCCTCCCCCTGTCAAAACTCACTTGGAGTACTAGGACATTCTCATCCCAGGAACAGTCAGCTGCAATCTGATGTTTATGGATGTAATAAAAGACTTTCAAAACGAAGATGTATGTTTTTATAACCCTAGGGTGCAGTACAGATATATGACTAAGAGTGGCAGCTCGTCTCATCTTAAAGGGACAACGAGCCTTTTCTTTGCCCGGCTCCTTTCAGAGGGGTAGCCCCCGATTGTGAAGAAAATGAACAAGCTCACCGATGTCACTCAGTCTTGCTCATCCCCTCCTCTGCAAACAGGAAAGCCAGGTGTCCTTTTACTCTCTCTGCTACTGTCTGACTGCTTTTCCCCACGCTTCCAGGCAGGGCTGACACGCCAGGTCTCCCCAGCTCCCTTTCTCCTCAGCTGCTTTATTTTTTCACTGCAATTTCCCCTATGCCTTTTTCGGTTCCCCCGTCTTTTCCGCCACAGCCAAGAGATGCTGTGAGGTCGTAGGCGTCTGCCCTTCTTCTTCCACACTGTCTTGTTCTCAGGTGTGCCTGTGCCTTTGGCTCAGGTGCCTGCCTGTGTTTCCCCTTCTGTGGTTTGTTTGGATCTGGGCAGTCAGTGGAATTTAGCAAACAAACAGGCAGGTGGACACGCGCCTCAGGAAGGCGCGTGTTGAAAGCCCACGTCCATGAGTCGCATCACACCGGGTGCCAAATTCGCTTGGCAGCTCGGGTTAATTTGGGCTGCCGCATGCAAGCCCTCGCTAGGTGAATAATCCCAACGCAGCTGCCCTGCTCCCCACGCCAGCATCCGGGCTGCACGGCAGGCAGCGATGGGGGCAGCAGGGGGGACTTCTGCCTCTGCCTCTTCTCTCTTGCCTGAGCCGTGGGCGTGAACGTGCCCCCAAAAGGAAAAGAGATCCCAGAATATGAAGATTTAGACACAATGATGAGCTTCTGTGGCTTTACCAGCAACAAACAGGTACCCGCACAAGAGCCTGTGCTTTGAGTCGTCCAGGAAACCCAAGTGCTTCCCTGCTGAAGCTGCCCAAATGGCTGGTGGGCTGGCCTTGCCCCAGGCATGGGTCTTGTAGCAGACTCCTGCACCTGTCAAGACAGCTCTCCCACGTCAAGCAACATCCCTGGGGACAAAAGGTGGGCTTCCCTCCCTGCATTGTGGCTTCCACCCCCATCAGGGCAGCAGCAAGGGTGCTGCTCTCTCTGGATCTTCTCACCTGCTTTCCAGCGGCTGCTCACGTTGGAGGCCCCATCAGAAGGAGCCGTAGATGGTGGTATGGGGAGAGTGATGACCAAGCTCAGCACTTCTCATGCACTTTTGGGTTATGTCCCTCATGAGGGCTTTACAGACTCACTCAACCTTGTAGCGGCAGGAAAGCCTCAGCCCATGCTTCCCCCCAGGTAGGACCACTGTGGGTCAGGCCCATTGAGCACCACAATAACTCCTTCCTCCATGCTCTCAGAAGAAAAATAAACTTCAGTTGTATTTCTCAAGAGCGTGCTGCCATCAGGATTTGTTCCCTTAATTGGCATTTTCAGCAATTTTGCAGAGTGCCTGAACTCCAAGTACAGCTACAGCGCAGCCATCGGTTTGTGAGTTTTGAGCCTGTTCCAACTCGAGGACGCAGACCAGAGCCTCTCTGGTGTCAGGAGGGACAAGATGCCATCTCAGAGCGGTTTTGCAGGCCAGGTGAACATGGTGTCTGCCTGGGAGTTTAACCACTCCGAAGAAGGTGACAAGCAGAAGACAGCAGGCAATGCAACGGCCCCGCAGGCTTGGCCCTGCAGACAACTGGCCCCGCAGTGTTGCAGTGACCACCACTGCCTCCAACAGCCACTGAGTAATAACCTCTGTAATCCCAACCCTCTCCCCTGGCTACAGCCAGGAAATGAAGAACAGTTTCTTAGCAGGACTCTGGTGGATATCTCCTCCGCTGGATGAAAGCCACTGCTTGTATTTTCCTCCCGAAGGATTGTATTTTCCAGTCCCACCTTTTACAGCCTTTGTTCTGCTGAAGCATGCACCACTCTCTCCCAGCTGCTTGGGAGACTGCTGGAAAGAGGTGCGTCAGCTCCCAGCACTGTGGAAATCGGGGTGACCCTCTTTTGGCACGCTTTTGAAGAAGTTGCTTTGGGAGGCAGAATCACACAAGCAGAGTTGTTTCAGAAGTGATGGCTAGAACGGAGCTTTTCTATATGTTTTTTTCTTTTAATGAAGAAGAACAATTTCCCACTCTGCTCATTCTTCCTACTCTCAGCAAAATGTCAGGAATGCTTAAGATTAATGACAACCCATGTGAAAGAGAAACAGACACCAAGGAACACTCATTCCATCACACAGAGTTCAACTTTCTGCCTCTTTCCACAGCAGATTCTGTCTTATGCTTTGGCAACTTACCACCAGAATTTTTCTTGCCCTTTTCAGCTCAGATCTTTGGAAATCTTTCTTTTATAAAATCCAGGGAGGGAGCAGAGACCTTGCTGACACAGTGAGCTTCATTCAGCACAAAGCAGAGCCATGTGCTGTCAGCCAGGCTGAAAAATGAGGGCCCTGGGAAAGTGTGAGAAGTCATATATGGTCTTATAAAAATATACGGCTAGCTTCATGTGGAGGAAAAAAAAAAAAAGGCATTTTTTTCAGTAAGCTCTTCGACCGGCTTCTCTGCTGGTATACCATGGTGGCATTCCCCGGCACAGCCCCACCAGCATTCACCTTTCTCTATCTCAGGGTATGTGGATATTGGTTACACACACAGGGTGGTATATGCAGATAAACGCACTCCAGCCGAGACCCCACCTTGTCTGACCTGATGATGCATGCATGTACTCCTGGACTAGCAGCAGCGTGATGCTGCCCCTGCTGAGTTTGTTACAATAAGGAAATAGTTTAACAAACAGTTTCCTTCCCCTTAGTGGTCACGTGTGTCCCCTGGCTTTGGCTGGTGACACAGGACCAGTTTATGGCTTGCAACAAACTTCTCTGTGATAAAGTTCTTCCCTGTTTTCTCTCTGCTCTCTTTTGCTCTCTGCCTGCACAAGGGCCCGGCTGTTGCCTCTCCATGTCAACCCGGGCATCCTCCTTCATTGCCTAGCTGTGCCCTTTCCTATGGGCATCTCTGCTGTGGGGAACATGGACACCTCAGAGAGTGGCTTCAGTTCTCTGCACCTTCCCATCTATAAAAGACAGCACTGCGAGACACTGTGTTTTCTCGCACAACACAGGAGCCTAAGCAAGAAAAAGCAACTAGCAGGAAAACTGCCAAACTGCCTTGCCCCTGTCCCAGGAGCCTCAACCATCTCAGTAAACCATTTTTGTTCAGACACAGACTTCCTGGCTTCCTCCTGTTCTTCCCACGTGCTCTCCATTCCCCAAATGATCTTAACCTCTTGCCCCCGTCTCTCCTATCTTCCCATTTTACTCCTCCAGACTGTGTCCCCAGTGATGTTCCCTTCCCTCCCAAGGGCAGCTCCACAAGATACAGCCCAGGGTCCTGCTCAGGCTGCCTGAGAGAGAGTGGCAGGAGATACTGCAGTTGCACGGATGAGGGCTGCTGTGACTCAGACAATCTGCAGGAATTGCCCCAAGCAAATGCTCTGCTCCAGTGCCCAAGAGCTGCTGGCCTAAGCCCAACACCAGCACGCAAAGAAAAACAGTAAAAATGCCACTTCAGTCCTGCCTGTGGAGGACAACACTGCTGTGCGCTGGGGAACGTATTCCAGATGTCGTCTTTCATCCAGGCCTCCTTTAATCTTGTCAGGTGTATTTAAATATTTATTACACTCCGAGCTACTATGCCCACAACAGAAATTATGCTCCCTCCTCAGCCATTTGGAAATAACACAGGGTTCAAACGCAGTGCGCGGCTTTCAGCAGAGGTTTGCTGAGGGATGAACAAAGCACTGCGGGATGGGCTTTCAAACGTGGTCGGCAATGTCTTTGCAGAACCGCTGCTCTGTGCTGAGTCAGGCCCAGGCTGAGCACTTCGGAAGTCCCCTGGACCCCAGCCATTTCACCTCACCTTCAAAGATTTTGAAATTTGGGGACAAATATATATATATTTTTTAAACTTTCCTCCAGAATACTTTTCATTCTGCCATAGCTTCAACCACAACAGAATCATCTTTCTTCCTTGCATCTCAGCCACGTAATTTCTGAATGGAAATGACTGCAACCTCAGTTTTAGCAAATTCAGTTCAAAAGGGTTGTTTTACCTGAGAGCTGCCCAGTGGCAACAGGTATCACTTTGTAGGGAGACCTGGAAGAGTTGGAGAGGGTTGATGTTAGCAGTGCTGAGAAAGCAGCTTGTATTTCACATCTGTATTCCCTGAGGAGGAAAAGTATCACAGAATCACAGAATATCCCAAGTTGGAAGGGACCCACAAGGATCATCAGGTCCAACTACTGGATCCACACAGGACCACCCAAAAATCAGGCCTTATGGCTGAGAGCATTGTCCAAACACTTCCTGAACTCCAGGCTTGGAGCCAAGACCACTTGGAGTAGGCTTGGGGCTATGACCACTGCCCCGGGGAGCCTGTCCCAGTGCCCAACCACCCTCTGGGTGCAGACCCTTTCCCTAACCCCCAGCCTGACCCTCCCCTGTCCCAGCCCCATGCCGTTCCCTCGGGTCCTGTCGCTGTCCCCAGAGAGCAGAGCTCAGCGCCTGCCCCTCCGCTCCCCTCGTGAGGGAGCTGCAGGCCGCCATGAGGCCTCCCCTCGGCCTGCTCTGCTCTGGGCTGAGCAAACCAAGGGACCTCAGCCGCTCCTCATGCATCTTGCCCTCCTGACCCTTCACAATCTTTGTAGCCCTTCTTTGGACACTCTCTAATAGTTTTGTGTCCTTTTAGTGTGGTGCCCAAAACTGCACACAGTACTCAAGGTGAGGCCACACCAGTGCAGAGCAGAGCAGGACAATCACTTGTGACAATCACAGAATATCTGAACATATTCTAAGCCCGCTCAAAATCTGTCATTTTAAATATGGAGGGGCACTTTTTATGTACTATTAACCCTCGGTTTACTGCTGAACTAGATACAAGGAGATCTTTCTTGTGAAACAAACATGGTAAAAATGCCTCCTCTCTGGCAAGTCTCAAGAGCTTGCAGACTGAGATGGTGAGGAGCTCTGCTAGGCTGGAAGGAAGTTCCTGTGGTGGGGACCATGCTCATGGCACCCAGAGCAAGAGGTTGTAGCATTGTAGCATCATGTCTGCTGGGGCTCTGACACGTGGCACCAGTGTAGGTAACACCAGTGACAAGTCATGGTGAAATTTGCAATGGAATAAGTAACAGCAGAAGTAGGAACTGTGAGCAGTCACAGTAAAAATAAAAGTGCAAGGCTGAACAAGCAACAGGGAGCCAAGGAGAAAAAGAAAAAGGGATGTGGAGACAGGAAGGGCCAACGCCAGCGTGGAAGAGGCTTAACCTCATCAAAGACTTTGACTTCGCTTGCGGCTGATGTCACGGTTTGGTCCTAACAGAGCAGTAAAGGAGCCAGGGAACAAAGGAGCTGGGAGCCTTGACAGCAAACAGAGTGGGATGGGAACAGCTGTTCTACATTAAATACTTAAAAGCAGTATTTTTTCCTCAGACAATCACTCCTACTTTAATAACAAGCAAAAAAATCTTCAAAACCAGCCGGCATCAGTGTTATAAGCCAGCAGGCAGTTTGTGCTGTCACCTCCCTGCCCCTGGCAAGCTGCTCACCTCATGTTGCCTACAAGAGGCATTGCAGCCCAACACCCCCTCTCCCTTGGTCAAGACTCCCCTCTTGAGGAGCATGTTGCAGCAAGGCTTACCTCTCTGAGTTTGCTGGCATCGTCGGGTCAATGGATACCATACAATTGTCTGCTGTCAAGAGGGAGATGGTTGTGTTTCTGAAAAGTATGTTCCAGAGAGGTTTATTTGAGCGAGAAATGCTGGCTGAGATCCTGTGCTGCCATGCGCGGCGCATGGCCATTTTCCCTCGTGCAGCACTCCTGGCATGGCTGATGCTGCCCCGAACCCATTTTAACTTGGTGCAGAAAGGGTCAAAGCACAGGGCAGGGTAGGCTTGGTGTTTTGCCCATTTCAGTTACCAGAGATGTTACTGGCAAAACGTTAAGCGTGATCATCTTTGATCTCAGAGCGAACTTTGCTCCTTGGTAATTCTTGTATACTGTTGACTCATCAACTAATAATTTCTGTTGAAAAGCTATGTTTTGTGATACATTGACTAGGCAGCTATATATTGACTCACAATATACAAATCACTACCAGTCTTTAAATCATCTACTAACTCCCTTACCAAAACAAACAACACAAAAGTCTTGCTGAATATGGAGCCTTCATTTTCATCCTGTGCTAAGTGTGATATCATAGGTTCAAATGTAGGCCTTGAAGGTCTGTGCAGGCTCCAGGAGCCTGACTAGAGTGAATAGAATTGCAGAAGTCCTTTGCTGAAAATAAAAGGGCAAATATGCTGTGAACGCCCTACTCATGAATGACTCTGACTGCTAAACCAAGTTTCCTGCTTGATGGGGTGGAAGTATTTGACATCACAGGCAAAGGAAAGTTATTAATGTCTTTAATGTCAAATGGGAGGAAACAGCAAGGATAAACAGCAAAGGCCATTAATTCTGTCCAGCAACCTATGCAAATTCTGAGTCAGTATAGACCATTTTATCTTTCAGTCCCCAGATCTGGAGTCATATAACAAAACCACAATTAAAGGACTGACTTATTTTTTCCTGTGCCTTTTTTTTTTTTTTTTTTTTTATCATAAACCTGCACAGACAGACGTAAGCACCATGGCTTATTGCATGCTTCTGGGCATCTGCCTGGTGCTGCTTGAGGCCCACCTGCAGACAGCAGATGCCCTCTGGTAGGGGTGGGTTTGTGGCACGGCTGAGGGGCTGCCCTCCCTTTATTCTATAAAATGGTTCTCTTGGGTTACTCAGTTTGTCTGTCCCATGCCTGGGATTAGCCTGTATTGTACCTAAATAAAAAGTTTAGCACCTAGTGACAATGCTTCTCATTGGCCCCAAGTTTTTCCATTAAAATGCATGTTTTAAAAATACTGTTGCATTTCACTCAATATGGGGAATAAAATGGTATAATTGTGAGGCACGCAGAGCCCATATGTACTCTGGGCAGGGATTCTGCACTTGGTGTTATTTTTGTAGAGTAGCTCTGTTCTGTTCAAGGCGGCTAAACACCTGCCAGGGCTTCGTGCACTTTTCCAGCTGGGGCTGTCTGTGTTGCCCCAACTTCTTCTTCCAGAAGACTGGAATGAGAGAGAAGCCTGGAGAGCAGGTAACCAGATCATTTGGGGCCTGGCTTTAAAATGTCCCTAGAAGTAATGGAGCAAAAGTGAAATGAATGTCATAAATGAGAGGCCTACCTTGGTAACCCTGTTGCGATGCAGAAGAGGTCCATAATATCTCTGGAGTTGCAGTATTTACTGAAGATCACCTTCCAAACCAAACAGCAGCAGGGAGAAAATGAAGACAGAAGAGAGAAAGGACAGTTAGCTCCCAGTGGGAGATGAACTCTATTCAGGCTTGAACTGGGCCAATTTTAAGGCTCAGCCTACCATTCCAATTATCTGATTTGACTCGTGAGCTGGGATATTATATGCTCCCGCTTTAATACATTTGCTATTTTGTAATAAAAAAAGAAAGCTCCAGAGACCTAATTGCACTATTCAGAAGTAGAGCAATAATGTATGAGAACTGACAGCAGAAGGTATCGCATAATGCAGTAGAGTTGCAGGATGGCAACAACCGCAAATATAATGGAGCAACAGCCTGGATTTAGGAAGAAAACAACCCAAATTTAGGGAGCTCCTTGGTTGGTATAAAAATGTACTGCTATTTGGATTACACCAACTTAAACTCTCTGTAAGCAGAAGAGAGCATTTTTCTCCTCCAGTTGTGTCCAGTTCCGTGCAGTCTAACAGGCTGCGGTTGTTCCTGCTGCTAGGTCAAGGCTTAGACCTCGAGGGGTCAGCATCGGGGCTGGGAATGCAGCATTTGTTTGACCCCGTTGCCATACAGCCCTCAGTAACACAATCCCATATTCCTGGTAGTATGGGGATGTTACGTGATGCCCAACCCAGACCTCTGCTGCCCATGCTGGCGAAGCTGTGGGATGCTCTGCCAGCAAGGAGGGCAGGCATCTGCTAATGCCTTGATACAATGCAAGCTCTTGGAGTTTTAGAGGCAGTGCCAAGCCCTGGGGAGGCTGTGCTACAGTGAACACTGCCTCTGACACTTCCCCCTGCCCATGTCCAACTCCACGCTGCCGTCCCAGTGTGGGCTTTTCTGGCTTCTTTTCTCATCCGCCCCCCAATTCTCCTTACTCTCTTGCACCAGCATGGCCAGCCTGCCCTCAGGCTCCATCTCTGTGCCCACCTAGCCCTGCTGGGGTCTAGGTTGAGATTGTTATAAACATGATTTTTGGAGCTGGCGATTTAAGTAAACCTATCTCGCTGTCCTTCCTCCTGAAATATTGCAGAAATCAGGACAAAAACACAAGGTCTGGCCACCGTGACTCAGTCCTGTTGTGCATGCAATATGATACACCAAAACCTAATGCTGGAGCAATGCTTCAGGTCTCACTTTACATGGGTGGTTAAAAGCACCCTTATTTTTCAGCTAAGCATCATTAGTTGAATGATATCTGTGTCCTCAAGAGACGCCTGTGACTGATACAGAAATATACACTCACCTTCCCTGTTTTCCAACCCAGATGAACTTACACTAGGTAACATATTTACGTTACTAAAACTCAAGGCAATTAATTGCTTAGGTAGTTAATAAGTGTTACTGAGGAAATGGGTGGGACTAACGCCTGGGTGTGTTCTAAAAGGCTGTTTTGCTAACTTCCTCGGTGATTGACCCTTGTTTATTAAAATACAGTAGCAATCAAAGCAATAAAACATAGCTAATCAGGTTCAGATAGCACGGAAACCCTGCTCTGAGCAGAACGCAGCATCCTGTTGGAGTGATAGCTGCTAAAATTGGCTGACAGAGTACTGGGAAGCTGCTCCTGTACCAACAACTTGCATATGCGGCAGCTGAGCAGATGATGTTAATTGCAGCTGAATGCAGGGTAAAGGCTTGTGTTGTTCTGGGAGTGTTATTTCAGGTATTGAGGCTTCTTTTTCTGGAAATCAATTATTATTGAGTGGGACAGATAAGAGAGGAAAAGACTAAAAAGATATATATTTAAAAGACATTAAAGGTAAGAAAGCTGCCTGACTCAGAAAGCAGCAGGAGCTTTCATTTCATTGAGGATGAACGTTAATAATTCCATTACTCCACACAATAGTGAAAGAGTGGGAAGATAAAAAAAGACTGTAGATATTATTTTCTAGCTTATGAGCTATCTCCATACATGTTATTTATCTTTCCATACTTGGCATTTTTATTTAGGTTTACTAAAAGTGGATTTGTGAATCACCCACTGCACTTTGATACTCGTCTCAGGATGTAAATGGTTGTTCCCAGCTCTTGTGTTTCTTTTTTTTTTTTTTCCTTCTCTTTTTTCCTAATCAAAGAGCATATGCTACTAAAGTTCTCTGCTTTTGCAACCTGCTGAGCTTTTCTAACCAACTTCCTTCTCTTTTAAAACAAAGCAGACAGCCTCCAGCGTTTCCCAGGACTATGTAATTGTTCCTGTTATTGCCTGCAGGTTTATGTTCCCAATAAAACCAATGTCAGTTGTGCTGATGGAATACAACTGGAATGCATTTTGGAGAGACAGGAGGACAGTGCTGTGTACTATCGATGGCTCCAGCCCAGTAAAGGAATCCTATTTGCCTCAAGTCCATGTTCGTTGCAGGGACATTAGCACCACCAAGCTGATACAGTGACATTTGGCTTGTAGCCATACTTCAGCCAGCTGGGACGTATGGCTTCTCCCATGACCAGGGAAGGTGGCTGACCTGCAGCTTTGAGGATAGCCAGTCCTGCTGCCACTGGGTGGAGAAATGAGCACCTTCCACGCTCCCGTGAAGATGCAATTGGCAGGGCAGATGTCCTGAACCCATTGGTGTTTGGCCCAGGTCTCCATGACGATACTTTTCTGGCACCACTTGTAGGTCTGATCCAGACCCACAGCCAGCACTGAGGGATTTCACTGCCCTTCAAACCTCAGATGTCTCAGCGGTCTCTGACCCAGTCATCATCTTGCTTGGACCCCCCTTCCTATCCTGGTGGCAAGCCAGGAACTGCCACGACGTGTCCCAGCACCTCACTCCCTGCAGTATCGCCTGGGGCTGGAAGACAGCACTGCTTTGGACGGGAATGAGACCTTGCTATGGAGCAAACAGAAGCCAAAGGCAGGAGACCACGGCAGTTTCTAGAGCTGCAGTAGCAGGCTAAGGTCTTCCATGAACAGCACAAGACACTCAGTTGTCAGAGTCCCTTCTGAGGAAAAGACAGAGCCAAAATCATGTAAGTGGTCTCACAGAAGTGATACACTGCATGGGGAAGGAAAAATGAGGCTTCTGCTTCAGCTTGCAGATTGATGACTTAAATGCCACTAAGAAAATCAGCCCTGTGTAAACCCCGTTAATCGCATCTCCCTTGGATTTGTGCCAGGAGGGAAAGATGTTCCTCCAAAATGATGCAACATCTGCAAACAATTAGTTTCTTCTGTTAGAGAGTTAACATTATTTCATATTTCTGCCTTTTTTTTTTTTTCCCTGTTAGAATAACTTCTACCATGTGCAGAAAAATTACTGGAAAACTAGTCTTCCCTGAATGCTTAGTTGGGTCATTTTAATAACACTCCATCAAGACCAAGAAGTAGTCATTTGATTTAAGCAGGGAACTCTGTCTTCCTGCCTGGGAGAGTAACGCAAACGCAAAGCAAAGAGGGGAAAAGCAGAATGAATAATAACTCAGGCTTTTTGGAGTGGAAATAAGATGTTGATGAAGCATGCAGTGACTGTGAAGTAGGACAGCGTGACTCAAGTCGGATGCCTGGTTCCTGGCCCAGAGCTCACTTCTGTGGGGCTGAAACTGCAGCTGCTTTCTCTTCCGCAGTCCTTTCTGCATTTTTTGGAATATATATATATATATATATTTATATTTTTTTGGTCTTCCTCTGAAATAAGGGGTCATTCTCTCTTAATCCACAGTATCCACCTCTGG
Source organism: Anser cygnoides (assembly GCF_040182565.1). Taxonomy (NCBI): domain Eukaryota; kingdom Metazoa; phylum Chordata; class Aves; order Anseriformes; family Anatidae; genus Anser; species Anser cygnoides. The sequence continues at coordinate 117,722,614 of NC_089873.1, read as the reverse complement.
TATGGGACAAGGATTTTAAAGCCCCTCTCAGAAAGAGCAGGGATTGAGAGTCCTGGTGTCTGGCTGGTGTCCTCACTTAGAGGAGCAGTTTAGCATTAAGGACCATGATGGAGATGTTACTAAGGGACCACAGTGCGCATACTCTGTGACCTACCAGTTTACAACTAATTGCATTATATTTCGCTTTGAGATAGGATGGGTAAACACACGGCCTACAAATCCAATTTCTGTTCTATATTTGATCCTCAGAACAACCAATCTTCTCTGTACACTGCAAACCCCGTCCATAACGTTATCCTCTCCTGATCTGTTGTTGGTAATTGGGTTTCCTTCCAAGTATTTAACTGGCTTCTTTTTTTTACCCTAGTGAAACTCATAGATGAATAATGCAGGAATATTTTCAAAGCCAGCCTATGCTCAGTTTGCAGTCCTACTTCCTTTTGCCTGCTGTATTCAAGACTTTTAGCACTTGCTGGTGTTTTTCATTCAGCTCAGTGAGCAATGTTCAGAGTCAGGCCTTAAAGTGTGGAGGTAAAGCAATCTCAAATGATGATCTTTGACTAACGAGACTGAAGGATAGTGCGTCAGAAAAGACTCTGGTAAAACTCAGTTATGTATCTCTCATGGATCAGGGAAGCTGTTACTGCTTCTGTAATAGTAGTTTTCACATGGAGGATTTCTGAATGAGGCAGACGGCTGATGTGAAATTTTCATGGTGATTTTCCCTTTCTCTACAGCAGTCTGTGTTGTCCATGTCAAAATGAAGCAGGATACAGAGCTCTTAGATAACTCTGTAGAAATCACTGGAAGGAACTCATTTTTCTAGGCAAGTAAGCAAATAGATCTTCCTCAAAAAACAGTCACGAGTACCTACCTTATCAGGCATGGCTCTTGATATTCAACAGAAGCCTTACCTAACACCCCACATCTAAACATCTCCCAGGCTTCTCATTCATTGAATTCAGATACAAGTATTATAGCACGAGCCCAGCTATCTCCAAACTGTCCATTCTTTATTTCTTGCACTAATTAACAGTAGATACCTGGAAAACCACTCCATTTTTCTGAGCTTCGAACATTAAACAGTATTAAAAATAGTTTGCCAGCTTTGCCATCTGTTTGATGTGGTAGGAGCTTCGCTAAGAGGGGAAAAGAAAATAAATGTGTGTGTGTGTGCATAGGCCTGTGTGGGAAAGAAAAAGCGAGTGCCCTCGACAAAGAATCCTAACAGAAATTAAAACTGCCTGAGCTCTCCAGACCCTGCCTGTGTTAGGCAGTGAGGAACAGGACAGATTTTTCACTTTCAATGGCCAGAGTGCTGCAGCCCTGCTGGTTCACACTTACCTTCGAGCCGTGGCGCGGCTGGGCAACATTTGTTTCTACATGGCACCTACATGAAACGTACCAGTGGGATTCGTCTGACGTAGCTCAAAACGTCTACGTGCTAGATGTCTCATCCATGTTGCTCAGCTAGGCACCTGCTATTGCTGGTAGAGGACCACTTTCAAGGGGAAAGTCAGCCCACGCGTCTCCAAAATCCAGTCTAAGATGGGTTGAATCATCCTCTGGAGATACCGCCTGCCTCCCCAGTGCCTGTGGGGGAACCTACATGACTAGCTTGGAGCAGTCACCACTGACTTTTAGATGACTGTGGTTTATGTTTAAGTGGGGTGAATCCCGTTAGCTCCCTAATTATGTACACTACCCTGAAAAGAGAAACAGGAGCCAGACAGAGCTGATGCATCAGGATCCCGAGGCATGTGGTTGTATGGCAAGCTTCAGCTCCCATCCTTTATAACATTCCTGAACAGAAAGCTACGAGAAAGGAGATTTTTCTCTTTTTTAGGAAAATGTCCATGATGCAATGATATGTGTGACTCCCCTAGGGCAATCTTGGACATCCATTGAGAGGGACAGTATGAGAGAGGTGGTCTCTGGCACTATAAGTAAGGATCTCATCACTTTATAGAGTTGTTGGGGCTGTAGAGGAAAGAGGTTACATTAAAGAGAACCTTGTGCACCCTACTGACTCCACCAAAGGACATATTGACAGTATTCAGTCTTTCAGCAATAATGACTAAAGGAAGAATACAAGCGGGAACCAGCAAGGGAGATTTTGTGATGCTGAGCTGAAAGTTTCTTAGTTTCTACAGAAGATACAGAAATATTTCAACCTTTGACAATTAACTAAAATGTTTATAGTCTAGCTTCTATTAACACAGAAAGGGCACAGAATTGCTTCTAATGGAGTACTAAATGCAATTAACCCTGTAGCACATTAATGCATTAGGTTTGAAATGTTTCATAAACTGGGTGACAAAGATGCTTTAGGACCAAATGTCCTCGCTAAATGTGAGCTATGCTAGGCTGCTTGTTTCAAAAATACTAACAAAAATAATGATGCCTGATGTTCCAACATGCTTGATAATGTAGGGCTGGTAGAAGCGTGATGTTAGTCAACAGAGTAAGGAAAAGCAGCGAGAGGTGAAAGGCCGGTTTGCAGCTGTAGAAGTTAACCAGAAAGGTGCTAGAAACAAAATGGCTTTGTCTTGTTTGTACTACCAAAAGAGTCTCACATAAATAACGTGAGTTTCTATGGTTTGCTTGTCCAAATCCTTAAGTAGTGTTAGCAGGAGGGTGTTAAACTTACACTTTGTCTTGGCTAAAGTGAGCATGGTCTGCAATAGGTACAACAGACTACATGTGACCACAGAAAGCTCAGCACGGGTAAAGAAGACTTCCTGGTGGATGGCCGTGGAAGGGTGATGGAGCTATGCTGGAATTATGGAGCTGTGCTGGAATTGTGGCTTGGCCTCCTACGTGCTCAGAGGACGCTCATTGGGGAGGAAAGGCGGGAGGAAAGGCGAGAGATGCCTCAAGTACAACATTTTCTCTCAGTTTTTAAAAGCCTGTTTTGAAGCCATTATTACTCCCTCACATGTTTACATACTCTTTAGGTGCTGTAACATGAAGGAGTCTGACAGAACCTGCTGTTTATTTTTTGTTGCTTTACAATGAGGACATCCAGCAGCCACCTTGAGCTCACCGGGGCCAACTACAGTCGCAGAGCCAGAGCTGGGGTTGGCCAGACTCCAGCTGCGCCACCTTGCACCCTGAATCACCCACAGAGAGCTGCCAGTAACAAGAAAATGGCCTTGGTCCCACAAAAACGTATTTATGCCTCACTAAGGAGGCCAAGGAGGATTTGGGCATTGGAGGAACCTGCGAATGGTGGCCAGGCAGAGCAGCCCCAAGAGGTGTCCACGTCCCGACTGCCCGTGACCTCCTCCTCTGCACACCCCAGTGTATCACCCTGAAAACCAATGTGTATTGCGGTAAATCCTTCATCTAAACAGACATGGGACGAAGATGTGGGCAGTGCAGAGCATGCTTGTCCCCTGTGCCAAGAGAGTCACGGGGACTGTCTTGCAGCAATTAGGGGTGCAAAGATGTTTAATGGCCTTGAACTGATCATCATGCCACTATTTTTCTGCTGTGTTTTGTTTTTAATCTGAATCCATTTCGGCGTGTTAAAAATAGCACGGCGAGCTTTGGAAAAATCTGTTGGGTTTGCTGGAGTCTAGGCATTTATACCACAGTGGCTGTTGCTCTAATTAAAAAGAAAAGCTCACATGACAGAAACTATTCCTATGCCCTGACATTTCAGTGCAATAACCGCAGCACCAAAACGCAATCTTCACTTTGTTCTGCTCTTCGTGGACCTCAGGCCAAGGGGAGCAAGAGCTGTGGGTATCTCGTCCTGCTTGATGGGCCAGCACAGTAGACGCTGAGAAAGGTTGGAGTCAATACATTTCTCAGAGGAAAAGAAAGCTAATTTCTCTGCTCAGCATCCAAAATGACTCAGTAAACCAGCAAAATGACTCCAAAATTCTTGATTTGCTTTCTGAAGGGGAAGAAATATCACCCTGAGTGATCTCCTTGAATCTCTGACAAAAGCAGCAGTCCTCCTCATTTTTCCAGTTCATTCAGGCTCTGTAGGCTTCTGACTTTCCATCCTTGTTACAAATATGATGTTGATTAAGACACTGGAAACAGAAATCCTCTCAAGACAAGCATTTTCTCAGAAGAACTCCTTACAACTGTGTGAACAAAGCCACCACCCTGTGACATTTGAAAACAAGAGCCATGGAGCCACCCACCTGGGAATGTGGCCACTGGCTGGTTCTGCTTTCTCACCGCTTTAATCTCAAAGGTCAAAACCAAATGTTCCCCAGTAGTTTCTGTGTGGAAAAAAAATTAAAAATGACTGTGAGCTCCGTGCTGGTGGACTTTTAATTCGAAACAGACTCGACAGGAATTTTTCTTAAAAAAGCAGCCAAAGGGTTAATGACATTAAGAAGGCAAATAATACCACAGAGATGCTGCTGGTGGCTTGCTCAAGTTTTTCAAGGCAAACCTCGCTTCTCCACTGGCAGGCTGGGGGGCGTGGGTGCTTGACCCCATCTAGTGGCACTCCAGGATTGAGGAGAAATCCCTGCCCACCATGGTGCTGTGAGGTCTCCTTATCTTCCATGAAACAAGGGCACTGTTCCCCACTCCGTCTTCTCCTTCGTCTGGCAGCAAGCCCAGCTGTGTACAAGTGGGGCACGGACATGTCTCTCAGGTGTGTGAAGCCCTGGACATTAATGCAAAGTGCAGAGGGAGGTGGGTGACCAGGCAAGTGGCTTATGAACTTCTGAATGTCTCTGGGCAAGAGCATCCTTTAGAAACAGATAAATCCAGCGGTGCTGATTTCCCCAGGTGTGCATCCACATCATGTAGGCACTGATAAGGAGGGGCCTTATGCCAAAACCCCATTTTTCAATCAGCCCCAAGAACAAATGGCCTCTTTGAAGCGGGTCTGCGCAGGGCACTGCTTCAGCACGCAGCTGTAGTGCTGTAAAGCCTTTGATCTTCCTTCTCCAGCAGCCTCGGCAGGGCTGTCCCCTCCACCTCGTGCTTCGCTTGCGTCTCTGCCTCCACCAGGTCAGCAGGTGGTCACCCTACCGGCACCTTGGTCCCCTGTTTCTTGGCCGGGACACAGCTATCGGCAGGCCAAAACCTTCTCCTGGAGGACACAGAAGCCAGGCTTTTGGCTGTGAGCACCCACAGCGACATTCGTGCTGGAGTCATTCCCTTCCATGTGTCCATTCAACACCAGCAATTCGACTCCTCCAGCTCCAACCATTGCTGCAAACCACCGAGCCACGTCCCTTCGCCCTCCCCACTTGTGCCTCTCTGGACCTGATGACACACAAACCTACTTTGCTTAGTTCAGCTCTTGCTGCAGAGCGTTTTCAAGTGCTCATCTGCAACCTGCGGGCTCCCAGGAGTGGTGGCATGCAGCCCGCTGGGCCTGCGTTGTCCCTTCATTCGCTCCAGCGCAGAGGGGAAATCGCATCTTCCAAAACCAGCAGCACACCCCAAGGTCGCACTGGTTTAAGGTGCGGTGGAAACACAAAACTGACTATTAGTAATTGCCACCATGACTAATCGTCCTTGTAGCATGGCCAGTCCTGGCCATCACACAGCTCTGCCATGTCCAGCAAGCCAGTTGCAAGTTGGAGCTGAGCCCTTTCAAACTCAGCAAGCTCTGCTATAATGAAGCTCATACCTCATTACCGGCTCAGCATTGATTTAATGAGTTCCCTGTAGAAGCCTCAAATATTGCATTCCTCAGAAGATTAAGGGCTGCTTTTTTTCTCTCCAAGGGATGTTGTTACTGAGGAGGCATGAGGATCTGAGATATGCCCTGCTTACCCCTGGGTGAACCCCATTTACTCGGTATTTTTATAGCAGGAATCCTTCCAAACATTGCACAGATGGAATTTCACATCTGACAAAAGAAACAGATAACATTTATCGAGCAAAAAAATACTTAATGCCGCCTGAGTTTGCATTTGCTTGTTCATGCGATTGTGCCTCTTCTGTGCTTTCAGTGACAAAAGTGCTCTCCAGAGACTGGCTCTGTGAAAATGCTCTTTTTAAAACAAAACAAAAGAAAACAAAAAAAACACAGATGAATAAAAAAAACCAGCCAAAACCCAGTGGAGATGACAAACGATGTGATTTACTAACACCTACAGAAATGCTCCGTACTCTCTCAAAAGAGCAAACTCCCCCGGGTCCTGTTTCCGATGGCTGGCTCCACGGCAGTGCGCAGCGAGGCTGCTGGTGGCGGGGGTCCCCCGGGCAGTGACAGAGGGGACCGTGGGCAGTGGAGGCACGCGGGGTAGAGCACGGCAGAGCGTGAGCTCTGCCTTTGCCCTGTTCCTGTGGCCATTCATACACGAGAGAGAAGGGAAGGGGAAGGACATCTCCGCTGGTTTCTTTTTAAAGGAGAAAGACAAGGCGCGGCTGGGTGAAATGACAACTTAGAGCCGGAGCACAAAGGATGGATATTTGGATTTTGCAAGTCAGAGCTTACTTGTGAGCCTCTCGGTGGCTTTCGCTCTGTTTCATAAAAGGCACTCGGTCTGTGGCCAAGGAACTGCCGACAGAAAGAAGAAAAAGAGGACTGACTTACAAAAACACGGAGGCGTTTCCCTGTTTAAAAGCTGTGGGCTCTCTGCTCTACGGTGTGAGCTCTCCCCTTCAGCCAGAACACATTTTTCCCTGCAGTTTCCCCTGTGCTGTGAACCGTGGCTAAGCAAACAAGGCAGACTAACAGGAGTTCAAGATTTGATTAACATCCATCGACATTTACAACCGGCTTCACAAGGGCGGCGGGGCCCCGCGGCACCACAGCCGCACAGCAGCACCCGGCACCTGCCCGCCCTGTAACTTCCCGCTAGGAAAGCACCCGTCCTACAAGCCCACTGGTAGGCAATCCCAAAACAGCTCCGTGCTCTCCAGCTGCGGCGGCCGGGCTGAAAGCCCGGGGAACACCTCTCCGCCGGCAAAACTTTGCAAACACGTCAAGAGGCTGCTCTCGGAGAGGGGTCCTGCAACACTGAGAAACTCCCGCGCAGGCAGCGAGCGCCGGCAGCACCGGGCGCTCGCAGGCTGCCAGCAGCCCCTTCCCCATTAAATTAAAATCTGTGTACAAAAGCAGAAGCTGCTGAAGACCCCCCTCCCTTTCAAAAGAGGCTTGAAGCCCGCAGCGGTGCTGAATGCAGGCACGAGTCTCACTCGCCTTACAGAAAGAGGGCACCCAGCTAGCACAGCCTGCAGCCGCCGCTGCGTCCGGAGACGCCACTTTGCGAGAAAACAGCACAAGTACCTTTTGAATTCTTCCATCAACATCCAAATAAATACACTTGGGCCGGTAAGTTGAGGAGGCAGATCCCATCTTGCTACAGCCGGGCTTTTACTGGGCCTTTCCCCAGCGTCAAACAGAGCGGAAAACAAGGCTTATCCCACCAAGCCGAGCCACCGCTGCCTGGCAGTTTGGTGTCCCTGCTCCTCTGTGTCCCACTGCACTCTCATTCTGGGGAGGTCCCTCCTCTAACGTGCGCGCATTTTGCTGTGTCTCTGTCTCTCTGCCACCTCCTTCTAGTTGTGCTCCCCTCCGAATCCAGCTGCCTTGGGCAGGCAGGGATGCGCCTCCAGATGCTCTCCGTAAGTGCCCTCTCCATTCCCATGGCAACAGCCCCCTTCTGCTCTTGGGCTGGGAGCTGCGGGCTCGCGGGCACACGCACACAGCGCCGAGCGGCACTCATGGATGGGGGGAAACCTCCCCCACCGTTTTTACCCTGAAACGGGAGCGGGATTGCTAAATTGGTGCCGACCCTTTTGGTGAGCTTCCCGCAGGCTGCCAGCAGGCTCCCAGCTGTGCCGTGCGCTGGAGATGCCCTCGGACACCCACTGCAGCCAGGGCTGGGGGCTGTCTCTGCCCAAACCCGGCAGCTTGGTTTCCACATCCCTCCTGTTATCGTGAGCTGGGAAGAAAAAGCAGCAGCCGTAAAGCCACGAGCACCAGAAGCACAAAGGACACGCAAAGCCCAGGCTCTCGTCCCATGCCACCCCCAGAGTGAAGGCATGTGCTGCTGAGGGGAATGTGAAGCATCCTGGCAAGCGTGTCCCCCGTTTGAAGGTGTAGCTAAAAAACGAGGAGGGAGGAAAGCACCCGATGGCTGACTCTCCGAGCGGGTGCCAGGTGCCATCTGCTGCGTGTCTGTGCTACTCCGCAGTGCCCGCGCCTGCCGGGAGCTGAAAGAGCAGCACCGGGTGAGGCTGGGTCACGGAGGGGAGCGGCTCCTCCGCCCTCGCACGGCACAGGCTGTGTTGAGTGCTGGGACCAGCTCGTTCTGGCACTGTTAGCGGTGTTTTCCGAGGCTGCCGATGGAGGAGCTGCAAGAAGGTGTCCTGATGTCCTTTGTGCCAGAGCCTGGCAGAGCTCGGCTTGTGGGAGCAGGTTCGACGGGGGCTCGGGGCTGCCTTCCCTGCCCAAACTGAAGCCTGGCACCACCCGACCCATGGAGGAGACCAGCGAGGTTCTGCAGGCTCCCCAGCATGTGGCAGCCCTTTCAGGAGAGAGTCCTGTACGGCTGTAGGCTATCCCACAGACTACCCCACCAGCTATCCCACTGACTATCCCATCAGCTATCTCACAGGCTATCCCATTAATTATCCCATTTACTATCCCATCAGCTATATCGTAGGCTACCCTGCCAGCATCCCCTCGGCTATTTGGGGGCGGTCAGACAAGGTCACAAATCCACTGCAGGGTTTGATGGCACTTACTGAGATGTGTAATGATCAGAACCTCACACCGGTAAGAGTCTGCCCTTCGATTTCTATTTTAAAAATAAACCAGCTTATCCAGACAGCAAAAAGACAGGTTCCAAAATCAAACTGATGATCCCATTCCTGCCTCTCCATTTTCCTCATACGTACTGTTCACAGGCATTCATATTCTGTGTATTTAAGTCCCTGCACATGCACATCCCCTTTAATTACTTCAATACTCATTGGAAAAAAAATATGTTCTGCACTACAATTGCTAACCACTGCACTTTTCAAGAACATTTCATGTCGAAGTGAATCCAGAGAAGGTGAGCTCTCAGAAATTGTGGTAAGAGCCTGCGGAAATCTAAGGCCCAGCCTGAAAGGTGACAAAAGATGACGTTTGTCAAAGTGGACGTGCAGCTCTAGGAGATCACTGCCTGCCTTTAACAAGTCCAACCCCCTCAGAGCCCCCTATTTTATTACACTCTGCCACGTGGGTGAAAATACCTTAGAAGAACTATCCTACCATATCGAACTCTACAACAGCTCACCAGCTGGGCCAGATCCTGCCCGGCAGGAAAAGTGCCTTTGGGCAAGGACAAGGAGGAAAAACCTCAGGTTTCATGCAAAGCGCAGGAGGTACCTCGGTGCCCTTGGAGGGGAGTGATGGGGGTGTAAGGTTGTGTTCGGAGTTGCTTCCTGGACCACTGGGACTGGGAACGTGTGGCCTGGCCTCACGGTGGTGATGGGTGGCTGGAGCATGACTCAACTGTTTTAAGGAAGGTCATGTATTTTGAATTAAGAAAAAGAAGCAGAGAATGAAAAAATAACCTTTTTCCTTTACCTACTCAGTACCTAAGCCTCTCAGCTGCCTCCTTGGCTCACTAACCTTTTCTTGCTGGTCCTGTCCTCCACCTGCAGGGTCTCTTGCACATGTCTGCCTTGCTCAACACTCCCACGGAGCCTTGTCTTACTGCTTGGTCTCTCTACCTCACTCCCCTCAAACCTACTGAAACGCCTCGTTGCCCATAGAGTGGTGATGGTTTTCCCTCTGCCCCCTCAGCTCCTCTTTTCTCCCTATTTCACCCCATCTTCTCTCTCCTTTCCTCAGGGGTTTTGCCACTTCTGAGGGACTTTTCTCCACCATGAACATGAGTCAGGGTCAAGTCAATATAGGAATTAGTTTTTCATGGCAGTAAGGCTGCTAATGGCTAAACTGATGGTTATACCAGCATAAGCTCCACCATCACGTCCATGGCAGAACATGTTTGACTTTTGCACTCCAGCTTTAACTCCCTTTCATACGCCTATGGAAAGCGTAGGACTTTCTGTATACAGAAATTTTAGCTTGCTTCTTTGCACATTTTTTTTATACACTGCCAGGTTTCCACAGGACCTGGCCTGGAAATGATCATATTTAATGCTAATCACAGAAGGAGTGATTGCTAATACTAGGACCTTTCTATGATCTGTCTATCTGGGCCCCCAAAACCTGCATTCAGGCTTTCACCATGCAGCAGCTCAGCTCCCTACCTCGCTCTTGGCTCCAGCCCCGTTTCTCGGTCACCTCAGCCCAGCCCCAAACCGCGTTGTGCAGCCATAACCACACGGGTGTCCCAGTTCCCATGGCAAGCCCTCCTGAATGTGGGCTGAAAGGGATCTGCAGCACCTCCTGGCATGGCTGGTCCAGGGGGACTGTGTGTGAGACACACAGCCCTGTGGGCTGGAGAGGTGGCATTATTCACTCTGGGTGCAGTCTTGCTCCTTAATACAGCAGTGCTGGCCACTGCCGTAACAATAAGGCCTATATTATGGTAACAATTACTGTTAAAATTCTGGTAGCAGTGGTTCTTGCTTACGTCTCAAAACTCGCCAGCACAAAGCATGGGAAAGACAAAGAGGAAGCACTGTTAAGTCACAAACTCTTACATCGGGTCCTTTTTCTCAGGCCCTACAACAGTGGCACGGTTGACCCCAGGTCCTGACTTTGCTCAGGGCACTTTGCATCACCTCTCCTGGCTCCCTCTGCCTGCCAGGGCGAGCAGGACCTCGGGCACTGCAGGCACAGAGAGCTGCGGCTGCCTGCAGGCAGATTTGACTCCTCTTCGATTGCTGCAACCCGGCAGGCTCTCTGGTGGTTTTTCTGGTGGTTTTTCAGGCTCCCATCCCTCTCTACCTTCCCTTTTTCCACACCTTCCCTTAATTTCTCAGTCCCCTCCCATCTCTGTAACCCTGCTCGCTGTTCCTAGCCCTTCATCTAAAGTATTTTCATGGATTCAAGAGTACCCAAGCGCCTTGCAATCTTGCTGTCAGCACCGCTGTATGCCGTATGAAGCATGCAGTCCATGTGCACATACACAGACCCTAGCTGACCACTAATGGTGGATGTAGCCAGCGTGTTGGAGCCTTGGTGCAGAGCTTCTGGGAAAGCCCAGCTATAAAAGCTGTTTTCATAAGGTTGTGGAAGAAATTAGCAGACCCAACTGGAACCTTCAATAGCTGATGGGGAAAAAATAAATGAAATTAACTGTGTCTGGAGTCACTTGCTAGATCATTCAGAGGGCTGGGAGCCAAGGAGTGGAAAAGTAAATTCCCTCTACTGGACAAGATTGGCTCACGCTCTTGGCAAGAAAGCCTGAGTGGCGGACCGGAGTCCGTGCTCCCAAACAGGAGGTAAGCAACACACGGCTCTATTTAAAGAAAACTGCCTGGCATTTTACACATCGCATGAAAGCAAAGTTACCTCAGATGCACATTCTGGGAGGCAGCCATCTGAACAGCTCGGTGCTGCTCTGCGGCTCAGTGCAAATCGTCTCTTTCCATCTTTCTGACAGGCAGACCTCAGACATCCTGAAGTTTGGAGACAACTCGAGGACTAATGAAGGGTTGCTAACGCTGGTGCCAACCTGGCACAGCATGCCTAACATACGCATGGGATGAAGGTCTGGGGGAAGGAGGTCTGTGGGCCTTTGTGTCTCGGTGAAAGGGATGGCATGGGCAGAGAGCTTGGCATCACCTGCGGCAGTCGGAGAAGGATGAGCATCCGCTGCTACTGGCAGAGGTCCGAGTGGCCATGTGAACATCTGGTGGGTCAGCATAAAGGGACTTTTAACAACCCTTTGCAGTATATAAGAAATGAAATACTATTTTAGTGTGATTTTTAAAATATGTCTTCATAGACATCGTAATACCTCACACATATGTAACATTTTTTCCACAATGTACATATTTTCTGATATATTTCCTGTTTGCATAGAGCATTCAATGTTGTTGCCATTAATGGCCAGAAGCCCATTGTATTTTCTTTATACAGTGGATTAAAGGGGCTCATCTTTTAGCGTGGGAGGCCGGAAGAGAGCCGAGAATACCGTGTGAAAAGGATGACAAAAGATCGTGGGCCCAGGTAGTACAGAAGTGTCTGACCTGCTTCACCAGAGAGCTGAAAGCTGTATGAAATACGGAAACTTCTAACACTCCTGCAGTTTCTGAAACCATGTTGAGTTCAGTGATGCTGCTCCCTGGGAGCGTTACCCAGACAATCACCCATTATGCGTCTCTCCATTAGCATTGCCACCATTTCTGACAGTCATAGGTCACGGCCACAGCAAGTCAGAAGACTGGATGAGAGATCATTAGTGTCTGCTTTCAAATAACACATTTCTGATTTTTCTTTTTACTTGTCTCCTGATTTCTGAACCTGGCTGTTCATCCAGGTCATGTACGTGAGCTTTCGTCTACAACTCTGAGAGCCAGAGATGTTAGCCAAGCAACAAAATTGAACCGGGATTTTCATGCCATAATAAGGCTCCAGTTCCTGAGGAAAACAGTAAATGTCATACAATTAATGGTATGGTCAGGAGAAAGGGCAGCACTGAAGTATTACAGAAAATGAAACGGAAGTAGCTTATGGTGAGGGTGGGTCTCTCATGAAAACTGAGGTGGTTTTTTGGTCAATATTTTTCACTACCCTTTCTCCATCCTCCATTTGATTCTGCCCCACACAGCCTCCTCCTGACTTTTCACCACGGTGTTGGGTCTCATCCTACACCTCCATCCCCGTCCTGCACCCTCCTGCTCATGTGTGTGGTCCCAAGTGAACCCCAAGACCAATAACATTTATTTCAAGGTGTGAACATTAAAGTCCAAGATATTGCAAGAGGTAAAGAAAAGCAGCTCACGACTGCTTCCCTTCCTACCTTCCACACAAGCAAGCATGTGCAACGTCCAAGAAGCCCACCCAGCCTCCAGGCACCAGGGCAGCGTGTCCAGGCCATCTGCCCAGCAGCCGGACACCATGAAGACTGAGTCCAGATCTTAGGCCCAGGATCAGCTGCAATGACACGGAGGACAAGGGACACTACCTTCCAAGTCCTCCTCACATCTCCTGGGTTATTCCTGGGTTGGTGGCCATGTGCGGGGTTGGGTGTGTCTTCTGCACCCTTCTGGGGCTGGCAGTGATCAGCCTCTCCACCCCTTGTCCCACCTGTGGGAATCATCAGGACTCACCACTGCTCTTCACCTCCAGGCCCAGGTCTCAGCCCATAGCCTTGTGTAACAACAGGTAGATGTCCTGGTGTCCCGATGACCTGCTAACTTATATGCCACGAATCACAAGCCATTTGGAGAGCCCCTTCCATTTCCTGGCTCCCTTGGGGCTGTCCCACAGCCTCTCCTGTCTTCTCACAACTGCATGGGTAGCATGGCCCAAGGGCCCTGACCGCACGGCAGTGTCCCTGCAAGCCACGGGCACAGCAAACTGCACAACCCTGGACTGACCGGCAGCCGTGTGAGGAAAATCAGGGTTTGCCAAGGGCCATCATGGGAAGCCTTGAGCAACGAGAGCAACCTTCCCCTTCAGGGGCACTGCTGTGGTGGTTTTTGGGTACACTGCCAGGAGAGCAGCTCAGGGACCATCACCAGGGACAAGCCATGATGCCCTGACGGTCCACAGCTGCTGGCTTTTAGCAGGAAACTTCTCCCAGAGGGTTTCAGTAGCGGCTGGATCCTTTCCTGTCACTGTCCAGCACAGCCAAAGCCATGTCTCTGTCGTAGCTTTTGATCCTCTCCCCTTTCCCTCCTTTCTTTCCTCTTTTTCCTTCTCCTTTGAGTGGATTTCACTGAATTCACCTTGGACTTTTTTTTCTTTCTTTCTTTTTAAAAAATCCTTATCCTTTCATTGTCAGTTGCTTCCCCACAGTCTGGACACTGGGCGGGGAGGTTTCCCCCTCCCTGAGTCTCTCCCTCTGCCCAAGCGTTTGATGGAAATGCACTGTTGGCTCTCGGCCGCTGTCTCATAAGAGAGGAATTAACTTTTCACAGACAGCAAACAAGTTTTCTGGTGAGAAGCTGAGAAGATCAAGAAACTTTCTGAACACATAGAAACAAAGCAAAACCCCAACAGCTCTCTGTTAAAAAGGGGACAAATCTGTGGCCAGCTCTGCTCTCCAACCCCACTCCTTTTCCCTGCACTTTTACTCTGTTTTTGTTTCTCTTGCTCATTCTCTCATCATGTCCTCTGACCAGGGCTGTGCTCCTCACTACCTGCCCTGGTATCTTCATCCACCATGGCTGGGGGGTGCTTCACACTCTTCCCCCTGTACCATTTCATCCAAGGGGTGCAGTTTCCCCACCATTTGCCATCAGCCCCTCCTGCCAGCAGTGCAGCCCCACTCTCTTTTGTCCCTCTGCCCACGGAACAGTGCTAGCGAGCAGAGGAAAAGCTGCAGAGCCAGAATTACTTATCAGTAAAATAGGATTCCTACAGAGAAGCCAAGTCCTGCTTGCTTTGGAGCCTATGAGAGTTTGACCCTTGCATTTGCTAGGGAGAAAGCCAAAGGCAATACATCACTTTGTTTTTCTTAATAAAATGGTGCACTTGGTCTGTTCTATTTGTCTTCTACATGTCCCCTCCCCTCCTCCAAGCCACCACCACCATGCTCATGGAGTGAGCAACCAAGACTGGAGCTGTATTTAAAGAAGTATGCCTGCTGCTGAAGAGCTGCTGCTCAGAAGCATGCCTGGTTTGAGTGTACATCTCTGTGTGAGGTGTGACTGGGTGAGTCTCTGCAAGTCTTTTAGGTATGCCATGGGTCATGAACACCCCACCACTGCACACACTACTGAGATGTCTGCTGGCTACCATAAATTAAGTATTGCTATAGGCAACTGAAAGCTGGCAAATGTTGTCCAACTTGGCATGCTAAGTTTGCAGATGAAACTAAATTTGGAGGAGTTGTTGACTCCCTTGAGGGCAGAGAGGCCGTGCCAAGAGATGGAGGGGATTGTGCTGCTCTGCACTGGTGCGGCCTCACCTCGAGCACTGTGTGCAGTTTTGGGCACCACAGTATGAGAAGGACATAAAACTATTAGACTATTAAAGAGTGTCCAAAGGAGGGCTAAAAAGATGGTGAAGGGTCTAGAGGGCAAGATGCATGAGGAGCAGCTGAGGTCCTTTGGTTTGTCCAGCCCAGAGCAGAGCAGGCTGAGGGGAGGCCTCATGGTGGCCTACAGCTTCGTGTTGGCCAGCTTCAACAACTGGCCTCACTGCCTAAGGTAAAGGTTGATGAATGTAAGCTCAGCCAAGTCCTCCAGAGACCCAAAATCCATCACCATGTATCACTGTAGGAAAACTTTCTGCTTTGGCATCCATGCCTGGCCACCACATCCCCCATGGAGGGCATCAGCTGCTGCAGAAAGCTGTGGTACCTGTATGGGCAGAGGCCAGCAAAGGCTGTACACCATGGAACAGATCCAGAATTTGATTCTGGAGGAACCAAACCAACATTCATGAAGGAATTGCTTGGGCAAACTTGCTTTGTTTACAATCACATGTCGCAGAATAAGAAAATTGCTAGAAAGGCATGCAGCAATGGAGCATTTACTAGATCCATTTCTTGGCATAAAAAATAAGATATAGTTGATCACAGGGTTGTTTGTTGTTGTTGTTCTCAGCAAAACACATTTACATGGGCAATTTCAACTGTGCCTGGAAAACACAGACAGCAAAAGCAACACAGAAGGGATGCGTAGGTGAGCATACTGGATGCTAGTGATTAATTTTGTCTGCTGTTATGGGCCTGGGAAAACTGAAAAAAACTGTGTATAGGAACCAGTCTGTGCTGAGGAATACCATTTCCTTCCTGGTGACACACTCTGGAATGAGATTTAGATATTGCTTCGACAGATGCATTACATTATTATAGGATTTCAAGCAGGCAAATAAATGTAGGAGCTTTGTTTTCCCTGCTACTGAATGGCTTACATCATCTGTAACTTTCCTACCACGAGGTCTTATTTCAAACAACAGTGATGGGGAAATTATCCTGAGAATCAGACGTGTTAGCTTTACTCTGACTGATCAGGGAATTTAATCAATATGTCATTGTTAGGTGTTTTGCTGAAGAGGGATTTCATCCCCCTCAAGTAATTATTTACTGAAATCTGACGTCTGTAAGGTCAGAGTCTCGTGATTTACCTGACAGTGAAACATGTGAGAAGTTAGCCTGTCAAATATAGCTCCAGTACAGGTATCAGTCCTAGAGCACCCATTCTCAGGTTTCCTCATCCAGATTTGTCAGTCAGCCCAGTTCTGCATTTCTGGGCTGGTGGCCCCAGTTTTGAGACCTGTCAATGTGAAAATCAGAGCAAGGAAAACTGGTTTACTGATATTTCTCTGTTTTAAGCAGCCACTCCATTTTGCAAGCAGATGTGCTGACCAGCTGTGCTAACATGTTCTCCTCTTCAAAGCAAGCGAGCAAACTTTCTTACTCTCAGCCCTGTAAGAGAGCCAAGAGGGAAGCACAGAGCTGCTCCGTGCTGGCACCGAGCTGAATGCGCCCACACTTCGATGGGGTGACAGTCACTCCAGCACACAGGACCATGCATATCACTTCAGAACAGAGAGTATGTGATCGATACATTTTTGTGAGCTCTTCTATTATTTGCTAGAATGCTTTTTTGCTTTCATATAACTGGAAAGCTGCAGCTAGAGGAGGAAGGGGGAGGAAGTGTTACAAGGATTCCCAACAGCAATAGCTAAGTCAAACCCCTCAGTTACATGGTTATTAGCCCCAAGTATCAGTGGAAAACCAAACATGCAGATTCTGTCATGGAACAACACAACATTCAGATGTTTCCTACCAGATGATAGGAATGATTTAATAATAGCTTCAGAACCTGCTGTACTTATTAAGCTAAAGTCTCACGTGGCCTGCAGCAAAATTGGATGACTCAGACTCAAACATAATACTCTGTCCTCTGCAGCAGAAATAAGAGCATTGTGTTTGGCAGAAGAATCAGAAGAAACCCACTCCTTACTAAACCTAAACTTTACCCTGGATGTTATTTGGCTGCTCCATACACTCTATGCCAACTACCCTTTGTATAACAGAAATGAAAAGGTGAGAATTC
This sequence comes from Anser cygnoides, assembly GCF_040182565.1. Taxonomy (NCBI): domain Eukaryota; kingdom Metazoa; phylum Chordata; class Aves; order Anseriformes; family Anatidae; genus Anser; species Anser cygnoides. Next base: position 117,705,535 of record NC_089873.1, on the reverse strand, counting down.
AGAAGTTGCAGTGAAGTCCATCTCTCTTTCAGCTTGATCCTGATTCACGCTGTAACTCATGTGTGTATATATATATATATATATACACACACACACACAAATGCATCTTCATCCCTCTTGATTTAGCATATGAACTCAGGCTGCTGCTTTGAGTTCTGACCTCAATGCAAGCTGCTGCTGGTTTCTGAATAACCTGAGAAATTCAGGCCACCTGTTAAGGATTTGGGTACCAGATAAACTTAAAAACTGCAGCGCCCAAGATGGCAAGGACATATAACATTTTTGAATTCTCCAAATGCTTGCTCCTGAGCTACACAAGTGAAAGGAGAATGACATCCTAGAAATAACATCCCTAGGTATTAGATCTTCGCTGTAGCTTGTCAGTACAATCACTAAAGTACTAACAGAAAAGGCTAAGCATCTCACCGTAACTCCGCTCTGCCACAGCTCATCTGTCTAATACAATCTCCCCAAGGTTTTACCTGCTGTGAATCTTTATGTGAAACAAACAACAGAAATTACCTTGGTCAGAGATCACAGGCCACAAATAAAAATAAAAAAAATCTAGCAAACATGAAACCTGTGTCCTGCAATCTTGGGAGGAAACACTACAACGTCTGAGCTAGGCTTATACAAGAAAGTGATTTGTAGGGATGAGGAAAAATGAGATGTTTTAGTTCATTTTTTTTTCTGTTGCATTTTTGAAGACACACTATGAACATGATTAGAGGAGGAGAATCAGCTAGCGTGATGGTAAATAAATACAAATATCAGAATAATGCAGATACTATGATGCTTAGTTTTGAAGCATGAACTCTACCCCCAACCCAAGACTCAAATAACTGTGGTAACCTAAATATCATGGGAGGGATTCAGACCCACACAGGACAGGCCTTCACCTTACCTGAAAAGTACTTGCAAAATGTCAGCCGCACTCAGGTTCTCTACTAGTTGCTCATCCGACCCGGTTTCCACCCTGCTATCCCATGAGCAAAGGACGACACTGATGCCTGAAAGTGCAAAATCAAGTAAGTGTGACTGGATGCAAGTCTCTTGATGGCTTCAGAGACCCTGCAGAGCCTCTCCGTCACTGCAGCCATCAGATGGGGAATTACCCAAACCCTCACAGGCATTTCTTATAAGCACAGGAACCAACTGGTCTGTGGAGAGGAGAAACTACAGATGTGAGCACAAAAGTGCCAAGCTTCAAATAAGCCCTCTGGCAATTGAAAAATCAGAAGATGGTTCAGGGAGAGCAGTCCCCTCGCCCCAGCCTGGAAGTGCTGCTCAGCACTAAGGGGCACCAGTAAGGACCTTTGGGGTGAAATGGCTCTTCCCCTCCCTCTTTTTATCCCAACACCAGATTTTCACTTTTCTTTGTAGTTTCTCAGTCAACTCAGTCTTCTGCACTTTGCAGTCTTGGCATTTCTACTAGTACCAATCCCACGTTCACATTTCTATAGCTCCCCAACTGTGCCCTGCATTCAATTACATCATCACTCAATGTCCTTCTTTATCTTTCATTTACAATATTGAACCACCTTTCAGTCTCTGCATTGCCTTTTCTCAGTCTGTAGCTAACATTTCATAGGCAAAGGACTTGCTCTCTTTCAGATGAAACCTGCTCAAGCTCTTGACTGCAGCCTTCTGCGGAGTCACTGGAATGTGCCTAATCCCAGAGCCTTTCGCTTGCTCTCTTCTCTCCTTGTCCTCTTCCTAAGCCTGCATACACAGTTTGTAAAGGCAGGAGGGACTCGGTGATTCCTGGAGATGCAGAATGACCAGCCGCTACGTGATTCTCTCTGTTCTCACCATGACATTTCACCCACAAAACAACACACTTTGTGTAGTTTTGCTTTTTCCTAGTATTTACAGAAGTACAGGAAAGAGCTATTTTTAGGCAAGAGATATTCAGCATCTGATGCCAACCTTTCGCTTACCTCACTGGTTTCCAGCAACTGCCCTTTTTCCTCATCCATTGTCTCTACTTATGCTAACACATATTTCACTACCACTGCCTTTTTTTTTTTTTTTTTTAAACTGTGACATGCAGATATACCTTTCCAGGAGAAAAAAAAAAGACTCATTTGTATTTATTTTTATCTGGACAGTTATTTAACAGCCACAACAAAGGATATTCTATGGATGTTGGCACATGCACCCTTATTATATGGCATAGAATACATACATCTACTTACAACCGGACAGACGGTCCCTTACAATGTGAAGTTGTGGTGTAAACCATTTGTGGACAGAGATCTTAAACATCTTCCATTTCTCAATGGTTTGAAAAACTTGCCGTGAATATTGCAGTCAGCCACCAGGAAGGAAACGTTTTTGGAACCCCATCCGAGTGAAACACATTACTCGGAGCATCAGCCTTTTAACAGCATTCCTGTGTTTACACTTACACGGCAGTACATGCACAGCTTAGTGTCATCCGCTGCCTGAAATGTCTGGACCACAGATAGTATTACTGAAATGTGGCTAAATATTTGTAACCTGCCTCTGTAGAAGAATAAGGGAGAGAAACACCAGCCCCAATATCATCAGGAGGTGAAGAAAACATCCTTTTAATTCTCTATTTCAGTACAGTGTCAAAGAAGACTTTCAACATGTATTTGACAGCTAATATCCTGGTGCAGGAGATGAGCAGAGTCCCTGAAATAGGCCTAAAAAAAGTTTGGCTCTTGTATCCATAGACTACAGAGCCATGAAAGTTTCACTGCAGCAGAAGGATAATTATGCTACACGTATACATCAACAGAGAAATACAGATGAAGAAAATAAATAAAAAAACAAGCATCAGCTAGTGATGTTAATTCTCTCCTTATTCTCAACTCCTAATCAAAAGAGGGGAAACAAAGAGGGGATAAGGACATTTTATAGCAATGAAGTTTATTAAGCTCTGAAGCAGTGAGACACATAACGTGCTGTAAAAGTCACTGGACACACGGCTGAAGTAGAGCAGCAGTTAAAGCAGCTCCTTCTCCCTTCCCAGCTGTAAGGAGGACAGTCAGATTTTTAACTCAGCATGGCAGAAAACGTAGCTCAAGGTTACTGATGCCCCAGAGCACTGAGATGCAGAGCTCCCGGTGAAAGTAATGGAGCCCTGCGTCTGCGGTCACTTTGCAGGCACAGCAGTCTGGGAGCAGAGAGGAGAAAGAGTCCATGCTATCGCACTGATAATTTAGCAAAGAGCAAAACAAAATCAAAATAGATTTGCTGTGAGGTGAAAGTGACATAGTTCAGCAATAAGAACAACCTATCAGATAAACTTCAAGGTTGGGGAAAATCACTACATAATCTAATCTAACCTCCTATATAATATGCAGGCCATAAAATTTCATTCAGACCAGAGAATACCACCATCACCAATTCCAGGCCTAATAATTTGATCAGATTGTAAACAATCTTTCTCAACTGAACTCCGTATGAAGAACAGCCAGGCTCCAACAGCTCTAAATAACCTCTGACTTCTTTTATACCATATTACGCCTACGTAACTTTGAGCAGCACTTCTCATACAAACAACTCCAGGCATCAATCACTGGAGAAAACTACCAGCACCAGCTGAATGGATTCTCAAGTGTGAGTGCTGCTGCAGAAGGCTGAGGTAGCGTGACATTGGCATAAACACAAATGGAGGATTCCCATTATTATTCCAAGGATATTATGCAAGAAATACACACAGGAACCTTCAGAAGAGGCTGGCAGAATCCCTTCTGGAGTTTCCTAGCTGGCAGAATACACAGGAATAGGCATGTTTTGGTCCATGGAGTAGGTCAGCAGCTTAATTTAGAGGCAAAAGAAATCAAAGTGATCTGTGAATACACCACTACCTTCCTCGCTACCTGTTTATCTCTTCCCTACCCTATAAACCCTTCCGATGCACAACGGAGGCAAACCTCCACTGCAGCATCTCCAGCGACAGCCAAGGCACTGCTGAGGGTGCAGGTACTCTGGTGGAGGCTCCTGCTCCAGATCAGGCAGGACAGAAGCTTGTACCTGAGTCTCCTTTCTTACACATGAAGGCCCAAGCTATTACTTGCCTGTCTCTGGGAGGCACTTTGGGCACTTTCTGATCAGAAATTCTGTCCAAGACCCTCAGACACATTTCTAACCATAATTGTTTTCCTTTCCAAGCAGTTTTTCCCCTGACTCAGGTAACTGTACTCCTTCCCTCCTAGATGGAAATAAGGAGGCAGAATATACCCATCTGATGCAGCTGATTGGAAATAATGATGTTGCACAACCCACAATCCCATTAAATGAAAAAAGAAAAATACCTGTTCAAGTTGAGAAGGGTATTGTTTTCAAAACAAAAGGTTCTAATTTGTTCTCCTAATGAACTATTTTCATTACCCTCACAGGAGACAGGAGCGCTGTCTCAGCAGGGATGTCTACCCTCCAAAACAATAAATGGAGCATTTCTTCATGGAGATGTAAAAGATGAAGTAATCAGCATTTCTCATTTTAAAGCAGAACCCATTTTTATTCTACACAGAAGATAAATAGATAAAAATTCACAATAACCAGCATTAAAAACAAAAAACAAACCCTGCAGTCTTATTTCAATTCGGCTCTACCTACTGGTCATTCATGTTTCCATATACAAAATTTTGTCAGTCTTGCTCATTTCCGGATGAACGAATATTGACACCCAGTAATAACAAAGCAGTTTGTTCACAACCTGGGAGACCCTTAGGGTTGTTACAAAAGAGCAGCAATCTTCATCTTTTTGTCGAACACATTCGTTGCTGGGAGGAACTGAAATTTGGCACATTAGCAAGGAAAGAGACGTCGGTGCAGCGGGAGTCCCAATTCCCTCCTGTGATCAGTGGAAGGAAGGACTCAGCCCAGCACCTCAAGTGTTTTCACAATCCCATATCTAAGTCACTTCAGCACAATAGCTATTCAAATAAATAAATAAATAACAGCAGCAGCCCCAACAAGTAAAACATGTAAAATCCAAAACACAGTTAAACATCTTTACAATGTGTAGCTGTTAAATATAACTGAAAGCATCTCAACCGAAGACTTCAGCCCATAGGGAACAGCCTCTCAAAATCTGAGTGCGGCAGAGTATAAAAGCATAAATCACGTTGATAAACTAGTGATATAGCTCTACATAGCTTTTTGGGGGGAACAGATTGGCATCTTCAGCTAAAGTTCTCCATCCCTCCTTTCTCACACAGTTCTTAAAGTCACGCCAGCACAGCTCTTTTGGGGATGCAGCGTTATTTTTCCCTGCAGGCTAGATGAGTCCCCTGATCTACTGCAGAATTCTGTGGCATTTAAATACATCCTAAAGCCTAAATGCAGCATGGATTTACCAGTACAGGCTAAGTGTCCCCCCCCAGTCTCAACAGGTTTACTCAAAAGGTGTACAGTTAACCATTGATCTAGGTAACTGCAGCTTCAGAGCCTACATAGAGCATTCACTTGCAAAAAGACTTTGGTACCTACCATAAATCTTTGTGGGACTGAGGTCTTCCCTGTGTCTCTGTTCAGCAAAACAGATAAAAAATGAACACATTCTTATGATGGATCAAGCATAAAGCACATGCTGAATCAAAACAGTGAAATAACTGATCAGAGACCGAACCATTACAAAACAGTCCTGGAAATTAAGTATTGTGCCAACACATGGAACATAATACCAGCAGCTGATGAGACATTTCTCCATGTTTTCCCAGGCTATTTTAGAGTGCTGTTTTGTTAATCAAGTACAAACACTACTGCATTGTTTCACAAAACTTACAGCATAGTTCAGAACAAGACATGTGCCTAGAACTTTAATAAATACAGTTAAGAACAATACACAGTTTAAGTTATCTAACCTTCACAATCTAAGTATAAACACCTCGTACAAAAAAAATCCTTTTTACTTTGTACACGTTTAAAAAAAGATCACAGAAACATCTGTTTTGCAAAGGAGATACCTGTATGAAGAGATGATATGTTCTGAAGACATTAAATTGTCTATTTGCTGGGTAACACTAGTTACTGAAATGTTCTCTTACAATCTACCACCTAGGTAATTTTTCTTCTCTTATACATACATATTTTGACTCTGAATCTGAAACTCAAAGCCACTTGAAATTAGCCACTTGAAAGAGATTTCTGGTTATTAAGGCCCTGATCTGACAGTGACTTCCAAGTGCACACAACACCACCGGAGTACCCAACAAAGATCATTGTGGCACTGGGCACTAAAGCAGCTACTCTCTTCAATCCTGTAATGCTAAAGTGTGGCAGCATACAGTTCTTTGCCACCCCAAAGGAACCACCCGTCATTTCAACCCAGCCTAGAGGAGCAGCACAACAATTATGTGACGTTTGCACTACCAGTTTATAATGCCCTGAAAATCGTTAGAGCCCCCCACTGGAAATTCTGACTCATAACCCACTTTTTCTTGTTGCCTGGGACTCCGTTTTGCACAATCCTAACTGAGGACTAACATCTACCCAGAGAGCCTGTGAAAACCGCTAACTGTGGTACACTGCAACTGTAAATTCCATTTCATTACCTACCGAAAGGTTGGATGTTGTCCTTGGGATTAGAATTTGTGCTATAGTTAAAAACTAATAATGGTGAGGTTATTATTGTCTGAGCAGCTTTGAAATCCTAACAGCAGTGTACATTAATAACCAGCTGGTCTTGCCCTCTATAATGTGATGCCCTCGATCACGGTGATGCACACGATAACGTGAGGGATACTTTGCTCACTGACACAGGGACATTTCACTGCTAGACTGTCTGTTATGATTTCAACATCCTTCTGCTCTACTTCTAACTTGTTTTTGGAAAACACACAGTACAGCACTTTAATTAAAAACATCCTATCAAAAGAAATAAAAAGGCACTTGGTATTTCTCTTTGGCTCAGTTGAGGCGCTCTGCTAAAAGCTTCCCAAAGTTCCCGTCCCTCCATCTGATGAATAGTTGCCATCCTGAGGTACTTATTCATGTGCAAAAATAAGAGCTTCAGGGATTTACCAGTTGCGTTTCTCAAATTGCTTCCAGTAAACGTGCAAAAATTCTTCACCAAATAGAATCTCTTAAGTATAGAATAACACATTCCACAAAGTTTTTTTCAGGGGAGCGCTCTGGTCACTTACGCAGTCATTCTTCCAAATCTGGTCTCTCAGCTCAGTGTTCTTTAAACCTGGGAAAGGACAGCAATCAGGCAGGAAAGCCCTAGGTGTGAGGTGTAACAGCCACTAACTCAAAATGCAAGATCTGTTCCTTGCTATGTGTTTTTCTATTTCACTGCTCCAAAACAGCCAAGGGGCCCAATTTAGATTTTGCTTAGGTAAGTGTAACCCCTGTGATTCACTGGATTTTTTTTCCTCAAAACCTTGTAATTTCAGTCACCTTTCCTTTATGGAGACCTTTTAGCAAAAGCTACATTTGAAACTACCAAACAATACACAGAAAGCAAGCAATCAAGTAGCTTCTTCTTCCTCACCTGCACACTCCGTGATGAAAATCAGAAATATTACATATTCAGGAAAAAACAAACCTTAACTAAGAGACTGTGACAAGTCTGTTTTCACGTGCTTTTTAAAATACAAGGCTCTAAAGAAAAATAAGAATGATTTAAGAACATTAAAAAAGATTACTTTTTTAAAGAAAAATTGAAAAAGACAAATGGACATCTAAAAACCTTAGTATGTTCTGTCTACACATGGGTATTAGCTTAGTAACATGTTCTTAAACTGTTATTAAAGACCAATAGCTGTATGTAACACTTACAGGGTATGATCTGCATTACACCGAAGTTCCTTCTGAATAAGACGGAGTAAGAACTGTAAAGAGAGTCACAGTATCTGTGTTACTATCTGTACAGATATGCCAACAAGCTAAGTTTCTGGATAAGATGCACACTTTTATTCAAAGAGTTCCTCATTTGAAACACTACCTCGTAATGCTGAAATCATTAAAACAAACAAACAAATAAATAAATAAGAAAAAATACAGATGCTTAATCAATGTTTGGAACAGTTTTCACAATGAATTCGCAACAAAAAATAATTTCCTTTTTGCAACTGAGAGACCAATTCCTGTGTAAGAAAACAATGGTTTTCCAAAGTTACGTTACCAGCAGATGTGTAAAGAAACCAGCAGAGGGAACCCAAGACTTCAAGAAAACATGGCAGATGGAAATTTTGGATCTTAAAATTATTTCAGCTGCTATTCTGAAGAATAGTTGTGCGTGTGAAAAGGTTTAATCACACAATTAGTCAAGATGAGTGATTTTAGTCATGTTTACTTGCATGTGTAGGAACAGGACTTTTAAGTGCATTTTAAAAGTTGTGCTTATGGAGACAGTCCCCAGGAAAGTGATTTTACAAAAAAAAATTAAGGACTCCCACATACATTAAAGACAGAATTAGAACTATTCCAGGGTTCATCACTGTTAAAGGTTTCCTTACCTTAAGAGGCTCACCGTTACAAATGGAATTTTCTTCAATATTATTAATTATCTGAATATTAAGTATTGCTATTTTAAGGTATTAGACCTAACATTTCAGAGATATGTGAGTGGCCAAGCATGACCGATCTGAACACCACGTGTGAGTCTAACCCCCCTCCACTTATCTTTGAATAAACAGGAATTGAATACGGGCACTTGTACTCTGCACTGCAAATAACAGTAAAAGGAGTTACAAAAAAAGTTTTACAAGAGCAGAGTCAATCCTGTCAATAACAGTATTTTCAAAATGCATTTTAACTGATGCTGCAAGGAAATGTTTTTTTTTTTCTTTTGTTTTTAACAAATAACTATAAAAAAGCAGAGTTTTAAGTCTACTTAGGAAAACTACAATTTCCCAAACCCCACTGCAGCACAGAATGGCTAATACTGAACAAACTAGTTCAAACCCCGCTTTATAGAGCTGCTGACTATTAGAGGGAACATACTTTGAATATTCAACTTATTAACATGCGGAAAAATTTAGTTGAAAAATTTGGGCTTGAGTTTAGAAAGAAAGCCTCAATCCCAACGCAAAACAAAAATTTCTGCTTGTCTCGGAGAGTGGTCTGACACTCTCAGCATCAGCTCCTCTGCTGAAGTACAGGGCTCAGGGGAATACCCTGCAGGCACAGGGTTTTGTCTGGGCACAGCCAGTAGAGAGGAAGGCGTATTTCTCAAGTGTTTCACAGTCACCCCACTCTTTCATGAGCACTTCCATCCAGGACTTCAAAAGGAGAGGATAAGCAAGTGACACTTCAGGACACCTCTGAGGTAGAGTCAGAGTAGCACTGTGTTCTGCTGGAGCAGAGCAGACAAAGCTGGTACAGATGCCTGCTAGGGAAATCCATGGCAAACACAAAAACATAACCTACAGGTTAACCTGCAGGTGGCTGCAGCAAGACTAGCTTCAAAGGTACAACAAGACACTCCATGCCTCATCTTGTGTCTTCTCTGGTCTTTAAAGCAAAGCAGGGCATGTAAGGAGTAAAAAACCTTTTCAGATCTTCCCATCCAGCATACAGGAGCGGGAGGGAAGAAAGTGGATATGCTCTGTACCGTGTCACAATGTGTGTCACGCTCCTTTTCCCTAAGCATCTGTGCCTGGTTACTGTCGAAAGTGAGGAAGCCAATTTTTGTTTAACCTAGTACAGCAGTTTCAGGGCCCATCTGGAGAATGTGATGTATTAACTTTCAGCAGTTTCATTATCATAGTGATTTTGGTGGTACAGCAACATAACAAAACAGTTGTTACTACTTCAGTAAACCAGCTTTAAAGAAAACAGAAGTAATTCTTCCATGAGTGGAATCTGAGGCATCTTCCAGCTCTCTATATAAAGGTTTGCTTACAATTAGGCCTGCTGTAATCTGCTCAGCCAGCCATTAACAGATGTGTATTTTTTCAGAAATTGAAGTGCATCTGAACTAATCTGCACTTCTGATTAAAATTAAATGAGAATTTCAAAATGAGCTACTTCGCACTTTTATTGAAAATTTCCTATGCAATTGGATGTTGGTTATGACGGACTATCGAATTTGCAAAAGGAAAATGTGCATTTTAACATATATAGTTCAGCATAAAGTAATACACAGCAACCAAGAAGTACTTTTAGACTTACTAGCAAGGCACACGCATCTGCCACCATGAGCATGTAAAACACGTTGTTCCAACCAGATGGGGAAATGAGACCAGCTAAGAGAGGCCCCAAAGCCGCACCTAAAATTTAATATTGATACTGTCAGAATGACGCAATGTAAGACTTACTATGCTGAAAGACAGCTATTCTGAGTTAGAACATCCATTTATCCACCTAGTTAACTCAATATTACCTTATGGATTGAAATGTCCCAGAAAGTGCAAAACATAACTGGTACAGCTGGGAACTTAACACATGGGAAGCTGGAAGGCTGGAAGTTTGAGAAATGCCATTCGTTGGCTCAAAAAAAAAGGTAACGTCCATCCCACCTCAAGAAGAATCCTACTCAGTTTTCCCTTCTACATGCCAGTGCGGAGGTAGTGACTAGAATATCACCAATCTGACAAACAGCCCCATGGCATCTACTTTTTGGATCTACGCTCAGTATCAGTCTATCACCCTCTTCCTTCCTCCTTCTCTCCCTCCTTTGTTCCCTCTCTCCCTCCCTCCCTCCGATATGGGAACATTAGGGAGGCTTAAGGCTAAGTTTGCTGTACTCCCCATTTCCAAAACTGTACTGAGTCTTGGCAAAACATGAATCACAGAGAGCCTAGTTTCACAAAGATCTTTTGTTTTAACAACCTACCACAGCAAAAGCAGGTTACCTTCCAGCTCTGGCTTACCTACAGATCCTGTTCCATCGATGATTGCTGTCACTGTGGACAAGGCTCTTGCATTCCCTTTCAGACTTTTATGGGTACCCTAAAGTGACAAAGACTGCTCAGAACCATCCTGAGCTGAACTCAGAAAAAGTCTCTACAATGTCCACACCTCTTTGTGTGAGATGTACATTGTGAAGTTGCCGAAAATATCCTAGCTCAGATCCTTTTATCACTACCCAAAGAAACCCTCCACCCAACCAAATGGTTGCCTACAGTGTTCTCCTTTATTCAATCAGTTTGTTTAAACAATAGCTGTGAAGCTTTCTCTTCTGCACATTGTGGATTCAAGCAACAAGGACAACACTATCGCTTTGCATTATGCTGCAAGACTGTTTCCATGGCCATCTTTTCTTCTACTAATAAAGCAACGCTCTGCAGAACAAAAAAAGTTCTGCTGTGACAAGAATACTAGAGTACCAGAACTATAAATATGAACTGAAAAGCTAATTCAAAGAATTTGTGAGTCAAAAGAAGCCCTTCAGTCCCAATTTTAAAAGGCAGGTCTTCAGAACTACAAAAACAACAACAAACGACTGATGAAGTGAATGACTTTGCAACAAGATAGATAAACTAAACATTTCACAGAACTGCTAATCAGACAGACTTATCTTCGTACACTGAGGAGAATACACTCAGGAAACCAGTGATTACATAAACTGAGACCTTGCTCAGGTCAGATGTTTGATTGCTGATACCTGAGGAATCAGTTAGCCCCTTCAATCTTCTTCCCAACCGACAGGTAGACATCTTGTAATGTCAGGCCCCACTCTCTAGCTAGCAGTCCCTTCAACAATGTTAAGGATAAAACAGGCAGGATACTAACCAGTTTTAATACAGGAACTCTAAAACAATCTCAGTGACTGAGTTCAACACAGCTTATCCATCTCACTTTGCTTTAGGACAGTGCAGCTCCTTCACTGACAATCCTGCAGAAGTCAAATGGCTCTCTCTGGAGGCCAAAGCTGCTATGCTGGAAGCAGAGGAGAAGCCAAACTCACCAAGTCAGCAGAGACAGCAGTGGTGATCAGTGCATAAGGTCCGTTCACCAGGGCACCACTGATAAGCAGCATCACTGTTGCAAGTTGGACAAAACCAGAAAACGTGAGTTGCCTGAAAGACTTAACTGTAACAACAGGAAATGTCATAGCCTGTGGTTTTCAAACAGTTTATTCCTTCCTTGGCTCCCCGACCTCATTACAGGGGACAGGAGGAAAAGCAACATACATTTGTATCTCAGTGCAAAGCTCCACAGTATAAATTCCCAAAAATAACAGGAGACAGGACAGAGTCAAAGGTACTTCCCAGGGCCCTTATTGATCCTGGTAGTTCAGAGAAGGAAGAAAGTCTAACCAAACTGATTCTAAGAGCAGAGGATGCTCACAGCAAGTCAACCATAAGCACACTCCTTGTAGAGCACCAAGCACCAGACAGCCCTAAAACTTATCGAGGTCTTTATGTAGGTGAGACATTATTGTCAGCTCTTGTGTTTCAACTTCTGTTTTGATGTAATAGATATAGATGCAAAGGGATTCAGCCGACATATGTAAAGTTAAAGTCATTTTCAAAAGTACTATAAGTAGTCTTTAAACTACTATAAGTAGTCTTTTAAGGTGTCTGATATTTGGAAAATGGGATAGAATAAAGCCTATGCTGATACAAACAAACTCCGTAAAGAAGACTAATGATATTACCTAAATCTCTGTTATCTCAATGATTAGTTGACACGAACTAACATTATTTGTTAACTAAATCACGATTAACTAAATCATGTCACCACTTTCCTATCTCCTTTCCTTATCCCACAAAAAACCTGCAGGAGAGAGTGTTCATTCCACACTTTCTCCTCTCAGGGGAAAAAAAAAAAGCAAAGGGCAATGGATCATAAATGAAAAGTTCACATAAAGCGAGGCAGAAAATAATTTAAAAATACTCACCTACAGTAGCCTCAAGGCCCATTTTACTGACTGCAGAGAACATGTACAACTGCAAAAATGAAAACACAAATGTGTTATAATACCAACACCCTCATTAATGGTAAAATCCCTATTTTTTTTTTTTTTTTTTTAACTAAAATGGGGAAAATATCTTTGTTGGTATCATGTGAAAAGTAGTTCTCACATCCTAGGTTTTACAAAATCCTTTCAGAGCACAGCAGCATGGTTGTTTGATTTGGACAGATCAGGGAGATAAGGAGCATGCTGCTCTTCCCCACGTGTCCTTTCAGAAGAAAGGGCTATATTATGAGAACACTCAATTTTAAACTCTCAAATTGCCAGCTCTGACACAGCACAGAATAGAGCTCACAAAAGAATCAAAGCTCAAAGAAAAATGCACCTCATATGTCCAACTGCCAGTTTTCCAACAGAGCACAGCAGTTTTAGCCTTTGAGCAACTAAAATTCTGGCTAAAAACTGGACATCGTATTTTACAAAAGAGCGATAAACTTCTCATATAATCCTGTAACAAGCAATGCATTAGACTCGTTTCATTGCTTAGTTGAGGCAGCCCAAATGTCTATACTTGCTCACAGGCTCAACTTCTTATGCTTTTAACCTGGCCTGAACTATATGTTCAGCTTAGAAGATGCTGCTTGCAGAACTTCCTGAATGCTGTCAAAGTCCCAACCACAGCTGTCAGAGAGAGGCAAACTCTTACTGTGGGTGCTGCCAGCAATAGCATCATTCCGCAGGTGGATGCCCTCTTCTCTAGCCTGTCTGAAATCAGGCCTGCCAAAATTCCACCTGAAAGAAGAGACAGGTACGTGAGGAGAATATTCTGTGCATGTTTCACACAAAAGATATCAGCTATACTTAACGAAATCCAACCCAGATTAAAACAAAGTAATACGACTTTCAATGTATAGTTACACACAGCAACACAGATCACGGGCCTGATGACATAATTTGCACTTAGCAACAACCTCATTAACCCAATCAGTTTTGACTTGGAAGGTCAGGCAGGAACAGGCAGTTGTTCTGCCTCATTGGTTATTCCAACTAGATTTCCAAGATGGTAGGGATGGGGGTGAAACAGAGGTGGAAGTATTTAGAAGTCATTGCTCTGCTGCTTTTGAATGCAAAATGCCTTTGCACCAGGTGGTCCCATTCTGCCTGGAATTCCGGGCTCCATCTGTGCCCAGCTGGTCACTGGTCCCTTAACTCCTCATGTGCAACAGTAAACTTAGCTGTAGTGTGCTCTGTCCATTTCCCAACAAGGGAAAATGAGCTATTTTAGATCACAGGGCAAATGAAATACTTGTTTCTCTCTCCAGGCAGCCACTCTAGGCTCTTCAGTTTTCCCTTCTGGTGTTTGCAACGGCTGTACACAGAAGCACTAACTGGAGTGTGCAGCAGGAGCAGGCTGGAAGGACAGAGGGAAAGGAGCTGCCAAAACGATATAAAGGCAACTTGGTACAGGGAGAAGGAAAGGAAGTTCTCTGGATTCTCCAGATTCCTCAACATTGCTGGGCCTGCCTCTCCCTCTCCAGCTGCCCATCTCCGAAGTGCCTACATCCCACTCAGACTTAAATATAAATGCCAAGGGTCCAAGCAGCACACAGCACAAGCACAAGCTTGTATTCACAGTGGAACGAAACACTGCTGAAAGAGGTCATTCACATCCCTAAGGTGATGCCTAACTCTGGCTCCAGCTGTCTGGGATGAAATAAGCAGTGAAAAATGGCAGAAGCGACATCCAGAACAAGCCTGGAACAGTAAATGCAACATACCTCGACACTTGTATCTTGAACTAGCAGGGTCTACATAGTTCTTGATCCAGTGAAACTTCCCCACCATGAGCACCATTTTCCAATAGACTGATAAAGGGCTTATTTCCAAAAGGCACTCAGGGAGGGGAAGAGAGGATAGCGCTCACACAAATCAGCTGGGTATTGAGATGATTATGCTTATTTTATTGTGAGCTATTCTGTCTGACTGGCATTCAGTGGTCACCTCACAAATTACAAAGGAATAATCTCATCCTTATCACTGTAATAATCTCCCAGCTTCATCACATACAATTTCATGAGATATTAAGAAAAAAACATGTGGCCATTCACCTTTGGGCCCCACAAAAAATGCACAACTGTACAGCTGGGATATTTCTGTTATGTTAGAGAAAATAAAAATACATTTTGACACATGAAGTGACAGAGCCCCATGGGCCAGAGCTGATGGAGATAAAAGACGCCATAACATTTGGCTCAGTCTATGCTGGCCAACATCATTGGCTCTGTGATTTGCTCAATTGAAAGATTTTTTTTTTTAAACTAGATTTTCAATGTCCAACCCAGCTCTCTACTTAGTACCTTTACTGCTGCTCTTCTTCAGTGTATATAAGGTACAAGACTAATATATTCAAGTTGTGTGTACCACTTTTTTTTGCTAAACTGGTCTGATTAAGGATTGATATTCAAACTTACCAAAGATTCCACCCACATCAAACAATGTAGAAAGATCCCCAGCTCTTTTGGCATCAAGATGTTCTAGCGACAGGAAAAAAAAAAATCCATCATTTCTAAACCACAAAAAGCAGACATCTCAAGTCTTGTCATGCTAGGGTAAATACATCTAACATCAGTCTTGTTTGTTCACAGGAATAAGCTAACAGAAGGTGTTGTAAGGTATCATTTCATAGGGCAAACAACAACGCATCATAACTGGTTATTCAGTGACACAGACTTTTGAATACAATTACATCCATGGCATGACACTTTTAACACTTCAGCTATAGATAAAGTCCAAGCAATGGAGCTGTTGATTGTTAAAGTTTGGCTTAACAATATTCCCATTTGTGAATAGCCACAGAGTCATGAACAGTTAACATATGCTCCTAAGTGAGGCTCTTGGCTCTAAAATCACAGTTAGTATACATTTGGATTGCCTGCAGAGCTTCTTGTCCTGAGAAGGGCAACGAAGCTGGTGAGGGGTCTGGAGAACAAGTCTTACGAGGAGCGGCTGAGGGAGCTGGGGTTGTTCAGCCTGGAGAAGAGGAGGCTCAGGGGCGACCTTATCGCTCTCTACAGGTACCTTAAAGGAGGCTGTAGCGAGGTGGGGGTTGGTCTATTCTCCCACGTGCCTGGTGACAGGACGAGGGGGAATGGGCTAGAGTTGCGCCAGGGGAGGTTTAGGTTGGATGTTAGGAAGAACTTTACTGAAAGGGTTGTTAGGCATTGGAATGGGCTGCCCAGGGAAGTGGTTGAGTCACCATCCCTGGAGATCTTTAAAAGATGTTTAGATGTTGAGCTTAGTGATATGGTTTAGTGGAGGACATGTTAGTGTTAGGTCAGAGGTTGGACTCGGTGATCTTGGAGGTCTCTTCCAACCTAGATGATTCTGTGATCACAGAATGTGGAGTCAGCCAGGCATCCCCCAGCAAAGGTTCTGTGATTCATCCTGGAGGCCTCCATCACAAGACAGCTGATGGTGATGTTAGTCATTAGATTACTGGCCACGTGCTTGGTGTAACATGCACTGTGCAGTTTACATAGAATATGAAGAAACAATGATTTCATCAAGTTCACTGTTTGCCATGGGCAGCAAGGACCACTGTTTGCATATACTTATATTTAGTCTAACTCATGCACTATGGGGTCAGAGTTCCAAGAGCGTTATCAGGAAGTTTGGCAACCAAGTTTCATTGTGTTAAGTATCACATTTCAAAAGCAGCTAAATTTCTAAACACCGTTGGTAGTTTTTAAAAGCTTCTGAAATACATTTGATAGAACAGTATCTGCTAAAACAGTGGTGTCAGTGGCACTACCATAACCTCAACAACAACGAATCTGCTACAGCACAGACTGGAGAACTGTGATAAATTTCATTAATCCTTCTGTTACCAGCCAGCTGCTTTCAAGGTATCCTGTCCTGCAGGAGGTTATTGTTTATTTGGAGTCCACACAACAGCCTTTAGCTGTAGTATTTTCAGCTGTGTGCATTTCAGTAGATTGTTTAACCTGTCTCTCTCCACTGGCTGCTATTGCAACACTTGTCCAGCACAGCATTTTAGTTAGCTGGGGGCTTAAAGGTCACATCATGACTCACAAGAACAGTAATTTCTCTGGCTAGGGAGAACTCCTTTCTCTGCACTCCGCAGCACAAACAAAAATGCTGCACTACTGAACACATAAGAAAGCTCATTTAGATTTTTCGTATATGTTTTAATTAGGCACTTTGATCATTTAAAAACATTAAAAAAAAGTATACTTTTCCGATTTGTTTGTAAGGGCCAAAGTCACAGCATTGCAACTTGGAATTTTTGAAGATAAACCGCTTTTTTTTTTCCTTTTGAAAATACTTTCTAATAAAATTGAATTCATAAAACTGAGAAATACGTTTGTTGGTGACTTAAAACTCTCCTGCTACTCTTGCAAAGATAGCCCATTTCAGAAGCAGTAATGTTTATTTTCTTATTTATTTCAAGCTCATATCTCTACACAGTTTGTAGTCATAATTCTGTTTCTCCTTACTGTGATACTTACCCACATTTGTGATATAGAGGGGAAGCCAGAAGAGGAAAGTATAGCTCACCAGTTTTGCAAACAGAAGACAAAGGGAGAACTCTATGACTCCCTAAGACAACGAAGGAAACAGGAAGTTAGTATCTTAATAGAGGCTGTTATCTACTTTCAAAGATCACTATGAAATCATTTCTAAGAAGCATTTTACCCCTTCTTTTTCTCTCAAAAATTCCCTGAAGGCTTTCTTCCCCCGAGAGCATAAAGATTACAATCAGAGCTGACTGTGATATTCTACTTATATACATTCTCTTAATTATACTGAATTGAACAGAGAGAACACCAAAACGAACAGGAAGGATTTGATTCTGTCTGGAACACCTGTATCACTTGTTTTCCTCATTTAGAGACTTTTTATGCAGCATTGTGTGGGAGCATTCCAGAGGAATGGACGTATTTTTATGTTCTTTAGATCTGCCCTTCAGATGGGGTCATCAAAGATCTCTCCCTTATTAACACTATACAAACAGCCAGTTCACTGGCATGACACAGTTCAGGTTAGTATGTGACAAGAGCACACTGCAGATAGGGCAGATGCCTATTTCAAACACTAATTTGTTCCATCCTCTTTCGTGCTGGGTATATGAAAGGTCTACTTATTGCACAGAGCTGCAACTAAACTGCCAAATTAACCTATCTTCATTCCCCTTACCATCTGATTTTTTTGTTGTTGTTGGAGAACGGTGTTTTTAAATCCCTCATATGGTGTACTGCAGTTATCTGCAGGGACAACACACATACGCAGCCAGCTCTGCTTCACATACAGCCAAGACCCTTCCCAAAAGCTGGCAGGAAAAATACTGTGGAGTTACAGAGATTCAAAGAGGCAGCAGTAGCAATTTTTCTACCTATTTTTTCCACTTTGCCACAGGAAGAACAGTTGAGACAGGGCATCAGACTGGTAGAATGAAAGAATGCAGGAATACAGTGGATTTCTTCCGCTACCTTTACACTTGGTTCAAATCAAGTTGGGTATAATTTTTTCCTATTTGTGCATTGTATTGAAGCTGATAGACTTCAAGCTGATAGGACAATCAAGGCTGATTTCCCTGAACTACAGGAAACTTATTTCCTTTTCTTTTAGAAGCAACCTAAATGTTTGGTCTGTCTCATACTTCTCCATATAAACAGTACAAGAGATTAAAAAAAAAATTAAAAACAATGTTGAGGAGTGTAAAAGAGAAGCCATGGAACGAAGTTCTGACACAGAAAAGTACTTACAGGTTCAGCCTACTCTTCCATTCTCAATACTCACATCATTAACTAAGACCAGTGAACTTTTACGTTACAGGCTGCTACAGTATTAATTATAATGAGGTTAAAAACAAAAACAAACAAACAAAAAACAACAAAAAAAAACAATTTATACAGTCAGTGGAGCCTAGATGTTTGTCTTGTGTATCAAAATCTGCTTTAGCCTACATAGAGCAGAGTTGCCAATCAAAGCTTGTGATGCAAAGTTAATGTCACCTATCACTCCATCTAGAACTTCAGGGAAACCAGAAGGTAAAACCTGACTCTTAGAGGAACAAGCAAGAATAGCACATACTCACAGGTATTCGCAAGGCCCCAAGGAAGCTGATAGCTGATGTCCCATGTCTGCCTTCTCCAGTGACTGCACTGCTCGAGTTCAGTGATGCCGTGCAGTTTTCAGTGTCAATAAGCAAATGCTGCATCTCTGGGTCCTGCAATTTCCCCCAGCAACACCATACACAAAAGAAGAGAACAATGTATTAAAACACTTATCAAAGTATCAAATCATTCTAAAATAATTTATTTTAAAAAAAGTATTTATTTTGTTACAGAAAGTTACAGCTTTTAAAATCTCTTGATTTGGATGAATGGAGTGTAGAGAAAGACTAGGTATTATATGCAGAAAAAGGGGTGAAATAAGCCTGGTCATTTAGGCTTGCGTGTTAAGCATTATGGAATCAAGTTTCCATTCTATAGTGACTTTTTTTCAAGTTGCAAAAATCCTACATACAGAGTACAGTCTAAAGGAACAAAATTTCCAGTCTTCCCTTGCCCCACTACCTATACGTGGTCTAATTAAAACTGAAAACCTCCCGAGCACTACAACACATTTCTGTATAAAGCCATGTGTTATCTTCCTTCTGTACTAACATCAAGGTCATTTTTCAGACTCTGTAACATCTTAATCAATAATTTAAATACAGGCAAGGCCATACTTTCAACTGAGTTATGGATACTGAATGCTTTTTGTTAAGCGATAATGAATTTTTCACCTGTCTCATTTGAGCATTGCAATCCACGAATTCAAAAAAGTCTGAGGTTTACCAATACTGCCTAAGAACTCAATTCCAAGGTCTCTTCTAAACTAGGAATGATTTCACTCTAATAACAACTCCATTGGCTGCTAAGAATAGTTGCGGAGCAAGTTATCACTCAACAAGAATAAGCCATCCCAGTCTAGCCACAGACAGATCTCGTTATTTTTATCCATTTTGATATTACCCAAAATGTTTGTACAAAGTTCATAGACAGGGTGCAGGATTTATGGGAGACCCTACACTCTGACGAAGCAGGAACCAGAAGACAGGAAAAAAATATAAACAGAAATCCAGCTCGGCACTGTAAATCTATGTTACGGTACATGAGTCACTCCAGCAGGAGAAGCATTCATCTTTTGAATTACTGGAGCAACTTCAAAGTTTGAACTATTTTAACAGTAGCAAAGCAAAATACCAGCTACTAACATTAAAAAAGTCAACGGAAGGTAAGTCTAGATAATGCCTCAGGGCATGTCTCTTGCAGAATTTACTCAGCAAACCTAATCAGGATTGTTTGAGGTAATGCTGCTCATTTCCCAGACAGGCAGCTCTGAACTTATTTAAGTATAGAGGGTTAAATATGACAGTGAAAGTGACCAAAGTCCAAATAAC
Source organism: Anser cygnoides (assembly GCF_040182565.1). NCBI lineage: Eukaryota > Metazoa > Chordata > Aves > Anseriformes > Anatidae > Anser > Anser cygnoides. Next base: position 117,685,280 of record NC_089873.1, on the reverse strand, counting down.
TTATTTAGCATCTCACACTGAAAACCTTCACCAACAGTATGGAATTTTTGCACTGCATGTAGCTAAATGATAAATAAAAACATCAGCTTGTACTTCGCAGGGATAACATTGTTCAGCCTTGACAGTTTGTCATGGACTGTGATTAGGCATATGGCACGCTACTGATCTCTGGGGAAGGATTCATTATCCCTCAATTTTGTACAATTTTCAAGAGGCCAACCTGACATAAGCAGTAACAAACACATGGAGGTATTCAGGTTGCTTAGCCAAAAACAGTTGTGGTTTTTTTTTTTTTCCAGTCACTGCATATCCTGAATATTTATTTTTACAGTAATTGCAGAGGTCAGGAAAACAAACAAAACAGTAAAAGCTGCCACTCCAGTGTCCTTGTAGTAGACCAGCTCATAAATGCAAAACATCTGTTGCTTGTGCAAACACAAAATCTGACAGTGATCACCAGCTCAGCATAACTGTAACATGACCACTGCAAAAAGGAGAGGTGTTCAACTCCATTTTGACAGGAGCAAGATCATCTCTTGTCACTGGCAAAAAATCTGGGGGTCCTAGGCAGTGACAAAAAAGGGATTTTTTTTGTTTGTTTGTTTTAAAAACTTGTTAGCTCCATAATACGAGCATATAACTTAGCTGGCTACGGCTGATTATGGCTTTGTTGTCAGCGTTATCTCCCTGTTGTGCCCACAAGGGAACACCAGTCAGTGTGGGAAGGGGCACATCTTCCTTGCCCCCTTGCTCTGCAGGCTCTTTGCACAGGCTGACAGGGAGGGGGCCCATCAGAGGTACCAGCAGAGTTAAGAGAGGAATCTTTGTCAACTGATTTGCTGACTATATTTTAGCTCTGTCTTCATGACTTGTCTACAGACACCTACTTATGTTCTTACATCTTCTCCCCTTATCTTCCAGCTAGTTGTCAAATAATACTGCCAAATGATTTCTGGGCTGGAGACTGCTCTTGGGCAGCTCAAAACGAAGAGGAGTGTACTCATTATGCTCAGTAAACTCCAGGTACCATCTGTGTTGAGTTTCATTCTGAGTCACTGAAGGAAGGGTCAGTCAGACTGGTCACAGGGGTTACAGAGAGAGCCAACCAAAATTACTAGCAGAGCCTTTCCTTAAAAAGTTCAAAACCTTTCCATCCCTGCTGATTATAATTCTGGGAAACAATCTATGGGCAAAGAACGAAAAGAACAGGAAGCTTCTGTTTTCCTGTAACAGTCTCAAAGAAGCAGAAGTGTTAAAAAAAAAAAAAAAAAGGCTCTCTTCTATCCTATCCTCTCAGGATATAATGTGTCAAATGCACTGAATATTTCAAATGTGTACAATTTTTCAAGTGGAAATTTTCAGTTAGTTTTCATCACAAGAAAAAAATCATTTTGCCCACTGAAGGGCAAATCCAGAAGTCAGTTTCCAGTGAGAATCACAAACACTGATGGTTACAAGCTTTAAGCATGATTCCTGTGAATAATTGCTCTTATTTACAATTCTCTGCCTCCATGCATACTAAGTGCATACATTTAATACATCAAAAAAAGAAGACAAGTGATACTGTAAGGAGTGGACAGACACCATAGAAGTAAAGAATTTCAAATGTGTTGTCTTGAAAATATCTGGCAGCATTTACTTTTGCTGGAACTGTATGAAGATCACAAAGTAAAGACCAAAAAAGTAAGCATGCTATCTTACTCGATTAGGCTTGCAATATTTATGTTAGATAATGCTTTGTTCTCTTGTCTGACAGTACATTAGTATATGAAAAGGGAAGCAGATTTCAGAATTATAAAAGGAAGATCTACTTTTACCAATAATAAATCTAACGTAAACTTTCCACGTGAACTTTAGGAAGTCTACTATACTATTTTACAACAACACAACATATTTTACCTGAGGCTTGCTGGCTTCCTTAGCATTTAAGGTTGGCATGTGGACTCTGAATCGAGATGCACCATTCAGGAAGGCTTTAGAACTCTGAAAGAAACAAACAACACCTCCCCATACTTTTGTTGCTTGTTTTTTTTTTTAAAGGATTACATACTGTTAATCATTTTCTTACAACTAAAGTCTTTGTGCATCATAACATAAATGGATGCATCTCTAATTAAACGACTGTGCATTTTGTTTTGCTTTTTTAAGCTTTTATGCAGACCTATGGCAACGTACAGAAAATGCAATTACAGCTGTATTTGAAGGCTCACTTTATACTGCTGTTATACAGCAGCAGCATACTGAACTCAGAGCACAGTCGTGCCATTCTTAACATCTTTAGCAGCTCTTTCCTCTACTGAACTTTCCTTGGCATTGCTAACAATTTTTCTCATAAGCAGATAATCCTAGTAGCAACTACAGATTTATTTATTTTTTTCCCCCCAGGAAAACCTTGTTTCTTCATTTCTCTTCATTTAAGATAAGATTATCCCGCTAGCTTAGTCTCACACCATTCTAACCCAGAAATGGGTAAGAGACCATGCTCCTATGGGCTACAGGGTTAGCAAAGTCAGAGTGCTTCTGGGGTGCTCAGAACAGAAATCAAGGCAACAAGCTGTATTTTAGGCCCCGGATGGACCTCAACTAACCCACTGGTTTTTACACATATTTATTACCACGTGCATTAGCGTATCATTTCACACCAAAATTACATCCCTTGGAAAACACTATCCTGAAATCCTTGGCTTAAAAGGACTCGCCAGGGAGATTACAGTTTGTCCACTGAAATAAATATACAGCTTCAAAGTAGGCTTGGAGTCAGGCAGGAACAACCTATTGCTAAGACCACAAGAAGCACTGTGCATTCCTCAGGGATGAGGTATTTGCTTCTAATGTGTCAAATAACATTCTGAATGCCACATTAAAAACAAACAAACAAACAAACAAAACCCACAAATAGATAAAAAGAAACCACCACAAATCAGAAAAGAACGCCCATTCCCACTGAGCATTTTAATTTGAAATGAATCACAAAGTAATTCGTGCCCAACACAAATACAAGGATATTGTGGTTTCCTTTACACAAACTGCCATTCATCACCCAAATCTTTCTAAGAATGCAAGAAGCTTTTGAGAGGTGGGAATAAATTTCAAAATTTGTGCTGTTCAATGCAGAGCTGAGGCACAAGCAATCTTGGGCATAAAAATCTTGTTTCTCCAAAACAAACAAACAACACTGAAGGGCACAGGGTCTGAATGTCAGATTTTAAAATTTTATCTTATAGAAAATTAAGCTCTTATCAGAAAGTGATTTACAACAAACTGTAGTGAAGAAAATCAATTACCTAGAGAAAAGTTACCTACACCTTTATTTAGCAGCTGAGCAGAGGAAAAAAAAAAAAGAGAAAGACGACTTCATCTGACTGTCAAAAGTAAGATTTACTGTGGTAAGGAGGAAATGTCTGGGGATAAGGACTAGACTCAGAGGCTGCACATTTAATACTTAAGACCTCTTTCTTCTTTTCAGAAAGATAAAAACTGCAGTCTGGTTTCTTCTAAATACACAAGCACTTTGCCACTGCAGTTTAAGAGATGTAGGTTTCCTGGAAATTCAAAGTCAGGTTAAAGAAAGTTCCTAGAACATAAAGACAGGTCTGTATGAGCATGCTGCAATGAACACATGTACTTATGAAAAAGAAGCACAAGGAGAAAAGACTAGAAGCAATAAAAAAGTTCTAAATAATCATGTTTTACAAATGCTATTAAACCTTCTCTTCAACTTTGATGATAAAAGTGCACCAATGCATAATAAGGCACACTGACTCCTTGCTTGCATTTGTCATGGGCATATCCTTCTGGAACACTGTAAATTAAGCTTCCAATTCTAGTAATTAAAATCATTTTATCATAACTAAATGTTTTGAAACAAGTTTCAAATTCATAAATTAGAGCCAACGTGAATACTAGCAAAGAAAGCACAGCTGAAGGAATCACTGAATAAAGAATGAGAACCGCACATCCAAGGCTCTCTGCTTGTCTCTCCATCTGTTCTTCTGGGCAACTCAGTAAAATCAGATTACTCACCACTACAAACTCTGTAGAAATACTGGGCTCATGACCATGCTGCAAACAAACAGTAGACCAATTTCATCCAAGATAGTGATATCACAGAGCGATGAATCTAATCTTTAAATCTTAATATGAATCTACCTTAAATTATTCCCTTACACTGAGTATTTATTTCAGTTGTTTTTAAACAAAACCAGCCTCACTCTTCCACTGTGAGGTTCAGCTTTTGGCACCCGCTGGCATGGCTGCCTGAACATAACCAAAACATTTGTCTGAAGTGACCTGCTACAGTCTTATGAGCAAAGCAAATAGGTATGTTTCTTTAATTTCTTAGAAAAAAAACACATTTCTAACTATTTACAAAAGCATACAGGATATTATTACCTGATATGACTGAGCACACATGGGCAGTTACCATTTTATGCCTGCCAACAAATTTTACTCTTGTTCAGCAAGGCTGGAATTTTGTTGCCAGTGATAAGAGATTACAGAGTCTGTTTTATTACATGAACCTTCCTTCAACTAGCAATTTTTATTTATTTTTAATTTAGTAATCAGACATGGTCACTACCACATCTGCATTTCCAGATCTTCTTGAACTTCTTTTCTAGCCTTTTTCACTTCCTCAACTTCTACAATCACCCTCCCCACAGCGAACAGAAACCGTGAGCCATATTTATTACAGGATTTATACATTTTATATTTTATCTATTGTACTTTGCAGACCACACAGGTCTGAAGTGAGATCCTTAAGCAATTCAAATAGAGTACAGCTTCTCAAGACAATGACAAGTCTGAATCTGAAAAAAGACTGAGGCAGGCAGAGAATTACTTTTTAAAGCCCCCTTTTTAAAGATTCACAGTTATGAATATATGGAACAGGGAAGGAAGAAGTAATGCCTCTTGCTCTGGAGAGCGAGGTTTCCAGGGAAACAGTACGTCAAATGCATTGCTACACAATGAGACTGCACATGGTGCAGTGATCTTGCTGATGTCCTAGAGAAGATTAGGTCAAATGACAGTCTCTTCCCGGGAATTGGGGAAAGCGTAATAAAAAACTTCCTAAAATACTAGATTTTTAAAAACCATCATGATGAGTAGATACTGAATGTCAAAGTTTTCCATACCAGCTCCTTAAGATATATGAGCAATCCACTGTGCACAACTCTTTAGTTGTGCTTTCCGATAAAGTTATATTTGAAACAAAAACTAAACATTTACTTCTATAAATCTCTGGAGTGAATTCTGTCAACATTATGCTCTAGTTATTATAAAAAGCAGCTGACACGTTCATGGGAGCACTTACAAAATACAGAAAAGCTGAGAAAAAAATGCCTCCGGTTAGGAGTCTCTAAGAGTCACATAAAAAATTCTCATACTTAACAGAATTTACCTTTAAGAAGTGAAAGAGAATTAAATGAAAAATACAGAGCTCATTGTGAGTGCAGCTTATCTCACAGTAAGAAACTAAGAATAGAACTTCCACAGACCATTACAGGTAATCAGAAGCTTTATCAGAAGCCTTCCATATGAGGAAAAAGTCCATTAACTGGTAAAGAAGAAGAAATAACAGAGCAGAAAAGTCATCTTCAGTTACTATTCAAGAAAAAGAGAGCTTTTAAAATGTAAAAAGCCATCTGTCTAGAACTACTGGTGGGGGAGGGAAGAAATAGAAATCATCCCTGAACAATCTACCTGTGATACTTGCAACTAGAAGGCATAGTTCACGTTTACATACACATGCAGACAACCTTCATATATAATCCTCTAGTATTGGAAAACACACATGGGATTCCCATAGGACCTTTGCTCCAACGCTTCCCTCAACAGCCCTGATTTGCCCTCACACATGGGAAACCCCAAGACCTCCCCCAAGACCTTCTTTTGCCCTACTGTTCTTCCAGATAACTGGTTGTTACACAGCTAGTCTTCCTAATTCGCTCCTTTTTGTTCTCTTTTCTTGTCTAACATTTTTCTCTTCTTCTGCTTGAATGGCCTCCCTCCTCTTGGGTTACAGCTGCACAAGGCAAGAAAAGAATCATCTTCTCATGTAGTAAAGTTTTCTAAGGCACATCTCTTTGTCATTGACATAGCTCCCTACGTTACTTAATTTTGAGCACATAAAAAGTCGTGTGATCTGTGTAAAACGCATTGGGCAAACATCTTGGTACCAGACTGTAACCACTTCCCAACCTACATTTAAATAGTGTTTGAACAACCTTGTACTAATATTTAAAGCAGAAGGATTTCCTTTTAAAAACAAATAAAAGTTAGAACTTTGCTGCCACAACGTCACGAGAAAGTATACATGCAATGTTTAGCAACACAAAGAAAGCTCAGAAAGCTTCAGGCACGTACTTTAAGCCTGTTTCACCACTGCCTTGAGTGGTCAATCTCTGATACCGGGTTTTCAAACTCCTGCATGGTATTTGCCCTTGTGATCCAGGCAGCATGTGTCCCATAGAAGAAGACAGTTTGTGTGTATGATAATATATTTATAGCCTAGTGAGGTTTGCTACCTTGCAAAATAGTTCACTATCTTGTCAAAATTTAAGCCCTTGAAGTATAAGCTCTTCTAAACCAGCAAGATCCATTGTCTTGATACCAGTAACCTGTGTAATCAATACATGCTAAAACCTCACATGATGTTTAAAAAAGAAATCATCTATATATAAATAGCATCTCCATCCTTGAAGATTTCAAAATTTGACTAGACAAGTCCTCAGCGATCTGATCCAATGTCAAAGTTAGATGTACTATGAGCAGAAAGTAGGATCAGATGATTTCCAGAGGTCCCTTCCAACCTGAATTATTCCTGATTCCACAGAACATACAATAGTGTGTTGTCATGTGACCCATACCACTAAGTACAAATTATTTCTCTCTCCATTTCACAGTTCTTCATTGATGTCAGTATCATCTGCAATAATTCCAGTTAGTTTTGGTTAAATAAAGGCTGCGTTATACTGCAATGAAACTCACCACAACAGACTGACTGCTTTAGTCTCTTTACCTCAGCTTCACATTCATCCCTTGCCTCCTCTTTTCCCCAGCCATGCATTTGCTTTCTCCAACACCCAATACAGGTTTCTCAGCCAGTGAGAACCATCATAGGGTATGGTTGGCAGCTATCTCACGATGCCATAACCAAGCAAGGAGGGCAAGTGGAGGATATAGGTCAAAATGCTCTGAATGTGCTCAGGAAGAATGGAAGAAAATAAGATAAAGAAAGATGAACAGTTTTTACTTGGTTTGCTGTAGTAAGTTCATCCATTACAAAACCTGAGCTAAAACAAATTCATTCACCTTCTTGATTCATATTGCTTTGATAGAAAGTAAGCTCCTGGTTTACTACTGAAGCACAGAGGAAAAATCATTCCCTCAATTGTCAGTTATAACAACCTGGCACATAAGAGCCATGCAGATATCTGATTACCAGAACTACCATAAACCTGTATATTAGAAGACAGAAATCACAGTAGAAAAAGCATTCACTTACACTGGATGGCGTGGAGGAGCAACTTATATCTTTAGGATCTGAAACACAGTAACACGCACAGTTAAACTAAATGCAAGCACAAAGAACCAGTCTTAAAACACCTATCAGTAGCGTCATTTACCACTAATATGCCACCAGTAAGATAACACAAAAGTAGTCCTGATATAAGTGTTTAATTGTATGTTTAGGAGAAAAGAAAAGGGTGCTTCATGGTACCATTCCCATCCTAAGACCACAGTAAGTGCTCTTCTGGCAGTCCATCTCATTACAGCATTCTAGTTGTGTCTACAGAGCTTTTTACTTCCTCATATAGGACAGTTACAGCAAAATAAGCATTCATAGTATCTCTGAGTTCACACAGGAAAAAGAGAAGGCATTCCTTTTTAATTTCTTATTTAAGATGACAGAAGATGCTCTATTGGCTGATTCCTGTATTTTGTAGTACGGAATACAGATGCCATGGGTTGAATGGTAGCACTGAACATACATTACAGCTAGGTGGGGTATTCTACTATTCAAATGTATCTCACTTAAAGAATTGAAAGACAGGGAAGTAAAGACAGGGCAGCGGACTGAATTCTGAAGGGTTACTCTCTTTCTTAGGTATGCCAGAGCCTGAGTGTATGAACTCTTTAGACATACAAAGGTTTTTGTCCATCTAGTTCTAAGAAGTTGTTTCAGTATCGGTGTACCTCGAGGAATATTCCTTAACTATGCCCTGGGACATCTTGCTTAAACTGCTGGTGTTCCTTCACCATAATGAGCCCCTCCACGATTCTATTACACTAAAGTACTTACGTTCAATAAGAAAGAGGAAACAAAATATTCCCATCACTGCAATGATAACACCAGGCATCACAAAGGAGAGACCCCAGCACGTAGACACCCAATAAGCAGCAATTAAGGATCCCAAGATATTTCCCACTGAAGTGTGCGAATTCCAGATTCCCATGATCAATCCTCTCCTGCACAGGAAAAAAAAACAAAAACAAAAAAACACACAAAAATAACCCACAAACATTTCTTATTATTCCAACAATAAGCATTATCATCTTAAGAAAAGTTTATCAAAAAGACTGCTCATCTGTGATGTCTGTGGAATATTTGAAATCTTAATGTTCTGTAACTAAGCACTTCTTTATGCTAGTCTTTCATCTGGCAATTTCAAAGCACCTAAATATTAATAGAAGTGTTCTAAGTACTTCTCTGTACATGACAGAGCTTATCCTGCATTTAATGGCATTTAAAGGCACCATTAGGGCTTCCATATTTCTGGACAGTTTGTTTGATAAAAACATGTATGCAAACACTGCGTAGCATGTGCATGCTAAGTCTGATGCTTCTGTGAATGGAAGTCCCGTAGACATATTGCACAAGTAAGCTGATGCTTTGGGGATTTATTAGACCAAAGAAAACTATCTGTATAGGACAGGTAAAGCAAATTCAGTGATTTCTGATCGCATCCTGGGCTTGCTAGGCACTAGTTGAAGGTAACACCTGCACAAGATTGGCTCAAAGATACCAAACTGTTGTCAGCCTGGAAATCCCAGATTAGAGCTGCTGTAGAATAGCTGCAGCAGGACTAACGTAAACCACAAAAATCCTACTGAAGTCACAGCGGTTAGCAGTTTTTAATCCTTCTAAGTCCTACTGAAGGCAAGGCCATTTTCCCAAGAGTTTACCTGGAACAACCTAGTTTTAACTAAAACAAATCTTTTTCTTTGGCTGAAGACAAGATCCAAGAGGTCTGCTCATGCTTCAAGGAATCTATAGCAAAATGAAAACGAGAACCAGCTCACTGACTTTCAGAACAGAGCCCTATCCACCAATCCATTATCCAGACTCCTAAAATCCATTATGCAAACTTTTGCTTTTGCACAAAACAATCTGAATGTGTCTATTTTGCACAGACTTGATAATTTTGTTCAGTATTTTATGATGGTTATCATTCTATTTTGTAACCAAAACGGCTGCAGGGACTACGGAAATCTAGTTTGAGACTATATTTTCTTAATTGTCCCATGACTTTATATAGAAAGCTTACACTGAATTTTCACGTCTTCCTCTTGAAGTGATTGACAATAAGCTCATTTGGTGATACCTACAATGGACACTACTACAGCAGCATTATTATATGCTACAGGCATCAACCATTATCAGAGACAATGAATTCAGCATGCAGCTCTCACAAAATTTATGGAAAGTTTCTGTGTGGTATGACAAAACAAGCATTATGAGTGACCTCCAGTTAGGATTTAAAAAAAAAAAAAGATGGATTTAAAGAAAGTGACAAAAAGAAAGGTTAAGTCAGCTGCCACATCTATTTTCCTTTTTAAATGAAATTTCAAGTTTTTGTAAGTGTGTTAGGAAAAAGATATTAGACAAAAAGATATTTTTAGAGCTATAGCCTAACAACTGCTTTGAAATACAAATGAGAACACAGGAAATTCCATAATAAAAAGGCACAATAACAGCCTTTAATAGAAGTGGTTTTAGATTGATGATATTTGCAAGAATTCTTCTCAATCCAATTCCAAAATACTTCCTCTGAAAAATTAAACATCAGACTAAGGAGCCACCAGAGAACACTCATTTGACATGACAGAGAATATTTCAAACTGCTATGTAAGCTAACCAGCGTAACAAAGATAACTCCTCTCAAGGACCCACCTAACTGCTTGTTTTATCCCCCAAATCACTGAAGCAATAGATAGATACTTAAACTGACTATAATATTACAGCCCACGAATGCGTTGATTTGTACTTCCGAAACTCTGGATTACAGATGATTTACCTTCCTTTTCCAAACCAGTTGCCAATACATGTAACGACACTTGGCCAGCCAGTAGTTTGCACCAACCCATTAGCTATCTGAAAGTATACAGAAATAATAATAAACAAACATACCCTGTAATACGTCAGGTTCCTACATAACTCCTGCTGAGTGCTGTGCTGGGAAAAGGAAGCCTATGCAACTGCTTTGAATTTAGAAATTTAGTATGAGAGTTTCAAAAGCATTCTTTTCCAAGAAACAAACAGGTTACAGCATTTCACAGATATTCTTCCCTCTACCTAAATATTTACAATTATTTTATGATGTAAAACACACCAAAAAAAAATTAAAACACATGCTTATCCAAAACCACATTTCACAGAACTGAACAGACAAGCCAATTCCCTTCATAATAAGAGCTATATCATACTCTGCTCGGTTCGAACATATGGCAAAGCACGTTTGCAATCAAAGTGAAAAAAAAAGCTTTAGGGAAGACTGGACAATTTTGAACATTAGTTTTAAAACGATTAAAAGACATATGCAAATAAACTGAGAGGAGAAACTTAACGTACTGTATTCAGGCTGAAGCGAGAACTATTTCAGCCTGCATGTTGCAAAGTTCGTAAGGAAATCCTAACTCATCGCAACTCCTACAAAGCTCCCTACCTAGAATTACACATTAACACAAAGATGACAGCATAATAATTCACATGTACAATGAGCATTTACCAGTTAGGCTGGTGGTGTGAGGCTGTCCTTTGCATTACAGGATTCACTGTCCACATCACGTGGTGGTGCAGCATTGTTAGGCACACTTAGACAAACCTTAAGGGTGCTAGCTCTGGTCTTGGAAACCACATAAGCCAAGAGCCTTGGGGGGCAGTGACATGGTTAAACAGGAGACTTAGTGAAATGGTTATTAAAGCTTTTAGGACCCAAGTTAGTATCGCTGCATGTCATGTCGCACAATGCCATGCAAACATGCCAGCTGTGAAAGTGCTACTGAGATAACGCAAAGAAAGCAACTGTGCAAGGTGCAGACCTGTTCAAAATGACTCAGAAACGCTAGTCATGTCCTGGTCACGACCTAAATTCCATTTTAGATCAATGGTAAATATTTGTGTGATGCCTGATTAGATCTACAAGTGCTCTGAAAAATCCCACGCAATGAACTTTCATTACAGTAGCTGCCTGTTCTCAGCCACGCGAAGGTGGGAGACTTCATCATTAGCAGCATAAATGTAATTTTCCTGCATAGAAAGCCAGGATGCGTCAGTCAGGTCTTGGCAGACTGACAGAAGTAAATACATTTGTTTTAAAACTCGCCCACATTTAAGCTTGCAAAGATTTGATCAATGATTTGACACAGACTGAAACACTAATTTGTTTTCAAAGATTTCTTCCATTAAAAAAAAAAAGAACATTTTTTTGAAATAAAACCTGGGGCGATCCACTCAATCATTTCTGACTGTCATCAACGACAACGTATGCCAGCCTTTAGATCTTCCCATCTAACCACTAATCACAATTTGCAACTCAAAAGGAAAAAAAGAAAAAAACAATACAACACTAAAAAACACCATGGAAACTTGGAGTATCTAGGTAACGTTGTGCCTACCTGGGCCATTATGTAAAACCACAGGTTATGTATATTATAGAAATAACCCAATCCAAACATTGCAGTGAAGAGTCCGCTAGCAAGCATTCCAACTGTCAGATAGTACCGGATAGGTAGCCGTTCTCCTATTATCCCACTTGAAATGTGGAAGGGAAGAAAAAGAAAAGCTATAATTAAAAATGAGATCACACCTCAAGCTTTCAGGAAGAAAGAATATTTTGCGCTGTTTAATTCAGGTTGAGGAAAAACTTTACTGGTAGTTTCTTTTTTTCTTTGCAGAAGCAAATAAACATTTTTTAGCACTTGTCAGAATAAAACAGCAAACATTTCATGTTCATTAACTGCCAAGTGCTGACATCTGCACAACCATCTTTCAGGGAGATACTCACCTGCAGCACATTGGAAGTGACTACTTAGAGAATTATTTTCCAAATGATCCATAACATAGTACATCTGAACCCATTTAAAGTGAGACTTAGCTCCCTTACTAATGACTTTGGTTATGAAGGTCCCACTTCTAGTAAATAAAAAAGATTTGGCATCTCTAAATGGGAATTAATATTGTAAACTTTTTGATGGTTTTCATGTATTTTTATGAGGTGTCTGCTACTGTCCTTCAACTGCAAAGAAAGCCAGGACAATCACTTTTGTCTACACATGCATGTTGGACACATGAAGTTTGGGGACGTATCCCAGCTGCAGTGGAACATGAAGGAAGACAGGCTAGACTGCAAGCTGGAAAGCATTTCTGCATAAGGCAGTCAGATGGGGGTAAAAATCTTTCTACATACCAACAGGTATGCAGGTATCACTGGGAACTCAGGATTTTGCATTTTTTCCCCAGCAGCTAGCACAGAGATGGAAGAATGACATCCAAGTTCTCATTCTCTTCTTCAGAAACTTTACAATTGGAAAGGACAACATCTCAGAAGCAGTACAGCCTCCTATGTGAGTGATAAAGAAGCTTTCCAAGAGAGATTTACCTTAAGTACATTCCGATTGCATATGCACACAGGAATGAGTAATCCAGTGCTCCCAGTAACTGCTTGTAGTTATTCTTATCTAAGAAGATATTTTCAAAACAAATCATCAGTCTAAACATACCAGTAACTTGCCAACCATTTTTACATAATATAAGAAAAAAAGTTAGTGAACATGCATTGACATTTAATTTTAAATGGATACTTTTAAAGGAGACTTAAATGTGCATTATTCAAAACACACATAAGAACAGAAAACCAACTCTGCAATTTACCCTTTTATCTGTAATGTATTAGGAAAACATTGCTAGGCCCACTCTTAATTCATTACAGCATTCCACACCTTATTCATTACAGCAGTTAGAAGAAACGTCAGTTATTAACAAGGTGCCCTCTTCTTACAGCTCCTTAGATGAAACAAACAAAAAAAAAAACAACACAAAACAAAGCACTAAACTTTAAAGGGCATTCTTAAAAACACAGCGGAAATATATGTTTCATATGTGTTGTCCTAAAAGCCAAAACAGCTTAAAAAAATCCATCATCATACAGGCTTTTTGAGGAGTTATCTTAATACAGTTTATAGAATGGTTAGTCTTTCGCATTTCATTCTCCAAATTCTCACAAAGCACAGTGATAGAAGTTATTGTTTAAAAAAAAAAAAAAAGGTCCAGCTCTGTACAAGAAATGACCATAATCACAGCAAATGGCACTTGGGAGAGGCAGGGATGCAGCAGACGGGACTCCACCCAATTAGAAACACCAAGTCTAGTCTCAAGTGACCTGAGCTCATACCAAGACAGACAATTTGTGTATTTGCAAGGAGCCACAATTTCCACTGACTTTGAGAATAAAGACAAAGTTATTAAAACATTCCTCTTCCAGTGGTGCTACCAGCTAGCCAGCTATGCTGCCTCAAAAACAGAGCTGAAGGAACAAGTCCAGGGCACACCCCAAGGGGCAGCTTTGCAATAACACATGTGTTCATGGAAAAAAGAAGGACATGAGCTCAGAACTTTTCGAAATTAAGAAAGCTAACTAGTGGTTTAGACAAGCAAACTCAGTATCCCCTTGGTCAAGAGGCAAGAAACAGCAATCAAGTTTTACTGCAACCCAGAGCATTTGGAAACGTGTGGAACTACATCGTTTCAATATACTGACTACCTTGCAGACGGCAGTAAGTACATAGAACGCTGTCCACAGAAAACCAACAGCTCAGATTTCTGATTACCTTGGAAAAGAGGGGGATTTTTTTTTTAATTTTATAATTAAAGAATAATTAGAATGGATTATTGATTGCCAAATAGACTGGAGTGGACTAGCACACTGAAAGAATGGACTATTCCACTCCACTGATGTTGTTCTTGGCAGAGATGAAAGTGTCAAGGAATGATTCAAAATCTCTGTTAAATTCAAATATAATGAAATTTGAAATTACTTTGTAAGTAGTTATGTGTATGTACATATATATATACACACATACATATATATATTTTTAAGTAAAAGGCCAGGTTTATAAGCTGTTCAGGAAGTTAGCAACTCTATTCTGCAATAGAGTCCCACATTTTTCTTCATTAAAATTGCAACAAAAAATTCTCTCTGGCTGAGATAGACTCTGAGAAGTTCCAGTTTATCTAAACACTAAGTAATTTCATTTAAATGACTGCTGGACCTTGAACTAAAGCAGAAGAAAATCAGAATGATTTATTTTATTCTGTACCCTTTTCTTCCTTAATAGACATTCTAAAGCCATACCTAAACCTCTACACAGTCCCATTTCCTGACTGAAAAGTGTTCTACCAAAACCTTCTCAAAGCTCTAACAGGTACAATAATGTCAGTTGTTTAAGCAGGCAAGACATTAAGTCTTGACTTAACTTGCTTTGGAAAAATTAATGAGAGCATTGGAAAAAACGCCCCTCCAATACACATCTCCTGAATCCCTCCACATAAGAAGAATAGCAAGAGACAGATAATCTGATTACTAATATCAGCACGTTGTTATGGAACAGAAAAGAAAAAAAACGCCTTACCAAATGGTTCCCAGCCGCACTGAGATGCATTAGATGGCTTTTTGACAGGCTGAATCTGGGCAGCATATTCTCTGTAGGAGCTGAGTTCAACTTCATGCGAAGCAGCACAATGCTTATGCAGCTCTCCCTGATACAGAAAGGAAATTTGAGATGGAAAATTCACTTGTGACAGAACCCTGTTAAAATCCATTGAGCAATAAATTTAATAATTCTGGGTTTGACTCAGGTTCACGTAGACCTACTGAAACCAGTAAAATTGTAAGTCATTAATTGCTTGGTATTTTGCTGAGTGAAGCCACCATTACATCTAAGAGTGATCACCTGGCTAGTAATATGCTACACTGAATTGGTGTTTCTGACACTGCAGGATTTCAAAATTAGTCACTAACATCAAGCTATTTTGCCCATTTTTACTCATCAATTATATATAACAATCCTGGGGGATTTGATTTGTGTTTGGCAAGTTACAGATGCATGAGATTAGAATAAAAAAAAAAATAGGTATAGATAATATTTTGTCACCAGCTTCACTGGGAACAGAAGTGAAAAAAAGAAATCCCATGGAGTGCGCAGCAAGGTACAAAAAATCCCAAGTGTACATACAACTACGAATACGATGCTCAACAGCACTTGGAACAGTCTTGTATATGTCAGTAGAATTTTATCACATTTAACTCATCAGTTACAAGAGCCTTTCTCAAACATAAGAATGTCAACCTGTAAACTCTTACATACCTACAGTTTAGATTAATTCACACGAATAGTCTCAAGTGTAGGCATAGCTGTTCCAAGTCTTAAGCCCAAAGAACAGAAGTACAAACAGTATGTTAGGAGTGGTGTCACTGACGTTTATTACATAAATGTCACTGTGTGCCAACTTTATCAGGTTTTCATCTTTAAAACCATTCCAAGTTAAAGGTTAACATTGTCTTTCACAAAAGAACGCACTGAAAAAGAAGACTACTTCCTCTTCTGATAACAGCAGAAGGATGTTTAAACAACGACACAACCTTGCTTACCTTAACTATACTGATAGGTTTCCTTGATAAATGGAAGCTGGCATACAAGAAGAAGGTGAGAGTGAAAATGAAGGCTCTATACCTATAATATAAAAATGGATACATATTTGAAAATGATTTTATTCGTATTTTAGTGCTGTTACATACAAAGGTTACACAAGTCATTTGTAACCTTGGAACAGTTTAAGACAACTTTTTTCATGTTCTCTAACAGCCAGAACCACCCTAGCAGTAGTACGGCTTTAAAACATCTGCTCTTGCTTTGGAAGGGAGTTTTGCGATATACAGATATGGACAGGAGTTTTGTGATATACTACAGAGCTAATCTACTTTGGTTACTACCTTTCTTTGGGGGCTATTAAAAGGCAGTTCAACGTTAAACACACAGTCAGATCTCACTTTTCACAGTCTCACCCAGGTTTCTGCTACAATTAAGACATAAATGATGGCTGAGTTGTCAATTTAGCTCCTGTGGATTATTATTTATTTCTTTCCTTACTGCTTTGTGGATTTTTGCTTTATTTTTGCCTTCCTCTGTATCAACAGAAATCAGCCACTTCTAGAGACTGAGGTACAGACAGACACTGACAGTGTGTACTGGAGCACATGAACATAATTATCCAGCTTTGGGATTGGAAGGACTTTTTCCCTCACACCTTGCTGCCATCCTTGTTTTTTTCCTGCAGTTCATCTGAACTATAAGGGTATTTCAAACTCCCTGCCACTGCAAGTGTTAGGCAAAGACAGCAAACTGATCTGTTCTATTCCCTACCTGCAGCACTTATTTTTCAGTTGTTTAAGGAGAGTGTTTTGTTGATTTCTACTTTTAACAATACAATGGGATCAGAGCAAATCTACTGGCTCCTTCTAGCCTTAATCTTAATGTAAAAATCTGCAAATAAAACCACATATATACATACACAGATCTGATAACTTAGTATGGCCCCGAATTATTAATTAATCTTCAATCATTTTCTGCCTAATAAACTTCTACGTAACAAGTGTTTTGTCTTATAGTTCAGGCATACTCACAAAGACGCTAAAAAAAAAAAAGATGGGTTAAGTGAGTTATCCTGTGAGCTGGGTTACTCACTCCCATTACTGCAGGCATCTTCATGAGTGATAAAAATACAATGACTCTGTCCTTCTGCTCTACTAAATAAAGTACGTGATAAATTGTTCCAATGGGGATTGCTTGGTCCTTCATTTGATTTTTTTGGTGTTGTTTTTATTTTTTTGGTACTCACACACAACTGACTCAGTATTCTCTCTCCAAAAGAAGAAGAACCAACGCCATCCACCTTCGAGAATTAACTTTCAAAAGCATTTTTTAAAAAAATATTACAGTACCAAGAACTAAGATCATAATTCTAAAGGTCTGTATCACACATTAATTTATGGGGAAGACTATGTACTTCTTATTAATACAAGAAGGCTAATCTTGAGCACCCCCCTCAACTATGAGTTTGAAAGCGGAATGATGAAATTTATCCCCGCAAATACACAACTTGAAAAGGAAAGCATAAAAGGATTTACTGTCTAGCATACTTGACAAATACTTGTAAAACGTGAGCAATATTTGTTATACAACTGACTACATTTTTTTGCTGTATATACCCAGTGATGAAAAGGCAAAAACAGAGCAAGGCAACAGAATCATCTACCCCAGACACAAACCCGTATCGTCTAAAATAAAGAGCAGCACCATACTTCAAGACTTACCACTGATCTCGTGAAAATGAAGTAATGAAGCGAATCCCAGGAGGAAGCTGAGCCATCTACAGCTGGTATCAAATCTTAGGCGACACGATTACACTCTTGTGAAAACGTTAGCTGCTGTTCAGAATGTGTAACAAAGATCCTCCCCGAGCTGTGCAATTGTAGGCTGTTAGCAAACTCGGAAGATCTCCCTTTAGATTCTTTTCTTACACGTTCAGTCACCACGTGGCCAATTCTTCACCCGGTTTCTGTTAATTGCTGATCTGTAAATAAGAAAAGCGGGTAAGTAAATGTTCTCATCAAGGTATTATAAAATTTTCTAATCACAATATTTCAACTGCAATGACCTATTCCATATAGAAGCCATTACCATAACTAACCTTCTAGATACTAAAAGTGTAATGGAGAACTCTAAGCCAGTATAAATTGCAGCCTTTTCTGAATTTTATGATGTATAATCTATTTTGAGAAGTAAGCATAGGATAAAGAAGCAGGGGCAGAAGGAAAAGATGCACTTACAAGGAACACGATTCCAAAGCCTGCTGACATCGAAACACTCCGCTCTTGTCCCAGAGAAGAGTACAAATAGGCAATTATCCACCTCAGAAAGGTCTATTTTAACACATCGGAAACATTCATGAGGCTGAAATTTGCTACAAAGGTGACTGTAGAGTTTTCAGCCCAGAACAGAGAACCCTCCAGCCCGAGATCCGGTGCAGCTGAACAATGCTGCCAGCAAGACTTGACCGGCACTCCCTCTTGCAGCCTGGTTCCCCTGTCCCAGTACCAGTGCTGCACAAAGCACCAAATCGTCAGCAAACTTGGAAAAACAAACAAAAAGTTTCCCCGCTTGAGCTTCTCTACACCAGCTCACCCAGGGGTCAGGCAGCACAAAGGAGAAGGCAGGCTCACGTACAAATGTGACATGCAGGGAAACAGTGAGACCAGGCAGCATTGATTCAGTTCGGTTTAAAACGTGGTAAGGTTCCTCCTGTTTCTTCAGACTCCGGTCAAAGCCCCTCAACAGAAACAAAAACGCACTATACCCTTTATTGCAGGTACTACAACAGGAACTAGCTGCACTGTTATTTCGCAGCAAGTTTTGAGTCAGCTGTCGAGTAGGACGACAAAAGGTGCTGTGGGCAAAGGGTGTGCCTGCAACCCATGCCAGCACACCGAGCCTCCCTGTGTGCTAACAGCAGAGCCCTCCCAGCAGGATGGCGAATAAGTGACGTACTAGGTAGGACTAGGACCATCAGCAGCAGTCTCCCTGACCAGGACCAGCACTATAACCCCTACCCTGCTGGCAGCATAGCTAGTGGGCTTCAAGCCAACACCAGCCACTGCCACGCTCCTGAGCCTGAAGCTGGACCAGCTCCCCTGGCAAACAAGGGGAAGCAAGCTAAAGGGAAACCAACCTCCTCTGAAGTCAACACACTGGCCGAAACTAAGGGTCTGTCCTAACCTGGGAATTTTAGAGGCTGTTACATGACAGGCAGACGAATGAGCCTCTCTCCTCTCCTCTATTACAGAAAGCAAAGCTGACTTTCTGTCCTCAGCCAGCTGAGTGACAACACCAAACACGATTCTGTTGTGTCAAAGCTGGCAACTTGGAAACTTCACTATCCACACAGGCTTCTCCCTTGGGAGAGGGAGAAAACTACCACCTCTTCACATAACAGACCACCTCACCAAAAGCCCAAGGGTCTGGTCCCTTATGCAGACATATATTTTTGTCATACCTTTAATTTTTCATAGTGTCCTTGACATCTCCCTTCTCTGGAAGTGAATAGACTTGCTAATCTTGTTTGGCATGTTCCACCTCCTCCCCCTGCCCTGAATCAGACTGCGCAATTAATCAGCAAACCCCATAATCATTCCCACCTCTCCTGCCACGAGCTTCCTACTTCTCTGAGGCTGCTGGGGCCAGGGAGAGTGCAACCCTACCTTTCTCTCCTCGCCCAAGTCCAGCCATAGCTTCCCACCTCCCTGTGTGCCAGACCTTGTAGACATGCAGCGCTGGTCCTAATGGTTGATCTATCACAAACCTGCCCTGAGAAACAGCTGATCCAATAGAAGATGCGAACTCACTCTGCAGCCACAGAACTGCTATTTGAAGCAGCGGGAGCATGAAGACAGGGACCATAGATGGCACCGCAGCAATGGCTAGCTCTTACATCAGCTGAATTTCAGACTAACAAATGCCTATCAGTAATTTCATGTTTGGTTGAAGTAAGCTCTGGATAGCGCCAGTGGGAGAAGAAAGGCAAGAGGAAAAAGAGGTGGGCACTACCTGCCACCACAGAGCAGCTTCTTCCACCCATAGCACACCTGTTTCAGGATCCCAACCCCACCTCCCCTCTCTCTCAGTTAACTCAAATACCAAAGCTGTTCCTTAAGTGACCTTACTCTAAGTGAGGGGGCAGAAATATTTACTGGGGAAAAAGAAACAGTGAGAAGCTAGCAAAGAAAAAAAAAATCTGATGTCCTAAGTCTCTTCAAATGGTTCCCTCTAAATATAATGGGATAAGGCAATCGCCATCACAGAAAAGGAATTGTTTAACAGGTTACTATTTAACAGCTTTAGTGCAAACAGTCACAAAAAGACTTCACCCATCTTACAAAAGGTTTCATTGCTAAGTGTTCGCAGAAGGCAGCACAGCTGTGCACCTGCTGCACAGAACATATTCACACCCCCTCCTGCTTTTTCTAAAAACAAACAACCCCCCCCAAACAAACAAAGAAACAAAAAAACCCACACCACCACCAACCACCTCCTAACTCCTTACTGTAAATCCAGTCATGAGGCCCCAGCAAAGAAGGCCGGACTATCAGCAGCCTTTCGAGAGCTACACCCTAACTCTATTTGGCAGGGGCTGATTTCATCTTATCTTCGGCAGGCGGGGACCCAGATGCTGGCCTTACAATGTCTCGAGAGCAGTTCTCATTTGATTGTCAACTCCGTATCTCTGTCCCTGTAACTCCACAAGTTCCTCTGACGTGCAGGTTGTGCATTTATTGGCAAATTACGCTTCCCACGACGAAGCAAAGAAACTCGTGGCAATAAAACTTGTGAAGGGGTTATTAGGAACACGTCCTGCTGTGGATGGAATCAGATTTTAAAAAAAGCTATTATTCAGAAATGTCATTAATACACCACAACAAATAACTGGCCGTTTACCAATGCGTCCTTTATATTTCGGTTTTACGAACGAAGCCTGAGGACAAAATTCAGTCGCTTGAACTGGCCTTTCATTTTCGGTAACCATTTTACCTGATGGAAAGCAAGTACTTTCGCTTCCTCCTGCCGCACTGCCACGTGTGAAGCGACACTGCCATACTTTGAGCGTGTATTTACCTTCCAAACTTCACGCTGTTCCTTCAGGCGTCCCCCTGCACCACGCGAAGCGCAGCTCCCTCCCTGCTGCAGGAAAATAGGGTCATTTGGGACTGGCTTTTCCCACTGGAAACGCCGCAAAAGCCTTGGCTCGGGTGCTGGAGGAACCACACGAAGCTCCCAGGCCAGGAGCGCGTTGCTCGTTCAGGTCCTCGTCAGGACACGGGCTCCAGAGGCCGCGGGGCACACAGACCCAAGGCACGCTGGACCTCACACCCCACACCTCAGCCAGCACCGCCCCGACCCGCTGCGCTTGGCGGCTTGCAGCCAGCCCCTCCCGGCCGCCCGCCTTCGGTGTAACCCCGACGGGGAAGGCGGCGAAGCCCGGTGTCGCCCCGCAGCGCCCGGCCCCGCAGCTGGGGCCGCCCCGGAGCGGCGGGGAGCCCGGCCTGCCTCATGCCGGCCGCAGGCCGAGGCGGCGGGGCCGGGACGAGCACAAAGGCACGGCGGGGGAACGGGCTGCGCCCGGGCGCCGCCTCCCGATCGGCCCCCGGGGGGCGCGGCAGGTGCACGGCACCCCCCCCCCCCCCCCGGTCCCTCCCGGTCCCTCCGCGCCTACCCTCCGCCGCCCTGCCGGTGCCTTCCTGCTCCGTGCCCGAGCCCAGGGCGGCCGGGCGAGGCTGCCGAGCGCCGCCCGGCCGCGGGTGCTGCGCGGCGGGACCGGTCCGCCCGGGCCCCTCCCCGCCGCTCCGGGCCGTGCCGAGCCGAGCCGAGCCGAGCCGGGGGGAGCAGAGCGCCCCGCGGCGGCAGGGCGGGCACGGCCCGGCTCGGCTCGGCTCGGCTCCGGGCAGCGCCATGGCGTCGGCGTACCGCGGGGCCCGGAGGGGGAAAGGAGCCCCCCGGGGGGCAGGCCGAGACGGCCGGGCAAGGAGGGCTTCTGGAGGCTGACGGGGAAACTGCCGCTTTATTTAATTGTTTGGTCTGAGGAGGGGGGAGGGAAAGTACGGAGGAACATCCATTTTATGTGGCTTCTCCAGCTGCAGGTGTGTTTCTTCGTCGTGACAACCACCTCGCCCCTGCTCTGGTAGTTTCATCCAGAAGTTAGTCGTGGTTGCCTTGTATAGGTCTTAATTCATCTCCATGACAGTTTGTCCCTTAAAGTGTGTCACCTGCCTGGCACAAGCAACCTGCTCCTGGCACTCATTATTTATGATTTATTTTCCTCCTTCCCTCTCCTCTTGCGCTGCCTGTGCCAGTAATGCCAGTAAACCAAACTGATTCCCACCACCTAGGCCCCCCATTTCAAACACTTATTTCCACGCAACCACAGTGGTCTCTTCCCTGCGATTTCTCCTTTTGAACAAACAAACCTTTCTCCCTTAAAATAGTGAGTGCAGGGTCTCAGGGTTACACCGGACCATCACAAATGCCAAAGGGTGTTGCACAGCCTGCTGCTTTCTAGCTTGTCACTAGCAGATGTTGGATCCTGCTCAGGGTCGCAGCTATCTAGCTGTGATCTGTAAGTACTGAATCTGAGGTTAAAAAAACCAACACACACATACAAAACAAACAAACAAACAAACAAACTTCCCTTCTTCTCCCCCAAACGCTACAAAGTTCCTACTTTAAAAGCTAATATTCTTGATTATGATCATTCTTCTAATTAGCTGATCTTGATTCAGAGATAAAAGCAAAAGCTTGCTACTCAGCATCAAAAAGACTTGCATTAGCACAGCGTGTACCATCGTGCACAATAATGCAAACCGTGATTTCATCCAATGTTTTGGTGTTGGTGCCTATAGTTGCCCTCCACATTTTACCATCCCGCTATGATGGTGCATGAACCAGAGGAGGAAGTACTTCAGGCCTCCTAATTCTGTGGAGGTGTGTCATGGAAATGCCATTGTCTTACTAAGCGGGCATTCGTTCCCTGAGGTGGAACGGCACACGCTAGCATCAGGTGTAGACGGGGTAATTACAGCCAGAGCAGAACATCTGGGTATGCTGATGCTTGTCATTTCTGCTGTAACAGCTCTTCAGCAGAGAAAAAAAATAGAAAGTGAATGCTCCCTAGGAAGCGACGTGCATGAATCATGTCGCTGCACCTTTGCACCAGACAGGAAGGCATCCAGGCAACATTTATTCCAATCAGCACACACACAAAATGAAGATTTACCTCTTTACAGCGGAGAAGGTCAGACCCATCATGGTGCATTTGTTTGTATACATGGCTAGTCACCTCAAATTATCACGGCAACTATCATCATCACGCAAGATCCTCATATTTTTAAAATTTATTTTGGCTTGACTCTTTTTAGTTCCTTAAAGAATTTAGCCTTGCTTAAGTATCTTTCTGTCTTCCATTACAAGCAACTTGCAAAAAGCACAAGCCAAACAACACAAAAAAACTTATATTTTTCCTACTTAAAGTAGAAACTGCATTTCCCATTAAAATACAGGTATTCTCCCAGTCCTGCTGGCTGCTACACTTGGCACAGGTGCTTTCTGCTGTGCCAGCACTGGTCACCAGCAGCTAAAGCTGACAGAAGCCAGCAAAAAAGGGTAAGAACATGCATATAAGGAATGACAGGAGGCTTGTGCTGCTGCTTGTGCACCAGAGTGCTGGTGGGCAGCAGCAAAGCAGGGCCAGACATCAGCTGGAGATAGACAGAAACAGAGGGAGTGGTTAAAAAGCAATGCACAAAAAACATTATTTAAAATAGCATATATGATCTAGAGCCTTGCAGAAAAGAACAGAAAGGGAATTTTGCCAGTTCCTTTCTAGAAGAAAACACAAATGAAGGATATGGTCCAGTAAATAGTTGTATTGGTAGCAATTGTGGCAGCAGCTTGGCTTTCTAAGCCTCTGGCAACATTCGTAGCAGAAGAAATAGGAAAGGGTGCGCTTTTTTCTGCCAAACCAAACAAAAGTAAAGGTATATGCACCGACAGATGCTTACTTACACCTCTGCTGGCACTTCTTTCTGAAAATATAACCTAATTTCATGGTGGACAGCTAGACTGTATTTCTGTTGAACAAGAGTGGTGCTTTTAATGTCTCCAGTCCTGACTTTGCAAAACACTTTGAAGTCAATGGATGTCAGCTGTCTTTTGTTTGCTGCACAGGTGATGCTGGCTGAACTGAGGTCTGAATACAAATTATTGCATCCTTTAGCTGATTAATGTATTTATTTGCTTTCCAGCAAATTGCATGAGCATACTTTATGATTCCTGGTTGCACAGATGGGAAAGGCTAATCTGTATAGCCACCGAGAGATCTCTTTGTCTTAGGGGATCCAAAAAGTTCATAACTTCTTTACATAATAATGGGTTTTAGATAGCATTTTACTATATAGAAAGTAATATTTACTTAGACTTTATTCCACACAAGTAGCAGAATTCCCTGGACTGGTATAATCATGGCTTTTAGTTGCCTTTATTAGTTTTGCATGCTTTGTTTTCCCAACAGAGCAGCTGGGTTATTGTATAAGCAAGTCACATCAACGCTGGGTGCAATCCAAATATAGCCTGCCATCAGGCTTTGGCAAACAAATATATATACATATATATATATCCAAAACAGACAAAAAAAGAAAGAGGCTGTGAAGGATGTGTCTGCATGGACGGGAGCAGACAGGTAGAGCCCCGTTGCAGCCATCCTCAGAAAGGACTGGAGGTGGCCAGCTTCGGGCTGGGAGCTGTACAGCTGAGTTGGCACGGCGTGTCCTGCCTGCTGATGGGAATTTTTAGCTCTGGCACAGTGCCACGGTAGTATGACTACACGGTTTCCAGACCGGTACTTATCGCCACATCTAGCTTGCAACGAAGCTAGTGAGAAACACCAGGAGTTGTCTTCGGGAAAAGAGATGGGCAGACAGGACCACGGTGCCAGCAAAGCCTTTTCCCCGACCAGATCAGGTCAGTACCTGGGTACTAAAGGCTGCTTACAAAGAAAATCTGTAGCCAGTAGAACATGGAGGGGGCAGTAAAACTGTCACCAGGACTCCTAGATAAAGACAGATATTGCTGCGATTGCAGGAGACATTTAGGAATATGGCATTTATTTGAAACCCAAGAGTTGCCTGTCAGTTCAGAATCAGAAAAATTAGGTCAGTCTTGCTGGTAGGACGCTACTTTGACACTTGTGAGGGCTTTCCAGAGGGGTGGAGGCTGGAACTGTGAAATCACCTCATATTTCTAAAGAAGGACCTGCAAAAAAAAGCAGTTATAGCAACAGGGGTGTCTACTAGGGTAGGACCTACTGGATAAAGTCCCAGGCAAATCTACTGCATATGTCCTGTTGTTATGGGGATCTGTGGCCCTGTAGTTCGGATGGAAGATTGCTGGTTAGAGACCAGACAGTCTATTGTACCTTCAGCCACCTGCTCACAGAAAATAAATGGTCAAGAATGTACTGACAATGCAGAACTAATACATATAATCAAGCAGTTTTATTATAAATGGAATATGCAAACCAAGATACAGATCATCTAAGATTACAAAAGAAAAACATTTATTCGAGGATTTTATCTTGAAGAATTTATTTTGCTTCCACCAGGAAACAGGAGAGTTTCTTTTGTTACTTTATGCTTATTTCTACCCTTCCTAAATTGGCCAAAGGGCTGAGCGGAAGTGCAAGAAGTAGCTACAGAAACAATTACTGAGGAGTAAGCAGATTAAACCAGGCAGGTAGGCTACTGATAGATTTCATTTCTCTTTGCTTGTGGATCACTGCAGAGTAGTCATATGAGAAGGGAGGATGGTGGCATTTTGAAATAGAAATCAAATACCAGAACAGTTACAAATACCACGGTATAATAGAAAGCAGACTAGAGTAGAGCCTACACTAAATCAATTGTCTTGCAAGTCATGAATAAGAAGATAAAATACGAAGGTATCTGAGCTGACAGGAATGAGCAGGCAGCAAAGTAGTCCCATCTACCTCAATCATTTCATTCTTCTCTTTTGAATTCATTCTGAGTTACCAGACTGGAACTTCAGATGTTTTGGAAAAAAAGGATTGGGCTGCTTTATGTCATTATAAACTGCATAAATAAGAAGCTTAGGTTTGCGGTTACATTTTTGTTTGTTTGGTTGGTTGGTTTTTGTTTGTTTCCTTAAATAAATAAATTCATTTGCAGTGAAAAACTTAATATTAACACTGCTTTATTCTTGTACTTGACCAAAAGTTATTTTTTATCTCATAAATGCCAACTGCTTTCTTGGTAGAAGTAGTAGTGCTGACTGTCTTAAAAGGCTTGGGAAAAGATATTAGCAATAATTTCCTAAATGGAATAGCAGAGGTATGTATGCATCCCAATTCCACTTCAGTGGAAAGGAAAACCTGAAAGAAAAAAAAAACTTGAAAATTTTCCCATATGTCTGAAGAACAGATTGTACTCTATACTTCAAAATTAGCAGTAAGGTCAGAGAAATGGGAGGCAGTATAAATATGGGTATAAATACAACAGCGCGCTCTTCCTTGGCCATTTTACAGGAGGGAGCTGAAGGGTTAACTTTAGCCAGGACACAAAGAAGTACTGCCAGTATTTCAACAATAGCTTTCATACAACCTTTTCTTTCCTTATCATCTGGCTTTCAGGATATCCCAATGTTACTTGTACTGGGTGGGAGGAGGCAATTGTGAACTGAGTGGCTAGAAAGGTCATTTACTTGTTTTTCTGGCTTGCTTACTAGCACAAAAAGAGGCTATCTTTGCTTGGCATGCAAACAAACTAAGCAGCAGCTTTCATTTTGCCTGTAAAGGGCTTAAAACAGAGCTGTATGGAGAGAAGTTCCCATTTTGCAAAGGATTTTGACAGCTCAGAATCTGGATTCATTCTGATTTGGAGGTGAAAAAAACCCACACAAATATATGGAAGTTAATGACAGTAAATTCTACTTTGTCCACTCTTTGCTGCCATAACCTAAGAAAATACTCTGTTCAGAATATTTTGAATTTTTTAATTGCATCTTATAGTACATATGGCAGAATAATAAAAAGACCTGAAATGTATATTCTGAAACAAGAACTCCCCTTAAGATATTATTTTAATTCCCTAATCCCACAATTTTCCTCTGAAAGGCTGATAAAGTCAACCTGCTTTATATTGCAGTTTCAGGAGGAAGAAAGCTGATTTCATTAAGTTTTTCGGACAACTCCAGGTTACACTCTGCAAGTAGATGATACTGACCATGCCGTATACCAAACTGTGGTTTTGGCTTTTCAAAGGAGAAGGATGTAAATGAACACATTTTATGGAATAACAAAATATTTCCCTGCAGATTTCTGTTCTTTAAATAACTGGCAAAAGCCATAATCTTGCCTGGGCCTCCCCTCCCCTACCAAGAGAAATAAATTGTCACGTGCAGCTGTAATTTAGCCCAGAGCACAACTCCAAGTGACTTAGTGCCCAAGGCATGGGCCTCAGAATCTCAATTTGCCAGTACAGAAAGTGAGGACAGGAACCCTTGAATCAGGGAAACCACCTCAACTCTCCCTGTTCTGGTGGCAGGATTTGAAATGAAGAGCCCCTGGAGCCATGTCCCTGGATGGGTGGAGAAAAGCCGACTGACGGCACATTTCTTGCCTCTGGGGAAAGGATGCCTGGCGGGACAGGGGGTGGGAGAGGCAGCTCCCAGCGGGCAGAAAAAACGAAGCACGCCCAGCACGAATCCACGAGCATGCCGCCTTTACCACATCAGAAGTAACACATACCGTCATTTCTGACGCTCATTGTGGTTTCATAGCTCAGCCCATGTTGAAATTGAGCCCTTGAGGCCAGGCCTGGCACAACAGCATTTTCCTCCCCAAGTCCCTGCACCACCCAAAGTCTCCCCTCTCCTAACAGAGAATAAAGTCCAAAGACAGGCAGGAGCAGAGCAAGGCCTTAAGCATGCATTTTGGCCATTCCTCCCCACTGGGGCTGACTGGCTAAATTTAAAGGGAGGACTGCAAAGCAGGTTAAAGGGAAAGCCAAGGCTGTCCTCTCCTGCCATAGGCAGGAGTCCTGTGTCTCAGCCTCTTGCTTTGCTCTGTCACTGCCTCTCCCTGTTTGCAAACATCTCTGGCAGCAGCAGCCTTGGGGTTTTCTTCCCAGGGGCTCCCTCTCCAGTGGTCCAAGATCAGCAGGACCTTAAGAGCATTTACAGTATTATGTCAGTCTTTTGACAGAAAAGGAAAAAGAACAAGAAAAAAAGGATGGAAGTAGCCCTTCTTTCAAGAGTTTCATACTTAGAGCTTAACTCTCATCTGACATTGAAATACACCAAAATGCAGCTGGAAGAACAGAAGCTACAAAATATACCCTCCTTGTCATTATGTGCATCTGTGCAAGCTGTAGTTGTCCTCACAGAACAGCTAGCTGTAGAAAACTTCAAATGGTGCTTGAGGTCAGCTGCGTGATCCTGAAATACAGGTGCTTGTGCTATCTGCCATTTCTAGAGAAATTATAAAGAAAGAGCTCCCGTCTGGTTCCCAAGCCAAGTGAACTGTTTTTTTCCTCAGATCCTTTCCTCCTTCATGACTCTGAAACCATGCATCCGGCAAGAACATTTAGTGACAGTGAAGGGGAGTTTGACATTTTATTTTTTATTTTATTTGACATTATTTGACAGCTTGTCCCTGCTTCCTGTGTGTGTTACAGCTGTCCCCTGGGCTACGTGAACTTTGAAGCTACAACACACATCCGGTTATTTCTGTCATTGGGTTGAACAGGGCACGCCTCTATATGCATCCCAAACATATTTTCCCTTATAACTCTGAGTCATAGTGACTGCTTACAACTAATGTGCCATTCACAGACTAAGTAAGTGCTTTTGTAGTTAAAGACATTACCTGATTGTAGATAAAGGCATTTAGCCTTCCTTAGGTTAAAGAAGAAACTTAGGTATCAAGAGTGATAAAGGAGAAAATGCCAGTGCTTCGGGAAAGTGTACTCATATCCAATTGTGCAGGAGGTAAGCAATTAGAGTAGTAATTTACATACTCTGCAGTTACTCATTAACACTGCAGCCATTATGCAAATCAGACTTCCCCCGTCAGATGCTGGGGAAGTGGAAGAAAGAGAAACAAACACAATATTTTGAGTTAATAAATGTATAGCTGTGTAATGCTCTGCCAGTTAACAAAATTTAATTTCAGTGCTCTTAAATATTTCAGACAGAAAGCACTCTCAAATTAATGACAGAGTGCTAACTCGGGAGCCCACTGGATTCCTACTAGCTAAGAACAGGATGCTTTTTTCGTCTTTGCTCAGCTGAAAACAAGATGTACATACTACAAAAGTGACACACCTTGATATTGGCTCTTTAGATTCTTACCTGTAAAACCAACAAAATGACCTGGATATACAGCATATCTTTGTATAGAGATCCTGTTTTTCTTCTGTTTTGGGTGGTAAATCTTTGACCTACATTATAAAGTGACCTCCAACACATTTGCCAACCACCTGCCACTCCTTTTGCTGCCTACCTCAGACACCTCTCCACCTCTGCACAGTGCTTGGCTAGTTAGCTGCCTTTCACCATGCACACCCTTGCGTGGCTCCTGTTGTGAAACCTTAGCCATTAAATTGCCTCGCAAAATGACGATGAGATGGTTTGCCTGTGCCACAGAATCCCGGGATGGCTGAGGTTGGGAGGGACCTCAGGAGGTCACCCGGTGAAGGGGCCCTGCTATCACTGGCAGTCCCCCAGTCCCACCAGGCTCCTGCAAGCACTGTGGAGCAGGCAGAAAGCACTGTCACTTGGCAGAGAAGTGAAGTACCCCTTGTATTTAGCAAAGCAACCTGTCCTTGGCAGCTGCAGGAAGTGGGCACTAGCCATGATGGAGTGACAAGAACCTCCCTTTAGCCAAGGAACTTCAGTGGCCATGGTGTACCAACCCCCTCCTCTTCCTTGCGAGCCACTCCCTGCTACTCCTTGGCCTTTTGAGAAAGGAGAGCCCTCTTCTTGCCTCCCTACGTTCATTTAGCTGTAATTATATTGGTATGGGAAGCCATCCAGTCGGTTCTGCTGTGCTTTGGGTAGAAGAGAAGAGGGAGTTTGTCCCGAGTGCCCTGAAATGCAGAGCCTGACCATCACCAGCAGCGCCATGGGCAGCCCACAAATGACCCAGCACACCGAGGTCCTTTGTCTCACTGTGCCGGCCAAAGCGTCCTGCCAAGCTGGCTGCTAAGATCCTGAGGGATTTCGGATCCTGGGGCTGGAGGCTTCGGGCTTCACCCAAAGAAGAGTGTTGACAGTGGGATTCACCACCCTGCATGGGTAAAGTCTGCTTTTAAAGGGTGAAAACTGTAAGACAATAATGAAAAGATAAGATCCATGGACTTGGGGTTTCTGAACGACATTAAACCTTACAGGAAAAAAAAAAAAAAAAAGAGGTCTAGGTGAAGGAATGACTTTAAAATCTAAATGTTTACAGGCTAAACCTGCTGAACTACTGGGAACCCTCCGAATACTCGGAGGTCTCAGCTCACCAGCCGCTTCCACAACCCTTAGGTAAACGGAAGAATCACAAAAACAGGCAAACCCAGCCCACGCAGGTAAACGAAAGAAGCACAAAACAGAGAATCGCAGACTAATCGTTTATTAACGCAGCAATCCCCGGCCCCACGGGCCCTGCCCCGCCGCCCCTCAGCACCCGGGACAGCAGCGCGCGCCCCCGCCCGTTGCCACGGCAGCAATATGGCGGCGGAGCGCTTCCCCCCCCCGCACCGCCCCGACGTTGCCAGGGTGACGGCGGCGCCGCGGCCGCAAGATGTCGGACCTGAGCTCTGAGGAGGAGACTGAGGATACCGAGTCCGAGGAGACCGAGACCGAGGACACCGAGGACACCGAGGCCGAGGAGACCGAGGCCGATTTGGGGGTCCGGCGGGGCGCCGTGGCGGGGAGCGGTGCCTCGGGACGGGGCGGGAGGGCCAGCAGGGAAAGAAAAGGGCGAAGGGCGCCGGTCACGGGGTGTTGAACGGTGTGTGGTGGCAGGTCTGTCCCTCTCAAACCGTTTTTCATCGCATTTCATTAGGAGTATGATGGTGAGCGCAATTCAGCAGGTGAACGACATGGACGCGGGAAAGCACAGCTACCCAATGGTGATACGTACGATGGTGAATATGAACACAGTTTGAGAAATGGACAGGTAGGACAGAGGCAGAAGGCAGTGTTTGCCTCACGTTTCCACAGTACTGTTAGTCTGGTCACGATTGAAACAAAAGTGAGAACTGACAAGTATTTTATCTATACCATATATGTTTCAGGGGACCTACAGATTTAAAAATGGTGCTTACTACATTGGACAGTATCTTCAAAACAAAAAGCATGGCCATGGTGTTTTCTTTTATCCAGATGGATCAAAATATGAAGGTAAAACACAGAATGCAGTTGCAAGGATTTCCATAACTGAAAGACACATTTCTGCAGCCCCCATAATACTAGGAGATGGTGAAGAGTGTATTATTTTAAGAAGATAAATTTGCTATGCAACATTTGCCTTTTATCCCTTTTTCACAAGCTCTGAGAGCAGGGTGTTGTGTTTTTTTTTTTTTAAATTTATTTATGGGGATTTATGTGGATTATTGTGAGAAGCGTGGTATTTAGTAGCAGTTTGTTCTTGTCACTCATCGAGTCCAGTTCCTGGGTCTGCACAAGAAAGATTATAACTGCTTATTTCTGTATGATGATTAGAACTAGAGTGTGTTCACTGCAGACTTTATTAGGTCCACCCTTAAAAAACAATCAACTGATCAGAGCACTTAACATAGGATTGGGATGCCACTGAAGTTTGAAGAAGTTGAAATTTACACAGTTTCTCTTCTTCCAGCGGAACACCTGAAGCCTGAAACAGTATACAGCGGAGTAGATCTTAAGCCAAGACAGGTCTAGCTGACATGACAAAGCCCACATGCCTGTGTTTTCAAATCACCCTCCTTGTATTGATTTTATTATTGTTCCTTAAGAAACAACAACTGGGGCAACAAAATGAAGGCAGTGGAGGTAAATGAGCAGGGAACCTCAAGGCAGAACTTCCAAGACAGATAACAGAACCTGGAAAATCTCTATGTGGGGAAGTCTTTCCTTGGCAGCAAAGAGCAAAGAAGACAGTATCTGAATAGAGGAACAAAACCATCTCAAGTGAGAACATTAGAACTTTTTTTGTCCCTAAATGAGAATTGTTCTTACACACATACCCAGATCAGAAGGTGGAAAGTTATTGGATAATCTTGCATGTGGAGCTGTTGTCTACTCTGTTACATCTACTGATGGCTCTTCTCATTGTCTGTCGGGGTTCTCACCCATTTGTCAGATACATGATAAATTAAACTTTTCTCTGCCAGAGAGTACC
This sequence comes from Anser cygnoides, assembly GCF_040182565.1. Lineage (NCBI taxonomy): Eukaryota > Metazoa > Chordata > Aves > Anseriformes > Anatidae > Anser > Anser cygnoides. Next base: position 117,652,951 of record NC_089873.1, on the reverse strand, counting down.
AGTACTTCTTTGATTTAATCTATTTTGGTTGACAGACAAATTAGATATGCCTAGAGTTTAATAGACATATGTTTCCCTTTCATTTGAGATTTTTTATGTTTAGTGGGAGGAAGTAGTCTTTGTTTTTTTGTTGTTTTTGTTTTTTAGTAGCCAATCAGTATGCTGGCATAGCTTTCTTTTCCTTCGTTAATAAGGTGCATTCTCCACTCACTTAGAAATTAGCTAAACTCATGTATGATAACTTTATAAACTGGCCACTATAACACAATGAAATATACCACATCTCACTCTAGTTTTGATGTGTTCTCATTAAAGGAAGCTGGGTGAATGACCAGAGACATGGCTATGGAGAATATACCTATGCAAATGGAGACACCTACGCTGGAGAATGGTTTAACCACAATAGGTTTGTTTCATTCTTACAGTGATGTTTCAAATCACCCAGTAGCATTACAATATGGTGGTTATTTTCAAAGTGTAGATGACTGCAGCAAATCAAGTGTTACTGGATGACGTTGGTATTAAGCCTTAATACCTTACATATAACAACATCCTACATTCTTTTTATTCGGTAATATAAAGCAAGATTATTTTTTTTTTCTCCTTAGGCATGGACAAGGTACATATGTGTATAAAGACACTGGATCTAAGTATGTTGGTGGTTGGGTAAATGGAATCCAGGAAGGAGAAGCTGAACTTATTCACCTAAACCACAGATTTAGGGGCAAGTTTTTGAATGGAAATGTAAGTGTGCTGGAAAATTCATTTGAACAGTTAGCGTAGCATTGTCTTAATATCATCTGTTTGCATTTAAAATGACAAGGTAGGCTCCTGTTCATGTGTAGTATTTCTTGTACCATACATGTAGCAGATGAAACAGAATTGATCTGCAGATCAGGAAGCCAAGTTTCTGCAACTTTGCTTTTAAACAGTATTACAGAATCAGAGAACGGCTAAGGTGGGAAGGGAGGTCATCTGGTCCATCTCCCTGCCCAAGCAGGGCCACCCAGAGCAGGCTGCCCAGGGCCATGCCCAGGCGGCTTTTGAAGATCTCCAGGGAGGAGACCCCACAGCTCTCTGGGCAGCCTGTGCCAGTGCTTGGCACACTCACAGTAAAGAAGTTTTTCCTGATATTTAGACAGAGCCTTCTGTGCTCTGGTTTGTGTCCGTTGCCTCTTGTCCTGGCACTGTGCACTACTGAAAAGAGCCTTTGCACCCTCTCTTCAGGTATTTATAGATATTGAAGAAATCCCCTTGAGCCGCCTCTTTTCCAGCCTGTACAGTCCCAGCTCTCTCAGCCTTTTCTCACAGGAGAGGCGCTCCAGTCCCTTGTTCATCTTGGTGGCCTTGTGTTGGACTTTTTCTAGTATGCCCATGTCTCTCTTGTACTTGTACAATATTGTTATTGACTATTATGTGAATTTCGTAGTAAAGCATATTTTACATTTATATGCTTAGAATTTACAGACTTTATAGTTCTGTTGACCTTTTTGTATCTCTCTGTGCAGCCTGTAGGTCGTGGAAAATATGTCTTTGATATTGGATGTGAACAGCATGGTGAATACATTCAGTCAGCAGAGGTAAATGAAATAATGAAAGTTACACTGAATATCAGAGAACTCAGTAAATTGAATATACTGCTGAGTAATCAATAAAATGCCTTACAGATACTGATGTTAAAGTATCTTAGATCTAACCAGTCAAAAAAGGTGGAAATTTATGCTTTCTTTAGTACTAAATAAGATTTCATTTTACATTTTTCTTTAGCTTCTCTACTGTACAAACTTTGACAACTAAAAGGTGTGATTTTTGCCTTGCTTGCAGACAGAAATGCTTTTTGCTTAAACCTTGGAAGAGTCAGGACCTACCCCAAAATTTTTAGGTTTCTGTGGTTTCAGACCACAAAAGAACCGAAATATCTGTCTGTACATTTAACCTGTATTCCACTTCGTTCTGCACACCAGAAAACAATGGAAATTATTTCTTGTTATATTTCTGAATTGCTTGATGCTATGTCTGCAAAAGGTAATTTCCAGAAGATTCTCGTTTTGGAAACATCTCCCATCATTGTCCAGGTCCTGTTGGAAACTTAATATTCACAGCTACTAATCACAGGGAGCAACTGGTATCAGGGCCTCTTTATCCTTCTCCTTCAAGCGTGAACCTTCTTAAGTCTTTCTGACTAAAATGATGCTAAATAGCTACAGAAGTAAGAAATATATATTAATATTACCGTTTTGATTTCAAGAAAATATGCCACATTTTACCTCAGAGTTTTCTACCTCTGTTGTCTGACACATTAGTTCCCATTATATACTTAAAAAATTCTCTAATGCAACAATTGTTTTATAACATAATTTCACTATGTTTCAAGTTTCTTCTGTTGTGTATATTTTACCTTTTCCAAGCGAGATTTACTTTTTGTTTTTCTGTCTCTCCACATTGGACCTCTAATTTTATATCAATAGTGCTTCGCTATTAGCTTTAAGAACCAGAATGATATTCCTGTGGTAGAAATGATGCTTTTTGGGAAGTACTGGCGGATACACTATGCCTCTGGAGGAGACATAATCCCTCTTTTCTGGTGGGTGGAAGAGCAGTGAGTGATTAGTAGAAATACATATTCTGCAGTATATGCAGCCCTGATTCTGTTCCAGGTGCTTTCTTTGGCCAACTTGTTCTGGCAGCTGTAATGACACCTGTTCCTGTATTTCCACCACTAAATGTAGCTGTACATAAATACCATTCTCTAAGTCCTAGTTAAATATTTTCAAAATCGTTATTTTTTTAAATACTAGGTAAAACAATGTAAAAATATTCCTAAGACAGGACAAAATAATAAAAAAGATCTTATCATTAGTGATAGAGATTTGCAAAACACAGAGACTGCTTTGCTTTTTTGGCTAAAAGCAACAGAGCCTCTAATCAAGTATCAGATTTGTATTTAGGTGCCTGGCAACAGCTGGCATGAGTATCTAAAGTGATGTGTATATAAAATTCCCAGACGATAGGGAATTGTTGGATGTCCTGATTTTGGAATACTAGGCCATTAGTGTGGGAGTTTAAATATGAATTTAAGAACCTAAGGTTAAGCATCCAACTTCTGAAAATCATTACTCCCAGGAAAAGTCATCTCTTCTCATATGAATACTGTAGTGACTATGTAGAGCAAGGAACAGTGCTGTCACTGAAGTAAGATTAAATTTTGCCTTTTGCTTTCATTGAAGTAATTACAAATCAAGGCCCATTTAAAATAAAGAACATTTTAAGGGAAGTTAGCTTGCAATGCAGGTAATGATTTTATTACTAATGCTCCTTCAGATTTTGATAAAATAAAGCTTTTTTTTTTTAACTGAAAAATTTTATCTTCAAAGTTCAAAACCATAAGCTTTGTGCAGTAACTTACTGCTTCCCAAATCCATTCCAAGGTCTTCCATAATCAAAGACAAAGTCAGAAAGAGCTGTTTTACCACTCTGTTCCTGTATGAGATCGACAGTGGAGCATTTACCAGGCAGAGCATCATGTCTTAATTTGCCACTGCTATGCTATAGACAGGCATAGAAGGGGAGACATAGTTAATATACCCCTCATGGCCACTTATTTTGAGGAAGAGAGAAAATTTTACATTTAAGAAAGAAAGCTGGAAAGCACAGATCATTAGTATTGGTCAACTGACTTCATCAATGTTCAAAGTGTTGTTCTCTTCCAAGATGTGCAACTGCTGAAGTTCCTCCACCTGTCAGTGCTTTAAAAGTCTGTCTTATTGCCATTTTGAGCCCAGGTAAAGAAATCTTAATACATAAGCACATATCATCTTAGCTACTGCCTTAATACCCGTAAGATGAGATCCTGGATTTTAAGAGTTGTCTTTTAGGATAAAGAGGAGGAAGAAGAAGAGGAGTCCTCATTACTTGCTGCACCAAAATGGAAAGCAACAGAAATTACTAAATTAACACTCTGGACACCCAGTGTGAAAAAAGCACCTTCTCCCAGTGAAGCCTCCCCGGCAGCAGCAGCAGCAGCAGGTGAAGCAGTGGAAGAAACAGGAGGAGCAGTAGATGGAGAGGAGACAATGCCAACAAATGCAGGTTTGTTCTGATGGACAGCTGGAAACTCTGTGCTTTGACTATCCCCTGAAACCGTTTTTTTCAGGTTTAATTTCAAGTAGTGTGAGATTTTTTTTTCCCTATTATTTACCATATATTCAGTATTGGAAATTACCAAGTCTGTTCATAAATGGCACAATACATATACGTCAGTTTTATCTTACATAGCATAATAAGAAACAACTGTCTTGGGAAGCCTGTGAATCATTTTAGTCTATATCATGGCCTGTTATACAAACTTCATTATAAACAGTTCCAGAAAATGTTGTGGGTTTTCTCATGTGAGTGAAGACTGCAGACCTCAGTCAGTTATTAGTTGCTGAATGAAAACGAGGAGTGCAAATTTGTAAAAAATAGTTTTCTTCAGTATTTTTAATTTTCATATTTCAGTCACTGATGAGACCGCTGACGGTAGGGATGATGAGCCTTCTCCTCGTGAAGTATCCAGTGAAGTTTTCAGCCCTGAAAAGCATGCAGAGGAGGAAGATGAGGGAAGCAGAGGGGAAGAAGAAAACATACACGCTCAGGAGGACCAAGGTGAAGAATGGGGCATGCATGCTCATTCTTCAAAGAGCAATCAGGTTTGGAAATGGTGCATGTCAGTCAGCTGAGGACATGCTGCTCTTGCTGGAAGGCCCATTTTAAGGCTGAAGAGAATGTGGGAAGCTCTACCTTTTGTAAGGAGACCAGTCCTCTAAAGATATAAACCGTTTTTGAGTAATCAAATTCAATTTGTACCTTAACAGTGCAAATTTGTGATATTGCAGTGTGGCATTATCTGCACATGTAGAGTTGACGGCACTTGCAGAGCTGAGTTTAGAGGTGACCGCACTTGCGAGCTTCTTTTTGTACAAAACTGAGAGAGCAGATGTTCGACCCTGGGGAATTCAGGGATTTGAGCACACCACTTTTCTGTCGTGACTGGAACTGTGTGTTCCTGTTCTCAGGAAACAGACAAAAAATTCTGAAGAAACAAGTCTTAGGTATTGTTCTGCATTATGATTCGGATAGCCAAAAGTTAGTGTCTGGTTGATTGTTCCTATTACAAAGCAAATTGGTTTGGCATTTGGAATCTAAGGTTTTCTACTGGGCTTTTTAGAAGCCTATTTTTATAGAAAATTACTAAAAAGCAACATAAAAGGAAGCATCTATGCTTACCCATATTTAGTTGATAAGCTTCCACCTTATAGTGCTTTTTGCATTTGTTAAATGTTACCATTTACAAGCTTCTGATGCAGGAAAACATCAGATAAATTTCTCCATTTGTTATCCATCCATTTTACAATAAATCAAAGCAAAGCCCTACCCATAGAGATCTGAAAGACTATTCACTTGAAAATTGCATAAGAGTTCTTGTAACTTATTTGCTCTCATTTTTCACTCATCACCTCTGAAGGTGACCTCCTGCTTCAGGGCAGACTAGCCAACTAGCTGATCCGGTATGTAGGACTGATATCTTACAGGATCCCTGGGTTTGGATCAAATCCAGCAGAAATCTAAGTAGGTTTCCTGAGTAGCTCTGCTTTGGATTTGGCAAAAGTTCGTTGAGCCTGGTTTGTCTCAAAGTCTTTTGGACTCAAGTAAGTCATTTTTGACTGAACTTGATTCTAACAAATTTTCTGGCCTACTACAATAAAGCAGTTCTGGTATCCCCCCCCCCCTTTTTTTTTTTTTGGTATATTTTGAGGACAAATGTCTCTCTCTCAGAGACAGTACAGATGCATATTCTAATGCATGAAAACACAGGAACGTGATAGGTGTTTTTGAAGGTCTTTCCAGCTCTATTTCTAGAGTTAGAGTTGGATTTTACATATTTTTCAGCATAAGTCTACAGCCATAATTATTTAGGCTATACATTGTTCCCCTGTCTTTATATTTAGCAAGATTAAGTTATAGTAAAAGAAAATGATTTGAAGAAAATACGCAAACTGTAAGGAGCAGATGTAACAAAATCTGTTTTCTAGCAGGTTTGCCTTCTCTGTCCCGTTAACTGTCATTTTTTCCAGACAGCAGTTCCATCCTTACTCCATGTTTCTGTGCTGCTTCTCTACATAGGAGACATTCTTTGGCTATTCCAGAGTTACATATGGACTGGCTGGCAGTCAGTCTGTGTGTACTGAGTCTGTCTGGCAGCTGACAAACAATGTACAACAGTTAAGTTCAAGTATTGGCAGTGAAAGGCAGTGGGAAGGAGGACTGTGGTAGACAGCATGATCCTAGAGTTATGTTTTAGGTTATTAGGATTATTTTCCAGTATTTTATACTATTAATTTCAGTTTCCTGTTTTTTTTTCTCCTTTGCTTCCACAGGAACTGCTAGTTTAGAGGATAAGGAGGATGAATCAAAGGAAGCAGAGTAACTGGATACAATCAACAACAAAGGCAAAAAAAATCAGAGTAAATCATTTGTTATGGTAAATCTGAAATATTTTTATTCATAAAAACCTTAGTTAAGATATTTTGAATAAACATTTCTGTCACTGTTCTGTCTGGAATATATCTCTCTGAAACTTTTATGATCTCAGACTGTGCAGTCTCAGGACCAATTTATTCCACACAGCAGGCAGTCAGTTGTTGAATTCAGTATGGGATTACTCTGGGTCCATAAAGTTGTGTTCTTACACATTTGCAGAATCAAAGCTTTGAAATACTAGGCATGATAGTTTTAAAATGGAACATTTGTATGCCTTCAGGAACAGAGCGGACCCCTTAATGCTTGTGGTAAGTACATTGCTTTTGAAGATCTATGTTCATTTCTTCACAGGAAGATGTCTTTCAAACCTGATGAATACCTCAATGTTGCCCCAAAGTTCAGAAGATGGTATCCATCTTGGGAATTAGTTAACATGCTCAAAGGCAATCGTAGAATCTTTTAGTTTGGAAGTAAACTCAAGAGTTCTTTAATTCAAAATTCTGCTCAAAGCAGGGTCAACTTTAAATTGAGATCAAGTATCTTTTTTCTTTTTTTTAGTGAAGTCCAGAATACTTCTAAGGGTCAAAGGTGCACAACCTCTTAGCAATGTATTTGAAAGCTTAGGTATCCTCAAAACGAATACTTTTTTCTACTTATATCCAGTTATAACTTCCCATTTTCCAGTTTATGACCACCATCTCTTAATTCTCTTACTCTGTACCTCAATTAAAAAAGAAGACAACCCTTGACTTTATATTACCTTATACATATATACATATTATTACCTTATACATATATATATATTTATATATATATATAAATAGGAAGGCTGCTGGTATGTCCCCCTAAAGCATCCTCTTCTGGCTAAACAAGCTCAGTTCCCTCAGCCTCTCCTTGCAGGTCATATTGACTGTTCCAGCCCCTGATCATCTCAGTGACCTGCAGCTGGACTTGCTCAAGTCTTCTGGTACTGACAGGACCTAAAACTGGATGCAGTATTCCAGACAGAGTCTAATGAGTGCCAAACAGTCCCTTCCTTTATTCTGCTGACTGTAGTGCTTTTAGTACAACCCGGTGTGTTGCTGTCATTGATTGCTGCCAGAACACAAGGCTGACTCTTGCTTCGCCTATCGTCTGCAAGGTCCCCAAGTCCACTGCAGCAGAGGTGCTGTCCAGCCATCAGTCCCCAGTCCATGGCAATACAGGGCTCCCTCCCAGGTGCAGAACAGGATCGGGACTTGTTGATTTCTTCAGTATTCCTCTTGGCCCATCCTGCTAACATGTCTAGGTCCGTCTGAAACGCAGCCTTGCTCTCAGAGATACCAGCTGCACCCCCTGGTTTAGTTCTGTCTGCAAACCTGATGAGAATCTACTCTGTCCCCTCTAGGTTATTGATTGCTTCATCCAGTGCAGCCCCTAACCATGCCCCCACCTCACAGCTTATGCTCATGCCTCTTCAGGGACCCTGCTGATGTCCCATTTTCCCATCCCCAGTGATTCACAGTCTGCACACCTCCTCCCTCAGGTAATTCAGCTGGACCAGGACACACCTCCCACAGGGGAGTAACTCATTACCTACAGCCCCATCAAGAGACATCAACTCAAGACCTGGACACAACATCCCGCTGCCAAAGCCAGGTCTAGACTGACACCACGGATGTGCCAACGGTACTTTCCCCACTGGTGCTGGAGATCAGGCCCAGAAGCTCATCAACACTGATGTTGCACAGCCCCACGCTGTTTGCAGGAAAGTTTCTGCCTTCCCCCAGCACCCACACAAGTTCTGTTTGCTGCATTCCCATCTCCCAGCTGAATAAGCATCCCCGCGCAGCAAGAAAAAGACAAACACCCAGCAATCCCTTATGGGCAGGCAGCTAGCTATGAACATGCGGCTCCTTTTAAATCAAGAACCTGTCAATCAGGAGGCAGCTAGCAGGAGGTATCAGCTGAAGAAGCCTTCTGGAAGCTGCCAGAATCAAATGTCATTATATATATAGTAAGTCAAAAGGCCAGAGCAAGGCGGAGCTGCACAAAATATTGTACAAGCACTATATGCAGTAGATGTATTTTTCCTCTTCTGCAGATGAAAGAAGCTGTTCTGAAACATTGTTTTCCTGATAATGTGCAAACAATACCTTAATTGTTACCAGATGCATCTTTGTGACTTTAATTTTCTTCCTCATACTTGTGAGAATATTGGTATGACTCCTGATGGGTCTGGAGCCTGAGGTAGAGAGCTGCCAGCCTGCAGCAGTTTGGTTTTGAAGTGAAATAACTGGCTTTGGCCTGATTGCAGAAAGAGATGTCGAACCAATATTACTGAAACAGGGCTTACTTTTTTTTTTGTTTAATTATTATTTTTATTTTTATTCAGGAAATAAAATCTATTCTAAAAGTTTAGTTTAGGGGAAAAAAGGAAAACATTTTCTCTACAACTCACTTCAGCAAAGATATACCCAGAAGTTTAAGTTAGTGATAAAAATGGATTAACAGACAGTGGAGATAAGAAGAATTATATGAAAAAAATAGTTTTTTACTTCTTCCCACATTTTTTCTCCTATCAGACATGTCATAGTGAGAAATTTTCCAGGCAATCTTTTCCTTTGTATCTTACATGCCTTTTTTTATTTTTATTTTTCCTAGTCACACCAGTGTGACTTCAGTGAGCAAAGAGATGTGCTTTGGCAAAAAGAAATGATGCATTTCCATTATTCCAGTAGCAGAATCAAAGCAAACTTGGCTTGGTAATGTTGTTGGTCTTTTTATAAGAAAACTACAAATCATTAATTTACTAGCTGTTTACTCACCATATTCTACTGTAAATTTGGGAAATACCCTCACAACATATTATTCCGTTGTCCTAATAGACAATGTCTATTCCTTTAATTTCTTCTGATTTACTTTCATTTTAAGGTAATCTTCAAGATGAGTTGATTCTTGTTTGATGTATGAAATTACCTTTTTCTCTACAGCATCCAGTACTGTACTGTTTGTTAGTACACGAGTGACCTCCAGTGGCATAGCAGCAAAAAGTACACCCTTTCTGGAATACAATCGAGGACAGCTAAGAACATTTGGAAGCCTCTATGTGTTAGGAAGTGCTCCAGAGAAGATGGTTTGCTCCTTTTGGAAACCACTGGTGCTTTTGTAGGAGGAGACAATTCATTTCACTGTAACTTACAGAGATACCCTAAGGATAATTTGTAAATTAGTGAATAGCAGTTCCTTCATCATTATCTTGGAAAGAGAGGAACCCCCACCAAAAGCTGTTGCACTGAGGTATGCAAGCCCCTCTCATCCATCTGTCTCTTCACTTTTCAGTAATGAAGACTTTTAAATAGCATCAGAATAGTCATATTTGAAACCTCTTCCTGAATTAAAAAAAAAAAAAAGGCTGAATGCAGGGATATGACATTGAACTTAAGGTTTTGAAGTTTTCCCTTCAGCTTTTTGTCCCTAGATTACCATTCTAGTGTCTGAACAATTTTCTCCAAAGGTACCACAAGGGTTCTTTAAAAATATTACGCCATTTTAACCTACGCATCTAATGTTGGTTTAGATGTTCAAATTTTGCCTTTAAATCAATGGCATGTAAGCCAATGTGAGTTTTAGGTTAAAAGTGCTCTCCCAGATCCAAAGCTGTTTATGAAAAGGTGGTGCTTAGAATATCTGTGCTCCACATATCTTAGAAAAACCATCAGAAAACCCTGTCATAGTTGTCTTGCAGAGCTACATCTTCCCCAGAGATGGGACTCTTACCACAGTGAGCAAGGAAGCTGGTCAAGATAGTTCATTGCAGCTAAAGAAAGCACCTGGGGTTCTCAAGTTCTTGATAAATCCATGCATATCTACTTCCACCTGAAAGTGCAAATGTTTTAAAAACCCTCAGAGAGATGTCTATTTTACATTTACAGATGATAAGGGAAAAAAGACTTGTTTGAGCTGTTGCATTTTTCCTCTTTCATCCACATCATCCTAAGGTAATTTAAGCCATTTTCCAGAGTGCTATGATCTATGCATGCAAGTTGTAGGAAACATCCCTTTTGTCTAATTTTATGAATCCTTGCTTTCTTTATGTTTGTGAGGCTGCGGGAGGAAAACCTTGCAATATATAGGTCTTTTCTCTCTTAAAAAGCCTTCACATGCAGTGGAACACAAGTGCACATCTTTCCTCTTTTCTAGGAAGTCTTTTTTTTCCCCTTCCATTCTGAAAGCAAATATTTTTATTCATTTATTTATTTATTAACTGGCTGTGTACTTTTCAAACATGTTCAGCCTGGAGACTTTTACCAAATGAGAAATAATGTCAGAAATCACATGTTAGGGATCTTTCTTGTAAGCCCCCTTTTAAATATTGAAAGGCTGCAACAGCTTCCATACATACACATCCCACATAAAAGGCCATGTACTCTTTAAAGGGTCTTTGAAAACTTGCCTTGTTCAGACAGTAGGCTCAGCAAAGAGTTTATCTGTAACATGTTTCCCTAAGAGATGGAGCAGTACATGGCTAGTCTTTGTAAAGGAATGCATCGCACATGTTGCCATGCTCTTATATTCACCAAGCACAGCCCAGTGCTTTGCAGGTAATAGCTAAGGGTCACAGAGTTGTAGCCACATTAGCACACTGCTGTGCCTGAGATAATTAATACCATTATCAACTAAGGTCAAAAATATCAGTGTTATTCTAAGTTGAGAATGCCTCACCATGTGTGGCGTGGATATGAAGATCTCTGCACGAATCACTGCTGAGCCATGTGGGCAAGTGAAGAGTGAAACTACAGCAAGGAAGGAGGTGTTTTGCATTTCAGCACAGATGACTGCAGAGTCTAAAATTTTATTGTGTATATAAAATGGGAAGCAAAGCTGTAAAAGAGATTTGCAGGCTCATTCCTTATTCTTCCATCCGGCATACACAGTGTGGCTCCATTCATGAAGGAGAGCAATTGCTTGTGATTCATTTGCCAACCCACACAATCACAGAGATTTTCACTGGCAGAGGTGTTTCCACAAATGACTCTTTAGAGTTTTCTAAAATAACAGCTACTCTCATACGCTAAACAGTTTCTGCACCATCCTCAAGTACGGTGGCGTACCGGATGATGTTCAGCTGAACACCACAGCGCAGAGTAAATTACCTTCTGACACAAGTTCTGTGGGACCCCATTTCTTAAGTACATCCAGCTTGCTATTTTTTTTTTTTTTTGTAAAGACTGATGCTTGGGCAAGCTTATTATGAACAAGCTGGTGCTTGATAATAGTTTATATTGCATGTAGTTTCCATTCTGCATATTCTTTATTCAGCTTTCAAGCCTACCGGTGGCAAGAGAAACCTGACAAAACGGCTGGGAAATGATGTCTTAGCATCAAACAAATTTAGGTTCAAATGAGCTTTAAAAGACAGAAATAAGGTCCTTGTATTTTAAATGTGTTCTGTCAAAACTGAATTAGTGAATTTGCATAAACAGATTTGCAGCAGAAATCACTGCTGTGAATTAGAAAACATACGTATGTTGGTAGCATCTCTATTTACTTTTCCCCTCCAGTGGTATCCGAACACCAGAGTGCTACAGATTTAAGCCTCTGTTTTCCAAACACTTAATTACACAAGTAGTTCCATTAAGGAGGCGTCTTCAGGTGGATCAGGTTGAATGTTTTTAGCATCGTGGTCTTGTTTGTATTCTCTGTGTCCATAGAGGTAGGAGATGCTGTGTCCCAAGTTTCCCCACCAAAAGGAAAGAAAAGGAAGCTCAGGAAGATGCCATCTGGAGGTTTTGCACAGTTTTTCTCTGAAGGAGTAGGCAGAGGCCATGTCTGCACAGGTACACAGCACTACTGACTTCACGTTACAAGAGATTCCTAAGAACCAGGGTGTTATCTATTCATAGCTTTTAAGTGTCTTTTCAATTTGTCATCTGCACTGTTCTGCTCCTGCTTAGCTGGGGACACAGATTTGAGAGTTAATGTTAAAAAGCAGACCAGCCAGCCTCCGCTGAATGCAGACAATGATATTGACGGTTGATCCCCCTTTGGTCAATACAGACGATTAAGTAAAAAGAGTCAGAATATTGAAAACAGATTGGCAGGATCACAAAAAGGTGTGAGAACATCTGTTTCAGCAGACATGGCCTTGCAGATGGGTTACTAGTCTGTAGTGTCCCAATTGCAGAAATGGAAGAGAAGAGGGAAATAGAAAATTGCTGCTGCCACAAGAAGCTGAAGCCACTTTTGAACATAGCAGGCTGCTGGGAATTTGCTTTCCAAATAGACTCCATGGGAACCTGGGCTTAGGCAGAGGAGGAGGCTGCAAGACCCACTGGGAGGGTAAGGTGCAAGAAGGGGGGGAAACAGCAAAAGCTGTGAATCCAAGACTAATCACAAAGTTTCTCAATCTTCACAGAGAAATTGTTTTGGCGTTGTGATTATAGACAAGGAAATTGCTGAATGGTCCTAAACACGGTGTTAAAATCAAAAGGCCCAAAGTGCTCTCTGAATCCTTCATGAGAAGTATCAGATCTCCCCAAAAAGCTGGACTGTAAAATGCAATGATTCACTAACTCCTTCCAATGCACCACAGTACAATCTTCTGCTTGTTCAAATATTTCATGCTGTTCTCATATTCCAAGAGGCGTGAACATTTTAATTTTTAATCATCCATTAAAGAAAGTGCTATAGATCAAGACCCCATCAAGCAATAACTACTGTTCTGAGCCAGCAGATTTGCACATTTGCCTTGTACTATTATCAATGCTGGCACAAGGCTTTGGAAAAATCAGGAGCAAAACAGTTGCAGATTTGTTTTTTCTCTTGCTTTCCAGAAGAACTGGACTCAAGTGTCTCTTCATGTTGTTCTGCTTAAAAGTAGGCACAAACTTACTAAATGAAAAATTTCAGTGTTATTGTCCTATCAGGGAGTATGGGAGGAGTGTTAAACTGAGTGTTAAAAATCAGAAAATGTGTCCCCCACATCCTTCAAACACACCTGAAGATCCTATTAGGCAAGTAAGTTTGAGGTTTTGTTTTCCCACAAGGTGTCACCATAGATTAACTTCACTATAGGTCTTTCTCAAAAGAATTTACATTTTCAGTTTTTAAGACATAAGTGAAACGTTCGAATTCTCTAGGTAGTACTAAAAGTATCTATTAAAGTACATAACTTTGTAATGAAATAGCACCAACTAAAGAAAATTACATTGGAGTAAAATAATATCTAATTTCGAAGCTGCATACATGTCAAAAAAAATGAAAAGGAATTTCCCATTTCTTTTGCTTACTTCAAAAATAACTTCAAAGCTTCCAAGGACATTTTCTTCATTTTACCCGTGTTCAGCAATTTAATTCATATTATGTACACATCCCATCAGGAATTCTCTCTCCCTGCTAAATTTTTGCAACTAAGAATCCTCATATGTTGAAGATATAATTTCAGCTCTGATCCTACTGAGATACAGTTTTAATTGCTTGCTATTTCTGTTCAGTTAATTTGGATGGTAGAAATTGAGAAGTTTTGACAAGTTAAAGAGTATTTTGTAACAAAGTATTTCTCCTCACCTGCTCAGCATTGCAGTGTGTGCATTAGAAACTACCACACGAGAAATATTTAAGTACCCAAACCCTCTTTCTCACATACGCTGAGGTTTAATTCACTGCATTCACTGGAGTTAAATTCATTGGACTGCATGTCTAGTGGGAAAAAAAATAACAAAAATATTGTGGGATTTTGGTTCAAGTGTCTTAGCAATCTTCCTAGCAAGCGTGTTTAGTTTGCAAGGGTAGCGGTGGTGCTCTGGGAGCCCTTAGATTGCATGCCAGGATTGGGTAAGGTGGTTGAATCCTTCCTCCTCATCCTCACCTGTAAGAAGGGTCCTGTCAAGCAGCCTGCACACACTTATTTTGGATAGGAGCTTAACATCAAGAGGACTAAGGTGCGATAAACTTGCTTTTAGGAACGATATTTCTGCAGGTGGATAGGAGTAAAAATGCCAAGTGATGTGTTTCCTTGTTATGCTGTACACAGTGGCAGCAGAGTAGGAGAGCTGTTCAAAGCAACAAGAAGACACTGGTTTTGCAGGTCACTGAGCACAATGGAACCACACTGGAAATGCATCTGATGCTCTTGGATGAAGGGAGAGGTGTTTTGTGTTTTATTTTATCGTTTTAAAGGAAGACAGATTCTTAACCAGAACGGTATCTGCAGCTCAGTTGAGGATTAATGTCTGAGGTATTATGAAAAGAAAAAAAAAAAAAGCTTATTTCTAAGAAGAAAGGGAATGTTTCTCATGCCACTTTGTACCCAGCAGGCAGGCACATCATGCCCAAGCAGGTTGCAGCCCTCACTCACCTCTCCGATCTGCTGCTCCTGGCTCTGTCCCTGGGTGGGCAGTGTGCCATCACGCCCTGCTCTCACCAGGTGTCATTTCAGCAGCAAGGCTTCTCCCTTGCCATGTGAACTGAGAGCTCCGCTGTCACTCCTGCCTGTCCCTATCCTCACCCAGGCTCTTATTTGGCTCTGACCAGCAATGGTGGCCAGGCCACCAAGTGCAAGGCCTCTCCCCTTACACAATGCACAGGCACGTGTCCCACAGGAGAAGAAAGACACTGCCTGTGATCTGCTTGCATTTCTTCTTACACAGGGAGGAGGGATTGTCCCAAGGTTAGAGCAGCTGGAAAGGCCAAAAGCAAACAGGTGTAAGCCTGGGATACAGGATGCAGAGTCCTTCAGTTATCTCTCTGGGGACAAAAGGGAATTTGTCAGAGGTGAGGGATGACAGTAGCATCAACTATAAAACATGCAGCCGCTCCCATCTGTTCAAACAGAGCCAGGTCCCCATCCAGAGGCTGTATTTGGAGCAAAAGCTCAACCCAGAAACCCACACCAATGCCTCCACACACCTGGTGCCACATGTGCCCCAGTCGGAGCCCCAGGGACCATCCCTCACGTTGGGGCTTCAGTCTGTGGCGGTAGCTCTGGCCTTGCACCTCGTCCAATGACATTTGTCCTATGGCTTGCAATCACTTGGTGAAATCAGAGCAAATCACACCAAAAGCAACATTATTTACAGAGAAGAAGACCCCACGGGAGTACTGCAAGATGGGAGCTGACACCTCAGTTGAAATGGAGCTGGAAGCTCCAGGGAGCGACATGCCCAGGGCCAGGTCCTTGCCCCATGCCACCCCCACTCCCCTGTCATACCCTTAGCAGTCAGAAAAGCAGGAGTCCAAGCATCCTTGCCAGATCTCGGAAGTCAAAACAGAACATTTCAGGTGCAGGACTGGGACAGATCTCCATGCCCACCAGTAAAGGTGCTTGTTGGATGCCCTGCTGTCTGCATGCTGGGTGGGCTTTGCTGCATGCCCTTAGGCTAAAGGCACACAGGCAAAGAAGTGTCAAGAAGGTGCAGGGAGAAAAAGAATGATAATGAGATTTTTTTTTTTTAGTCATGCTAAGAAAGAAAGTTAAACTTCCATTTTTCTCTTCTCTTTGAAAGAAACATTTGTGCTTTCCCAGAGGTAGTTATCCAAAATGATCATTTAGAAAGGAAACCTGACTCTGTGGCAAGACATGTTCCTGTCTGTGCATAAAATTTTGGGGCTACACTTCCTTAAGCAAACCAACAACCAAGAGAAGAGGTACAGAGACCTGTCAGATGACCGGTTTGGCAGCTGTGTCACCATTTATATAATTTGGCACGGAACAGCACAAAGCAAAGCTCTTGTCCTGCAAGTGCCATCTCAGGAAGCATTCAGCAGTTAGAGTTGCTCACGTCAAGGTTTTGTCACCAGTACGGTAATGCAGGGCATCTTTCTTTGCCCCAGCAACAGTAAAGCAATCAGTTCAGTTTTCTCTGAAGCAAATTGTTTAGTCCCTTTTGCAATATGGATCACTGTGGAATCACTGAGCAGGGGAGCTGTTGTGGTAGAAAATGAACCTCCTTTGTAGAAGAGGTAAATAAAGTGTCACTATAGTATGTCCCCTCCTCCTGTGCTCTTGCAGAACTGGAGGAGTCAACAGGAAACCAAGTGGCTTTAGGTAGAGATGATCTCCTCTTTGGGTAGGAGATGGCTTTTTTCAGTCCCAATTTCTCTGCTCATCTGAAAATATCCAAATAACAAAGGCAATTCTTACCAGCTGTATTTTGATCTTGGAAAATGCAACAATGTCAAATTTAGTGCCTTTAGCAGTAGATTTTATAATCAGGTAGTTGTGTATGTATTAAATGTTGCACGTGGTACCTGCAGAAAAGGTTTAACAGTACTTTCTTCACCAGCAGAAGAGTCATCGCTCTCTTGTATGCCAGTTCCATGATTCCTTTTCTCAGTCACTGAAGCAAAAGCAAAATTTAGGCACCAAACTCAGAAGTGTTTTCTGTGCTTTGACTACTTAGAGAGGGCAATTTCCATCCACTGTAACTTTTCTGGATGAATTACTGGACTGTGCTGAACCAGAAGCTGTCTTCACCTCATTTTTAATGGCTGCAAGGACAGAGCCGGTTTCTAATCTTCCACGATACCATTTCTCCAGTTGAATGCTGCATTTGCTCCATGAGTTAATGTCTTCACTGGGGGATTAACCATTTGCCATTTGTTCCCCTCTTTGAGCTCTTCACAGAAACACATGCCTAGCGAAGGGATCTAGGGAAGAAGGACACAAGCAGGAGTTACCAGCATGGCCATTGCTTTGACACGAAGGAGGCATTGTAGCAGAACAGAAGAGCAGATCCTGAGACCATTCTGGGAACAGATATTGGGACATTTTGCTGCTTCTGAAACAAACTGAAAACAGACTGGAGGCCTGTGGTGCAATAGCTGAGCCTGTGTCATCACCCTGCACTCATGCTTGGATTTGAAGATCAAGATGTGTTCACTCCTTATGCTTTGACAGCGGGTGGTAAAAATATATCTAACAACTGAAATCTCCTGTCAGTAATACCAAGGCAGATGGTAAAGAAAACGGGGGTGAAAAAATCTGCCACTGGTGCTAATGCACAAATAAACAAAAAACCTCTGCGACAAAGTCTCAAGTGCAGGCCTCACTTGTGAAGCTGGCAGAAAACCCTCCTCCACTTCATTTTGTAGCTGAGCACTTAAGCTGTGAACTTGAAGTGACCCAAAAAACATACAACTTTGAGTGAGTCACTGAATATAGCTGCAGTTCACACTCACAACACCACAGGGAGGAGAAGAAAGGCTCTTAGCCCTGCTTCTATATCAAGGAGGCTTGTGCCAGAGGGAGAAGTTTCCACATGTGCCTCTCACGTGGAGGTGTTACCTGGCACTGACTTCCCATGGGAGCTGGATGAAAATCTCCTCTGAAGAGTTAGCCACTAGGCACATGCTGTTCAACAGGACAAAGTGCTTCTCTTGACCACCAGTGCTGTGCTAAAACTACATGAGATTCCCTTTGTACGGAGAAAGCTAGTGTTATTGGTATTGGCATGCAGTTATACACGTGCCTCGCTGCGTAAGAAAGCTCCATATTAAAGGTACAGCAACACAAAGAGAAAGCTTCAAGCTGAATGAAAAGGCTTCTCACCTTTCGGACCACCTGGGCAAAGTCGCTGCTGTCTTTGGCAGGGAGCCCTATCAGAGGTCGGGTGAAAGATGCCAAGGAGGAGCCATGGCCCACGATGAGGATGACACCTGGTATACCACAGTAAGCAAAGAAAAGTAGTAAGGGGGTTGCAGCACTGTCAGGTTGCCATGCTGATGGCGTAAGGTTGTTTTGGGGCTGTTTGACTTTGCAGACATCTTTGGCAATGTGGCAAGGTGTACTGTGCTGGTCAGAAAAAGTCTAGCGTGTTGTAGACATGCCAGCTAGTGAGAAAACGCATTTCCTAACAGCTCTCCAGAAAAAATAGATTATCTTATGCTGAGCTGCATCCTGATGTAGAATGACCATGCAAAGTATATACTCTTGCAATTTAGCAGTCTTCTGTTTAATTTTCCTTTTTTTTCCCTATCCCATAAACTGAATCTATTTTGATTTAGTATAGATGAGGCCAAGAACTACAAGTCTACCTTGAACTTTGTGCAATACAAACTACCCATGATAAATGTGTTTCTGTTGGCAAACCTCTGCCTGTTCCTGGTATTGAAAGTGTCCAATGGAATATACAAAGATCTGAAACCTTTACCTTTGTTGGGGCAAGCAGTGATGATCTGTTTTATAGCTGCAGAGCTTCTGCTTACGTAGTCTTCATAACTTTCTGATGGTACCAGAGAAGAGAGTGGTATGTTGCTTCTGACAATAAAATCACAATCGTATGTTAATCTAGATGAATACTTGGGCACTGTTAGCACTATTGAATGAGAACACCAAAGAAGAAGCACTTCGTTAAAAGAATCTGGGTTTATCCACTGACTTGGCTGGAGTGCTGATACCTCAGCTTGCATTAGCTTCCCCCACAATAATTTACATTAAATCTCATGACTATACCTTGTAGTGCATAAAGCACCAGATGCAGGGAAAACTGTGCTTTAATTAAACCTGTAGTTTACAGTGGATGCTGTTAAAAATTTCATGCCTAAGAAAAGCTTGTGCTTTGAGCAGTTCTGTTGGTAAGGACCACTGTCCTTGTGTGGGTGCAGGCACACAGAGTGGTCCAGCTCCAGACATCCTGACTGGGTTCAAACCAAGATGCTGATGACATGAAGGCTGCCAAGAGCTGGTCCCTCAGTGTTAGCCTCCTTAGTAAGCAAATCAAATCAAAATCAACCATGGACAAGGCATATCAATATCAGCTGGACAAATGCATAGTAAAGTCTGTCACTGCTAAAATTAAAAAATAGTATGTTTCCAAGGATGTAAACCACAATGAACCATGCCTAAGTATAACACCATGTTAGAAACATGATAAACACCATGTATCCTGCCCAGACACATCCCAAGGTCCCTCAGCAGCCTCCATGACCCCAGCTGTGTCCATCCTTGGGAAGAGGGGGAAGAGCCTTCGGTGTCCTGATGCGTGGTGGCCAGTGGTGCCGAGGGTAGGCAGCTGGGAAGGCCAAATTCCTGGTGGTGAGAGGCCCTGCTGGCCTCCCAGGGTGTTCATTTCTTTCTACAAACAACTGCCCCACCGATTTGATAGTCTCCTTATTCAGTGAATAGGCAGGAGTGAGATTAGATTAATATATTGTCGTAGGGCTTGGTATCGTAGTGTACTTTTACAGGTGAGACCTCAGTACATTCCGTCAGCACAAACTGCAGAACTAGAAAATAAGTGGTAAAACCAGGTGGCAGGCTCCTACTATATTGTTAATCATAACTAATATTAATTCTGGCCAGGTTAAGTCCACTGACAGGGAACAGCCCAGGACTTGACCCAACTGATTGCTGTCCCTTGCAGTGGGTGAGTATGGTAAAGCCACCCCCTGAAACCCAAGGATTTTGAACCCTGCATGTGACAGGAAAAAAGCAGCATAATATGTGCAATTTTACAGCTCATCTGCTCTGTTTTTGCCTGGACCCGAGTGAGCAGCAAGGGGCCTGAAGGCTGCAGTTAGCACTGCTTCAGAGCTTTCCTCTGCAATTTCTACTGCTCTACAGTTGCACCCTTTGCTCTGTGGAAGTTTGAGGCAAGTGATTATGTATTGAAAAAAATAGGGAAAATGGTCTGTTGGTGGTAAAATACACCAGAATGTACATTGACCAAAGAAAATTAAGAATTTTATTCCATTATGCAATTTCAAATGAAGATGCTCACTTAATTGCAAGATACACATTAAGAGCTGAGAAGTTTCCTTTCTTATACTTGTGAGAAAACTCAGACACAAACTTTTATTAGCTGAGCAATTTCCTGGAGCGGGCTGTGCACTGCACGTACGGAGCAGCCCGAGCGAGAGCAGGGCGCGGAGCTGGGCTGAACTGGAGGCTGATCATTTCCTGCTCCACTGTGGTTTGTGAGTGCTCAGCGGTGGCATCACCCCCCTCCCTGAGCTGTGGGGGCCCCCAAAAATCCTTTCTGAGCACAGTGTTTCTCTTTGAGCAAGTCAAAACATAACACCCCCATCCCCAACAGAATGTGGCATGAACACTCATTGTAGTGAGCTGGCTTGTGTTGCAGTCACCTCTCTCAACCCAGTGGTAGAATTGAAGGCGACATCAGAGCAGGGCTTATCCCATACACAAACATCAGATGTGTGCCTGTGAGCCTGCTCGTTATATGTGTGCACATGCTACATGCCTGTGTGACTCCATGTTAGAGCAGCAAAGTTGATTCTTGCCATAAGACCTCAAACAGCATATCTTACTATGAGAACAGATCATGAAGGCTTGAAATTGATTAGCGTGACCCATTTTTGGCAATGTCCATAATGGTTTATGGCATATGAAGCCATGAGGAGGTACCTCAGGAGAAAAAGAGCCAGCTCTACCAGCTAGACAAGGAGCAATTACCTGTAACTTGTATCTATTTTGTAGGAGGCCTCTGTCAGCTCTGTTAGAGTCATGAAGTTGGGAATTACTTTGCTTGCTTCCCACTTAGTCCATTCAAATAGTCCTGGTTCCACCCTGATTTTGACTTTTTGGTCTAATTTAAGCCCTGAAAGAAAAAAAAAAAAAAAAAAGTGTTCCTTAAAAAGAGAAAGGTACACTCAAAGTGTTACATTTGGGCAGCACATTCTGCCTTCTTTGCTGTAATATTTTCGTTACTAAAATGAATTACTTATTGTTGAACAAAAGAGGATCGTGTTGTTCAAGTGAAATCAACATATTCTTGTCTGACAGATGCTAAGGCACCAAAATTTCTTACATTATTGTTATTCCTGGAGCTCTATTGTAAGGATCTCCAAGTTACAGAAGAGAACAGAAAAAAAAATCTCAACAATGCTGCAATCAATTTTTTTAAAAAATCCTTTTTTATATAACATTTTGCTTAGTGACCCTCTTTGGGGCAATAATTCATCCTACAGTGTCAGAAATTGAATTCTCATGTAAAAAGATGCATTCTTTTGTTCATTATTCTCAAGAGAGGTTACTGAGTGGCGTGAGTTCCCAGAAGAAATGCACACTTACTAATATTGATGTATAGATGATGATCTGTGAACCTTTAACAGACCTATTGAAGGGGAGAGGTGAGGAAAAGGGAAGAAGAAGAGAAGCAGAGGGAATGGGAGAGGAGGAAGGACAGAGGTTCTAAAATATGAAGGAAGTATCATAGAATCATAAAATCATTTGGGTTGGAAAAGACCTCTAAGATTATCAAGTCCAACCATTAACCTAGAACTGCCAAGTCTACACTAAACCATGTCCCTAAACAAGTAAAATCATTTGGCTTGCAAAGGCAAACTTTTTGAGGAGAATGTCATGTTCCCTGATTCAAATAGGTATACTTCAGAGCACTGGGAACATTTGCTTTTTGGCTCAGAAAGTTTCCTGAAAGAGCTGCCAGTGGTAATTTGATTTGTGGCTCCTAGTGCTGACTTCAACCTGTTGTGAAATGCATCCATTTCACATAACATCAGAGTCCATTTATGTGAAATGCCTCCATTTCATATAACATCAGTTTAAAGAGAGAGGGTTAGAGTTAATAGGATAGAGCTCTTCAGATCATACACCTGGCAGCAGGTTTATTGCTGCCTATATTACCAGCCAGACAAAAAAGCCTTGTCTTCCCTGATTAAATACGACATGAAATAAACACAGAGCTGTACATCTTCTCAATTGCTCATCCTAGAGACTTCAAAGAAGTTTGACAAAGACATTCTCACAGTGGCGAAAGCATGCGATCAGATTTTCTGCCTTACCCTGAAGCACAAGATGGGCTGTCTGTACGCAGCGGAGGGCAGGTGACGAGTAGATGTAGCTGACTGCCACCTCCTGGTCCAGCAGAGCTTCCCCTGGTGGGAACAGCAATGTGAGGTGGTCTTTTACAAATCGTCATAGATGAGAAACTGCTGCAAAATATTTTCTGCAAAAAACAGCTGGGACCAAGCGTAGGAAGGGTAATTACAGCAGATGCACTCCAAACATGCAAATAGCAAGGTATTTGGCGGTCTCTTTGTATCTGAACCATCAGAGATAAGCACTTGCACCAGATTTCTTTGTCAAAGTCAGGCATGCAAGCTCAGGGAGCAGAAACTTTGTCTGGTGAGTAAATTGAGTCAGACTAACCCATATCAGCCACCTGGCAGTTATCTGTGATGAGATGACCACAATCTGCTGACCATGAAGCTGTGTCCTCCAGCCAGCCCCTTCACTCAGTGACCACTGAGTAAGACGTTAGTCCCTTGCAGACTTGAAGCAGGACACAGCTAGTGCTGTAGTTTCTTTCTTTTAAATTTGCCAGGAACTAGCAGTCTGAATCTCCAAGATGAGCAACCAGCCTTGTTATTTTATTATTCTACTAGCCTCATTTTACTATTCAACAAGATCTTGCAGCGGTTGCCCATCAAGAAGATGGCAAAAAAGAAGATGTTACCAAAAGGAGTGCTGCTAGGAAGTATTTCTGCTACAAAGCCAATATGAGCTTTGGCAGATGATAAAAAAGCCTGCTTCCCAAAACCTTACATTTGCTTTAAGATATTATCCACCTTACCTATAAGTCTTGACTGGAAAATACCACAGCAAGATAAAGGAGGATCTTGCTCAAAATGCTTCATGCTGTCTTTCCGTTTTGGTAGGGTGGGAGGAAAGTTGAGGTCTGCTCTGTAGTATTTTCCTGAAACGAGGTGGAACATTTTACTGTGGTATGAGGGAGGCAGCAGCTGTACATACAGTCTGCATTTCGTTGTAATGGCTCTATTTCTTTTGAATTCTCAGCCCAGAGTTACACCTCTGCTGGCAAATAGAACAGGCCGGGGCCCCTTCTCTGGCCATGAGGGCAAATGATGCAGCAGGGCACCTGCCTGAAGAGCTAATCTCCCTTCCCTCTACCTCCAACACCCACACTGAACACTGACAATGGGTGCTGGTCTGTGCTCTCTCCAAAACTTGCCGAGAATCTAGGGGTGAGGGGAAGCTGCCATCAACCAAGACCATGCCGAGGAGAGAGCTAATAGCCAAGTGATGTGGGGGATCATGGGTCAGGGCCTGAACTTTAATGCGTACAGGATCAGTTCAGCAGTACAGACATAGCGTCTCACTGATGAAAACCCCCAGTGACTACTATTACCTTAAAGAGAACATGTTTTAAGGTCACAACACTGACTTGGGAAACCACCTGTCCTAACAAAAGAGCACCTCTTATGCAAGCTCTGAAGGAGATAAAGAAGGGAGTGGAGAAGAAAGAGGCCAAGAAGTCATGAGAGTCATGAGAATTTGGCTTTGTGGGACCCAAATGAAAAAAAAATCCACTATCAATATTCTTTTGCCATTGCCAAAAACATTTCCATTGAAGAAAAATGAAACCAATGAATCGATTTTGAAGCTGGAAGGTACTGGCCTCATTATCTAGTATGAGTTTCACACATATAATATAGACGATCTCCAGCATAACAAAGGAGTCTGTCGACATAAAGCTTCCTTCCGAACACCCCCTCCTTCTTGTTCCCCTTCTTCCTCCCAATACATACTTCCCTGCTCTAGGTTGGTTTTCTCCACCACAAATATTTTTTTGACAGCGACAGAGAGAGTGCCAGGAAATTCAACTTTTCATTTAGTTCTGTGTTGATGTGTCATTTCCACCATGGTTTGCTCTTGCTCTTCCTCTGCAAGTTTGGCTAGGGATGCACACTGTCAACAGATCATTGACACTGTGTCGAGCACAGAAATGTGAAGGGATCTGATAAACACCACCTGGTTCAACTGAGTGACTAGTGGTAGAGATTTCATGCTCTGTGCATCCCCCAGTGAGACATATGAATCCGTAGGACATTATGAAATACAGGTCAAAACCATGTTGTGCCTGGCTGTGCAAAGTTAGTCACTCTTTTGTGTCAGCATTTACATCTACACCTAGGAGACTGAAATTTTGTACCCATTACTCAGTAAATTTAGTTCAGATTTGCTAAGATCCTCCCATTATCTTACTCACCATCTGCAGTTAAGCACTGTTGAAGCCAAGATTTCCCGAAGACCTGATCAACTCTTTCCCCATGGCGCATCACCAGCACACCTCTTCGCAGAGTGGCGTTCTGAGAAAGCTGTATAAAAATTGCTTTCTGTTACATTATATATAGCCTGCATGAAAAGTCTGGATTCATGGATGCTGCCCAACAGAGCAAGGAACAGCAGTGCTGTCCTAAGAGGTTTATAACAAGCACAGAAAGGGGAGAGAAAGGAATTGTTAAAACATATATTTTTATGAAAATAGTAACCCTGACTGGCTCTCTGTTGAAGGCAAATGAAGAATATCCCTGATCTTCATGTTAGGTTTTAACTCTCTGTTTACACTAGTGAAAGGTAGTGCTGCTAAATCTTTTAATTCCAGTGTGGGAAGGGATTATAATTCTAGTTTTTATTGTGTAGTTGGTATAAACAAAAGAGGGAAATTAGCTATGTGGTTTAAGTGTTTCTTTTCCTACTGAAAATACCAGTTTCACACTTTTCTGACAGTGCACGGTCAAGTTAACAGTGAACCCAGATCTCCTGTAAGGCCACATTTTTCCTCAGTGTGCATGGAACTACAATTACATTCTAATTGTTTTGGGGTTAGTTTACAATGAACGTAGATAGAGATGAAAAGATAAAGAGGAACAGCTCAAAGGCTTTAAATCTTTTTCAACAGCAACCCCTCGCAGCATTACTGCTGCAACACAGAGTTTAGTGATGTGTATCTTCATTAGCAGAGAAGGGAATTCTTAAGAAGTGGTATGAGATATATGTATTTTGCTAAACACTACTGCATTTCTGCCATAAGGCACTAATCAACCGCCATGAGGTCAGAGTTTAAAACTAAGGTTTTGTGGTCTTGCTTTTTCTGTTTGGGGGGAGCTCAGAGGCTGGGGAAGCTCCTAGACTGAAGACGTGCACATCTGCAAAGAGCGTTCCTCAGGCCAAGCAGTGCCTCTGCCACAGATCTGAGATAGATAAGGGGGCCAAGAGCACTCAAGAGCTGGTGGGAAGACGTGGCTCTTGCAGAAGTGTCTGTCTAACAGCCGTATGCACAGTTGTCCTGGGGGCCCCCAGGATGGAAGTTCCCTCAGGGCGCTCTCAAGTTTCTCTGACATCAACACAAAGGAACCTGGGCTTATCCCCCAGCATGGGGAGAACACTCCCAGCAGGACCAGCAAGACCAAAGGGGTCTCTGCAGCATGTCAGGAAAGGCCTGTGATGGAAAGGACTGTCTTGGCCACCCTGAAAGTCAGAGCTAATAAGGCAGCGTAGCAGCAAACATGCTGTAGGGAAAAGCCAGAGTTCCTCTCGATTTTGCTCTTCCTACCAGGAACTGTTTGGGAAACCTGGGAAAAGTTGATACATCAGCTTTGAAATGGGACAAAAACATAATCCCAGTGCTCCTAACTTGTTCAGATAGCTGTTCTTTCTGCAGGTCTGTGCAGTTATTTGCATTAGCTATGTACCTAAAACATTAAAGAAGATGAAACATTTACATGTGATAAGTGTATCCATGAGTACATAAACCACCAGCGTGCCATCTGTAGAATCTGGGCATAAAAGTAACAATGAACAACGAGCCTGATACTGCTCTAGTTACTCTGCAATGAAACCATTTGAAAGACAGGGGAAGATGTGTCTGCACCTTACTTGTCAGTCTTGTCACTGTACCTCTGCACAGCCTGTGTTGTGCATCTGTGCACAGAAAATTTGTGTGCTGGGCTACTATGGCAGCAACAGAGTTTTATGAAAGAAGGCAAGGGTAATACCACATTGTATATACTACAAAATGTATATGAGATATTATAATGTGCAGTGTGAGTGTATGCATATTTAATTTAATTTTTAATTTTAAATTTGCAATATTATATATATTTATTATAACATGATATGAAAATATTAAGGAGAACCAGGAAGATACTATTAAATTTTATAAATGGCTTTACTTAATAGCATATCTGCACAACTACATGGCAAAGATAAGAAATAAAAAAACACAACTACCTGAAGTGAAAGAATATTGGTTACACTCCTTGATGTAACAGGATTATGGACTTCTCCGTTCGGCTTTACATTAGGTTCATTTGCAGACTGGGTGACAAATTTTGAACCTGGTACAAAAGCATATTCCCTGTAGAAAAGGCAGAAGCAACACACACAAATACACGCACAAACAAACATATGGGCACACACACAAAAAAAAGAGGGGATTTTTAAGTCACAGTTTTGTCCACAGGCATGATAGCCACAATGCATATTCCACTCAATATTTTTCACAGACATGCATTCTAGTTTACCACTTTGCTCTTGAGTTATAGTCTGTCTGGTAAAAATGTGGCTAAAATAATACAAACTGATGGCATGTATTGGGTGTAACCCTTCTGAAGTGTGAGCTTCAAGCAGGAAACACTACCTGTTCGCCTCCTCTCTGCCTCTGAGAGCTCAGCAAGGACCGCACCTACACCTCCTGCTCCGAAAAACTAGCTCTAATCTACAAGTAGCATCAGCCACGCTGTCAGCTGCAGAGCAAAGCGCAGGAAGCCAGGCAGATGCCTGCTGATACAGGTTGAATTGACAAGGCAAGGGTGGGCGCATGGTGGTAGAGTAACATTCGCGTGGTTTCATTTCAAGTTTGCTTTGCAACCTCTTGAAAAGATGTGAAAGAAGAAAGAAAAAAAAAAAAAAAAAGAAAGCTGGAAGCCATGCTGAAGGCCCAGTCTACTCTAAGGAATGTGGACTTTTAAAATTCATTAGGATGTTCAGGTTATTTGAGAGCAGAGAGAGGCCATCCTTTGAGCAGCTGGACTCCGGGTTTCCATGGGTGCATGTCCTATCCCTTTCCATTCAGAAATCTCATCTTCCCAACCAGACCCTGAGGACCCCCTCTGCTATCCCCATTCCACCCCACCTCCAGCTTTCTCCTGGCAGCCCACAGCTGGCAGTGAGGAGGAGAACCAACTACACAAAGCAAGCAGCACCCACGAAGCCCCAGCACCTGTGGCGAGGATCGCAACCAACCTGTGCTTAACCCATGTGTCTGACTCATTGGCTCTCTCTGTGTAGTTTTCAGGAAGAAAACCCCTGCAGCCGGTACGGTGCGAGGTCCCGATGACCCAGCCTTCGCTGACATCGGACTGCTGCGTTGGGTCGACGTAGATGAAGTCCCCGGCGTTCATCATGAGCTCGTCGATGTTCTGGGGCTTGTACTGGAAGAGGGCCCTCAGCGTCTGGGGAAGGACAGAGCAGGGTCAGGGTGGAGCTCGCTGTTGCAGGGGTGGCAGCAAATGGGGGACATGTGCTCAACCCTTCACTGGACACAGCCACCAGCACCATTTCCTGCACTGCAGCTTGCTCTTTCAGCAGATACATAAAAATGGGTATGGAGTGCGTGTAAAAATAGGCACTTGGTATTCATAAAATTGCTTTTTTCCTGTAACTAGTATAGGCTTATTTGAAAGCAGGCATAGCAAAATCTTTATCAGCTATTTTGGGGATTATTTGCAGCTCTCCTGAGTATGACCAAAACCCAATATGAGACTTGAAATAAAACGAAACACTGATCTGATTGAAAAATACCAACGGTTTATCCTTCCGTAGTTTAAATTTGGAAATGAGAACCAGAAAAATATTGACTATTTTTAACTGGGAGTCTGTTAAGCCGAAGATCATCAGGGACAACTGTGCCCTGCTCACTGGCGCATCATGGTTCAACAATCAAGAAAACTAATTCTGCTGAATAACATTTTACTGCAGAGCTGTAATCTGACAGATCCTAGCAACTGTTCAAAAGTCATCACTTCCAGTCTCTTTTATTTTCTCATAGCTAATTGTGAGTTCTTCTGCTGGAGTTTGGAATCAGATCTTGCTGACACGCAGGTCAAGCAGGTAACCATAAACATATCTCCTACAGACTCAAGAGTACAGCTTTTCAGCCCAAAGAAGTACTTGGAACAACCATGCATTTTGAAGGACTGTACTGTGCATGTACTGACTTCTTTATGGAAAAAGAAAAAAAAAAGCAAAATAAGTGTAGGAAATATTCTAACCACAGACTCGGAAAACTAAATAAATCTGATGACAGTACCTGGTAATGCACAAAACGCATGTCTCTTGAGTAGAGAGCTGCTACCCACTGGCAGGTCTCCCCCGGGTTAATGCATTTGGCTAGTTGCTCCAAAGTCTTCTGGTGGTGAGGACAGAACTTGTGAGCCAAGGTAAGGTGGAGCTGCTTTAGGCAGGGCTTCACATGGCAATCTAGGAATAAAGCAATCAGCTTCACATCACAACACAGAAGTGAAGGAAAGCTCCTCTTCTTGTTTCATCCTACATGCTTTGTATTATACAGGAAATATCTTAGTAATTAGTAGTAGAGTAGATCGTAATTTTACTGAATCGTTTTGTTGGATGTCATGGCTTTAATAATGCCAAAATAAATCAGAAATCTGGACTGGATTTGCCCCTTAGCTTCAGCTGTGAGAAAAAAGAAAAATAAAACAAAACAAAATGTTTGATTTCCTTTCCCAGTCTAAGAAGTATCAAATTCTCTTCTCCCAGACCAAGCTATTCTGGGGCATCATCCCTTCAGTCTCCGCTGAAGATGCAGTTTCTCAGTGTCGTTCGGAAAATTTCTATAGTGCTCATTGCACCAGTGTCTGGAAGTACGTGCCTGCTCCTAGGGCTTTACTTCTTTTCTTTAGGTCTTCCTTCTTTAGTGTTGCAGGCCTGATTTTAAATATATTTTTCTATTTCCTTATTTAATTTGTTACCTTGACAACTGCTAACGTACAAGGCACTTCACCCGCTGGTGATATGAGTGTAAAATATTTGTTTGCCCTTGCTATGCTTCGATTGAAAAAATCTGGGGGTGCGGGAGATCCCCAGCTGGCACATAACCACTGAAAGGAGATGGGTGACTCAGTTTCAGGAGGAGAAGGACTTATGTGAGCACTAGGGAAAACCCAGGCCTGCCAGGCTGCATTTCTTTGCATTTTCATTTCTGCCTTCCTCCTCAGCCTGGCCACAGAGGGTAGAGCATCCCCAAGACAGAAAGGTCTGCTGTCTTCCCAAAGCTGCATGTGAGATGGAGAACTAAGCATAATTAGGATTTGGTTTATTTCCTCCAGACACATTTTTTCTCTTTTTCTTCTGTCCCCTCGCAATCATGACACTGGTCTGTGGTGAAGAAAAGATGGGTATGTAGGTCTTGAGATAGGGAGGATTAAATCCCTGCTTGTCTTGGACATCCCAATCAATGGCCTCTCTAGTTACACAGCCAAACACTTCAGTGTGTGGATCATGAAAAGAAAGCCAAACCAAGTAAAACCTTTGACTAGATTTCTTAAAGAAGAAGAAATTTATAAAAGCTTTTCGCGTTTTTCTTTTTTCTTGCCCATTGAGTTCAGCTAAAACGAAACCTTCTAGCGAAAAGCATTCTATCTTCAGAGTCTACAACAATCTCCCCATGCCAAGTTATTTTTGAATCTGTAGGAGGAAAGTTGCAGTAAAACATCTGCTAGGCTGCTGCGGAGACACAGGAGTTGGTTTCAGTGTCATGTCTAAGCATTTGTGTGACAAGCCACCCATTTTCCCTCCGATGTTGATCCTACCTGCCAGGGCTGAAGCCTCTGAAGAGAAGGCCACAGCAATCTCTTTGAGGATATTTGCGTGGCTGTCGCTGATAAAGAAACCAAGGTAGCTGGTGGATGAATGTAGTGATAGGGAAATAGTTTGCGGAAATTTTTGTGAAAAGTTGTTGACGATTTGCTTTAAGATGTCGTACAGTAACTCCACTTTCTGGTCTTCGCACTGAAAGAAAACAGAGGAGGAGCATCTTTCACCCACCAGACCAACAGCCACTCCGGTAGCCTGTCTCGTACAGTAACACCAGAAAACATGAGAGGCATTATTTCCCAAGAAAGACAACGCACTTACAAACTTGCCTGAAATTCCTGGTATTAAAATCATTCATATCAGTCAGCTTGGGCAGCACAGTAACCTGGTGCTATAATAGGAGATGGGATCTTTTACCTTTATTTGTATCTAGCCAGGGTAGAAAAGAACCAAAAGATCTGACAGGTGCGCACCAGCCAATCTGAAATGAGGCAGGGATCATGATGTCTCTTTTCAATTCTAAGTAAGAATTTGTATTATTGTTATCCTACAGTCCTTAGCTGGAATCACTCTGGTTAAAACTTTAACATCTCAGATGCTGAGCAACATACACAGGAAAGTTAATTAGGAATCTTTGTAATTATGATCTTTAATGCTCTAATCACAGCAAATTAAAGGATTGTACAAAGCCATGCTTCGACAAAAAGTGGCAATTAAGCAATTTAAGAAGTGGATAGATAAAAATGGAATTTTGCCATCCAGCCAAAAGCACAGACATTAATGATGCTTCCTTTCCACACTGTTTTACTCTCCATGGCAGTGCTATTTGCCCCATTTGGCTTCTGCACTGGATCAAGCTGCAGAAGAGAAGAAAGGAGCTACAAAACACCTCCTCCTCCTGCTTAGACAGTCTTTCTCTCTCAAGTATTTCTCAGGCCATAAACCCAGTGCTTGGTGAGGCTCAGGCGAGGTGAGGAGCGATGCACTGAGAGGGCACCAGCAGGCTGGGCTGGGCAGGACAGGGGCGGGTGGGAGCCTGCACCCAGGATAAGTGCTGTGCTCCTCCAAGGCTGACAAGTCCATGCGATGCAAGAGACGTGGGGCATCAGGAAACAGGAGAGGCTGGGCTGGGAGGAGGAGGTGGGTGCCAGGTCAGTGGGTCTCGCTTTCTACGTGTGAAGCACCCAGGTCAGCTCTTGCTGACAGCTGAGGAACAGAGAATAGCACTGGAGAGTGCATTTATCCCTAGAAATATGCTACCCGAAACAGGGCTGAGGTGCACGAGGTGGGGGATACAATTCAGTCATCTCTTCCAGGGTCAGGCCTTTTAACTTGCCACTTTTCAAGAGCATGGCATTCATTGTTAATTAATGGATTTTACTCTTCGTAATTGTGGTTAATGGCCGCCGGATACTGTGCTATTCAGTATTTTGCAGCAAAATACTTGTATTTTCACTGTCTATGCTTAGCAGCATGGTTTAGCATGAAAAATAATTAACATAATAATTTTGTGCAACTGCTCTATCTCATCTCTTTCTCAGTGCATCTCAGATGAAGCTGATGTTCATGGTCAGCATCAACAACATGCAAAAACTGGATTCCAGGTAGCTCCAGAGTTTGTCTAGACCAGTGACTCTTTGCTGGTCATTGCTGATACTGGCACATTCACTCCCACAGGGGAAGCAGCCTTACTGAGATGTTTGCTGAAGGGTTACTCAGCATTCAGAAGACCACCTAGGAGGACAGGAGCATCCAGAAGCAGAAAATAACTAACCAGGAGTCCAGGTCAGGAGCCTAATTTCCATGTAAAATTATTGAGGAAATGACTCAATTGCACTGCCAGATTATACTCCATGTCTGCAGCCTATGCTCCTTCTATCCCTGTGCATTCTGCTTCTCTCTTTTTCACAATGGCCAAGCTTCCACAGAAAGTATAAAAGCTGGCTCACCCCACCATAGCTACGGCCTACTGGCTGGGGCTCACTGGGGAGGCAGGAGTTTCCATGAGATTGCCATAGGCCTAATATTAAAGCTGTCTACATCCAGTGCTAACTCTGTCCCTGCTGCACAGTTGTCTGAACACAGCCACTGTCACCCGAGGCAGGAAGGTTTAACATCACAGACCATGGGATCACAGGATCACAGGGTGGGTGAGGTGGGAAGGGACCCCTGGAGGCCACCTGCTCCAAGCCCTGCCCAAGCAGGGCCACCCAGCGCAGGCTGCCCAGGGCCGTGCCCAGGCGGCTTTTGGAGATCCCCAAGGAGGAGACCCCACAGCTCTCTGGGCAGCCTGTGCCAGGGCTCCTCACCCTGGATGTGGGTCACGTCAGCTTGACTACCATGGAGTTGTTCTAGTGTAAAAGAATGCCAGGTGGTCCAGTTTCACCAGTGGTCAGTTTGACCCTTGCACATTTTTTGTGCCTTACCGTGAAGAAGTCACAGAGAGTGACGTGAGGGAAAATCTCATGGGCTCTGTTTTTCCCACACTGTCGCTTGCTCTCTTTCCAAAACTCCTGCAGGCGGTTATAGAAGCAGCCGGTGGGACACAAGTAAAGAGCATACTCCTGAGGGATTGGGTCATCCAAAGAGGGATCATTGCAGTGAGAGTGCAACCTGAAATCAAAAGCACGTCACACAGTGTAAGCATATGCACCGCTTATTTTTCTTTCCTTGGCTGAAGACATCCATAGTAGAAACTAGAAAAAGGAAACACAAAGTTGGTACTTTCTTACAAATGAAAAGCTAAAATGAAATCTGCTTATAACATTTCTCTCATATACTAACCAATGGAGCTGTAAAGGCCTTTACTGTTTTGTTTTTCTTCAGCCTTTTGTGTGTGTGTGTGTACTCTGCATTTTATTAAGTACCTTCAATTCTTTCAATGTCTGAAAGCAAAAGAAAGAAAAAAAAAAGATTTTTAGGTTTTTAGGATTATTTCTCCCCCTTTTTCATGACTGCAAACAGAGGACAGGAGGAGGAAAAAAAGGCGGTGGGTAGAAAGATGACAAAATGAAAAATAATCAAAGATTAAAAGAATACTCAAGAAGACCTGGCATATTGTTTCAGACCTAACAACAGTGAACAAGACAAATCAGAAATGCACAGGCAAAGATCAGAAGCTTGTATCCCAGGTGATGATATACTCCACCTTGTTCTGCACATGCTCTGTGTTTGGCTTCACAGCTTTGGGACTGGGGTGAATTTCAGAAAGCCTAGTGGCATCCTTGACAAAGCTTTGGGAAGAACATATTACTCTGAAATGTTCTGTCTAGCTTTCAAGAACAAAGCAATCAAACCAACCAAACAACCTAAAAAAAAAAAAAACCAAAACCAAAAAAAAAACCTCCTCCCAAAAAGGAAGACAAAACCCAAGAAAGATTAGCTTGTATTTGAGAATGGATTAAAACAAAAAAGTGAATTATCAACATTCTGATAACAGAGTGACCACTCCGTGGGAGTCTTGGTACAGACAAATAAAAAAACTTGAAGGGGGGTTGTCAAGGCTAACAAGTGATTATGGCTCTAACGATACCTCCCTCTGACCATCAGCCTTTCAGCTTATTTTGTAATGACTTTCTCAAGGGAAGAATATGGTCTGTTTGCCTTCAGTCATTGCCATTTAACCCCACGTTGGCACTACATGGCTCTGTAACTGCAGCCACTCTTTTACAGATATTTTTCCTTGTTTCCTTCCTCCTTTCCTTAGGGATGGAGAGGACAGATATTACCGTGTGACCCCGTACCTGTTGCCCAAGGGTGCACACCAGGAGGTCCCACAAGCTGTGAGTGCTGTGCCAAGACAGACATTTACCCTGGTGCATCTCTGAGTGCCTTCCTGGACATGCCCCAATGCATTCCCCCAGTCAAGGAGCCTGTGGTGCCTTTGCAATGAGCAGAACTTGGCAGCCAAGTTGAAAATTAAGCAGGAGGTTAAACTGAGGACAAGTGTCTGTCCAGAGCAACAGGTCCCATGAAACGTCACTGTGGGAAAAATAGCTGCTTGTGCCCAAGACTGCCCTTTGCTACCCAGCTCTTGATTTACCTTAGGCTTTCTGCAAATAACCTTGCTACTCAGAATACGCACAAATAAAATTATTTCTTTCTTTGCATGAATTAAAATGAAAAAACAAACAAACAAAAAACGCCCACCTCATATGCAGGGTTTTTAACAGCAGCCAACTTTAAATTGAGTGGCAGAATCAGCATGTGAACAAGTGTTTTTAGTCAGTTTTAATGTGAAAGCACACTGTAGAAATCACTGGTGCTTACCATTTTGCAGCTTCTTCTATTGTCTTTTGACCAGTAGCAGCCAAGGCTTTTTGCCTAGAAGAAAACAAAATAGATTCATCAGAATAACAGAATACATTAAACTTTGTTTCCTGTGACTTCTAGAAAATAAAGAAGAATGGACATGCTGTGGTCACTGAGTCTCTTTTCCAGCACAGACAGGACCTGTAATGACTAGGTTATTCCTGGCAAATGTTAATGTTCTTGAAGCCCTCCAGACAAATTGTTCCACTGCAAGTCTTTAATGCCTTGAAGAATGGTAAACTGTCCACACAATGTCCACAGGATATATTCTGGAGATGTTTCCTCAGTAGTCCTACTCATTACATGGATTTCCTTAGATTTGGGTAAGCCATCCCTCCACATACTGTAAGACCAGTGTTTGCTCTGCTCATGGGATAAGGTTTTTGTTAATGATAAGCCCAGATTCAAATGCCAGGCTCAAGTCCACACATACAACCAAAGCAAAACATACTTACACTGGGGTTTGAAAATCTAGATTGAGGATTTCTGTAGCCCAGAAGAGAGTGAGATCTAAGCCAACAGTTCAGTCTAAGATAAGGGACAATGTCTCAGTTTTCTCTCACTTACGCAACTGTCATTCTCTGGGATCAAATTTGATTTACATTTCCTTTTCTCCTTAGATCTTTCAAAATGACAACTATGTTCTTCATATGAACAAGTTTTTGTGCCTAATGGTAAATTTTTGGAAGCTGAAGGATCCCCAGTGTTTAAGTAGCACCTGCACTTCTGCTACTCTACTGACTCCCCTTTCTCCATCACATCAAATACAAATGTTTTTGTTGTGCTCCCCACACAGCCTTTCCTGCTCTGCTGGTGATGCCAGCCTTTGTCACCCACTTGCTACACCTCAGTGCAAGTGTTTTATCACTTCATGCCGTGCTGCTCCTCCCATTCAGAAACGAGCACTTTTGAAAGAGCTTGACTTTGCAAACAGAGCTTGACTTCAGCTTTTCTTTATCATAGGGCCTGCACAATCATAAAAGTAATAAGACAAATGGTGACCTGAGACCACAGCCTGTCATGATGCTCAGCAACATCTTGCTCCCTCGTACTCCCCTCTGTGCCTATTCCTGCCTTGCATCCCATCATATGAGTTGGTTGTAGGTACTTTGCAACAGGGTTTATTCAGCCCTCACTTTAAGCAGAACATTAGGTTTTAACTAAACATCCCCGTGCTTCCAAGACGAACATTTGAAAGATAATGCTTAAGATAAATTCTGTATATTCCAAAGTCTTTCAGATAAACAGTAGGAATAAATCCTTGAAAATCTGTATTAAAAATGGTATCTTTACAGGGAGAATAAGCTGGCTCTTCCTTAAAGCAGAAAACTGCTGGCATGGTTCAGTTCTGTCTAAGCATGAGAGGTCCATTTTTCTGATCTGATGCTAGGCTTGACCCTCAAGTATGTATTTTTTGTTCTTTCTGAAAATGTTTCTTTTGCATGCTGCTACATTATGAAAGGTTTCATAATATTTCCAACAAGCCCTATTTTTATCGGGCCAGGACATCACAAAAGAACAATTTTTCAGTACTTTCATTTGCGGTTGAATCTAGGAACTAAAGAGACAGCTAAAAGCTTTTATAAAATGTCATCCAAATTTTGAATGTCTTAAAGTCGATAAAGACAAATAAAAAAAGAAACAAAGTGCTTTTGAACATTTTGTCAATTTATGTTGACTTGCATTGCACTTTGTCCACAGTTTCTTGATTTTGACCTGGAAAGCACAAAACCATGTCAATAATAGCAGAAAGTCTTTTGAAGAGGATTTAAAGAACACCACATACAGGGGGAAAAAAAAAAGGAAAAAAAAGTGAAACTAGCCATTACCTTGGGGTGACCAAACTTACTGTATCTACTAAAGAAATGATGAGCCAGATTTTCAACTCCCCAGCTAAAATTCCACTGGGTATAACCAGAAAGAAAGAACCCACAGCTTCCCTGTAAGCTGTGCCATCATGTCTAAAGACAATATGCTAGAAAATCAACACAGCACTTACATATAGAGC
This sequence comes from Anser cygnoides, assembly GCF_040182565.1. Taxonomy (NCBI): domain Eukaryota; kingdom Metazoa; phylum Chordata; class Aves; order Anseriformes; family Anatidae; genus Anser; species Anser cygnoides. The sequence goes on along the minus strand of NC_089873.1, from coordinate 117,616,514 downwards.
CAGTTCCACTTCTTTAATTTTCAATTAGTCAAAATGGAGGCTACATAGATATTGGTCTCCTTTTTCAAATGCTTGTATGAGGGTTCCTTTAACATTTAAATAAATTGATTCATTTTCTGAACAGCTAGTGTTGATAAGTCTGTGGCACAACTGGCTGCAACCATAGTGTCCAGACTTGCCCTTCAAAAGTTTGCAAATCCCCCGCAAAACATCCCTGTCTGACTAGTGCCATACCTGGAGGAGGACTGACCAACATCTTTCTTTTTAATTAACCTGATTGTAAGTGCTGCCACCAGCTTATCTCCCCTCTAAGGGAGTTGCCAAGGATAATGCCTGACATTTTCCAGGTAGGACATACTTTTGGAACAAGATCCTGATTGAGGACAGAAAGAAAAAGTGACGGACTTATGTGGCATCTTGCCACATAAGCTTACTCTTTTAAAACAATCTCCAGTGACACAACCCAGCAAGAGATTTTTGCCAGGCCTGAACTAAACTTTGGATAGAAGTTACATTCACATGTAGCTCCCTTGTAATAACAACAGTAAGTGGAAAAAATGAAAGGATATATCCCAGGAACGAACTACGGATATCGACTTCTTAATTCACTGCGAAGCCTCTCAACCTCAAGATGCAGAAGGGTGCGTGTCTTCTGCTATGCGCAGTATTTTTAGAAATGGATCCAGAGCAGGCTGTTTTAGCAATAGGAACAATACATGCTGCTCTACAAGGCCTTCAAAGCAAGATAAGCCTGATCCCCATGTGGAGACATCACTCCTGAGAGGTGACAGGCTCTCTGCTGTCTGCTTTCAGGTAGTTAAGATAAACACCTTGTACTGTACAAAGGTAGCCGAATGCAATACTCACGCGATGTGAGCTGGGAATCCTTTGGCCAGGAGAGACTCGAGGAGTACAGAGGGGCTTTTGCTCCTGTGCTTGTTGGCCACCTTTGCATACAGCTGCGTCTCGGCCACCGCCATCTCCGCTCTCCCTCTGACTGTGCTCAGTGCTGACAGAAATTGGGAGGGGGGAGGAGGGAGCAAGAGAAGGAAGGAGCAAGAAAATGAGAGAGAGAGAGAGAGAAAGAGAAAGAGGCAGCTAAAAAAAAAATTAAAAACCTCAAACCTCTTGTGATCTTTTCTGACAAAAGCTGACATCCTGTTTTCGTAGCATGTGCACCTATGAGTTTTTGTTTTAGGGTAGCTAAAAGAGCAGAAAGTATCTGCAGGCTGTTCCCGTCTGCCCTAGCATAACAAGACTAGTAGTCCAGGGGTAAACACCACAGACAGGGTGGACTTGCTGAAGGTTTTGACACAGGATCTCTCAGCCCTTCATTTTAAATTATCTTCCTGAGGCCAAGAAACCCACCTGAGCTTCTACCGCAGAGGGAGGGAGGTGAGAGGGGATGTGCTGTGGCATGTAAGAAGTTAGTTTGTAGACTGAACTCATTCCTCTTGGGCTCAACATTCATGTTCTCCAGCCTCTCCTGTACGTGGATCCCCTCATGTTCTCAGCCAAAGGCCACAAGCTGGCCAACTGTGCAAGGCCAAACCCAATGTCCCACCTAGATGCAGGGTCTGGTCCTGAGATGCAGCAGGGGGAAGCCTGTCCTTCCTGGTGGTGCCGATACCACCACAGGAACCCTCACGGAGTGGTGCTGGCCGATCCCTGGGGCTCACAGTGTGGTCAGAGCAGGTGAAATGGCCAGAGGCAGATTTCCCTGGCTTAGGCTGTCCCTGCTGAGGGTACTGCCTCTCCCCAGGGAGGATGGGAATGAAAGGGTCGCCAGAGCTTCTGGGCTCACAGAAGAAGGCCTCACACAGCCTTCTGTATACTTCCTAATTTACTTTCTTAAAAGGCTACAGGGAAACTGGCTTAAGAGATGAAGAGAAGCTTTTAATGCCATGGCCTGGATGCGAACGGTTAACAGGAAGGTGATGCAGTGCCCTGTCCTTTGGAAGTGCCAGCTTCCATCATGTACAGCAAAAGGACTGACTGGCTTCCCTCACTGCAGATAAGTCCCAGGAGGTGGCTGTTTTCATGGAAAACATTCATTTCTTCCCTGGCCTCTCAGGAGTCCTGTTTCACTTACACTACCATGGCCTTTTGCTTTGTGTCTCCTCCCCCATCTTCCCTCCACCCCCCCCTTAGTCACCTCTCTTTACTTAGTAAAATACCCCAAGCCAAATTTGGACTACTCTTGGGTATTTTGTGAATCTGAACATACATTTTCATTTTCTTAATCCTGGACTACAAGTTGATACAACACTATCAGTACAGGCACACCATTTTTAGGAATGAGTTACTGCTAGCAAAGTACTTCCAAAACATTGTACAATATTTAATTAACCCCTCTTAAAATGTGCTCTTTGCTGTGAGAGCACAAAAAAAGGGTAAAAGAAGTGAAAGAGGAGCAGCATCTGCCCAAGGACCTTGTTTGTGGATGAAAAGAAGCACCTGGTGCTTCTGCCTCCTGCCACTCAGGGCTGCGGGCAGACTCCTCAGCTGCACAATTTCTGATAAAAGATGAGCAAGCCCAAGCCGGTGTGGTTTAACTTCTGTGGTGTTTCTTTGCTTGGGAGGTTACAGAAAGGTTCGCAAATACTGCAATATTACCTTACGCTCTTTCGCTGATTAAAATGCATGCTGAATTTTTATCACCCCCTTTCCATAGCTGTGCCATCCAGGGCTACCCGATAGCCGTCCCGGGTTGGGTTTCACAGGCTGCCTCCACAATGCTGCATGTGACTGAACGGGCAGCCTGGGGGAAACCTTTCCAGAGGAGACTGGCATAGCAAGTGTGGGACTTCCTTTTGGCTTCTTTTGATAATGAAGAGAGAAAACAGTTTTGCTTTTAACCATGGCTTCTCAGGAAGAGGTAAGTGAAGCTTTGGGAGGGTGTGATGTCCTCTAAATAAGTGACGCATCTGTGTTTTGCTCTCATGTAGTGTACTTCTCAATGTTGTTCTACTTCCAGATGAACAACTTATGCAGCAATTACAAGGTTTTTAAATATTTAAAAATCATGCACAGCAAGCTGTCCTTTTCTCTGCCTTAAAGCTAATGGTTTACATGTAAAACTTAATTTATGTCCATTGAAATGTACATTGAAGTTTATCAAATGAAAGAGTAGAAACCTTATTGCAGCTGTTTGCTGAAAGGTGAAAAGACATTCCAGGTGATTAAAGATTTGTGTCACCAACAAAACGCATATACTTTGCCTAAAATGTGTCACTGTAAACATTTTCTGGGATTGACTTTGCAAGCACTTATAGTGCTTTTACAGCTTACCAACTCTGCTGTCTTTAGCAAGCCTGGACCTATTTCACACCACTGTGAGTTCAGAAACATTTTGTCACTGATAGTGTTCAGAATTGGAGCCAGAAATTAGAATTTCAAAGCTATTTACCCTAAGTTCTCATGTAGCCCATTTTAATCATTTTCCAGTGTGTAGAAGGTGATCAAAGGTTTTCTCAGGTAAAATTCAGTGGCCCCATGCATGAGGTTGCTGCCAGGTGCTGTACAGGTGTCATGTGCTTTTCCATCTTTCTCTTGTTTCTGATTGCAATTAAGGAGCACCTCACAGGGAATAGATAGAAATTTAAGGGAAAACACCTCCAGTGTAAGTTATTTAAACTAGCTACAGTGCTTACATGAACCTGAAAATAATTTAACTTCAGTGGTTTGCTGGTTAATTAATTATAAGAGCTTCTCTCATGAAGTAAATAAATTTTACGAAGTGATTTATTTTGGGCAAAAACAGCGTTCTTGAAAGTGTCTCTCTGGATTCACTTTGTATTTGCATTACATTCAAAAAAAATTAACAAAGAAAGCATGAAAAAAACTAAACGTCCCTTCTTATAATGAGAAAGTCGTCAAATTTTTTAGAGTGATTGATAGAAAAAAATTGCTTAAAAATTGTCTTTTTTTCTTTTTTCTCCTGTTGATCCAGGCACAAGAGACAAATCCCACCACTGGAAGTCTTGAAATCATCTCTGTTACAGAAGATGAACCTCCAGTTCCAGAAATTCACTTTTCCTTCAAAAGATTTTTCAGCATACAAGTGAGAGTTGACCCCAGTGCAGATGGATCTGGTAGGGACACTGCATAGCTTTTGACCTTTGTAATCTGAACAGCTAATGTAGCCTTGCAAAACTATGCTTGCACACTCACTCAGAGAAAGCAATTACTTGGCGGAAGAAACACAGCCTCACTTCCCCAGCTGTGAGGTTTGCCACCATATTAGCAGGTGATGACATCTTGCATCTCTTGTGTCTGCTTGTATGCACAAGCATTTTTCGCAGCCAGATTATTCAAACACTTCAGCCACATAGCAAATATTTGCCCACACTTTTCTGACATGATTTTCAGTGGATTATTTGAAATTTTCTCAACTTGGAAATTGAGGCCATTACAAAACCCAAATATACAATATATCGGCCTTGAAGGAATAACACGTTTGCTACTTCCCATAGGTTTCACATCAAAAATACCCAGTAACTTCAACAGAGACAGGATGAGCATCAAGGGTGAAGATGAAGCAATTTAATTTTACAGTCCATTAGCTACTACAGCTGTCTAAAATTTTTTGCATACTAGACACCAACTCCGTTGCCAAAAGCAGCTATTCAGCTGCTCCTAGGGAGGGGCTGGGCAGGCTAGGATTTACTTGTGATTCTATAAGCACTGGGAGACGCTCTTCATCCTTGACTGATTTTAAGTTTCTGCTCATCTCAGACTCAAAGCTTGAAGAATGAGTGGGTGAAGAGCTGCATGAATTAAAATTGAAGACAAGGTTCTGCCAGCTCTTTTGTGTACGCGTGTGTACAGATGAGAGAGCTGTGTGCTGTTTTCCCATAGTTTGCACTTTGAATATCAGAATACATTACACACAAGTGAACCTTTCATTATTTTCATTGGAATCTGTTCTCTTCCTGATCCACAATGCTACTAAGTTGAGGTCAATTGTGGAGGTGAACAGTGAGCAGGACCTGCTCATGAGACGTATTTGGCAATTACTACTGGTGTCTATTTTAACTTTAGCTGCATATTTTTTCCTGAAAACTCAATCTCAGCCTTGAGCCATTGCTTAGTTCTCTACTTTTCTTTATAGAAAAACCTTGGCCAGATCACCTTTTCCCACGTTTTTCAAGATATCTTATAATTTGGAGTTCCTATTTTTGCAAATTGCTATCATTTTCAATTAAGCTTGCTTCAAAGTCCAAAAGCAACTTTCTTTCTTCTTGTCTCGAATACTATTTATTAGCTAGTCCTGTCTTCTTTCCAGTATGCCTGCTTATGTTTGAATTTTTAGGCACCTTTTACTCCATTCCATGGGTGTTCCTCCAACTCTGGAAGAATGAAGCTGTGAGGTAGTATGGAGCTCTGAAGCTTGAGGTAGTACGGAGTGCTCAGAGCAGCATCTGAAAGGGGCTGTGGCTGGAGGGAGCACCATGGACCACAACTTGGTACAGGCAAGAGTCAGAAGATGTCACAGACAGGAACCATCATAACAAGGAGATTCAAACCAGTTCATCCATTGCTATTTCTGCTTAAAGACTTTATTAGTCCATTTGAGCGTTCTGAGTTCTTCAGAAAGTATATCAGTACCCTGCATACAGGTTTGATTACACAAACAAAGCAGGTCAGAATTTCATTTTTCTTCAGGGTTTCATGTTTTCAAGAGAGGTGTTTGCATATTTTAAAGCTCTCAGTGTGATGTAGCCCAAGATAACCAAAACTTAGAGCTCACGCTCTTGGTGGCATTGAGGACATGCCAATCATGCCCTGTACAGGTATGATTCAAATTCCAAAGGCAATGGGGCAGTTACTGTTCCACCTAGTTGAATGTTAGATGAATCTTCACTGCAAACTCAAGCTGTTTTAACTTCACAGAATCTGTTGTCTCTGTTTGGTTTCTAGGAGATATCGAACCACCTTCGATGTGCCATGTTTTAATCTCCCCAAAATACCTTCCATATGTCTGTGTTATATTCTTTGTAGTAATCCTAGCAGTTGCCATTGGCCTGGGTGGTGAGTACAATTAGTTATTCATTAAGTTCTCGATTAACCATTCAAATTCTTAATTTTTCATGAGCCTTCTGCTTAGAATGGAATTAAACTGCTACTGTGGCTTGCTTACTGAAGTAAAAAATCTTGTTGATGCGATGGCTTTAAATTTTATTTACATGTATGAGTAAAATAGATCTACCACTCATGAGAGGATTGGTGTAATATTTAGGAAATAAGGGAACCTGCAGCCGTAAGAAATCTTTCTTCAGTCAGATTTACTGATTCATCTTGGGTGGTGACCTAAGAACTGAGAAACCAATTTAATGTAATGTGCATAGTTTTGTCCTGTAAATGACTTCTTTAAGTTGGGTTTCAAAGAACTACTGAACTTTACCCTACAACAAACAACCTCAATGAAGGAAAGAGAACAGGATGAGCTCAGTTGTGGCTGGAAAGAGTGACCTGCCCAGGGGCTGGTGCCAAATCTGTAGGGGGTAGAGCGGTGCCTCCGTGTCTGCAGCTGGGATGAGCGAGGGTCTTCTTGCTTTGCTGGTGAGGAGCCAAGGCACACAGAAACTTACCCTGGAGTGGAATGTATACTGGGTTAAGGGAGTTGTGAAGAAGCCAGCATAGACAGCAAGGCCAATTCATCCAGCATTTCATCACTAATGGATGAGTTTAGCAGCACCGTCAATGTCCAGGTTGTATTTCAGAAGTTCCTAGAGTACAGGAGCTGTCTTTTCCTCATCAAGACAGAAATATGGACAGATAATGAAAACCAGAAGTGCTGAATTAATATCTAAGTGTGTTTTCATCACCTTGTTTTCTTTCATTCTTGCTAGTCCAATACAACTGCATTGGAAAGTTTCGCTGCCGGTCATCCTTTAAGTGTATCCAGAAGTCAGCCAGGTGCAATGGTGTCTTCAACTGTAAAGAAGGAGAGGATGAGTATGGATGTGGTAATTCAGATTTGGTTATAAATCCCTCCTACCTCCTCCTGTAGCATTTAGCATATTATTAAGAGATATGTGTTGTAAAGAATTTCAGTGAGACAGAGGAAGATAGAGACTGATGGATTATCTAGATCAGGACTTAAGAGGAATGATCTCTCTGGGGTATTGATTTACAGCTTATGAGAAATCAGACTGCTCTTAGGATAAATGTGATGATTGCTGAACACTGCTACTGCCATATTGAGCATGCTTCTCAGTTAAAAGTCTAGATGTTTTTTGACTTCCAGCACTTCCTCTGTTTGCAAGGCACACCATCAGTGCATTACAGTGTGTATATATACAGCACTCTGCATTCGCTGTTACACAATTGTGCTGTGCCAGTTCTGAAGGCTGCAAAAGCCTGTTGTTATCCTATGGGATGTGGGAACTGTTTTTTTTCAGTGCTGAGTACTGTGCAATTTGCTGTTGCATGGGTGAATGTATTCTCCCACACCTGAGTTTTTCTTTGTAATGGTTTGTGGCATCGCAGGGCATTTAAAATGGTCCCTCCTTGTCCTGCACTGCAGAAGGTGACTGTGATGTTTTCAACAGCTGGAGGGAAAGGATCCCAATGTTTGGGAGTAGCAGAACTGACTTTTAGATCAATGTATTTGTAACTGTGAGTCCCGCACCTGTTGCTGAGGAGGCAGAATGGCTTGCAGTGGTGTTATCTCCCCATGATGGCTCAGTTCCTGCCACTGGGCTGGCACAAAGAGCCACCTGAAGGATCCGTGCTGGCACTGGAGTACAGGCATTCCCTGTGAGCTGAGCTCCCAGCCTGTGCACCTCTGCTCTCCCCAGCCGCTACCTGCCCATCAGCCCAGATATGCCAGCCCCATTGCATTAGTGGGAAGGGCGCAGAAACCTCCGTGGGAGCCTAGGGGCTGTTGTTGTTGTTTTTTTAAAAAAAAGCATAGAAAAATTCCATCAAAGGATCCAAGTGATGAAAAAGACAAGTAGTAAAAACTGCATGAACCAAGAAATGTGGATGCCACATAGGGTTTTCTTCCTCTGATTCTCAAAGTCAGGCTGAGTGGCAAGAGAGCAGTGCTACAGGTGTTCACCTCTGGATCCTGGCGAACAGTCTGCTCAGATGACTGGAAAGCAGAGTATGGAAATACTACCTGCAAACACCTGGGTTTCTCAAGGTACGAATGTAAAACAGAAGAAACTTTACCTGGCATTCTGAACAAACTCTGAGGTTCGCAATCTTTCTAATGAAACCTTGTGTTGGCATGGGCTTTAAAAGAAAAAAAAAATGACTTAACAATCCACTCTTGTGAATAGTTGAGTATTCAACAACATCGTTGAGGAGGCTGGGTTAGTTGGTTATAGTTGAGGAAGTCTGGGTTGATGTGGAAATAGTCCTGAATATTTGTGCACCAAAAATGACATTTACTCCTCATTTACTCCCATAAATCCTGGATGATGGCTACCTGCAATGCTTTGGTTAAATCTTCCCTGTGGGTTGCAGGTACCTGAATCCTACCTGTCTCTCAAGTAACTACAACCTGTTGGTAAAGCACTAAACAATGTATGAGCATTTTCCATTTCTTTCATTTTCTTGGCAGGAAAATTGCATTTACAATTGGTGTCATTAAATCTGCTAGGAAATGCTTTGTACTTCCCTTAGTGAGGCCCAAGCTAGGTCCACCTCGCACTAGGGAAGAACCTGATGAGGCAGTTATCACAGGATCACTGAATAGTTTTTAATGGACTGACCTGATTCCTGGAAAAAAGCACCATTTCTTTCAAAAAATTTCACACAACTGAGAAAGAGTTTGGAGTTGCGAGTTGCATTATGGTAGCATCATTTTGATTTCTGCATATTAGATTTGCAATATAAAGCTTCTTTGAGTAAGTTCTTGTTGCCTTTCTGATAAGGTACATCTCAGTTGCTCAGTGCAACAGACAAGGAAAAGCATCCTTCCTCCTGCAAAATATAACTCTAGGAAAAGGAGACAATATACAGTGTTTCCGGAAATGTGCCAACCAGTTACAACAAGAATTCTATCACAATATTAGTATTAAAATTTACCCTCTCTACCAGTTAAATGCTTCTCAGTATGTGTGACTTCCGCACCTGATTACGTCAATAGTACACACACGTTACAAAAAGAGCTTCTTGGAGAGGGTAGGATTGCTTTACCAAGTGTCAGAATCCGGTCACTGTGGTTGCTGAGCTGGATTTTCACTAGAAGAAGTGTTGAATTATTCAGATGGATTACTGAAAGTCTGTCTGACGAAGCTGTGTTTATGGTTTATTTGCAGTTATGTGAGTTCAGGTTACCTGCCGGTGGCTGCAGTTGAAAAACAGTTTCAAAGACATTTTGTGTCCCTCAACCACTGGTTATCAGCTGATCAAGTGACATCCCTGCACAACGCAACAAACCTGAGGTATGCTTCAGCTTCTTGGTTGAATGGCAGAAAACCAGGTTGTTCCTGTAGTGACAGGAAGAGAGTAATTAATAGAAGGAGAACTCTTAATTGTTTGAGATTGCTGCCTATTTTTTCAGGCATGTAGTACTTCATGAATTAAACTTCAACAGGGGAGGGTCAGGCTGGGTGTTAGGGAAAGGTTCTGCACCCAGAGGGTGGTCGGGCACTGGGACAGGATCCCCAGGGCAGTGGTCACAGCATTGAGCCTGATGGAGTTCAAGAAATGTTTGGACAATGCTCTCAGACATAGGATCTGATTTTTGGGTGGTCCTGTGTGGAGCCAGGAGTTGGACTTGACGATCCTTGTGGGTCCCTTCCAACTTGGGATATTCTGTGATGCTGTGATTCTGTGATTTGTGATGTCAGGCATCATAGACCACGGTTCAGTAGCAGTTTAGTTGAAATACTAATTAAAAACCTGATCCAAGGCCCATTACAATCAAACAAAGGCTTTATAATGAGCAATTTGAAAAGTCTATTTGTCCCATGATTCCTTTACAACAAATGGATAGACACCAGGCACTTATCTTTCTCTACTGTAGAGCAGTTTCTTTCAGTTTACAGATCCCTAGATACTTCTCAGTGGGCATATGAACCCTTTATGGTGCATTTCTTTATCTTGACAGCTGCTTGCTTTTCTTAGTTACTTTTCTCTGAGAAGCAAGCTATGGATCCACGGAGACTACAGATCACATTCTGAAAACCACTGATGAGCCTCCCCTCACAGAAGGGTGAACCACTCTTCAGCAGGATGAAGTATGGTCTGCAGACTCACAGTGGTGTCTAAGCTCCTACCTTACTCCAGCTAAATGTCTTAAGTAGATTGGATGAGTATATGACTCTGTGTCTCTCTTAAGATATGGGTTATATATATTTAAGTGCACATAACTGTATAGGGAAAAAATGGTATTCTTAAATTGGAACTAATACTGTACTGTCTCTTCATCTTAGAGAGGAATGCACTTCTGGCAATGTAATCATCTTAAAATGTTTGGGTAAGCATCAGCAAAAGTGAAAATAAGAAAAAAATCTGTCCTTCATCTGTTGCAGGGCAAGAGTTGGGAAGAATTGTATACTCAGGGGCATACCATCAGTTTTTCACACACAAGAAAAATTGCATTTCTTATATAAAGTTTCAAAGAATTTCAGGAAGCCGGAATAAGCTGGGAGGGCAGATTTGGCGTATTGGGCAGCAGGAGCATTTTGGTGAGAATCAGAATAGGAGGCAAACATTTAAGGATTGTGAGTTCGGTAAGTGGGCTGATACCACAATTCCAACTCTTTTTCAACCCCCCCTGCCCCAGATTGCGATACGAAAAGTCAAAAAACAGCAGCAAAAAACTCAGCAAGGGAGAGGAGAGGCTTCAGCCTGCTTATGTGGGCTCCTGGGCACCTATACATTTCGTGGGCAGAGCAGTGGGCTTCACAGCTCAGCAGAGCACTGTGTCTGCAGGGGAGAAGATGTGAACTCCACAGTCCCATATCAGCTGCCAGGCACAATGCTGCAGGAACAGGAGGGTGGAGATGAGATCTCTGGGGCAGCCCCAGACCAAGACGTGGGCCATAGGGTAGGGGATGGGGATGGAGATGGGCCTGAGGATGGTCCTGCTGCAGAGACAACCTGGCCTTGGGAAAGCTGGGAGGAGAAGGGCTCAAGGTGACAAAAAAAAACGTGTCTGTTTCCCCCATGGACCATAACCTTTGCTTTCTGGCAGCATGTGGGACGCGGGCCAGCTACGGGTCGCGGATCGTGGGGGGAAATGCGTCCTCCCCCCGCCAGTGGCCCTGGCAGGTCAGCCTGCAGTTTCACGGGCACCACCTCTGCGGAGGGTCCGTCATCACCCCACGCTGGATCATCACGGCTGCCCACTGCGTCTACGAGTAAGTCCCTGAATCGTGGTGTCCCACTGATCGACCCTGCTTGCAGTACATCGTTGGGGACACTACAGAAAAGGAATCAAGCACTGTGCTTTATCTTCGTAAAAAAACCTGCAGGAGAGATTGGGTTATCCTTATTACACAGGCTTACTCCAGAGGATTTAAACCATCTCTCCTTCTTCTTGCACCAATGCAAATCCTCATGAAAAAGAGTTGCACCAAAAAGTGATCCGAATGAAAGGGCCCGGTTTTCAAATATCCTGGGCACTCCCAGATGCCTGAGAAATCAGCTTAAAAAAAAAAAAAAAGCATATAAATGTCAGATTTTAGGAATCTAGATCAGCAACTCTATATTGCATGTGAATTAATAGGTCAGGAGAAATTTGTACTTGCCTGCTCTGGTACTCAGAAGATCCAAAATAAATCACAAGACTCTGCTCAATTTGACAGGATCAATCAGCTGTAGTTAAGAGTTACAGTGTGCTTAGTGCCCTTTACCACGTATTCTTTGAAAGACTACTTTGAAGGAGTCTTTGAGGTGTAAATAGATGCTAAACAATTGTTTAGACCATTTTTTGTGTAGTAATACACATGGTCTTCTCTTATTTATATAATGAGGGCTATTGTCTGGTTTTGCAGTCTTGTTTGCTGCCTGTGATGCAAGTGAGCTCTTCTTGCTCCAACAAGCCCCAGAGTACTGTCACCAAAGCCATTTAGGCAACTAAAATGAGATTCATCTTACCAGTTCTAGGTGCCCTCAACATGGATGCCTGCTTCTAAGCAAGACCTCTGGGATGCTTTTATATCCAATAGAGAGTGGATACAGGACAGACAGATCCCACTCCTAGATTCTATTTAGAGCCCTGTGCTGCCATAAAAATAATTACTTAGGTGTTAAGCATTTTAGGACTTTTGTCCCTTAGCTTTATCCCCCACAACCCAGTTGGCTGTGATGTGTTCAAAGGCTGATGGAGATGGGAGCTGGCAACACAGCCCATGTTCCTGGGGCCTTTTCCTGGCACCACCGCTCACCTGTGGCTAGCCTGGTGGGGTGAAGCCAAGAGGAGGGGAGCTATTCACGTGCTGGCAGATGAACGACGTGGCTGCTCGTGGGCTGGGGACAGAGGCACCTTCCAGAAGGAAAGGCTCTGCCTTGAAAACACCTTGCCATGAGTGCCAACTCAGTTCGCCTAATGTCTGAGCACAGGCATGCCAGGCAGTACCATCAGCAGCTGTGGGGTCACAAAGAAAGACAGACAGTTTCTTCAAGGTATACCAACGCAAAGCTCTCATGTATTTGTAAGAAGTTGCATAGACAACATGTCAGTAAGCCAGTGTGTTGCTAATATTAGTCACCTTTTCTGTGCTTTTGAAATTAGATGTAAAACGTAGCCAATATTAGTAGATCAGTAAGCCAGTGCAGCAGGCTGTAGTTATTTGCCTGCAGAGATTGATGTGGTTTGTAAGCTCAGGAGACACGCAGAAAAAATGAGAGTTTTCTTGAAGGTTTCTCACCCTCTCTTACCTCTTTGTTTCAGCCTGTACTTGCCGAGCTCATGGAGCGTGCAAGTTGGTTTTGTGACTCAGCAAGACACCCAGGTTCACCCATATTCAGTGGAAAAAATTATCTACCATCGAAATTATAAACCCAAGACAATGGGAAATGATATAGCACTGATGAAACTGGCAGCTCCGCTTGCTCTCAATGGTAACTCTTTCTGCGAGCTTCCACTTGGCTTTCTCACCTCTCTAGCTAGGATTGGGCAGGGTCTTTCCTAGCAGAGAAAAAGAAGTTCCTTAGGTCTGACCCAGGCCAGTCGGGTGCATCCTCTAAAAGCAATGAGAGAAGAGCAGCACAGATGCACTGAGACTGCTGCTGTGATGGCAAGGCAGGGATCCCTGTTGAAACAACACGGCATGTCCCCAGTGCTCCCATGTCCCCAGCCATGGGGCAAGTCTCATCTGCCCCAGCACATGCTGCACATGGCAGCAAAAAGCCCTCTCTGACCCCAGCTTCAGGAACTCCTCTGTACTCCATATCCAGGCACACAGAAGGAGAATATGCTCTCAAGTGCTGCAAAACATTTCCAATCCATTCTGGTATTGGCTTGCTGAAGGCATTTAATAAAAGGCAAACATTAACTTTAGTCTTTCTAAATTATTTTGCCTATCTAAAATAAATGCCCCACCTCATTTTTCTTGGACGTCACAGAGATTTTTATGTCTTTGCTGTCCCTATTTCTGTGAGCACAGGAAGGTCCAGCAGTACCCAGAGCTGAAAATCAAACTTAAATTTCAAAGAGAATCCAAGACAATTGATATATAATGATGTATTTAAATTAAAACCACGCAGCAGAATGCCACCTACAGCTGACACAGCTAGTGAATGGAAATAATAAATAATAATATTGTATGAATGTAAATGATCACCTACCAAGACCTCCTAATCACCGTGAGCTCTCTCTGCAAAGGGGAGGCTGGCTCTCTCTGACACATCTAGATTGTCCATTCCTTAATCAATACTCCTGAAATCTTTCTAACACCCAGTTTAAATGAAAATTCAGCTTGGATTTGTTCTGTTTCAAATCTCAGCTACTGCTGTTTAATTTTGCTCAGGGTCAAGTTTGAGAGGCTGCCAAGAACAGAAAAGGCACTGCACCTGAGCTGGGGGCCAGGGGCAGCCAGGGGAGACTTGGAGGCTCCACCCTGGGGGCTTGGTGCTTGCAGCTGGGACCATTGCATGCTGTAGAACTGAACTGCTAGGAATTACCCACTATAATGTCATATCTTCCTGCCCTTTGGTGCCATACCACCACAGCGGGACCTTTCACTGCCATAGCAGCATGCCACGGGGGCTCCGTTGTGCCTGTCAACTGAGTACAAGGTGTATTTCTTGTTTGCTCATTCATCATTTTACTGACATCCAAACACCTTCTTCATTACTTCCTACTTGAAACAAATTAGGCCTGGTATAGGTATTGTTTCAAACCTTGGCTGCAAGGCAAAAGACTTACAGGACTGCCAAGCTATTTTATGTGGAGACTGGATGGTTTTCATAGCAAGTTCATGGCAAGACAAACCCTGGAAGTTTTACTCAGTCATATAACTTTTACTAAATTTTAAAAGCTGTTCTCTCTTCTCTCTCTCTCTCTCTCTTTAAATAGGTCACATAGAGCCAATTTGTCTGCCTAATTTTGGTGAACAGTTCCCAGAAGGGAAAATGTGTTGGGTATCAGGATGGGGAGCAACTGTTGAAGGAGGTATTTTAAATGTCTGCTGTTAATTTCAGTACATTAAAACATCTCACATAAAGTAAATACAGGATTTGGTCGGAGCCTTGTTCAACATTCAATTTTGTGGAATATCAGGGGGGGAAAAGATGACATTCCTAAATTTTATGGTCACCCTAGAATGGGAATTCTTTCTTTTGCATGGGGGCAGATGAGGTAAAAGTGCTGTACAAACCCTTATTGCAAGGAAAGGATTGGCACACCCTATGAAAAGGATGAAAACCACAAATAGACAGCAGCACCATCCAGAGTGTGAGGTCCTGAGACCTCAATCAAACCAGCTGTGTTGTTTATAACTTCAAGCATTGAAAGCAGAGCATGAATGCAAGAATCAAACATTCATTTTTTTCCAGTAAAAGTATGTATGTATTTTCTGGCAGGTTGGATGATAAAGAAATTGGATTTGTGAATAATGTTACAACAAAAAGGGATTTTTTTTATTTTTAGCATGACTCATGGGTCATGTTAGTCAATAATAAATATTGAATCACTTTCAGTTGAAAGTGCTTGAATGCTCAGGTCATTATTTTCTATTAATTCTTCATTTGTCTCATTTAAAATGTTCCCGTTGTTCAGAGAACAAGAACAATATTACCTGACCTACAGATAATAGCAAAAGGTGAGAGAAAACAGAAAGCAAGGTTTACAACATTAAAAAAAAGTTCTAAATTGGAAGAAGAGAGCGTGCAAGTACTCCTATTTGTGGGAATGATTCATTCAGACTCTCGTGAATACTTATAAAATAAATCAGATATTTGCAGATGTTTTGTTGACACATGGGTTCTAAATTCAAAACAAATTTATGCACTAGTATTAGAAGAGAGTGCCCAACTAGCTTTTAAGATCACTATTGCCATTGCTTATCTAGTTTGAAGTAGAAACATATGGCTTGCAGCTTTTTATTACATACTGTGATAATTCCCAGCTCTATGCAGTCATTAGTTACTGGAATTTGCAAGTGAAGAAACATCTGGTTGCCTTACTTGTATGTTGCAATTTTAACTATATTTCTTTCATCCTTGATTGCCAGCTCTTCATATACTAAAACATCCTCTGTGTATAATTAGAGATTACTTTCAAAGATAGAGTTTTCGTTTGTTTGTTTTTGGTTTTGTTCTGTTTTTGAACAGGTGATACATCCGACACAATGAATTATGCAGGTGTTCCCTTGATTTCTAACGCAATTTGCAATCACAGGGATGTCTACGGTGGGATCATAACTCCTTCAATGCTTTGTGCCGGTTTCCTAAAGGGAGGGGTAGATACCTGCCAGGTATGAATTTTTCCAAACTGCAAGTGTGCTCATTAACAGCGGCGATGGAAAAACATGGGTGATAAGCTATCAGAAGGCACTCCCAGGCTTTTCTTGGGCAAACATTTGTTCTTGTGCCATTTACTCCATTCACCATGAATATATAGCACTGACTGTGCACACATTCATATGCTACAATTCCCTTCTTATATTTCTTCTGTGGACCATATCGGCTACTTCTGAAGCCAAATTTACTTAAGATATTTTTTAATTTCTCATATGTGCTACAGTGTGGTACCATCCTTTCTTTGCCCTGGCTATGGCCTCTGCACTGCACTGAATTGCACTGCGAACATCTCTGGAGGCCTGCAAGGTGCAGAAACCCTGTGGTGAAAAGCAGCCAAAACATTTATCAGAAGAGAAGCAAAGCATGCAACTTTAGAAAAAGTAGAGACAGGAAAAAGAAGAAAGGGTTTGAGTAACTCAGACTCTTGTCAATAACTCATCCCTACACACAGTAATGCAGGCTCACCAAGCAAATTGTGGATGAAGGGCAAGGTCTGTGGGGCACTTCATGATTCCAGCGTTACCTAGTCGCAATTACATGAGGAACGAGATGAAACCAAGGCATGAGGTGCACTGATTGTCATCAAAATGCCTGTTTGCACAACTTCCCCAGCAAGGTACCCAACACCAGAACATTGTAGCGGCCAGCAGAGCTGCCCAAAGACAACATGCTCAGTGTATGGTCCTACTCTTTGGCTCTTTCTGAATTCTCTTTTTAATTTCTGTTGTTGTGGTGGCTCTGATGGTCGTAGGGCCTGAACAAAATAAATTGAGAGTTTTCTGTAGTTACTTAGATGGTTTTTGAGAGCAGCAGCTGTGACACCATGGCACGGAGACTGCAGATTAGCAATGCCCTGCCTGCAGGACAGACACATCCCCCAGCACCTTGATGTTGTTTAACAGCAGGCTTGGATGTTGTTTCTGTTGTACTGTATCCTAGCTGGGGAAAGAAAAATAGGATCTAACAGGCATCTCTAAGAGGTCGCCAATTTCTGCTGTAACATATGCTTATCCCAGGACCCAGAGCAGAATGGAAATAGGAAACTTTGAGTTACTGGACTATGCCTCTCCCCTCACCCTGCCAAACAGATATTCCCATCATTTTCTGGGGCACTGACACTTGTTTTAATTCTTTGTCCTCCAGGGAGATAGTGGGGGCCCTTTAGCGTGCGAAGATATGAGCATCTGGAAGTTGGTGGGGACCACCAGCTTTGGAGTGGGCTGTGCAGAAGAGAACAAGCCAGGCGTCTACAGCCGAACCACCTCCTTCCTGGACTGGATACACGAGCAGATGGAGGTGTGGTTTTGCCCTGTCTCCATCTCTAGCTGTAGCTTTGCTCCACGTGTGCCATGCAGGATTCAGCTCCTATTTGTCACAGCTGACTGGTGTTGTAGGGCCATGTGTGATCTGAGAGCACGTTTGTCCTGTGGAAGCTGAGTGGGGAGAAATAAATGGGGAAGTGGGGAAGGTGTTGGCTGGAAGGAGAGAAGAGCAGAGGCAAGGAAGTGGGGGGACAGTACAACCACCTTCACCTGCCCCAGGTGATTTGTACCTTACAGGTATGCACCTATGCACAGGCTCTTAAATTTCATTCTTCTACCATCAAGACGAAACCACCCTAAGCACAAATCAAAGTGTACGTCCCATCCTGCTCCACCCTGGTCCTTACAGACAGAGGATCCAACACTCCTATTCCAGCACCCAATTTGCTGGAATGAATGAATGAATGAATGAATGAATGAATGAATGCATGCATGCATGCATGAATGAATGAATGAATGAATGAATGAACAGCAGTGGGGCTATGCCAGCAGCAGCAGCACAGCCCCCAGCCCCACCTGTGCTGCCATGCTGCCACATGCTGGAATCACTCCTGCCCTCATCTGACGTATGAAATAGGTTAGATTTCCTCCTCAAACTGAGGTGCCAATGTCAAGCACTCACAGACAAGGAAATTCCCACTGTGAGATTACATGCGCAGCTTTAGCTCAGTCCTCTGTCTGTATACTGTATGACACACACCATTTTCACAGCCTATGTTACATACAAAGGTTTATGCTATCGCATGCCCATCTGCCACACAACAAAGCTAGAGAAGACAGGATAACATGCCCAAAGCTTTAAGAGCTCTGGTATTCTTTCTTTATTTCTTTTTTATTTCTCATGTCTGTCCTGTCCCCTGACCCATGTTCCCCCACATATCTTTGGCATTGTGTTCCCCTACATCCAAACATAGTTTCTAGAAATGGCTGATATTTTGCACATGCAAGAGAAATGCAAACATTTCATATGAAGATGTCACAACTAATGAAATAATCAAGGGGAAAAAATATTTAGCTAATTTTTTTTAGCTAGAAATTCACATTATAATTTTTCACAGGGACATCCTTCAGATTAAACATATATTTATCCCCCTAAAAAGGACTTTCAGTTGCACCACAGAAGCACAGACACTTACTAATACAATGAAAAAAAAAACACACAAAAGAATGTAAAGGTAATATACCTTTGAAAACAGGACCAAGTGAATGGCAGTCCTGATCTGCTCTTAACTGCTATTGCTCACTGTGGATTGGGATTCATTTGATCTCTTCAGAAGTTCCTCTCCTTTCTTCACTCTAAATTAGCTCTTGTAGTTAAGACTGAGCAAAGAGGTTAGGAAAGTGATCCATTCTGATCTAAGAGATGCAAAACTGCAAGACAAGGAATTTGGCCATCAGCTTGCCCTTAAATGGTTTCTTTCTGGAAATTGGCTTTATAACTACTCATCTTTCAAAGCCAGTCATCTAATGCAGAGCTTGATCAAAGTTGAGCTATTTGTGTTTTCTGATCTTCTGTTCCCTGGTTTAAAACCTGAGTAAAGCATTTCTGTCTCAGAAATTTTCAGGAGCATGCAAATATTTTGCTAATGGCTCTCCCCCTTAAGTGCAAAGGGAAGTTCTTTACTGCTTTCCTCTAGGTGGTGAAAATTACTTGGTGTCATTTAACAAGATGTTTCTCCAATATTATGAGCAGAATTTCTCTTGTCTCCATTCTGAGAATATCAATCACTAGGGAAGGAAGCAAAAAGTTTATAGTGCTAATTGGAGTACCAGTGACCTACATACATGACTGTCTGAGATATACTGAGAAAGGTTCCCACCTCAGATGAAAAACAGAAAAAAGAGAGAGAAAGATAGAAAGAAAGGAAGAAAGAGAGAAAGAAAGAGAGAAAAGAGAGAGAAAGAGAGAAAAGAAAGAAAGAAAGAAAGAAAGAAAGAAAGAAAGAAAGAAAGAAAGAAAGAAAGAAAGAAAGAAAAAGAAAGAAAAAGAAAGAAAGAAAGAAAGAAAGAAAGAAAGAAAGAAAGAAAGAAAGAAAGAAAGAAAGAAAGAAAGAAAGAAAGAAAGAAAGAAAGAAAAAGAAAGAAAGAAAAAGAAAGAAGGAAAGAAGGAAAGAAGGAAGGAAGGAAGGAAGGAAGGAAGGAAGGAAGGAAGGAAGGAAGGAAGGAAGGAAGGAAGGAAGGAAGGAAGGAAGGAAGGAAAGAAAGAAAGAAAGAAAGAAAAAGAAAGAAAGAAAGAAAGAAAGAAAAAGAAAGAAGAAAGAAGGAAAGAAGGAAAGAAGGAAGGAAAGGAAGGAAGGAAGGAAGGAAGGAAGGAAGGAAGGAAGGAAGGAAGGAAAGAAAGAAAGAAAGAAAGAAAAAGAAAGAAAGAAAAAGAAAGAAAGAAAGAAAGAAAAAAAGAAAAAGAAAGAAGGAAGGAAGGAAGGAAGGAAGGAAGGAAGGAAGGAAGGAAGGAAGGAAGGAAGGAAGGAAGGAAGGAAGGAAGGAAGGAAGGAAGGAAGGAAGGAAGGAAGGAAGGAAGAGTAATGGAACAACTAAGAGGAAACAAAATAAACCCCTTCAAAGCTTTCTTAGCTCCCTGTATGCACTTGTCCCACATGCAGTGTCTGGCACTGTTACTAATATATTCCTCCTTCCCCCATAACCATATCTCTTCACAAATCTTCTGTTCCTGTCTCAGCCCACGTGATGCTGACAATGAGTGAACCCAAGTGGTGACAGAAGCTGATGGCATTCGCTCAGGTTCACAATGCATGTGATGGGAATTAGACCATGTCTATTCTGAGGAGCTGGTGTATTTTTGTGAGGAACAAGCATTGCCATTCCTATGGCAGAACTGGCTCCAGTAGCCCCCTGGTGCCTTTGGTGACTGTAGTACAGTAAAAAATGTCATTTCCTTCCAGGGTTCAACAGGTAGCAACATGAACGTTTGAATAGATGCATAATTGGTTTTGTTTTCTAGAGAGAAGAGCTGCAGACCTGAAGGGAGTGGCGACTTGCTGGGCTTCTGAACACCCACGTCAAGATGCAGCCCCACAGAAGGACCTACTGCACTCTTCTGGATGTCTGTTCTGAGCTTTCTACCTTCATGGACTACTTTTTACCATTTCTTTTTGGTACTGGTAACTGTACTTAATGAAAACCGTTGCACATCCGTCTTCTTTTGGATGGAAGAGGCAGTTTCATTCTGCATGATGGACACAAGCATTTACTGTCATCTACTAATTTCACACAGAAGTGCTAAGACTGATAACCCAGAATGCTGCAATAAAGTTTTGCAAGCACCAAGGGCAAAAGACTACAGGAACTTCAGATCAGGTTGCTTGTTACTATTTTGGTACTTCCCTTCCAAGAACCAGACTACAAAAAGATTTTTTTTTTCCTGAAAGTATTCATGTATAAGGCCCATGCTGTGTTGCACAGGTACCAGCAGTTATTTTTTATAGACATAAAGCACACAGGAAGTAAGCAGTTGGCAATTTTGGCACACATTGGGCAAGTACACTCAACTTTTGTTAGGAAAAAAAAAGAATTCACTGGATTCTAGTCTTTTATCATGTGAGCAAAATCCCTAAAAATTGAATTCTTGGATGTTTTGTTGCTGTAAATGGCTCTGAAATGAGCAACATACAGATGATAACTTTACTGAAAAATTCTGAGATTACTGAATAGTCTTAAAGAGAAGAGGGACTTCTTTACTGCTTTTTGACAGGCTATAATGCCAAAGTCATTGCTCTACGTATGGTGTACCACACAGTACAATATCCATTGAATGCTCCCAAGCTCACGTCATGGAGTACGGCTCACTAAGGCACTCATACTCAGCTGCCTTCCCTGTTTTCTCTCCCTTTTTCTGCAGACATAGATACATAGATCCCACACCCTTTGTACCCACTAGTGACATCAGTGGTGCCGGTGAACTGATGGCAGCAATGCAAGCATTTAATCTGGGGACAAAATATCTGAAGTGCTGCTGTGGTTTCCTGCTTTACAAGCCATTTTAATGCAACAGCGTCTTGTTGTTAGTTTGAAAAATGCCCGATCGTTTTGCACTTGCTCTCTTTAAAAAACCTGGGATGCAAGTTATCAATGTAGAATTGAGTGCAAGGGGCT
The DNA here is from genome assembly GCF_040182565.1 of Anser cygnoides. Classification (NCBI taxonomy): domain Eukaryota; kingdom Metazoa; phylum Chordata; class Aves; order Anseriformes; family Anatidae; genus Anser; species Anser cygnoides. The sequence continues at coordinate 117,595,152 of NC_089873.1, read as the reverse complement.
AGGTAGGCTTAATAACAGACAATGTTGTCAGAGCTTTTCAATACCAGCCAAAACTGATCTTATCATCTGATCAAATGCTTATGATATGCTTGAAATGTGGTTTTGGAGGCAGTTCTGTTTGCCTTTAACTCCGTATCTGTATCACAAAAGTCATCCATCACCGCTGCAAGAAAGCACTGGTGAAATCAGAACTGCATTCTGACTGCAGAGTGGGGTGAAAACTGAGAGAGGACAACAAACCATCATGAATGGGCAACCTCTCTGTTGTTCTGTGGATGCTCACTTCAGTCTCACAGGTCACTGCACTGACATCTTTCACCATCACAAAAGGAACTTCAGTGCAATGTGAATAACACTTCCAGAAACAGCATATTAGAAAGAAGAGGGAAGCATCACTGTAAATCCGACACAAAAGTTGGAAAAAAATGGAAAATTTCAACTTGACAGAACTGTGACAGCATTAAAACGAAGTATGTTGAACCCTTGTGTAGCTAACAGCTTTTTTTTTTTTTTTTTGAAGTGTTTTAATGTTCCCTGTTTGTAGACATAACACTTTCACAGCCCCAGTATGGCTCATGTTTTGGTATTATCAGCAGTCGGAGATGAGGTCATGAGATGATGGCAAGTCGCCACTCCCTTCAGGTCTGCAGCTCTCAGATCACCGAGTAGTTATATTTCTGAAAATGTCCCTGAAAATTCCTTTTGAACTCCTACTTCCATAAAAAGACTGCACAGTAAGTATACATTGTGAGCCACCTTTATATTAAAGAGAAGCCCAATGTAAAACACAGAAAGCTAGAGTCTTCTAGACAAGAAGCCACATTATTCCCTAAGTCAATAACCATTATTGATGGGTAGACCTAGCCCGGGCTCTCAGAGCTGCAAATCTCTCTTCGGATTTGTTATGCCCCTTGCTGTGGCATCTTAGGTAGAGGCAGAACCTTTGTCTCACTGTATAAAGCTGGATTTTCCTCCCCCTGCTTATGCTTTTAACAAGCATGCCAGAGGTTTAAAAATGAATTTAACTACAATACAAGCATTTTCTTTGCACTAAGCCAGGTGAAGATATGTGGGGTCTTAGGACATTTACTCTGGGAAGGGTTTTGTGCAGAGATGGCCATTGCCATCTCTCTTTGATTCAAAGAGAGGTAGGATCAATGAGGGAGTCTCTACAGGTAGTCAGTGTTACAGCTGGAATGAACTGGTAGACAGTAAAGGAATTTCAAAGAGGTGAGACGAGGGCAGGTGACCATGCCTGTCCTTTTCCTTGGATTTTCTTCTTCCTCTTCAATGAAAATAATTAGCTACACTGCATGTGTATGCACAGAGGCCTGCCAAACTAGATAGGGGTGAAGGCAGCTCTCATTTAACTCATTCTGATTAGGAGTTTCATGGTGAACACCTTGGAAATATTTAAGATCTTTCTACTAGAGGACTGTATATCTGCTACATTATTAAAGAGGATGATGAAACAGCTTCTAGCTTGTGAACTCACATCACTGGTTAAAATAGATGCACTGGGAAAGGATTACATTACAGTCATAGTATCCCTTAGAAATACAACCTGTTTGTTGCATCACCTGTGGAGCAAACTTGCATCAGCAACAAGCATTAGACTCTCAGAAAATTCATCCGGTGTATAACTTTCAAGAAATGTCCAGCACATGAAAAATATTCTTTTTCCATCCATCACCTGCTCTTGTCATCATGAGAATTGTCTGGAAGTTGAGATAAAGCTGATAAGATTTGATGAATTTTTATTCAATACACACTTTTTCCCCAGATGCTCTGATAACATACAAATAAAATCTCTTTTGTCCAGTTTGGAATTCTTTTTTTTTTTATTATTATGATTTTTTATTTTTTTATTTTTCACTTGAGATGCCTAAATAAAAAGGCAATTTTGGTAACTGTACAGAGATTAATTAGGAACCAATGTATGAAAATCTTGGGGTTTGAGAAAACAAAAGTGTATTCTGAGACTTTACATGCTTTCACATGCTAGCACATCCTCCACCAGGAAGCAAGCACTGCACGGAGAAGGGTGTGTGAAGCAGGGCTGGGTTTGTGGGGGCTTTCTCATTGTGGAGATTCATGTAAAGTTGTAAATGCAAATACACGATCTGCACATTAAACTTACAAAAAGAACAGATCTGGATCATCCAATTGTTGGTGGTCTTCAACATCCGCCATCTAGGTGCTGCACTGTAAAACCTGCTGTTGTGGTGACAGACTTAGGTCTATCACTGAAAGGTGAAAGATACGTTCTCCAGTATCTCTGTGAGCATAGTGCGTTTCAAGATACACAGCTGGAATTTCTTTTCTTCAACAAAACAGCCCTGTGAGAACCGGTATCACACCTGTGGGGTGCAGAAACCTGCGATTACATAGAGCACAGTAAGAAACGAGCTTACTTCAGCTGTTTAACTTTAGGGAAGGTAAAAGGAAGTGTTTCTTATCTCAACTGAAAGAGCACACTTGATCATTGCCTTTAATCTCTGTTTTTACGTATTTTACAGGAGTGGAGGCATCTGAGCTTGTTTTCTTGTTTTTGCCACTTGCTTTCTTACTGGTACAGCTCCTGCCCCAGTACAAGACAGCAAGGTTGTGTTCCCAGCATTGATGCTGGTTAGCCAGGCAGGATTTTGAATGCTTTGCTTCAAAATTTGGCACGGGAGAAGTAAAAACATAGCTCTGAGGATTGTAGAAAACATCAGACCAATTTTTGCTGGTTAAAAGAAAATTGACTCTGTACCTCGTTCATTTTTCTAAAGAGCACTTTGGCAGCTGCCAGTCTGAGCAATATGAATATATAAAGCACAATGGACATGTGGAAAACAATTAATGACAAAACCTGCTTTAATTCCTTAGCAGAGGCCTAAATAAATGGAAATTAGCTACAGCAAGTGGGATCCTACCCTGCACACCTACCTTTTGAGGACTGTCCCCTGCTGCAGCTGGTGCAGGACAGGCTGGTGGGACCCTGAGGCAGGCTGTGGCTCTCCTGAGAAAGGATGTGCTTGAGTGGGTCCTGCTGGATGAAATTAACGTGGCTGCTGAGGGCAATAGTGGTGATGAGGCTTTCTTTTCTGAGGTGTAAATTTTAAAATAGATATGGTCCCACAATAAAATATGGTCTATTTTAAAATAGATATGGTTATTCTGCAAATAACCAGTTTCCACCCATCTTTGCAGACCACCCCTCGCTGCCCCTTTACCTCAGGTACCCCCCCCAAAATGAGCTGTCCTCCTAGGGCACCAGAGCAGTAAGGGCCTTGGTAAGGAGCTGCGTCACTTGAAGCCATGAGGTGGCTTCAGCCATGAGATGAAGCCATGAGATGGCTCCAGCGCCCTGAGGCTTGGCCTTGGTCCCGCGTGCCTGGTGGGAGCTGGGTGCTGCAGCTTGCCCCGCTGTCGGCTGCTTTGGCCACCAACACCACTGGGATGGTTTTGCAGCACTGGCAGTTTGGCCACCCAGCCTTGGCACTGCACCATCCATCAGCATCTCTGGCGATATAGAGGTCACAGCCAGATCACGGCAGCTCTACCACTGCTGTGTGGTGGTATTGTCGTTCGTACGGCTTTGCAAGCTTTGTAAGCTGAGTACGCTGTGATCAGCCCTTTACCCTGAAAGCACACGTTTTGCGTAGAGGGTCGAGTGGATGGTGGCTTTAGCTCCTTTTTACATAATTATGTCACACCGTGTCATGCTGTCACTTCTTTGAGCACCCGCATCCTCAGCAGCATCGCCTCCATCACCAACTGATGCGATATGCTCAGGATGATTTTAAGCCCACAGCAGATGGCAGCATATATCAAAATTTTGCCTACAACCTCCATTTAGAAAATAATAATAATAAATAATAAAAAAAAACCCACAAATAAATGCTAAACTGGCTGGCATCTGGACTACCAGAAGTAGTTAATGAGAAGATGTCGATGGTCCCCGCCAGGGAGGGGTGATGGGGGAGATGCCACTGCGCCCCCGATGCTGCTGCTCAGGTCTCCTCTGGTTATCCCAAGGTTTGTGGCCGTGCTGGGATGACCAGGAGTCCCAGGCTTTCTCTTGCTTTGGTGTACAGGATATATTTTAAATATTGAAGGACTACAGTAAAATAGCTGTAAGATGTCACTGCGGAGCTGCTGTTAACCCAGAGAGATCTGCAGAGCAGCTTATTATCCACATCTAAAACTACCTGGCTAGACTATTCCCAGCTGAGTCTGAGGCTGTAATTGAACAATAACAATGAAAATGTCCCCTTTCCCTACAAAATGTTTTGTGTCACTCGCCAACGGCAGAAAGAAAAAGGTTTATTTAAAATTTTAGCAACCTTCCCTTTTATTAGCATCAGGCTGGGACAGTATCACAGCTTACAGGCCTCAGGCCAAAACACAACTGCCACGAAATGTATTTCAGTACAGGCACCCAGTGCTAGGCACTTACAGCCATGTGCTGTGAGACAGCTTGATTTCAAGAAACCCTTGAAGCTGGTGGAAAAATGGAAGCTAAACTTCTCCAGAAACATCTTACTACATCTCACTGTGGACATTTTCTTCACCCTCACAGGCTGAATATTTTGGCACAATTACTTAATTCTGCCTGTGGAAACTGTAGAAACCTAAATATGACCTTATAATAGTAATAAACCATCAAAAGCAAATTTACGCGTACCTTTTCTGCTTACCACCTCAGCTCACCCACAACAGAAGGCCAATGCACTCCAGCCATAGTGCCCATGTCATACAATACACTGCAGTGTAAGGTAGCTCCTCCTCAAGGGTCCAGTTATGAACCCAAACCCTGCCTAATTACCTTTACCATTTAATATGTACAACTTGCATCCCTTTTGAAGCTTCCCACTTGTCAAGCCTCAGTTGTAAACTGCTGGGCTGTGCTATACTGAAAGACCTTTATTGTCAGCAATACTTTCCATACCTTGCTTTCCTGTTGAAAAACTAAAAGCAATTAAGTTTGTTAATTTTTTCCACATAGGCTGCATGGAGGGAAAGCAGGTGGCCTATTTATAATCTGTTTTCTTCACTTCATCCTCCTGCTTCTCCTGCACTGCGAGGCTGGAGCCAGGATTTCCATCCCTGCTCCTCCGTGGTGCTGAGTCCCCACATCCACCCACACCACCGTAATCCCTGCTTTTTATAGCACCTCCACCTCAATGCCCCTAGATCCTCTCTACCTCTCAGGACCTCCCTCTCACCTCATAAGCCTTTTGCTTTCTCCACCCCCCCGCAGATCCCAGTCCCCTGCTATAGGGAGCGGGGCCATGTGCGGCCCCAGAGCTGGCCGTGACACCAAGCTGGGGCCACCACAGCCCTTCTGGCCAACCTCGTCCTTCAGCCTCAGGGAGCCGAGCTGTCAGGTGTTTTTCTTCTTGGATGAAGAGAATAAAGCCTCAAAAAGGCAGGTGGGCTTAAAAATAATCATGGGTCAGCAAACCAACACACCAAAAAAAAAAAAAAAAGACTTGGACCAACAGCTTAAAGAGCGTTATGGGTGTTTTCATTTCCAGCATCCCTCCAGGGTATGCAGCAGGTAGCAAGAAAATGCTGACCACAGACTCCTGTGGGACTTGAAGCTGCTCATCCCTGCCTGAGACATGGGTGAGCTGGAGGGGGAGCAGCAATGGCTGCTCACAGCAGCCCTCTGAGCTCCCGCAGCATCGCTTCATGGGACACCACTGTAAGACTTGTCCTTACAGAGACCTGCGTGTCACAGGGGATTTGCCACTCACCAGAATGACATAAATCCCACAAACACGCTTGGAAGCGTGAAGAAGACTGCAATGCAGAAACAGAGCCGGGGCCTTCCCAGGAGAAGGTCAGAGCCTACAAGGCGACAGAGCAGAGCCCCAAGCCCACGCCACCGGCTTCAGCATGCCCAGCCCCTGACTCCTCTCTCCTTGCTCTCCTTCCTGCTTCAGGACTGCAGAGACGATGTCTGAGCAGTGTGAAGGAGAGACGTGCAGCCCCACTTGTGCCTTAGCCACAGCTTTCCCCAGTCCTACAGAGAGCCCGTGTGTGTTATCAGCAGGGCAGTGAGAAGTGGGGTGGGGAGTCCCCAGGGAGCAGGGAGGCTGCACAAATGCTCCCCTACCATTTACCTGGGAGCATTTACCTACTCCACACTGTTAAAAGAAAGGGGGGAATAACACACCCCTGTGTACATCCATTTGCAATTGGCTTTGCGCATGTGTCCCTCGCTAAATAAGAAACCCCAGTTCTTCCCCCCCACACCCCGAAATTGCAGCACCACAGCATTTTGTTTCTGGATTGAGCATTATCTGAAGGCTCCCCATTACCTGCATAATTTAAGAAGTCAATAAAAACTATTGCTGTACACACACACAAATGCACTGATTTGGTGATTCACCAGATTGGAAACAGCTTATTTAGCGACGGGCAGGACACACCCCGAGATAAAGGAGAGCCAGGCAAATGCCGGGGTGAAAGCCTGACAGTCAAATGCAGACCCCCCCCACACTATTTTGGGGTATCTTTGCCAGCCTTTACCTGCCTGTTCACGGGACACCAGGTGTGCCAAAAACATGTTAATCGAGGGTGATTAAAGGAATAAAACAGCTGAAAAGCTCCTCCTTAGGCAAACGTAAATCAGGGTATTTGGACGAACACAACTATTAGAAAATAAAATCCTGAGAGCGCTTTTGCCTGCAGGCACACGCTCTGCCTGAAGGTTAAATACAGAGAAGAGCAATGCAAGTGGACTCATCCCAGGTCTGGGTGGTCTTTTGGGACACAGTCTGTATGACAAGGGGATGTGACGCCGTCTGTGAGGCCAGCGTGCCCCAGCACACACAGAGCGACTGCTTACGTAGCAGGGAACGGCAGTGAAGAGGCGTTTTTTGGTAAAGTCAACTTTCGTGTTCCCCACTGGGTGAGCTGGTTTTAGGAATGAATAGCTCAAAACACGCATTTCTTTGAACCTGATCAGAAATGACCACAGTTTTTTCTTTCTTGGGTTGGCAGAAAGCAGAGTTAATTTAACTAGCCGGCAGCTCAAAGGAAGCCTCACCATTCTGCAGGCACAAAGTGGGGTGTGGGGGGGTGAAGCTATTTGCTGCTTTCAGTCGTGCATGGGTGCCTCTCTGCTATGTATGTGACACCAGGAGAAATGAAGTGGCAATAGGAACATCCCTAGAGGACTGCATTACAAAAGAGCTAGCCAGTTCTCATTCTCCAAGTTAAATGAACTCCAAAAGTAAGCCAATATTCAGAAATAAAGGAGATTTTTGAGGTGTTTAGTTAATCTAGTGCTAACAATATAAGAAAGATTTATTTAAATAGGTTTCTACGGCATCATCCTGTATAATCCCTGTTGTGCATAGCTCAGAAACGTTCTTTGTGCAGGTGTCTGCAGCTCACCTGGCAGAGGAGCGGGGTCACTCTGAGAGTCTCTCAGGTACCGCAGTACAGTGTGCACAGAGAGCACGATGCAAAACAAGAAATAAAGGATTCCTGATAGGTGTTCGGCACCCAGGCAAGGCATGACAAGCTGTCTGGATTTGGTGCTTTAAGGCAAAGAGTCCTGCTTTTGCCTGGGGGGGCTGAAGGAAGGTTCCCCACCCTGCAAGCCCATCTTCACTGGCACGCTGGAGCTGAGGCTTTTTGCATGAGCTTCCCCTTGCCTTTCACACAGACCTTCCCCATCACATGGCCCCCAGTTTCAGTGACACCACTGTTTAAAGCTATTTAAACTGTGAAGATTAGTGTATTGCACTTCTGAATGCAGGCCAAGACCACAGCCTTCATCACTAAGCAGCCCTTTGCTTAAAGGATTAAATAGACCCGTGCTGGGCCTATTTATAGTGGAAGGCAACATAACCCTGAGTTCACAGGTACATCTGGTATGAGACTGGCATGTTTGTGACCCTGGAGTGGCTGTACCAGGTAGACAGGAAAAAACATGAATTTATGGCTATGTTTTTATATCTATATTTTACAAAATATATTTGTATGTGTATACATACGCTTGTGACGTGTATATACATATATATATTGTTTAGCTTATCCTTTGCTTTAGATAGACTCTAACTAATGTGATGTGCCCAAGAGCAAGGGAAAACCATGGATTTCAAGGCATCACAGAGGCATCACACAGCTTTTGTGTATATACATTTTTGTGTACGTGCATTGCTTTGCATACATGCAGCATCCAGGATCTGCCAAGCAGACATCTGGGGACATGGTGCCACCCCAGCACCTCATCTCCCTGGGCTGCAGCATGGAAGGAGCCACATGGGAACACCTGGACTGTAAATACTTCCCTGTCTTCCTTTATTTTATCCCCCACCATGCAAAATCACCTTTTCTGCATCTTTTCGTGTGAGCATGTTCAGCGCTCATGTCAGTGGTTTCTTTACATGAGCAACAGCAGAGGGAAAATGAACAGAATGGTCAAGAGCTCAAAGAGCTGCATTTATCAGGACAGCAGAATGTTGCAGCAGAGGATGAGCTCTCTGCAATCTTGCTTTTCACCTTTTCTTTTTTTTTCTTGTGATTCCATCCAAAGCATTGTCTTTAAAATCGATTTCCCGCAGAAGCTTGTCTCTACTTAGACACCCTGACTAATAGCAGTGACACGAAGCCTGGCTAGCTTCACTCCACCATCCCCTTCTCCTACTGTCATGGTTGGTGCAGCAACTTTCAACAAAGCAGTTTTCCCTCCATGCTGCTACCAGTCTGTTGGGCTTGGCTGAGCTGCTGCATCTCCTATCCCCAGCTGGCTGGGTGTGCAAACCACCCTGGATTGGCACTGTGTAGGCAAAGAAGCATCCCCCAAGCAAGTTATTTAGTCAACTTGAACAAGAAAATAAATAAAATAAAATAAAATAAAATAAAATAAAATAAAATAAAATAAAATAAAATAAAATAAAATGTTGGGTGTTTAAGGGGTTACCCCTACTCCTTTTAATGACTGAAACAACTAGAAATGATCAGCAAGCCTCTTGAATTCCCAGAGACTAAATCATCATCAGAGCAAATAAAGCAATATGGAGATGAGGTGCAAGAGGAAAGGCTCTGTTACAAGTTTGGATTCAACCAGCACCGATTTTTAGCTTTCAGCAAAATAAATTATTTTCTAAAATGATCCCTGAAAGACATTTTTATATTTCTAAATGTCAAGCTTCTATTTCGTATACATATCTTTTAGTTCAAGAACTACTTTTGCATGTTTCAGTTACTCTAAGACCTGAAGGACTTGCAGGGAACTTGTGTTCTTGAGCAGTGGCTGAAAGTCCCCTGAAGCATGCCAAAATGGCAACAGAGAGGTATGCGCAGGCAACTACATCATGTCTTAGACCTCTCTGGACATAATAAACATTTGGACCGCTAGCACCTGTGGACAACTGTAAGTAGGGACCTAAACACCTGTGAGTTATCTCTGGATATCTTATAGCTACCTAACGTAAATAGTTGCACTATGCACCTATGTGTGAAAGTGCCAGTACCATTGGTTTGGGCTAAATCTCAAACTGTGAGGTGTTCCACACCACCCAAGAGCAGTATCCAGAACTTCCCATCCAGCAGGGCAGAAGAGTCCCACTGAGTCCTGGCAGCTCAGTGCAGGTGTCTGGGATGTCCCAGGTGAGTGTGTGTGGCACCAGCGTGACTCAGCAAGCAGACAAATCCATCCCCATGTGCCAGTGGTGAACTCCGAGCTCGCACAAGATGGCTGAGGAGCAGGAAAAAGTGCTAGGAGGAACTCAGGTGTATCTGTGTCTTGCACTGAGCCAAAGGCTCATTTGTATCTTGAATCCATTAAGTACACAAACAAACTAAAAACCTTAAAACCACAAAATCATGGAAAAAATTGTTTTCTTTCTCTTGTCACCCACTGGAAGACTGCAGCATTGCTATGGTGTGCCCAAACCCACAAGCAAGCACTGTCAGGGTCATTTCCCCAGTGCAGCCTACAGTGCGGGGTTTCTGATTGAAGGAGACTCTCCCATCCAGGTCTGCACCTCCTGAGGTCCAAACAGGAGGATCCTGGCAAAGAATGGTCAAGGGATTTCTCTTCCTTAAAGGAGCCAGATCCCCTCTGGGTGGGTGAGGATGGTTGGGGAGAGGTAGGCTGGTGGCAGTGCGGCCGAGAGCAGCTGAGGGCAAGCAGGGCCCCAGGTGCTAGCACCTGTGAGGACAACCACCACCACCAGCGCCCTTCCTCCTCCTCCCTCCGCAGCACCCAGTCCACATGCCAGAAGAGGGAGCGCAAGGCTCACTCACAAAGCGGGGTGCAGAGCTTTGGAAGATCTCAGCACTCCCGAGGTTCACATGCAGTCAATTTACAGAGAAAAAAAAATGAAGACGTTTACCTCCAGTAATTATTCCCTTCATATTTCCTGTCCCCTATTGCTGAAGAACAAAAAGCAGGAAGCAAGCACCGGTTCTGCATGCACCAGAAAGCTGGCAGGGCAGGGGTGGCTCTGGCGCGGCAGCAGCTCTCCGGGTCTGGGGCCGCACAACACCACAGACCCCTCTGTCCCCATCTCTTACATTTCAGGGGGGCTTGCTCCTACGCTGCCACTCTGGATGATTAATCCTACCCTAGAGCTTGTGGAAGAGGATTTCAAAAGCAGTTTCACTAACTTTGTTGCAGCAGGGGCTTGATGTGCCCTGCAGAGCAACCTGGGCTGGGCGGCTGGGCATGGCCTCAGGGGAAGGCTGCCACCAGAAGCCCAGGCCACATGGCCGACCCTGCTCATGTGGCCTTGCCTCTTCAGAGTGAGCACCGGCCCACCATGGGCTGGGGGGTCCAGGACTCCCTGGCCCCTCTACTGCCCTACGTGCAGAGAGGACTGCAGGGATCAGGGCACAAAAAGGGCACATACAAACTTTTGGTGGGACTGCCAGGGTCATGCCTGACTCTGCCTGGACAGTCATGCAGGGTGCATCGGATTAAAAGTCACCAGCCCGTGAAGGAGCAAGCCAACAATGTCAGCATAAGCCTTCTGCTGCGCTGTTCTTCCCTGGTGGCAAGGTGTGGTCACAACAGGCCCTCTGAAGCCCTGTGAAGCCATCTCTGTCCCACACTAAGCTCAGATCGGAAGGTAGTTTGTAGTGCAACTGGGAACTCAAAACCATGAAGCAAGTACTCCCTATGGCTTGCAGACTTTATATTTTTAATTGTCTGAAGCGGCAAATGGATACTAAGAGAAAATTATTTCAAAGAACTTTCTCCTCCTTCCAGTCACTAGCTGTGTCAAGGGAGAGTGATGAGTTCAAGACAGGAACAGCCTCACTGTTAATGTAGCAAAGCAGAGGATCTAAAACTCTTCTGCTTCATGGAGGTCTATATGTCCAGAGACACTTTGATTTAACCAACTAAGAAGAGAAAGAAAGAACAAAGGAAAGAAAGAGAGAAATGACAATATTTAAGGGTTTATTTTCTCCCCCCATCAGGTCTACAGATAAATGACTCACATTTCCATACCACAATATATATATATGGAGCATATAAATTCATTTGTCCTCATACACTCGTTTTGCTATGACCACAGCACAGGAACTGATTTCTTCAAGAACATGTGTAAACTTTTTTTTTTTTTTTTTCCTTCTTCTTCTATTAAAGGTGAAGTGATTGAGATCAAGCCAATAGCAGAAAGTCTGAAAGTCCTGTTGGGACTAGGGTACCCACCTAACACAGATGGCAACCTAATGTTTGTACAGAGCTGAAGCCCTGGCCACTGGGGCACTGCGGCGCTTGCTGTGAAAAAAGGATTAGCAGAAAAACAGCAGAGCATATGGGACATGGGTGTCTTGTGACTCTGTGAACCATATATCCATCTAGGCAGTGGAGCTACAATGTCCTTGGAAGAAAATATTTAATTCTCCTAGCTGACGAAGGCAAAAAAATTCACTTAAACTGGTTAAAACATCTTTCTAAGGAAGAACTATCAAATATTTTTCAATCTGTTCATTTTACTATTTCCGTCTCTGGCCTCAAGTTTCCAGCCACCATTTCAACTGATGACAAAATTTTTCTGCGTTTTTTTTTCCCAATGACATTCTTCATGAAGAAAACAAAGCAATCATTTTGTTATACCTAATAGCCTGTTCACATGCTAACAAATAAAAGTAAGAGGTACTAAAAAGGTCAACTGAAATGCTTGATATTGTTAAGCAATTTGATAGAGATGGCTCATCACCACACAAGACAGCATGGGATGTTTTCAGAAATGCACATAAGCACCCATTGGTACAGGGGAAAATTACAGGTGACTTATGTCTGTGTAATCCAGTAGAATATGTGCAAAAGAAAGTTAAGCAGATAAAGGGAAACTCATAAAATGCAGTCAAAAAGTGTAAGATAGCAGCAGCACTGTTGTGCGGCCAACTAACTTGGTTAGCCAGCATTTTTCAGGCAACTGCCTTACCTGCTTTTATCAAAGGAGGAAAGCACCAGGGCAGTCCCAGGTGTTGAGGACAAAAACATCCATAGCTCCTGCATTCCCTTTTGTTGATGCTGGGACACCGCCTCTTGCAGCACCTGTGCTGGGACCTGCTGAAGGTGAAGTTTCAGAAGCGTGCCACAGCGCTCATTTAAAGCTGGTGAAGCTCACCTTCCCCGCTCCTGCTGTGTCTCTTTCGGAAGAGAAGTCAGGAAGGGAGCAAGCCTCATTTCCAAGGCTGACCTCTGAAACACCCCTCAGCTCTCCTGGTGGCATCTCCCATGTGAAGTCTCTTTGGAAGTTATTTTTCAGGAGCACTTTTGCTGAGGGTCTCACCAGGGTCTCTGCTTCACACCATTGCCAGGTCTGGTTTTCCCAAGGGCCAACAGTAGAAAATCTCTCAGACTAATGTAATACCTAAGAATTTACCAAATTTGTCCTGAAAGTAGCAATCAGTTTGTTACTTTATACGGGTACAATGGCCAAGTTTAGTTATAGCATGGGAAAAATAAAAAAAAAACACTTCTGAAAATTTCTGACCAGCATGTTGGCACCCATAACTGGGCAGGGAATTATCTAATCTAAGTTTGTATAAAGCTACACTTAGGAATGGCAAACATAGCATTTACTAAATTATAGTTATTCTGAATAGATCCCAATGCAATCATCAAGGGTTATACAGGTGGCAAGAAGTAATTTGAGTTAAACTATTGGCAGAACTTTTTCTCACTACTAATGTAATTTCACTAAAGAAAAGTGATACAGCAGGGAAAAGGGACTAAGCCAGGAATTAACCTCCAGTCGAGGCTGGACTCTGCAGAGGCTGAGGGGAAAAACCCCAACCCTGAAACCTTCAGGTTAGGGCACCTGGCTGGGGCTTCCAGTTTCTGAGGCCTCTCTCTGACTCATGTAGCTCCCCCTCTGTTTCTCGTCTTGCAGGTGGCCTCATTAACGCAAGCAGTTAAATCTGCATTACGTGAATGTGGCTGATTCTGTTGCCTAATGAGAAGGACATTTGGCAGGAATGTAAGGGCAGCTGACTTGTTGCTCAGAAATCAGGCCCTTTCGTACAGGGGCCTCATGTTTCCCACATTTCTAAAGTTCTCTTTTGTTATCGAGGAGATGACTAAAGAGGTTACAAACCTCTCCAAACAAAATCCAGCCAGCTCAAGACTATAATGTAGAAACAGCATTTGTAGAATGCACAAGGCAGCAGTGGGTTCCAGCAACCCTAAACTCGTCATTCAGTTTATATGTAATTAAATCTTAGCGACCTTCCCGTCAGCAATGCAATTGCATTTTTGCCATTGCAACACCCTTGGCTGCAAAGTGCTGGGGCTGTGGGTCTGGGAGCACAGCCACCTCAGGGTGCAACTCAGCAGGGCTCTAGGGACACGCAAGGGGGGCGTTTGCCACCAAGGAGGTGAAATGAGAAGTGCCATGGGCTGAACCTTAAGTGTGTTGGGTTTGCAGACCATTAAACCTCACAAACACTTCTTTAGCATGGATGTGGTTAATGTGCTATCACCCGTGAGCAAGGTGCCATGTTCTCCATGCACCTGAGAGCTGTCATGCAGACACCACAGGTCCTGGGGACTGGCAGGAGAAAGAGTCGGGGACATCTGGGTCTGCATGCACAGCTGGTCCCAGCAGCGTTGTCCACACCTGTGTCCTACAACTGTGTCCTCCTGCAGCCTGGGTTGCAGGTCACCCCCAGCATCTATATCACACGGTGTAGCTGCAGGAAAGCAACAGCCCCTGAACAGCCCCAAAGCCTCCCATGGTGCTAGAGCAGAGCTGTCCTGCTGTGTGTGCTGTAACGAAAGGGCTACCTGTTGGGTGGCTGACTGTCACCAGAGGTAGCAGGGTCCAGGATGGTCTGGTGCCATTTCCCTTCACCCTTCAGGAGGGATCTGTGGTGTTACTGGGCAGTGATGCCCAGTGGGATGGTTTGCTGCCCTTTTGGGTGCTGGAGGTTTGCAGAATGGGCAGACAGCCCCTCTCTCACACTGTTTGTTGGGGCAGGTTGAAAGTACCAATGTGCACATGCACACAACACTTCTCTCCCCGGGTGACTGATTTCTACGCACTGCCTGATGATCCCAGAGCACACATACCGGTGGCTATTTTGGTCTGTTTTGCAGCCAGTATCCACGTAAGACCACATTCTATGGTTCTATGATTCTGTGTAAAAGCCGAGGCCATTTCACAACCACAGATGCATCCCCTTCCTTGAGAAGGGGTAAAAGCCCACGGGACATCTCTGATTCTTCCGTTGAAAGCTCTCCCAGAGCAGCATTCATTTGTGCTGACACCAGCACACCCCCAGCCCTCTCCCTTCCTTGCCCTTCCCTCACACCAGCGTCCAGCTGTCTAAAAATGAGCCCAGTGTACTGCGTATTTCCTTTTTTTCTCTCTATTCTTATTTGTAGTCCCTTCATCATTACTTCCCACAGGACTATCAATAGCATATTTGTCTGACACAGACAGCTTCACTGCTATAAATTCTCCACAGCCCATTGAATAGAGACTTTTTAATTAGGTTTTAGAAAATTTCCATTAGCAGAGAGACATTGAGAATTCAGGTCTCGCTTCTGAAAAGCAAAGTATGATAGAGATGGAAGCTGCTTGATTTACTGAAATATCAATATTTTCATCCCTGTATTTATGGGCATGAATCAAATGCTGTTTTGTTGCTGTGGCCAGAAGTGTGTTTGACAATTTGCTTGATTGTGCTACACATGAGAGATTTAAACCAGTGATCCAGCATGAGAGTCCTCCTGGGCTACAGTATTGTCTGCATGACACATACAGAAAATGCGAACAATACCTTTTATCATCCGGATTTGATTGCTTTAATATTTGCAAGAAAAGGGGCTATGTTCTCACCATTGAAGTTGTGTTTTCTTTATTTCATTTTTTCCCGTCTTTAGCTCTCATTTTGCCCTGCCAGAACTGAGATAGGGTGTTATATGAAACGGGAAAAAGATTGAGCTGAAGCCACCTTTGCAAGAAGAGTGAAGGTGCATTGCCTTCACTGAGGCTGATCACCGCAGCTTCTGCACCTGAGGACAACTCAGAGACTGTCTGTACCTCCATGTGTTGACTCCCACAGCCCCCTTTTTCTCTCCCACAGTAAAAGGGGCAGCACCAGGCCTGGATTAAAGGTCATCATGTGCATTCCTTGATATACACCACTCGGATTTTGAGGAAAATACAAACACCACACAGCTTGGCCTGACTGCATTTCCGCAAACTCTTTCTGTAGACCATATGTGGGAAGCAAGTCTTCTGGAGCTCAGCAGGGGACACATCAGTTAGAGCTCTGACTTGCCCTTTGAGGGACCCTTCTTCCCCTTCTGCAACAGGATGACTCTGATTCTGGTCACCTCACTTGGGCAGCTGAGGCCTGTGCTGAAGCAAGTGCCCCTTCCTGTATTTCTACAGTTTCAATATTCAAATGTGTTCCTAATGGTTCCCCAATCCAGCTATGGAGGGTTATAGTCAACATACTTGCAAAATACTACACTGACTACAGGGATAGTAGCTACAATTTCTTTTAGTTAGGACATGACTGGAGGATGGAGGAGACTCTAGGAGGATTTCAACCAATAACGAATGTACAGGTGTAGAGAAAAATGAGATGGCTCTGGTCATAAAGAAAAAACTTGGTAGGCAGCTGGATATGGTATCTCACTCAAAAAACAATCTTTCCAGCTTCATAATGCGTAGTCCAACTCTAAACAGATTTATTCCATGATCTGACTTGGTGCTCATTTTCAAAAGACTTTGGGAGCTGCACTCCTGAGCACAGAAATCAACACAGGCCTAAACATTGAATCCACCAGCAGAAGGACCAAACTAACATCACACATTTTGAAATTAATTATAAAGTATACTCTCTCTCAAGAGTTCACTGCCTTCTCATAGGATGTTGAAGCCCAATACTAGTGGAGATACCAGTAACCAAAGATCCAAAGACCCTTCTTCTCCATCACTGTTTGTCATCTTCAGTCTTACACACACAGAATGAGAACTGTTTGCATCATGAGGGCTCATGTCAGAGCCTTGTTTGGACTCATGTCCTAGGACAGTGGTGTCCAGCAGACCTGACCTATCATCCATCTTCCCAAGCCAAGGGGCTACACAACACAGACCTCATGCTGCTGAGAGCTGGAGCCTGCACCATGTGTAGAAGGAAATGGCTCACAATGGGGCCCTAGACACCAACCTCCACGGTCACAAGAGAGTAAGCATTTACGTCCAGTATATTCCTGGCCACTGGGTATTTGGGACTCTGGGAATTCATTCATGTGTCTCTTCATCTGCTGTGGTGTTCTTCATCACTGCTGGAGCCCACCAAGACGCTCATCTAGACCTGAGATGAAGACCTTCATGGCTTCTGTAATGAGAGAGCAGGTGGGAACCTGTAGTAACATATTGTAAAAATACAGTAAAGAAAAACGTTTTATTATTTTTTGTTTGTTTTTTAGCTTTGAGGGGAGGAAAACTTTTTTTTCTCTTTCTGACTCTTTCCAAATCTTTACAGTTTACTTCATATGCACACTCTCTTTGAAAGACTTAGAAGGAAAGTTTAAAAGGAATTTTATAGCTAGCCTTCTTCTTTCATTTGAATTTAAAAAAAACCACAACTACCTATTTCCTTCATTATTTTGTTAACACTTTTGAATGATTTTACTATATATAGAGAGAGTTTTCCCCTGAAGTAGTTCTCCCATCTATCCTCATATTCTCTTGCTGGCACTAGAGTTTAATATTTCTGCCTCTATTTTTAACTACATTTAAGTGGTACAGAAGAAATGCTTTGCCTATTCGCTGTTATCAATTAAAACAGCAATAACTGAAAATTGCTAAAAGCAACAGCTACCCTGTCTGCCACCACAGTGGGGTCCTGTGGCTGTCCCCAGAGAGCAGAGCTCAGCGCCTGCCCCTCCGCTCCCCTCGTGAGGGAGCTGCAGGCCGCCATGAGGCCTCCCCTCGGCCTGCTCTGCTCTGGGCTGAGCAAACCAAGGGGCCTCAGCTGCTCCTCATGCATCTTGCCCTCCAGACCCTTCACCATCTTTATAGATGATATATTTATGTTACCACCTGCCATGATATTGATGCATGAAATATGCTAAGATTATGCAATTTAGCCCATATTTATCAGCTGCCCCATGCAATTGCCCTCAGCACATTGGAGTTCAGAGCCACCAACCAGCCTTGGTGCCTCCCCGTTCCCCGTGAGAGGTGCTGGCCGGCTCATACCCATCGCTGGCTGCGATGTATTTCTCTGCACCTGCCAGCATCCTTCCCTCCCTCCCTCCCACCAGTAACTGTGGGAGGAAACCAAGCCAGAAAAACCACCACCACCCCCTTCATGAGTGGTGCTAGTTTTGGGTCTTTCTTCCAGTAATCACAACCGATATGCGGGGGTGGGTTTGCTTTGGGTTTGGGTGAGTTTCAGAAGTGTCTGTGAAACTCCACCCATCACAGCATTTTCCGTTCTCCAAACTGGGACTTTTTTAACAGATTCAGAATTAAAACCAAACTAGATTCTCTTAATTTTGAACTCTAAACTTTCACCAGATGATTAAACTCATCAATCCAGGAAAGTTCAAAAAGATGCTCCGAAAAATAGCAAAAATCAGAAGTAGTGATAAAATCATGTGATTGGCCAGACTAAGCCAGGCTAAATCCTTCTCTAGCCTGGATCCTGTGTCAGGCATGGCCAGTCACAGGTGCTTACAGAAAATCTTGAAGAAGAAGTATGGAGCAATCCTTCTCCTGGTAGGTCCTCCCAGACCAATAGCCAGAGATTTAGAGTCTTCTGAAAGAGAGTTTATACCTTGACCACCATAAACAGCAACTGCCAATGGCCCTCTCCCCTGGGTAGTCTTCTAGCCCTTCCATACCTCTAGCCTTCTGCTTTTGGAGCAATGAATTCCAGTGTAGTCATACACTGTGTTCTCCTCATGTACAACTGCTGCCTCATCATTTCATTGACTGCCTTTCTGGTTTCAGTATTCTGAGAAGTAATGAGTGACATTAGCTGAAGTCCAGCCAGCTGAAGTCCAGTCCAGCCATCCTGTCCTCAAAAGCAGCCAGAGTAGATGCCATGGTAAGAGTTAAAGAGCAAGTCAAAAGGGCAGTGACACTTTCCCAGATTACTCTTCCAACCTCCAGTGATTTGCAGCTTAGTCATTGAGACAGACCTGTTGCTCCAAACCAGTTTTCTTCTATGAGTTCATCCAATTGCTTTCCAGACCCACGTGAAGTTTTAGTATCCACAACATCATGCAGGAGGGAGCTCCACAGCTTAACTACATCATTCCCACATGCTCAGTGAAACACCATACTTTTTCACTTGCTTTGAATGTGTCACTCAGGTGATCAAATTTTTACATTAGGTGAGACAATGAGCTAATGGTATATTCTTCTTCTTCTTGTGACTTTTATACATTTTGTAGCCTGGAGATACCCAGTGTACATGGTCATCCCTGGTGCAAATGCCATCCCACAATGCCAGCTTTCCCTTCATCCCCATCACAGGACCTTTTACAGGCAGGAGATGGAAAATAGGGCAAGGAGAAAGCAGATGTAGTGTGGGTTTATAAGATGGCTTAGCAGTGTTCTCCGTGCTCTGTGCTATCCCTTCACTAATAACTGTTCACCTGTCATTTGATTTTCTCATGGTTGCTAAGCAGTAAGCTGGTGTTTTCATAAAATTCTCTCGTACTCCACATGCTAATATCATACACTGCACTCACTCATACCCAGGTGATAATAACCAGCTCAGGGCTCATCATTTTGTTTGAAAAGGTAGGGTCGCTCCTTTCCCTGGCATGCATTGGAAATGTTCACCTGCCATCTTATTCTGCAGTCATTCAGTTCTGCAAAATCCATCTGCACAACTTGATCATATCTTTACCACCATGGAAGCATTGTGTTGTCAACAAATTTTACCCTCTCACCTCCTTTTCCAGATGGTTTAAAAGTTTGTTACTCTGCAAAGGTCTCAGCATAGCTCTGCAGGAGACTCCTCCTGACCTTTCCCTGCAGTGAAAACCATCCACTGACTCCCACCCCTTGCTTGTTACCTCCTTCTTTAGCCACGAGAAAACTTCTCCTTCTGGCCTGTGACGGCATAGTTTCTAAGATCCTTACATTCTTCAAAACTTGTTTTCATAGCTCATTGCTCCCATGAGCCAGGGGGCTTTTCTCAGCATCTCTTCTAATTACACTTTCTCCTTTTTAACTTGGGGGCAACCAGTACTTCACAAGAGGATGCAGGTGTGGGCACAGCGGGGATGGCAGTGGTGTCAAAACTCTTTGTACTCAATCCCTTTCCTAACAACAACTAAAACTTAATTTGCCTGCTTGACACTTTGAATATTCAATTGGTGTATCCAAAGTGATGCAAAGATCTCTTTCTGAGTGACAAGAGCTAATTTACAGCCCATCTTTGTGTTTACGTATAATTAGGTTATTTTTCCTCCATGCACTTTACTTTACACTTACCCACTCTGCCTTTCATTTGACATTTATCACTCAGTCACTCAGTCTTGTAAGAAATTTCTGCAACTCTTCAGTTACCTGCACTTTTGAAAAAATATGAAAAATAATTCTGAATCATCTGCATATTCATCACCTCATTATTCACCAACATTTCCACATCATTTCTGAGTGCGTTGAACAACAAAAAGCCTCTTCTCCCCCTTGTGATAACTGACCTTTGTCTCCTATCTTAGAAGAAGTTATTTGTTTACCTCTTTCTGATTTTACTTCCTTGTAGTCAGTCTTTTCTTCTGTTTTCTTTATTTGGCTTTGAGACAAACAGCCTTTTTTCTTCCAGTAGCACCCTTTGCTCTATCGTTTAACTATTCTGGGCCTACATATGTGCATGAGGATATCCTTTTCACATATATATATTTTGGGGGTAAGTATTTACTCCTGAGGGTCTCATATTGCGCCTCTAAACAGCACCACCCTGCTGTTTGCAAGCTTTTCACCCATTTTACTCATCCTTTAAGTTCCTTTTAATGTTTCCCTGGCTTACGTATTTCCGTAATAGATCAAGATTTGGGCTTTTTTACTGCTTGGGGCATGTTAAAATGCAATACATCATGATCATTACCATAAAGACTCCTTTCAACAGCTACCTCTTGAACCACATTTCTCAGGCCCATTTCAGAAGTTTCTTCCCCTCTCTGGGTCACTGCAGTGATGGGCTCTAGAAAAGAAATGAAGGAATGTGTCTTTCCCTGTTGCTGGTCGCAGCCACTGTGTCCTTTTCTCCACAGGCTGGTCCCCACCTCACCTCAGGAGCCGTAAGCGTTTTCTGATGTTTTGGTGCTCCCTCCAAAAAGTGAATGCAAGCAATGTGTGAAAATCCAGAGCATTAGGAAAAATAATATGCTCAAATCTAGATTTCTAAATTGGCACTGAGCTTTGCAGTTGCAAAAAATCTTTTTGCAATGTATTGGATGTTGAAATTCAGACTTTTAGATCTGACTAAACTCTTGAGTTACATATTTGATTAACTTCACATAATTATTTTTTTGTTTGTTTACCTTGTGTATAGATGCTGACCACAAAAATGTGACAAAAGTCCTTCTCCAGCACTGCCTCTGGTTTGTAGAAAGGATGTATTCTTTTTTAAAAGTCCCCTGAAAAGGTTTGTACATACCAAGTTAAAGTTGGTTTGGACACCTACGTTAATATATCTCGTGGAGGTGTATTTATCTAAGCGATATGACTGAATGGCTCTCAATGCTTACTTTGAACCATTCGTTCCCAGGGTTAAGATGTAAGGTTTTCTCTGTTTATTTTCTGAACCCGCAGTGTTATTTGGTAGATAGGCAAATAACAACCTGAACTGAGAGCTTTTGTGTGCTCATTCATCTTGTTAAAATATGTGGGAGGCTGACGGCCCTCTCCCTCGTTTGCTCCAGAAATGCCAGGGTTTTCTCACTGCTCCCAGCGTATGCATCAAGACAGCACAGAGGCCTGTCAGAGACCCTGTTGTATCCCTTATCCTTACTGCTCCCTTTTTTTGAAATTTATTTTTCTTTTTTCTTTTCCTCTCCCCTTTACAGCTCAAGGCTTCTTCCTCCTTCTGTAGTTCTTTCTCCAGACCCATGCAGTTCAGGCTTTGGTCCCACCGAGGGTGAGCTTAGCAGACACAAAGCACGGTGCAGTCGTGTTCTCCTCCTGCAGGAATGTTCACCCAAATTCAGGTGTATGTGAGGGTCACGCAGCTCCTCTCTGTTTCTGTTTGCTCCTGACTTGGTAAATATGTGTTTAATTTTTTCCAAAGTCTCACCTGTCCCTTATCACAGCCTGTGCTTATTGGCATGTGCAGCTTCAAGCTTTATGGTCTCGTACTCCACAGTTAGGTTTGGTCGCTTTTTTCCAGCAGTGGCTTTTCTCAGCTCCCCTGCGAAGCCTGGCTTGGCTGACTGCTTCCGAAACAGGGCCCTCCCTGAAAGAGAAAGGGAAAACCCAGCCCCAGCCTGTGCCCAACAAAGGCGAGCAGCGCCCACGCTCTGCCCACCTCCAAGCTGCAGCACAAGGTCTGCACAACATCCTCCTGCTTGCTTTGTGGGAAACAAAATTCTCGGGCATGTTTTACAGCAGACAGACATCTACACAAAGCCTTGTTAGATCCCTCCCACGCCCACTCAAAGCATTGACCTTTTAGCTTCAAAAACACAGGGATTTCCTACTCGGGCTAGAGAAGAAGCTCTGTGAGGGAAGCCAAGGGCACCAGCGGCTGTCGAGAAGCAAGGCAAACAGCAAGCCTCACGATAAGGGAGGAGAATATTGCTCATTCCTACGGTTTCCATAAACACTCCTAAAAAGCAGCGTTGCAGTGAACAGCATGAAGTGAGCTTTGCCTAGCTGGTGTTGTGAGACTAGCACTGCTCCTGGGTCCTCCCCTCTGCTGAGCATCCCTGGCACAGCTTGAAGGAGCAAAATCGCCAAAGACAACCCCCAAAAATCCCCAAACGGGAGAGATTTCTTGTTGCTCTGCCTCTGACTTTTTATCTCTTATGGTTAGTTATTTTAATGAATGTGCAAAACTTGAGATTTATTTTGTGGGCTAGTGTACAGTGGCATTGATCAGACAGATATTTCATGTAGCACTCGTTCTAACCACAGAATAAAATTCCCTTTAGGATCCCAAACTCCCTTTTGGATGAAAACCTAATTAGTGCTGTTGGTTGATGGGTTGAGGAGCCCTTCCAGCCCCCTTCAGGAGCTCAACGCAGAGCTACCGAAAGGTCTGGGTGGATGCCAGCCTCAGGGAAGGAAACACATTTGCAGAGAAACCCCAGATAATGTCCAAGGCTTTGCTACATAAACATATCAAAGATCTTAAAGTAATCCGCTGGCAGAAAGCGTGAAGCTTATTTCTTCTAGGGTGTTTGTTTTAAGATGCCAATCACGCAGCCTTTCCGCAGCGAGAACTCGGTGCAATATTTGCCTTTGTGTGCATGGTGGGATCGGGCCCAGGAGGTGACAGCTTGCAGATAAGGACTTAACTAATGTCCCGTAAGAGGCAGGAGGGACAAGTGTTATCGGTGGCTTGCCTGACTCATGCCGTGGGCTGATAATCTCCCGTGAGCTGCTGCAGCAGCACGAACACCGCACAGCTGCCGCAGAAAGGCAGTGTTGCAGCCCATCCCTCCTGGTACCTGCTGAGGAAGGACGGTGGAAAAGTCCCTCCTGACTTCCCTCGGGCCAGGCATCACCGCTGACCTTTGGGAGTGCGGTCAGCATTGTGCGCGTGGAGAAAAACAGGTGAATTTTAGGTCTGATGCTCCCTCCTGGGGATGGAAGTGAGAGGCGTGAGGGCTGGCACATGGTCCTCTGATGCCTGCAGCTTGGTACCTCATGCGATGAAGCATACACAGTACCTGATTTCCGAATCATGGCTTTCGGTGAGAAGTGCTATCTATATATTCAATAGGGATGGACATAAATAAAGTCTCAGATAAGTTAAGCAGAAGAAAAATGAGATCTGATATTATTTTCCTTGTAGACCCAAATCCCTCCTGTAGGGTTCAGAATGCTTCTTGACAAATAAATTGCCTTCAAAACACAACCGCAGAATTTTCAGGTTCTTGCTTTAAACCTTGTTGAGGAAAGAGGCAGAAAACAAATTCGTCTATAGTAATCAAAGTCATGAAGACGTAAATTCTACCGAAGATCAAAAAAATGCGTTAAATCCTCATCTAATGATGAACAGGAAGAATTCCCCGGGGGCTAAGTCACAAACCCTTGGAATTGATAGTATATGTATGTTGTATCTAGGTTCACCTAGATGGGACTAGTAAAGTGAAAAAAATATTCAGAAGAAAAGCTGTTCTTTAAAGAAGCAAGATTTCCATGAGGTAAACATCCTGGTGCAGGACAACTACTCCAAAATATCATCTGGGCTTCTTGTGTCTGGCCCCTGGACAACTACAGACCCCAGTGGGTCAGACTGAGATCCCATATAAACTTTCCTTCTCTCTCCCGAGTCTCCCATAGCTTGAAGGTGTCACACCTTCAGCTGTCCTGCCTTACTTGGTTTCAAAGTAAGCGTAACTCAAACTTAAGGCCAGGGAAAATCTGTGTCAGAAAGGACACACTTGGAAGGGAAATATGTGTATATATTTTTCAGTGGTGGCAACCATTTAAAGCTGCTCAGAGATTTGAAATACTCTAATAGCAATGAAATCAGCTCGGGCTGCCAGAGACATGCAGTAATATCCTATTAATAGATTATGGGATCACGTAATAGATACGTGATCTGTGGGTACGTAATAGATATGTGATCAATAGATCACGGGAACCTAGAAATTTATCTCAGGGATATCAAAATATGCATGGCAACATTTCCTAATTAAACAACAACAAAAAAAGCCAACATCTGGGTGAAGCTTCATAGGGAACAATGTTATCAGATCTCTCTGGGCAAACATGAGGACCGTATAAAACGAGCTGCTCAAGGGAAAGCAGCACCTTTCTTCCAGGAACTTTCTCTGCCAGAGCAGCTGGAGGCCTGAGGGCTCCCAGGAGCAATGGATCTGAAAGGGATCTGCGTGCTCTCCGTCATCCTTGTTGTAGCCCTCACCATGACAGAAGGGAAGACACCACCAAGTAAGTACATTTATCTCCTGTTGCTTTTGCAGGTATGTATGTGGGCTTGAACCTACTGATTGTACAGGCGGCATGGGCATGTCTCCAGTTCACATATCAGACAGTGAAAGTCTTGTTCTGACACTATTCCCAAAGCTGGAGTCTTTTTTAAAAAGTCTTTCAGAGAAAGCTATGGCAACAACAACAGCAAAAAAGACCACAGGTGAACTCTTATGTGGGTGGCATAACCGGGAACCTGCCACAAAGGCAGAGGGACAGAAATGCTCAGAAGCTCACTAGAACAAGATAGGGACTGGAACAGGAGCTAGCTCTGCCTAAGTAGTCTTCTGACTATTCTATCTATTCTTCTATCTATTTTATGCTACATTTCTATGTTAATACAATCTCAGAGAAGTCTATCTGCCTCCGCAATGGAAGGCATTTAGACAACTGAAGAAGTGGAAAGCAAGGAGCTCAGCAGACCAACAGCAGACACGTAGGGACGTGCCGAGAATTTCTTGGTTGTGGATGGCCATGTAATAGACTTAAAATATTAAAAGTAAAGCTGTGACTATTCTCACATAACCCTATGATTTTAGAGTTAACTGAAGGCAAAGCAAAGAATTTGTATTTTTACACCTGTCTTATACCCCCAGGACCCTTTACTCGTTCTTTCTTCATGTGACATTGGCAAACCAACAAACATTTACTAGCGTAACATCTAAAGCTGTGTTTTGTACCGTTTGATGTGGTCTATTTGAAGTCCACAGCCCCCACTGTGCTGGGCTGGGTTGACTGCAGGTGAGACCACAAGATACTTATGGGTGAAGTACAGACCTTACCGTAATGGGGCCAGCATTTCACCTGCCATCTTTTTACTACAAGCAGATCTTAAAACAGACAATTTCTGGTCTTAGCAAGTGACAGAAAGTGTACACTTGCAAGATGGACAGAGTCTAGGAAAGTTCACTGCTTTCAGTAGCCTCCTTATAAATGCACCTCCACTAACAAATGTGCAAACGGACACCCAGTAACTTAGGATTTCTGTCCTCAACAGCAAAATGCCAGTGTAAAATAGCCCCCAGGGAGCGGAAGAACTGTGGTCCCCCGGGAATCTCAGCAGCGGACTGCAGGAAAGCTGGGTGCTGCTTCAACGCTTCAGTCCCTGGCGTCCCCTGGTGCTTCACTGCTAAACCAAAGAAAGGTAATATCGCCACCAAAAACACTGATTTACCTAGTGTTTGCTCATACAGAAATGTGGACAACCAGGGAGTAGCTCTGCTTTGCTCTTAGGCCAATGAAGCAGGCACACACCTCTGTTAGAAGACCTCTGGTAAGAAAGTACAAAGTCAAATCCTGCCTGTCCATCAGGCTTGTAACTTGTCCTCTCTGCATAAGGTATTTCCTTTTCCTTCAGGCTTCTAGTTATCAAGTAGCCCAAGCTGATTATTTAAAAACATTTCACTGCCAGTTGTGGTCTTGTTGATCAGTGGAACGCGGGATCCTCTGCACTTATTTAAATGGGTTTTCTGCATGACAATGACTTTAGCACTGCATATTGAAGAGATCATGAAGAGTCACGAAGCGTCCTCAGCAGATGAATCCATCTGTGGTTGTTTAACACCACAGGTATCCTGTAACATTTAGGTTTTTCCTTTTTTTTTTTTCCTTAGATTGTGTTGATACTTGCCACTCCCTTCCTTTTCTATGTGTTTCCCAGTATATTTCCACTGGTGGTTCTTTTTTTCCTTTCCTATTTTTGCTCCTAGTCTTCATTCAGTGAAATCTCCAAAATATCCCAGAGCAGATCTTTTTTTTTTTTTTTTTTTTTTTTTCTATTAGATTCTTCGTTCTAAAGACCCCTGGAAAATCCAAACATCTGCTTCCATTTTTTGCCCTTGTGTTCTCAGAGAGGGTTGGATCTGGTCACCCGAGTCCTTCAAGGACTGGGTGCATATTTTATGTAACTGTTGAGTGTAAGCTACACTTGCAGTGCCAACCCCTTCTTAGGAGAACCTCAGCAGTTGCACAATCAGCCCTGGGAACATGAAATGAGGGGAAGTGGGGGTACAAAGGCAACGCTAGCAAATAAAGTAACTTGATACAAATCAAGATCGGTCAACAAGGCTTCGAATTGTTGGAGGACAAAAAGTGATTTTGCCTTTGAACACTGCTTGCATTTCATGAAAATCTTGAAAAAGAAATGGCTGCATCTTAAAGTGTCATTTTCACAGAGCTGATTTTTAAAGCAGGAGTCTTCCAGGAGAGGAAAACTTAATTATTCAGGCTGTGTGGTGAAACCACTAAAAAAAAAAAGGTTTTAATGCTGTGGAAGGGGACTCTTAACATAGATTCTCCACAGCTGCAGTTCCTATCTGTTGGCTGCATCCCCACAAAGGTTTCCTCTGCACCTTTGATTTTACTTTTAATTTGCTGAATGAGCTGTGGTTTCCCCTAGATGGCTTACCTCCCCTCCACTACTGAAGCTGGCATGCAAAGGTGGGCTATGGCCTTCTAAAGATTGGGCCAAGACAGAGACAGCCCCGGACCTGAGGCCAGTGTCCGTGGCACCACCATGGGAGACAGGCTGGGTTGCTGCCCGCCAGGCACTTTTAGGGGTGAATTTTGGCCCCTCTAGATCCTCTGGTGTGGCAGCAATTCCTCATCTGTTGGCATTTAGTTTTGCCTACCAGGTATGGCAAGGACTTGGGTGGTATTGCTGCCTGAAATCAACATGGAGAAGGTCACGGTGGCTGTTGAGCTCTCTCACGGGCCGCACTTGCCTTTCATTTGTGAATTCTGCCACCAGGTACATGGAGCATAAAGTAACGCAGCCTTCTTCCTTCCTTCCTTTTTGCTTTCTGCAGTTAAGAAAGTCTGTCCTGCCGACCCTCGGGTCCGAGTGAACTGCGGCTACCCTGGCATCACAGCCAAGGAGTGCACAAATAGGAAGTGCTGCTTCCGGGCACACCCCGCCGGTGTCCCCTGGTGCTTCTACCACCGCACAGTCGAGGAAGGTAACATCTCGCACGAGACATTGCCCGTCTGTCCCCACGGATGCCCTGCAGCTCCAAAGCAGGACAGACCCCCCTCTCCTTCCCAGTGGGGGTTCAGAGTGCCCGGGGCACACGCAGGAAGAGCTGGCTAAACCCAAAGAAGACCAGCTTCTTGCACAGAGGGGTGGTGTCCATGGCCCACCAGAGCCAGGGACCTGTGGGCAACGGGGCTCTGATGTGAGCAAAAGCCCTCAGTTAACACCATGGAAAAGGTGTAGCTACCAAACCCACATCTACATTATCACAGGAGGCAAAAGGCTTCACTTTAGAAGGGTGGAATGCACCTCACAGAAATTTCTGATCCCCTCCTTCCATTTCTGTAACTGGTCTTGCAGCACACCTAGTGTAGGTAGCAAATACCCCTGGCTGTTTCCAACACACCTCACAGTCTGTTTTGTGTCTGGAACAATTCCCCATAATTCAGTTTTATTGATCTGAATCATAGCTAGGAAACACATGTAAGGATGGGTGGGAAAGTAATTACTAAAATCTGACATCTGGATGCACACAACCTTTCTAATGTCCTTCTTCTAGGCAAACACTTCCTCACATTTTTTCAAATCTGTGGAAAAAACAAATCCCTTAATCCGTTTCTCCTCTTTTTTCTCCCTAGCTTGTTAAAGCAGAAACTTCCATCAAGAGCCTACTCAACTGGGAAACAACAGCTAGACATCCCAGCCCAAACTTCATCATTTGTAACAACAACGATTTTCATGTCATTTTTTTCTCCTTTCTGAAGAAAAGTTTTCCACAGCTTTTCTTCTATCAGTAGGGTAGTACCATACAGTTTTTCAATGTAATAAAAGAACCAAGACACAATCCATGAGTCCTTTGCTGTCTTTATTTTAAAGCCGTGTATTTCTTTGTTTCCTGGGAAATCAGACATCCTAGCAACCTGCAGATGACAGCACGGTCGCTGACATTTCTGTAAGAAGCAGGGTGCAGTGCTTACACTTCACACTTCACAGAATAGCTGCTTGCAGGCGTTAGCTGATGGGTGGTTACATGGACCTCTGTTGTTTGAACACTGAAAATACCCAGCATTTCCCTTTTTACAGTGTCAGCAGCGGGACTGGTTTGTGTTTTCCCCTCAGGCCGTAGGGAAGGGCCCCTTTGCTCTCCCGCCCCCGGTGCTGCCCCCAGCAGCCAAACCAGCACTGGCACGGCCAGCCCGTGTCCTCATGAGTGGGTCCCCTGGTTTGGGTGCAGGAAAAGTGTGATTGAGCTCAGCAGCATTAAAAACAAACCAAGAAACAGGGCCCCTGGTCCCAACCTACACCTGAACCATACCCTGTGGTATGTCGCCAGACACAGGAGAAGCTCCAGGCCTCCAGGCGAGTGTGACTGCTTTCCTCTGCATGTTTTTAATGCTTGGCACTGCAGCTTAAATGCTTCTCTGCTCTGGCTGAGATAAAGAGTCTGTAAGAGCTTCCTTGGGAACAGAATGGGTAACATGAGGCTGCTGCAGCAGCATGCCGTGCTCGGGGGCTTTGCAGGAAAGAGCAGTTGAGCAGTTTTGCAGGGATGTGCTGCAAGGAGAGAAAATGATGAAGACACCAGCCTCCTTAGAGCCTTCTTTTATGATGATGAAGTTATCCAAGTGGGCAAAAATCAGTCATTCGTGAAACTCCATTATCTTGCAATTAAAACAGGCTCGGTAACAGGATATAAATATGGTTGTAATAGAAGCAAATAAACTGACAAGCCTTCTGAATGTCTTCGAAGGTCTTTGCTAATGAAGATTTGGAGGTGTAGCCCAGGTGAACTTGGGAGGGTTAAGTACAGTGTGATCATTCAAAAAGTGAAGTGGCCGAGGCCCCAGAAAGACAAGCCCAGCCGAGGGGACGTGGCTGCTGGCTATCGATTGCGTTTCATAGCCCGCGTCGGCCAGCACACGGACACGAGCAGATACGCGCAGCTCATCCGTTCGGTCTGCATCAATAGATTTACAGGCTTCACTAGCTGGCACAATGGAAATAGCTTCAAATGACTGGGTCGTGTAAAGCCTGTCCTTTCCTGTCCCTTCTTAATTTTTTTTTTATTTTTTTATTTTCTTCAGGAGCCCTGACTTACCTTTGGAAAAGAGATTCAAATGGAAACTTGAACAAAGCTGTTGTTAGTGTTTCAGGCTGGTTACCATACCCAAATTAAACTTCCAAATATAAAGAAATCTGAGTGCTCCCGTAATGCCCTGAGAGCGATGGGTGGCCACACTGGGGCATTTCAGAGGTTCATCCAGCCCCGTGTCCTCCAGTCCCCAACAGAATTGTCCAGGGACAATTGTCCAGGGGCAGAATAAGCATATAACGAGGCTGCCTTTCTAACAGCACAGAGCTCATGTCACAAACGTGAATCAGTTTTAACGAGTAAACATGGGAAGCACAAATGCAGACTCACCCTTTGTATCTTTGCTTGCACGCCCACATCGCTGCACAGCTAGTGCTGAACAAGTAAGCAAAGTGCTTAGTATTTTTCTGGGGGGAAAAAAAAGTAGGTCAGCTACACAATTTTCATCAGCAAAGGTGCTACCGTAATAGGAATCAATGCTGTGACACAAAGCATTTGTGCTGGTGAGGCTGTTACGCAGCTAGTGAATGATGTCTAAAACTACGCATGCCTGGTGGTCCTAAACTGGCTGCAATCAAGACAGCTGTGTGCAACCGATGCCCCAGCTTCCAATAAGGCTGGAAAGAAACTGTTTGGCAATATAGATTGATTCCATGTGTGGGTCTTCAGCGACTGAGGATATTTGACTGTTTTTTAAAGCAATTTTAGCTAAGGTAAAGGTCTCAGAAGTCAAACGTTTTGAAGCAATGCAAGAGAGCTGAATTTGGCTGACATGCAGAATTAATGGGAAAAATTGGAGCAGACAAGGAGCTCAGGGTGCAGATGGGTGCTAGCAACAAAGAAGAAGAAACCTGTAGCAATCTGAAAACAGCTCTGAAGATATATATTTTTACATGCCCACTTACTGCAGATTGCATTCCCAAGTATCTCTGGAAAGGGTATGCTGCCTGTTTGAGCTGGTATCACACACCTCCCCTGGCAAGGCTCCCATTCAAAAGGAAGATTTAAGGTAAGGTGCTAAGCCAAAGTGAAAACGAATACAGAAACTGAAATGTTCCTGCTGAGAGCAGCTAAATCACGCAGTTCTGCCACAAGTCTCAATGAACAACTTTCAAAAATTTCATCCCTGGGGTTCAGTAAATATCAGGGACACTTGGCCCATATTTTCAAATGAATTTCAAGACTCCTAGTTGCAGAGAAGCACCTGGAAACTTGACCATGATGCCCTCAAACAGCTTGGAAAGCAGAAAGTAAGACCCAAGAACTACATCTGATTCCCTGTTAAATCCAGGAAGAATGAGGGTATCAAGACCCAGACTAAGTCTCCAGGAGGTTGTCCTCTCTGGCAGGCTGCGTCCAAAAAGGCGGATTCACTGCTCAGAGGTGCAGGTTTCAAAACCTTCTTTAGGAGCAAAGTTCAGCCAAGAGTTTCCCGAGCAGCTCTCTGCCAGAAAAAAAAATCCTCTTTGGGCAGAAGAGTCCCGTATTGCACTGTAGCCTATTTCCTCCCCATCCAAACCTTCCAGAGCATTTGAAAGCTGCCAGTGTCAGTAAATGAAACAGCAAAGTGCCCGACAGCCTGGTGCAGCGCGTGCGGTCCCTGCTCCAGTACACACCACCAGCTACACAACGGGAGGAGGAGACTGCAAACGTGTGCTCAGCAGTAGGAGACAATTTGCCAGATAGACAGACTTTGCTTAAAAATAGGTGTGTTGCAATGCATAATACTTGGTTATATACAGTAGCACTCACCAATGCTCTAGAAGAGGATGCTGTTTGGTTGTCTCCTCCTGCTAGAGAATGGTAAAATTTCTGTGATGTTATCAGAGCTGAGGAGGGTAAGAAAAGAAGGTACTTTTCTGCTGGAGACTCGTGTATCTATTCTTCTAACTTCTTGTAGTTAGTGAGCACCCTTTCATATACCCATTGTGGCACCCAGAAGCACCTCTCCAGGAAGATCCTAAAGACAGGCTCTCTCAAGGTCTTGCTCCCATCTGTCTCTGAGTTAGGTGTCCCGGGCTTCCTTCAACATACACGTCTGTATCTCAACATATCCAAAGGCTTTTTTGGAAAATGGAGTTTTTGAAGGATTTAATACTGAAATATCACAAAAATTGAAATGAAACTAGAATTCTTGAATCAAATAATTTCATCGCTGCTGAGCCAAACAGCTCACTGCTGAGCTTTCTTGTTGCAGAAACTCTAGGAAATACCCAGGGTGAATACCAGGGAAATACCCAGCTTTAAAAAGTCTGTACAAGTCACACAGGGGTGACGAAGGGCGGGAGCGGAGAGGTGGTGGTTTGAAGTAGTTATCATCAGCTGGATGATTTTGATCTATTGTGCTTTGAGGAAGCTTCATGGAAGCTGAATCTGAGAAGTTAAACCTGACCACGTTCTCCAAAGGCCCCGTGATCCTTCCTGCCATGGAGTGGGATTTCCCTGGCTACCTCCCCTTCCTCAGACTTGGCATTACATCCCACCCAACGGGGACATCGCCACAACAACATACAGGTTTCAGCAAACAGCAGCAGCAAAATCCTAAGCTTTGATTCATTTCTGTTTCTTCTGTAACGACTTCGGAGCTACTTTCTGATTGTACCATGGGAGAGAGCCAAAAACCACCTGTAAGGCTTTTGATAAAGCCATGAAATGATTTTAATATCTGACTGTAAGGATATGGAGGAATGAGCAAGGAGTTCCCAGGAACAGGTGGAACTTCATTCTCTGCTTAGCAGAGAAGACAAGCTGGCAGCAGAAAGGTGGTGGGACAAGGCAATGACTAGGTGCTAGGGGAGAAACGGTGCAATTCTGTTCCAAAGTCACAAATCGATAATGTTTCAACTTCATATTCGGTTAATATTTTCCATTTGTGGAAGAGATGAAGGACTGCCACAAAACTGCAATGTCAGGTATCTAGCAGTGCTATTGCACAAAGTTGACTTGGCATAAAAAATTCACAGATCTTCTTGAAAAATCAAGACACAAAAAAAAAAAAGAAGAAAAAAGGGAAACCAAATGAGGGTATGAAATTAATAAAAAAAATGCAATTAGTGCTCATGCTGCCCTTTGCAGCTTTTCTGCCACAGAGGTGGGAATTCCCAGCCAAGCCCCTTATTATGGCTTTTCTAAGATAAACCCCAGTGCTGGTAAATGGCAGCATGACAGCTGCTCATCGCTCACCTGGGCGCTGCACACATCCTCGCATCCTTCCATGCTGAAAGAAAGGATCATTCTTATTGTAGCACCTTCCCTGTCTTTCCAGCGTTTCCCATCCTGCATTATGGAGGAGTTTTTAAATTGATAGCTATGGGAAAATGCAACATCAAGGGTTCTTTGTTTTCTAATGCTCTTTATTTTATGACGCCATTTAGAGAACAGAGTGGATGGTAATTGCATGTGAGGTATATTAATTTTTGTACAGTTGATAACGAGAAGTTTATGGCTGGCTTATTTAATGGCATTAACTGTAATATAAGACAATAAAAGTGATTGAAGTTGCCGCTCGGGCTACGAAGGAGTCCTGTTCCTCCTCTTCCTTGTCTGATCTATGGAGAGTTGGCATGGAGAGGCATCTAGTTTTGGGGACCATGATGTCTTCAGTCCAGCATTTTTTGCAGGTCTATAAAACATAAAGTATGACCTCTATTATCATTAGAAAACTGTCTTGCTCTTAGTTTTGAAAATGCAGTCCTGGAGCATCTTCTGGGTAGTTTATCCTTTAGGCATCACTGCTGATGTTGTCTAGGACTGGACACTTAACTAACTTGTGGAAGTTATGGCTGTTAGCCTTGCACTGTGGTGAGATATACAGCTAATTTTGTTGCTGTGGCAGGCAGGAGGGATGGCACAAGGACAAATTAGTAGCATGAAAAGCCACCCAGCCAAATGAGTTGAAGAGACCTTTCATGATGTACGTGATGGAAATGCACAGGAGGCTGCAGAAGAACATAGCACGGGTGTTGTGGCTGAACAAGGGAAAATGGTGCTTGGTAAAATGGGAAATTGACAGGTGGGACTGGCAGAATAATACATGGTTTCCCTTCTCTGGGAACAAGGGAGGAGGAAATCTGTAAGTTCCAGAGTACTGAGCAGAAGGTAGACAGGGAATGATCATTCACTCCTTCCTGTAATGTAAGAGTATGGGAAACCTCTGCTGAAACTTGCAGCTAGCATGGTCAACAGGAGACTCAAGCAGCAATTAGACAAGTCTATGAAAGAAAAATCCATCCAAGGCAAGAAAATACAAAGAAAATCCCAATGTCTCCGGCAGTCTTTGAATTGGCAGGCAAGCACCCCTCGATGCTTACCCTGTTCTTACACTCTTCCCTGAGTGGTGCTGTTGTCCGCTGTCAAGCACTGGGCTTGACAATACAAATCCTTGCCCTGAGCCAATGTGACTGCATTTATGTTATGAAGAATTTTTACGAGTTATATCTGTAACCTACCTGTACTGGGAGTTACCTGAAACCATATCTAAAACAGGCAATTTGTTGTCCTTGCTGACTGCCAGGGGCAGTAAGAGAAAATGTATCTCTACAACTGCAGCTGCCAGTTCCCTTTGAGAGAGAAGAGGGACGAAGGCATCTGTCTGAAAATAATAACACTTTATTTGATTTTTTTTTTGGTTACATTATCATAAATGTCTCTATTCTCAGAAAACAAAGCCCTAGTTTGGAAAATAATGCACATACAAATCTCTTACGGGTATTAAGTATACAGAAATATACAAAGATTTCTCTATTATTGTCATATATCATCAGAATGCCCCACATCCCACATTTTTACTCAGGTCCACTGTACCAGTAAGCGTTAACTACAAAGGTAACAAGCAACCTGAAAAAGACATGGTTTATATAATATAATTACATATATGTATATATATATCTACAACAGTGCAAATATATCACAGCGTGCAGGCAGCAAAAGTCTCTAGAGAAGCGTAATAAAATTGACTCATAGTAATGCAAATGCATTACAGAAAAAAGAGACAACAATGACATTCGATATACAGAATATGCACACTTCAGCACGCTGATTTAGAATGATACTTGCATTGACTCTTGCTTTAAAAACAAAAGAACAAATGTTAAATAATTCCATTACAGATTCAAGGGTAGTATCTCACAATAAGGTCAACTGACTCAGATAAAGTATTTCACAAGGCTTACTGACATACATAAGGGTTTGGCTACACTGCAGAACTTGTTTTCTTTTTAGATACATCACATACTCTTTTTCCTTAAATTTCATGTATTTATCCTGTAACTTAGGAGCATTTGTTCGATATTTTAAAAAATTGTTCAACAACTTTGCGCGGTGGGAAAGCTGCTTTTTAAAGGAAGAGGAAGAAGTTTGTGTAACGATTACACTAAACGGGTTACAAAAACCAGTTAAAATGGGGTAAGAAGAAAGACATCACAGATGTCACTGAAGTAAAACAAACAAACAAACAAACTTAAAAATAAAGATTTCCATGTCATCTTATAATCTGCTTAAAAAGACATTTTAGATTTTGTTCTTCTTGAAAGAGCAGAGAGAAGCGCACCCTCAGATCCAGACCGTGAGGTATTCAGTAGCTCAAAGAACTCTCAAAAGTCAGCGCTTCACCTCAAACTCCTTTGCACTGGTCCCAAGAAGCTCATTTTAACCACGTAGACAACAACAAGTAACTAGATGGAAGGGCATGAGAAATTGTTTTGCATGGCCAGAGCTGTACAGAAACCCCAAGAAAGAGAATGGATCAATAAATTCTCGATGTACCTTGAAGGCATAAACAATGTACAGGACGCAGGCTGGTAGGCTGAGTCGTGGGAATTTCTTTTGCACAAGGGTACATATTTTGACTGGTCATCCTTTTACAGTTCTTGCAATTAGTCTCAATAGAAATCTAACTCTCTTAAAAGAAGCTTCTACAACTGACATCTGTGTAAAGCTATGGTTCATTATAAGATTTCAAAATAATAAAAACATTGAAGCTAGATTTAATGCTGTAAGGTACCATTACTCTTTTGCAAAATCTGTAAGAAATGTGTACAGAAAGAGAAGTATGCTAACATACACACAATTAAAAGCAAACTTGTGATGCTTGCAGGCTCAACCTGTAACTTCTGGACTTGTAATACGCATCTGGGTTATAAAAAAACACTCGGTGGGATCCACAAGAAAAATCTCTATATTATGAGAACAGGTATTCAGGAACAGGACAGTAGGAGTTGATCCCTGAAAATGCTACTGCCCTTGTCCAGGAATAGGAAAGCCCATGATTAACTTCAGTGAGACCTCGCAATTCATTTAAACACTCACTAGTGTGGTGTTGCACAATTAGTAGGACCCGTGTCATGGGCTCAGCAATGATCGGCCTGTCACAAACTGTTAGAAAGGACATGACACAGCGTCATCTTCTGCCTACTTCTAGTTCCCAACAGCTTATCAAAATGCCTTTGTGATTATCAGACATCGTTACTGGTTTCCATACAGAACAAAAGGGAAGTAGTTCCTGAGCAATTGCACCCTTTCAGGGTGTTCTGGTAGGAGAATGGACACACAAAAAGGAAAAAAGAATAACCTGCAGGACAATATCTTTGATACCACTGAGATGCAGAAATCCAGCCTGATTATCTACTACACTCAACCTGCTCTGGAGGAGCCTGAGGTCAGCTAGTGCCAAAACCAACCGTGATGTTTTCTAATATCCTTGCTCTTCGAATCACAGAATTGTTTAGGTTGGAAAAGACCTCTAAGATCATCTAGTCCAAACTTTAAAGGGGGGCTCTCTTGCATTAGGCAGGACAAGTACACGTCACCGTCTTCCCACTGAGCCACCAAGTGGGGTTGACCTACAGCTCAGTGAGCAGAGGCAATGTGGAAGAGGCACGCATGCCATCTGTACCCTTCTCGTACACATTTTCCAAGGATCTCTGTTTGAGAACATAACCACTGCACATAAAGTCCCTCCCTCTGCCCTTTTTTATTGTTTCTGAAGGTAATCATCACAGAGCAGCAAGCAAAAGAACAAAACCGTATTTCAGTAAAAGTTAATGCTGAGAAAAGAACCCTTCCTGCTTATTTTGGAAAGTACAAATAAACATTGGCATTTTTTGTATGCAGAGCAGACCTGGATTGGCATTTCTGGTGCAGAAAGAAAAAAACAGATCTTTTTCCTTACTAAAATTACACAAAAGCAATTATGTAAAACAACAGTAAATACGCAGGAAAATATACACTCATCTCTCTGCTTGATTTTCCTTCTCTTCTGCCCCTCAAAATAAATTTGTGGTTCAAAAGAGTAGATCGAAATGCCAGCCATCTGATACATCCAGTGTCTGGACACAAGTGTTCATTATATTACACCTATACCATCTCTCTTTCTTTAATGTGCATATATATTCCTCTACTGTAATGATAAAAGAAATATTTGGGGCTCCAAATATTAAGAATTGAACAGGAATTAACCACCAGGTATTTTTGTTACTCCTTTTGATCTATAAAGATGATTTTTTCTGAATTTCTTATGAGTACAGACTACTTTCCAAATCTTTTATTTAATTGTAAATAAAAGTAATTCCTCCTAAAAACTTTCAGGGGTTTTCATATTATATGCAAGTTTCTGCCAAAAAATAAAAAATAAAAAGAAGCACATAAAGTGTTAATTGGTGCACATTATAACCAAAGCAACAGGAACAAAGTAAGTCCAAACGAAACAAGAAAGCCAAAGAATGCCCATCTTCTAGTAATCACAACAGAAATCACACATTCAGTCTTTAAGAGAACTTTAGAAAACTTTTGTGCCTCTTGTGCAATTTTTAGCCAGATTGTGACTGGTTTGAATGGTGATAATGGCATTGATTTCAACCAGTTTATGGCTACTTATATATGGCTATATAAAATGAGGTTTCGAAGTCTTTAGAATCCTGCTGGCCTCATTGTATCTCAGCACGAAGCCTCCAGAGCTTGGCAATGAGCTTGCTTACACCACAGCACATGCAAGCTCAGTCC
The DNA here is from genome assembly GCF_040182565.1 of Anser cygnoides. Taxonomy (NCBI): domain Eukaryota; kingdom Metazoa; phylum Chordata; class Aves; order Anseriformes; family Anatidae; genus Anser; species Anser cygnoides. The sequence goes on along the minus strand of NC_089873.1, from coordinate 117,557,480 downwards.
ACTAACATGGGAAAGCATTTAATACTAGCCTGCTAGAACTTATTTCCACATAAAGGGAGAAAGGACAAGTTGAGCCTATGCTAAAAGACTTTGCAGCATACGAAAATGTAACTGGGACGGACTTCAAATACTTCTGTCCCACAGTATCAGCAAAAGAGATATCAGTTAATTTTAGCACTAAGGAGGGAAAGAATGATTATCTCATTTGCGTGTAGCATTGGCTTCAAGAAAAATCATTTATTTCCTTACTGGGATACTACAGTCTGAAAGTGTTCCTTAGAATAGTAACTTTCAGCTAAATTCTGCCAGCAGATGGCTGGGAAGAAGCACATCTAATAAAAAAAAAAAGAGTGACCAAAAATAGCTGAAAGCATGCATTTTCTTAGGAATACCCATGGAGGACCAGACTTTTGGCTACTGTAACACAGTACAAACTTACAGTATAGAACAGTATGTTGCAGACTAATGAGGTAAAATAAGAAAGTCTACAAACACGGGAACAGGCACAGATAACAAGACAGGATCCAAAGAGCTCATACTGCTAAATCGGTCTGGGGGGGAGGAGACAGCAATATCCTTGTCTGAGCTGAGAGTGGTGAAGTACCAGTTTTATCAGCAAAGTTATTTCACTTGGCAAGTTTCAAGAGATCCTCAGTGTGCTGTTTGGTAAATGGTGTCGATAAACACAAATCAAACCCTGAATTTATTTCATGCTGTGGATGTAACACACTTTCATACTCAGCTAGCTTACAGCTGGACCAGCAGTGTGCAACAAGAGTAATCTGACAAACATAGTCCTGTACCTGTTTGCAAACAGCAACTGCCTGAAATACTCACAAATTATTCTGAGAGCCTTAAAATAATCAAGGTACGTTGTGCCAAGGGAATTCAGGGGAACAAGGAATTCGTGACTTGTTCAAAAACTGTTCACAGTTCGGAATATTACCTAGAATAGTCAAAGTTCTTAATTTCTCCTATCTGACAGCCATGGAGGCCCATACCTGGAAAAGCTGCGGAGCTGTATAAAAGCTCTACTGGCTTCAGGGATATTTTGTGAAAAAACAGCAACAAAAACATGCAGAGAGGTTGGACAAGGATTTTTTTTGCCTTTTTTTCTTCTACAGTAAAGATTGACCTTATTTTCGCAGGTCAACTTATTTCCAGAGAAAGTTCAGCTGACCTTCCTAATACAAGTGACCTGACTTCAGTCTAGAAGACTGGCTTAATTCAAGCACTCTGAGCTTAATAGATACGCACGGTTTGTGTCTGTACCAGCAAATAAAATAGAGCCTGGGCACGGGCCAGGAAAACAATTGTCTTCACTGCTAAGTGGTAGAGCTGCGGCTCAGCACAACCTGAGCTTTTCCAGACAGTGTTTGGGCCCTGTTTAAAAGTTAGTACAGTGCAGGGATTGTTCCTAGTAGCCCCAGCTGTCTGAGGATTAACAGGACAGACAAAGGCAGACTGTGAAAACTAGCCTAAAGAACAGAGACCAGGCCTTGGAACTATTTAGTTTACTAATATAGATGTGGTCATGGAGTCCTCAAAGCCAGACTGTGAGCTGTGACTGTTGGTGGCCAGCAGATGCACAAGGTCTCTCTCTTCAACTATTCTGTCACGAGCTGCTGAGCTCCTGAGTGGTTTGCTGTCATTGAGCTGCTTCCAATCTACAAGACCTTAGTGTCCCGATAGGAATAATGCATTTATAGAATGCGTAGGTCTGGCCTGGATGTCTGTGACACTAAGGTAAAACACACAGTAACCGCGGAAGGTAGGAGAACTCACACAGAAGTTTACTAGGGTGTCTGACAGAAGTTTACCAGGGTGTCCAACATGGGCATTGGTCCCATGCTGTCATTTTGGGTTGCCAATCCAAACCCGGGAAAATCAGCGACAAAATTCACATCGACTTGGAGTCAGAATTCCCCCCACCAAGTTTACAAAGGTGAGATATGCAGGACAAATGCATGCCTCTTGCAATGGTTTCACTGATGGGAATTAATTCCCATGTCACGCATGTAGACTTCAGGATGAGAACAAAACTGCTTGGTATAATTAACCCTGCAATATTACAAGGCCCTTTGCATATTTTGAGGAGGCTCCTACACATAGAGTGTTACAGGTATTTTAAATGCTCCCACAGGAGGCAGTCGCTAGTGGTTTAACACAACACCCCAAGCTTTGAGCTGTGGATGTATCTTGCTCAGGCTTTAGGGATAGATTCTGCTTTCATAATTTAAGAAAAAAAGAGCATTGGAGTGCTTTGATCTTTTCATTCACAAGAGGTAGATCAAACGGATGATGAGCAGAGTCAGTATTTTCAATATAACAAACATTTAGGATTTAAAAGACACTGCAAAAGAACATTTTCAATCATTCAGCAGTAGCTTGAACATGTCTGTGCTATCTATTGTTGCTTCCACATACAGACCACAGGTTTAGTGCAGGCTCAGAATCTGCCTTTTCCTCCTAACATCAAGATTTTCAGATATGAGACCAGCTCGACAAGTAAAGCACCAAAATTCTAAATTTAGACAGAAACAAAAATAATGACTTGAATAATTTTAGATTTTTTTGTTTGTTTTTAAAAAGTATCCATGTTAAAAAGATATTTTTTGTTAATAATTATTACATTTACAGACTTTTGTCCAGAAGGGGTAATTCGGTGGAAAATAATTGCAAAATAATACATATAAAACTGCAAAGATGAAACTCTGAATTTAAAAAGATGAGAGAATTATATTTTCTTTGCATTCTCCATTTTGCATCTCATTACCTTGTCACTTATAATGACATTATACAATTCTGGCTACCAGGACTAGTATTACCTTGTCGCATGATTGGTTTTCATAAGGAAATTTCCTACAACCAGTTTTTTTATTACAGTTACACTGTCTCAGTATTGATATTCTGTGTTGCAAAATTCCCTTCTATTTCTTCTTCCTAGTTAAAGCTAGAAAGTGTAATAAAAACATGACCCAACCCAGCTGGACTGATTGGCTTAACACTATATGTCCTCTATCCCAATGTGGTTCTCTATGGGCTAGGTCATAACAGCATCTAGCTGGGCACTGGAGACGGGCCTGCCACAGTGAGACAATGTCAAGAGCCCTCTATTGCGTGTCTAAAGATCTTCCTACTGCATCATTTTAGTTGTTTTTCCTTTACCTCTCTGCTCGGATTTTGTATCTGAGAACAAAATAGGCAATTAGGCGCAGAGAGATGAAGAAAATTCCAAGAACGATGAAGTCCAGGTAAAGTTTGGCATTTTCTACATCCAGTTCTCTCAGAATGGCCTCTGATTTTTGAAAATGGCAAGTGTCATCTTTGTCACAATGCAGGTCTTCTCGATCCAGTCCATAGATGGAGAGAATTACTCCTTCGAACCCATATCTGGAAAGAAGAAGGATGGATTATTATAAAGTAAAATGTTGATGATCTGTTTAGAAGTAGTCCACCAGCAATACACTCTCTATGAGAGCTTGGCTGGAAATGCTGAGGGGTTCAGCATTGTTCTGACATGTCTCAAGGTAAATTCTATCCCTATTACAGTGAAGCAAATGACATGCCACTGGCATTGTACATGAGATTGAACAATGACAGAAGTTTTGCCTTGAACTGCTTCCAGTTAGTGTATAGTGCAATTTCTCAGAAGTAAAATGTTAAAATACAAAGCAGACTAATTTCAGCTCACACTCAGAAACTCCGCTTTTAAAAGTGACATTATTAATTCCATTTTTAAAACTAAGCAACAGGGATACAATTATGGCTTGAAGTCAGAATACGTTAAAACCGGCATCAATCTAGAATGTCTCTTCTCTTACCTTCTGTTCACCGTAGTTTCACTAATTAATATTGCACAGTTCCCATGTCTCCCCTAGGACTGGGTGCACTTAGGATCTGACTTTGCAAGCAGATACAGTATCATGGTTCCCACACCTATGATAGCTCCCACCAGCTCCAGGAGACCCCACACAAGCTAGACAATGTCTAAAGGCCTCAGCTTGAATTCTAGCTACTAACTGGGGGGGGGGCTGTAGTCTCTTAATCATTGTTAGGCGTCTGTGTAAGACCTCACTTGTCAAACAAGAGGATATTTTAGCTTGGGTTTTCTTAGTAATAGTGCAGCTCAGGCAGGGTGGGGAAAAGGTGGGTGGGCAAAGGAAGGACCACCTAGAAACCTATTTCTTCATACTAAAGTGGTCCTGCAAGTACATGAGCCATATACAAAATGATGGTCAAAGGACTGTTTACAAGGACACATTTTAGCTCCTTCTGCAACATGCACTTCCTAATCATTTTGTTTCATTCCAAAGAAAACCCGTTCACCATCATCATGGGAATTCATCTCATCTAATTTCAGCCATAAATATTCAGGTATCTGGTCTAAACTAGTCCACCTCCAGAGTTTTCTTCTAAGAATTCAGATTAGAGATAACAAAAACCTCATGTTTCTCATGGCAGTACTACTGCAAAATGTAAACAAAACAAATCTTCATCCAACAAGTCCACCTAGGATACTGCAGAGATTTATACAATATTTTCTTCCAAAATGAGGCGCTGGCATCAATTTCTGATTTGGGCATACTGTTCCTATTATTTCACAAATCCACCGTTCCAAAATCCAAGGAGATTTGAATGCTGTGTAATTCCATTTAATTTAATGGAACCTACGCAGACTTGTGGCTGATGATCTGTACTGAATGTTCCAGTTTATTTCACATCATACACAAATAAAATGAAGTTGAGATAATGTGGTATTCATTTACATCATATTCATGGATACTTTAAAGAAACATCCTCTGAACATAGTTTCCTTGGCACCCAAAATAACCAAACAAGCAAGCAAAAGAAAACAAACAGCATTTCCAAAATGGGAGGTTAATGGCCTCCCTAGCAGTACCTGACATAGGAAATGTAGGACATCCACTGGAGGTATGTTGGGATGGTATCAAAGCTGACAAAAAACCCAGAGAACAGAAGCACTGGGATGGCAGTAACTGGCCCCACAAAAGTGGCCACCTGGGGAGAGAAGGAATAGACAGTCTATTGCCAAGAGAGACAGAGGAAGAAAAACAAACAAACAAACAAAACACAAACAAACAAACAAAAACAAACAACAACAACAAAAAAACCTGCTTTTTCATCTGATGTCCTGAACTCAATTGAGAAAATCAGTCTTTTTAAAAGCACTTTCCTTACGGAAATCCTCTGTTCCATGCCAAACCAAATAAGTCAGTGAAAATCTACTCTCTTAGGCAGTTGGGAGTGATGCCACTCGAGTCCTTCTGAAAATGTTACTCCCCCAAATTATCACAGTTTCAAAGACCAAGAAATTACTGATTTTTTTGGACAAGGTTTCTTAGGGGGGAGGTTAGATAGTTAGTGGAGGAAAAGGGGTCCCTCTCCTCTTCCTAAACCTTGCTCCTAGTTGACCACACTGCTGTGCTGGGATCTGTCCTTTGAGACGCTTGAACCCACCAAGAATTTACTGAGCAAGATGGGCACTGGCATTCCCTTGCATACCCTGTGTGTGAGACCCATCTTCCTAAATATTATCCTTCCTCACTCACTCCCCTCTGCAAGCACACAAAGTTCCCTTCTCATTAACCCCACATGCATGGAAGCTTCAACTGGTACTAAAATTTGATGAAGAGCATTAAGGATTGTCTCCAGTTGGGTGGTTTTGGTGGGGAAGACAGATCTTGGCCCATCTCCAGCCTCTTTTCTCTACATCTCCTCTAGGGCAAAAGGCCGTATCTCTGGGAAAAGCAGACGAACAGGGGTCACAGCACAGGCCTATGCTTAGTTCCAGAGGGTGGCACAGAGAGGGAATCAAGATTTCTACTGCAGAAAAATTATAGTATCAGTGCCTATTAATGTCAATATCATCTATTACTACAGGCACCAAAAAACATTTCTGCTGTGAATTATCACTTCACCAGCCTTCCTGCCAGGAGGCAGAACGATGGCCAGCTTCCAGTGTGGCAGTCAAACCAAAAGCTGCTTCCTGCCCTTCCTCTGCAGAGGTTTAGTTTCTGGGCAATCCTTTTTCCACCTTGCCTCCTGCAACCTTCTTGTATGTACATGGAAGGACCCCATACTGAGCTGCTGATCTTCATGGTGTACCTCCACTTTGTAGATGCATACAAATGCATCAGTCCTGCAGTTTTTAGGACCTAAAAATAGCAAGTGACAATCCACTCAAGCAAGCACAGTCCCATTCAGATGAGGAAGGAACTTCACAGCCTCGCATCCAGTGGGTGTACACGCTGTTAAAGTTGATGGCTGCGAGAAGCATCAAATAGCTCTACCAGACCAAGAGAATGTTTTGCCTGTCATCTCTTAACAAATGTCTTGTTGACAAAGCAGCAGTCACAGTAAACAGTCAGTACTAGGAGATTGCAGGATTTCTGAGAGGTCACAAAACACCATTAGTACCTGGAGGGATGTAGAGGCTGCACCTATGAGAAGACCTAGTGACTGTGCCACCAGGGATGTCATGGTTCCCAAGGCTGCAAAGAGGACAAATCGGAGTGCATCAGATGGCTGCGAAGTCATCCAGTAGACGATGCTGCAGTAAGCTACAGGAAACATGATCTGCAAGGAGATACACTTGTAGTTAGTCTATTGAAGCCAAACATCCACTGTCACTCTCAATAAGATAAAAATGTAGTGAGTTCCAGTTAACTCAGAGCTCTCAGACTTTGCATGTTACATGACAGGCATGGCATTCAGCTGAGGAGAATGAATGCATCTGCCACAGAGTGGGATATTTATCATACTACTTCAGTATTAGAGAGCAGATCCCATTCACTTGCAGTCCTTTATGATTCCCCTTCTGCACAAAACCACAGACGGTAATGTGTTTATTCAAAAAATATTGGGTTAGGTCTGGGCATACTGTTATCTGTGTGCTTCTGATTTGGAACTGAAGATTCAGCACACATATATGAACAGTTTCATCACCACTCAAATGGATAAAATACTATTACTAACCTCAGCAAGTGGACTTGCCATGAACTTAAACGGTTCTTGTTTTATTTAAAAATAGAGCATATACCTGAAAAGGAACATCCGCCATCGTTTTGGCAAGATAGTAGGCTTTCAGGCTGTACCAGTAGTTCAGATGCTCTCTAAGAAATACTCCCATCTCAAGAGGAACTACAGAGAATACAATTTCGTAAGCTAGGTTGTCAGTGTGTAATAGTCTTGCACATAATAACATATCTAATAATATAATATAATAACAACATAATCAATATTTAATCCTTAACTGCTGTAGTCCCACAGTAAGACTGTAACTCTAAGGCCTTTGACAGACCAGAAATAGTTTCAATTATTTGTCACAAAATGTAAGTTGTCAGCCCTGAGACTTGCTCATTGTTTAGAATATGCATGAGGTTACTCAGATGATCTGAACTTTCCTCAAAGAGGTTTTTTGAAGTAAAAATATTTTCAAAGCTTAAGGGACTTGGTTATTCATTTTGGTCCAAGAGGGAATACAAAGTAACAGCACTCCCCTAAGGAGTATGGAGCAGTCCATACTGCAGGAGTTTGTTTCTGATACAAGATTATGCTGATTTCATGCAGTAGTCATGATTTAGAAGTCCTAGAGAAATTAACAGTGTTTCTCTAAAATCAACCACAAGATCATGACAAAGCAGAGATCCACGGGCACCTTAGGAAAAGGGGAAATCCCAGTCCAGGATTGTAACATTGGACGGTCAGGGTTGAGAAACGCTGGCAGAACTGTGGAGAGAAGCTCCTCTCTTTTGGCTTCTACACAGCAGCTAGTAAGTGCAAGATTTACCCTGATACTTGTCTTAGAAGTGGAAGCACAAGTCAAATGTTACCTTACCTGTAACAGATACAACACCCTCCCAACCTGCTGCAATCTCCTTGTCCTTTAATTTAAAATTATTATTGATACTTACATGTAAGGACAGTTGGCATGAGCGCAGCAAACATGAGAAACAACATGGAAAAAAAGAGGAAGCCGGAATTGCTGAGGACTTTCTTAGCTTCATTGCCGATGCCTAAGTAGAGCAAGCCAATGAGCAGACCAATTCCAATGTGTGAGGTGATACGCAAGTGTGTCAGGACCTACAAGCAAGGAAATAGGAAACAGAAATACCTCTGTTCAGAAAGTCTACATTCAGAAACAATGGCAATATGACTGAAATCAGATATACAGCTTGCAGAAAAACAGTAATTATATCCAGAAGAACATATATAGAAATGTTCATATTCTACTAGAATATTGGTCCTCAGCTAAGGGAAACTTATGGTAATGAAATTGCCAATGTGAATCCGACCCAAGGCTATTGCTTCACAAAATTTTTTCCTGTAAACAAAAGCAGAAACTGCAAATTCTGCAATCTGAAATCTTACTGTCAGACTGTCTTTGAGTCATTGGCCCTCATTCATCAGGAGAAGCAGATTTTCTCTCTGACTAAAAGATAAATGTCCCTGAGCAGAAGAGACTGGCAAGAGAGGCAGAAGAGTTATTTGGGGCATATATAGACCAAATTAACTCAATCTGGCATAAATAAGCTTTTTGTGTCTTCTCTGCAATACTATACTCCTACAAGAAGTAAGGACAAACAAAATACACAATTAACTGTGGAACAACTGCAAGTCTTTACAGTTGAGCACGAAAAAAATCTTAAAAACAACACTGTTCTTCTATCTATGCATCTGAAAATAAGCTATAGTTTCCACTTGGTGGAGAGGTTTGTATGATCCACATTTTGGATTTGTACACCTCTGGGATACATATAAATGGTAGTGTCCTAAAGGGATACCTCCCTAGGTGAGGGGCAAGAGCAGCGTAGCTGCAGCATCTGGAGCCAAGCTCACTCTGCTGCAAGGGTAATTCACTCATGCTGAGATCCATGGAGCTCAACTGCTTTGAGGTTCCAAACTACCTCATACATATATGGTCTGGCCTTCCCCTTTCTTAAGGACAGGTATGCCAAATCAATGCATATATTAATGCATATATTGCCTTTTCTCCCCCATCATGTACAGCACTGAAAACATTCCAAACCACATAAAAAGCAGCAAATGAACCCTCTTCAGGTTTATCAAACTGCAAATTTGCCAATTAGAAAAGCACTGGGCCAATGATACTGAATACTCATGAGTCCCTTGGACAAATGTGCATGTAAGGTCTATTTGAGGAAGCTCATCTCTTTAATTCATGCCTGTTAATGAAGAAACAACCCTATCTGGAGGATCTTTCAAAGCAGTAACATCATTCAGATAGTGTAAGTACTCCCATCTCTTGAATTCACAAAGAACTCAGCTGCTTGGAGATAAGAAAAACTTTCCTGAGTAAAAAAAAAAAGTCCCATTGCATTTTGTTAATGTAGACTAGCCACCCAAAACATTTAATGAACTTACTTGAAAACTGCAGTTTTCGTGATTTTGAAGGGGGTTATTTATTTTTAGGAAAGGTGAATAATATATACTTTTTTCCCTTGGGAATGACAAGTTTCCTTATGATATTTACTCCATTTTGATTTTAAATGTATGAAAACTAAAATATTTCCTTTTCAGAGAAACAAATTTTTTATTTGATTTTCTGCTTCACAAGGAAAGAGAAAGACTTTAAGCATTAACTTTACATTACACTGAAACTGTTTATCTGCCATCCTCAGTTCTCTGAAGAGACTAATTTTGTGACAAACCAGTACAACTCTACACTCACTTTTTACTAGGAAAAATGATTGTATGAGGGACTTGCCAGTACAGAGAGGATTTAAGCTTTAGGTTTTTAGCCCGGATGCTTCTCAGTTCCACTGAAGAAAAAAGTGATTCACAATTAAGGTGGTACAATTAATAGCAAGGCTGAAAGATCAGTCTCTTTACTTTGAAGTTCTGTGTCAATCTTCATGCATGGGCTGTGGACAGGTGTATTATATGCCTTCAAGGTGTATTATACTGCCTCACAACCAACTGAATAGATCTTTTGGCTACAAAAGTATTACAAAAGCAGTCTTACTGAATCCCTCATGATGGTGAGAAAAGTTCTTTTGAAGAGGATACAGAACTGGGTTAGGCAGCTGGCGGAGAAGCTGTGGCAGCCTTCTGTGGATGAGGAATCCTGCGGAAACACAAGAAAGAATAAACTTCTTTCTTTGCAGTATCTTGCTTAGTTTTCTTTCACAAAACCCCATTCTCATCAGCTGAATGAGCCCAGAAACCTCCTCCATTGACTGAGGATTTTAAATTCTCTTCCTCCCTCTCCAACCTCAAGCCATACCCGTTACTTGTGATATACACAATACCTCTTCAGAGGGCCGGTGCCAGAGGAAGGGATTCAGCTCATTCTCACCACCACCATCTCTCTTGTAGTCTGTGTCACATATCCTCTCCCGTACTGCCCTTACCAGCCGGCTGTTCTGGTCTCCATATTCACCAGATGCGACTTCCATAACTACACAAATCAAAAGGCGAGTTACTGGTTTCTACTACTGGTTAGTTACAGGCTTTACTGTTAGGTTTCCTTGATTCTGTAGCATTGACAGAAACATGAATTTTGTTGAAAACAGACTCTAATCCACATGCAATTTCATATGTATATACATATAATTTAAACGTATTTTTCCACAACTCTTCAGGGAGTTCTCTTCATCCTGGTAGTTAAATGAACCATTTCAGAGGACAGGCAGTTAAAATAGCAGTATTGGTAGTCAAAAGTGACCAAGGTCTATTTTGTGGTCTTTACTGTCTTTGGAATTAAGAAAGAACAATGAAAAAGAATTTCAGTTTTACTAGCTGTATGATACTACAGTGCTATTGTTCATGAAAAAAAAAAAAAAGCACAAATACTGGAGTCACTTTGAAAAGCCACTAAGATTCATTCCTATGAAACAAAGCAATATGTTTTATCTTTTGTTTCATGGACCTGGACTTCCGTAACAGAGAAATATTCACTAAATTCTACCACTAGATGGCACTCAAATTGCTTAGAAAAAATCTAATTCTATTTCAAATTTTGGTACATATATGTACACAGATATATATGTATGTACAAAAGTGTAAAGCACATCATGGTTCCCATTACCAAGAAGGTACTTATGAAATACAAAACAAATAGAACAAATTATTCAGATTTTCCTTACCAAAATCTGCTGGATTGTGGTAGGTTGGACAATTCAACCCCAAATCTCTCAAGTATGGGACTAGATTTAATACTTTGCCACGGTAAATGCATTGACCTTGACTTAAAACATAGAGCTGAAACATAAGGCAAAGAAAAGAAAAGAAAAGAAAAGAAAAAGAAACATTGAAAACATGAAATCGTACCATAATATCTGAACATGCTATCTGTATGACAGCAATCCATGAACCTAATGAAATCCTGTTGGCCCTGTGCGAAAAACACCTTGGGAGCACTTGTCATCACTCGGTATTACTTTTGCACGTAATTACAACTAATGGAAAATGAAATGCTGAAGATTTGAATTCTGCAAACATTCCCTCTAGGACTTAAAGAGCATTAACTTAGAAACAGACTAATTCAAGCCTTAGACACATGCTGAAAATAGGCAAGAAACTCTATAAACAAGCCATCTAATTTCCATACATTACGGATATTTTTGGCTGGGAGACAAAGCTGGTGAATGTAGGAATGGAAGGAGAGGTGAAACAGCACAGCAATAGGAAATAGCTTGATTATTCTAACTTTTAGCCATGCTATTGACTTTAAATAAGCTCCCTTGCCAGACTCATAATCTGCAAGAGTTTGTTCACCTATGGTATAGTAGGTTTTCTCTTAGCTCTCACAGCTCTAATTTAGATCTCCTAACAAGATAAACGTAAATTTAAATCTAACCTAAACACACATGGTCCACACCATGTTAGGTTGGAGAAAAGATCTCCAACTGACTTAATTTCAGTTATTATTTCACATGAATAATCTCTTCTGAATTTGCACCTGTGTAGCTAGGATGAGGACATGTACTAGCAACATTGCAGACATTTGTACTAAAGTTCTCTCGCTCTCAAATTATCTCTCATTTACTTTACCAACAGCCTTGTGCCCAGGAACAGCAGTAGGTGAAGGTATAAAAATTGCAAGGGTGATAATCATGATTTCACAAACACATCAGCCAGATTCTTTAAAAACACTGCATTTAAATAATGGAAACAGCCAGAAGAAAAGTCATAATCAAAAAGTGTATTTTGCTCCAATTAATTTAATTCATTTATTTCATTTGGAACCACAGAGTAGAATTACTCATGTTTTTACTTACAGAATATAGCCTTTAAAGTATAACCTTCCTAAACCATGCATAAAGAGAAAGAGTTTGAAAATAATTTTGAGAATAATACCTGATCAAACAACTCAAACAGTTTAGCACTGGGCTGGTGAATCGTGCAGATGATGGACCGGCCACCCTGAGCTAAAGCCTTCATCAGAGAGACAACCTGAAAACATGATGCACTATCCAAGCCGCTGAATGAAAGGAAAGAATAAGTTTGTTATCCATTGGTCCGTACATACCACTCAGAACTAGCACATGTATTCAATACTTTGGTTTCTCACTATTATCTTTTCATAAGTTCTCTCTGTAGCAGTTTTATTTTATCATATGCCAACATTATGCTTGTATTTCTCCACCAGTCTTTTAATTAAGTTGGAAGCATGCCCAAAAATGAAAAATAGGAGTATTCTCAAAGCTGCCTTGAGGGACTTCTACGTTTTAGGACTACAGATTTAAATGTGCCCAACTTTAATGAAAAGATACATATTCATAGCTCTCCCAGCCTCCTCTTAAACTGATCACTGAATTTGATCCTAAATATGCTCTATTGATTACTAAAAGTCAGTCTTCAAAATGCTTATACTCAAGCTATCTTTGCTTGAAAAAGAAAATTCACGTGCCACAGTCTGAAAACAATTAGTTCTCTCTTTCCCTTCTTGTTTCAGTTTGTGTCTCCCTTAAATATTATTTATAGTCCCTTGGTCTGTTGATTACAGCAGTGACCAAGACGCTAAGTACCCAAATCAAAGGATTTCTTTGGGCCTTCCTCAGTACTTGCAGGCAATACAAAATGAGCCTTTTCCAAGGACTTAGAGGTGAATAATCTTTCTGCAGCACTGTTCTACCACATAAAGCAGTATTGTTCAGTCCTTATTTTTTGCTCTTGAAATACCTGGTTGGTTCATCAAAAAACATGACAGGAGGATTGTTCACCAGCTCCAAAGCAATGGCAAGACGCTTTCTCTGGCCTCCAGAAAGACTTCCAGTCCTCGTATTGGCACACGTTAGCAAACCGAGGGCTGTCAATATTTCTTTTACCTAGAGGAAACAAAAAAATGTGTGGCATTTAATTTGTTAGGAGAAAAGAAGAGCCTCTTTACTGTATCACTGATCTTCATGGTGAATGTTAACCAGCTCTTGACTTTATTTCTGTATATATGCACCTAAGCCTATTTCTATATAATATAGGAAAGGTGGGTCTTAAACATTTATTAGATTCAGCAGGGCTTAACTGCCTAGCACTTAACATTTTGACTTGTCTCTCCTACATGACCCATCTCAGTAGAAAGCCTTTCCTGTGAAAATGGAGTGGAAATCAGTTCGTTTACAGTATCTCTGGGATATGGGATAGATACCCAAAGACCTTTGCTGTATGTGAACTCATTATAAAGCAAGACCAACAAGTTTCTCTCATTAGAACTTCTAGTTGGTATTTACAAGGGAATGGAAAACTGTATAACACAAATCAGTAGTTTCTATAGAGTCATGACCTATTCTCATATCTGTTCTTCAAAGTCTACTCTTTAAAGTGTGGTCATTGATTGTAAGTGCTTTCATTCTCCTCAGAGCCAATTCAGCTGTCACACATACTCTCAGATGTTTGGGATTTCCTCAAGGCACAGCCTCAGGAATGGCACAGCTTGTGCCAGGGTCTTTGGAACAAAAGAACAATCCCAGCTGCTATGAGTTTTTCTGTTTCAGTGATTGTAGATCTGACCTTGTAGCCCTCTATGAGCAAAACAGCTCTATGGCATCAGTAAAACACAAACATAAAAATGGCTGAATCCAAGCTACATTGCTATATTGCTCATGCAATTAATAAAATAACCACTTAAAGGGCAGAAAGGAAGCATAGATATATAACACTTCATCAAAGCATAGGAGAATGAGTTTGTTATTTTTTAAACTAATGTTCGGGTGGAGGCAGTTTTCCAGACAGGGCTGTTAACATCAAAAAGACTGGTCAGACCAATCACTTAGAATCATAGAATGAATCACAGAATGGCTTGGGTTGGAATGGACCTTAAAGATCGTCTACTTCCAACCCCCCCTGCCATGGGCAGGGATACCTCCCACCAGACCGGGTTGCCCAAAGCCCCATCCAGCCTGGCCTTGAACACTGCCAGGGATGGGGCATCCACAACTTCTCTGACAACCTGTTCCAGTGCCTCACCACCCTCTGAGTGAAGAATTTCCTCCTAATAGAATGATAGAATAAAATCATAGCCACTTGTCCTTATTTGATTTTTGGTAGCTGCCTCTCTTAGTCACAAGGAGGGAAAAAGAACAAAACTCACCAACCCTCGTTCTCAGAGAGAAGAACCCAACTACTTCCTTCTCTTGAACTCTAGACAGGGTGAACAGAACATGGGCAGCACAAGATAAACCAACTAGAAATATAAAGTATAGTTCACTGGAGATTTTTCACTTGTCCCTGACTGTTTTAAATAACCATCTGTAATCCTGATAACACAAGTGCATAAATTCATAAAATTTATCTATGATAAACATTTACCTTACAATTTACAGCAATAAAATGAATGACTTATTCCAGTACAGGCCAGTAATACTAAAACGAGTGCCCTTCTAACAGTTGTTGTATAAATGCATACAACACAGTCTTTTCCTCGAAGAGCTCTTTGTAGTTACACTGACAGTATGATAACTGAATTAGCTTGCGTGGCCTAACTTTCTAAGTGCAAATGAATTAAGACTTTCAAAGTACAAAAAAAGTAACATAGACATTTTTTTCCAATTAAAAAAGTGTCTTTGGCTTATTATGAAAAAAGTACTTGACTGAATCAAAGCAATCCTAACCTACCAAACATATGTTGATTCATGTACGCTTCCCTCTCTACAGTTCTTTCCAATTTCCACAGATTCTCTGAGATTGAAGAGATTTATAATGTTCCAATTAGGAAATAAGTAAGGACAAAAGGCAGCCATGGAAATGGCTGCCCTACTTTTGAAGTTGCCATAATTGTCATGTTGCAGGCAATGGGTATACTTTTCACCAGACAGGTTAGAAGTGTTTTCACCCTTTCCTTTATAAACTTCTGCTTAGAAATGCCAGCTATGGCCAGAGGCATCTTTTACTAGAATAAGATACTCCTCTGAAATGCTCAAGTCCAACAAGTCAAGGTCAGGCCTCAACCAGATGTGCTCATCTCCTACTTCGTTTTGCAGACTTTTATTTTTCAGCCAAGAGAAGTTGTGGATGCCCCATTCCTGGAAGTGTTCAAGGCCAGGCTGGATGGGGCTTTGGGCAACCTGGTCTGGTGGGAGGTATCCCTGCCCATGGCAGGGCGTTGTATTATATGATCATATATGGTCATATATGATCCCTTCCAAACCAAACCGTTCTATGATTCTATGATTCTATTTCAGTTGAGTCCTGTAAGGTGGCTTCTTCCAAGTCACCTGCACCATTTCCAAATTTGCCCATGGAAGGTCTCCTCAGCGTATGACTTTGGGAGCACAAAATGCACCAAAATGAAAAACTGATCCTTCTTTATCTTTACGAAAAAGAGTACGCTGAAAAGCCATGGAAAGCCCAAAACTTGAACTTGACAGGAAAAAAGCTGTATAGAGTAACATACAAGTCCATAATGAAGGTAGAAGGAGCAGCCAGCTTTCTTGGAAGGTAAGTCCCAATTTTAGCCATGGGCCATGTTATCACATAATCCCCACTAGCACTCAGCTTAACTCAAATTACGGAGGTTTTTGCCTTGAGGAGGCAGTCTATGAGAGAATAATTACCGTCTCCTTGTTGGTGTTGTCTTACACTGGATTGAAACATAGTTTTGAAGCCATCAAAAACACTTCCAAACACCCTCTGAACTACAGGTTCAGTTTTAACAAATCTCTCAGCAATGCAAATTACCTCTACATTCATCAGTGCCGTGATTTTTTATTTTAAGCTGCAGGCATAATGCTCCCCAGATATACATTGTTTTGAAACACACCTTGCAGCACTGAACTGTTCCTCCCATATGCTTCAGCATTCCCTGCTATCTCCACCCAAGCCCAGACAGACACCTGAGCTCTGAGTGGCCTTAGGTATACACAAGCCTAGATTTATGAAGTGCAGAATAAACGTGGAGAAAGGCTACATTTCCAACCCTTCTAAGTATAACTGAGGTAACCAAATTCAGCTGAGAAAGCCATTTCATGCACAAGCTAACCTGTCAGAAGCCTTTCTATCTAGCTGCACACCTCCAAGGTATTTTCTTTAAAAAGACAGCACTGTGTAAGATCAAATGATGGCAAGGAATCACGGCAGTCAGATGGCTGAGAGGAGCATACTTAGTGCACGTCCAGCTAGGTTATAAGCCTCCACAGCCAAAAAACACCACCTTGGCTTCTCTCCTATTCAGGAAAGTCATATGACGGACACAGCTAGACAATGCAGCAAATGTGCAAGAATAAATTGTGTAACTCATTCCCAGTGTTTTTGAAAAGATACATGCACGTTTCAGCCTGGCTTCTTACATACCCAAACCTTGGTCACTTAAAACAGATTCAAAATACATTAGCCCGTATCTTAACTGCAATTTCATTAGCCTGCCCAGTTGAACAATATCTCACCGCTCACCAGCACAGCCATAATGATCAAAGATTTCAAACATGAGCACAGAAATTTCTGCAGTAGTTGCAAGAACTACTGAATTTTTTATTAATCCTTCGAAAGGTGAACTTTGCAGCTGGCCTACAATCACTATTGCCAGACATGACCACACACAAGAATGCCTGAGCCCTCCGACCTGCATGTAAGAGAATCTAAGCGTTAAGGGACAATAAAAGGAATCCTACAAAACCCATGAATTCATTTCACTACATCTTTTGCAATTATCTTCTCAGCGTCAGCTTCAGGCACACTGAAAGCAACTTTCATACAGTCAGTACTATGCATTCACTCATAATGATACCTGTCAACTTTGAGGTTATGATTTATTCTATCAATACAAGTCCAATGCAATTCAGCGTTAGATAAAAAATGTCAGCTTTACAGAGCTCACTTCACAGACCTCTTTGACAACCTCCAAAATCTTCAGTTTGATGGATAGTATACATACCATTTCTCTTCTTCCTTCATCTTTCTCTTGAAGTTTCAGATGAGCAGATACCTGGAATGCAACATAATGGAATTTAATTTTAAACTGGCCTGAGGCATCGCAACCAGTTAGAGTGGGAGTCAAAACATCCCAATGTACCATTTAAATGACCTCTTCCAACCCTGAAGGGAAAGTTTAAGTTGAGCTATAATGTTCAAATCACAAGCATCATATATGTCTCTGCTTTAGGTAACAGTACAACCTTACTTAAGCAATCACTCAAGCATCCGACAAAAATCATATTAGAAAGAAAGGCCGTTTTTCAAGTTAAAGAACTTGAGAGGAAAACGGGAGACTCATGTCTTTGCACAGCCACTAACATCCTAGGCAATGCTGGAATCACAGTTTATCTGTGCTTCCTCCATATCATGAGGATAACCGAAAAAAACTGCTATTCTCTAGGAAGTCAACAAATGAGTACAGAAAAAAATAAGTGATTATTTGTTAATAATTAACAAATTAATTTTAAGTTGTAATTAAAAGTAATTATTAAGTGAATAAAATATTTTTGTCAGAGCCTTGATTGATTGGACAGAAAGTACCATCTGGGCCTACTTCTACAAAAGTGGTCCTATGGGATTCTGACTACAATGTTCAAATAAACAAAAGAGAAAACCTTCCTCAAGAAGTGCCTCTGCAGGAAATTAGCCACATAAGGCACAGCCAAGACTGCAGTGAAATTTGTGGACTGATGATGGCATGCAGTATGAGTAACCTTAGCCTTATTTCTCAAACTAAGCAACAGGCTCTTCTAGATTGATTGGTCAATTAATAAATCTCTTGATGCTATGATAAACAACAAAAAGAATTTATGTTGCCTGTACATCTTGGGATTATTCTGTTCTTGCTGTTTTTTGAAGAAATTTTACACTATTTTTATTACAGACTAGTCATGTAAGAGTTTAGTAGCAGAGAGATCAAGCTTGAAGTCAAAAGAGCAACTTTTCAGTCAGAGCATGGAAGATGGAGAGAAAGGAAAGAGAATACTTCACCACCACCCAAGAAAAAGGATGCTTCCTACAAAGACTCATTCTGCATTGAATTGCAGGCTCTATTGCCTAGGAGGTCTACTTAGTACAGCCTTCTTATAAATCATAACACCAGTCACAAATTGAAGGCAATAAAACAGAAGCTCTGACAACCCATAGAAGAATGAGCCTGAAATGGAATTCAAGGCAACATCAAAGTCTAGGCACTTACACTGAGCAGGATCGAATAGAGCTAACAGCTAGTGGCATTACTAAGAACATGTGTGCAATAAACAATTGGAGATTTTCCATTTTCTCCTGCTCAGATAAATTACAGCCAGAAACAATGATCACCATCATAGCTTCTTGGACAGTCAGATGAGGAAGGAGCATGTCATCTTGCATGATGTAGCAGGAGACTTTGCGAAAAGAGCGCAGGTCACGAGGCTGTCCGTTGATGAGAATTTCTCCCTTCATTCCTGTCTCTCTGAAATGAACCAAGAAAACAACCAGGGGTGAATCTTGCCTTCATTTGAGCTGTCACAGTCCTCATTATGTGGAAGTCCTAGGTAATAATTATTGCCTAGTATGGAATAAAACTGATACAGTGGATAGAAATGAATTTATTTCATGATTATTTTCTCTTTCTTAAGAGGCTTCATGTGATTTTGTTGACAATTTCAATCCAATACAAAATGTGTGCTGTCTTGCATGAACGTCTGAAAAAATATGAAGCTATTGAAGCGAATTTATTAAGCTTCTCTATCTTGTTCCTTATGCCCTAATGACAACAACATAGAAGCACCTCATAGTTATCCATAAACCAGAAGATTCAGGATGATAAACCACAGTCATTTCACATGTTGCAGTTTGGTCTAGAAGACATCCACATTATGAAGGTGTTGATTAAAAAGGGGCTTTTTTTCAAATATTTATAAGATGTGATTTTAAAATATCGCAAATATTAGAGCCAGATTTGTTTTACAGCTAGAAAAGAGAAATCTTTTTGGTGTTCTAGACTTTAAATTGCTTCCTATTCTTGAACCTGCCTTGTTAACAGATAAATCACAAGTAACCAGAACAGGAAAAACAGAAAAAATACATGCAATGAGAATCTAAATAAAAATCTGTGTAATACTTATTTTCTACAAACACTGGCTAAGATTTCTACTGCTGTTGTCTCCAAGGAACCACCAGGCTAGATGATCCTTATCTTACTTGGGATTTTCACGTTACTGACCTGTATCCTGCCAGAATGTTCATGAGTGTTGACTTCCCAGCTCCCGAAGGACCCATAATTGCAACAAGTTCTCCACTGCTGAACTTCCCTGAAATTCCTTTCAAAAGGGTCTTATAACCTGAAAGAAGAACAAAAAGTTCACTGAATCCTTCATATTCATGTCTGGTGGACAATATAAGTTTATTTCTGCTAAAAAACTACAACAATAAGGCATTAGTGGGTATGTACTGAGAGGCTGATATTATGATCAGCACATTGCAATAACTACTGAAAGCCAAATTCTGAGTGAGAGTGGCAGTCTTCTCCCACTGCACAAATAGTATGATGGGATCACAGGAATCCATTTATAAGCACACACACTCTTCATTCACTCTAGGAAAATTTTCAGACAGGGATAAGCCTTGCTGCCATTTTCTAATTGCCTTCTCAGAGTATTTTAGGATGCTTGTGTCTCAGCTACAAAACAGAATACTCCACAGCTAATGTAACTCCACAGGCTTGGAGCAGAACATCCTCCAATCACAGCAACTTCAACACCAAAACTCTGCCCTCTCACCAAAACAACTTTAGAAGATCAAGCCACAACCATCATGCTTTCAGGCAAAGCTGTTCTAGAATAACTACAACACAAACTTCAAACACCTCACCTTACTCCTGAAAATGACCTTTATCAATCAACCTTCACTTAAAGCCCCAAACTCCAAGTTTCTGGAGGCATACACAAACTGGACTCCCATGAGAATTGCAGATTCAGAGTTAGTTACATCCAGTTTTTCTTGCACAATGCACAATTTGAGGCATACTACACTCTAACACATCAGCTCTCCTGTGCTGGAAGTCAAGATATCTGGTGCACAATTTCTAACTATTGCGGAGAGGCATTTTACTGAATCAGGGAATCTGTATAGATAAAAGCTTACTACATTTTTTGACAAGCAAAACAAGCAAAACGTTGCCATTTAGTTAGCTGACATCTGAAAAACTCAAGTGCAGTAAAAATGAGATTGTTGCTTGCCAAACATCTCCGGTTAATTGGATTTTCATTACGATCTGTAATAATGATTCACAAATTTGTCCTCTCCACTTATGATTTAGAGAAAGTCTTTTTCCTTTAGTGATTTCTGGAGGATTAATGGGGTAATGAGTAGGTGAGGAGGGTGGAGAGAGCCCTGACCTGCATTTAAACTTTTCAGAATTGTTTTCCCTTTTATTTATTTGCTTGCTTGCTTCACTTTAAAGACCAGCACTTTTAATTAAACTAATCATAAAAAAATGATGAGTAAGGTGTCAAAAAACAATCTTGCTGTATGTTGAAACTGTTTTTGTAATTAAATAATGTCAAAAATGGAAGGGTGGAAGATGCATTCACGCACAATGCTGGGATTCAGCAATCCTTTTTGCCACACTGGTGCATACTCAGGAAGCTTTTATATTCCACAGGTAAACAATCCCAGCGCTGTGATTATCATTAGCACAGGTTGTAGCTGGAACATTGAAATGCTGTAAAAAATCACCTTGTCTGCAAGCTCCTAGACAATGAACGATGGATTGTCTTCTTCCTTCTCTTTCTTCCTAACTCCATCATTTCTTGTTTTCCTTTCATCCCCACTTAGCATTCTCCTTAAAATTTCTTCTTTATTTTCTGTTCATACACTTCCAATGCCAGACAGCAAACTTTTACACCAAGAACATGAATCCTACACTGCCGTGGGATCCCCAAAATCCACATCCAATACTCTTCTCTAAGCATTCCCCAGCCCAGGAGGAAAGCAGTGGACACAAAAATAAACCAAGACCAACAAAAACAAAACAAAACAAAAAACAAACAAATGACCAAATGTATCAAAACAATGGTTTACTCAAGTGTTATCTTTTTTAATTAGAACATTAATCCTTCAGTCTAAAAACTTGCCCTGGACCTGAATGAAGCAACGCTTTGTAAGCTACCGAGATATCCCAGGTATGAAAACAGCGGTGTATTCACATTGCCTGCTGATGGGGCAAGTCCTAGGAACAAAAGCACAAAGTATCTGTCAAAAGGAGCATCTGTTTAGAAGAAAGAAGTCCCTGGCACCCAAACGAGGTCTAACAATCTCGTTCCTCATGCCAACGTCGCCATCTTTTGGAAACTGGGATTTGAAGAAAAAGCACAAGGAAGAGCTCAGACCTTTCAAACATGACAATATTTATTAAATTGGATCTACAGAAATAAAGTCCTTCATACTACCCCTTAAGTCCAATGAGAATCAGCTACCTCCCAAGCCTATTAGATTTGTAAGGGACTCGAGCATTAGACATTACCAGCACTTGTTTGCATTATGCACATACCCACCACACACACAAATGATATGCAGCTGGGAATCTCTTGCTCACGTTGCTCAAAAGCTGGCCAACTTGGACTGTTACTAACTTCCACTGGAAGAGGATTTCCTTGACTGGATCCCACATGTAGTGTATAGGGTAAACTATTTACTGGTGTCTTTCTCTGTTTTCTGTCTGCCCCACAAAGCAGTTCAAAATGATGGAAGTTCACATTCACATAATTCTCTGTTACAACTATTGTATGGCCTTGTTCTGACCCACATTACCAGGGGAAAGCATTCTTGTAGGAGGTCAGTAGTAGCTCATAATGAGGGCTAAGGTCACGACAGCAAATACTGCACAAATTTATAGGGGAGCATAAGGAATGTGTACAACCATGAATAGTAAGGGAGATACAACCTGAAATACACACTCATCATCCAAAAACATGTACCAACATGTGTGCCTTTACCTAAAATTGAAGACTTTCCTCTCGCAACACGACTGTGAGATTTAAAATTACATCCATGAAAGTCAGTTTTCCAAACAATACTTCACAAATGACAATCAGGCTACCTTTAATTATATTGTCTTCCCCCCTCGTCACCTGCACTTGTTTCTGCCCATCTGTTGGGGATTTCTATTTTAAATATCTTGCACACAATGCTTAAATCAGAATGGGACACGTCTCTGAAACTCATTTGCAAAACAGTTAAGAAGAAGAAGAAAAAAAATAATTTTAGATCAGAATCCCAGTCACTGGCATTCTAAATTGCTACCAACTCAAAGCTTTCTCTTCTTTTGACTGGACACACATAAGAAGCCTTTCTATTACAAAGGTTAATTTAGCAACCCCCCGAAACATTTCATATTGTAGCAGTAGTGTGGTGCCCAGTATAATCCTTTATCAAGAATTAAAGACCATAAGTAACTACAGCCTTCTCTTTCAGAATATTGAGGCTAATCTGCAACTGAATCATTTGACCTAAAACTTCTATATTGGGCCACAGGTCTTTCACGAGAAACAGATTATGCATTTGAAGGAGATTGTATTCTTAAAGCACGGGGACTGTTTTATATCCCTCTGCCGTGTATTAGCAATTTCCGACCACCTTCAGTCCCGGTTTACCTGGTCCAGCTCATTTTCCAATGTCCCCTCCCAGAGTTACTGTGACCTCACCCTTAAAAATATATTTAAGGTCCTATGCCCATGAGAACCTACATACCAGTTTTCAGGGACTACTTCAACTGAACATTAATAAACCATCACCAACCAGAACAACAGCTTAGCAACTTTCTCAATCCAACCCACTAAAAAAAAGGATGAAAAAAGATTAGGAATCAAACCTGAAACAGAAAATGCAGGTAATGCAAAATGTCTTGGTCTTAATTTCACCTAACATTAAATTCCAGAGTTCAACTGCTTCTCCTGAGAAACGACAGTGGTTTATTTCTGTGTCGGGATTTCCCACGGAAAGCAAACCCCAACCTCTGTGACACTGGACCCGATTCAGAGCCAGAAACACATGACTGGCCTGAACAGATGCCTATTCAAGAGGTGGATTTCCCTCGCTGTGTGATTGCAGCACAAAGCCCACAGCAGCCCCTTGTTTCACGAGCTGATCTAGGGTGACCTTTTTATTTGATAAAGATGCCAGGGAAGCTCTTGCTGCTTAACTAACCAAAATTTTTGCTAATGGATTCAACAGTGGAGACGTTATGTTGATGGTTTAATCTGCTTCCTTGTGGATTCTACAAGGAATTCTGGAGAGATTTAGTTTTATCATTTTCCAAAAATAATGATTAATCTTGAAGAGAAGCAAGCCTCCCCCTCCCCATGCTTAGGATAGGAGCACATGCTTAAGAATGTGTCTGAATCAGTAAAAAAAAAAAGTAACTAGAACTCCTACCCTTACAGTGAATATCCTCAGGTAAATACTACCTCTAAGTTTTTGATTAAAATGTTTCATTCATTTGCATTTCATTACCAGTAATATACTCATCTGGTATTTGGAGAAATGTCACAGACTCCTCGAAGTTTCTAGGCATCTTGGCCTAATTCTGCAGCCATCAATAGGCACACAGAGCCCGCCTCAGCTCCCAGTGGGCCCAGCAGGATTTCCCTGCTTGCTGCAATTAGAGCAGGATTTGTCCTTCCCAATACATCTGAACTGGTTCTCTTTCAAAACAAGCTCTTCTGAAGGCAGGAAATAGCTGTTGATGCCCTGTAACTACCACTGGCCTGAAGTTACTCAAAGGTTTCACAGAAAATTTACTGTTGCAAATAAGTAAGGTGGGAAATTTCAACTCAAACAGTTCAAATGTGGCAAAAGTAGAAACCACTGAAAACCAAGCTACAAAATAAGCAGCACCGGGCACTTAAAAGTCAAAGCCTAAGTCATTATAGCCTACTCTGTCCACACTTCCTACCTGCAGCAAAGTAAAAAGAAGTGCACTATTTTATTCGAATACAAGGACTGTATTTCTGTGTCTTTTTATGCCGCTTTTTTGGACGAGATGCGATTTACTACTGCTCAGAAACATCCAGCTGGAAATACAGAAGACACTTCTGGCAAGTACTGTATTACTATCCTGCCTTATTTCAATACCTTCAACAAGCAACTAACTTTTAAAACAGCAATTTAAATACACAAATCTGTTCATTTACGCTACCATCAATACAATGGTTTGTTAAATCATGAGCAGAAACCTCAGGAGTTTTTTGTCACTCTATACTGTCCCCGTTGCATTAAAGAAACTCCATTGCATTTTGTTATTCTAAAATTCAGGTTTAATTTTCATTTTGTTCCCTCTTATTTAAATAAATAATAATAATAAATAAAAAACTATGCTGAAACCCAGGGGATTCTCCAACACAAAACCTGAATAAGAGAAAGTGGTATCAAGACCCCACATCTTTCCCCTTGAGGCAGCAGTAAGGAGTCCTCCTACTAGGAAAAAGGCTCCTAGCAGAACCACAATTTTGCTGCTGTCCCTCAGCCCCATTATACCCACACATTGATGGCTGAAGACCACTCACTCCCTGGATTACCTACTTCGGAACAACACAACAGGCAAAACAGATGCTCTATCTCATATTAAAGGGAAAGTTAGTGATGTGCATGTGGGAAGGAGATTGCAGAATTCCATCCAGGAAAACATCCTCATGAAATCTTGCAAATATTTCATTTGCAAATTCTTTGGATTTGCAGCAGAAAACTGAACAGCTGGGGAATGCTGGCAGATACTCTACAGAGAAGCACAAGATGAGACACACACACACACGGAGGAAACAGTCCAAGGTCAGATATATACTAAAGACATTTGTAGATACAATAAAGCATCATCTATGAGACGTAATTCTTTATCATTTTTACACCAGCAAAAAGTCTCTTCCATACACCTAGGTGTAGATATAGTAACAAAAACTCTCGCCCAGTCCTTTGCAAACTGTTATTCACATCCTGTGTCTCTCAATCCTTGTTCCCACTCCAGAGAGGAAGCCACTACATAGTGGCAAAACATTTACATGCATCATAGCAAAACATCTACATGTTTCCTGATAGAGACTATGCCAGTCCACGTCATCTAACAGTTTTATCCCTGCAGGGCAAGGGTATGCAAATAGTGGCAGAGATTCCCATGGAGCTGTTAGAGAAAGCTCTGCTGTATCGCTGTCCCATGTGCTGTAACTCATTCTCCCAGTGCTTGATTTCTTCTGCATCACCCTTCCCTGAGCGAAAATAAACCCCATAAGCAAGTATGTGCTTACAGAAGACCAGCAGGCTGCAGCTGCAGAGCACTGAAGTCAGGGATAGTGAATGCCTTCAGCTTAGTGTGTCATGACCATATTTCAAAGGTGAATGCATGCATACACTTGTACATGAAAAGAGATGCAGGTTGCTCTTCTTTGCATATAAATAACCTAATTGTACATGTAAATTAGTTCTTGATGATTTACAGTCATCCAGCTACCCGGTTTGTGTATGTAAACACGAGAGCTGTATATAGGCCAGGAGATGCACAGACTGACTCGCAGCCATCGCAAGGCGGTGGCCAGGTTCTGGGCTTGGGCTGTTTGGAGCATGGACATTCAGGAGCAGCTTACAGCAACAGAAGACGCTGCAGCTCAAGAAGGGGGTCAGCATCCTTCTGCCCTCTCCCCAGGACACCTTCCTATCACTTTCCCAGCTGGCACAACCAGCGAGAACAGCAAGCCCATCCACCTGGAAACCACCCCAAGGAAATTTTAAGAAGTGGGCTTGTTCTCAGCTGCATGGGCTGCAGGAATGCCACTGCCAGTACCAGGAGGCACAGCGTGCAGGACAGGCTGGGCAGGGAGGTCAGACAGCCCTTGCAGCAGCTGGGTACATTGCAGGCAGTTTACGCCACCATCCAGTCCATATCTGGAGACTTCTTTTTCATTCTGAAACAAAAATCGGACTTGTAAGTTAAATGCAACTATCCCCCGTGCACAATTCATGCTACGCCATTCAAACCATTTCATTCCAAACTGGGCTGCTTGCTTGCTGTATTTTAATATAAAACAATTAGATCGCTTCCCAGTGATAAGATTAAGATACCTGGGGCTCTTCACTAAACCAAAGTTAGTACAAAGCCAAGGTGTTTCCACGAACTGCCATACTGTCAGGGCAATGTTTTCTGGATATTTCTCATTCTGCTATTGACCAGCCAGGGCACCATGCTCCTCACTCACGATATGAGTACAGCGTGCTTTCTTCTTGGTGGTAAGGATAGAGTTTGTCAAGGTTTAGGTTCTCAGATGAGAAATTTATCTGTATCAATTGATATTATTTGAATAATCTGAACTTGAAAAACCTTTCGATAGGGATTATTTTAATAGGTATTTCTTTCCCAAGCTCCCCACTGAGCTCAAATGGGCTTAAGTCAAAGTCAATTACAAGCTCCAATACGTGGGAAGAAAACCAGGGATCTTTTAACTTCCAGGAAACACATGAGATAGAAGGAGCCTTCCTGAGAATCAGAGTGAAAAAATATATTGCTACAATAATAGGACCTTTCCTAATTATATATTGGCCCAAACTGTACCTCTGTAAAATCTGGGGGAAAAAGTCACACTACAAATAATAACTATGTTTAAGGTAACTGAAACCTAGCTGTAAATCCACAGGTTCACGGTCTGAACCATCATTTGCATATTAGTAGTGGATAAACCTTTTATGAATCATTTTTGTACTTTGGAATCCATACATCCGTATATTTATATTCCGTTCACACCTATCCCAGGGACACAACAATAGGATTTGCCATTGTCTAAGCTCTGAGCTCTGCTTTATGACAATTAATGGAATTTACATTTGTAATGCATTCTTGTGCCCTGCCTCAGAGAAACGACCTTCGTTATGTAAATGCGTGTAAAACAGCAAGCCAGGCACCTAGAGAGCAGGACGGAGAGGGCAGAAAAGTCAAGCAAGTGCTTGAAGTAATCAGATCAAATGTTTCTGTCCTTTCCAACTCAAAAATGAGGAATCTGTTCCATTCAGCCCAGGAATATAATGTCTTTCGTGCTTTACCAAAAAGAAAGAAGAAAATCCACTGGGTAGCAAACCTCTTTGTGGTAGACTAAACTGCATTTCTTAATGTAGCTGAAAGGTATCGCTCTTGATCCACAGCCCATTTCCCACTTAGTGATCACGGGACTGATTATTCATAACTCAGATGGAGAGCTTAGCCCACGCTTACAGCCGATCTCGTAGAGTTCATTTTACCTCATTATGTGCACCTAGAAGCTTGACACCTAACCTAAGTTAATTGTTCAGGGCCCACTTATTACCAATAAAGAGAGACAGGCACCCCCAACAGGTAATTAATTCCACCTATTTTGCATTCCTGTTCAGGGAAGGGTTAAGAGAGCCTCTTTCTCTCACCTACAGTGAGAGCTCAGGTCACAGCTTGCACTGGACATTTAATCTCTAGATGCTGGGACAAATCTCATCCTTTGTCAACAAAGTCATGGCTGATTTCAGTATCAGTCACAAACAAAATGGTTACCAAGACTTCTTCTGTATTTCTTAAATGTCAATTTGATCATAGTACTCCATTTGCTTGCACGATAGCAGTAATTAAACACACAAATGGCACATTCAAAATCTTGTAGTTGGCATGGCACTCCAAGATGCTCCTACAAACATATCAAGGAGGGCATCCTGCCCATCTTCAGGAAGTACAAATGTAACAGGCATGGTGGTTTTACTTTATTATTAGTATTTAGCACTTATTTCTCACTCTGACAACTGCAGGCAGTTCAAACCTCTAAGAGTTTTTTTGCTTCAAGCTATAAAAGCTCAAGAATACATCACTTTCTTGGTAGCACTCAGTTCACACTTAACCAGAACACCTCGAAGCCTGAAAACTCCATTTAAGCTTTGGGAGGTCAGATCTTAAACAAAAGCTAAATGTTGAGAACCAACTTTTAAAGCAGCTTTTGAATTCTGCTTGTGTGGGTGCCTATGATTTGATTTCTAAGTGCTAGTGCTAGTGCGTGACACTTCCTATGTGCTAAATGCATCAGCTAACTTCTTCATGTAGAAAGTCAGTAAAGCATGCGGTGGATTGGCGTCTGAGAGATTATGAATCCCCAAACCAAGATTTAGGACATGAAATCCCTAGTTACCCTAGGCAATGCTGTATAATAAAAGAGACCGTGTAGACGAGAAGATGGGAATCTAGGTGAGAAACCGAATTTTAGCAGAGGGAGAATCTTAAATCAAAACCCAGAGTAAAAAAATATCTGAGAAGACCATTTAATTTTATTGTTCTTTCAGATCCCTGGACGAGATATTAAGCTTATGCAAGACATTGGATCTGACAGTCCACATTGTTTAGTCAAATAAAAAAATCCCTGACTAAGTAAAGATTTCTCCCTTTTGAAAGTTCAAAATAAGGATTGTGTGCACCACGCTCTTTCCCTACTATGCAGGCTGCTCATCACACTATTTTAGTATCTGAATATTGGTTTTCTACAGAGTAACTAATTAGATATGACAGTCTGTTAGGCTGCAAGCTCTGCAACCCTCTAATTTTGGGTCTGAAGGTTTCATAGCCTATGCAACCTCACTCACCTTGTCTGGCTGTATCACATCTCCTGGCTGGGCAGTGTCTCTCTATGAACACGAGGAGTTTTCTGCACCCAGAACCCCTGCCACCAAGTAACATGAGAATGAAGAGCTTGCAGGTGGACACAATTTACAGACTTCCTTGGAACATCCCATTCCCCCAGCAGCGCAGAGGAACAGAATGGGAAGCAGGAGCATCGCAGGCACACTTCTTTGCTCCTTCTATGACTGATTAGACCACCCCACCATGCTGTGAGATGAATTGGTTTTATTTCAGCCCCCACTAAGACTATGCTCTTTACAGCTATGACCAGGAAGAGATGAAGTATTTCAGAAACCTATCAATGTAGTACGAGACCTAGGTAAATATTTGACATCTTTCTTGTTAAAGAAATACCTCATACGGAATGACACTAATCCCACTGGAACAGCTGCTCTGAGCCACTTGTTTTATTCATTGAGACCAAACATCAAATCCATCCACTTCTACGAAGAGCAAATGACACCTTCCTTATTTCTCTTCCTACACAGTCCTTCCAGGGTATTATAACACCTTTTTGGTCCACTCACAAATAAGTCCAAGAAAGGCCAGAATGAGGTTTAGTGAGGAAGACAGCAGGCAGTCTCCGGATACCCAGGGAGCTGAGAGAAGCAAACCATTTTTGCGTAGCTCCCTTCAGCCTGCCCTATAACAAGGTTACAGCCTTCCACCGAGTTCTACAGGATGATTATGAGGATATATGGGTACTCATTTTAATCAGATATGTCCACGGCAAGATTTGGTTCTTGTCTGTTTCCTCGTTGAATGTTTTTGTTTGAGAGAGTTAACGCTGTTTGTCTTTCATAGGCATGCACACGAAGCCATATGCCTGCAACTGAGGATAGGGAATGACAATTAAATGGGTCAACGAACGAAAGTAACCTTCGACTGTGAATGCAAATAAATCTGTACTTGCAATGAGACATGATGGCTTCAGAAGCAGTATTTACATGTTGAAGCATTTGGAGATCTGGGGCATAGCTTGTGCTTTGCCTGCAAAGAAAATTGCTACCCTAATTTATCTTCAACCGTTAGGGAACATGAAAGGGGGAAAAAAAAACATGTATGAATGACGCACAGCTTTGTCTTTCTTCTGAATCTATTGGAAATATCTTTTCAAAGCAATATCCATAGCCCAATCCTTGTTTGATAATTGCTTTTTGCTACCGTTTTTTAATTTCTTTTGTTTCTGTTACTTAAATGCGCAAGAAAGGTCTTTCCTTACAAAAGAAGAGCCAACACAATTTGAAATGAAAGGCTGACACATTCTCTTGAATGACAAACTGAAGTCACGAGCCTGATGCATACATTTAGAGATGAAAGCTGTTTACGTATGCCAGTCAGGCAAAAAGCAATTTCCTCATAATTGCAGTACCTTTATACCTCAAAGTACAAATAGAATTATTCACAGTCTTACAAACAGATAAAACCAGAACTCTCCCCAACATCCCTTCCCTTTAAAAAAAAATCTTCAAGCAGGAGATATTCTAAAATAGCCCTGCAGCTGTTAAGAACCGAACTGCCCCATCTGCCTTCATTTCAAAGTGCAGATGCAGCTGGGTCACTCCGTAGTGGGAGTCAGAAACCCTTCCTCCCTCAGAGAGGACTTCTTTGGGTCTTCTAATGTTGGTGTTCAGAATAGCCATGCACTTCACTTCTGTTCTCTCCCTTCTTCTTTCCAGCCTCTCCCCACCCACATGCATGCACAAAGCAAGAAGAAAAAAAGGGAGAAGTAAGACTTTGGCTCTCTCCTCCTATCTACATTTGTGTAAGGTCTAGGGAATAAGGCTCTGGGGCTCTTCAGAGCTACAGAAGAAATACAGCAGAAGTTACATAGCACCTCTTTCCTCCATGCTGGGCCTGATGGTAATGTCTAGTCTGAAGAGCTTAGATGTAAAAATAAGTTTTTCCTAAGAAGCTCTTCATGCAAACAGCTTTATCGCAAACTCTAGGTTAAATTGGTATCTGATGGGATGTCTTCTGCAAACTGCATAGCTAGTACCCTTTGAAACACACTGAGAGGTAAATATCAGAGGTGTTTTAAAAGAAAACTTTAAACTCAGGTGTTAAGACTTTAATTACAATACATCCACTCAGGAGCAGAGATACAGACAGAAACATCAACAGTTGGCCTCCAAAACTGGAGAGGAGCTCAGTGAACAAGAACAGGAGTCACATGCAGAAGAACTGCTGAGGCTGAGGAAGCTGCCGTGGCGGTGGGATATATCCTGGTGGCCAGCCCCATGGCTGGCAGGAGCAGTTATTTTGGGAGATCCTTCTTTTTAGTAACAGTCATGCTGATTCTTCCCTTTTTCTCCTTGATACTTTCATGAAACAGAAGCACAGGGTAATATATTTACTTCTTCCTAGCACTCATCGAGTGACAGATCTAAACTATGATCCTCAATGCTAAAATAAAGGAAGACCTGAAGGGTGTACAGAAATAAACCCTGGGTTAGCCCCAGTACTTGCATTTTACTTAAAACAACTGTGTTTTTCTCTCTCGTCTTGAATATTTACACTAATGAAGTTGCCCAAATTAAAATACTTTTCGTTGTCAGCAAACTAAATATAAAATCCTCTAAACACCGCTGAACTAATTAGCATCTTCTGTGGCATGTCAGAGCTGAATATGTTGCAAAGAGAACCCAACTGCACAGGGCATGGCTGCTTCTGGAATGAAAACGAGTTGGAATAAGCGGCTTTTAGGGGGCTGATTTCTGCTTTTTCTGCAATTGGGAACTGGAGAAGCTGGCAGCCTTGTGGGGACAGGCATCCATTGAGTTACCATGAACTACTCAATTTCCATCTGTTTTAAAAAGCTCCAGTTGACCTACATTTTATGTTATGGATTAGCTGAAGCTTATGGAGTAACATAGACAAAGCTTGACTCTTGCTGCTAATCATATTTCCTAAGCAATTAAATATTTTGCCAGTCAGATGGCCCATGTAAAGATGAGAGCTTTCAAGAGGAAAACTTTTTAGCATTTCACACACAAAACAGAAATGTTCACTAGACAGATGCACTCAGACTGCAATATAAATATCAAGCTGATTAACTTTTCCTTAGCATACTAAAACAATTCAAATGTACAAACTAAAATTATTTGAAGTTTTTAAAAAAGGCTAATTAATTCACAACTTCAGGACATAAGATGAGGCACCAAAATTGTTTGGCATTTTGGAAACCCTGTGTTTTTTTCTAAATTATCTACAAAATGATTGGAAAAGCAACTCAGAAAGCAAAGACTCACTACAAAAAAGCATCATTTCCATTCAAGTTTCCATATTCTTATTTTGAGGCAGACAGAAAACTCAACCTTGAGTTGGTTGGGTTTTCTTTTACAAGCCGGTAACATCATTCCAGCAGCCAGTGGGACACGCTGACATGAGCGTTAATCAAGTCTAAGTCCTCGAGTCAGATCAAGAACTCCAGTTTGGATCCCCTACATTTTCAAGGGCCCTGATCATCAGAGAGACTAGATTTTCTCTCTTCCTCTTCCTAACTACAAAGTCCTGGACCTGACAAATCTCCATGAAAATCCAGTCAGAAAAAAAATATAGTGAAGAAACAACCTATTTCTACTCTGATGCACTACCATTTTCCAACAGAAAGAAGCTATTGAAAATTTCCTGTTGGATTTTCATAGGAGATCCTCCGTATTAACAGTCCATTTACTTATCTTTGTATTTGTTTGGTTCCCAGTTACACTTGTAACTACTTTTGACACTCTTTGTCCTTCTTTACAATGAGATTCTTCAACTGTTTAATGAAAACTCAAAGGATAAGCTAAGAACCGGCTTAGGCTGATCCAACTGGTCTATTAAGACAGGAAAAATTTGGTAGTGAAAGCAGTTGGTTCATCCACAAATTGTAACCCCATCAAAAGAAATCTAATGCCTATGTCAATGACCTGAAGATTTATGTGCATCACTAGGAAGAGAGGCTCACATAAGCTGGTCTTCTCACATCCTTTTCATAGATGTCCCTGTAAACCATATTCCAAAATACACCTGTTTTTTCCAAAGTCAAGACATGCTTCCATTTTTTTCTGACCACCAACTAAACTGACAACATCATTTCAGAAAAATGCCAGTTAGATCCATTACCTGAAAACGAAAATTGACTTGTCTCTTGGGATTTCTTTATTCTCTGTATGATTTTTGTATGACTGCCTATCTATACTTAATATCCTTCAGTAAGTCATTTATCTGTGCTACTTGTTAACACCTGCACACTCAAAAAAGAAAAAGGTATTAAGAGCCCAGGCTGCTTACATGGTTGTCCTCACTCACGGTGCCACTTTAAATGAAACAGTAATGATACACAGTTAGAACAATATCCATGCTACCTCAAAACACATGCTTTGATCCTAAAAAACACATCTTCTCAGGGGCCTCAACTGCTACCAAACTATTACCAAAGCTCCGCTAAAACCAACTGAGCAGCACAGGCTCACGCTAGCTGAGTGGCTGGCACAGGGCTGAGGGATTGAAAGTGGGGATTCATAACAATCTAGACACACAGCAATATTTCAATATTCAAAGATTAAAAGGTGGAAAGCTTCCATGAAAGAAATACTGATGTATCAGGAACTCTGAATCTCAAGGAGGGATTTGTTTTAGCCAGTTGCAACATCCACAATGTAAACACTTGCATGTGAGCTATTCTGATGCTGGTAACACACCAGACTTTTGGCTATTGCTGAACAGTGCTTGCACAGCATCAAGGCTTTCTGTTTTTTTTCCTTTTCCCTCTCTGCCCCCTGCAGCCATGAAGCTGGGGGTGCACAAGAAGCTGGGCCCCAGCCAGGCCAGCTGACCAAAGTCAGCTCCCACACCATATGGCATTGTGCTCAGCAATAAAAGCTCAGGCAAAAGGAGGAGGAAAGGGGGTGGGGGGGGGAAGCTTGGGGTTATGGCGTTTGTCACCCCAAGTAACTGTTCTGTGTGCTGCTTTACTGGAAATGGCTGAACATCTGCGTGCCGATGGGAAGTAGCGAATAAACTCCTTATTTTGCTTTGCTTGTGTGTGTCGCTTTGCTTCGCTTATTAAACTGCTCTAATCTCGATCCCTAAATTTCCAGGTTTTGCTTTTATGATTCTCTCCCCCATCCCACTGGGAGGCAGCGAGGGACTGGCTGCGTGGGGCTTAGCTGCTGACCGGGGCCATCCCACCCCAGCTGCTCCTCCTCGCCAGGGTGGAGAAAGAGTCGCTCGTTGGGGTCACCGAGGGTGAGGCGAATACTGACCTCAACTCCACTGACTGCCAGGGAAATCTCTTCAGTCTCTAAAGAGTGCTGAGGTTGATGTCTAACTCGGACACGGACTTGTATGTGGTAGAAACCTACATTTACTCAGATGAATCTGTCAGGCATGTCTCTTGCTGCTGCGAGGTGCCTAAGGGAAAACGCTGTCTGCTGTCTCTTAAGTGTAACTGCTCGCGTAATTTCTGTCTTAAAAATATCTGATATACAGAAGTATAATTCAAAATCTCATGTGAGATTAACAGCTCCATTACACACAAGGACAGAGCAGCTGCAGTTTACCTGGCTACAGGCATTCCTTCTGCAGGTAATGCGCTCAGTGCCAAATTGGAGATGCACAAATTCAGGTTTTTCTGGGCACATTTTTCTAAGTGTATGTGACAGAACAAGGGAAAGTAATGACAGCTGTAGCCTGTGTGCAAATGGAAAAATAAGTACACCTCCAATATTGTCGGTGTTCATTTCAGCGCTGGGTAAATGCTTTTGATCGTTGTGTGAAAGCGGTGAAGGCACCACCTGTGATTTCTTTGTCTTTCTGCCAACAGGTGAGATCCCATCATGCCGACAGGGGCTGCAACATTCGGGTAATGGCACAAGCACAGAACATTGTTCTGCCATCGGATCACAACAGTTTGACAATGTTACCGCTTTTTATTTTTTTAATCTCTGTACGTGCATGTTAAAACTGAGTCACCCCTCCACCTCCCGTGAAGACCCGAGTGAAACACAGCAAACTTCTTTTAAGCGCTGCCATCCGCCCCTAACAGTTGAGTTTCCACTTCGGCATTTTTAATATTTGCAAGAGTTCAGTATTTTACAGTCATTGTTACAGTTGTCACAGTAGCTTCTACATACATTGGCCAGATTCATGGTCCCATGTTCTCAGTGAACTGACATCGAATACTAAGATCCTGTAGCAGGGACAGAGTCTGCTTTACTCTGTTCTTCTCTTTCACACTCTCCACTTGAGAAATGATAAACTGTCCCAATTTATCATCGATTTACAACAGAAGGGTTTGCTACTGTATGTTTTCCTGCAGGAATCCAAAGTACTGCTTTAAGAGTCTTAGAGGTCAAGAAAGTGAAGCTCACGCTAGGATAATTTCACATAGGAAGGTAAATTTTAAACTTAATCAAACCTACAGGTTTGGTATTGACCACAGAAATCTTACTGTCTGTTACATGGGAAGAATCCTTGGGGAAACTGCACACGAGCAGTTTCGTGCTCTTCTAGAGGGATGACTGCTGTATCAAGAAACCAGAAAGTCATTTTGGAACTGATGAAGACTCAAAACCCCATGTATGAATTCCACAATATATAAACCCCAAGAATCAGACCTATAAATCATGTGGCTAGAGCCCCAGCTGGAGTTTCTCCATATACTTGAACTATCTTGGCCTTTTTCTGCAGTAAGGTACAGCAGCTACTGGATGACAGAGCCCTTGATCAGGGAAAGGACCTCTTCTGGCAACTGGGAAGAATTCCCTGCTCTTTCCCATTCCCTCTCCATACAGCTTATCTGAATTATGGCTCCAACTCCCTGCTGAATGCTACCTGTGCCAATAACCAAGTAGCAGGGGTTATTCAAAACCAGCAGATGATCTTTTCCAGGTCTGACCCACTGAGCTCTAATGGAGCTGTTCTGTCTCTGAACCAGCAACTCACAGACAACAAGGACAAGGGTCCCCTGTGGGGATCGTCCACGAGTCAGTGATTCGAGGGGAAGAAGTCTCTTTAAAGGCAATGCACAAGGAGAAGATGCAATTGCCTTTGGGGAGGTTTACATCTGTCACTTTTTCCATCTTGCAAATCCGCAAAGAAAATGGTGTAGGTGGACGGCTGAAGATTGCTCTTCTCAAAGGCTTCCTCCTGAAATGGGTGCCTACGCTCTAATACTGACTAAGCTGCAGGGCTTTGCTTCTGATCTAATTAGATAATGATACTGCGATACAAAAGGAGAGGTTAATCTTGACTCCATCTTCAATCTCCTTTCCTTGTGTACAATTGTAAACATCCTGGAAGCACTTGGAGTCACTTCTCCCTATGTGTTTAAGTATCAGCACTTGCACAAATATGGATAATTAGGAGATCTGGAAAAGAGGAGAGAGGAGAGACAAGCTTTTAAAATACATTGGGCAATTCACACAGGTCTTGAGGTGTATTAGTGCCAGTGTGGCTAGCAAAAAAGACCAGGAGAGCAACAGAGTCTGACCACAACCAGACAATATCCTCACTCGTGCTCTCCCTTCCCTCCTATCCTGGAGGTGCTCACAGAAAGTAAACGTAGCCACAGGGGAACATGGACACCCATAGTGTTCACAGCGATATTTCTGGAAAGTGCCCTCCACTTGCAGATCTCAGGTGCTCACCCTCACACTATCAGCTCTGTTATTTGCCCTCCCTAGAGCAGTCATGGGACATTTCTAGCCCCCAAGAAAATCAGCCAGTAGAACACCTCTACTAGATTCCCTTTCTTTGCACCGCTCTATCAGTGCCTTTTGCAAACTGAAAAGGCACATTGCCGTTAGCTTACATGAAACCCTAATATCTTCCTTCTGTACCCCAAAATACAGACTTCTTCCAGTTTTCTGTCACCAGCAAACCACTATCCAAACAAACAGGAGTAGAAACCATTTATCTGACACATAAGTATACTCTCCGTTACACCTAGCAAGAAAGGGACTTGCAATCATGTTGAAATTAATAAAAAGGGAAATTCAGATAATGATGCTGGCAGTTGTAAACGGGAACAATTGTCCAAACATGTATGAATTGGACCTACCATTGATAAACACAAGGGCTCCAACCCATTCTTCCTTATAACTTCTAAGGAAAGCAAGAACAAACAAAGCACAAGCAATCTGATTACAGCAGAAATTACCGAGAGCAGAAAATTACTCAACTTATGTAATGCAATAAGCCCCTATTGAAAAGCATCAGCAAAATGCTGTCTTTTATTTATACCATTCTTTACACCAGTGGCATTCAGGTGGATAAAACAGCTTCCATTTTACAGTCATTTTTCCTGCTATTTTAGCTTATTATGCTCTTAATCCAGTAGCAACAGACTTGAACCACTTCTAAGCAACCAATATTCTTTTGCTTTTCATTAAAAAGCATCAGGTTCTTACTGTATTTCTATAATTATTTCACCTT
Organism: Anser cygnoides; assembly: GCF_040182565.1. Classification (NCBI taxonomy): domain Eukaryota; kingdom Metazoa; phylum Chordata; class Aves; order Anseriformes; family Anatidae; genus Anser; species Anser cygnoides. The sequence continues at coordinate 117,520,018 of NC_089873.1, read as the reverse complement.
GTCATGAAAAGGAGGAGGAATATGTACCTCAATGAAAATATTACCTTCAAAATATCTGCTATAGTGATACACGGCCAGATTTTGTACATAAATAAATACACCTGACTGGCTGTATGGGTGTATGTGCATATAGATATTTAAAATATACATGTGCACATACACATTTATATTTACACATATCCATGTAAATATATTAGATCACCTATATATCTACATTACATTGAACATATTAATAGATCATACGTATAAAAATAAAGAAAAGGCACATACAATACACTTATAGAGTACTAACATGAAAATGTAGAAATCTGGGGAAGAAGCCATAGATGACTCTCTGCACTCTGAAAAGGAAGAGGGTGTTCTGATCTTCTGAGACATGCCCACATTGGATGATGGAGACATTTGTAATGCTGGTTATCTGGACAGCAGCTGGACCACAAGTCAGGACCAGTTTTCTCAGGTTAATGCTGTGGGTGATGGGAGGGAGTAGGAAATAGATGGGCTTTGCTTTGTTATGCTGGTAGTCAGAAGTCCACTTTGCTTGACTTTCAGCACCGGCATTTGACATGAACTGTGTTAGCTTCTGACTCTTCTGGAAAGCAGTTTTAACACTGAACCGCATTAACGAGTGGAAAAAGTGCTTTTCAGATAGTAGGTCATACTCTTCCTTCAGCAAGCTTTATTAATTTCAGTTAATTTTATATCAGGGACGAATTTGGTCCAAAATGATCTACTGTAAGATAACACCGTTGGCACACTACCCATATCTATTCTTTGGGTTATACGATATGCCATTACTGAGATTTTAAGATTCATTTCGCCATATACTTCTTAAGTAGTACTGCTTGAGTGTCTGAGCTGAACCAAAGGTTAGCTCCAAAGTTAGGTTTATTTATTGCAGAATGTGTGTCACTTTTTGTCCCAACCCACTTGGCTTGATGAAGTGTGTTTTCCCTACTTAACACTTGTCAATGAGACTCAAACACAGTGTTAAAATACCACAGCCATGCCCACTATGGGAAGGCTTAGTTTACTTTTGTTTGTTTTCATACATCATACACAAGGTATTTAGAGAATATGTGACTCAGGAGGCTGGGATCATAGAATCATAAAGGTTGGAAAAGACCTCCAAGATCATCTGGTCCAACCATCCGATAAATAATAAATAATAAAGATAGTAAAGAGTAAATATGATAAGTAGTATTACTCACGTTATGGAGTTTGATGTTTCTTGTAGTGTCCCCAGGTGTCTTACTATTAGTGAAGAAGACACAATCATTGTCTACAAACACCTAGTCTTACAGTGATCCCAAGGTTCACGGACTTGTGACTACTTCAGGCAATATGTTTTCCCTTGAGATTTACATCATCATTTTCCCAGGCAAGAAATCAAATAGTCAACTTTCTTTGCGAATGTCTGTCAAGGTCCTCTGACTATTTTTAATACAGCAACTCACACACATTGTTATAACTCAGCCTTAAAGACAGCAGACCCTGATTTATTATTATCACAAATGGCAGCACCTCTATTCCCTGCTGGCAGTTACTCAACTTTCCTGATACTTTCACATCTGATGGTAAAAATGTTCAGGTGTGAGTTCTAATTCAATGATGATTTAAATCACAAGGAAACTTTCCCCGGACTTAAAGGAGCTACTGGCTAGGCAGACGTCATGTATTTTTAAATAGAAGGCTTAGCAAAATCAAATCGGCCAAGCAAGTCTAAAAATTGTCTTTGCTCAGCTATGCAATAAAAGGTCAGCCACACCGAAAACAAAAACCCAGGCTGAGAGCACCAGCAGAGGTATCAGCCCAACCAACTTACTCTGTGCAAACATAGCCCCTGAATCGGCCACTCTTAAGACTCTTGAAGGAAAAGGACAGGACCACTGACCGTGGGGAAAAACCCACCAGGGTGCATCAATGGGGAAACTCTCTCTCTGGAGTGGAATAGGACTTATTGTGCCATGCAGGGGGAAGAGAAGTGGGGACCTGTGCAAAACCAGCTGTGGGACAGAATACCTGCCCTGCCTTGTAACCAACTGGACCTGCAGAGAACCGAGGCTGCCATGTAGCCACAGGGCTGGGGCAGGAGGAATCCCCTTGGGTCCCGAAACCCCGCCAGATGTGGCTATGGCTAGCTGTCTTGTTTTACAGCCATCAAAATTAGAAATTCTTGCAAATTTATTGCAAAGACCTTGCACTTCTGATTGCAAAACAAATCTGACCCAACTGGTTTTCAGCAAGGTCTCCCATCCAGCATCTGCACGGTTAGTGTTTATTTACTGTCAAATTCCTACTCCGTGGCAAATTCTCCTTCAAATGATTCTACAAGGTTCAGGGTCAAAACCAAGACCCAAATGAGTAACTTCTCGTGGGCAGCTGTGCACAGAGGCATTCCTCTGCATTTTCACTTGTCCTCCCATCATATGACATTCCCCTCTGAGCAGAGAAAGAAGCTCACTCCCAGATGGCCAGCCACAGGTTTCAGGTTTATGGGCCTCAGATAGTTATTTTACAGGCCTTGACAGTCCTATTCAGTAAGCTGGCTGAACTTAGTGGCATTTTGACCCAGGTAAAAAATCTGTCCTCCCTCCAAAAGCAAAGTGTTTACCTTCAATCCCCGTCCTTTTAACTGTGTGCTTGTTTACCAATTCTAGCCTTGTAATGCTGGTGCTACTAGAGTGTTTAATTTCCAAAGCACTTGAGGTAGTGAGTGGGTCATGACTAAAGAAATTGTACCAGCCATGCTCTGTTGGTGCAGCCTCATCCACTTGAGCACTTCAATAAGCACAAAACACATGCAAAAGGGCAGAATTTAACTCTGCTGCTTAATGAGAGCATTAAAACCTTCTGATTTTTTCTCATTTTTGTATTGACTAGCTGCATCACTTCATTTGAAATTCCTTTCTTCTCCTGCCCTGCATGAAAGCCAGCTCTCTGAAGATCAGCATGAGGCAGAGCAGAGGTCTCACTCTCACCTACCCAGGAACCTGACCATGGCACGTTCCATTTTCTCCTCTCTGCGGCAGCAGATGTACTGCAATTATAAACAACATTTGTTATTATTCTAAACATGCAAAGCAGGAAGAAATATGATTCTTACACAGAAGATGTAGGCTGCAGATACTAGATGAGAGGCAGATGGTAAATTGTCTTGTAAAGCCAAGGTCTCTGCCATTTATTTTCCTTTGGAACAGATAAGTAATGAATGATGAACCAACAAAAAAGTGGTTAACTCGGTTTGACTGTTATGTAATTCCACGTACTTCTTTCTGTTAACAACTTGGACTACCTCATCCCCATCCTCTCTGAAGAGAATTAAGTCTTCAGATTGCATCTGTTTCTTCCAACAAAATCAAAAAAGTCTAAATGAACTGTGAATGAGAATACAAGCCTAACAGTGACAAGAGAGCCCAATCAGGAAACGTAGTTAAAAAGGTTTCTGCAGGATGACTAAAGACATATTGCAGTTTAAGTCTCCAGCCATACGATTTCCTAGAAGGAATTATTCTGTCCTTGTTCAACAGATACTTACACAACACCAGGCTTTCTGTATTTTATACAACCCCTTACATTCTCTATCAAATATTCATTCTCCAATCTTTTCTAAGAGAGGAAGTATCCAAAGGCCAAATTAACCTCAAACGTCTGTACTAAAGAACACAACTCACAAGGGAGTAATTTCCAAATATGTGTATCATCACCGATGGGATATTTCAACAGGCCTCCTGATAGTGTACTTAAGGAACAAATGAAATACATAAGGACGCTTGCTAGTAGGAGGCTATTGCGATTCAAACAGTTACTAAAAACAACTGAAGTTTCTTGCCCTTCTATCTATGTGCTGTGACCTTTTCTCATCGTATTTAAACTATTGCTTTGGGGACAAACCGGTTAAATAATTGGTTGAAAGGAGCAGTAATTCTTTCAGACATTTTTATTAAACTGTAACTTCTTTTAATGTCTTTGAAAGTTGGTGAAGAAGTGACTACATTTGGAAGGACTTGAGGACTCTTAGTCTTTCCATTTCCTAATTAACACAGGCATTTATATCAAGAAGATGACAACGTTACTAAAAGATAAACTTTTCACATGGTACAGTCTAAGCCAGGGCTGGTGTGTCTGCTGTCCTCCATAGTGGTGATGGTAAACAGAAATTGCTGGCTTCTAGGTTCAGAGCCTAGCTGGCACAGTAGGCAGGCAATCTGAACCCCTAACATCCCAGCTTGTTACTGTCCCAACGCTTTTAACAGACAAAAAGGGAGAACTTGTGCGGAAGTCTCTGATCCAAGATTCGGTTATATAAATTGCATGTGATGTCTTTTGGAAGTAATGTCTTAAAAGAAAGGCCATTTTGTCATCTTACATGGATGTCACGGAAAGTTTCAGTATGGTCTTTTACTAAAGTTGTTAAATAAATGAACCTGACAAGAAGGTAGATGGACGGCTCTCAAATAACTGAGAAAGCAGGTAAAGCAACAGGAGACACCAGAATAGGAGTCAGTGGTCAGGCAGTGGGGAAAGTTTACCCCCGAGTACCAGGGAATTTGTATCAGGCTATGCGTTTACTCCTAAATGATTTGGAAAAGCAGGCAAACAGCAAGGTGACAGCACGCACACCGAAAGCCTGCACAGGGTCAGAGAGCAAGTGAATGATTTTACAAAAGAAAATTCCACGAACAGCTGCTAAACAAACCTGATTTTGGAAATCTGAGATGCAAGTTGCAAGGACGTGGGGCACATTGCATGCCTGCCTGTTCTCACACCGTTCGCAAAGTCTTTACTTCCGCCTGGTGTCAGGGAACAGACACTGGGCCAGGTGGGCATCCTCTGACTTTGTACAATGGCAAACTGACCCAAACTCCCACGTCATTTTTGCCAAAAAGTGTTAGACATACATCCTTACGTAGCTCAGGAGTGTGAAAGCCACAGAGGTCTGCAGGATAAGACATGGCCTTTTTGGTTAATGCACTGAGTTCTGCCTGAAGGACGTTCACTTTGAGACTGAACACCCACCCTTCAGTCTGCAATGCTTTCATTTTAAATCCAAACCAGTTCCTTCCCGTGTGCTACCCCATTTTGCTGGGATTCTCCCTGCATATTTTTTGGAGCAAGTCTTGAGGTGTTAATTCTCATTGTAAGACCAAACGTTTTTTCCTCACAGGGGACAAAAGTTGCCATCAGTTTAACAGGTATGGTTGTGAATTATACTGCAGCAGGGTATCCCTGCTCAGGGTCTGCCACATTTTTGAGTAGTATCATGTTCTCTGTGCTCTGTCCTCCCAAAACCAGCCAGTTTACATAGAAGAACAATGCTACAGGGAAGTGTGAAGGAATTAGTTTCTTAGAGAATAGAGCTGTATTTTGAGATCTTAAATCCCCTGAGAACAAAAGTCTTGGTACTCATGCCTTGGCACGCATGTAAGTTTAGACCCCGTGGGCTTCCAGAGGGCACTTTCCAAAATGACATGTAAATACACAAGTGGAAATGGCCTCTGACAGCATTTCTGCTCTTGCACTAGCTTCTGTTCTTGGCTGCTTTTTTGATTTACCTCCACTTTTACTGAGGCTGTAGAGGACCCCGATCAATCATTTGATGGCTGAAGCCTTCAGTTGCAAAATGATCCTTCCCCAATCTTCCTTCAGACATATCTTCAGACTATGGACTGAGTTCTACTTCGAAATACCATTGCATGAAACAAAGTACACCCACATGCCAGCCTGTGGTTTGCTGTGACATTACCTTATCTCACCCTACAATTACCTTAAAGGAGGCTACAACGAGGTGGGGATCAGGCTCTTCTCCCATGCACCAAGTGATAAGACAAGAGGAAATTTCCCCTTACATTGCACCAGGGGAGGTTTAGGTTGCATATTAGAGAAATTTCTTCCCTGGAAGGGTTGTGAAGTATTGGAACAGGCTGCCCAGGGAAGTAGTTGAGTCACTATCCCTAGAGCTCTTCAAAAAAGGTGTAGATGTGGTGCTTAGGGACATGGTTTAGTGATGGACTTGGCAATGCCAGGTTAATGGTTGGACTTGATGATCTTGGAGGTCTTTTCCAACCTAAATGATGTTACGATTCTATGATTATCCACACGGCACAGCTACACACCACCTCTGAAGATGGTGCATGCAATCGCTACCTCCTCAACACCTCGAGCAAGAGATGAATGCGTATGGGCAGAGGACAGCAGAGCACTTCATCAAATCCCACTCAGTGTACAGAAGGTCGCAGCGGAGAGCTGTCAGGGTGAGTTACAGCCAGCCCCCAACACACGCTCACTGTGAGATGGAAACAGTAGAGACGGCAGCTCAGTCTCCCAACAGCTCATCACCACTGCCATCACCGCTTCCCTGGGATATAAATTCTGAAATGTTTTAACTGGTCCCCCTCTGAAACTTCCTTCCTTGATCACGAGTTCTCAATGTTGTTGGTATTGTTTTACCAGCAGTATGATAAAGGGAAAGAAGAAGAAAAAAAAAAATGTTCCACTCACACAAAAGCTCAGTGACCAAGACTCCCCGAGTCAAACTCGGACATGTTTCCAAAAAAAAAAAAAAAAAAAAAGCTCTGCATACAAAAAAAAATAATCCCACAGTAATAACAACGGGCTCCATGTGAAGGAAAATAAGCATTTCTCTGTTTCAGCAGAACTACTGCTATGAGAATGTCATTCTCAGCTGGGAAACTGACAATCAGACAAAGGGGCTGCCCAAGAATTGTCCTTAGTATCCTCTATTTTATACAACACATGCAAGAGGATGCTAGGAATTGTTATTTATCTCTTAATAAAACACTGTGAACTGTTCCAGTGACAGTGACTTCTTAGGATATTTTTACTATCTTGACACAGCTTAAGAGGTAAAAGAGAAGCTGTATGGGTTTTACCAAGGTAAATTTAGAAATCCTGTTAGAAGTCACGTTTTGTTTTCATTAATCCCTCTAACATTTTAAGTCACTGAAAAAGACGACACAAAATGCTTGGCTGAAGAGCTTTTACTAGTACCGCAGCTCGTTTCAGCCAGCTTAACTTGTTTTTTCTTCCTAGCACACGGCTCTGAATCTGCACACACTCTGCTCTCCGGGCTGAAACCACGCTCTCAGACGAAACAGGCAAAACCTGCGGAAAACAATGCAACCCATCTGTCGGAGAAAGGCGAGAAGCGAGAACTCCCTCTCTCGCGAAGGGCTTTTTATTTATTTAATTTTGGGGGGCTCTTTTCTGCTCATCTTCTCTCCTCTCCTCTTAGCAACAGCTCGCGGAGCAGCCAACCAGGGCCCGCTCCCCGGCGCGGAGCATCGCAGCCGCGGGTTACTGCAGTGCACTGACCGCCAGTAACCGCGAGCCAGCCCGCCCGAGCGTGCGGCGCCTCTACCGCAGTGCACCTGCTGGGGCTGAGGACAGGCTTTTTCCGACTCCTCTGGCAAGGATTAGCAAATAATTTAGGGCAAATCCCACCCTCCACCCCCCACCCCCCCCCCCACGCCCCTTTCCTTTTCCGTTCAGGTCTTCGGAGGGTGGAAGCCAGGAAGAGGAGTCACGGGAAAGGTGCAGCAAAACAAAAACCGAACAGCTAAATAATAAAAGGAATCGGGGCTGTCCGAGCACACGTACCAGAAATAAGGAATTCATAACAGAGCAGCAAAAGCCAGCCTGCTCAAATCTGTGTTGAGGGCTTGACAGGGGGCTATGTTTCCACCTCGTTCAGAGATCAGCATTCATACAGCACACAGACCTCTGGGCTGCTCTGATGACACCACCTCAGGCGGTGATGGACGCTTTCAGCCCTTTACGAATACCAAGCAACCTGCCGAATATTCTCTATTTTCCCCTCAGACACTACGGGGCCAGCCAGAATAAACACAGTCCTGCATCCCCCTCCTTTACACCGGCAAACCTCATCTGCACATTTCACGTGCTGAATCTTTACATTACAAACCCAAAACCTTGTAAGAAAAGACAGGACCTCTACGACCACTCGTCTTCCCGGGGTCTGAGCTCTTACAGCAAACCCCAAATAACATTTGGGCATTTTCTGCTGAGCCTGAATTTCTGCATGGCCGCTAATCCTCCCAGTAAGAAGAGCAGGTCGCAGTCGGCCCGGCGGGGGCCCCTTCCCCCAGAGGTTACTACAGATCAAATCCTACCCGCACTTCCATCCCCAGGCGGCACGGGTGAGTCACTGCAGTCCTCAAAATAACAGTGGAGAAATTTCCAACTACACTGTTGCCTAATTAACCACGAACACTGACAAGTGATAGGAAAAAAAAAAAATTACTCCCCAAATTCTGGTGGAGTTTTAAAAGCCAATTTATTGCTGCTTTCTTCCCAGATGCACTCGTTAGGTAGGAGCGATATTTCCCTGGGATCCTACGTTACGGCAGAAACCTGGAAACAAAAGGATAAACATCCTTTGGTGTGTGTACACAGAACCAAACTCACTGAAGGGAAAGAGTTGTATCAAGACAGAAGACTCCAAAGTACTTTTTGTGGCTTCCTCATATTTGGGACCATCCATGATTTTGCTCCTCAATCAGTCACTCTATTCAGATCTCTTTATGGTGCTTATAAAACAACAACGACAAGCTAAGGCACAGACTTTTCTACAAAATCCCCTTGTATACAGTCTTCAAGCAGACTTAGATTTAAAACCTACACATCTACTATTTTTTTTATAAGCTGGTAAACCCAACACATGTTCCTGTTGTTTGCATTTTAAATGACATTTTCAATGTCATTTGAAAATACAGCTTAAGCAGACAGTTCGCAAGCCATGATACGAGCCACCTTCAGTCTCTTTTTCAACCCTTAGATAAATGGCTGTCTGATAAGGCAGTGAAATTTTGGCCAAGGTTTGTTCTGAAGCTCTGTGGCTGTTGCTTTTCCTCAGTTAAGGAGCCCCCACTTGATCTAACAGAGGACTCTCCTGTTCTCTCTCTTCCCCTGGCTGAGTCAGCTGGCTCCCTCGTCCAGCTTCTCCAGAAAGGAGAAGACATTATAGAATATTGTTTGTTTGTGTGCTGAATCTTCCTTTTTTTCTGGCTTTGCCAGTTCACGTTAACCTTGACACGCTGTCCACTTGCTCCAGCAGTCCTGGAGGTTTCTTAAGGAAATCTTGAATCCTGCTGACCCGCACAAGACTTCTGGCACATGCTTGAACAAAGACTGGAATCAAAGACTGAGATGCGTTTTACCAATCTCTTTCCTTCAAAACTGAAGAAAAAGTTCATTCTGCCAGCTGAGTAATTCCCTAAAAGCTTTATGGAAGAAATACCAAAGTTACGTGAGACCTTCCGAAAAATTTCACTTCTGTAACCTCTTCCAAATTCCCATATTGATAAGAAGTCCTGCTGAACTGACCGGGTCAGACACAGTTTCTTTGATCAAGGACTCATCTGCCAGGTTCACTCCTGTTAATACCGCTGACTTTGAGAGGAATTACACTGTGAATGAATCAGACCCAGACTCGTACAAATCCTCACTATGAATTTGATAAAAACTCAATTTGATAAAAAGAGTTGACCAGGCTTGTTTGCAGCAAGCAGCATTTCTCGGATAATTCTGAGAATGAAACGCCCTTCCTTGTTTTTACAGAGATTTAATAGATAAGTTAAATGAGATTTAATAGATAAATTAGGTGCGTTAAGGCTGAGACACAAATCAATGAAAAATTCTAATTTGAAGTCTACTATGGCTTATTTAGCTTTTTTGTTGTTGACAAGCAATTCAAGCTCACCTTCTTTGTGCTTTTAATAAAAAGTAAATGATGTTACAAACCATGAGTTTCACTGTCTGAACAATGCAGCAAAGTACAGAACACAATGGCAGCATTACTAATTATTCCTCCTTTTGTTAATTTAGAGCCTAACCTTAACATTACTTCACAATAACATCCTCACTGAAGGGAGTACGTTTTTCTGTTGTTGCTTTTTAGTTCAATTCCTCTCTAACACACTGGCACAAATTGTCTTCACAAGGAAACTATATTTCTCCCTTTGTGATCCAACACTCACTGAAAGGTTTTAACTAATTCATTACAGTTGCGGGGAAAGATGTAGGAAGAGCAGAATTTTTCCAGTTCCATTTCAGAATAGAAACGCCATTAGGCATGTTTTCGGAACAGCATCCCTTACCCCTTATTGCCATGAACAGCACCAAAGAACAGAATGAACTGAGAGACATCTTCCGTTTTTTTCCATCTTGCACATACAAGTTTACTGGTTTTTGTTTGTTTGCTTGTTTTTAATTAGTTGGATTACCAACACTGGACTTTGTACCTTCAGGAGCATGCTCTTGGCTACTCAGAAAAGAAAAAAAAAAAAAAGTGAATTTAAACATTTCACTTCACAGCAATGAGAAAGAAATTTAGTGCAGGGAAGCCCCAAGAAGTGTAGAGCTAAAACAGCCACCAGTGTTCAGAGGTGAAATATGCCCCTTTTCCTGAACAGACATAGATTAAAACTCATTGCAAAGTGCCAGTTTCCCACTGAAGAAGAAACTGGTAAGAGGCATTCAGAATAGTTTTATGTGTAATGTGTTTATCTACAAGCCTACTCATTTTAAACAGAGATAACCAAAATTACACACAAACAGTTCTATTCACACAACTGCTAAAATGATTCAAGGAATCTAATATTTTGGTCCCAACCTTCCTTTGAGACTATTTAGGCAGTTTGGTATTCAGTTTTCTGTTTCTCTACTGGAAAACCTTCTCTATTAAAAGCAATATATCGGGTCAATCTCTGGAGTGGGAACATGGTTGGGAGGGAAGTTTGTTTCTGGAAGGTTTCTATAGTCTGAATCATAAAAGCGTTGCTTGGAAGGGACCTCTGGAGGTGCCCTAATCTAGCCTGCTGCTCAAAGCAAGATGATTGCTACCACCAGCTCAGGCCAGCTGTGGTTGTGCCAAGTCCACTCTTCTAAACCCCGCAGCATGGAGAAACCACACCACCAGGGTGACCTGTCCCAGCACTGCAACACACTCCTGATAAAAAGCTATTTCTTAATGACCACTGTAACCCAAAGCGCAGCACCTGGCCACTGACGCTTGTTATGTATCAGCTGGCTCTACCACCAGGAGTTTGGCTCCAGTGTCTTCACAGCTGCCCTTTGTATAATTGTAAGCCACTGCGAGATCATCTCCTCTTTCAAATCCAAGTGTAGTGGGTTTCTGGTCTGGAATCCCTTCATCATTTTTGGCCAGTGAGAAACAGACCAGTTAAAACCCTCAAATTGTCAAGTCCAACATGAAACACTTCGGCATAGTTCTATTTCTTGGGGGAAAAAAAGACTTCAAAATTTGAGTTTGCTCCATAAACACAAAAAATAATTTTGAATGTACAAAAGTTGTTGCCAAACCGAGTTGTTCTCCTATGGACAGCAGATCTAGATGCAATGTTACTAAATAATTTAAAGAAGGCATGTGTGTACACATACAGTTTTGACGTTGGAAAAAAAAAAAAACAAACACTAAAGCCACAAGACCGCACATCCTTCTACAAAAAATTAACTGCACGCATAGGCTATCCCGATACGGCAGCAGTTGCACGGCCACAGCTCAGTGTTTTTCATACCACACATTTCTAGACTATTAAAGCCTCGGTGTTATGATAATGACAACATTTCCAGACAGCAGCAACGTACTTTACGAAACAATTTCAAGTGGAACCTTTAAGCCAGTGGATTTATAGATTCAAAGCAAGTCCAGGTATCAAATATGGCTCAGCCAGCACGTTGGCAGGGTCTTATCTCTTAAAAATAACTAAAGCACTCGGCCGTACCAATTTACATTACTAAGAGAGAATTCCTCAAGAAAGAGCAATTATGTCATTTAGCACACAAAATTCTCCGTAAGATTTCAGTATTTTCTTTTGGACTTCCTTCTTTTCGCTAGCAGGAATTTACTGCATGACCTAGTTTTTCTTTCAAAGAGACAACTAGTCACACAAAGACACACAAGAAATTTCTCCAGAAAACACATGGCTACACAATCCAGATGAAAGTATAAAAAGAATGAATACAAAGCAGATGAAAAAGGGCAGTGCCATGTTACACCCACCTTTCAGAACTGGAATAGACCAAGAGCATATAAAGAACAGAGTCGAATATGCCCTCCTAACTCCCATCAATAAATCAGCACCAGAAGCAATGTCTCAGAGCTATAAGTGAAATTGTATTGCGAGAAGAAAGCGGTAATGTTTGACTTCCTTGACACACGAATCCAATATCCACATCATTTCGGTGGGCCCTGTGTTACAGGCTGTGAACAGTTTGTTGTGTATTAGAGAAGTAACTAGCAAAAAAGCATGCTGGTCCTTGACTAAATCTCAGGATTTAGTCCTAGCAATAGGCAGTCATTTCATCTGCTAAAAGAAATGGTAAACTTAAAGACACCCATCTGAGAAAACCAAGAGACATGGATGTGCTGACATGCCAATAGCCCACAGCACTGACTTTGAAACACAGCATTTTAAGAGAATAACTATCTTGGTTTCAAATGCCTTCTGAGATTCTGAGATGCTTGCTGTTCTGCAAGTGTACTGAAAAAAACAGCCATTTGACAAAACAAGGTATTGTAAAAGTTAAAAAAAGCATTCCCTTTTCCCCGACCCCTATCTTTAAACTCCTGCATGCTCAGCCTGTCCTCCCCCAGCATTCAAACAACAAATTGTAAACATGCAAGATCACAGGACACATATTTGGCAGCACAGGAGTACTGTATGTGCTTCAGATACTTTAGAATTGGGAGGCAAAAATAAACAGTTGTACGAATTACTGCATCTACAGTATCTTGGAGCATGAGCATCAGGCTCCTGGGAAGTTCCCTGCTCTGCTGGGGGCAGCGGGACTCTCCACGTTCCTCAGAAGGAAGTGGTGTCTGCTTCCAGAGCAGGGACAAATCCTGCACCTAGTTTTTCAATCAGCCCCGGGGCAGCTTCTTTATGCTCTTTTCAGCTATAACGTGTTAAAACATTAAATTTTCCTCACCTTTCTTCCTCCACCACGGCCCTTCTTGGATGGAATACGACAGTTCTTTAAACTCAATGTTTACAGCTGGTCTGCGTGGCAGGTAGGAGAAACGATGAGCTTCTGTCAGAGTATTGTCCACTTTTTTTAAGTGTCCATTCATCAGTCGAACGTCTTGGTTATCTGTGCCATTGGAGACCACCTCATCCACTGAAACGCACACTGACTTTGGCTCAGCCATAGTACAGGCAGAACTGCTGGCGTTCTAGAGGGAAAAAGTTGGAGAAAGGACAAAGTTCACAGACTTTCCCTTAGGAACGCATTTCAAAACCTTCTGCATGAGAAGAGTTATTATATAAAATAAAATTCAAGCACAGAATCCAGCACAGAAATGTGTTGAAGGGTGAAAGAGGGAAAAAAAAAATCTTTTGTTTGTTCTGCCAGTGTCTTGACAGAAGAGGTAAAAGAGCTTGTAGCACACAAAGAGCAGTTCCCTTAGCACCACTTTCCTCTCAGCGGGTATATGCAGCACATCAGTATCTAACTTCAGAATAGAATGGCTCTTGCACCAGAATAATACAGCAGAAGAATACAATTTCTAAGTACAGTCACAGTGTATTCAGTTTCTCATCCCTCCAAGAATTAGGCTCTAGTTGCTCTGATTCCAGGGCTTGTATTAGGACAGAGCTGAAGGGGGAAGGGAGCTAGCTGAACAATTGTTTACGCAGACATGTCAAAAGACAGCCTCTCAAAAAGTCCAAGAGCTCTTACGCCTTTAGATCAGAAGATACTTCTGTAAACGTGAAATTGCACAAGTTACACTTCTGCAAATTTTGAAATGTACTGTTTTCTGCCGTGTCTGCTCCTGCAGCAATAGATCTGAAGACTCTGAGACCTGCAGCAGTACAACTTCTTTCCTAGAGGTTTGTTAGGAAAGCACAGCGATTTCCATCCAAAATCCTTCCTTGCTTGACAGTGATCCCTAATGGAAATCTTATCAGCTACATAAACATACTAAACCCTGCTCAGTACAGCACTGCTGACACTGCAAGGTCAATGCTCTCTGCTCACAGCCATGTCTCTTACCATGCTTTGCCCAGCGTGGCACCCAGTGCAATTCCACTTGGCTTTTTTTGGACAGAGGCTCTTTCCCTTCCTCTCCTGACTGTGACAGCAGCTTGCTGCCTGCCTTTCTCTTCTTTTTTATTTACTCACACAAAATCTGTACTTTTTTGATTCCTTTTACTTGCATGGGCACCTTGGACCAGTATCAACAGGGTAGGTCCAAGGCCTAAAGGAAAACAACCATGAATCTTCTTCAGCTAAACAGAATTTTGAACAGTTCGGAGGACATCCTTTGTCATCTGTTGTTTGGAGTATGCCATAAGCAGTGCCTAACATCTGCACAGTTGTCTATTATAAAATCTAGTATTTTTAATACAGATTTGTATCAGAAAATAATTCTGTAGGTAACAGATGCCAGGCTTTCCATCCTGTCACCCGTATCCAACAACCTACATGTCTCCAAAGGTACCCACTGAAAAGTAGATCTGCTGCACCTCTTTCCAAGGCACCAATGTTGAACACCCTCAAATAAGGAGCTGTAGGTCGTGACACTGTCTCTCCCTGCTCGCTCTCTAGAGCAACTAAGTCACACTGCCTCCAAAATCATCCTCTGTCATGGGGAGTGGTCTCCCCATTGATGTGCTTTTCAGGTCAATCACTTCTGATGAATGCTGATGAAAAACCCTAAAATACAGTCCTTCAAAACCACTGGTTATCAAGCATCTTCCAGTTCTTCACGTGCAAGCACGTAGCTCTGGATGTGAAAATCTGCTCTGCTTACCACATTTTCTCAAGCAAGAGATTTTAATCATGCTCTCAAGTTGCTCAGAGGTCAAGTATCCAGTAACACTTACTCCCAATTTCTTAAACAGATGACTGTAATAGCACGTAATTTGAACATAACAAGTGTAATGTGAAACACCTTAGACCTGAACAATTGAAAAACGCGAACCTCCTTCTTCCCTTAAAAAATTAACAGAAGGTGAGTTAATAATGTTCCTGAATGTTTTCAAGGCTTACTTTGGCATTCTCAAACAGTTTGGTTCACAGAAACTACTCAGCAAATTCACGTGCCAGAGGGAATATCCAAAAACTACCAATGAGCAGGGCACACTGACTATTCTAGGGACAGTCGGGGCTTCTCCAGTTTAGATGATTTCAAGAAGAAACATCCTTTGGACAAGGTCCTTGCAGTATGACTTAACCAGCCGTGAGTACGAAGCCAGAGACGTTTGTTCCTGGGACACAAACAAACCATTTCAGTCACCCGGTGGACTGAAACGCCTCTTCTCAGCAGACCGTGACACAGCCCTGGGTCAGACGCCAGCCTCCCGGGGTCCCCTCGCTGGGGTGAGGATGTCCCCTGCCACCCGGGGTGACTGAAACTCCACTGTGCTGTGGGGTCTTTGCTTGAAATTCCCCACAGGGTGGGCAATTCTGGTGGCTCATACAGCCACCAGTCTGTATAACCCGGCATCGGAGGAGAGCCTGAGGAATTTCATGTATCTACAAGCACAAGCCGTGTGTTTTTCCAGACACGATGGTGTATGCATGCAGCTGTGTCTTTCGCACGGGTGTCCACCTCAAACACACCTATGGCGCTTATATCTCAGCCGATTTCACACAGTTTTGTTCCCCAGCCTCCCGTGAGGAGCTGGACTGCCTGCTGGTGTTTACCGGGCCCGGCAGCTGACACGCTCCCGTCCCCACACCGCGATGCTCCCTCACACCCTGCACCCTTTCCCCCAAACAACTTCCCCGCACAATTCCTTCCTCCTCCCGCAGCCTGCCTGCCTTTCACCGAGGCTATTATGTCAGAAATAGAGGTTACGGTCCCCCCTGGTAAATCCGTTTCGAGAAACCACCGGCGGCGGG
The DNA here is from genome assembly GCF_040182565.1 of Anser cygnoides. Taxonomy (NCBI): domain Eukaryota; kingdom Metazoa; phylum Chordata; class Aves; order Anseriformes; family Anatidae; genus Anser; species Anser cygnoides. Next base: position 117,504,106 of record NC_089873.1, on the reverse strand, counting down.
GCAGGGAGCGTGCTGGCACAACCCCCTAATCCCGTCGGCAGCTCAAGCCGGGAGGTTACTGCCGGTCAAGCACCGGCACCGGGCACCTCCAGCCGCCCCCCGCCGCCCACCCTTCCCTCACGGAGCCCCACGGACCCCTCCTTTCCCCCCTCGTCCCGGCCGAGCCGCCTCCCGGCCGCGAAGGAAGGGCGGGCAGAGCGCCCTTACCAGAGCGGTGCCCAGGGAGAAAGCCGCCATCAGGCATGCCATGTGCCCCGCTGCTGCTGCTGCTGCTGCTGCTGCTGGCGGCGGCGGCTCCCGCTCCGCCGGCACCGTTAGCAGCCCTCGGGTGTCGCCTCCCCGGCCGGATTGGCGGCGGAGGGATGGAGGGAGGGAGGGAAGGACGGAGGGAGGGCGGCTCCGCCGAGCTGGGGGCCGCCCCGCCGCGGTGAGCGCGGCCCCGCCCGCCGCCGCCGCGCTGAGGGGCTGAGGGGAGCGGGGCGGCCGCTGTGTGGCGGGGCGGGGGGGTGTCCTAGGTTGTAACAGAAGGTTGTAACCAAGTTTCCTTCTCTGATCGTTTTCTCCTCAAATCTAAGACCTACATGGCAGCAAAGGCGGGGCCAGAACAACATACTTGCCCATGAAGTGCAATGGATGGTGTTAAGAGTTGCATTGGCGCTCCTGCGATGAGTATAGATCCACAGCTAGATTTCCAGTCAGATTAATTAGCCTCGCTACCCAGCGGCAGGAAGCTCTGCCCAGGCACTTCACCGTGCCAAGAAGCTGAATGCTGAAACACCCACCAGCCTTCTCCAGGGCCTCTGAAGTTGTGTGCCCACTGGGCCTATTTTCCATATGCTAAGGGGCTCCCTTTCCTCAGGGAGCATCAGAAGGAATATATGGGTAGCTAATTCATAGCAGGGATCTGAGAAATGGATTCCAAATGTCTACAGAACATTTTATACATGAATTTATTACCCGTCAGGAGTCTGCTAAAGGGAGCTTGCCATAATGCTTGGCACTCACATAGCATTGTACAGATACCGAGGTTATAATCCTCACAAAGCCCCTGGAAGAAAGGTAAGTATTTTGTCCTTCCTGAGCTGTGAGGAGATGCCTACCAGCATGGCAGGGCCAAGAGATGGATGATCAAAGAAGAGCACAAGCACAAGGCTAGTGTGTGTCAGATGTCTCCTTGATACTCTGCCAACCCAAAGACATCCTGGGCTCAAGGACTTCTTGACATATAGCTGTCACTCCTGAATGTGCTAATAAACTTCAGAAGATGTCTCTTACATGAACTACGCCAGGTTTCCCCTTGAACAGCTGTGATCTTTTACATCCACTACATCTTGTTGCCAAGGAGTAGAGCACTGAGACTCACTGCTCTTCACCTTGGATTCAGTCACCAGATATTGCAGAAAATTACTTACTTGTTACTCATGTATTGGGGAAGAAATCTGTACCTGTTGTGGAGTACCAGACAAAACATGGATAGGCCCATCCAGAAGTCTTCACCAGAGACCTGAACTGTGTTTGAAAAGAGATTTGAAATAAAATTAACACTAATTTTAGAAATAAAGAGAAATTATGAACTATTGTTCCAGTGAGGGTCCAGGGTTTTACTTTGCTTGATTTGGAACACATATCCATAGCATCTAAAATTTATTCAGTCTTTATTTCCTCTATTTTCCCTTAGAAACATAGGCTGAATTATCTCCCACAAGACCTGAAAATGGCTGTGAAATACTACATTTAAGGCATTTATGGGGTTAAACGAACTGCTTAAAGACATCAGATGTTTTAACTGCCAAGTAGAAGGAGACGCAGAGAAGGTGCATGAGATATCCTCATCTTAGTGCGCATGCGATCCAGACCCTGCACAATGCTTGTTCTCCTCTGTTTCTCACCTGTTTCAACTTCTTAAAGGCTTGGGAAGAAGCAAGATAAAAAGAAAGAAGGCTGTGACGCAATGTAAATTTACAGTACTGAAGTCTGCTGCACAAACAAAAGTTTTAGCTCAGGCTGTAAGCAGCTTATGGTACTAAGGGCTAAACTGTGCCTTTTACAAAAGGGTCCTGCAGAGAAAGGCACATGTAGCTTGCCAGCTCTGGGACTGCCTGTGCTGCCCACCTGAGCCACCCCAGCACGGCCAGACAGGTCGCATTATTTCGTATAAGGTGGCAAAGAGACACAAACCCTCTTCAGGTGAGGCATGGTGTGAAGACAACTGAGGGCTCAGACCTGCAGCCTTTACTCAAGCACCACTCCTGTTACTGTCCACTTTAGCCTGAGCACGAGTACACAATCCCATCCCAAGGAACTATTTTTTTCACAGTGGCTGCTGTATCAGTATCTAACAGAGCTTCTTGTAAAACACTGAGACGTAAAAACAGGTTTCACAGAAACTAAATTCTACCTACCAACTAAATTTGGTATCTATTTTGATATCACACAGGGAAAAAAAATGATTACATAAGATGAAGCCTGCTAAAAATAGCAATCTCCTGCATTCCTACATTCCCTCATTAACTCTTCCATTAACTTCACAGGTGATCCCCTGGTCCCTGCAGACAAAAAAATATCAAGCACATAACTCTGAGAAGAAAAAAGACAGACACACATTGAGAGAGAGAGAGAGAGAGATTAAAAAAATCCAGGACAAAAAAAAAAAAAAAAAGGCAGCTACAAATGAAGGTGAGGACAACCAGGCAGGGACAAAACTCTCACTCCTAAAATAGACAAGGAAACAGTAGTAGCTTCCAGGCTTTACAGCAGGGTAAGCATTACAGGCGGTGGATTGGTGCAACCCACAGGAGAGAAAAAGGACAGCACAAGAAGAAATGAGCTGGGAAGGGCAGGCTAAAGTGGAAGCATATGAGCAGCAGGAGAGGGCAGATTTACAGTACACTCACAGGAGTATATTCAGTGTTTTATTGATAGCTCTGGTGTCTCTGTGCAAGAACTAGTTCACACGGAGAAGCAATACAGCCTGGGGGAACACAGTGGCCAGCGTGGATGTAGCTGCTAAGATACAACATAGGAAAAGTTGAACTGAGAAATGTGGAATAGGCAGATGAGAAAAGGGAAGTGTAAAATACAAAAGGCAAAATATTTTACATGGAGTCTTCATTTTTAAAAAATTCCTTGACTTTAACAATTTGCTACTTGTTGATTTTAAGTGGTTTGGCCAGAGTGTAAGGAACACTGAGGAAAAGATTTAGGGAGTTTTTGAGAACTTTTTTTTTTGTTTTGTTTTAATATTTACTGGAGAAAAACATTTGTTTTTCCTTTCAGAACTGTTTCTAAATCTACCTAAAAGTCAAAGGATCTGAAAGCACAAAGAAACATATCCCAGTGTAAAATGCTCACACAACTATTGACCCAAATTAAAACCCAATAAAAACAGTTTATCCCAGACAGAATGTCACTTTGCCACTTCAAAATATGCATTGTTTTGGATGATTTCTGAATTATGCTTTCTCTCTTCCTGTGCCCTGCCCCAAATATTTTGGTAGGTCTAGTGAAATATGAGTGGAAAGAGTATCGGTAAGTTTGAACAGCCTGAAGATGAAGTTGAGAAAAAGCTTATGGTCCAATCATGAGAAATGCTGGGAGCCTGGATTTCTGGAAGCTAGGAGCTGGGAGTCTTCACTATGCTGTCAGTGAAGCTGGGAAGGAAAACATAGTCTAAAAAGAAAAAAAGAAACAGAAAAAAAAAAAGAAAAAAAAAAAGAAGAAGCAGTCATACTGGAAGGAAGTTATATAAACTAAAGAGATAGTTTTCTATTTAAGTTCCCATGTGATAAGACTTGGAAGACATCAACACATATATTACTTTCAGATGATACATCAAACAAACCACCAGTGACATTGAATTTTCCTATAACACTAAGAAATTAGTAGGATCTCTGCAGCGAGTATCCAACTAAAAAGTTACAGTATTTTTTTGGAAGTGGGCTGGAAATCTCAAGAAGGATCTTACAAAAACACAGTAAAGCCCCGACCTAGGCCAGATTTCCCTTTCCCTTTCTGTTGTTTACTTTCCCTATTTAGTGGAACATCATCATAAACCCTCTCATTGTTTCTCATGTCTTTTTGTGCATGACATTAATACTTCCCTATCTATACTGGTAATACTCACATAATGCTATTTGAGAAGAACGCAGTCAGTCAGTTTAAACAGATCTGCTTTCAGATCTGTTTAATATTGAAGAACATAATCAGTCATTCCTTTCATGTTAGGTATACTCTGTATAATGGGTGGGATTTGTCTCTAATTTTAGCTGCCTAGAAAATTGGTATCTAAGCTAGTCATGCAGACTCTCTTTCAGTCAGGGGGAGAAATGGGCATCCCCAAAGGAAAATTCAGTCTTCTTAAATATTTACCCTGATTTGGGATTAGCTTCTAGATCATCTCGGTTTCCCAATCAACTGGGAAGGGCTCCAGACACCTAACCTGGAATAGCTATGGCCAGTGCTATAGAGATGGATGCCACCCAAGCTATGTTCTTGGTCCACTTTTGCCTTCAACTAACATTTCCTGGAATAACAAGAGAAGCTTCACACGTTTATTTTATGTGAGGTTTTATTCCTGTTTTTCTATCTGAGTACTCCAACATCCTTCTTCTGAAATTCAAGGGCAACAGATTCAAGAGCAAAACACCAACTTATTTCTTAACATTTGCAGTTGAAATTCATTTCTGTGTCTCTTTCTACTGTCTATTGTACTGATGGAATCAGTAGAGCATACAGCACTTGCTTTTGTTTGTCTGAGCTTTTTCATTCAAGCAAACTGAGGTGAACACTGGAAAAAAGTAACACTAAGAGCAACGGATTAGCTCAGCCCTGCAGAAGATGGTGATCCATTACTCTGTATCTAAGTAGCCCTCAGTTACCACAGCCAGTTGATCCCGAGACATGCTAGGAGGGAACAGGAAAACACATCGTCTTTCTTCCTGCTCAAACAAATAGTTATCTTGTCAGAGATGGAGCATAATTTATAAGAACTCGGTGCTTTCAGTTGATGTCGACATAGTACACTCCCGTAGTTTTCATGAGAGGAGAAATAGCAAAATGTCTCCCACACATTGTGCTGGAAGCAGATAAGAGCTGAATACCTCTGGGGAAAAAGTTCCCCGTACAGAGGCTATATCAGACATATCTTTGCAACCCTACGGTGCTGCCCCACATGGCAGTTCTCCTCAGAAAGGAAATGGGATAAGAAGGGGAATTGCCTAAGCAATCAGTGTGCTCTAGGGATGGGCATAAGCTACAAATCCATACCAGGAGCAGCAGTAACCCTTTCACAATCCCTCTGCTTTTGCCATGATTTCACATGTCTTGGACCATATTCTCTAAAAAGGCCTTCAGGACTGCACACATTTCCTTGTAAACTGGACCCAAGACCCATTTCATACCCCCATGTGCAGCCAGGAGGCTGAGCTGCCTGCTTCATCATGTCCTGCACGCTATCTCAGCAAACCTCCATGATGCTTAACACCCTCTTCTCCAAGCCCCATGTCACCTTCATCATAACCAGACATGTGGGCGCGGTGGCTGTAAGTCAGAGCTAAGAGCAGCTGGATTTTCAGCATCGCATCTCCCTAGACTGCACCTTTAGGGGCAGGCAGCACAGACCGTAGCCTCAGGGCTTGAGCACTAGGGAGCAAGTGACAGCGCTCATGCAGTAACGGCCAAGGGGAGAAACTTCAGCAGCACTGTCGTGAGCAGATTGGGTGAAGATAATATTCTCACAGCCTGACGAAAAGGCTGCAGACTCAATTCACAAGGCAACTCGACAATTAGACATGGCACAAGTCTTCTGAAACTCTTTTCTCCAGCTTAAGCTCCCTGTACAACGCCTAAAGAGAGCATTGGGCACCTGGGGAAGGAATGCATAGAAGTCAGCAGCAAACGTTAGGCAAAAGGAAATGCCAAGGAAAGACTCATGCCTGGAGGACTTGGATGAGTCTCTGAAAGCTGTTTCCAAAGGGGATTCTCAGCCATGGTACTGCCTCGTGTTTGTCTGACAGAAAGCTCCAACCAGCACCTATCCCACTACACCCAATTATCCTGCTGCTGCACGTTCATCTTGGTGCTGAAAAGGACATTTCACATTCAGCCTCTGCTCAGTTTCAAGAAAGGTCATGGACAGGCCTGTGGGACTGGACGAGGTCTGAGTCACTTAAAATAAGTATTCTCCGGGGAAAGCAGTAGGTGTCACTCCCACTGCTGTTGTTCTGCTTTGAAAATGTCGCTAAACACTAACTGAATGCAACCCTCCCCTTTGCTTTCAGTGTGAAGTGGAAAAACTTCAAGAAGTCAGGGGTTTCACCCCAGGGTATACAGCTTTTCTACAAAGGACAGGAGACTCAGATTCAAATTTCCTGCTCTAGGTTAGGTGGAGCAGATATGGTGCTTGCTAGAAAAACACTTTAACCATGGACATCCTAAGGGGAGACAGCACTTTTCCCAGTCCTGTCACCCTCACCTGGTTTTCTACATGCTTGGCAGCAGAAGCACAGGAGATTTGGGATTGTAGACTCTTTCTGAGACATGTGAGACTTAGCAGACAAACGTTAATTATTCTGCAAGGCCATGGTATTTGACACATCTCAAAGATCATTTTATATCATTTTATCATTTTATTGACATAAAGCTCCCTCCCTTATCAATGGAAATGTATACATTTATTTCCTGCAGTACCGAAGTCCCTGGGAGATAATAAGCATGATTCCCAGGCAACAAAACCAGGCTGTTGGAGTATCAGCCTCATGGAGAAGTTGCATGTTCTGCTTTAGCTTAGGGGAAAGAAAGAAAGAAAAAAAAAAAAAAGCACCTCAAAACCAATGATGTATTGAGAAAGTTGTCCCACTCACTCCCAGTAGCCCACGTGAGACTGACAGGGGAACAAAGAGTCAGAGCACTTATATCATCCACCTACCAGGATGGCAGAAGAAAGGAGCATAGCAGGAGCTGGGAAGCTTAGTACAAGTTTATTTGCTTGTTACATGTACTTGGCAATGCTTTTGTCCAAGATTACATCTCAGAACAAGAAATGCACGTGATGCCCTCACTTTGCAAGAGGTGCCTGATCTCTGGGAAGCCTCCCAGGGAAGCAGAGCTGTCATTACCTGTAAGGCAGCCAGACTGCGGGCCCTGAACTGCACCAGGTTTGTCGTGGTTTGCAGAGCGAGCTTGTGTCAGACCTCACAGACATAACGTTTGGTATTGGTCATCCCACAGGCTTGACGTGAAAACCTTTCACAATGAGCGTTTACTAATTCACTGATAGACTGATAAACATCAAACTAAGCGGCCGTATCTGCTAGTCTGACCCCTTGTACATCACCAGTCCTCCAGTCACGCTCAGTGACCCTGTATGGCAGACAGCAATGTTCAGCTACCTTCTGGACAAGCGTTCTGGTTTGATTTGAAGGCATGAAATCAAGGAAGGAGAAGGTTATCTTTTATAGTTTATTCCACCATTTTGTCATTTGCTGTAAAATAATTTGTACAGTATTTGTGTGCCTACCATGGTTTCAAGCTGTTTGCTTACATGTGTAATTAATCAGGTTAAAAAAACCTTTACAGTTTCTTATTTTTCCCTCCCTGATCCCCAAAAGATGGATATTTAGACATAATAAGTTGCATCCAATCTTCTTTTTGATCAGCTAAACAGGCTGAACTCTTTAGAGCTCTCTGTAAGGCAGTTTCTCCAGCTATCTAATCTTTGGGGTGCTTTTTTACACCTTTTCAGCCTCTCTTTAAAACAGCTGATGCCAAAACTTGCAGCATTCCAGCGACAATCTCACTAATGCGATATCCAGAGGTAGCATTACCTTACAGCCCTGTTCATGCACTGCTAACCCAAGCATCCCATTAACCTTTTTTGGCCACAGCATAACTGTGGGAGATTACGCTGATTTGCTTACCCTTTGATTACGAAATCCTTTTCTGAGTCCATTCCTGTTGGGATACAGCATCTTATTCTGTAGGCATGACCTTCTTTCTTTATTCCTAAAAGTGCATCTGTGCAGTCAACTACTGAAATGCATTTCACTTAAATGGGCCAAGCTTATCAAGAAGTCAAGATCGTTGCGTGCAACAGTCCTAGCCTCTTTGTTTACCATTCTGCATAAGTCACACACCTTAATCAGTAAAGGAGTTATATTTACTTCCGAATCACTGATGCAAATATTTAATCACTTCAAGCCTAACACCAGAGGAATCTTAATCAAAACACATCCATTAGAAGTTTCTCCAATGATGACTGCCTTAAGGTGTGTTAGTTTACCAGCTGGTAAACTATTTCGCTTATTTTATAATACTGTACAGTACTGGACAGGTTCTCATAAGATACCAAGTCAAACCTCGCAAGAATGTAGCTGCATCATGTGTGAGTGTGCATATATTTTCATAAATCAGTGTGGTGCCTGCTCATAAAAAATGGAGCCACGTTCTGTCTAGGGCAGACTCAGAAAAGGGCAGTATTCTCAATGCGTAGTATTATGTATTATGTTTGATGGTACAGTTCATTATTAAAGCCATTAAATCATTATTTTTTTTTTGCCTCAAGCTGCTATCACACTCCCAAACCCAGTCTAGCCATTGCTCTGGCCTTTTTTATATTCTGGTGCAACATTTTTAGGAATAATGAAATTTCTTCAGGACTCCAAGTTTCGTACAACTTCATAGAGGTTCTCTAATGAGATATGTTATATATTTGTGTAAAAGAACGTAAACTGTCCAGGTCAGTGATTTAAAAGTTTAGTGCCAGCAAGTGCTGTGTAGCATCTCCTTCCACCCTAAGGGCCTGAAAATACTTCTTTGAATTTATTGACTTACTCGTGCCATGCACCTCCTTTCTGAACACTAAACAGAAATATTTGTTAAATTACTCTGCTGTTTTCTGTGGTGTTATCAGGCACGTCAGGTTCATAGCAGGTCTGTCCCACACGCAGAGCACTACTGGGACTCTTGTTGTCTTGCTTGCACAGAGGCAGACTGGCACCAGTGGTCCCTCAGCAACCACTGGATCCCAGTCCAGTGAAACAGAAAGTCCCTAGCTCGTTCCCTGTGTTAGGCACGGTGCTTTTAAACATTACCAAACTGGTACTTGTAGATCTCCAGCAATGGTTCACTACTGAAGCTTCTCCCATGTTAAAAACTACTTTTATTTCCATCAAGCTGCACTCTGCTTGAACAGTAAGCATCCTTTTCTTTTTCTTTTTTCCTTCTTTTCTTCTTTTTCTGAATTAAATAATTCAGATCTGCTTTCCACATCATCTGTGCATGCACTGTGGACGTCCAGAGTTTCCAGATGTAGAGTGGCCTTGGTGAGAAGCTCCTTGCAACCACACACACATATACCCCCAGTATAACCGGTGCTCAGTGGCAGAAGGATGTGTCATGAAGGGCAGGACCACATGCCCAAACACCCCGCGCTGACATTGCAATTTCTTGAACTCAGCTCAGACCACTATTCTGAGAAGAAGATGTGCCAGAGGGATGTGACAAGGTAACCCCACATCTGATGGAAATGCCTGATGAAAATGGAGACGCCTTTCATTGAGGATGCCCCTCCAGGTTTGTAGCAGCCTACTAGCTTTTTGTTGGGAAAGGAAGGTGAGGAGAAGAGAGGGAAAGAAGGAGCCCACAGACAAGTCGTGGATGGAAGCTTTCACTTCCCAGCTCCCACCAGCCTGGCTGGCGCTGTGGATTGAAGACCAGCACCTGCAGCCTCCCCAGCCAGAGCCTGAGCAAGCTGACAGGAAAACAAGCAGGTTCCTGCAGAGCTGTTTGACTCTGGCAGTTTTCCAGTGTAATGCTTTTGGACTGAAAAAATGACAAGCAATTTTGTACTTTGAGTCTGTGTCAAAGGTAATTCCAAAATTGAATAGCCATTTCACTCTCTTTTAAGCCCCTCAACTCCCCCACCTCTCTTAAGAGCCAAGAAATCAACTATAATAAAAAAGAAATCACTAAATATTGTGCTTGTAACCTTAATGAAAGAATGACTAATTAAAGTCATCATGAAATAATTACATACTGCATTGTACGACATAAAGAATGAAAAGGGAGACTGTTCCCAGCTACCCGTGGAGACATCATTTAATAAAAGGGAATGAGACAATTGCAATACAGGCTGTAGGACAAAGCAGGAAACCTTATTTCCTCATATTTAAGATACCGATCACTTCTGACATTGCACAAGCGAAATAAAATCGGATTACCCTTTACAGTGACCCAAGAACTTCCTTTGCTAGAATTTTTTCAGCAGTGACAGACTGGCCCTTGTTTTCCTGAGCTGTGAATACACCTTCCATACATTTGCACCACTGACTTGCAAAAGGCATTAAGGACATCCCAGCAAATACGGAGTTATCATAGCGAAGCAGGTACCAGTTGTTAGCGTGAGACTGAAAAACTTGAGGTGAACGGAGAATTCAAGCATGGCATAAGCTGGAAACTCTTTCTCCTCTAAATGAGACTTTCAGCACTTTCTGTTAGAATAAAGGGAATTGTTCACAGAGCAGTATGACCACACTCATCAATATTAATAGCAGGTCAACCTCAAGGCTCCATGACCATAAAAAATATGAAAGAAGGGGCGGAGGGGTTTATCCAGTTTCCATTATGCTATCGGATGAGACATCCACTGCTGCCAGCTTGCTTGTCTGAGGCAGGCGGGTTGCTAGCAGCGAGAATCAGAGCAGGCATCTCCTGTCAGGCTTGCACAGCAATAGCACGTCCCTGCTTCTTCACCACCCTGAGAGCCCCGTGCAGTAGGCACAATGAGTTTGCAAGGCTGGGTGGTGATTCGTCATGAAGGAGTGAAGCAGTCACAATTCTCCTTTGCCAGTTTCCTTAGCTCTGTCAGTATGCACTGACAAGTCCTAGATTTACGACTAAAGGAGTGAAAAAATCTTGCGCCAGTGGTGCCTCTTAGAGCTGCAGGCTCCCAGTTGGATGCTGCTGCGGCTGAGCTCCCCAGGCTTGCAAAAATTGCTGTTCTCCATCACCCAATATAGAGCCCTACCCAGGCCTATACTGCCACAGACCTGCTAACCCACCCCGCGAGGTGCTGGCATGACAGGCAAGGCCGGTACCTTCTGCTAAGGCATGCAAGCTGGGAAGGGGTTTCCTCTGAGAGCTGCAGCTGTCTCCTAATGTAGAGGTCCGTGAGTTAGTGTTGGTCTAGTTTTTCTTCAGAGTCAATGGAGAGAAAGAGCCATTTCTGGGTGGTTCCAGCTCATCTGAAATAGACACCTAAAACAAGGGCGGATGAGTCATGGCCCAAAGATGCTCACTTTTCTCTGCTGACCACCACAAATGCCCTCATACCCGTCACAACATCACACAGCAAATCCCTGCCACCCACTGGGGACATCAGACCCGCTGCCCCTGAGCCGGGCAGCTCCTGGGGGAGCTGTGCCCCGCGGGTTTAGGCCCCAGTCAGCAGGAGGGAAGGAAAAGGATCTTTTCTTTAAACACCGATTAGGATTTAGAAACCAAAGCACAATATTCAGGCTCTTCTATGTGACACTGAAGAGCAAGAGAACTTACTGGTAGCTGGCACTCTGCAGCCATCCATTTCCCTAGACAAGAGGAACGATTAGACAGATGAAATGACCTTAGTATAATAGTTAAAGAAAATGACACTTGGAATATCAGACTTTTTAATTAGCTGAGAGCTAATATTTAATTACATTTTTTGATTTATAGGGTGTTTTTTTTACACAGATAATTTGGCCACACTCACAAAATTATATCTTTTTAATAGTTATTTACTTAAGCTGCTGACTCAGTGAATCCAATGCAAAAAGCCCCACGAGAAACAGCTGTAAAGATCCTTTCAGTTCTGTGAGGCTTCTGAATGTGAGAGCAGAAAACAAATTAACATTTTGAATGTACTCGACGTACAATTAACATTTTAATCGGGAGAACAGGATGTTTAACGGTGAAACGAGATGAACTGAAGTTTGGGAGCTGCTATCAGACCACAGAGATGATGCCACAACAGCGGTGGCAAAGTTCAGCAAACACAGCAGTCCCTGCCTCAGGCTGGCAGTGAGTCCTTCACCTGCTGCTGATATGCCACCGTGCACCAACCCAGAAGTAAGCAGAAGAGTAGAGAGTGGGGAAACAAATCTAACCCTTTTTCTTTGATTGTTTTCATGGGTTTCAGGGCCAGGCTTTAAACTGGTATTTAGGCACTCAAGGAGACAGGTAGGATCACGCTGAGACTCCCACAGACACCTTCATCCCTTGCTTTTTGGACTGCAATCCCACAGTTTAACTAGTGTAATCTAGTGACTGCTTGTGTAACTAGAGAGACGTATGGCTCTTCATGCCTGTGATGGCCCGGCCACAGAGTCTTCATCACATAAAGATGAAATGTATTCATGTTCCAGGTCCCTCTGGCGGTGAGGGGAATACCTGAGGCACAGGCAACGGGGTCACAGGCAGGGACAGCAGCTCACCAGGTTGTGCCAGCCACCCTCCCAAACACAGATCGCACAGCTGGCTCTGCTGGGGATATGCTATCCTTTAGACAACAGACTTACTCAAATTGCAGGGGGGATCTCCCACTGTGCAGAGGGCTACCAGGGAAGTGCCACCCACCACCCACTCCCACTCTGGGCATCAACTTTGTGTCCTCTCACTGGTGTTCCACCGGTGTTCGTGGGGCTCAGCACGGGCAGCTCAGCCTCTCTGAACTGCCTGCTCAGCCCATCTGCACATCGGCACTGGGGAGTGGGGAAAAGGAGAGGCTACATGCAATAAATCTGGAGTTCTTGGAAGATTTGACTTAAACAGATCTTGGAGCAGCTGGTATGGGTGCAGGGAGCACCATCTGGTGGGCACGGCTGCACAGTGCAGCATTTCCTCGATCTGATATCTTCATGAATAGTCTTCTGTCCGTGTCTAATCAATGTATTTGATTTTGTATGATTTTTGGAAGCGCAGATGTAGTCTTATGCTCATCCAGTCTCAAAACCAAACAAAGAAAAAACACCTTTCTTTATGAAGTTGGAAGCATATATAGGAGAGGGAATAAGTGCCACTAAAGTAACTTTGAAGTTGGTCCCACCCCGGCCCCCCCATTCCCTTTTTTCATTAACCCCAGATTTTTTACATTGTTTGCTTGACTGTGCACATCTGCCGTGGGATCACACAGCTACACTGACTCTGCAACAAGTGGAACCAATCTGGAAGAGCACAGAACTGCAGAAAAAAAAAAAAAACTGTACTTGGCTTAAGCTATCTCAGTGGCCACATAGGCAATAAGTTGATTCTGTGGAAGGACCAAGTCCTCCTAAAAGGATCACGATTCTTTTAGAGTCCCACCTAACCTGCATTCACATTGCTGCCAGCAAAGGATCATTGCGAGCTTAGAAAAGGGTATTTTCCACACAAGTAAAGAAAGCTCTTATTTCTCTGTATTTCAAATATCTCTTATCGCTACATGTTCTAGCATGATTTCACATATATCTGACCATGCAAAGTTCAGATCTTCCCCCGCTAGCAAGAGCTACTGAAGGGAGGTGTGACTGAGGCCACACAGCACAAAGCAGCTTCAGCTGCTCAGGGCATACTTTTAGCTGGGGCCATGAGGCAGCCAAGGGGATGTGAGCTGGCCACATTGAGTCTTCCGCTGCAGGCTTTCTAACCATAGCACTATTATTTCTTAAATGTTTGATATCGGAGTCCTTAAAGAACCAGTTAACACTGGAAACAGGCATGTTTAGACAGCAAAAATGTTTAAACCTATGCACTGTTTAGCATCAGTGCTGTTTGACTCCGTTTATGAAGTAGAAACTGGCTTTCTAGCCACTGTCCTAAAACCTTGGCTTTGATCACAACATACATAATGGGAATGGCAGATCAAGTGACTAGCACTTAGAAGGTAGCTAAAAATTTGAATGGCAGAGGCTAATACCACCCACGATAGGGTAAGACCCACTAAAAAGAGAGATTGCCTTCTACCTGCAGATGGAATACCGGGTTAGGTCGGCCTTGTCTTCTAAGCCAGCATAGTAAAACTTACACAGGAAGCTGAAATAACTCTCCAGATACTTACACTACTGACACCCATGGGAAAAATACCATGTCATGAGCCTCTTTAGAGGCCAGAAGGCAAATGCTGCTGAAAAGGGGAGCATCCAAACCTTGCAATTGTTGCAAGAGTGTAGCATCTTGACGGTTGTGGTGAACCTTCTCTGATGTTCTCATTTGAATGCCACCCCAAAAACTTTAGAGGGCACATCTTACAGAGGTTCTCATGAGTAAAACATGTATTATCATTGTCTGGCTACATTCCTCCTGTATCTACAAAAAAAAGGTGTGATACATTAAGTGATGGTTGATGTATGCTGGGTCAGTGCTCTACTTTCATATTTCTAACATACTTCGTGCTGTCCTATAACATTTGCTTTCTAACGTTGTCAAGTTTTCACTTACTGCTTAGTTTATTTTATTCAACATTTATAACCTTAAGTATTTTGCTTCTAATTTTTCCTGTTTTGTAGAGAATCCTTTTGGGCTGGAAATCCTGTCAGTACCATAGACGAGTTGTCCCAGAACCTTTCTGCCTCTGCACCACAATCTGCAGAACTCCTTTGTTTGAAAATATTTTCTCTCCTCCTGTGTGACAGACTGTACAACAGTGGTGAGACACTCCAGCCACCTGTATCATAGCAGGGGACAAACTTCATCACAGAATCATAGTATGGCTTGAGTTGGAAGTGACCTTAATGATCATCTAATTATACCCCGCTGCCATGGTGAGGAACACCTCCCATGAGACCAGGCTGCCCAAAGCCCCATCCAGCCTGGCCTTGAGCACCTCCAGGGATGGGGCATCCACAGCTTCTCTGGACAACCCGTGCCAGTGCCTCACCACTCCAACTTCATCAAAGGGAAGTAATAAAACCCTCATATAGAGGGCTTAGCTCCTTGTGCCAGGCTTCAGTGAAACACGAGGCAGGAGAGCTCCAGGGCCAAGTATGGTGCTATATCCCAGATGATGGCCCCAGTAACTCTTGTTGGCTCTGTTCCTCCCACCAAGGAGCCAGGCTGCCCAGCAGCCTTCACAGCAGCCCTACTGTCAGTCACATGAGAGATCCGCAGCATGGGAGCTCCATTTGGAGTGTTTGGAAATAGAGTGTAACTCCCAAAATAATGTTTAGCCAGGTGTTGCTTAATATAAGTTTCTAAGGAGATGAGACCTGTGTGACTGGGCTGACCATCAGCTTACCATCCCATCTGTCTATTCAGTTGTTTCCCCTCCAAAAATGTTGCAGCTCTTGGTCAAACTTGAAGCTGTGCTGATGCCTCCAAAGACAGGCTCAAGTACACCAAGGTTACTGAAGTTTGGTGAAAATCAAAGGTTTTTAATACTGCTTGCGCTACGGAGAAGCTCAAGAGCTGTTGATAGTACCGGTCACCCTCCCCTCCTGCAGCCAGAAGAGGCTCCAGTGTACACAGCAGAAAGAGCAGGTGCTTTCAAAATACAAAATTGTAAAAATAGAGATTTTATTTATACAACATTTTTGAAAAAAAAATCATTTGAAATACCACTTTTCTTCAGATACAAAGATATTTTGCAGGAGCAAGTCCCAGAGTTCCATAGTACAACCCTGCTGTACATGGTCTTTAGTTCAACATTATTTGCAAAGATATCCAAAAGGCTTATTAACAATGAGAGATTGCTGTTCAAAGTACACCCCTCAAAAAAGAAGGAAAAAAAGTATTAACATAAGCAAGAGTGTTCATTTGTGTTTTCAACACACAGCTCACCAGAGAACTGGTATTTACTGACAGAATACATTGTCAAATGACTGCTCAGTGAGTATAACAGCAAAGCCAGCTATGTTTAAAACCTACATGAAAGAATTTTGATAAATATTAAGCATACTGAATTTCCATCAGAGCTGGGCCATGCCTTCATACCCCAGATCTAAGCAAAAGGACAGCCAAGCTGATACTACATGGAAGGATAAGGGAGAACAATTCATGCAAGAACCCTCTTTCACAGATGCCTACAACACAATGAAATAAAATAAAATAGAAATAAATAAAATAATACAAAATCCAGACAGGAGTGTAAATCACCAACACAACCTTGTGTGCAAAGATCCCCTAGGTACACACACAGCCTTCCCTTCTCAACCAGCAGCGTCCATTGGCCTCAGACAGTGACGGTGCTGCTAAGCCAAGGGGAGAGGAGCATGGCTGGGTGTGACTTCCCTCATCTGGGTGCTGATACAACCTGAACTAAATCAGCCTACATGCAGTCAGGCCAGTACATAGACGGCTTCACCTTTCTGCTTAACCAAGGCCCTTGGCAGGATTCATCCAGGGGCCAAGCTGTAGCTCAGGAAAGGAAGTATAAAAACCTGGCTGCACCCCAAGGAGAGCACTCCACTGCTCTACTGAGGCCCTTTGTGTGCTGATGTCCTGTTCTGGGCATCTCCTTACTCTAAGCCATGCCAACTAAACATAACATAATCTGAAAAGACAGGGGGCACAAACTATTCAGGGGCATGAGCCACGGTCTCAGAACATCATCACAGGATATTCAGTGCTTCAGCGTGAATGGTGAGCATTGGCATACAGACAAAATACACAGACACAGGGAGAACTGCTTTGAGATGAAATACATAAATCCTACTGAAAATATGTACAACAATACACTGTCATTTATTATTTGTTCAACATGTTCCAAGGAGAAAAATACTCCATAGAAGAAACAGACTGCAACCTCATTGGGACTGCAGCTGAGAGCCATGAAAACAGACAAAGTCTGTTTCTTTCAATTTCTCTAGTACACAGGGTCTCAAGCCACCCCATGGGATCCCTTGGGCTGCTTTCAGTGGACTCCACATTGGGATTCTCAGGAGCAAGGCAAAATGGCGTTATATGACACATGCTTGCTCAGCTGTTTTTGACAGGTGAAACTAGATGAAGCGTTTGTCTCTCCTCCCCCATCTTTTGGTAACATGTTAAGGCTATAAAATTACTGGTTTCCTGTTAAACCACACCTGCATCTAACATGCTATACATTTGTCACATATGGGCATTTGTTTCTTCACATCCCAGGAATTAAGGAACCAGCCTTGAATTCAGAAGCCTCTGGATCAGGTGTCTGTTCTGCCAGAGATTCCTATGGTAAATCCATATAGCCCAGATCTATCCCTCTTCCTTTCAGACTCAAAACTAAACTGCGTATGCTGAATTGTCCTGGGCTGGCTCATTCTGCTAACTGGAGATAGAAAGAGGCATCTTCATATGGTAATAAAAATCTCAGGTGAGGTGAATCACCCTTTGCTAAGTGCATAAAGGTCAACACTATGACTCTGGGCTCCGATGTGTAATCAAGTGACGTGCTATAGGTACTAGGATCAGTCAGTTTGCTGTGTCACCTAAATATAAGAGAGTATTGAGCAGTTCAGATTCTCTTTATAGCCAATGGTTAGGAATCATTGCAATATTTATAGTGGATCGTCAGAACGGAAGTTTCTCTGTGCCTCAGTCTCCCACACATTCAACGAGGAAAATTCCCCATTCCATACCCAAGAGCAATGTCAAAAGGCTAATTCAACAGAGGTTGTTAGGAGCTCAGGAATGGACATTGAGAAGGAAAGGGTAGAGTTTTCTTAGGTTAACATAAACCATTAACAAAGACAAAAGGATTTTAAGACAAATATATTAATTCCCCCCCACCCCCCCATCCAAAATATGTAAGTCAAACTGGTGGCTTATATTACAAGTGCTTGTAGACAAAATTTCCTAGGAGTTCTCTAGGTTCAACTAGGTATTTACCCGATCTTTTCTTCGTCCAAATATAAACTGATATTACCAGAAAAATTACCACTAATGCAATTCCAAGTAAAACTCCAAGGACAATCACTGCCACTTTCCAGGAGGAAGTTTTTTCTGTTGATGACTGAGAAGACAGAGCTGAAAATTTAAAACATATTTCAGGTACGTTAGCTAGAAACAATAAAAAGTAGGCATAAGACAGCATGGAGACCTGAGTGACAGCTGCATTTCACTTTTGGATAGCTTTGAAGTTTTTGAATAATATAAAAATATTTTTGTATATAGCAAAGATTTGTTAACTAGGAAATTTTATGGATGCCTCTCTCTCTGATGGTCCTTGAGCTCTCTTGGTGACATCCATTATCAGCAGATCGGAGGATTTGCTTGGTGGAAAGTGTCTGGAAGGTTCTGGAAGAATTCCAGTTCTCAGTAAAAAGTCTCTTTACAGTGTGAAAAAGGGGTGTGAAATGGAACTGTACATAATGTAACCCTCACAGTCCTCCTTATACGTGCACAAGCAACTTTGTAAAATTAATTGGGACCTAGTCTGCCATCCATACTAACACCTGCACATCTTACTCCATGATAAAGGCTCCAGATAAAGGCAATGAAAGGCCTGTAACCCATGTAAGCGTACCTCATCACTGTAGTAAAGATGCATGTAGTAATGGTGGAAAGGCACACAGACTAATAGTGCTAGACTAAAAGTGCTAGCCAGCCTGTTACAAAGAGAGTATATTAACTTAGGTAGAAAGAGCAACTATGTTGTATGAAACCCCCCCAGCTCATAGCAGCTCAAGGTAATAAGTATTTTACCACTACTTTGAGTATGACAGATACTGTATTTTGGACAAATACCCTTCTGCACACTTTCTACTTTCCCTCTCTGCCTCTCAGCAGCTCTGCAGTACTCTGAGTTGGTAAATACACACTGCCTCTGGTCAGGGGAGCAGGTGCCAATGGTTTTTGAGGGCTGCCCATCAGACAAGAAGAAATCCATACCCAGAGAGCGGTATTGCAGATGCCACTAGAGAAGAAACATGGATTCTCCTCATCCCCTTCTCCACCAAAAGCCCATCATTTAGGATCCATTTGGATAGTACAAAAATGACTACACACTATGACAAGAAGCTCTCTTAGCCCTCCTTCTACATGATGAGAATCCATCCTTTAAGTCTGGAACTAGGTACATGCATTGGCTCATTAAAATAGCTCTATAAACTACATAATAGCTGGAATATGTTTTCTATGAATGTTTAAATAGGTTATCTGAAATATGTGAATCTCTTAAAAGGAAGAAGTTAATTTATCAGTTTTTATGCAGGGTAGGAGATCTGACTCTAATCCCCAAACCATCACAGAAAAAATGTTTTAACATCACTTACATTGTACAGTTACTTCGACTTGGTCACCAAACTTTCTCTTCAATATTTGACTTAGGTATTCCCGCACAACGTTCACACCAACGGGCTCTTGCTTTTGCAGTAGAGAAATAAAATAAGCAATCACACTCCCAGGTCTGAATCCAACCATCACGATATCAAAGTGGTCATCTTTAAGTTTGATGCGCATTTCTCTAACAATCTGTGTAAATGGAAATTGATATTTGTTCCATTGTGTCAGTCAAATGAGACAGAGCAAGAATTATTGCATACACACATCAGGATATTCACTTTCTGCATTTATCATTCTTTCAGGGCTATCTCTTTGGAATAACAAACAACTGAATAATGACAGTAATTTTTGTCTGTACCACTACAATATTTACAGAAGGAGGATTTGGGAACAATGCAGTCTGTGACTGAAAATATGAAATAAAATTTTGACAGAGAATGGGAAGTTCTTTGTGCTTATAAGAAAAGAATTTTAAACTGCTTCTCATTAAATATTTTAGTTTTGAGTACTAGGAAAGTAATATACTCCTCATCAGACAACATGCTTTGGTCAAGGCTGTCCTTGTTGAGCAAGTGATTCATATGCTGTTTTATCAAGGCGGTATTATCTTTTTCTCCTGTCACAATCTTGATTTAATAATTAATCTAAGTGACCGATGCTACTAATTGAATAAAAAATTCTTAGCACATTTAAAGTGGCAAAGGAGATTACAGGAACTTACTTCTGTTTTGATACTTTCAGACATTGCTTTGTAGTCTTCACTGTCAGAGTCATAAAGTGTATGATTAAATGTCTGGCTTTTTAACAAAGCACTGCAGGCAAATACTTGGTAATCTGAAAAAATATGTATATTAGGTGAATCTTGAGATGTCACTTTATAATTGCTTTATGGACTTTGTTATCTCATGCTATCAGCTTATAATACTAATCGATAGAAACAGAAACTAATCAAATAGAAGGAAAGAAGTATATCATGTCACTGCGTCTAATGTACTGGCTTCTGAACCTTCAGAGTTGAATTCTTTTCCTCTTCAAATTTGTCCGCCATCGCAATCCTCATGACTTCTTAGTCATTCCTATTATAATTTAGGGCACATCCTACTTCCTAATTCAACAGCCATTCTCCCACTGATCTCAGCAGAAGCAAGAACAGTATATTAGATTCTGGAAAACACTGAGTATGTTTCTATCCTCCTGAGTAGGTGGATAAGCCCTAAACCAAAAGAAGTCTTCTTTACATAGAAAAGTCCAGTCTAAAAATAGAGATGGAAGTTGATACTGAAGTTTGATGAAGGCAGCTTCCTTACCAAAGAAGTGTGAACTTCAGATGCTATGTGAATTGAGATAACAAAACAGATGATAAAATACTCATGAAAGATACTATACCGTGAAATGATACCCTATATTTATGAACAAATAAATTTTAAAACTCTGTAAAACTTACTTGAGCATATAACATATTTTAAGTCAGGACAGCCATGATTCTGTGGTATGCAAAACCCAGTTCTGTTGAAACAGGAAACCGGATCTGTAAAACAAATAACAAAAAAAAAAAAAAGAGAGAATTTCCTCTGTGCATGGGTGATTGTTGCTAGTAAGAAAATGATGGGTTGAAAAACCCTCTCTTCACTCTACCTAGTCCATCATACCTCCAAAGTGAAATGGGTGAAAGAGATTTAATCATAACTAAGGAATCACTGACATAACAGGCCCTTTGCCCAGTGAGAATTTAGAACTGCAGACTATAAAAATGGAGCATATCAGAAAAGAGGCAGGTGGTGGGTGGGTAGG
This sequence comes from Anser cygnoides, assembly GCF_040182565.1. NCBI lineage: Eukaryota > Metazoa > Chordata > Aves > Anseriformes > Anatidae > Anser > Anser cygnoides. Next base: position 117,483,109 of record NC_089873.1, on the reverse strand, counting down.
TGGTAGTTGAGAACTTTATTGAGATAACACTGAGAACTCTAAGTTCTTATGGGGGATAAAGATACATGTTTTGCTATGTGCTTGTACTACTTGGGTAAGCTGCAGATAGAATTTTCAGAAGTAAAAGTCATTTGCAATTTCATTCGAAAACAATATGCACCATGGAGATTCGAAACCCCAGAATGCTTATCTAGATTGGCTAATAAGAATTACTTATAATGGTTCAAAATAGTAGTAAAGGCTGGTACTGCAGTTTTTATATGGTTAGCTCATACTGTGCAACTCTAGCTCCCCTCACAGAACTGTGTAATGTAATCAGTAACTCCACATAAAATTCAGATGACTTGGTGTTTATTGCCAAGATTAATCTTTTCAATTACCTCACAAACATATTTCTAGTAAGGCTTCAGACTACAAAAGGAAGCAGTTTTGTTGCTGTTGTTTAGAAAATAGGGGAGCTAATAAATGAAAGCTACTGGACTGAAGCACTGAAACAAATTGGATGGAAATTATGTTGACAATTTCTTGGCTCTGTGTTCCTAAAGCTGATGATAGAAGGGAAGTCCATAAGATGGGACCTCACATTTAACTGCTAGAATAATAGCCCTAGAAGGGTTTTGAAAAAAATCAGACAACCTATGAAAGAACTGAAAAAAAAGGTTGCTAGAAAGAGAGTTACATTTAGAGGTCAAAAAATACTGGAAGAAAGTAAGAAATGCAAAAAGTCAAAATCAGATATTTCAAAAGTTATTACAAGAAATCATGAGAATTTTCTCAGCCACTGATAAAGTATGATAAAGTGCAATATAATTTTATCAAAAGGGGACTGTGCTAAAATAACCTAATAGGTTCCTTTGACAAGCTGGTTAAGATATCTTCCAATCTTTTCCAATACAGTGCCAAGTAATTTTTTTTTAGTGGAAAAAATGTGCCTAAAGGAATAGGCTAATGGGAAGATGTAAATGGGTAGCTTTAAAAGAAGAAATCTTGCTCTAAAGGGCTATTACATGTGCTGTTCCTTGAGAATCAGTGCAGGCATAGAACTTGCTTTGCATTTCCATTATAGATCTTGCCAGAAAATACAGGAGTTTGCTTATAAAATGTGATGATGGCATAAGGTTAGCAGGCATCATTGACACAAGGGAGAATTGAGATACCTTCCAGAAAGAATTGGATGAAGCTAAGAGCAATGGGATGACATTTCCTGAAAGCTGGGATGAAATTCCCTGAAGGTTGGGCATTTGGGGATTAATAATAGAAATGACTCCTCTAACCTGGGATTACAGGCATTGAAAAGAAAAGGGGTTCAGTGGCTGAGCTGATCACAGCTATGTGTCACCCTCTGATGCATCGCTCAATACAATTCCAGTAGAGATGAGAATGTTAATGATGTGGTAAGCGCACTCGTACAACCTTGTCTGGATTGTTGTGTGTAATCCCAGTCGCTCGCATTCAAGAAAGGTGACCTCCATTTCAAAGAAATGAAGAATGATGGGGCCCTCCAAGGGAAAGAAGAACTCTTCTTAGGAAAGGAAACTATAAAAGAATGGCTTGTCTAGAAAACAAAGGTTGAGAGCACTGTCCACAGAAATGTTTATTAATATGGCAGGGAAGGAGAGCATCATATGGTGAAAGGAAGAGAGAGGAACTATTTAAATTAGAGGACAATGCTGGCATAAAAGCACATTGATATGGATTTGTCCTGGACTTTTAGGCTGGCAAGTTGGTAGTGTTTTCAGAACATCAGAGCATTACAACCCTGGAACTGCTTGCTATTTGTAATAGTATAGGAAAAATACCCAATGCGTTTCAAGACAACTGATAAATGAGTTGATAAGAAACCTCGATAGTTTTTACCTTATAAATAAATACCTATACTTAACAGACCACTTGTTGCAAACTTTGTTAAGAGACACGTATGGCTTAGCATTGCTCTAAGGGCACTGCACAGCTTTTGTGTGGTCAGAGGCAGGCAGAGGAGTATTTTTCAATTAAAGAAAGTTCCTGTCTGCCTGCAACATTTTTTTTGTAGAGATAGTTTACCCATGATGAGGTAACTATCAGTGCACAGACAGCGAAGAAGGTCCTTCTGAATGCCCTGGAAGCTAAACTGTTGGATCCAGATGATACATACAGTCCCTAAGTGATTCGTAAGAAAGGCAGCGTCATCTGGGAGGCCATATGCATAATATGAAAAGTTTAGCCAAAAGCATTAGATGTAGAGAAAGGATGTAAGCATTCAGAATTGCACACTTCCCAAAAGATGCTTTCCAGGTGTATCTCAAATTTTAAGAAAAAAATACAGCATATATTCTACTTTTTGTGATATAGTGGTGACAAAACTAAACAGTTTGTTTTAATGTCTATATCCTAGGATAAAATTGAAATGATAACAATAGCAATTAAAGACTTCCTGCATTCATAAAAGAATGTGCAATCTAAGCTTTGCATTACCACAATGTTTACTGTTAAATTTGCAACCAAAATATCTTGACTTTTGTACAAAATTATCTGGTTCAACAATACAGCATGGACAGAAATTTTACAGAATAAACACTTAGTCTTGCAAACTCCTGTTTAATCCAAGCAGTTCTGTCCAAGTAATGGGATGAATCAGATAAATAAAGACAACTTACAGGAACAGTAGTCTACGAAATCAAATCCAAATTATACTGTAAAAAGATATTCTGAGAGTATATTCATTAAAAAGAAATGACAGTATGATCAAGGAATTACCTGTTCGCACACTCACTGAAGTCCTGCTATTCTCAGCACAAGATAATACTTTTACAGATATTGTATATACACGACCAGGGAGCAGATGTTTGAATATAGTTTTTGTCTCGTTGGTGGTTCTATTTCTCTCTCGGTTTCCATCCACAAGGGAGATGGTGTACAGAATGCCTCTCTTGCCACCCTCTGTGGTCCAGCTGAATTGTATTGCTTCCCCAGTCACATTCTCAACGTTTATGGACACTGGCACTGCAAAGTGAAAATGTTTCATGCAGCTGAGAGGGACTTCATTTCACTTATGTAATTCTAAACATTTAATATTTAATCAAAAAAGTACAAATTTAACCAATATAAATTTTTGTTGGTTTTCTGTGGGCTAATTTCAGCTTTTCATCCCATTCTCCTGCAAGAGCAGAAAGAAACAGTTTGCTCTATAGAGATAAATTATATATTAATGTATATTATTTGATGGCTCCAAAGCATAAATGGGTGGCATTCTGCTTGCTTCTAGTCTTTCTCACCATAGCAAGGCAGCTGCTGTGATGAGTGTTCTGAGGTGGACTGCTATTTGACTCATAGTGATGTTTGATATAATCAGGAAGATGGATTCACTAAAAAGCTACCGTGAAACCCTAAGTTCGAAGCAGTAGACAGAAATATAACAACTGTGCTTCATAATAACATTACAAAAATCACACATCACAGTGATAAACCACTAGAGGTAGGGGTAGGCATTTTTGACCTTGTAGAACCTCACTGGGTCCGGAATGGTTTTACCAAGATGTAGAAACTTCCTTGGCTAATATTTGTATAATTATATGTTTGCAGTGGTTATCTCAGGCTTCTCTTTCTGAAGTTATATCTGGAAAATTTACTTCACAGCTGATATGACTGATGAAAAAGATTATCATATCTGATTTTAATAACTGATCTCAGAACATTTTTATACTAGTATTCAATATTAAATATTTACTTACTGCAAGCTCCTGATGCAAATGTGGCAGCAAAACTGGAATTAGTTGTGGATCCTGTAAATATACCTGTAGCACTTTTTGGAGGGACTGTAGTCACCTGTTCTGTAAAATAGCAATTTGGAGGCAATGACTAGAATTTCTTTTAGTTTCACCAAGTTTATGTGATTTATTTTCATAAACAACTTTCAAAAAACAAGCCCAGAAAATGTGCTTCCATTGTTTGTCTGAATAGTTAGCTATGGTACCCTTTCTCATATAAAATCCCATCCATCAAAAGCCAGTATAAGGAAACATAATAAACTATTATCCGAGAGAGGGTCAGGAAGGGATAAGAATTATATGCAAATTTTTAAGCTTTTTAAAAATATTATTTATTACTTATATATGATAAAAAATAGTTACGTGAAGGTGGATTCTGCTTTTGTTGACACACTCTCCCTGGAACTTGTGGACTGTTATCTGTGAATCCTTTGTTGCATTGACAGGAATAACTTGCTCCTTCAGCAGTGCAGGTAGCATGTTGCGAACAGTCATTTAATCCTGGCTGACAACTATTCCTTGCTACAGTACAGTTAAATAAAATGGAAAAGGAAGAAAAATTTTTAATCAGCTATGAAAAAGAGATAAACAGAACATTATTTGCAATTGCCGAATCCCACCTAAATCCCATTTCACTGGATGATATCATTAATGAAAGATACACCACTATTTGAATTCGTAGTCTCGCGTGCATTCATACCTTCTATAACAGTCCTTTTAAGATCAGCTTTCAATACTGTACTCATGTTAAGGGACTTCGTAAAAGCATCTGAAATCTCTGTCACTGTTATGTTTTCTCCTACATTCAACACAATGTTGAAGAACACAACCACACTTCCATTCCTGATGCTATTAATTACAATACGCATTTTTCCTTCCACTATTAGTTTTAGGATTTCCATTGGCAGATGTTCTTTTATCTGCAAGGTAAAAAGTTTAAGTTATTATCTTTTTTCTCCTTTAAAACTAAGAATTGTTACAGCAATATGCTGCCTATAATTCATTTATATATATTATATATACATAAATTATATTATTTATATATATCCACCATAGGGTGGGAGTATGTGTAACTGCCAGACAGATTTTCATTTAAGTCAGGGCTTCAGAGGACAACAACAATATAAATGAGATGTAAGGCCTCGATAAGTACTGCTTTGTTTCTAATCATCATACCTTCTTTCACAACCACACTTAAGATTATTCATACCTGGACCCTCGTGACTGTTGACATGAAAAAGAGCCCAACAGAAAATAAATTTGGAGTTAAAATTCCTAAGGAAAATACCTGCATAATGAAGCGAGTTTTGAAGTCCTTAAATGCTTTACTTGATTTGTTCTCATATTCAGGTATGAAATCTTCATTAGTAATCCTAGTGGTTCCATTTAAGACTTTAGCAGCTGTGGAGATATTAAAAACAGAATAACCAGCCAAAGTATAGGTTCTGTTTAAAAAGGTTTCCTCAGATAAACACCTCTAAGGAAAAGTGCAAACCAGAGGTGTATGTGGACAGGTTAATTCCCTGCACCCCAGCTGGCCAAAGCATAACTCTTAAACACTTTTTGCCACTCACTGACCACTGTATTCCTCACCTTTTATTCGATGTGTCTCTGAGAGAAGAGGACAAGAAGACATTATGAGAAGGGATGGTCCACCATACCCTTGGGCTATGTGCCTCACAGCAAGGCAGCTTTGAATAAAATGCGAGAGGCATCCCTTTGACCTGCACCCCATTGACTCTGCACCTTCCAAGATGTTGATTCATGTACCAGACAGTTAATCCTGGAATCACGAATCATGCTGTCCCATGGGAGGACAGAGCAAGACTCCAGGTATTTCAGCTGGGAACCTAACTGCACTGGCAGATCTTACTGAAAGCATTTGCCATAGAGCTGCTGCTCACAAGAAGAAGCTGAGAAGTGGGAAATAGGAGCTGCAGGACTCCAGGATTTCCTAGGCTACATGGCTACAGGACAAATGTGTGTTTGAACCTGTTGTCTACCACGTAACCAGGAACTCAAAAGGGGGCAAAACTTGCATGTGAAGATACAAGAGCAGGGCAGGCTTGTTGAGAAGGGAGCTGTGAGAGACAGACATGTTGAACAGTGTTTCTAATTCAGCAATGTTTTGAATATGGCAGAAAGATAAAGGAAGCTTTGGATCTTAGCTCCACTGAAAATCTGAAGATTGGTTTTTAGTGTCTGAAAGTTTGGCCTTCCTCTTCCTATTCGTTTCAGTTTATAGCTTATTCATGTCCAGGAAGGTGCACAATGGAAAAGGTCTTCACTGTCAGGCCATGTGTATGTCAGTCTACTAATGAAAAAAAAGGAAAAGATCCTGATAAAATACCTGTCCGAACTGTCATCGAGGTACTGATATTCATAGAGCAAGTTAAAACATCCACAGATATTCTGTATTCGTAATCAGAAAGCAGGTTTCCAAATGCAATGCTGGTTTCATTTATGTTCCTGTTCTCCATCTCTCTGGACCCCTCCCACAGACGCACGCGATAAGGACTGTCTCTCGTGCCACCTTGAGGTTTCCAGCTGAACTGTATCGTTGTGCTTGTCACATTCTCCAGCCGTATGGAGAGAGTGACTGGAGCTAAAAAGGAAAAAGGAAATCACTGTAAGACATGTTCTTATAGTATGTGTGTTCCTAGGAATGAAGTATTACTGCAAAACTCGTTGTCTACGGAAAAAAAAAAAAGCACGAAAAAATGCTTTTATAAAGGTATGAAAAACCAAGTTCTTCATCATACACATGCATATGCCATCACGAATACTATGACAGCACTATGAAAACAAATTAGGGTAGGATTAACCCAATAGCTTTGTTTTCAAACAAGAAGATTATTTTCCAATAAAGATTAAAACCAAATAAAACACAAAATACCATGTCTTTTTTATTTCTGAAGGAAAAAAGCTCAGTTATTCTCCAAATTTCATTCCATGATAACCTTTCCATCGATTAAAAGCAAAAAGAGATTAATTATGGCATACTATATGAAGCAGAAAGGTAAACATTTGGCAAACAATAAATAAAAACTAGAACAATATTCCCGGGGGGGGGGGGGGTGGGGGGGGGTGGGGGAACAACAACAACCAAGAAAAAAGAGCTGTGAAAGGACAAAAACATTGTTGACAAATTCCAACAAGAAAGGGATTTCAGATACAGTACACTACAATAAAAAGAGAACTGAAGTAAACTGAAGGAATACCTTGAGTACTATGTAACACTAATTTAAAGATGCAATAAATCTAAAGAATATGTTATAAATGAAATAAAAATGAAAAACTGAATGCAGTAGTAAACAAGAAATTTAAATGAGGATTGGAGAATAAACAAGTTGCAGTTATATATTAAAATATACTTCATAATAAGGGAAAAATGAAATTAAAAAATAAAATTAAAAAACATGCAATTAAAAAAAATATATACAAAAAATATAATTAAATTAAAATATCCTAACAATAGATTAAAAAATTTACAGTTACAACGAGAAATACTCACTACATGATCCAGACAAAGGTGGATGAACAGATGCAGGTAGACTAAATTTAGCCTTATAGATAGTAGTCCGCATGCTCCCTTCTCCAACTGCAACCGTGACAACGGAAGCAGCTGAAACAGATGTAGGACCAAGGGAAAAGGAAGTCTTGTCACGTGCATCAGACGTAGTGCCGCTCACCAGGCCCATGGTGGCACTTTCACCTAAGCCAGTACGAGTCGTAAAAGGGCTAGGAGCAGAGGCCACAGCTCTAGAAGGCAACGGGCTGGCCGTAGAAGAAGACGTGGACGCAAAATGTGGTGTGGAATGCTCCTGGTTGAAGACAGTCGTGGTGAGAACCGTCACAGTGCCTCGCTCAGTGGTCGTAGTGCCATCAGTGGACCCGGGAACAGCAGATGTGAGGACCGTGGATGGCTGGGCCGTTGCTGACAAGCTCGGCTCAGTGTTACCACTGCTGATCCTTGGCCCGCTGCTGAACGGTGCAGCTGAGGAGCCAGCAAGGGAAGGAGAGTCACTGCCTGCTGTCGATCTGGCTGTCACGGAAACAGAGCTGGCACTGCCACTCGATGTGTCTACGCTGGTTGCACTAGAGTCAAGACTCATGGATGTGTAGGCAGCGCTGGTGGCCTCACTCCCGACAGACACCCCAAGGGAGCTCCCTGACCTAGATGGCACAGTGGGCGCCGTCTGCGTCCTCTCTTCTTCGGCTGCCGTAGTTACCACGGAAGCAGCTGACAAAGATGTGGGAAGGAGGGAAATGGAAGTCTCGTCACGTGCGTCAGATGTGGTGCCGCTCACCAGGCCCATGGTGGGACTTTCACCTAAGCCAGTACGACTCGTGGAAGGGATAGCAGCAGAGGCCACAGCTCTAGAAGGCAACGGGCTGGCCGTGGAAGAAGACGTGGACACAAAATGTGGTGTGGAATGCTCCTGGTTGAAGACAGTCGTGGTGAGCACCGTCACAGTGTCCCGCCCAGCACTCATGGTGCCAGCAGTGGACCAGGGAACCGGGGACGGGAGGCCTGTGGATGGCTGGGACGTGGCTGACAAGCTCGGCTCAGCGCTACTGCTGCTGCTGCTTGACCCGCTGCTGAACGGTGCAGCTGAGGTGCCAGCAAGGGAAGGTGAGTCACTGCCTCCTGCCATGCTGGACATCGGAGAAGTGGACCTCGCACTGCCAGTCACTGTGACCATGCTGGTCGCATTGTTGTCCCGACTCATGGATGTGTAGCCAACAGTGGTGGCCTGACTTACACCAGACACCCTGAGGGAGCTCCCTGTCCTGGATGGCACAGTGGGCGCCGTCTGCGTCCTCTCTTCTCCGGCTGCCTTAGTTACCACGGAAGCAACTGACAAAGATGTTGGAGGGAGTGAAATGGAAGTCTCGTCACGTGCGTCAGACGTGGTGCCGCTCACCAGGCCCATGGTGGCACTTTCACCTAAGCCAGTACGACTCGTGGAAGGGCTACCAGCAGAGGCCACAGCTCTAGAAGGCAACGGGCTGGCCATGGAAGATGACGTGGACACAAAATTTTGTGTGGCCTGCTCCTGGTTGAGGTTGGTCGTGGTGAGAACCGTCACAGTGCCCCGCTCAGTGGTCGTAGTGCCATCAGTGGACCCGGGAACAGCAGATGTGAGGACCGTGGATGGCTGGGCCGTTGCTGACAAGCTCGGCTCAGTGTTACCACTGCTGATCCTTGGCCCGCTGCTGAACGGAGCAGCTGAGGAGCCAGCAAGGGAAGGAGAGTCACTGCCTGCTGTCGATCTGGCTGTCACGGAAACAGAGCTGGCACTGCCACTCGATGTGTCTATGCTGGTTGCACTAGAGTCGAGACTCATGGATGTGTAGGCAGCGCTGGTGGCCTCACTCCCGACAGACACCCCAAGAGAGCTCCCTGACCTAGATGGCACAGTGGGCATCGTCTGCGTCCTCTCTTCTCCGGCTACCGTAGTTACCACGGAAGCAGCTGACAAAGATGTGGGAAGGAGGGAAATGGAAGTCTCGTCACGTGCGTCAGACGTAGTGCCGCTCACCTGGGCCATGGTGGGACTTTCGCCTAAGCCAGAACGAGTCGTGGAAGGGCTAGAAGCAGAGGCCACAGCTCTAGAAGGCAACGGGCTGGCCGTGGAAGAAGACGTGGACACAAAATGTGGTGTGGAATGCTCCTGGTTGAAGACAGTCATGGTGAGCACCGTCACAGTGCCCCGCTCAGTGGTCGTAGTGCCATCCGTGGACCCAGGAACAGAGTTGAGGATCGTGGATGGCTGGGCCGTTGCTGACAAGCTCGGCTCAGTGCTACCACTGCTGATCCTTGGCCCGCTGCTGAACGGAGCAGCTGAGGAGCCAGCAAGGGAAGGAGAGTCACTGCCTGCTGTTGATATGGCTGTCATGGAAACAGAGTTGGCACTGCCACTCACTGTACCTACGCTGGTTGCACTAGAGTCAAGACTCATGGATGTGTAGGCAGCGCTGGTGGCCTCACTCCCGACAGACACCCCAAGGGAGCTCCCTGACCTAGATGGCACAGTGGGCGCCATCTGCGTCCTCTCTTCTCCGGCTGCCGTAGTTACCACGGAAGCAGCTGACAAAGATGTGGGAAGGAGGGAAATGGAAGTCTCGTCACGTGCGTCAGATGTGGTGCCGCTCACCAGGCCCATGGTGGCACTTTCACCTAAGCCAGTACGACTCGTGGAAGGGCTACCAGCAGAGGCCACAGCTCTAGAAGGCAACGGGCTGGCCGTGGAAGAAGACGTGGACACAAAATGTGGTGTGGAATGCTCCTGGTTGAAGACAGTCGTGGTGAGCACCGTCACAGTGTCCCGCCCAGCACTCATGGAGCCAGCAGTGGACCAGGGAACCGGGGACGGGAGGCCTGTGGATGGCTGGGACGTGGCTGACAAGCTCGGCTCAGCGCTACTGCTGCTGCTGCTTGACCCGCTGCTGAACGGTACAGCTGAGGTGCCAGCAAGGGAAGGTGAGTCACTGCCTCCTGCCATGCTGGACATCGGAGAAGTGGACCTCGCACTGCCAGTCACTGTGACCATGCTGGTCGCATTGTTGTCCCGACTCATGGATGTGTAGCCAACAGTGGTGGCCTGACTTACACCAGACACCCTGAGGGAGCTCCCTGTCCTGGATGGCACAGTGGGCGCCGTCTGCGTCCTCTCTTCTCCGGCTGCCGTAGTTACCACGGAAGCAACTGACAAAGATGTTGGAGGGAGTGAAATGGAAGTCTCGTCACGTGCGTCAGACGTGGTGCCGCTCACCAGGCCCATGGTGGCACTTTCACCTAAGCCAGTACGACTCGTGGAAGGGCTACCAGCAGAGGCCACAGCTCTAGAAGGCAACGGGCTGGCCATGGAAGATGACGTGGGCACAAAATGTGGTGTGGCCTGCTCCTGGTTGAGGTTGGTCGTGGTGAGAACCGTCACAGTGCCCCGCTCAGTGGTCGTAGTGCCATCAGTGGACCCGGGAACAGCAGATGTGAGGACCGTGGATGGCCGGGCCGTTGCTGACAAGCTCGGCTCAGTGTTACCACTGCTGATCCTTGGCCCGCTGCTGAACGGTGCAGCTGAGGAGCCAGCAAGGGAAGGAGAGTCACTGCCTGCTGTCGATCTGGCTGTCACGGAAACAGAGCTGGCACTGCCACTCACTGTACCTACGCTGGTTGCACTAGAGTCGAGACTCATGGATGTGTAGGCAGCGCTGGTGGCCTCACTCCCGACAGACACCCCAAGGGAGCTCCCTGACCTAGATGGCACAGTGGGCGCCGTCTGCGTCCTCTCTTCTCTGGCTGCCTTAGTTACCACGGAAGCAGCTGACAAAGATGTGGGAAGGAGGGCAATGGAAGTCTCGTCACGTGCGTCAGACGTAGTGCCGCTCACCTGGGCCATGGTGGGACTTTCGCCTAAGCTAGTACGAGTCGTGGAAGGGATAGCAGCAGAGGCCACAGCTCTAGAAGGCAACGGGCTGGCCGTGGAAGAAGACGTGGACACAAAATGTGGTGTGGAATGCTCCTGGTTGAAGACAGTCGTGGTGAGCACCGTCACAGTGTCCTGCCCAGCACTCATGGTGCCAGCAGTGGACCAGGGAACCGGGGACGGGAGGCCTGTGGATGGCTGGGACGTGGCTGACAAGCTCGGCTCAGCGCTACTGCTGCTGCTGCTTGACCCGCTGCTGAACGGTGCAGCTGAGGTGCCAGCAAGGGAAGGTGAGTCACTGCCTCCTGCCATGCTGGACATCGGAGAAGTGGACATCGCACTGCCAGTCACTGTGACCATGCTGGTCGCATTGTTGTCCCGACTCATGGATGTGTAGCCAACAGTGGTGGCCTGACTTACACCAGACACCCTGAGGGAGCTCCCTGTCCTGGATGGCACAGTGGGCGCCGTCTGCGTCCTCTCTTCTCCGGCTGCCGTAGTTACGACGGAAGCAGCTGACAAAGATGTGGGAAGGAGGGCAATGGAAGTCTCGTCACGTGCGTCAGACGTGGTGCCGCTCACCAGGCCCATGGTGGCACTTTCACCTAAGCCAGTACGACTCGTGGAAGGGCTACCAGCAGAGGCCACAGCTCTAGAAGGCAACGGGCTGGCCATGGAAGATGACGTGGGCACAAAATGTGGTGTGGCCTGCTCCTGGTTGAGGTTGGTCGTGGTGAGAACCATCACAGTGCCCCGCTCAGTGGTCGTAGTGCCATCAGTGGACCCGGGAACAGCAGATGTGAGGACCGTGGATGGCTGGGCCGTGGCTGACAAGCTCGGCTCAGTGCTACCACTGCTGATCCTTGGCCCGCTGCTGAACGGTGCAGCTGAGGAGCCAGCAAGGGAAGGAGAGTCACTGCCTGCTGTCGATCTGGCTGTCACGGAAACAGAGCTGGCACTGCCACTCACTGTACCTACGCTGGTTGCACTAGAGTCAAGACTCATGGATGTGTAGGCAGCGCTGGTGGCCTCACTCCCGACAGACACCCCAAGGGAGCTCCCTGACCTAGATGGCACAGTGGGCGCCGTCTGCGTCCTCTCTTCTCCGGCTGCCGTAGTTACCACGGAAGCAGCTGACAAAGATGTGGGAAGGAGGGAAATGGAAGTCTCGTCACGTGCGTCAGATGTGGTGCCGCTCACCAGGCCCATGGTGGCACTTTCACCTAAGCCAGTACGACTCGTGGAAGGGCTACCAGCAGAGGCCACAGCTCTAGAAGGCAACGGGCTGGCCATGGAAGATGACGTGGACACAAAATTTTGTGTGGCCTGCTCCTGGTTGAGGTTGGTCGTGGTGAGAACCGTCACAGTGCCCCGCTCAGTGGTCGTAGTGCCATCAGTGGACCCGGGAACAGCAGATGTGAGGACCGTGGATGGCTGGGCCGTTGCTGACAAGCTCGGCTCAGTGTTACCACTGCTGATCCTTGGCCCGCTGCTGAACGGAGCAGCTGAGGTGCCAGCAAGGGAAGGAGAGTCACTGCCTGCTGTCGATCTGGCTGTCACGGAAACAGAGCTGGCACTGCCACTCGATGTGTCTACGCTGGTTGCACTAGAGTCGAGACTCATGGATGTGTAGGCAGCGCTGGTGGCCTCACTCCCGACAGACACCCCAAGGGAGCTCCCTGACCTAGATGGCACAGTGGGCGCCGTCTGCGTCCTCTCTTCTCCGGCTGCCGTAGTTACCACGGAAGCAGCTGACAAAGATGTGGGAAGGAGGGCAATGGAAGTCTCGTCACGTGCGTCAGACGTAGTGCCGCTCACCTGGGCCATGGTGGGACTTTCGCCTAAGCCAGAACGAGTCGTGGAAGGGCTAGGAGCAGAGGCCACAGCTCTAGAAGGCAACGGGCTGGCCGTGGAAGAAGACGTGGACATAAAATGTGGTGTGGAATGCTCCTGGTTGAAGACAGTCGTGGTGAGCACCGTCACAGTGCCCCGCTCAGTGGTCGTAGTGCCATCCGTGGACCCAGGAACAGAGTTGAGGATCGTGGATGGCTGGGCCGTTGCTGACAAGCTCGGCTCAGTGCTACCACTGCTGATCCTTGGCCCGCTGCTGAACGGTGCAGCTGAGGAGCCAGCAAGGGAAGGAGAGTCACTGCCTGCTGTTGATATGGCTGTCATGGAAACAGAGTTGGCACTGCCACTCACTGTACCTACGCTGGTTGCACTAGAGTCAAGACTCATGGATGTGTAGGCAGCGCTGGTGGCCTCACTCCCGACAGACACCCCAAGGGAGCTCCCTGACCTAGATGGCACAGTGGGCGCCGTCTGCGTGCTCTCTTCTCCGGCTGCCGTAGTTACCACGGAAGCAGCTGACAAAGATGTGGGAAGGAGGGCAATGGAAGTCTCGTCACGTGCGTCAGACGTAGTGCCGCTCACCTGGGCCATGGTGGGACTTTCGCCTAAGCCAGAACGAGTCGTGGAAGGGCTAGGAGCAGAGGCCACAGCTCTAGAAGGCAACGGGCTGGCCGTGGAAGAAGACGTGGACATAAAATGTGGTGTGGAATGCTCCTGGTTGAAGACAGTCGTGGTGAGCACCGTCACAGTGCCCCGCTCAGTGGTCGTAGTGCCATCCGTGGACCCAGGAACAGAGTTGAGGATCGTGGATGGCTGGGCCGTTGCTGACAAGCTCGGCTCAGTGCTACCACTGCTGATCCTTGGCCCGCTGCTGAACGGTGCAGCTGAGGAGCCAGAAAGGGAAGGAGAGTCACTGCCTGCTGTTGATATGGCTGTCATGGAAACAGAGTTGGCACTGCCACTCACTGTACCTACGCTGGTTGCACTAGAGTCAAGACTCATGGATGTGTAGGCAGCGCTGGTGGCCTCACTCCCGACAGACACCCCAAGGGAGCTCCCTGACCTAGATGGCACAGTGGGCGCCGTCTGCATCCTCTCTTCTCCGGCTGCCGTAGTTACCACGGAAGCAGCTGACAAAGATGTGGGAAAGAGGGAAATGGAAGTCTCGTCACGTGCGTCAGATGTGGTGCCGCTCACCAGGCCCATGGTGGCACTTTCACCTAAGCCAGAACGAGTCGTGGAAGGGCTAGGAGCAGAGGCCACAGCTCTAGAAGGCAACGGGCTGGCCGTGGAAGAAGACGTGGACACAAAATGTGGTGTGGAATGCTCCTGGTTGAAGACAGTCGTGGTGAGCACCGTCACAGTGCCCCGCTCAGTGGTCGTAGTGCCATCCGTGGACCCAGGAACAGAGTTGAGGATCGTGGATGGCTGGGCCGTTGCTGACAAGCTCGGCTCAGTGTTACCACTGCTGATCCTTGGCCCGCTGCTGAACGGTGCAGCTGAGGAGCCAGCAAGGGAAGGAGAGTCACTGCCTGCTGTTGATATGGCTGTCATGGAAACAGAGTTGGCACTGCCACTCACTGTACCTACGCTGGTTGCATTAGAGTCAAGACTCATGGATGTGTAGGCAGCGCTGGTGGCCTCACTCCCGACAGACACCCCAAGGGAGCTCCCTGACCTAGATGGCACAGTGGGCGCCGTCTGCGTCCTCTCTTCTCCGGCTGCCGTAGTTACCACGGAAGCAGCTGACAAAGATGTGGGAAGGAGGGAAATGGAAGTCTCGTCACGTGCGTCAGATGTGGTGCCGCTCACCAGGCCCATGGTGGCACTTTCACCTAAGCCAGTACGACTCGTGGAAGGGCTACCAGCAGAGGCCACAGCTCTAGAAGGCAACGGGCTGGCCGTGGAAGAAGACGTGGACACAAAATGTGGTGTGGAACGCTCCTGGTTGAAGACAGTCGTGGTGAGCACCGTCACAGTGTCCCGCCCAGCACTCATGGTGCCAGCAGTGGACCAGGGAACCGGGGACGGGAGGCCTGTGGATGGCTGGGACGTGGCTGACAAGCTCGGCTCAGCGCTACTGCTGCTGCTGCTTGACCCGCTGCTGAACGGTGCAGCTGAGGTGCCAGCAAGGGAAGGTGAGTCACTGCCTCCTGCCATGCTGGACATCGGAGAAGTGGACCTCGCACTGCCAGTCACTGTGACCATGCTGGTCGCATTGTTGTCCCGACTCATGAATGTGTAGGCAGCGCTGGTGGCCTGACTTACACCAGACACCCTGAGGGAGCTCCCTGTCCTGGATGGCACAGTGGGCGCCGTCTGCGTCCTCTCTTCTCCGGCTGCCGTAGTTACCACGGAAGCAACTGACAAAGATGTTGGAGGGAGTGAAATGGAAGTCTCGTCACGTGCGTCAGACGTGGTGCCGCTCACCAGGCCCATGGTGGCACTTTCACCTAAGCCAGTACGACTCGTGGAAGGGCTACCAGCAGAGGCCACAGCTCTAGAAGGCAACGGGCTGGCCATGGAAGATGACGTGGACACAAAATGTGGTGTGGCCTGCTCCTGGTTGAGGTTGGTCGTGGTGAGAACCATCACAGTGCCCCGCTCAGTGGTCGTAGTGCCATCAGTAGACCCAGGAACAGGAGATGTGAGGATCGTGGATGGCTGGGCCGTTGCTGACAAGCTCGGCTCAGTGCTACCACTGCTGATCCTTGGCCCGCTGCTGAACGGTGCAGCTGAGGAGCCAGCAAGGGAAGGAGAGTCACTGCCTGCTGTCGATCTGGCTGTCACGGAAACAGAGCTGGCACTGCCACTCGATGTGTCTACGCTGGTTGCATTAGAGTCAAGACTCATGGATGTGTAGGCAGCGCTGGTGGCCTCACTCCCGACAGACACCCCAAGGGAGCTCCCTGACCTAGATGGCACAGTGGGCGCCGTCTGCGTCCTCTCTTCTCCGGCTGCCGTAGTTACCACGGAAGCAGCTGACAAAGATGTGGGAAGGAGGGAAATGGAAGTCTCGTCACGTGCGTCAGATGTGGTGCCGCTCACCAGGCCCATGGTGGCACTTTCACCTAAGCCAGTACGACTCGTGGAAGGGCTACCAGCAGAGGCCACAGCTCTAGAAGGCAACGGGCTGGCCGTGGAAGAAGACGTGGACACAAAATGTGGTGTGGAATGCTCCTGGTTGAAGACAGTCGTGGTGAGCACCGTCACAGTGTCCCGCCCAGCACTCATGGAGCCAGCAGTGGACCAGGGAACCGGGGACGGGAGGCCTGTGGATGGCTGGGACGTGGCTGACAAGCTCGGCTCAGCGCTACTGCTGCTGCTGCTTGACCCGCTGCTGAACGGTACAGCTGAGGTGCCAGCAAGGGAAGGTGAGTCACTGCCTCCTGCCATGCTGGACATCGGAGAAGTGGACCTCGCACTGCCAGTCACTGTGACCATGCTGGTCGCATTGTTGTCCCGACTCATGGATGTGTAGCCAACAGTGGTGGCCTGACTTACACCAGACACCCTGAGGGAGCTCCCTGTCCTGGATGGCACAGTGGGCGCCGTCTGCGTCCTCTCTTCTCCGGCTGCCGTAGTTACCACGGAAGCAACTGACAAAGATGTTGGAGGGAGTGAAATGGAAGTCTCGTCACGTGCGTCAGACGTGGTGCCGCTCACCAGGCCCATGGTGGCACTTTCACCTAAGCCAGTACGACTCGTGGAAGGGCTACCAGCAGAGGCCACAGCTCTAGAAGGCAACGGGCTGGCCATGGAAGATGACGTGGGCACAAAATGTGGTGTGGCCTGCTCCTGGTTGAGGTTGGTCGTGGTGAGAACCGTCACAGTGCCCCGCTCAGTGGTCGTAGTGCCATCAGTGGACCCGGGAACAGCAGATGTGAGGACCGTGGATGGCCGGGCCGTTGCTGACAAGCTCGGCTCAGTGTTACCACTGCTGATCCTTGGCCCGCTGCTGAACGGTGCAGCTGAGGAGCCAGCAAGGGAAGGAGAGTCACTGCCTGCTGTCGATCTGGCTGTCACGGAAACAGAGCTGGCACTGCCACTCACTGTACCTACGCTGGTTGCACTAGAGTCGAGACTCATGGATGTGTAGGCAGCGCTGGTGGCCTCACTCCCGACAGACACCCCAAGGGAGCTCCCTGACCTAGATGGCACAGTGGGCGCCGTCTGCGTCCTCTCTTCTCTGGCTGCCTTAGTTACCACGGAAGCAGCTGACAAAGATGTGGGAAGGAGGGCAATGGAAGTCTCGTCACGTGCGTCAGACGTAGTGCCGCTCACCTGGGCCATGGTGGGACTTTCGCCTAAGCTAGTACGAGTCGTGGAAGGGATAGCAGCAGAGGCCACAGCTCTAGAAGGCAACGGGCTGGCCGTGGAAGAAGACGTGGACACAAAATGTGGTGTGGAATGCTCCTGGTTGAAGACAGTCGTGGTGAGCACCGTCACAGTGTCCTGCCCAGCACTCATGGTGCCAGCAGTGGACCAGGGAACCGGGGACGGGAGGCCTGTGGATGGCTGGGACGTGGCTGACAAGCTCGGCTCAGCGCTACTGCTGCTGCTGCTTGACCCGCTGCTGAACGGTGCAGCTGAGGTGCCAGCAAGGGAAGGTGAGTCACTGCCTCCTGCCATGCTGGACATCGGAGAAGTGGACATCGCACTGCCAGTCACTGTGACCATGCTGGTCGCATTGTTGTCCCGACTCATGGATGTGTAGCCAACAGTGGTGGCCTGACTTACACCAGACACCCTGAGGGAGCTCCCTGTCCTGGATGGCACAGTGGGCGCCGTCTGCGTCCTCTCTTCTCCGGCTGCCGTAGTTACGACGGAAGCAGCTGACAAAGATGTGGGAAGGAGGGCAATGGAAGTCTCGTCACGTGCGTCAGACGTGGTGCCGCTCACCAGGCCCATGGTGGCACTTTCACCTAAGCCAGTACGACTCGTGGAAGGGCTACCAGCAGAGGCCACAGCTCTAGAAGGCAACGGGCTGGCCATGGAAGATGACGTGGGCACAAAATGTGGTGTGGCCTGCTCCTGGTTGAGGTTGGTCGTGGTGAGAACCATCACAGTGCCCCGCTCAGTGGTCGTAGTGCCATCAGTGGACCCGGGAACAGCAGATGTGAGGACCGTGGATGGCTGGGCCGTGGCTGACAAGCTCGGCTCAGTGCTACCACTGCTGATCCTTGGCCCGCTGCTGAACGGTGCAGCTGAGGAGCCAGCAAGGGAAGGAGAGTCACTGCCTGCTGTCGATCTGGCTGTCACGGAAACAGAGCTGGCACTGCCACTCACTGTACCTACGCTGGTTGCACTAGAGTCGAGACTCATGGATGTGTAGGCAGCGCTGGTGGCCTCACTCCCGACAGACACCCCAAGGGAGCTCCCTGACCTAGATGGCACAGTGGGCGCCGTCTGCATCCTCTCTTCTCCGGCTGCCTTAGTTACCACAGAAGCAGCTGACAAA
Organism: Anser cygnoides; assembly: GCF_040182565.1. Lineage (NCBI taxonomy): Eukaryota > Metazoa > Chordata > Aves > Anseriformes > Anatidae > Anser > Anser cygnoides. Next base: position 117,464,618 of record NC_089873.1, on the reverse strand, counting down.
GATGTCGGAAGGAGGGCAATGGAAGTCTCGTCACGTGCGTCAGACGTAGTGCCGCTCACCTGGGCCATGGTGGGACTTTCGCCTAAGCCAGAACGAGTCGTGGAAGGGCTAGGAGCAGAGGCCACAGCTCTAGAAGGCAACGGGCTGGCCGTGGAAGAAGACGTGGACGCAAAATGTGGTGTGGAATGCTCCTGGTTGAAGACAGTCGTGGTGAGCACCGTCACAGTGCCCCGCTCAGTGGTCGTAGTGCCATCTGTGGACCCAGGAACAGAGTTGAGGATCGTGGATGGCTGGGCCGTTGCTGACAAGCTCGGCTCAGTGCTACCACTGCTGATCCTTGGCCCGCTGCTGAACGGTGCAGCTGAGGAGCCAGCAAGGGAAGGAGAGTCACTGCCTGCTGTTGATATGGCTGTCATGGAAACAGAGTTGGCACTGCCACTCACTGTACCTACGCTGGTTGCACTAGAGTCAAGACTCATGGATGTGTAGGCAGCGCTGGTGGCCTCACTCCCGACAGACACCCCAAGGGAGCTCCCTGACCTAGATGGCACAGTGGGCGCCGTCTGCGTCCTCTCTTCTCCGGCTGCCGTAGTTACCACGGAAGCAGCTGACAAAGATGTGGGAAGGAGGGCAATGGAAGTCTCGTCACGTGCGTCAGACGTAGTGCCGCTCACCTGGGCCATGGTGGGACTTTCGCCTAAGCCAGAACGAGTCGTGGAAGGGCTACCAGCAGAGGCCACAGCTCTAGAAGGCAACGGGCTGGCCGTGGAAGAAGACGTGGACATAAAATGTGGTGTGGAATGCTCCTGGTTGAAGACAGTCGTGGTGAGCACCGTCACAGTGCCCCGCTCAGTGGTCGTAGTGCCATCCGTGGACCCAGGAACAGAGTTGAGGATCGTGGATGGCTGGGCCGTTGCTGACAAGCTCGGCTCAGTGCTACCACTGCTGATCCTTGGCCCGCTGCTGAACGGTGCAGCTGAGGAGCCAGAAAGGGAAGGAGAGTCACTGCCTGCTGTTGATATGGCTGTCATGGAAACAGAGTTGGCACTGCCACTCACTGTACCTACGCTGGTTGCACTAGAGTCAAGACTCATGGATGTGTAGGCAGCGCTGGTGGCCTCACTCCCGACAGACACCCCAAGGGAGCTCCCTGACCTAGATGGCACAGTGGGCGCCGTCTGCGTCCTCTCTTCTCCGGCTGCCGTAGTTACCACGGAAGCAGCTGACAAAGATGTGGGAAAGAGGGAAATGGAAGTCTCGTCACGTGCGTCAGATGTGGTGCCGCTCACCAGGCCCATGGTGGCACTTTCACCTAAGCCAGAACGAGTCGTGGAAGGGCTAGGAGCAGAGGCCACAGCTCTAGAAGGCAACGGGCTGGCCATGGAAGAAGACGTGGACACAAAATGTGGTGTGGAATGCTCCTGGTTGAAGACAGTCGTGGTGAGCACCGTCACAGTGCCCCGCTCAGTGGTCGTAGTGCCATCCGTGGACCCAGGAACAGAGTTGAGGATCGTGGATGGCTGGGCCGTTGCTGACAAGCTCGGCTCAGTGTTACCACTGCTGATCCTTGGCCCGCTGCTGAACGGTGCAGCTGAGGAGCCAGCAAGGGAAGGAGAGTCACTGCCTGCTGTTGATATGGCTGTCATGGAAACAGAGTTGGCACTGCCACTCACTGTACCTACGCTGGTTGCATTAGAGTCAAGACTCATGGATGTGTAGGCAGCGCTGGTGGCCTCACTCCCGACAGACACCCCAAGGGAGCTCCCTGACCTAGATGGCACAGTGGGCGCCGTCTGCGTCCTCTCTTCTCCGGCTGCCGTAGTTACCACGGAAGCAGCTGACAAAGATGTGGGAAGGAGGGAAATGGAAGTCTCGTCACGTGCGTCAGATGTGGTGCCGCTCACCAGGCCCATGGTGGCACTTTCACCTAAGCCAGTACGACTCGTGGAAGGGCTACCAGCAGAGGCCACAGCTCTAGAAGGCAACGGGCTGGCCGTGGAAGAAGACGTGGACACAAAATGTGGTGTGGAATGCTCCTGGTTGAAGACAGTCGTGGTGAGCACCGTCACAGTGTCCCGCCCAGCACTCATGGTGCCAGCAGTGGACCAGGGAACCGGGGACGGGAGGCCTGTGGATGGCTGGGACGTGGCTGACAAGCTCGGCTCAGCGCTACTGCTGCTGCTGCTTGACCCGCTGCTGAACGGTGCAGCTGAGGTGCCAGCAAGGGAAGGTGAGTCACTGCCTCCTGCCATGCTGGACATCGGAGAAGTGGACCTCGCACTGCCAGTCACTGTGACCATGCTGGTCGCATTGTTGTCCCGACTCATGGATGTGTAGGCAGCGCTGGTGGCCTGACTTACACCAGACACCCTGAGGGAGCTCCCTGTCCTGGATGGCACAGTGGGCGCCGTCTGCGTCCTCTCTTCTCCGGCTGCCGTAGTTACCACGGAAGCAACTGACAAAGATGTTGGAGGGAGTGAAATGGAAGTCTCGTCACGTGCGTCAGACGTGGTGCCGCTCACCAGGCCCATGGTGGCACTTTCACCTAAGCCAGTACGACTCGTGGAAGGGCTACCAGCAGAGGCCACAGCTCTAGAAGGCAACGGGCTGGCCATGGAAGATGACGTGGACACAAAATGTGGTGTGGCCTGCTCCTGGTTGAGGTTGGTCGTGGTGAGAACCATCACAGTGCCCCGCTCAGTGGTCGTAGTGCCATCAGTAGACCCAGGAACAGGAGATGTGAGGATCGTGGATGGCTGGGCCGTTGCTGACAAGCTCGGCTCAGTGCTACCACTGCTGATCCTTGGCCCGCTGCTGAACGGTGCAGCTGAGGAGCCAGCAAGGGAAGGAGAGTCACTGCCTGCTGTCGATCTGGCTGTCACAGAAACAGAGCTGGCACTGCCACTCGATGTGTCTACGCTGGTTGCATTAGAGTCAAGACTCATGGATGTGTAGGCAGCGCTGGTGGCCTCACTCCCGACAGACACCCCAAGGGAGCTCCCTGACCTAGATGGCACAGTGGGCACCGTCTGCGTCCTCTCTTCTCCGGCTGCCTTAGTTACCACGGAAGCAGCTGACAAAGATGTGGGAAGGAGGGCAATGGAAGTCTCGTCACGTGCGTCAGACGTAGTGCCGCTCACCTGGGCCATGGTGGCACTTTCACCTAAGCCAGTACGAGTCGTGGAAGGGATAGCAGCAGAGGCCACAGCTCTAGAAGGCAACGGGCTGGCCGTGGAAGAAGACGTGGACACAAAATGTGGTGTGGAATGCTCCTGGTTCAAGACAGTCGTGGTGAGCACCGTCACAGTGTCCTGCCCAGCACTCATGGTGCCAGCAGTGGACCAGGGAACCGGGGACGGGAGGCCTGTGGATGGCTGGGACGTGGCTGACAAGCTCGGCTCAGCGCTACTGCTGCTGCTGCTTGACCCGCTGCTGAACGGTGCAGCTGAGGTGCCAGCAAGGGAAGGTGAGTCACTGCCTCCTGCCATGCTGGACATCGGAGAAGTGGACCTCGCACTGCCAGTCACTGTGACCATGCTGGTCGCATTGTTGTCCCGACTCATGGATGTGTAGGCAGCGCTGGTGGCCTGACTTACACCAGACACCCTGAGGGAGCTCCCTGTCCTGGATGGCACAGTGGGCGCCGTCTGCGTCCTCTCTTCTCCGGCTGCCGTAGTTACCACGGAAGCAACTGACAAAGATGTTGGAGGGAGTGAAATGGAAGTCTCGTCACGTGCGTCAGACGTGGTGCCGCTCACCAGGCCCATGGTGGCACTTTCACCTAAGCCAGTACGACTCGTGGAAGGGCTACCAGCAGAGGCCACAGCTCTAGAAGGCAACGGGCTGGCCATGGAAGATGACGTGGACACAAAATTTGATGTGGCCTGCTCATGGTTGAGGTTGGTCGTGGTGAGAACCGTCACAGTGCCCCGCTCAGTGGTCGTAGTGCCATCATTGGACCCGGGAACAGCAGATGTGAGGACCGTGGATGGCCGGGCCGTTGCTGACAAGCTCGGCTCAGTGTTACCACTGCTGATCCTTGGCCCGCTGCTGAACGGTGCAGCTGAGGAGCCAGCAAGGGAAGGAGAGTCACTGCCTGCTGTCGATCTGGCTGTCACGGAAACAGAGCTGGCACTGCCACTCGATGTGTCTACGCTGGTTGCATTAGAGTCAAGACTCATGGATGTGTAGGCAGCGCTGGTGGCCTCACTCCCGACAGACACCCCAAGGGAGCTCCCTGACCTAGATGGCACAGTGGGCGCCGTCTGCGTCCTCTCTTCTCTGGCTGCCTTAGTTACCACGGAAGCAGCTGACAAAGATGTGGGAAGGAGGGCAATGGAAGTCTCGTCACGTGCGTCAGACGTAGTGCCGCTCACCTGGGCCATGGTGGGACTTTCGCCTAAGCCAGTACGAGTCGTGGAAGGGATAGCAGCAGAGGCCACAGCTCTAGAAGGCAACGGGCTGGCCGTGGAAGAAGACGTGGACACAAAATGTGGTGTGGAATGCTCCTGGTTCAAGACAGTCGTGGTGAGCACCGTCACAGTGTCCTGCCCAGCACTCATGGTGCCAGCAGTGGACCAGGGAACCGGGGACGGGAGGCCTGTGGATGGCTGGGACGTGGCTGACAAGCTCGGCTCAGCGCTACTGCTGCTGCTGCTTGACCCGCTGCTGAACGGTGCAGCTGAGGTGCCAGCAAGGGAAGGTGAGTCACTGCCTCCTGCCATGCTGGACATCGGAGAAGTGGACCTCGCACTGCCAGTCACTGTGACCATGCTGGTCGCATTGTTGTCCCGACTCATGGATGTGTAGGCAGCGCTGGTGGCCTGACTTACACCAGACACCCTGAGGGAGCTCCCTGTCCTGGATGGCACAGTGGGCGCCGTCTGCGTCCTCTCTTCTCCGGCTGCCGTAGTTACCACGGAAGCAACTGACAAAGATGTTGGAGGGAGTGAAATGGAAGTCTCGTCACGTGCGTCAGACGTGGTGCCGCTCACCAGGCCCATGGTGGCACTTTCACCTAAGCCAGTACGACTCGTGGAAGGGCTACCAGCAGAGGCCACAGCTCTAGAAGGCAACGGGCTGGCCATGGAAGATGACGTGGACACAAAATTTGATGTGGCCTGCTCCTGGTTGAGGTTGGTCGTGGTGAGAACCGTCACAGTGCCCTGCTCAGTGGTCGTAGTGCCATCATTGGACCCGGGAACAGCAGATGTGAGGACCGTGGATGGCCGGGCCGTTGCTGACAAGCTCGGCTCAGTGTTACCACTGCTGATCCTTGGCCCGCTGCTGAACGGTGCAGCTGAGGAGCCAGCAAGGGAAGGAGAGTCACTGCCTGCTGTCGATCTGGCTGTCACGGAAACAGAGCTGGCACTGCCACTCGATGTGTCTACGCTGGTTGCATTAGAGTCAAGACTCATGGATGTGTAGGCAGCGCTGGTGGCCTCACTCCCGACAGACACCCCAAGGGAGCTCCCTGACCTAGATGGCACAGTGGGCGCCGTCTGCGTCCTCTCTTCTCTGGCTGCCTTAGTTACCACGGAAGCAGCTGACAAAGATGTGGGAAGGAGGGCAATGGAAGTCTCGTCACGTGCGTCAGACGTAGTGCCGCTCACCTGGGCCATGGTGGGACTTTCGCCTAAGCTAGTACGAGTCGTGGAAGGGATAGCAGCAGAGGCCACAGCTCTAGAAGGCAACGGGCTGGCCGTGGAAGAAGACGTGGACACAAAATGTGGTGTGGAATGCTCCTGGTTGAAGACAGTCATGGTGAGCACTGTCACAGTGTCCCACCCAGCACTCATGGTGCCAGCAGTGGACCAGGGAACCGGGGACGGGAGGCCTGTGGATGGCTGGGACGTGGCTGACAAGCTCGGCTCAGCGCTACTGCTGCTGCTGCTTGACCCGCTGCTGAACGGTGCAGCTGAGGTGCCAGCAAGGGAAGGTGAGTCACTGCCTCCTGCCATGCTGGACATCGGAGAAGTGGACCTCGCACTGCCAGTCACTGTGACCATGCTGGTCGCATTGTTGTCCCGACTCATGGATGTGTAGCCAACAGTGGTGGCCTGACTTACACCAGACACCCTGAGGGAGCTCCCTGTCCTGGATGGCACAGTGGATGCCGTCTGCGTCCTCTCTTCTCCGGCTGCTGTAGTTACCACGGAAGCAGCTGACAAAGTTGTGGAGGGGAGGGAATTTGAAATTATTTCATTTCATTTTCATTTATTTTCTCTATTCATCCTTCCATTTTTATCAGCTTTCTCTTTTTTATATTTTTTTTTATTTTATTGATTTCAAAATATTTTTTTTTATTCTATGTCATTTAATAGAATTTAATCAACTTTTTGTATACTGATTTTTTGTGGTCTTTTTTTTCTATGTTCTTTTGCTTCTCTACATTTCTTGTACATTTTTCTATGATAAAATTTTAGAGAATTAACTAGGAAAATGAGTTTTCCAAAGATTGCCATTTTTAATATATTTTGTCTTCTTTAGACTTTTTATTTTTTTTTTTTTTAGCCAAATATATCTTCACTACACTGTTTGTCTCCGGCATGGTATAACATTTATCCTAAATGTATTTTTTTATATATCCCAAATCATTAATTGTCTTTGGACATAATTCTTTTTTTGTTGTTGTTTTGTTTTTTTTACCTTTACCTCTAATTATTAATCAATAGTAACTACTGTTGTTTGCAAGCATGAAGACTGTAACATTTATTAGCCTCCTCATATTTCTTTAAAGGGAAAATCAAATCCTTTTTCTGTTGTGATTATATACCGACTAGTTCAGTTATTTCATTTACTTGCCCTACTTATTCTATCTTGATTTTGAGTTCTGTTTTTTTTTTTCCTTCTAAAACAGATATAGTTGTGTTTTTTTTTCTGTTGTTGGTGGGGTTTTTTGTTTGTTTTGTTTTTTTCCCCTCAGTGTAATGCTCCTTAGCAACACTTAGTTAATATCCTAGCTCTTTATTTTCAGGTGTGTGAATCTTAAAGGATCCACGCACCATGTGTACTAAAGTAGCTAAACCAAAGAACTATACTAGTTAACTTCTTTTGGCTAACATATCTGTATAACCAAAGTGGCATTTATTGTATCATTTAGTATATCCTTAACAGTGTGTAATTTATACATATTTTGCAAAATTCCTCCTACTGACCTATAAATTTTCTGCATCCCAATACATCTGCATCCCAATACAATACTCTCTGTATGTATCCCTTTGATTCTTAATAGCAACTACTGATAATCACTAAAGAAACTTACACTCATCTGTATTGAATGACATGGAGCTAGACAGTAAGAGTAAAATAAGGGAGGACTCTTAGTTTCTAAATCATGCATTACAGTGAGTGAACAGCACAATTAAAATAACCCTGTCCACATTTTCTTATCATTTTTTCCCAAAGAGTCTTTCAGGGAAGAAAGATTGGCAAAACAGAGCTTTCACTGGTCTCATAACTAAGAAATTTAAGATTTAAGACCAAAAAACATCAGAAAATCTGGTCAAATGCTATATGTTTCAGCTTTTAGGATGAGTCTTCCACATACTTTGCTCTCATTGTTTTATTTACTTGCAGCTTTATGCCCCCACTAAAATACCTACTGAAATATACATATTTAAGAGAAATTTAAAAATCAATTGTAACTGTAAATATTATGTGCATTTATTTTATGTTGATTTTTAGCCACCACCCCACCACTCCCAAGATGATTGTTTCAAATCTATCTCCAGGACCTTCTCTAAATATATCACAAGGGTAAATAGTAAGATTTTAACTTACACAGAAGAGAGAAAATGAAGTGCCAAAGGTAATTCCAAGTCCCCATGATAAGTTTTCACCTCCTTACTGTACTCTTTCCATTTGTGAAACTGACATTTTGGTTTGAAAGCGTCAGTAATTTAAACAGGGTGAGGCTGCATTGTTACGTCTCAGCCTCAGCTAATCCCTCACACAGGTGGGATCACAGCCAATGTAATGAAATTCTCACACCTGACTCGTACTATAATAAATTCTGAAGTTTTCCGTTGAAGTATGCTTGCTTTTCTTTAACAGAACAAAGTCTGAACGTGATTCAAAGTCTAGTGAGTCAAAAGGAAAGAAATGCAGAATTCAGTGGGCAATGTATCACACCTGAACACTGTTCGATATTTGAACAGGAGGGTATTTTAGCAATCTTGGGGCTGGGAAATGCATGACTAAGATACAGACCTTGTTGTTTTGAGTTCAAAAGCCTTGCCCTAATCAAGAGATACAACTTTTTCCCCAACCACATTTTCCAATATTTTGAATTATTTAAGAGTAGATGTTGAAGTATTCAGTTCTAACATGTATTTTTACTGGATTAGAATGCCAAATTGCTACAAATGCACCGAAGAGACATCACCCTTTGTTTTTTCCAATACTATAAAGAGGTTGTAGCAGCCACAAATCTCTGCTAGTTCACCTCTTTGGACTAGGTGGAAAATACTAGATAACCAGGTCTCTCATTCTTACCTGAGTTTGTCCATGTTTTCTTTAGCAAGTAAGCACCCCCTAACTACAGGGAGTTGATACTGACAGACACAGCTTGTCACCTGCCCTGGGTCACTTCTTCACCCACCTTCCTTCTCTTCAGTGACCAATAATGACAGAAACCACAGACCTCTGTGTGCCTGGGAGCTCATCAATGACTTAAACATTTACATTATCTCATATTTTTAATAGTCATTCCTGTCTCAGGTTTGCTTTCAGTCACAAAATACTTGGGCTGCTAAACAGACAGAGCACTTGTGGAGCTTCACAAGGGGAAATGTTTCCCTCTTACTCTGCAGCTCAGAGGGTCTTAATACCCACCTTCCTGGGGGCTGCTGCCTGTGCTGGCACAGCAAGAGTACTTAAATTTCCTGCACTCCCTGTTTGGAGTGGAGATTCTTGTATTATAAATATACTTGTACTAGTTAGTCTTTAACTGATAACCTCCTGTGTCTCCATTACAAAAAATATCCTGTGTCTTTCTTCTATCCTACATCTTCCTCGGTGGATTTCACTCTGTTTCATTATTTTGTTTCTTTAGAACTATATGGGTCCTGTTTTCCTCGTCACACAAGTTAGGACACTAATTCTCCAGCTTTCTCATCATTTGTTAGGAGAGAGTGAGGAAATGAAAGATATAAATGAAAGTAGCAGAATCTGTTTCACTGTTATTGGGACATTCACTCTGGCTTTCCACTGAAAATACTCTATGTGATGTGGTTAGGATCACAGACTTGATGAAAGACCATTACCTACCTGAGGATCTGTCAAGTTTTCAAGACCTAGAACATCTATAACTACATTAATCCTAGATTTTGCTCTAGCAGATATGGTTTTTAAACTTAGTTTCATTTTGGTTTCCCTTTGACAGGCAGGTGAGATCAAGGCAAACAGTCCTTGAAATGAACCCAGGAAAATGTATTGTTGTTCTTTGGTGAGAGGCAGCAGATTTCAGTTTTGTGCTTTGTTTGATGTAGGAACTCCTGACGCAGTCAGATGTTTTCTTAGCAATCACTTGTTTACAGTTTCAACTGAAATGCTTAAAGAATGCATACGAGCTATTTTCTCTTGCAGAAATCATTGGAAATTCCATCTTCCTCTTACCCAGGAGTCCAATGTCTTCAGGCTCCTCTCTCTTTTAAACTCCCATTAGCCCCACACCACTCTTCAGCTCATGCTCTGCTTGGACACTTATGGTAGTACCACTCCACACGCGAGGGTAGTGTTTGTACCTAACCTCCCATGGCCTCTGCAGGTCCTACTTATCTGTGAACAAGCCCTCTGGTCCTTTCGAGGAAAGGGCAAGGTACGCCCTTCATTACCTTTCTTAGCCAGGGTCACCATCTGTGTAATGAAATGAGCCATAGAAAACTGGCTGCAAAGTCTATCTATTAAAAACAGGTTTTTAATTATCTTAGAAGAAACACTACTGTTTTTTAGCATACAATAACACTTGACTTGTTTAAAAGGGAAGTTCTTTATGAACCAAAAGAACAAACCAAGTTTAGATTTAGTAGTATAAGCCAATTTTTACTGATATAAAGCAAACAGGATATTACCTTAACAAAATAAATAAAAAAATAGATAAATAAAATCTATTCTTTGTGAGCTAGTTAAAGTAGACAAGCTATTTGTTGCCAGAACTGAGGCTCAAGTAAGCTTCCCTGTTAGGCAGCCTGGATTCCAGTTTCTCTTTTTACACCTGTGACAATTTATGGCCCAAGGGCAAACTAATCTCTAATTCAGCTTGCTATACATTTTAGCATAAAAGTTGTTTAAATAAAAGTTGTTTAAAATGCAAAGCAAGTTTTACCACGTGCTTTAAAGATATGAGAGTTGCCAGTATCAAACTGCTGTCTTTTTTAAATTTTGTAATGTCTTTTGCTGTCTTTTTTAAATTTTATAATGCCTTTTGATTCACCTTACTCACCTGTCAATTCAAGATTTGACTGACCACCTACTTCTTACATTTATCTTTCAAGGCTCATGAAGTAAGTCATGTTACACCTAGAGGTAGAAGGTGAGGCTACAAAAGGAAATAACATGATTGCAACTCCATTGACTTCACTTGCTTAAGACCTTGGCATTCCTTTGAGATGCTCAAAGACTCTAGACATAATTTGGGGAAAAAAAAAAAAAAAAAAACAGATATTAATTTTCATCTGTTTAAGAGCATGTTGTTAAAAACCTACACTTACCAAGGCCTTAGCTTCCCAATAAAATGGAAGTTAAAAGAAATATAGAGAGCAGATGCAACTGGAAATGCAGTATCTTTTATTAAGTCTACTAACACAATGGGGAAAAAAATACTTGTGGACATCTAAGCCCCTCAGTCAACTTGAATCACTAGAAGCAAAAATTAGGGAGAAATGTTAGTGACTTCACAGGTGAAAGAAAAATAACCCATTTTGATGTATTCATTCTTTTAATGCCAGCCATCACTGATCATTTCCAGATTCTCACCTGCCCACTTACTAGTCAAAGATGGAATTTATTGGGGGAAATTACAATTCAGGGGAAGAATACAATACTGTTTTTAATTTCTTTTATCATGTTGAAATACCAAACTAACATATACAAGAACCAGCTAAAACATATCAGTACTGTCTGTGAGGATGTGTTTCATGGTCTTGCTCTGTGGGTTTGGGGAGTGAAAGAAAAAGTGTTCTTCCAAGCACTAACTGTTCTTTCCACATTCATAAGAAGTGCCTTATCACTGAATATTATCTTCAGTTTTTATCAGGCTTATTCAAACTTATCTTCAGTTACTTAGTGGGTGAGCCTCATTTCAAAGAGTTCAGCTTACCTTAACAATGTATATCTACATTATTCAGTGGAAAGCAATGTGCTTGTTCTAATACCAGCCTATTATATATTAACTCAAGACTGTCTCTTACCTTTTTATTTTGTATTTGCTTTCTCATTAATAACTAATGGAAGTGAGGTTCTTCCTTGTCCAGAAGAACTTCTGGAAGAATTACCTTCTCATGTAGTAACTTCAGTGCCAGAGAGAATGTTCTCTTTTCAACAACTCTCCTACTTGCAACTGATTTATCAATTTCTAATTCATTGTGATGTTCGAATCACACAAATATGAAACATATTTTCTACTGCTCACAAAAGTCATTTCTGAGTCCTCAGGCCACCTTGCATTAAACCATGCTGCCAGCTCCGAAATGACCAGTCAATACTCATTGATGATGAAACACAGTGGGTTTTATGCACAGCACATATGCATATTGAGTAAATGATAAGACAGTTCTAAGCCGTGCTTTGTGAAGACAAAGATCCACTAAAAAGAAGCATATTGCACACATCCCAGCCATTTGGGGCTTGGTGCAATGTGGAGGAAGGGGAGAGGAAGGACAGTCCCAGGTGGATAAAACAAGTTTCTGGCCATAAAAAATCACAAACAAGCAAAAAAAGAAAAAAAAAAAAAAGACCCTAATTCAAAGAAACAATTCCCAAGAACCTTGAACTCATTTGACTTCCATCTCCCCATACCTCATTATCCAAAGTGAACACAATCAGGCTAAAAAAAAAGTCATGGTTATCATGGAAAAAAAAAGGAAATAAACAAGGGCAAGAGATGCCTTTTATTTGCCTCCTAGATTTGGGAAACTCTGATGATCACATTGAGATACTTTTTGCTGCCTTTATATTCCTAAGAAATTTAGGACGGAAGAAATAGGAATGCTGAAGGCCTTTCTATATATGGGAGCTTGAGGCTTTAGGAAAACAAATGTCATCAAACAAGAAGTGTTGAGACTGTATTTTGTATTGCGAGTTAAGGGACTTAGAGTAGCTGTATCTCAGTGCACCTGGATCTTCAACACTGGCAGTGGGGTAATCTGGAGGGAGACCTTTCACAGCTGAATGGGGACTTTTTATATTGGCTGCACTCCTGCGCCGGGGTCTTTTTTCTCACCTTTTGCCACCCCAGACAAAGAGCTACAGCAAAGCCTGACAGGAGTTACCCCTTATAGCAATGGAAACAGACAGGCTACTTTCACTGTTGCAAAGTCACTGAGAACATGTTTGTAAAAAGTCACTCAGCAGTACTGATTTCAAAAGCAAATGGAATCTAAACATATATTTTAGATGTGAATCATTTGCCATTGGGTTTTCAGTAAGATAAAATGGGTTTCCTAGAAACTATTCCTGTTAAAGTTGGCAAAGCATAGTACCTTTTGTGGAGGGCTAATGAGGCATGGTGTTGAGTAGAGAGCCACAGAAGTAATGAGTGTACTTTAACTAGCTCTGACGAGATGAAGCCCACATTTTCCTTCTCAGACTTGCATTGCATTATCCTAGAAAGAGCGGATGGAAGACAAATCAAGTACAAAATACGAGGACAATAGTGAACAGCACAGATAAAGAATTGGAGTTACAGTTAGCTGAATCAATACCCAGAGTTCACAATGTAGGTTGGAAACTCTGCAGCTTCCAGACAGATATATCATGGATTTGTCAAAATGCTCTACTGTGGAAATAAGAATAGCATAAAACAGAGAGAAGCTTTCCACGTGGAAGAGGAGGCATGTCTTCTGAGGAGAAGGGAAGTAAGTTCTGCATTTGGGCAGAGCACAAAAACAAAAAAAGCACACCATCATCAGAAAATATGTCTACTTCACCCAGCAGCTCTCCATAAAGATACCGATCCAAGCTGGCTCTAGAATCAGAATCAGGAAAGCCCAAGAAACCCTGATGTTCATCTCAATTAATTAGTCCTGACAAAAAAAATATAATAAAATAGCATTATGCTAATGAGACTATGCTGCTGCTGTGACTTGATTACCAACTTTTCTTGACTTTGTTCTGTGCTGTGCATTAGATGCATTAATGCAGTCACAGCTATATCAGGGACTCTGTAACACAGCACCACATAAAGCTGTGTAGAAAAAATTCTTCCTGTAAGTTTGGCCCAGGAAAAGGAAGAAAAGAAAATGACTCTAAACAAGAAAGTCCAGTTCTCCACCGAGCAGCATCACTCACCCAACATCTGCTTCAGAAAGACATCCAAATAGCCCATTGCCAGAGAACAAATATCCATGTTAATCATAAACCACAGATGAGAATTAAGAAATTAGCTGTGGTTTCCAGGGTAGAATTCAAAAGACAGTGCTCAGCCAGGAATTATTGCCAATAATAACAATAAAAATTCATTACATAGAGCTGGCATCCAAAACTAAAACAGTGACTCCCAAGGAAAATCACACTGTCTTGGAGGCTTGCTGCATGATATCTAATGCCCTTCCCACAAACTAACAGAAGACTGATGTTAGACACAAAGAGATCAAGCTCCTGTCAATGTGGCTACTGATACCCACTGTTTCAATGTCAGCTTCTCTCTTCGTCTCATTCTCCTAATCCAGATCTTTTTTATTATTTTTTTTTCTCCTAAATAGAGCTTACTAGCATCACTGAGAAGTTCCCCTCATGTAGGAGAAGATCTATGTTCTGTAGCATAACTCTTGTAACTCTATATAGCATGTCAAACCTTCTACATATGCAGAGACATAGCTGCCATGGAGAACCACAGAAACTCTTTTCAAAATTTTTTCATCTTTTTTGAGGGTTACATTTTAACAGGATGTGCTGTTTGAACTGACTTTTCATGAGACCACAAAATCATGGGATTTGAAACTAGTGGTGGGCACGTAGGGCATATGGCTAGAGAAGAGGGTGGGACTGTCCTTGGCAGCTCCCAGGTATCAGATTGGCATGGCTGTACTGTCATGTTGCATCTTCGGTGCCTTCTGTGAATCAATTCCTGGTGTATAAAAGTGTTTAAGCAAGGAGCAAAAGCCATGAGCACGTATTTATAATCAAGTAGGTACTTCAGTGGCTGCTGGATTACAGCTTGACAACACAAAGCTGAGACAGGAAAACATTTCAAGTGTAGAGTGCACAGGGCAAGAGTATCTATAGTGAATAAAACAATATTAAGATCATTAAAAATATTCATAATAAGTTGAGCAAACATCACACCCATACAGACATTGGCAAAGTTGTTTGACTTCAGTGCCTAAGGATTTCCACAGCACCTGCCATGTGAGATTTTCAGAACAATTTACAAACATGATTTGGCTACATTTTGCAGTGCATCTGCCCTGAGGGTTTCTCTGAGTATCATTTCCTGGATTTTCTTAACGGAGAAATGGAGTGCTTAGATTGTTTCCTCACCATAAGATAGCTTACTTACACAGAAGAGTCCCTGAAGACTATGAGTACCACCACTCAACGTCTAGAAATATGTCCACTTCTGCTAGAGACAGCGTTCAAGTGAGTGGGTGCAGCAAAGCAACTGGTATGACAGAGAGGTGGAGGACTAGCATTCTGAAATTTCAAACACTTGGGAAACTTTCTGTTCCCCTCAAGAAAGCTTAAAAGCCATATAAATTTAAGCAATTAAAGAATGTGAAGATATGTATCCTGTTTGTTTATTTGTACATTAGGAATGCAAACAGAGTAAGCTGGGGAGAACTGTAGGTAGAAACTCTTACTGTGTGGTAGGTGGATGGGGATAGAGAAGCTTTAGCAATAATACTTTGCTAAGTCCCCTGTTTGGTTCTGAGAAGAAAGCTGTGCCACCTCCTTATGATGTATGTGTTACAGTCACAGTGTGGAACCAGCCATTTCACTGCAAGACTTGAAGCTTTGGACATTTCATTAAATGACTGCCAGCACAGGTATTCTGTTACACTATGTACTGGAGTCTGTTTCTCTCAGGCATCTTATGTAAGGTCAGGATGGCATTTCTGTAAGCACTGTTATGAACCTTGGCTCTACAGGCATCTGGTTACACTAACAGGAGACAGAGGAATCCTTTGCTGGACATTACGTGACACATGAATTTCACTCGAGACCCCCCAGTTTCTAACTAATCAGATTATCAGATTACAATGGATGACACCATAACAAAGTTAGCAGCCAGTATATGCCCTCCACCCCAGTGCAGGGAGACTGACCACTGATGGGTCTGACATCAGTTCACTCTCAGCAAACTCTTCCCAAGGGTAATGATAACATGGGATTAAAACGAGAGCTCCTGGCTTTCAGAGAACACTAAGCTACTCTTGGATTTTTTTTTAATATTTTTTTCTCTTCATTTAGTTGCCTTTCTGGAATTTATTTCTCCAGCAAGGAAAGTAGGAAAAATACAAGTATTGATGGCAGATCCCTCTTCTTTTCAGATACGATCTGGAAATGATGCCTGGAAAACATCTTTCCAGACATGGTTTCCTTGAGGATGCACTTTAAGTTCCAAAAGTTGCACCTAAGAAACATTTTACTGGTTTCTGCATCCAGAGCCAGGATATCACTGCAGGCCTGCATGTTGGAAAGGCACATATCCTTTACTCACACAACAGAGAATCTTCATGACTGTGTCCGTGCAGATATTTATCTCTATATTCAAACTATCAGACTGGATGACATACTCACTTGCTATGGATCCACTAAGCTGTATCAGTAACCAGCAGCCACAGCACACTGCAGAAGAGGCCAGGATACTTCTGAGGCTTTCCTATAGAAGTTCTCAATGATGTACAAGTATATCATTAACACTAAGACTTTTAGTTCACTTTACCCAGTAGCGCGTCTTTTCAGATCACCGTGACAATATTCGATAGAAAGTTCTTTCAGCTGCCTTTCACTAAAGACTCTGAGATATACCCTTCCTCTCCAGATGGATTAAAAAGGGAGTACGGTACCTGTAGTGTGTATGAATCATAAATACTCCCTGAAGAAAGGAAGTTGCTGGAATGAAAAAAACCTCAGTGCTAAGGTCTTTGTGGACTATGTGTCCCTACAGTTAAAAAGTACATAGGGAACACATAAATATATGAACACGCGAAATATAAACCATGAAGAACACTAGCTGTTAATAACTAACTTCCTTTTCCGGGATGTGACACATTACTGTATGGCAGAGATAATACTGTATGGCTTAAAAATAAACCTAAATCTTTTTTCGATCAATTATTGGTCATTTCACATAATGCTTATTTCTTCCACTATCACTTTTTACACTGAAATCCCTTAAGAGAAGGGACAGTCATGTCCTACAAAGGGTCAGCCAAACTACCCTCCCTGCCCTACCTTAAGACAAACTAGCAATAATATTTGTTTAGCTTTTCTATCCACCCTTTCTTCCCATTACAGTTGAAAAGATGTAAGGAACTGTGAATTCAGCCTCGGGAAGGCTGCGCAAACCAGAAGATTCTGAATTTGTCTTGCCACAGGCTGCTGACAGACAGCTTTCTGCTCAGCTCTGCTGAGTAACAAAGGGAGGGAAAGGCACCCTGGTGGGTGAGGTAAAGAGAATGGGGAAGCAGGCCAAGGAAGGAGCCTTTCCTCCTTCGTGTAATCCAGAGAACACACCATACTTTGCAGCGCTAACAGTGAAATTAAATTTGCTAACTAACCTCCAGTTATCCTGTTAATGACTGAAACAGCACGTAAAAAAATGTAGGGGGAAAGATTTATATACAAGTGTAAAGAAAAGTACACAGCCAGGGTATTTAAATATATACAACAATACAAATAACCCTGAAACATACCACCTTATAGGTTTCTTTCTTAATTGTGTTTTTTGTTGGCTGAGTGAACACATTTTTATAAACCTGACTCCAATTTTCACTATACAGTCTGTCCAATTAAACACCACGGTTAAGATCACAACTATATAAAATTAACTTACAAATATCAGAACCTGCTCTTTTTCTTTTTTCTTTTTTTAGGAGAAAAAATAAAGAAGTTCAAGTTCTGATCTTATCATTGTGGGTTTGTGGCTTTGTGTTTTCTTTTGTTTTGGTTTGGTTTTTTCCAATACATTCTTTTCTGTGTGCTCCTGGAGCTAGGATGTTTGTAAGTGCCTAATGGCATAGCTTGACAGCAGGGTTGTTGAGGCTGTTTCCCATCATCCATTATTACTACGGTGGCATGTTGTGGCTGACTGCACTCCGCTGGCACTAGATACGCATGAAAGAAGAAGGAGAAGACCAGGACTACACCACCTGAGAGGAATTTGGGGAAGAAACCATGGCTCAATCACGTCCCAACTCTAGGGTCCCAGGAGTCAGGTAACCAGATCAGCTTTCAGGACCAGCAGATCTCTTGGAAAGCAGGGCAAAACTGAAGGCTTGAGTAACCAGCACAGCAGGTCTCCAAAAGGTCATGTTGGCAAAGAGGCTCAGTGGACTGAGCATTTAGGTATGAGATTTATTTAGCTCTGCAACTCTCTGGAATGTTTGCAAAATAGAGGTATGGTGGCCTGTGCTGACAAACGCACACAAAATCTTAGCACTTGCCTTTGAAGTCTCAGACATGTGTAGTGACCTCTGTTAATGAGTAGAAACCTCATACTGTATTGGAACCTCATATTAGATATTGGCCTTTTCTTTGCTTAGTGCTTGTACTGGCAAATGATGTCAACTCAAGGTGTTCCTTTTTTAACCAACAGAGATGTACTTGGACAGTCTGAATATCAACATGAAAGTGTCTTAAGCTGGAAAAGCTTCCGCCCTTTCCCATACATCTCACTAATTCTGGTCTGAGTGCATCCTCTACTGGGGGACTTCTGCTGTCACTATCAGCGGATAGTCGTCTATCAGGCCTCTACTGTTTCCCAGACACCGTAACTCTTCAACAGGAGATGTGTTTGTGAGATCCACTCTCCTGTCCTTCCTCCTTCCCTCTCTCCCCATGTTTACCTGTGACCAACGTCAGACTGGAAGCCATGCATACTCACACAAAGAGCCAATGAGAAGAGATGTCAAGAGCACAAAGATTAGGTATGACCCAGCAAAAATGGGTATGACTGGATTAGTCAGTGCATGCATCAATTGAACTTACAAATATGTACTCATATTTCTTCTTTATTTGGTCCGAAACTGTCTATTTGATTTGGTGTTTCAAACTGGACAGCTTTATCCACGCTGGCACTGCTAAGTCCATGCCTATTTGTGTTTCTATTTACATACAAATTTATTCTGTACAGGATGATTAGCAGTCTGTATCTATAGACAACCTTCTCATTTTTCTTGTTTCCTGTGTATTAGCGCTGGGAAGGAACAATTTCCCAAACCATATTTTGAATCACAGAATGATAGAATGGTTTGGGTTGGAAGGGAGTTTAAGATCATCTGGTTCCAAACCTACCGTGGACGGAGACACCTCCCACCAGACCAGGTTGCCCAAAGCCCCATCCAACCTGGACTTGAACACTTCCAGGGATGGGGCATCCACAGCTTCTCTGGGCAACCTGTTCTGGTGCCTCACCACCGTAACAGTGAAGAATTTCTTCCTCATATCTAATCTAAATCTATCATCTTTCAGTTTAAAGCCCTTACCACTGTCCTATCACTACCTGGCCTTGTAAAAAGTCCCTCTCTAGTTTTCTTGTAGGACCCCCTTTAGGGTCTCTCTGGAGCCTTCTCCAGGTTGAACAACCCCAGTTCTCTCAGCCTGTCTTCACAGGTGAGGTGCTCCAGCCCTCTGAGCATCCCCGTGGCCCTCCCCAGGACTTGCTCCAACATGTCCATGTTGTCATGTTTTACCACCCAAACTGCGGTCACTTGCCACCACAGGTAAGTACATTTAGCTGGTGTAGCGAATTTACTTGCTAAATTCCAGCCTTGTCAGAAGCTCAGTATGCTAGTTTTTCAAACTGTTTTCAACCAAACTATTGTTGGCTGAAGTGGAGAGCTTTGAATCAGGAATGAAAAAGCAGCTTTCAATAGTGATGCAATCACACAGCAGGATACCTCAGAAAAATACAACTATAAATGCATTCAGGTTTTAATCAAGAGATAAAGTTCCCCCTCACCTTCTAGCTGGTCAAAACTGGAAGAAAAGAGCAGGTGCAAGACAAAATTAACAACATACATAATCTTGATGTTGGCTCACTTAATAGCTCCCCTTGGCTTGTTCTCTTAACCTGGGGAAATTCCCTAAGACAACACAAATAGAAAGTTAACAACTTTGCCAGTTGTTTATCAATGGAGAGGTGGAACTATAAAATGAGTCATTCTCTCATCTGTAAAGATCAGTGACACAGAAATGTTTTATTGTGCATAAATAAGAGAATTTGTAAAATACGTGCTCACACAGATACGAGAATGCAGTAATTCAGAGAGCTAAAATATTGCAGATACATCAGTACTTTCCACACAGAGAGATCACGAGGAGATGAGCAGAAAATACGTTTGAGAGCACAGCAGAGGTAAAGACACCTGAAAGAACGCTCACACTACCCTCACCCTCCAAAATTTGGCCCTTTATTTCTGATGTGTACTACAGCATGATGCACTCCCGCTCTGATTTCAACCCAGATGACCATAAATGCTCAAATCATGCCACTGGCTGCAATAAGGGAAGAGTCATTTGGGCACCTTAAAGATATAAAACAAGATCTGTATTATGGAAGCTATTTCCATTTGAAGAAGCATCAAAATAACTCAGTATCCAGCTCTGTAAATAAGCCTTTGATCTGTATGGCATTGCATAGAATCTGCTGCTTGCAACAGGACAACAAAAAAAGAGAAGGCCGTAATAGGCATAGGGTATTTATGAGATGAAAACACAGAGCAAACAGCAATAAATTGCAAACAACTAAATGATGATATCCATTGCTATGTGAAGGAGAGGTCTAAAAAGGTGCGGAGGAATGAGTGA
This sequence comes from Anser cygnoides, assembly GCF_040182565.1. NCBI lineage: Eukaryota > Metazoa > Chordata > Aves > Anseriformes > Anatidae > Anser > Anser cygnoides. The sequence goes on along the minus strand of NC_089873.1, from coordinate 117,444,425 downwards.
AAATATTCTTCTCTGAGGTCAGAACCACTGGCATAGATCTAAAAGATATTTACAGAAGAGAAAGCTGGAGAGGAAGCTCTTTACATGTTTTGTGTGTGACTCCTGTATTACACATGGACAGATTATCGATGATAAGCTTCCTGTGTATGTTTCTACAAATCCTTTTGATGGCTAAAGGTACATATTGAGAAATTGCAGATATATGTGACACAAAAAAATATGGCAAATATACTGCAGCAATAAATGCACGTTGCCAAGGCATACAGAGTCATTAAGCTTTAAAATCTGCCAGAAAGGAAAACCTCTTAAGTAGTTTGTATCAAAAATATTAAACATGTTCACAATAGAAGAAAAAAAAATGTTTACTGGTAAATAATGTGGTAGTCTGTGGTATTCTCAGTATCTGGAACCTATTGAGTGGTATAGGAATATGTTTGTAGGGCCTAAGTATTTTCTGGGATATGAGTTAATATAAAGCTTGTGAAAGTGCTCACAGCTTCCCTGTCAGCGATTTCCTAGTGAGTTTTAGAGGCAATTAGCACTGGTATTGATAACCTTCCTGCATGTCTTTTAGGACTAATTAGCAAACATCTCACTAAGAGGGCCCCATTTTCCTAGGCCGTACAAAGACAGAGTAGACAGTCCTTTTCTAATATGTTCTCGTGTATCTACCAGAGCTTGTAGACTCTGAGCAGCTTTCTCGCAAGTATGGGAATTCTTCCATATTCAGCCCTGGTGATTGTTAAGTGTAATTCTAAAAGTGACTGGTTTAGAAACGGAAAGATTAATCCTCCAACAAAGGTCTGCTCATTTAGTACTAAATGTCACAGTATTTATATCAGATCATTTACCCACCACCCATATCCTACATTCAGGAAATAAAACTGCATTGATTGATAAGTTTGGGGCAGGGTTTCAAACTCTTTTGGGCAGTTAATAATTTGTCATCTACTGCTTAGCAAATAACAGGAATAATGTTCCAAGTCAGTAGAAAATTCTCATGACAAAACAGAACGCTTTAATATCCAATACTGAAAAACTTGCCTCTTCTGCCAGGAAGGAAAAATCTAGCAGTACAAAATCATGTGGGGGGGAAGTAGTATAACAACAGCACTTTCTTCAGGCATAATGCATAGCTGGCTTACCTTATTATGTGTGCTTCTGTTGCCTCCACCTGGTTTTGTAATTTTGGACTCTGGAAAAGAAAAGGAAGCAGCTGACCTTTTGGTGTTACAAAGTAGGATGAGAATTAAACCTAAGAATAACATATGAAGTTTAGGACTTGGGTATGCTCCTGTTGACATGAAGGGGAAATTTAGATTTTTTCCATGCCAGCTGTTCTCAACTGAAAACATTTACCCTGAAAACATTAATCCTGCTAATGCAAGGCTACTGCTTTAATGGCCCTACCAAGCTTTAACTACAGCTTTGGGTCAATGCATCCTCAGAGACATTGCCTTGCAGACTTCTTTTAAAAATGTTAAGTAGAGTATCCAGCAAGTGGGATTAGTCGCAGTGATGAGAACTATCATCACTACCTCCTCCTCCTTTTCTGGCTACTATCTGCTAAAAGCAGCACGATCAGATGAGGTGCCTAGCTTTACACAAGACTCCAGGGTTTGCATGCTGCATGGACAGAGGATCCCATACAAAGCAATAACTCAGATAGCCAAGCTGCAGCGAAGGGCAAGACCTCATACCAGTTTCCTCATATTGCTTACCTGCAGGCTGTAGGCCTTCCTCAGCAGATCAGCTTCTGACAATCTACTCCAAAAGGACTATAGAGGGGAGCTTAAGATCCACAGGAGTGGTATGGTGGTACTACCGTGCCAGGGATGCATACTTACATTTCAGGATTTACGACACCAACACCCAACACGTGGGCAGTCCGCATATTTCGCTGTATCATTAATGAGCACTGCTAAAATTTGGCCCTGGCATGAAGAATTCACTTTTGAAGTGAGGAGACGCATGTCCCAAGGTCCCATGCGGAGTCCCATACTGCAGCTCTCCCTTTTCTGCAGGCACAGCCCTGACAGGCAGCAGTGCTCGTGGTGTAGCAGAAGGCTGAAACGACAAACCCTGGTGCCCATCTCTGAAACTGCCTCTGCCCCACCTGTGGGCCCATGCCTCTCCCCACTGCTGCCCCTCGATCCCCCACACCAGGTCCCATGGTTGCACAGGCTGGCTGCCAGCAAACAGCCTGAGGCCAGAGCTCAGCAGGGAAACCAGCCCCAGCCGCCGTGGCTGGGCCGCCATGTTGTGGTGAGGTGTCTGGGGCTGGGGCGCGGCCATGCTCAGGGCCACCAGCATGGTGTGAGTCACCCACTAGTGCCAGCCTCGGCTTTCATCCAGGCACGGCGGTGGGGGGTAAGCAGCTGCTTCTCTTGCCTGGCTAGGGTAGGGCCCTGCATCAGGCAGGTTCCTTCCATCCACTCTTCTTGTCCTTGTGCTGTGTGCCCAGAGGTCGGCACCCAGCCCCTTATCTTGGCTGGCAAGACGCTGCTCTGTAGAGTAAACTGGGGCTTTCTCCTGCTGTTTTTAGAGCAAGGTTTTGCATAAACCCACCCTCCCACTCTGCAAATCCCTCTGTGTCCCCTACCATCAACACAGGCATGTGCAGTGCTTTGTGAGGACCTGCCACCCATGACTGTGAAGCCATCTTTGGACAAAGCAGAGGCTGCGCAGCCAGCAGTACCACCATGTCCTCCTGGAGAGAGGCGAAACAAGTCAGGACATTAACTGTAGCTGTAACCCAGCTGTAGTCAGTGCATCCGTCAAGGCCTCTTGAAGGTAAAATGCAGTAAACCTTTCCATGAGATTTTAAGTAGATATATTTTTAATATAAGGATGGTTTCCAAGGGCACCATGAAGCACTTATTACAGCAGCTGTAATCTCATGTTATATGTGTAACTAGATACAAGCGTGCAGATAAACCTGTGTTGCCAAATATGCAGAGCGTGAATAAGTGACTGTCGGGAGGAGGTGAGCAGGGTCCATCTCACTTGCTGAGGAAGCTCTAACGGAAAAGACAGTATTATCTGTATCTCTATGGGGGCTGAGGAAGAAGGCAACCTCCTAGAAAATTTCCTTAAAAGACATACATCTTGTTCAGCTGACAGTCACTGGCACGTGTTCTTTTACAAAAGAAAAATCTACTGTTGAATCACAGAAACAACTTAAGGGCTTGTTCTGTCCTTTACCAGATCTCCCATTTCATCTATTGTCTGCCAAACACAACAGGAACTCCAGCAGGAAGTTGATATGCAAGCTAATCTCAAGCATCAGGAGCTGCCAAGAAGGGAGGCTGTATTTTTACTCAGCATCTCACTTTTGAAAAGCCCAGGCACCATCATGTTAAGTTCAATTGCATTTCTTACTCTTAATTTCTAATTACATCGCTCCCATTAATAATCTCCTGACTTCTCACCGCCCAATTAAGTAGCTGAGCACAGGCCTGTATAAAGAAGGTTTCTGAGAGGCAATGTGCGTCACACTTTGCACTCAGTAACAACTGGTTGAGACAGTCACAGCAGCTGGATGAATACGAATTGTGTTGGTGCTTTGCTGGGAAAGTGAAAGCAGTAAAAGCAATGATACCAAGACAATGTACAAATATCAGTTCCTCATGTCAGTGGGAAGACAGCACTAAATATGGCTGCAAAGAGATAGAGAGACTAAACTTTGCAAGGTGATGCTTCTCATACACATGTAAGGCAATAGATGTGCCTCCCTCCTATTTAAGAATAAGATGTCACAGCTGTAGACACACAAGAGAAGATGAAGAGAACAGGGGGTCAAATAAATGCTGACTAATGCAAGAAACAGGCAGCACTATTTAGTATCTCCAGAGGAAAAGTCAGGTGATCTTTGAATGGACTACATAATGCAGTCTCAAACTACCTGCCAGCTGAAAATCTTGTAGAACATATACAAAACAGCTCCAGAAGGCAATCACAGCTTGTTCAACTGTTACTCTTGACTTTTAACTTACTGAAAAATGAGAGCTGAGGTGTTTGGTTTGGCCCTGCGCTATGCAAAAGCTGTTCTGTAAAAAAAATAAGTTGGAAAAGAAAGCTATTCATATGTAACACTCGGTAGTGAGTCTCTCAGGTTTGGCACCAGAACAAATGCAAGAGCTTTCTACGTGTGTGTGCTAGTAATAGCCATATTTGTTGAAAATACTGAGGTGAAGCACTTCCTTCATCCTTTCAGAGTGCAAAATGTCAAAGGCAGCTAATAAATGAGAGCACTATTTGTGGCCAGCATTTCATATCAAAGCTTTAGGCAGCGTAAGAGGGAAAGCCATGTACTCCCTGAGTGGATTTGAAGAGTTTAAGTACTCTTGAGCATAAACCATGAAGAACTCACACTGTCAATATTGTTATTAGCTGCCAGTACATTCCCAAGGATATAGCAATATTGTTTGCTGGAAAGATTTTACCCAGCTGAAATTTTTACCCAACTGTCTCTGCCAGAAATACAGTCTCTTCTTGGCATTTAGAAGTCATCATCACAGTTCTGAAGTGAGCAATGTGTCTTGGTATGTTGGGATGGCTTGGTGTCAGCCTGTTGAGAATACTGCTACCCCATAACCTATTGCACCTTGCCTTCCAAGTATCAGTGAAAGTAGCTCCATAATGCCACCATACTTGGAGCTCCCCAACACTCACTGTTTTTATCGAGCTTTCCTACTTTTCCATAGATTTTCCCACAGACTCCATCTAGCAGGCGAAAGAGTGAAACGTCCCATCTAGCAAGGTGCCAAATATTCACTGTAGCATTGATAAACCAACTGGGGCATATTTTCTCTTCTTATTGTCCATAAGTTATGACCCTCCTCAGAGTTATATGTAGCAAAAGCAGACCAAACAGTCAAGGAAAAGCAACTGTCAGGAGACTGTGTTCTTCACAGGATTAAAGAAAAAAGCTCGTAAAAGAGAAATGTCGCTTTTCTTTTGAAATGGGTTACTTCCAGAGTAAAGCAGGAAACAGACAAAATCACTCCTGTAATGAGTGTTATTACTTCAACTAAGCCTACGAATACTTGTAAATTTCTGAAAGTTCTCAAATATTCATTAAGCAACTTTCTCTGAATGGAAAGGGAGAAAAAAAGAGAAAAGAAAAAAAAAAGAAGGAAAAAAAAGTGGGATCAAATCAAGCTCTCTCTACTGTGTAAGTGTACTATTCCTAACCATGCAAAATCCTGTCTAACACACACACAAACACACACCAAGGTAAGCTGATAAAATTACTAACTTTTTTCATTCTTTACAGTTATCATGTCAACAAAGGCAGTTACTGGGCAGCAACATACATTTACCCTGCCCATCCTAGTACTTTTATAGCCTTGGTTATATGAAGGGCTGAGCACTAGCTGATTTAAAGAGTATAATATGAGTAGACATTTCTGGATTCATTGCAAGCACTACACCGGTGATTTATTACTGACATTTTAACACAGCATTGAAACTTCTTTGTCTTGGTGCTTTACTGTTCTTTCCGTCCCATCTCCAAATGTTCCATCTGTTGCTCAATTCCCCTTTTATACTTGCATCATGATTGCTTATAGTGTACAAATCTTTGTGACTGTATTTGTATTAAGTCTCTAAAACTCTTCTTTCTGTGGATTTCAGAGGAAAAAAACACTCCGTTTTGGAAAAGAAGGACGGGAAAGGCAGAGAGGGCTTTCAGGGGGTTTTGCAGCATGTGAAATGGTGCTGCACAAAGTGTCCTGTGTTATGCCCTGGCAGACCGTGTGCCCAAGAACATTTTTAGTACAAGGCTGTCCACATAGCCAGAGGGAAGGGATTTGAATAAAAAAAAAAACCCACAGCAGAAATACCCTGAAAACCCTAGCCTGAAGTATCTGCAGCTAGGCCTGCTAGCACTATGGGAGGGCAAGGAGAGAGGAGAAGAAATCTGCCAAAAAAAAAAAAAAAAAGGAAGAGGCCTTGAAAGGCAGCACCTCAATAACAAGGATACTACTCAGCTGTATGTTTGCCACAAGTCCTGCATGACAGGCCCCAAGGCAAACTATGTTTTGCTGAGCAGACCAAAGAAACCATTAGGCGGCTCTGTGCTCTCAGCTTTCTATCACACTGTAGCTAACATCATGTTTTTAGATCAATTGCAATTAAACATTTTCAGTTCCTCCAGCTTGTTTCCTTCCTCAGCCTACAAGAAAACTTTCCAAACAGGCATTAAAAAGCCCACTCCTTTATATTTTAATGGACAAGGAAATTTTCCAATTATCTCAGCTTTTTTCCAACCCTACTGGGACCAGAGTTTGGCAACATTATAACATGAGAGCAAGGAATAATGATGAGTGTTTTGCATCAGGTGTCAGCAATATGGTGTTCTCAGTGAACAATGGAGACATTAGGCACACATACTGCTGGTCTAAAATGCTTCTTAGGAAACAATGTAAAAGGTCAAGGATAACTCTTCAGATTTTATTTCTACACATTTTTAATTGTCTCAAATAATAATCTAGAGCCAGTTTTTCCTAACCAGAACAAAAGGTGGGCAGCCACAGACTGGAAAGGGGAGATGGTCAGTGCTATTCCTCCAAAAGAGTTCTCCTTGGCTGTGGAACTACTTATTTGGTAAAAGTACCCAGTCACTGGTGTGGGGAACTGCCCATGGTGTCTACAATGAGTCCTCCAAAGCCATCAAACCTTGTCTGAGCAGCAGATCGAGTGAAATAAGTAGGGCCAGAGGGACCCTACTGCACCTCATACGTAATACCTCAACCAAACAGCCTGTTCTGTGCCTCAGCATGAAAAGGGGACAAAAGGAGACACGGCGCTGAGTAAATAGTGACTGCTAGCCACTGAAAGACAGAAGACAGGAAAAAAAATGATGAATAAAGAAAATGTGTGGCAGCTGTGTGACACTTTTGTGACACAGATGAGAAAAGAAGCTCTTGGAGAAAGTGCTGATGCTCTTTCCTGCTTTTCACACTTGGCTCCAGATGAGTCCACCAACATCCTCAGGGACACCAGTTTCAGACTGGATCACCACATTACTGGATTTCTATTATTGGGTTGTGAATGGTGAATACTCTTCTGTTTGTCTTCACTACAAGCCATAAAATTGAAAATATGTTTGTCCTTTGCAATGGTGAAGAAAGAGAATCTCAGTAAGCATAAGCGTACATGTTTGGTCCTTGGTATTTGCAGACCAGTGTTGTTTGGATAAGGTCATGTGTTGCGTTGTGAGTGATGTTTGAACATTATGCTAATACTTCAACAGTTCTTCAGAAGCTGCCACGTTTACACAATGCATGTCTTAATGCCTATGGCTAATTCATGAGAGAAAAAAATAACAGTACAAAAACCAACAATAAGATATGAGAGTGATTTTATTAAGACACCAAGACACAGCTATTCAGATAGTCACAATATCAGTTTCTGCTGAGCATGTAATGTATCAAACAGAAGCTTTTTCTTTGCATTTCAATCTGAAACTAGTGCTCAGCTTTTGTAAATAGCATAGCTCCATTGAAATCAATAGGCAAATCTCTAGTCCTGTCACTTTCAGGCAGTTTACAATTGTTAAGTACTGTAAACTAGAAAAATACGTTTAGTAAAATAAATTATTCTTTCATTGTGTGCAGAAGGTAAATGTATATTTGAAAGCAAACAGCAAAAGCGAGGAGACTCATACATTATAAAAACTTAATTGTTGTGCTCATCAAACCTTAAAATTGCAAAGGTAAATAGCAGTTTCATTAGTGAGCTGTAGCCAACTGATTTTATTTATTTGTTTATTTTTATACCAGGATCTGGGAACTGATATTTCAGCAATGAAAAGACAATGAAATTAACTTATGGATTTTCAAGGTAAAACCTCCAAGATCATCAACTCTGACATTTTACAAAACATAGGCCAAATCCTTTACCCGGTTATCTTAGTACTGAACAGCAATTGAACTAAGGGGATAGAAAAGCAGATTTCCAGTGCTTTCCAACTTGTTTTTTTCCAACCCCAGAAAGGAGTCCTGCAACAGCTGTTCACTGTGTGGAGATTCTTGTTACGGTTTATCCAGCTGAACAGATTGTTGTGGTATCTAGTGGAACACGGAAACTAAACCTTTGCTGCTGCAGTAGTGGTAGGGTCTTGCAGCCAGCTGAAATACGGCTCAAATTTATACCTACTGTATTGCAATTGGAGTGCTCTCGCTTCGATAAGCAGCACACACTGTACCTCAACTGTACAATCACTCTTGTCTAATTAAACAGATACAAGTAGGTGCCAATTGAGTTATCTGGAAAAATATGAATTGCCAGAGTCAAATTTATTTATTTTTTTCCCACCAAGCCCTTATCAATTAAAGAATTTACAATCAAATCTCAAAACTCATGCTGAAGAACATACCGAGCAGGCTAAGCCACAGATTCATGATGCCTTTTCTTTATTTTGTGGCAAATCAACTACTTGTTCTTCAGCTTCTGTATACTTAAGGCGTTGCACAATTAGGTCTTCAACATTGCTGCAGCTCAAGGTTTCAACCTCACCTTAAGTAAATAGTGAATAACAAAGTAAAAATGAGATCTCTCAAAGAGTTTGCTGATTTACTTCCTGGAATATTTATAGAAACATGAAGCTGTGAGTAGTAACGACACAAGTGATGCCAAGAGGGGAAAAATGCAATGTGACACAGTGGGACAGCCAAATCTTGGAACTTTAATAGAGAACTGTGAAGTCTCTCCTTTTTCCCTTGTATTTTTTTTCCATGGATAAACTGCCAAGGAAAGTGATTTCAACCTGGAGCTGCAGTCACAAATAGTTCTCTGGACATTAGGGAAAAGCCAAATTGCTAACAACAACAACAACAAAAGTAGGGATACAGAAGCCTTTTACTTGTGACATTAATTTGGAAGAGCCGGTGTTGCAACCAGTTGTAACCACCATCATGAAGAGTAATGAAAGCCAAATGCTGAGTAAAGACAAGCTTCAATTCTCTGTGAAGAGACACATTCCAATTAGGAAAAAAATAAATAAATCACAATTAAGAAATGTAATGAACTACCTTACAAAGACAGTGAGGTGTGTAGGGAAGGAGAGATGAGTTGTTCTGGCATTTAAAAGGAGCCATTACTTGAGACTCCAACATGGAGATTATATATAAACATTATAAGCCTGAAAATATCCTTTATGCTACAACCTCATTGCATAAGTCCGTAACTGCCATTAATATCAAGTATTGCAGTCACTCATGACCAAGAGTGGAGAATGATGAGTGAAGATAAGCCAGTCTTCTCTCTGTAGAGAGACTCAGAGGCTTTATGTATAGGTTTTAATTTAATGGACCTAGATATGCCCTTTACACTGGGCTATGGCTCCCTAGTGGGACCTGTGTCGCTGCAGCAAGGAGGCTGCACCAAGACGCCCCGGGTGCTTTCCCTTCGGGCTCCAGACTGGCAGTCCTGCCCAGGTTTCAGGAAGCAATCAGAGCATCGTCCTCACCTACAGAGGTCTCACGGAAGCTGCCCACAGACGACTACAGAAGGTGATCTTTGTAATATAAGACATGGGGAAATAGGCTATTCAAGAATTTGAAAGTATGTAGCTGGGATACCGGTTTCCCTGTCCTTTCTCTGTCATGTACTTAAGAGTCACTGCACCCAGTGAAGCAAACTGTTATCTGCAAATACCATCATGATGAGTAGTGAATTTGCTGTGGTCATGGCAGCTGCCTTGTCATGTGTGAGGCCTCCACCAGGAAAGAGTTACTCGCTACCTGTGGCAACACTGTCAAATAAGCCCTTGCCCAGGAACAAAATGAGATCAGATCCGCAGTAAACATCCTTGAGTTGTGAAGCAATGTTAGGTATTATTTTTCAGGAAGCCAGCTTTCTAACCTCTTTTTCCTGTTCTTAAAGGCACAAAGATACAAACTGTGGTGAGCAGCTAGATTTTACAGAAAGAAAAAAACAAGTGCTGAATCCTACAGCATTCTGGAAAAGTGTTAAGTTTCTAAATTGCAGAGGCAGAACTTGTTGTAGTGGTTAACTACTCGGAGAAGTCTTTTCAGACTCTCTGCAGGTACTTGCAAGCACCACTTATACATTAGTAATAGTTGCCATTGTTTATGTCTAATATCCCACCATTTTTTTTGAAGGACAGCCCCCTACAATAAATAAAATGAAACCCAAGCTTTTGCAGAAAGGGATAACTTCTCAAGCAAATTAGCTTCTGAAGCAGACTTATAAAGAGAGCGACAAAGTTTCCCTCCTTTATTATACTAACCCATGATCCAAAACTAAAAGCAATATGCTTTTTGTGGATATGGTTATCCACATGGTTCTTCAAAAGTGGCAAGTCATTTACTATGACTGAGACTAAAACCATGAAGAAAGATGAGGAAGAGAAAACTATCCTCCTCCTCCATGTTCTGCAGCATCTGAAAACAGGCAAGAATAATAGGAATTTTCACCCAGTACAAAAAGGACAGGAGGTTTGAATAACCTTAAGTAGAGGATGCTCATCTGCAATATTTAACCATTTCAGGAAGAGCTAAAGAGCTAAATAAAGTAACTTTCCATGATTCAGTACTTACTGTCAACTTGGAAATCACTAATCATAGAACACTTGGTAGCTGAAGTTGTCAGACTTGATTCTGAAGTTGTATCTTCCCATCTTTCGCTGGTACTGGAAAATGACAAGGCTCACAACTCCCACCACAAAGCCAAACACAGCAACAACAATAAGGATGATGTATCCAACTCCTATCCCAGACTCCTTCTCTGTGTTTGAATCAGATGCTAAAAAAGAAAGAGGTTAAAAACAGAAGCTTTGAAACTCTTAATTTTTTTTTCCTGGGGTAAAAAGACGGTCAAGCTGGATAACCTTGCCTACAGATTAGCCAACAGGTGTGCCAAAGCCCAGAGCTGTGATACAGCATTGGTTCAGCCTTTTGGGGAAGGTAATTCTCATTAAAAGGTCTATGAGCCACAGTCCCCTATTCAACTATGATTGTTAAAAACTCTTGATTTGCATTTATCTCATGGGTAAACCTTCTTTAAACACAAAACATTTAGGGACGGATTCTCCATGTGTGCTGAGTCTCTAAGCTCCCATTCTAGTTAGCAGAGATCTGGCCAGTGCAGCCAGTGGAGCCACACTGAAGAAGTCACCACGGGCTCAACTCTGTAGCCTGAGTACAGACATTTAGTGCCACTTGAGAAGCCCGAGGATGTCTACAATATCTGCACAGGTCTGGCAGAAATGTCATGGGACCTGCAGGAGACCTGTAGTCCTCTGGAACAGTACCAAGACTGGTGGGGAAGGAGGGAATGTGTCACCATAAGCCGTCTCAAGGAGCACAAGATGCCTACGTGTGGGCAAGAGTCAAGTCCCTTGTTGCCCTAGGCTCCAGTGACCATCAACAGAACGTTTGCCTGGTTCACATATAGATACTCCAATGTAATTGTCCAAACCTGCAAGCAGAATCCCCTCTCACGTAACATTATACCTCTGTTTCTGTTTGTACATACACTCTTGCATGGTTCTAATTCATTCTTGTGAATGTTCGATGTACCTACAAAAGCATCTGTTTGCATATGTTTACAGGACAGCACTCATAGCCAAGCACTTGTGCAGTACCTGATGTGCACAGAAGACAACTAGTGATGCATACATGCCAGTAATTAGAAACAAGATTTTTGGCCAAATGGCCCTGTCAGCAGCCCTGGAGGCACATGTTGGCAGAGTCCAAGCTACGTAACGTCCAGGGATCATTCCAAGACAGGCCAAGGCAGTGTTGCACAATATATTTGCGCCTATTTTGAATTTTGGTATCAAACAAAGGAATTAAAAAAGAAGATGCACAGTCAAAATGATAACCCCATAGCCCAACACAGACAGGACAGGAATTCCTGAATATAACGTATCAATGGCCTTTTCTATAGCATGTGGCAAGTAGTATAGGTAGAGCAGTTAGGACTTTTTCATGTTTTAATGCAGCAGCTTACCTGACATAACAATTCACATTGTCTCCTTCAACACAGAGCTGGATATCACTGCCTATGTCTAGCCTCACACTCAAAATGCAATGTGAATATCCAAACTGGGAAAAAAAAAAAAAAAGACTGCATCTTGTAGCACCACACAGCTACAGCTTTGCTGTATTGCTGTCGTGGCACCCAAACAAAGCTCCCCTCACCAGAGTTCCTTCCGTGTGATGGCCATTTTTCAGCATTAGAAATGCATCAGGGTCTCCAGTGCAAATGGGAGTGAAACCTACTTGGTGCAAGTGTTGTACAAAGAAAGTGCTGTACAAATTCATTGATAAGTTTTAGAAAAAGAACTAAACCAGAAACGAACACTGAAGGCCTATTCTAACAGACTAATGCTAACACATAAGGGAAGAAAAGTACAATATGCTGAGTCAGAGCCTGTTTCAAGTTCCAAAAGAACATTGTGGCCATTACGGTAGAGGGAAAAAATATCCCAGATCCATTATCAATCCATCACTAACCTATCTCCACAGACAGAAAAGCTTAAGTGACTGGCAAAACAGGCAACCAGCAAGAGGAAAGAGGGTGAGTTCTGTCTATTGACAGTAGCCATGTGTTAAAACTGTGATGTTGCTGTGCACAAATACTCTCAATGAGTGTTTTACGCTAATACAATATGAATGCAAATGGCTGGAGGAAGCCAAATGAACGAAAATGTTAGAGACAGCAGTTGCCCTTGAAAACATCACTTGGGGTAAGTGCAGAAGAGGCAGAAGCATAACAAATTAGACCTTGCTTGTACACAGAGCTGATGTTCGCTCTCTATTAACCTGTACTGCACCAGTCTGCCAGATTAACCAGGGTGCTGTGTATCAGCTAGGCTGTGCCGCCTTCTCTCACAGTAATAAAGTAATCGATATCAGGGAGTCTAAGGAAATATGGCAGTGCAATCTCTTATCTCTCCTGATTTTGGACTTCAGAGCTCAAAATAACCATGGTCTAAGAACAGTGTAAAGTAAACCAGAAAAACTGATTGCAATCTAAGAGATGCAAGCCGCTTTTGCACTGTACAATTGTAATTACTGCTTGATTTTGTGGCTGTTGCACTTGCTACCCTGTGCAAATAGCTACACTTTTTTCCTCTCTCTTTCATTGCCTCGACAATCTGATAGTCACTTTATCAAGGAGGGCACATGCTTTTCCACACTGTCACATGGCTTCAGTGAGAACTTCTGCTCCTTGGAAAAATACACAGAGAGTTTTGTTTCAACAGGCTTTCAGGTTCCTGTGCAGTGAAAAAGAATCTTAAAATGGTGCTTACTCTGCATCCCCTTTTTACAGACATCTGTTTGTAACTCACCAGCAGATTTACACAGAGGTCCCCAGGATGTTCTGTGGGTAGCGATGATTTCACCGGTTTTCAGGGATCGAGCCGCGTGGCATCTCTGCAAAACCAATTCAGACTCCAACAAGTCACATGGCTGACTAGTTAATAATACAAAGCCTTCTGATGAGAATGGGAAAGCCCAGTGCTGTTCTGACCCACTGAGGTTTTTGTTTCTTAATGTTACCTGTTTGTTTCACTGAAATGAGCATGTAATGAAAGTTCAAAAGAAATGGCATTAGAGAAACATCAGTCTGAGATCTCTATTTTGAAACACTGGAAAACACTGCTGCGAACAGACATTTCACATAGACAACCTCTTTCTTTTCATTAACTCTCCATTTGTTTTGGAGAAAGCTTAAAGGTTGGATTAGATGATCTTTGAGGTTTTTTCCAATCTAAATGACCCTATGCTTATGGAAGAATAAACTTCTCGCTATTTCTATGTCAGGGCTTTACAAACATTTTCATTTGGATGCTTCTACTGCACATGGCAGGCACAGAAGATCCTACAACCAGCACCAGGATCAGCAGTGGCAACATTCGCCCCCTGCCCAGTTGTGTCCTTTGAAAACAACACACAGCTCTTCAGAAATACGTGGACTACTCATCTGGGAACTACTGGTTTGAAAGCTGTGCCCAGTGAAAGGCTGGGGATGGGCTAGCTGCTTTAGCTCCGTGTGAGTGACATTTGCACAACAGAGAGCACATTCATCTTCTGGACACTTCCTTGGTAGTGCTGTTCAGTTTGTTTTCTACCCTTTTGTGCTGAGTAGGTTATTCAGAAGACACTGTGATTCTCCTGGAGGTGCACACAGTATCAGAGAGACTGCAATACCATGCTATAATGAGAAAAAGAGAGCATCTCACCAGCATTACCAGCCTGATTACACTGAGACCTCTACAGTCCCCTCTCAGCAACAGTGTCTTTAGCCAGGCCAGCCTCTGAAAAATACCCATGTAGCTGCAACTTTGGCCTGCCCTTGAACAGATTTCCCAGTACTTGTCTTCTCCACGTAACATTTTAATCTCTACCTAAGATACTGAATACTCTAACTTTTCCTAAGGGATAAATTTTGTACAGCAGAAAGAACAATATATTTCTTTTTTTTTTTTTTTTTCAAATACATATGAGTAATATAGAACATATGAAGGAAGAGGGCCTCACTGATTAACCCTGCTGTGCCTTGTTTACTGCAGATGTCAACCTTCATTAGACCTCTAGGCCTCATATTGGGCAACCATTACCCCATCACTGACCCCTGTAATGCAGATCATAGCCAGGCCTTCAGCTAGCTGAATTCCTAAACTCTAATCCGTGCAGCTAAAGTCTGCCCTAACAGAAAACCCGGCAGCTCCTAGCAAAGCACTTGGTTGATTCCTTGCAGCAGCAACACCAGCCCACACAACCCGTGTCCTGCCCATCCCTTGTATTCCTCTGCCTCGCACCTACCACTGTGTCCCTCCTCAGCTGTGCAGGACACTGCTTGAGCAACCACTCTGTGAACCTGGGGAGGGATCCACCTCCTCCATGGGGGGGCATAGCCTGGGGATTGCTCACGCACTGATTTTTAACACACAAAATCAGCTCTGAAACCTGGGGCCATCTTTCTATCTGTCAGTCGTGTGTCCTGTTCCTACCTTTTTTATTATCATTATTTTTTTTAATCTGGAGGAAGCTTTGTACTTTGAGAAAGGAAACGAGCATTTTCTGCTGGCCACTTTGAATCTTTTAGGAAGAGATCGGTTACTGTATAATGAGCTTAAACTGAGTTATTTAGAGCTAGAGGAAAGTGTTAAACAATGGAGGAGCAGCAAGCTGTTAATGAAAACATCCTTGACAGAAAAAAAAAATCACAGGAAAGCTGGCAGAAGGAGGGGAGAATTCCTGTGTATAGGTTATAAAGGAAAAAAAAAATCAGCAAAAACTGATGTATTATTTTCATTTATTTCCATGGTAGCAAGACATTTTTAGATTAAGCAGTGTGTATCACTTACTTAGAAATAAAAGAAACAAAAAAAATGCTTTGGAGCACGGTAGGAAGACAATTAGGAACTGAAGTTTTTATGAGAACAGTGCTTGGTTTCCTACTTTAAAAGCAACAGGGTTTTAAAGAGCCCTGTTAAACTCTATTAGATTCACAGCCATGGAAACTTAATGCCATGGAGCTTCCTCCGTGGCACCTAAACTCTGACTTGGAGGAGCAAATCTCTAGGGGAAGAAGAAAGGATAGAAAGACATCCCAAATCAGTCTGGTCAGACTTTCCCACCGAAACTGCCAATAGGGGTGGTAGTTTTTCTGTGGCATGTCCATCTGAGGTGGCACATTTCTGAACAGCCTTTCTCACTGTAACTTCTGTTCTTCACCTTCTGGCCACCCCTACGCAGGGGCGAAGTCCCACAACTTTCTGACACCCGTTTCTGTGCATGATCCATGCTTTTCACTGCAAGGATAGAAACAGGAAAAAAGGGGGATGCTTCCACATGGCTGTAGTCCTTTCCCACTCCTCCCTGCTCTCAGCAGGGGATGAAGGAGCTATTTGAAACCCTGTTTGGAAACATGACTTCTTCGATTCCACAAAAGGACTGCATGGCAAAGGAGAGAGAAAAAGCACATAGCAAAACCCTTACCGTCCTGCAGGTGCTTCCTGGTGTCTCCATACAAATACGAATTTTGCAGTGTAAGTAAACTACAGAATTGTTGACAAAGGAAAAAATTTTCAGCTTAAACTGTGCTTTGCTTGAATTCCCATTCTCTAGCAGTGTGGTGTACGTATTTGGGATAGGACAGCTGAAAAGGAGAAGAAAATACACACATATCAGGTAGGGCTATAGAAGACATTGTGGTTATAGCACTTAACTCAGGTTGTAAGACTCCTTTAAAAAGCCACAGCCACACACTCCATGAAGCAACTCTCCAGCAGTGCAAGGGTGCCAAGGGGCTATTTGCTGCTTTGCTGTCACAGTAAGCAAATAGAGCAGGAGAGCAGGAGATATGAGAGGTGGTTGGGGGGTTGCAAAAGAAGGGAAAGAGTGACAGAAAGAAGGATTTAAATGTGGCTTCGCCAAACAAAAAGTGAAACTAACAATATATTAAAAGGAATAGCTTTTGTTACTGAGTAAAAAGACTATTCTGTATTTTAAGGTGAAGGATGAGCATAGGGGACATGATATCAAGGTAAAATTAGGGATCCAAACAGGAACAAACGTCCTCTACCAGAAGCTGCAATAATACTGTCTGTGAGTCACAACACAGAAATCAATCAACTTACACCTTCAGTGATGAGAGTTACATAAGCTCATGGTAATATCCAAATCATGGAGAAATGGGTGAAACGCACATTTTTCAAAAGTTCTTTCCCTGTTGTACATGAAAACCACCTATTTATTTTGGTCAAATGTGCAACGCCTTTACAAAACTATGGGGAAGACAACCAAACTCAAACAGCCACCACATTCCACTTTAAAAACATTTTCTTTTCGTGCCTACCTTCCTTGTTCAGAGAAGGTGTGGCCAGTCAAAATGGTAAGGGACAGTGTATATGAATGATGAAAACACCCACAAAAGGCATTTAAAATATAACACATCCGTATTCAGTACCATTCAAGGTAGGGCACACGATATTTGCAAGTGGCATTTGCTGTACCTGTTGTTGATAAAAGTAAATGAGAGGGGATCCACTGAATTGTTAGTCGGAGTCGCCCAGCAGTCAGTGAGGACCACCTTCAGCTTGCTGTCTGCTCTCTGGATCCCCACCTCAATCAGTATGTCATCGCTGGCAGAGACACTGAAATTTTTTGGTATTGGGGAGTTTCCAATAAACAACTGCATTTCTGTTCTGAAGTGTCCAGATCCATGTAAATCCTCAAAAATGGTGTAAACTCTGAAACAGGAAGTAACCACTTTTAAAGACCACAAGTTGGAGCGTTTCTGTAAGTCATAAAATGGTGCCTGTTTCTCCACCTCTTGTGCATGTAAGCAGTGAAAGATGCCCAAGAAGCTAGAGAAGTGTTCAAGAGAAAAGGGTGAAAATGAATCAAGTTCTCAGTTGGGATGGTAGGAACCATGGAAATGAAAAAGGGAGAAACCAGATGGCGTAATGTCTTGGCAATATAAATAGAGCAGGTAGAAATATTTGAGTGCACCTGAAGGAGAACAAGACTATGAGATGTCTTAAAGTTCAAATAAGGAGAGTAAAAGCTTAGCGCTGAAGGCAAGAGCCAAGAAATCTAAGGAAAAGGAAAAAATCTAAACAGTAAGTGAGAGATATGAGAAAATTAGGGGTTAAAACTTGCCATCCTCAGCAGCAAACCTAGCACCCACATAGCAGTCTGTATGCCTGCCTCAGCTGAAGAGACATCGTTGTTATATTTCAAAAGCAGGTGAATACTCTTCTTGTTAAATGTGGTTGCCTGGGAAGGCAAAGAGCAGGAATCCTGCCTCTCAAGGCTGCACCGGTAGCTCCCAAAGCTTTATTTTCACCTATGGTTTAGCTGGGCAATGGCCGAGCTTGGTGTCCATTGGACATGTTGACACTTTAGATGGAGTATGACGGAAGCACACAGCAGGGATCACCTGAGAATGGGACACTTAGGAAGGCAGACTGTTCAGCACAGCAAGTACTGTCAGTGGATCCAGCTTAGACCCCTTTCTTAGATGGGGGAGAGATGGGTGATCTCTCCCATGCAGCAGCATTGAGTCACACACCATCATTTCAAAGCAGAGGGAGATGTTCCTTACCCCTCTGCAGTGTATCCAGAGGAAGTCAAGAGATTGTTTTGAAACACACAGTGAATGGGACTGGCAACTTTTAAGTGGTGGATCACTCCCTGAGCAGAAGCGTCATTCCGGAGTATGGTTTTCACTACGGTATTACTCACGTTCTGGAACACAGAAAGAAGAAAGCACAACTTGTGAACACCGCTGCTTCTAGGGGTATAGCAGAGCTACAGGCTTAGCAGCTTCAAGGACTTTGGAATTCTCCGTTCTTCAGACAGATTAAACCTCCAGCATCTTTGCTGCTGTAGAGCTAGACAAGGAAAATCCATGAGCCTTCCTCCTCTTCCTCAATCTGCAATGATCACTGATCCACGAGGGATTTTCTATACTTGGACATGTTCTGATGGGATCCATAGAGGCAGCCATCAACCTTTGCCCCATTACTGGGAACAACTGGGGTGTTCTCTAAATATGATGCTCAGATTGCTCTTAAGAAAAGAGAAGCTTCTGAGACAGCTGCAGGAGGAACCCAGAGAGGCATGGGAACTGGGCCTCAGTTGGGAGAGACTCTTGAACCTTCCTGCCTGACCCCAAAGATGCCCTTCTCTTTCTTGCTTGCCCCCATACCCAAACAGAGGGTTAACTTTCCACTTACAGGAAGTTTTCTTTTTCCAAAGACATTGGAAACATGAAACACGTTGCACAACATTTCAGCAACTAATGGACTCTATTTCCAGCTAAGGAACAATCATTGCCCCTCCACCCACCCCCCTCCACCTCCCACCCAAGAGAGGAAAAAAAAATTCTTCAGGGCTTCTTCGCATTCCCTGTCTGAGGGGACTTACGGTCTCAACTTCAGTGCCACATTCGCTCCAGCCAGCCTGCAGCACAGCATGAGTGCCATTGCTGATGCTCACGTTGCAGCGAGGCTCCCCCAGGTACAGGGAGGACTCAGGGATGGATTCCTGATCTAAAAATCCCTTCTGGATGGCAAGGACAATCTTCTCGATTTCACAAAACACTCTCACTGCATCTTTAATGGAAACCTCCTGGGCAGGTTTAACAAGGGGGACGGGAGACACTTGAGGAGGAACATCAGGAGCTGATGCAGGATCCGTGGTGAGAGGAGGCAGCACTACACTGGAGAACTTGGTGTCCTCCAGAGCCTTGTGCTCGGTAGCAGAGAAGTTCAATGAAGCAAGGGAGGAAACATAAGTCGAAGTCTGCAAATACATTGCAGGTAAAACTGTGTTGGGTACAGGTTTCTTGTCCATCACTGTTGCCTCCTGGCTGGTAGGAGATGCTGAAGAGTGCCAAAAATAAAGGACTGATGTAATTTACAGATTCAGATTGATTTCATAAGGTAAAAGCAAACACATATGAGGAAATTCACAGTTTCCTAGTTTCTGTGGGTTTTTATGTTTGGTTTTTGTTTTGTTTTGTTTTGTTTTAACCAGCTCTACCTGCTGTCAAGGCTGTGGCTGTTTCTTTTTTTGGTTGGTTGGTTGGCTGGGGTTTTCGTTTGTTTGTTTCTGCTTTTGTTCTTTAAGAAAGAGCCCGTGAGATATATAAGGCACCAGTGAGAAAAGCCTAAGTGCTTTATTTCCTGAGAACTGTAATAATTAATGTGTTTGAGTAAAGCTCGTACGTACAGCTTTTGGGTGATCAGTGCTTGCAGAAGATCCACAACTGCAAGTTGCTGAGCAGCTTTCAGATTTTTTTTGCCTAGTATTGTGGGAGACTGCACACTTCTGGCTACGGGATGCAAACAGGAACAGAGTCTGTTAAAAAAACTGGCCCCACTTGTGAGAAGTTGGTATCCAGAATATATGACCCTGAATGCTTTGGAGGCACCATTTTGGGGGTGACATGCAGGACAAACCTTATGTATCAGGCCCGTATTGCACACATGTACCCTGAGAGACACAGTAGGGAGCTGAACAAACGCTCTGGTAGGAATCTTTAATGATTCCAGGAAGAAAGTGAACAGGGGAAATGGTGAAGCAGAGACAGAGATCGATATGTATGCCAAACATCCTGCTTCCAGCACAGGCTCTGGGGTTACCATGGCTCTTTGGTACTAGAAACAACCTAAGTATCTGACTTAGCACCCGGATAATAAACTCAATTTGCAGTGGAACAGGATGGTCTCATTGCACAAAAAATTTTCTTAAGCAGTTTTTAATTGGTTGTACATACAAATAACATTTATTTCCCAAGCAACATATATCTACGTATATGTGTATATACACACACGTGTTTTTCTGGAGCTTCCCACCTTTCAGGAATGTCCCAAACTGAAAAGATGCTGATTTGAATGTAATCTGAAAAAAAATTCTGGGCTCTTTTCAAGTTGAGTTCCCCAAAAACTCATTGTCACACTACTAAATGTGTTAGTTAAACAAAACTGAGCAAAGGTTGGAATCAGTTCACAAATCCTTGTGACTTCAGCCAATGAGTATCTTATCACTGTGGTTACAAAAACAAGTACAAGTACAAATTACGGAAGAAACCTAAAAGAATTTAGAAGCTTAAAGACTCGTTATATGTCAGCTAACAAATGATTCCAGGAAAGACAGAAGAAACTAGATGAATTGGCTGTTGTAAAACACTCATCTGTAACACTATATTAACTTTTTGTCCCTGAGGCAATACAGAGGTCATACTATGTACCTGGTTTCTATGACCTTTTCTGTTATCTCTGCTATCTCTGCTATCCCCTCTGCTACTGCTAATGGAAATAACTAACATTCCTGATAATCATATCTACTTTTAATGGCACGTATGAGAAAACAGAAATATTAAAATAATCTTACAGAGACAGCATTAAATATTAATATAATAACTCTCATGACAGATTGTTCAAGTCAGAAATGCTTAAATCAAGACTCTTTCCATTAGCATGTAGTTGAATACAACAAACCTAATTGATCCCTCACAAACTTCAAGGCCTGTGGCAAGTGTGACTTTGATCCAATAAAGATAATAACAATAAGAGTTAGGTTAGCCATTAGATAATAATTTTAAAAAATTGCCTTCACAGTTTCTTCCAGGCCTTTCTGGATGCACGTCAGCAAATCCGTCATTGCAACTGCACTGGTAAAACCCAAGTGTGTTATAACATGATGCATCCGGGGAGCAGTCATCTTCTTCACTCTTGCATTCATCATAATCTGTTGGGTATTTAAGGTGGAGAGCATACAAATGAAAATGTGTTGGTTCTGAAACAGGAGCATGATCATATCATCATGATATCATGGTGGGATTGCACTTCTTAGGTGTGAAACTCTACTGTAGGTGTCAGGTAGCTGCTGGGTGTAGAAGAGGTGGGATATTGGAAGCACAGCCTGATTGCACGGACACTGGCATAACCCTCCATCAGCAGTGCTGCCAGTGCTGCTTAGCAGATGCTCACTGAGATGTAGGTACCCCACTGCAGAGCTCGTAACCTTCTAAACTGACCAACAGCCCAGGGCAACATTTCTAGCACCACCACCATCTGCCTCCCCCATTCTACCGTCCTGAGGAGGTGGTTAATAAATGCCCAGCATGAATGAAGCAGTTTGGAAAGCAGGGGGTCTGTGTGACTAGTCCAAGTTGCAATCTAATTGAAAGAAAAAATATGCTTTTCTTCCCTTTCTCTTCCTAAGGCCTAATCACTGCTGCTCAGACATGGATGTACCACCATCAATGAGATTCAGAAAGCAGCAGTAACCAAGCACCTGCTCTATGGGGACCTATCCCTGAAACAAGCCATCTGTTCTAACACAGCTTCCAGGGGCAGACGCTCCACAAAGCATGAAATAACCATGATTTTACTAATTAACATAATATGCAACTTTCCAGATTCACAGCTGTAAGGATAACAGGCAAAGGGAATGTACAGGATAGGCCATATACATGCTTCTGATGTCATTTTGCCTGAGATTTTAATTGACAGGTTATAACAACAATATTTGGACAAACTTATCATGTTGAGGATACAGAATTTGATACTGTTTTCAGAGATGACACATCAATTTGTAGAACAGGATTCAACAGCACTTAGTCAGAAGACTAATTTTGATTGTTACTGACTTAAATCACATATAAAGAAAACGAGGTTTTACAATAAGCCATTGTGCTGATCTTGGTAAACTGCGTACTTTCGTCTGAACTGCCAGCCCACAGGTTTATGAGGGAAACACACACTCCCAGTGCAGGAATTCACATTTTCATTTATTTGTTCCTTGGTTTCTATCTCATGCAAAATTATCAGTGCAAAGGAGAGGGTAATGTGTTTCAAAATAAATTTAAACAGAGCTGGTTATATCTGTGTACGTGGACCTGTTTCCACTGGTAGATTATAAAACCCTCAGTTTGTGACCACAGTTTCTAATATCTCCATATCTTCTTCTCTATAAAATTATTACTAGCTATAAACTAAAAGACTAGTTGGTTCCTATCAGGTGTACCTCACTTCTTATTCTATCTTTTGATGTTCTCTGAAAAAGCATATTGGATGGATAAGCAGAAGTGATAAAGGAGAGAGAACGGTGTCTCATCCATGTGTTTTACAGATGTTTTCACATCAAAAAATAAAGAATAATAACAGGTTTTATCATCTTTTCTAACTGAAGAACTATTAGGATATAAGCTGCTCCTTACCATTTATGGAGAGACTGCTCTTGTCAACTGTGAAATAGGAGCTGTGTTCAAAGGCATCACGAAAAGTGGTGATGATGTAGTAGATATCCACGTCTTCTGCAATCAGTAAATGGAAACTTACCACCGTGCTCCCATTAGTAATACCAGTTATCAACACTTTAATCAGACCAGCCTCCACTTGCTGAAGGACCTCAAGGGGCAGAGATTTGTGTACCTGGAATAAAAACAAAATGCATGTGAAAATGGACAGGTAGAAGTAATTACATTTTTGGCATTGTACAATGCCCGAAATATAATATTATGCATTACAATTGCACTTCATACTCTGGAGGGAAGCAGCAGAAAAATCACTCTTGTTTATAACATTTCCACTCTACAGCAGCTGAAGGAAATGGTGTATACTTAACTGTGAGCATTAGACAAGGTAAGTGATTAAGATACCTCATCTGCCATTTGGCACAGGTCCTTGCAAAGGCCTCTGATATCAGCAAGGGAGGGAGGAAACTGCAGGAGTCGTAGCATCATAGAATCGTTTAGGTTGGAAAAGACCTTCAAGATCATTAAGTCCAACCACCACCTAACGCTACCAAGTCCACCACTAAACCTATTGAGAAATCAATAAAATTCAGAGTCTGTACACAGTAGCCTTGCCGATCACTTGCGGCCTAAGGGGGAGAACGCTGCCTTTGTTGAAGCACGCTGGGCCTTAGTCCCAGCAGCCCCAGAAGCAGCCTCCTTGGCTGCAGAGGAGAGCAGGACGGTTGGCTTTGTGCAGGATGGGAAAACATGGCTCTGCTTGAGGCTTTCAGCTTCTCTGCCTTCACTTCAGATGGAGAAACCAGAGAGAGGAGCAGACTGGGGATGTGTATTCAACCTCCTCCTTTCCCAGTCTTGGAAGCCAGGTACCTCTGGAGGGCAGCCGCCCACGGAAAGATCTCCTCCTCCCACGGGAGGGTGGTCATGGGGCACGGCTCCCAGGCGCATGCAGGAGCCTGGGGAGCACACAACAGCTTTGGCATGTCCAGCACCGTTCGTTCCACCTCCAAGCCCAGCACCAGCCAAAGGAGGAACAGACACAGGCCAGATGGCATCATCTCCCAGGACAAACCCAAGATGCGACAGAAGGCTAATATTAACTCAGCTGTAAACAACATGTTGAGAAAACATTATACACAGAAAGGCAGACCTGCTTCGGAGAAATTGGGGGGAAAAAAATCCACAAGTGTTTCCCTTTTCCTCTGGTTGCCCAAACAAGGGGCACAACAGGACTGCACGGGACTCCCTGCCTGCCTGCACATCCCAAGGGAAGCAAAGCATGCGCACCCACACGTGCAGAGGTTTGCACTCCTCGTCTGACCCCAACATCTAGCCGCAATGCATGCAGAATGCATACATTCTCACGTACACTGATCCCTGTGTTTTGTAATACCTTTCCCACGTGTCTGGTAAGTCTTTTTAGATCCTTCCACATTTACAAATAAAAAGTACAGTGACGGGAAGCGTGAGACGTAGCTTTCAAGCCTGGATGAGGCAGGTAGTACGGGCTGTTCTGAGCTGTTGGTATTACCGTCGTGCTTAGAAGCTGCCAGCAGAATTGCGACAGGAGAGTGTCCGTGATAAAGGAGCTGCTCTCAGCAACACAAGGACAAATCCCCTGCCGTCCTTGTCATCCCCTCCTCTTCCATCAAGACACAGGGCTCTGGGACGCATGCCCCTTTCCCTTTCTGCCATTTTACAACCATGTGCTGAAAAGCTGGGGGTCTGGCCTAAGTTTTCATCTTTTCGTAGTTTTTGTCTGAATTTGTGGACTTTACATACACACACCGGTGACATCCTCCTAGCCCATCTGATTTCACCAGGATTCCCTTCTCATCTTTCTCCTGAAGATTTCAATTTATTGATGCTTCTTTTTACCTCATGTTTGGGATTTTTGTTTGTCTGTTAGTTCGGGGTGTTTTTTGTGGTTGTTGTTGGTGATGATGTTCGTTTTGCTTCTGTCTTTATCCATATTTTTCCTCAGAAACCAAGACTCGGAGCTTGACAGGCTCGACAAGCATTCATTTGTATTTGTCACCACTAGGTGACACTGCAAAACCCTTCATTCTGAAGGCTGCCTGATTTCAATACAGGTACCACACCCTAGGCCATCAAAATAGTGGTTGATGAAGTGAGGCTAGAAAAGACAGGAAAAAAAGACTGAACTTTTCAGAAGGAACTAACTAACTACATAATACCCTTGAGTATGAGATTTTCTTGCTAGAAAAATAAAATATCTTGCCATCCGTAATTGCATCAGCCATTTCTGTAGCACGCAGAGGAAACACCGGCAATGCCAAACCAGAAGAAATAGGTATGCCAGAAGAAGAGCCACAAGAGAGGAACACGAGCAGAACTAACACCAGCACCGGGGGAGGGAATGCCTCTTGGTAAAAGAAACGAGAGGTAGATTAAGTATGAGTTAAGGGTGAGACGGAGCCCACACTAAAACCAATGTGCAAGCCTGCACAGCCAGAGCCAGGAATGTGCTGGCATTATGGAAACTGAAAAGAAATGAGTAAAAGGTACATCAATATGAACAGAACAATAAGATAGCCTGCGTGAGCCATGGTATTTCACCCACAGAGCTCACCCCCCTGTCCATGCTTTGGCTGCACCTTCAGAAAGAAGGTATTGGAGCACACATCTGCCCAGCTACTACCAGCAGCAGCTTTAAGGATCTCCCAGATTGGGAATAAACTCAAATTAACAGAGGGCATGAAATTTCTCTGGAATAGTGAAGCTGCCTTAATCGCTGTATCAATACTCATCACACACTCAGATAGCTTTCATTGCAATTATTTTAAGTGCATTAAGCTAGATCAAATGAAGGCTACATCAGTTCCAGCTGAGGGGTCACCTTGGTAAGGCACTATTGGTTATTAGTTTTACACTTTCTGTCAGTCAGTATTTATGACACCAGAATTCAAATCAGCCTTTGGCACTCTGGAATTTAATGCACATCAGTGAATGCATTCTCAAGTCAGACCTTTTGTTTTCCTGCCTTGTCTTCTTGAGGACAAGCCCTAGTTCTCATGATGTTCCTTTTGGCTCTTGCAGAAGAGAGGCTGAGCAAAACCCAGGAGGACTAGAACACTTTCTTACCCTTAGCTATGTTGTTCTTCAGTTGCAATGCAAGGAGGATGGTGAAGCTAATGTGGACAATGACGGTGCAAGTTGCCACATCAAGTTTTTACTTCGTTCTCATCTACACATTATTTAAGGAACAGTATTTCTATTTGCTGTGCTGCCAATTTAGCCACGTGGCACTTAAGTGCTGGGACAGCTCTACACTAAAGAACATTACACACATTAGGATTTATAAATTCTCTCAATTGTAGATGGTGACTCCAAAGAGGTTTAAGAAAAATCATTGGCAAAATTTATTTAACTGGAACTTGATAGTGCTTTTAAAACCCATGAAACTTTCTCTATCCACTTTAAAAGATCAATTTCCGGCCCTTATAACCTGGAAAGGAAATACGCAGTCCTTTTTCTTTTCCTAAATTTCCTTTTCTTTGGTGTCTGGAAACAGAACGTTTGTAATAAAACACTCCTGGCATCTTTTGCTGTAGTTGATACCACTATATATACATTGTCTCAGAGGTAGATGGAATGAGCATTCACACACCTTGCTTGTGGCCGGTCCACAAAACTGTGCTGGAAAAAGGAGTGGATGCTTTATAATCACAGGTGGCTGTTTTCTGCCTGGAACTTTGAGAGCTGGGTAAAACTGACACAAAACCTATTTTGGCTCCTTTATGTAATCATTTTACAGATTTTTCCAAACATATTTGTATCCATGGTTTTCTGGATGTATTATTTAACTGAATACCCCACAAAGAAAATACATGATTTTAGCCCATTTTAATAATGTGCTATCCCAAAGTAGCCTTGGGCAGTGAGTGATGCTGAACGAAAGTGAGGTCAGAGGAGAATCACTCCCTCTTCACTTTGCTAATCACGTCCCTTTCATTCTGTGCCTGGTTTTCTGATGTGACAGCTCGGGGCCAAAACAACTCAGAGAAAGCTGTGCTGCACTGACACATCCAGAAAGGTGCAAATAAGTAATAACCAGCGGGAAACCTATATGATATCCAAGAAGACATCGTGCACAGCTAAACAGACCACGCATTTCCCTCCTTACAGTTTCCATGCTGGCCTGAACTCTGCCAAAAGCGTTGCCGGTGCCTCCCCCTGCAGACAGCTGTTTTGGTGACAGGCTGTGACTGTACACAGTGAGTGTCTGGGGAGGCTTCAGCAGTGTTTGAAAAGGCAGACAATTGTCAGCGACGGATTTATCTTCGCAGTTATCAAGGCCTCTAAAAACACAGACAGAGAAGGCAAAACAGCCTAGCGTAACCAGTGGTTTCCAAGCAGAGTTGTTTGAGTAAACACCAGCAGGAACACACTTCTGATAACTTTAGCAAGAAGTGAGGAGAGAGATACTGTCAGAGGCAATGCCTCAGCATTAAGAGAGTGCTAAAGGAGCAGCTGACACGGCCATGTGCTTTGATGTCCTGTGCTCTAATTAGAGGTGAGGGCAGAGGTGACTTAGCAAGAAACCACTCCCTTTCCAGATACGGGGCTACAACAAAGGATGATTATAAGGAATGTCAGCCTTAACATGCTGTGACAAAAGGTAATCATAATCATACAGCTCATTAATAAGCTGCTGCACAGGACGAGGATAGCACAGCACTTTGCAAATATCCATTAACTTCTCAGCATATCCCCAGAGGGAGGAAATAAATAAGCCAGTATAACCAGATACGAGAAGCAGGGGAAATGGAGGCTCCAGAGAATCCCCAAATCCTGGTCTCAGTCTAAAACACTGCTGCAGTCTCAGTCAGGACTCAGACCTCCAAGGTACATCAAGGGATGCACATGTGGCATAAACACTTCATGGGAAACAGATCAGACATGATTTCATCGAGACCAGTAGCAGGTCACATCCTTCTTAGCCACTTACTTCATCGACAAAGAGCTGTGCAAAGTTTTGATATTCCTCACTGCTTGCATTGCTAAAGCCCGGAGAGTATTTCACATTGGTTATCCGCACCATCCCATTAAGTTTCTGGACAGCTGTGAAATAAGAAAAAGACAATTTAAATACATGCTCCATGGATGGTAGCCCATGGACAAGTGTGTGACAGTCATGGGCATGCATGGCCACATGGGGTGTGCATAACAGCAGAAGGCAAGCCCTCTAAAATGTAGTCAGGGGATCAACTGCCTAAACACAGGTGTCCAGCACCTGGCTCTACTCTCTCTGGCCTTTGGATACCTCTCAGGAAGGACACAGACCTCCTGCGGGACTTATATCTGCCAGCTCTGTCTTGAATGCTCTGGGGCTTCTGAAATGTTGCTGTATGGCAATGTTCAGGCACACAAACTGCTCTCCTAAACTCAGCTCCTGTCCCAGCTCCCTCTACACACAATGGGGAGGCACCAGCCCCTCCAGAGGGCAAATCTTTCCATGGTCCTCCCTCCGTCCTTGGAGAAAGGCTGGACAGCTGCCTGGGATTAGACATCAGCACTTCAGACAGCTAGTGTAAGAAGAGATGGATCCCAACAGGGTGTAGGCCTCCTCCCTGAAGGTGTATATGCTGAATAATATTAAGACAGTCTCAAAATGTTTTTGGTCATTTCTTGATGTTACTGTTTTTGGCGTTGTTACCACAGACACTGAAGGTGATCACAAGCAGAAGAGAAAGGACTTCTAAAGGCATGATTCATACCCCTAGCATCGTTTATGGGCTAGCCAGACAAGCTGACTGATATCACGCCATCCCGTGACCATTGCCAGCTAACTATCCTCCCAACTACCAACAGATCATCACCCCTAGCATTATTAAGATCTAACACGTCAGTGTCTTTCATGACTACAGGATAGTCTTCATCAAAGTCTTCAAGAGCACTACCATCTAGCTAAGGATTCTGTTTAAAATTGTTTCTGAATCAAGTTACCAGTTTTTACTTTCTGGTGCACCAGCTTGCTTTCCTCCCTGCGTATTTCTGTCCTGATTCCAACAGTATGTAAGACACTAAGTTCCAGCCCTGCGACTGTCATACTCCTACACTGAGTTTTACTCTCCCATATTAGCTGCTTTTACTGAAGCAACAAGAATGGAAAGCAGGGCCCTGTGTAGACTGTATGGATCCTGCTACATCAAAGTTGGTCCCAGTCATACTGAAGACAATGATTCTTTGAGCAGGGACAGGTGCTGGAAGAAAAGAAATAGTCATCAAGCAAAGCTTTGCAGAGGAGAGGAGGAAGTCATGCCTACTTAGAGCAAGCCACAGCAGGCTTCCTTTATCCCAACATACTTCTGATCGCAAAGGAACCCTCACCACCACCACCAGCAAGATCAACGGATTTGGGCTTGCTTTCTGCTACGGCTTGTCCAGCCATGTAAGCACAGGTATTTAGGAGATAAACCACATTAAGGTATCTGATGGAGAGAGGGGAAAATGTTCTGAACAATTTTCAAATGAAAAAATAAAAATCAGCATTTAGAAGACGTGACAGACTACGGGTTGGCTGTTAACCTTCCAGGTCAGAGATGTTGCCACAAGGAGGAGCTCTGTATTAAACTTCTCCAAAAATGGGGTTTTGCCCTCTGAATTTCCTGCCTCGTCCTAGTGAGACAACGCTGTGGTGGCTCTTTATCTTGTTGCCCAGGCATCACCCCTTCACAGGCTTCTTTCCCTGCAAAAGCTGGGCAAAATGACTTGGCTGAACTTTTAATTCATCAGGAAAAAAAAAAAAAAACAGGTTTGTATAAACTGAACTTGTTTGTGTAGAGTTCTTCAATTTGTTTTCCAGATGGAAGAAAATGACCCTCAGTTAAAATGAGCTATTTTGATGTTTTCCAAAAAAAAAAAAAAATGTTGTTTTCTTTAAGAAAAAAAATATATATATATCCTTCCCTACTTTGAAAGGGGTGGGGAGAACAGAAAGCAAAGCTGTAAATGGAATTTTTCAGTTCAGGTCTATATGTTGTTCAGTCCAAAATGGTTCTTTCCCCCATTTAGCCAGCAAGAGCTCACAAACTGGTTATTTACCTGGCTCTGTTGCTTGGTCTCACCAATGCCAGGCAGAGCAAAGAATACAACATGAAAGAGAAAGAAAACAAAAGCAGAAAAGAAGCATTGTCATGGCTGCCCAGAGACAGCAGGACTGGGGAAGTGGATGCCGTGGCACTGGTTGTCAGGACTGGTGGTGTACTGGTGCCACAGGAAGGGCTGGAGAAGCAGCAGAGCTGCCCTTGGATGACCAAAAAAAGAGTTTCCAAGGAGAACGGGACGAGGGGGAACCAGAAGTGGGGCTGAGTGAATGAAGACCCCCAGGAACATGAGATCATAGGGCAAGGGAAGAGAAAAGAGCAGAGGAGTGTGGTTTGGGATCGGAGAGATGTGAAAGGCATGAGAGAAAGAACAAGGACAAGCTGAAACAAAACTGAAATAGGTATCACGAACTTACACACTAAAGAAAAAATACCTTTAGTGATGGGCAGGCACAGCAGCATTCCTATCCCAAACAAAACCATAATTTAAAGGCCAAATCTGACTCTAACCTTGAAATATGATTCAGAAAAAATCCCCTAAAGAGCTGCAGTACATCTGCCCAAACCCAAATAGATGAAGCCCTCACTGCCAGCCCAGTTACTCACAATTAGAGCTCTTGTAAAAGTGGTGCATGGGTTTCCACACAGCTCTTGCCCTCTGGGAGATGTGTGGGGCTCTGCCATGGATTCATGCTCCATGGAGGGAGATAGGAAGGCAGGTAGTCTGCCCTCACAGGTCTCTAAAATAACTCCGTGGGCTGCTGCTGCAGTAGCCTGGTGCCAAAGTACTCAGGAGAAACTGAGATGTGTGTCAGCAGGACAAGCAGCATATGTTTCAATGAGCCACACACAGCACGCTGTATGATTTGCTCTGTCTGCTTCAGGAAGGAGAAATGTAATGTCGATAAAGCTAACTGTCAAATGAGCAGAAAGTGAAATTATTTTGACATACCAATTTAGAAAAAAAGTGCCAATTCCTGCAAGAAAATACTTTTGGCACAGACAAACTAATTTCAGACACCTTCAGCCCAGACCACTGAGGACAACTGTGGATCTTTTTGGACTCTGAGTGACGTTTTGTTTCCCACATAGTTGCATTGCCATGCATGCATGCCCTGCTGGATTCATACTCACTGCGGTCCACAGCTGAGCTTGGTGTTGAGCTGGAAGCTGAAGAGAAGCCTGGCAAAGCTGGCGAGCCCATGGTTGCGGTGTATTTCTCAGACCAAGAGCTGTTCTCTCCTCCTGTCTCTGTATGTGTGTCGAGAGTGGCGTTGAGGGTGGAAGCTCCAGCATCCCCTGTGACCGGTGGAGCTGTGCTGGGGCCGCCTTGAGAGCGGACTTGAGGCCCTCCAAAAGCTGCATGACTTCTAGTGGTACTGGAGGCTGTCTGATTTGATAACGCTGGCAATGGTGAGCTCCTTTGCTCTTGAACTGCCGTGTCCGTGGGTGTATTTGTGAGAGCAGCCACTTGCTGTGATGCATCAGGGGAAGCCTCTGCCACTGAGCTTTGCTGTGATGGACTTACGGCGGTCTGCTGCTCTCCCGTCACGGTCGGTTCCTCGCTGGCTGCCATCTCCCTGGCCATGGGGCTGTTGTCACTGCTGAAATCTCTGTGTGGTTCTGTGTGTGGTGCCAGGCTTTTTTTCCAAGGAGCTGGAGGAGCACTGGTGGGAGAATGACGGTGGGGTGCTTGCTTCTCGCCCTGGGGCAGCACTGCAGGCAGGTGTACAGCAGTGCTCATCTCGGAGCCTACAGTGGCCGCTGTCTCGGTGACAGAGGGGGAAGCAGAGGTTGCAGGGCTTACTTCAGGAGCAAACTCTGTGCTGTCCGCTACTTTGAGAGCCGTCATGTCACTGAGAGGGTTCACGATCTCACCTGCAACACAACAGACACACTTGCAGTGGAACCTGAATTCGGACAAGGAGGCACCAGGGCATGCTAGGTCTGGCCTGAAAATTGGGCTGAGACCACCCAGACAAGTGCAATAGCATTACAGAAAAAGGTCTTGGATATTTCATTAGGGCATTGTAGCATATATGATTTTTATGGTATTGAATCTCATTTGTGACTACACGAAGAAGAAGCGGATTTGATTCCTGGGTCTCCTCTTCTGGATGGCAGGCTATGGATCATTACAGTGGAAGAAATTAGGCACACAGATACCAAAAAAGGAAAAAAGCATGCCTCATGTCTCTCTGCAATCAGTCTTCAGGCTATCAAGGGGGTACTCAGAGAGATTGTATGCGAAGACATATATAAGGTTCATCTTTCTGTTCAGAGAGGTTCTCCTTCAGCTAGGGACTGCAAAGGTGCATCTATACAGGCTTTGTGTGCTATATAAATATTTGTGAGAAAAACAGGTAGAAAAACGTGACTTATTGCAACTTTTCATGGCAAAGGAAAACTACATGCCAGTCTTTTGCTCACCCTCACAGTTTCTTCCAGGTCGGGATGGATTGGTGTCCACGGCTGTCTTGCATCTGCACAGGTACGAGCCCATCACATTGATACAATCTGCAAACACGGAGCAGTCATTCTCGGCGTGGGAAGCACATTCATCCCAGTCTGTAAGAGCAAAACCAGATCAGTCAGGCAGCCCTCCAACTGACTGCACTAAGCTAGAAATCATCACAAACCAGTCCTTTCTTCAGCATTTGAATTTAAGAATGTGGTCTGCCTTTTTTGTCATTTGCCTGACAGACAAGCTCTGAGTGGTGCAGAATGCTATCTGTGTTCTTGTGCTGTCACATAAAAATTAACATTTGTCCTTGTACTCTTAAAAATATTTTCTCCAGGTACAGATTATTTTTTCAGATCATGTTTAGAATTATTCTTTTTTAGAATTAAAAACATTTTAAGCGAAAAAAATAGTGTAGGTTTGTACTACAGCTATATCATAAGCATATAGTTCTGCATACGGTACCTCCAGATCCACTGGATAATGAAGAGTTCTGTTACCGCTAGCTACCACTAGCTAGAATATTAAATGGAGTCTGAATCCAAATTGTTTTCTGCATCAGATAAAAGGTAAATGCAAACAGCTCCCACAAAAAAAAAAAAAAAGCACTCTTCAACTCTTAACAGAGGAAGTGCTAGGGGCAAAAACTCTTAATAAACTATTTATTTTCACAGGTAACACTACACAGCTGTGATCCTCTTTCTGGTAGTCTCAGAAAAAAGGTCCTGGTTCAACAAGGCATGAATATTCTGTAAGGGTGTTCCTTAAATCTAATTTCAGCCACTCTGAATAAGTTAGAGATGCTCCTTCCGTAGAGTTATGTACCAGATTTATGGCTGAGTATCTTCACTCTTGAAGGATTTTGTTCTGGAGTCTTATACTACCATTTGCACCCTGCTCCAGCAGACAGGCAAAGTATGAGTTAATGCTTTGCACATGAATAATCCCAGTGAATTCCATGTGACCTCTCCCTGTGTGCACTCACTTGTGCACATACATACATTCACTGCCTCAGGGCAGAAAGCGAGGGAGAGCAGAAAACTAGACTGAGCACTATGTTTTGGGTCAAATAATTTTGATCAGAGGCTAGAAAATTGTTTTGAACAATGTGTTGCCGTAAGTGCTTGTTCTGCAAACACGCAGAGATTAGTCACTGTGATTATTACTCAGAAACAAAGGAAAGTCCCAGTCTAGAAACAGAAAGCACAGAGCATGTGTACATGCACATACGTGTGCATATTTTTGCTTGCACACAGGCTTCCCCAACCTCGATTCAGATCTTTTTCCTTTCTTCCCCATTAGATAATTGTTGCCATTAGATAATTCCTTGTGCCTATGGCCACCATCTGCCTGTTAATCTACAGCTTAAGCCTCTCAGAGGGGATACAGGAGCATGCAGGACTGACTAAAGCACCAGCAATGAAAGTGCTCTCCCTGATGACTTATTATACTGCGAGGTAAATGTGGCTCTTGATGGCTTCAAACACCACCCAAGAGATGCTCCAGTGCTAATTGCCAAGTAACTTACATTCTCTGGCTCCACGGGCTCTGGGGGTTTCCTTTCCCATTACTTAGCACGACTTTTTAAGCAGCCCATCTCTGATAGCCACATTCAGCTACACATCAGGCCAAAACACTGATCTTGTCTCCTCAGTGCTCCATGGCACTAGTACATGCACTCTCTGGCCTCTCCCATTTGGCAAGTACCTTCCCCACACACAGCTCAACCAACAGTCCCACTCCAAGCATTTTAAAAAAACACCACTGTGTTGCTCTGATTACACATTGTACCTGTAGGGGGTATATGCAACGGGTAAAAATCCATGAAACTCCTTGCCAAATGATGTTGCAGATGTGAAATGTTCACGTGACTTCACGGGGAGCACAAAATTTTAAATTTAGCTCAATAGCTCATGAAGGAGAAACCCAAAGAAATCACTTTGGATTCAGGGAATCCTGGAGCTGAAAACGGTTGGTGGCTAACAGAGTGTTAGAGAGGGACATTGCCTACACTTGCCATATTCTTGCATGATATTATGCTATATGGCCCTTGGGCCTGACTCCGCAAAAGTCCCCTTCTCCTTCCTGGAGGGAATGGGGGAGTTGGCTGCTCTCCTGGATAAGAGTGCTGCTTCTGGAAGCCATCTGGCTTTTGTGCAATTAAAAAAAAATAAAAATCTTATCTCCTTCTTCTTCCCCACTCCTTCAGCCCCAGGACACTCAGAGTCCCTGTGCAGGCAGGAGAATATCAATAACGTTTGTAAAGGATTTTGGCACGTCTGCATCTTGCAATTCAGTTCCTGTTAGCACTGTGATGTTTGCAGGCTTCAGGTGCAGTTTGTCTCTTCTGTTTTTTCCTGTCCTCCCTAACCTCTGTATGCTCTGCAACTCCAAAGGGAGTTTTCCCTAATCGCAGCAAATAAGCTTTTAAGGGCTCAGTACATGGAGAGAGAAGAATAGCCCATTTTGTTGACTTTGGCAACCCTTTGAGCTCTGGCTGGCTCTGCCAGCTGGGAAACCTGAAGCCAGAACTTAGCCCTTTGAAGATAAAAATGGTGATTACTGAAGATCAAACAAAGGCCTAGTTTAACATAAATTCCATACATGTTTCTTCAGTCCTATTCTCTGAGAGGACATTTGGGAATTTCTCCGACTAGATTTCCTAAACCCTGGCCCAAGTACAACTCCACAGCCTTGAAGCACAAAACCATTTAGAGGGCATGAGTATCTAAAGGCTACAAATATCCCAAAGCAATCCTGTCCTCAGGTCAGTGTGAGAAAGATATTTCAAACTTCCCACAGCTCACAAAGGAGAGAGAGGAAGGAAAATAAATGTGGAAATTAAGGGCTCCTCTACTCCTTAAACACCATGGAGGGAAGCAGTGCCTGCAGCTACCAGGGGACAGGCAGTGCTCCTCCTTTTTTGTGGCTTTCCCTCCAACAAACCCTCTAAACTCCACATACTTTGTCTTCCTATGAAGTACTTTTCAGGAAGAATGCTGGTGATACTGTGCGTGATCAAAATACCAACACTCTTCTGTTGTCAAAAATAAATAAATAAATAAAACTTAAATTACCTTCTATGGCAGAGTTCTGCTGATCCACCAAAAGTACAGAGCCGTTGTACAGGTAAGAAAGCATCGGGGCAAAGGTGGAGGCATCAACTGGAAACTCAGGATCCTGCACAGCAACTCTGAGCCTCACAATGATGCTCCCAGCTTGCAGGGATTCGGTCTGCACTTTCAGTTTCCCAGTCTCATATAAAGCAGTAATGTTAGGTGGAAATGAATTCGTAACCTGAGTAGAGTTAGAGAAGCAGTGACAATCAGAACCCAGCAGCAACAGATGATTTTTTAAAACCACAGTGGTACTGTTTTCAAAGGTTTATATACATGCAACATTAGTAGGAAATGTGGTAAAAAGAAAATTTTTAAAAAAGTCTCAAAGCGTTTCAGAGATTATTTACACACGCAGAAGTGTGAGTCTCCTTGGTGCACCTAGGTACCTTTTAAAATAGTACCCATCTGACCTCAGGCAATCTGAATGTGACCACTGCACATTGGAAGACCCAACTGCATGGATGCAGGCTGGTATGTGCCACTTGGTGGTAGTGCCAGACAATGGTTCAGGAAACGTTTCATTTACCAGTACAGGAATAATTTTAGCTCCCGGTGGTTATTTGAAACTCACCAGTCCCAGCCCAGCCTGCACCTGAGTCCAATGACAAAGGCAACTCAGGGTGAGAGGCAAGAAAAATGAAGGGGATAACTTCAAGAAAATGTGTTCGAGACAGCCCACCTTCAAGGAAGTATCACAATTACACCATGGTTGATTACCAATCAAGTAAGTAGACATATGAATTGAACAAATGGTGTTACTCTGAACATTAAATACTGATGTCAGTATACGAGCTGTGCAGGGGTTAGCAGTTTTGCCTCACATCCCTTGAAAACATCTCTGTGCTTGAGCCTTTTGTTCATACCTCCAGCTGAAAGCATGCCTTTGAGCATGCAGAGCAGCACCATAAATCAACTCATCTTTGCTCCCGTTCAGCCAGTTTGCTCCAAAAATTCCTACATACAAGCTGTTTAACTGACCTTAGTTCAGATCTGAGTGAGGAGGCAAGAAAAAGAGGAGAGAGGAAGTGAGAAGGGGATGCTGTGCTCCCAGTGAGGCAGAAGCAACACAGATGGGCATCACTCCTTTTCCTTCCCAACTTCGTGATGTCAGTTAGGTCTGCGTCAGCCTCAGAGGAGATTCACTGACAAAAATCCTCCTGCACAACAAAAGTGAGCAATTTGCAGCTATGGAAAATAAAACCACGTCAGGAGGTTTGACTTGCAGTTTCTCATGAGCCTCTTCTGGGCTGCCGTTGAAAATACAGCTCCAATGTTGTTGCAGTATTTATGTATTTATTTTCCCCTCAGATTTATATTGACAAATGTTTATGAGTCCTCCTTTGCTTTGGGAAAGTCTAGTTTTGGATCAAGATCTGAATTCCTCTGTCTGGGCCCTGTACTGTAGAGCAAAATTGTAAGAGACTGCCTGTTTGGGAAGCTGAGAGCTGGAAGCAGAGTTCATGACTCAAGTTTTGTTGATGGCTGATTACACCTGAGCATTGACAATGGCTGCACGTGGGCGTGCAATGAATGGGGCTGGAGAAGAAAGGCTGGCCCCACCGCTTTTCTTAAAGAAAAAAGCTCTGCGAGCAGCCAAACACTTAGTAAGAGGACAGCACTGAAATGAATGCCAGCAATGTCATTTCAATAATCCATTAAAAAGCCTCAAGTCAATTCAGTGTGAGTTTACTGCCAAAGTAAAGATCCAAGGAAAGGAGTCCCTGTTGCATGCCTGGATTTCTAATTCCTTT
Source organism: Anser cygnoides (assembly GCF_040182565.1). Lineage (NCBI taxonomy): Eukaryota > Metazoa > Chordata > Aves > Anseriformes > Anatidae > Anser > Anser cygnoides. Next base: position 117,407,269 of record NC_089873.1, on the reverse strand, counting down.
ACCCTTCTGTAAGGGAAAATTCTCATAAGCTCCATTGCTAATAAGACCAAGGGCTTGATCTGTTTAGTCAGTTGGATTTTGTTTTAATTATAAAGAAAGGTCATAGGAAACAATATTATAATTTCCAGGGGACATTTGAGCCAGGCACAAAATACTCTGTTTCATTAAATAAATTCTAAATTGAAGAAAAATACATTACCCAGATATACTTTAGCATTACCTCTGTAAGCAACAGTCTTGAAAATTCTTCATATGCCGAGCTGCTGGCGTCACGGAAATCTTCAGTGAAATTGTAGTTGAGAATCCTCATAGTAACACCAAATATCTTAGCCTCTGTAGGACACAACAACAAAACACATACTGACAAAGCAGAAGAGGAAAAGATCCAGTCAGAACTGATGCACCCAGACCAAAATGTTAGATGCATAGCCCAGCACTGAGAGCCAGCAGGAACACAGTGTTAGCGTTGGATCTGTAGCCACTATCACCTGCATGGCTATTTACCTGTTTTAACATTTTGATGGGAGATGCTGGTTTTTCCACAGGCTTCATAGCTGATCTCCACTGAATACATCACGCCTGCTTCCAGTCCAGACACATTCATTTTCATGTCCTCTGTTTTCAGGTTTTGTACAATCTCCTTGCCCTTGAACACTTGGACTTGGAAAGTATGGTTTAGTGTAGACTCGACATGCCACGACATTTCAAAACTATTGCTGGTAACACTGAAGATTCGGTGGTTTCTAATTGCAGAGGGATCTACTGCAATCCCAGAAAGAGTCATCACAGAAAAAGCAACATTTTTTCTTTAAAGCACTGTGATATCACAAATCCATTATAAACAAGCACTTTGACAGTCAATAGGGGAAGCTCCTCTTTACATTATGTCAGGACAGATTTGGTTCCCTCATCCACGAACCATCCCGCTAGACTGATTAGTTGGGTGTTTACTCTTTTTATTTCCTTTACTATATATTTATGTGTTGAATTTCTATTAACACTAATAACCATCCAGTGAGCTACAGGTTCAGGCAGCAGAAATAAGTTTGGAAGAGTGAATCTGTGTACTCTACATGTATTTACACCTGCTTTGCTTGTCACTTTCATCATTAAAATGCACCTCTTCGGGCAAAGGCTGCCTTGATTTATGCCTGGAAAAACCCCACAGACGGCAGCTTTCACAAGCTGGGGGCGAAGCAGGGGTGAGCATTTTACCAATTTATGCCATGCTAGTCCAGTGCAATCATTGTCACGTCAATGGGAAAAGACAGAACCCTTCAGAGACAATTCCCCTCCTCAAAGGAGGAGGAGGTGTCTAAATCGGGTAGGGTGAATTGCCTTCTGGCAGGGACTGCCTGTCCCCACCAACTAGAGGGAGAGCTGAGATGATGAGGACAGACTGGGCACACCTCCTGTAGACAGCTGGGGTCGGGTAAGAACATCAGCCCCCACACCAAACTAGAGACCACAGCATGCTGCTTCCACAACATCCATTCTTTCATGCTAATGGATAGCCTAAGGAAAATGGTTGTTTTCTTCAATTATTTCAATGGGAAACAGTTGTTTCCAGGCCTCCGAGCTGGGTGGATGCCAAAAGCCTCCAAAGCCATGCCACCCCTGCTCTAGAAGGACTTTGGTCCTTTGGTCTAATTCCTTTAGCTTCAGCTTGGATCAGAAGCTGTGGATAAAGATGAAGATCAAGAAAATTCAGCCCGCCTCTGCGAACTAGACAAAGAACTACTTAAAGCTATTTCCTCCCACAAGAACAGGATGTTGTTAAAAAAAGATTGTGACCACTCTCATCTGAAAGGACTGAAGTCACTGATACAAAGATAACTCTGTCAGGCTTTGTTCCCATCACAGTCCCTCAGACAGCTGTAGTGCGTAGCGGGGAGCATTCACAAAGACTAACTTATATACAAGGTGGCTGTGGCCAGGTTCTCTGACTCGTGCCCCACCAGACTCCCATGGTCAGCAGGAGCTCCTGCACCGGTGGCAGATCCTCCTGTACCTCAGTGCGGGACAAGCCCAGGATGGGCATTCAGCAGAGCCCAGGGACAAGTGAGAGGTGCTGGCCTCCCACAGCCCTTGCTGGCATGCTGGACAATTTGGGTTACCTGTGACAGGACCTGTGCTTCAATGGCATACCAGGCACCAGTGGCTCAAGCCAGCCCACCTCTTCCAGCAGCAGCCATGGGGGTAACAGTGGGGCTTCTCCAGGGGTCACCTCACAGCTCCACAGCCCCTGATCCAAGCCTCCCATTACAGGACCCTCTCTCCTGCTGTTTCTGTAGGAGATTCACTCCAAAACTACCATCAGCTTTTGTGAACACCCTCTTGTAATTCAACTAGCCCCAGGAAGAAGAGATCACAAAGTGCCTGAATTAAAGCAAAACAATATTCATTCAGATCCAAAGTTACTTACAGCACCCAGCATCTGTAGATTGGTTAGTTGTGGACAAGAGACTTGAATTAGTTATAGATGGAGAGCTATTGCTAGCATTAATGGGATCCAGTTCTGAGCTTGGAGTAGACAATGCCATGCCTAAGGGACAAACAGCATTATTGAGGAGTTAAAGCATTCCTAACAAAGCAAATCCAAAGTAATACCATTCACATTTTCACCAGCTGAAAAGTAGCAATAGAAGTAATATAAATAGAAATGAAAAAAATAAACGTATTATCATACCACACAAGCATAAAGCAATACATTATCTTAATTTTTGAGATTAAAGGGTAGTTAAATTGTTTTCTAACTAGAGCATTGGATCTGCAAGCACTGATTTATCTCATTATCTTTAAGCCTATTAGTAGGCTTATTGGTGTCTGTTGGCTGTAAGTACATGCCTATATTCGTTGCTGAACTGGTGCTGAGAAGAATTATTTCATGCATCACCGAACTCCAGCTGCCTCCAGCAGAGGACTCGCTAACAGTGCAGCAGCTCAGGGTGGGACTGGACAGCTATGGAGTCCAGGCTGCAGTCACACAGTCAAAACAGGAAGGAGACTTTATGTACAAATAACGTCACTAATCACGTTCCCCCGGGAGGCTGGTGAGGCGTACTGACGGTGAATGACTTGCTCTGAGAAGCAGTCAGGGTCTGATGCTAGAAGTTTTGGCAGGTGAGTAAGGACAGCTGCAGGTGAGATACGAGAAACAGCCTGGAACTTTTAAATAAATACACTGCATTTCGTCATAAACACCTAGCAAGATGGCTTATGTGGTGTCTTCTGCCAGCAGAAGAAGGGGCACTGCTGGCTCCAGAAAACTTTGCCTTATAGTTGCTCCTGCAGTTGACAACAAAGCCCAGCAGACACATTCTCTGTACTTCCCAAAGTGACACCTACATTTCTTACCTTCCTTTCCTGTGCTCAGCTGGTGAGGGTTGACATCTGCATGTTCATGCTCAGGGTTGCAGCTGTAGTAACCCTCCAGATTTACACAGGTGTTTTGCTTAGGACAAGCATTGAATTCAGCGTAGGAACATTCATTGACATCTAAGAAGAAGAACACATACAGATACTGACAGCAGCATCAAGATTGATCTGCAGTGTATATAGACCTGCTCTGGGTAGGATAAATTCTGTTTAAATCTGTAGTAACTCTGATTAAGCAATTCCAGATTTATGTGGGTGCAATGAAATCAGAATGTCATCCTTCGCTGAAACTAGCCCCCATTTGGTTATAACCCCATCACTTTTTAGTCAGATTATTTGGGTTCACATGAAAATTAGCAGCAGCTCTCTCTTATAGTTCCAGGATGCTATCCAAACCTGAGAGAAGTTCGTGGCAGAGGAAGGAGATCTACCCAGGGATCTCACTGAAAAGCTGGATGGAGTTTTCAAAAGTAAATTCAGAAATAGAAGTGATGACAAATAGTGCTTATGGATGCATTTCAGGAGTGAAAATATTCACATAACTATGCAATAATAAATAGATTAAATTAATTTAAACCAAACACATTTAAATATTTACCTAACATTTAAAAAGTAGGTTAATAAACAAATACTCCCTTTTTCATGCAAGATTGTGGAAGCGTCACAAGTCCATAAAAACAGAGTATATCTGATTCCCAAGAATACTTCAAACACTTGAGAACCTGTTTAATACGACTAGCGATTGTGCTACAAGCTTAAATACCTTTGCTTTTCCATATGACGAAGGGCTATGTTATTAGGAGAAAATAGATTTATTTGAGGAAGCAGAAGTATTCCACTCCAAACTATTTATTCCAAAATTAACTACAACCCTCTCTTCATCCTATAATATCTGGGTTATGGCCATACTTGCAAAGGTTAGAAGATCCACTACACCCTGTTTTTGAAAGCCAATTGATAGTCATGCAAACAAAATCCCAAGTGAAGAGGGATGAAGCCCCTGAACCTTTTCCCTGAACCTTCCCTCAGTGACAGGATTATAGTAAATAACCTTGCACATCTGTGTCGATCACTTCATAGACGCGCTTCACAATGTCTTTCAAGGAAGAAGAAACTTCTGCTAGTGGAGCTGGTTGATGCAGTCCGATGAGAACCTGAGATGCCACTGTCCCAGAGTATATTTCTGCTTGGTTACTCTGGATATGGTGCACAGAAGCATTCAAGGGCTGTAATGCACCAGTAATCTGGAAAACAGGTGAGCAAACACTTTGGTATCTCATTCCTTTATCAGTACAGCTGTATACAAATGAGACATAATCTATGCAATGATTATCATCAGAAGCTGAGTGCAGAAATCACCAATTCAGAAAATTCAGGAAAGCAGTAACATTTAGTTATATATGTATGCAAGGTGAGCTCTTCTTATCATGACATTTCACAAACGAGTTACAGTATAGTAAATCCAATTTAAGGAAGGTGTGGAGCTGCATGTCAGATCTTACAAGCTTAGACAGGAGGATATAACACAAGAAAATATGTAAAAGTCTCTTTGACATGTAATGCTTAAACACCAAAATTGCCATAGGCAGAATATATTTCAGACAGGCTATTAAAGTGCATCCAAGCTGTTCAACACTCCCCATGTCAAGCAACTAAAAAGACTGCTGGCAAAGGGAATAGAAAGAAAAGGGAGAAAAGCAATAGACTGGGGAAGAAGGCTGGTACTGAGAGCCATGGAGAGACCTTAGGACTGGCCAAGTCATCACAACTGGGAGTCAGGAACCAGATAAGGGTGGTGGTGATGGGTTGAGCATTAGGAGTCAGTACAGCAGACAAGGCCTGGAAAACATTCCTTTGAGTAGTGGTTCATTGCTAATCTTCATTTCTTATTTCCTATTTTTTGAGTGTTCAACTCTGCCATAGCTTGGTTTAGACCAGCTGTAAGAGTCTTAGTAGATCACTGTGCACTACTCCTTACCACACAGGGACCGAGCTAAGTTTTCTCACTTTTTTAGGGTATCAGAAGTGGGAATTCAGGTCAGAGGAAGGATTAAATCCATGCAACATCCCCACACTGCTGCTACCATCCATGTTCTCCTGCCTGTCAGTGCTAAACTGGGATGGGAGAAGTTTCCTTTGTTACTTGCCCACACCTAGATGGAAACTGTGGAGGATCAGAAATGAAAACAGAGTGACATAGGGAACTGTCTTCTTGGGTACCTTTCAAAGGCCACATCCGAGCCTGGTCTTCTCCATGAGGTGGTGACATGTACTAGGGAAAAGGCCCGGAGGGTCTTTGTCCAAGTTCATTGATGCCTTTCCTAAAAACCACTCAATGGACAGAGAGATCCCCCTTGTCCCAACGTGAGTTTAGTTTGCAGCCTGGCTCCTTCCTGTAGGCCCCTCTTTAAAGAAGTGAGCCAGAAGGGCAAACACCTCACACCCTTGTTATGGTTTGTTTTTTTGATTCTTCCTCCCTGTGGCGGCTGGGGCGCTGAGAGGCAGGCCGCGCTGCTGCCCTGTGGGCCTGCACATGTCGTTACCATGGCCACTGCTCATCCACGCAGGAGGCAGAGCCTCCGACTGATGGAAAAAGCAATTCCCTGCTGTCTCCTGGGGCGCTGCTGCTGTGGCAGGGGTGGCAATGAAATGCTCTTGCTCCAGACACGGTCCCTCACCACCAGCCTGGGTTCTCACTGGGTTCTGGCGCTGCAGAATCCACCTCCCTTGTAGCTCCCAGCGTCATGGATCTGAGCTCTCTCTTGAAAGGTTCAACTCAAAACCAAACTATGCAAACCATGAAATCCAGACACAGTCTGTCATAAACCCAAAACTTAGCTGAGCTGAAGCTGGAGTAGAGCAGGAAGAAAACTATTTCAGACTGTGAAAGCTTTCTCTGCCTCTTGGCAGACATCTGAAAAATTTACTATAGAATCTTCTAGATCAATTTTACTTGAGCCCTGTGAGGATGAGGCTGACATTCACCAACTAGGAATATATGAGGGCCAAAAAATAGGAGGAGCAGCTGGCAAGGTGGTGCCCAGCTGGGAGGACCATGGGTTCCCTCCTGGGCTGAAGCAAGTCGTAGTCAGTGAGTAACAGAGGTGTGAACATGATGCACAACACACGAGAGTGCTTGAGTTTGTACGTACCATGGAGTGCAAAAGGCGTGAATGATTCAGAAGGTGGGAATCCACTCTGATTAATTCATTAAAATCCATCTTCACCAGCACTGTCACGTTGTACCAGAATATCCTTTCTGAAGTGTACAAAATAAAACAGCCAAGTCATCTGAGGTAGGATGCTATAGAAAGCTACAGAGCTGTAGGCGGGCTCTGAGAAAACAAGGCAAACTTTAACTTTGAGATTATGAAGGGCCCGTGTGCATCAAACAGCTGCTGCTCCAGTCACCATATGCTGCAGACAGCAGCATCAGATGAGGAGGAGAAGCCATGTGAGGTCCAACAGACCTGTAGCACCCCCTGCTCAGCCCCACAGGCTCAAGCACTGAAAGCGAATATCCTGGAGCTAACCCAAGGCAGATTCCCATATTTGTTTTATGAAGAGCTATGGTAACAGTTGTTGTTCTGCCCACTCCCACCCTCAGAAGGAAAAAATAAGCACATTTCTATTAGAAGCAGTCTTGAATTTATCAGTAACATACCCTCTGGCTTTGGATCCACACAGCCCTCTCCTTTGGATGAGTTGCAGCACTTTTTAAGCCCCGGACATTCAGCATCGAACGTGCAAGGGTAATCAGATGTTTCCATATTCTCCATTGGACAGATACCAGGTCTTGAGGCAAATACACTGGACCTGTTGAGCGCTAAGTAACAAAAACATTTTGGAGAACAAAAACACAGAAAATTGTTTCCATAAAACCGTGCCATTTAATTTATAGCAAACACTTCCTCCTCATTTTAGAAGTGTGTCTGTTCTGAGGTTCTCATGGTGACAAAACAGGAGCCTAAATGCCTTTATTTCATTTCAGAAGTGTAAAAGTTCTCAGAATTTTCTCACATTCATGACATTTCTGCTACAGAAATCTTGAACTGATAATTTTCCACTAATAACAATGTATAGACAGATAGATAGGCAGAATGGTAGATTAGATAAGTAGATGGATTCTAAATGTGGAGAAATTGGAGCACTGCAAGACAGAAAATGTACGTGGTGCCAGCTATGACTAATCCAAATGCTGTATAATGATCAAAGCAAACAAGTAGTGTGTATGCTAGAAATCAGTAGTTTTTATTTAATCTTTTCCATTCATTTTGTGGTTACAACTTTTTGATCCTACAAATTCTTGATCCAGTAACCAGGCAATTAAAGTCAGCCTGGAGAAAAATAAAAGTTACTCCTGTCACAGAAGGTTGCAGTGTGGGAAAACCACATTCAACATAATAAAGTCCACAGCAAATGAAAGGTCTATAGCAAACTATAGATCTATCATGAACTGCCGTTTCTGAGGGTTTCCAATTTCTGTTATCCCAAGGCTCTGAATAAAAGTAAATCTGAGGATTCTGAGAAGCAGAAGGGAATAATGAATCTATGACTTTTGGCCTCAGCAAAGTAAGCTTCTTAAAAAGGCAAATGATACCAGTTCAACAAGTTTTAAACTAAATCTCTGTCACTTGCTGCCACATGCACAGAGTCCCCCTCTCTTCCAATCCATGGTAGACTGGAGCCGATTGCAGAGAGCCTTGGCAGATTCCATAACAGATCTCATGCTTAGCACTCCAAATCCTCAGTTCAATCTCCAATCTAGGGATAGAGCTCAACACACGGCATGCAGAACTCAACATGTATAATTTTCAGGCACTTTTGCATCTGGGCATGCAGTCATGTTTGCATAAAGAAATAGTACATTACAAGCAGTGGTTTTAAGATTATGGTCTATGCCTTCTAGGGGTCCCACAGTATGCTTTTCAAGGGTCTCTGAAAGGTAATTAAGAAAATTAAGCTTCATTTAATAATAGGGGTCCACACCTCTGCTGAAAAACCTGCCAAAACCTATAAGCTGAGGAGCAGTGAAGGCACCGAGATGAGATCTCTCAGCAGCATTCAGGCTATTTGCACGTGTAACTTTAAAGATTTGCATGCAGAATATATAGGACAGCACCTCTGCACACTCTTTTATATTGCATTTCATATACTCTGTTTGTAAACCCTCTGCACAGTCAGCGAGCGTACTCTTTAATGGGACTGTGAGCATCTTTCAAGTAGAGTTGGTGTTAGACCCACAAGAGCTCTGGGTAGCAAATAGGGAAACCCTACCCTGTGCAGTCAGACCCAAGATAATTCTGGGTCCAGCAAGCCCCATAGTCCTGTTCTGCTTCCCAACATGGATCAGGACCCTCTGCTCCTGACTCTGGGACTGGCGCTGTAGGTCATTCCCTCAAATGGGTCCTACTGCTGGAAAGCCTCTTCCTGATTTCTAGTCCAAAGTCACAATAATATCTCAGTCACCCCTCAATGAGCCAGGTGAACCCTGGTAAACTGGACTCAAGCATTAAAAATCTCTCCATCTCTAAGATTCAGGTGCAGTTCCAGCAGGTTTTAAGTTCAAAGCAGCTTTTTCCACCCAGGTCCTTTTCTGCCATGCTGAACTGTGGTGTAAACGGTTTAATGGGTCACGTGCAATCTCAGAAAACACTATTGAGTCCTGGCTGAGTGCCACCGTAGCCATTTATCTAAAATCTAAAGGTCATCATTTTCGCATCAGCGGAAACTGGCATGGATTCACATCACATTTCTGCCTAATCATGCCAGATGCACTTTGCGAATTTGATTTACTCTTTCCACTTCGATCATCTTTGAGGATGGTCACCCAGAACTACGACACTAACCAAGCAACACTGCCAGCACCAGGGAGCGAGCTGGGCAACTCGTACATCAGTCAAAGTATAGACTTTCCTCCTCTGTTATCTGCATAAGCGTGCAGAAGGAGAAATGCAGCACTCAGTGCTTAGCAACTGAAAGCAGTTACCAACCTGTCCCCAGGAGAGCCGCCAGGCTGGGGGATGTTCCAGGAGATAGGTGCTGAGGGACAGCATTGGCTCAGCTGCAACCTCCCTCCTCTCCCTCCTGACACCCAGAGCCTCCGGGTTTCACCCAGAGGTGTGGCGGAGCAGGGGGCCAAAACTCTGCACTCATCTCAGGCATCAGAAGGTGGAGACAAATCTATGATATTACAGAAGGAGCTCCTGGCAAAGCCTGTTGCAAAGGCAGACTGACAGTTTTCATCATACAACCCTGTTTTCAGGGTCTTTGAGCGTTGCTAGACTTTACCTGCTCAGAGGGATGTTATCCGCCCTGTCCAGGGCTTAAACGGGATGGAGGGCAGAGTCTGGATGTGCAGGCTCAGCATCTGTCAAACACTCAGTGCCCTTTCCCATGAAAAGCCTTATTATTCGCTGCAACATATTCAGGAGCCGGGGGCTGAAATTCGGCAAGGACACAGCTGTGGGACGATGGGGGAGCACAGCCTTCCAAGCACAAAAGCAGCCTGTGCATGCTCAGGAGAAACTTGTTGAGATTTAGCCAGAAGGGGCTGATCCCAGCAGCACCACCATGACGTGGCCACGCTCTGCCGTGGTGCCACTCATATCAGCAAATGATGAAAGCTATCAGGGGCCCATGGTGAGCCCACAGCCATCCTGGGGCTTAGAGCAGTTGGGAAAGGCACAGGGTGGTGAGCTGAGTGGGGCAAATAGCTTGCGAGGAAAGGCTACTAAGGAGACTGGGGACTTTGCTATAGAAAGGAGTAGGCTGAGGGGGTTGCAATCAGGGTTTACAAAATTTCTGGGGACAGCCCAAGCAGTGGGGACAGCTGTGCCACAGCTCCCCACTGCCCCAGTCAGACCCAGCATGCACCATCTGCACACAGGGGCTGAAAGGTCCCGGCCCTGCTGGAGAGCTACCAGGACACCTGAAATTAATTAATTTTTTTTTTTTTTTTACTTTACAGTTGTTTTTCTGAAAATCTGAGGAAGTTATTCACATAAAGCACTCTCCAAATGAACTTTGCAAATCAAGTTCTCTCATAAAGAAACTCCAGATTAAAGGTATCTGGGCCTTCTTATTTCAGCCTTTTTGTATATGTGCCAGAAAAAACAGCCTTCATCACACGCTGATGCACTCTTTGTCTTCCTGGCCAGGGATCAGTCAGGGTGAGACGGCAGATAAGGAAGGAGCCTCTTGCCTGTAGCGCTCTGGTTTCACCTTAGGTAGCATGGTAGAAGGTGGGTGCCAAACCAGCCACCAGAAGTAACCACACCACTGACTCAGGCAGATAAAACCTGCTTGGAGAATTGGACCCTGCCTCTGCCTATAAAAAAAAATCCTGCAAAATACTGGGGAAGTCTCCTCCAAGAAGCTCATAACCACCTTTCAGATACACGGGTTTCACAGGTCCAGGAACTGGATCCACAGCTCTGGGATCTGCACAGCAATCGGGGGCTGCTCGCCATCACCATCGAGGGCACCGGGCTCCACACTCCAAGCACAGTGGTGCTGAAGGCAGCATTGGGCACGCCAGGGTTAAAAATAAATAAGCAAAGAGTAGAAATCACACCCACGGTGTCTCAGAGTGGGCACACAGAATGATGTGATCCAAGTCTCACTGCAGCTGTGAAAGGCAGAAAACCTCCCTCCCCTCCCACAGGCTTCGTGAAGATAAATAGCTGTCTGGGCATCACCCCGGGATTCACCTCAGGAGGTGATAAATAATTCTCTGCTCGGAGAGAGGCTTAGCAGAGCACTGAAACATGCAGTGAAAGCAGAGGCCAGGACAGCACTGCTGGGGATGCCCTTTTGGGCAGCTTTCTGCCCCCTGAGCACCACATGGAAATGTGGTCCTCAGGGCAAGGCAGCGGGGTCAGGTAATTAACAGGGTTTACTTGCATGCATAGGCAAAAGGAGAGGAAACAATGATTTTTTTAAAATTTAATTCTAACTTTAGAATTAATTCCAGCACTTTTTAGAGTTTAGATACATCATTTTTAAAAAGTTAAAGTAGTTTGTGTGTATGCACACATATATATAGTACCATCCTAATGGACTGATAGACAGCAAGTGAGAACTACCAGAGTATCTTGACTCGTGATATAGATATTTTTGCCCCAACAGTAAATAATAAGAAAAGCAGAGTCTGTTGTATCTCAGGCAGGGGTAATATGTTTCCTTCCAGGAAGAAAGCAAGGGGAGCGGCGAGGACCAGGTTTCTCTGAAAGGTCATGCAGACCCTCCAGCTCCTGGTAGGATGGAGGGTATGCCAGCATGGATAACATCAAGAAGAAAATAACAGTAGTTTAACAGCATGCTGTGCCGTAATTTCAGCAGTTCCAGTTTCTCTTTTCATCATTTATTTAAGACTGTGTCTAGACAGTGCATTACCATTCACAGAATATATGACTAATGCCCTGAAAAGCAAAGATACTGGAATAATCTAAACAGAGAAATCACCTAGAAGCCAGACAAAGCCTTTTATGGTTTAAAATATTCCCAGATTTACTTTGACAGGAAAAGAGTCAAGGTGACCACAGTATTTCATGGACAATCCTGCCTAGAGTGTATATCAACAGTGTGGCAAGGGCGGATCAGAAGTTCTGCAGCTAAGCTTTACAGGAGATTTACAGATTTGTTAATGTTAGAAAAAAAAAACTCACTGACACTTCTCAAGCCTAACATTCCTTCAGAGGTGCTTTTAAAAGGCATACAATTGTACCGCAAAAAAATATTTAAAGTGTTACCAGGATGCCTTCTTCTCCACCCAAGAAGGTGATCGTGAGTTCTGGAGGCTCTGAAACACTCTGAAAATCATGATCCCTCAGGGAGTTCCTTGTGCAAACAGAGGCAAACAGAACTAGCTGGTCACCCTTCAAAATCTGGCTGACACAATTATTTTCTTGTACTAGGAAATCAACAAGCAGTTTTCTCCAACTGCTTCTCTGCCTTGTCATTGGATTAATTTATTTACACTACGTATGTGCACACATGCATGCAGATGCATGTATATTGAAATGACTTTCCTGAAGTTGCTATTCAACACTAATTAGATCTTCTGGAGAGTTTTCCCAGCCTGGAACTGCTGCTTGGAAAACATGCATTATCAGCAGTGGGTCCTATGCCCGTCAAGCTAGCCTGCCTGGAAATACTGTAAAATGCAGGTCAAATTGTGCCCTGGCTGACACTCCGCCACAGCCACAGAGACAAAACAATTGCAGGATACGGTAAGTGAGGGATGATGTGTGCCTAATTATGCTTTTCTTCTTCTCTAGCAAATTGTTTTAAGAACAAATACAACACAACAACCACTTCTGTGCTTTGACCTTTCTGTTAAAAGCATTTTCTTGATAGATACACTATTCTACTAGCATATATTGCAGAAAATACCTTGCAAAAATATTTGGAGGTTCATTTTTCTAATGCTCTGAAGCAATTTAAATGTAGGATGAACACATTCTTCTTGATGCATCCCATGACAAGACATACAGCTCATACCCTCTAACATTACATTATATGATCCAATGCAGGAGCAGGTTTGGGGACATTCCCATAGAACTGAGTCACCCAAGTCCTGTGACACAAAAGGAGGGCCATGGCTGCAATAGGACCTTTCCTTTTTGATCTTTTGTTACAGTGTTGACACTGTATAAATTCCCATGACCATAACATGAAAAGGGGAAATGGAGAAAATGCAACGTCATGCTGAAAACAGGAGATAAAATTATGTCTTGCAGAAGTGTGCTGGATGCTGGAACAATCCAGTGCTCTCCTATTTATTTCAAGATCTACTCCAAAATCAATCTAAGATTAGATCTTGGATTAGATAATGTAATTCAGACTAAAAGCATACAACTTTTAATTTAAAAAACATTAAAAAAAAAAAGTTACAGGGGTATAATTTGAATCTTCTCAAATACATATAATCTAAGGTAAAATGCTACCTGAATAGTTGTTTGGTTTTTTTTCCAAGCACAACTTCAGCTTGATTACAGATGTTCTTAAAGGGCTTAATATAAAGAAAACTAAATTCCTCTTTTATCAAAAAGGATTCACAACAGCTTCCGCTCCATTTTAATGCTATTGAAATCGTATCAGTTTATACCAAACTTACTTGGGTAGACCAGTACCCATTGGGACTTTGTCACAGGAACCCTTTGGAAACTTTTTGGAAACCCATTTTCCCCAAGGAATTCCTTCCACCCATGACACAAGTCTTGCTAAAAATTAGGAATTTCTTGTTGACACCTGCTAGTTCTGAATTGGGAAGTCAGAATAACTTTCATCTTGAGTCAAAGATGATTCCCAGGTAGGCTCTTGTTATAACTCAGAAGTTAGATCAGATCCACTAAAAGGTTCACTACTTTCAACAACATAGCCCTAGATAACCAAAGAAGCACCTGAGAAAATGGGCCCTAATGTAGCTTTGATAGGAAAACAGTTGGTACCATCTTGCCCAAGGCCACAGGTTGTTTGAAATTAACACCAAAATTGAGCTAGAAGCCTGGGAAATGACCTTGCTCCAAATCAAAGGAAATATTATCGTAAATACATCCTAAATTACTTTTGAGAAGAAAGCTCCTAGAGTAGATGCAAGCACACTGACAGCAGACACAGCACACAGCAAGGCTGCATGAGTTATCCCACTTGGCCACAGATTTTGGCCTGAACCAGGACAAGTAATAAGCCCTTCTAGGGATAACAAGCAAGTGCTTTCTTCTTGGTCACCTGGAACTGGCCAGGAATTTGTGAATAAGGTTGGCAAACGGGAAGAACCAGGAACATGAGTGTTTCATGTTTACTCTTTCCCATATTAGACCGAGTTTACTGTGGATTTTTGCAGACTCACTGATTTCAGTGAACAGGAACATATTGCCCAGCACTGAACTAAGCCTTTACATGTCTCAGTTTACGTGAATCCTCTTCTAGCAGAAGCTTTTGTATTAACTATTAATCTGACTAAAACTTACCTAAAGAGCAGTAGAGTCCAACTTGTTCATATCCTTCACAGCAATCTGTAAGGTTGATGATCTCAGGGACTTCAACTGTATGATACTGTGTTTTATAGTATGTCCGGGGACATACCATCCAGGGGATCCATCCACCACAGGGAGTGTTCTTCTCATAGGACTTTTGGTAGGCAACCATCTTAAACACATTTTTGGTCAGGCTATAGTTGCACAGATGATAGCCTAGCAAAGAGAGGCCTTTTTCTAGAAGAAAAATAATAATAATAATAATAATAATAAACAGGAAAGAGAGGGATCAGTAATAACTTGTCAGCCCACAGCATAAGTTCCCTGCAGTATCTAGTTAAATATGCTGTTATGAGAAAGCAGTGACAGAATCAACACAGACGAATGACTTCCAGGGAGGCTAATGCTAGGAAGAATGTCACTTAAGAAAATGGACAGAAGAAAAAATTAGTAGTGACTGCTTGTCATGGGAATCATTTCAGTCATAAAACGATCCATATTGGCAGAAAATTCAAAGAGCTGTCAGGGCCTTCAGGTACAAAGCAGAAAAAGGCCAATTTAACTCAAGTATGTGTAAAGTAAATTAATACACATTAATAGAAATTAACAGTGGAGCAGAATAGGCACTTCCAGAGCACAATCATCCAAGCATTTTAGATGTCCACTCCAGGCTCATGCTGCTGAAGGGTTCATCTGGCTGCGCTGACTATAACTGGAACGAAGGGTGAGCAACTCATGGGCAGATGAGTCACGGGAGATGTCTGGAATAAGACATCCTTCAGACACCGCCCTAGGCTAAAATTGTGTGCTCATACATCACTGGGGAGGACTTTCAGGTATCTGAGACAAAAGGTATTCCTGGAGCTTCTGTGTTGCCTGTCTGCATTTGTAGTAGGCAGTATTAGACCAGGTCCTCTGAGAGCTGCTGTGGTTCCTCAACTTCAATGTAAATGAAGTTAGAGATAAGTTCATTAACTACATAATTTCACATGGGTCTGAGAATGGGACTCAATTTCTGAGGTTCTGAAACAGGCCATGAGGAGTATTAAAGTTAGATTTCTTACATGCTTTACTTACAATTGAAGTACTTGAGCAGGAGCAGTAAAAAGAAAACACCACCACAGATAGGGTTGAATTAGCATTGAGCAACCTACAGTCATCTTACAGACATTAGGCTGTCCCTTAATAAGATGTTACATGAGCCATAGGGCTGAGTCACCCTGTGTCCCATTTGGGAAGGAGATGGGATAGAATTAAAAAGGCCTTTATCATCCTTGAGACAAAGCAAAAGATACTTTAATAGGGATAAATACGATTTAGCTGCAGAGATTCAAGTATGGTAGGATTGTTATTTCTGAGAGCTCTTAGGGGACCAGGGCCAGTCAACACACTGACTGAAGCTAACATAGCATACACAACAGGCATAAAATGAAAGCATTTATGGCTCATATTATTTGTACAGCTTATCTCTTGCCAGAGAAGACGAAATGTGGAAAAACAATTTGAACAAAGAAAAAAAAAGTTATTCAGGTTCTTAGGAATTAGCTTTCACGTTTAGCTTTCCAGATAAACAAATGATATATGTACAATTAGAACAGGACAGGTAAAAGAGCGTAGAACAGGATGGTGTATGTGCAGTGCAAGGACAGTCCAGCAGAAGTCATGGGACAGATGCCATAGGCCACAAAATGTCCCTCAAGCTGGTTTCACCAAGTGACTCAGAAGGCCTTCCTCCTGGAAGGAAGACAGAGGTCTGATCATGAAAGCCCATATCCAGCCACAGCCTTCCTCCCCAGCTGAATTTAGGACTTCCCTCAGGGAGAGGGGAAAAGAGAAAAAATCTGGGCTTGGGAGCAGAAATCACAGATCAAGGACTGTTCTTCCTTATTCAATGCATGCGGTTGATTACCACTTTATGCAAGGCACAAGCAGCTGCGTAAGGAGAGCACTGGAGACCCGTGTTGTCAGTGCAGAGCTGAGGCTGCAGCAAAGGCATAGCATTGGAAAGCTAAAAATTCCAGAGTCAGCTGAGCTGGCTTAGGCTTTACAGTAATGTGCAACATAAATACAGGTATGAAACTGAGAATAAAATGGTATAGAATTAGACACAGTTTATAATTAGAAGCTACAGCTGTCAGAGCAGATATGAAATCATATTTCATACTTAAACATTGATACTAGCTATGGAATGAGGCTGCCAAAGCCAAAAGAGAAGGTCTGAGACATGGCTATGATGGTACAGAAAGATATCCTCCTGGAAGAGGTTAGACTGAAGGTGACAGGAGAAGGTGCAGCACCACCAACCTTACCATTACCCGCCACTTCGATCCAGTTTAAAATAAGTTTTGGCACTCACAGCATTCATTTATTTGCTGACAGCAGTTTCCTGCTGAGCAATGTGGCTTAGATCAATTTGGGCTCCTTAGCAAATTGGCTGTCAGTTCTCATTAGCCCCCATCTATGGGATTATGGCACTCTCAAGCAGAATCAAACAACACTGGCTGCTTTTTCCAGCAGCACATAGCTGAAGTTAAGAGCAAAGCAGAAGACGGGAGTCCCCTGCCATTGGCAGTGCTATGTTAGTCATCTCTGGGCTTCAAGTTTTTATCTTAGCAATCACCAGCTTTCAGCACTGGCAGGAAAAAGTATTAATTTTATTAAGTTAAGCAAGAAGAAAAACCATCAAACAACCTACTTTGTTAATAGAAACAGATATTCAGGAGAAAGGCTGCAAGGGAAGCCTGTGTTAGGAGCAGGCTGCTCAGGACTGAAAGTCAAACCCAGAGCAGAGCCAGAACCTGAGGGCAGGATCAAAAATTGAGCAATATAAATAAATAAATAAATAAAATAATAAAAAAGACAGTTTTTATACCACAGACTTAGTTGCAATTCTGGAAACCTCACAAGAGCTGCTCAAGGGCCAGAAATGTCGCTGTGAGCTGAAATCTGCAAAATCTTTCACTGGAGGACAGCAAGAGCCAGCGACGAGCCCCTCTCCTGCTTTGCCATAACCTCAAAAGTAAGCTCTTGGAACAGGCTCACAGAAGGCAGATTCAAATGCAGCTTTAAAAAGCAGAGGCTCTGAAACGTGGAGAAAAAAATGGGTTGAGAATCCAATTTCTCTGGTCATTTCAAACTCTTTCTAAAATCAGAGCCACTGACTTGAAGCAGCAGCAGAACAGGGGTTCTGCTGACTCCCAACCTCTAGCAGCAGCTTTTTAAAATGTGGCTTTGACAGAATAACAGAAAAGTTTGCAAAGCTTTTAAAAATATGGTTTTGATTTTAACTGAGACTCGCAAAACCACTTAATTAAAAAAATGCAATAAAATCCAGCCAAAAAATCACAATCTTTTTTCATCTAAATAAATCAAACCAGAAATTAAGAACAATTTAGAATTTAATATAGCAGTTAAAACCCGGCAACTGGATTAGTTTTTTTTTTTTCAAAATTACAGCCTACAACATAGATGAAAGTTAAGCACGTCACCTATGGTCTCATTTTATGCCTCTCTCAGAATTTGCCATGTAATTTGCCACATTAATTTCCTCCAAAAGTTTATTTTGAAGACAATTCTCATTAAAATGTGCACATTCCTGAACGTAAAGCAGCAATCCTACTCTTTTACCTGTGGCACAGAGGAAAAGGCAAGGCTTTTGCCTGAAGACTAGGATTTGGTCGCAAAAGCTGTGTTTTGACTTGGTGAGGATTTGTTTGGTTAATTGTCAACAGAGACTTCTTAAATGGTCACTGCGATGTTGCCAGCTCTTCAGAGAGGGCCACTATTTTATTTTTTTCAGATAAGGAGATATCCCACACCCAACCCAAACTGTCCTACAGATGGTCTTCTGCACAGGTTTGCATCACTCACCTGTGATTTCATTTCCCCATCCCTGCTGCATGGCTGCCCAGAAGATGAGAACAGCAACCAGAGGAAGGACCCTGGCCATGGTGTCGCCTGGCTGGGATGAGCCCTTCTTACTGCTTCGTTCGCAGGGCAGTCCAGCTCAATCGTCCCCACTTTCAGGCTTTTGGATCAAGGGAAACTGTGCTCTGTTTGTTCTCCTGCTGCAGGTGGGTGATAGCTACTAGCAGCAGAAACAAAGGGACTCCAGTGGGAATTTCACCGCTTCTCTCTTGTTCGTGCTCTCCCCTGGGAACCTGTTTCTTCTGCCTGCCTGGCTTCACCTCTCTGCATCACTTTGAGAGCAAGGCATTTCAAAATTCCTGGTTTAATCCATGGTTATCCCTCAGAGCACTTATTCCCTCTTCACCTTGGATACCTGACAGCTAGGAGATAGGTTTATGTACCTCAGCTGTCAGATATATGTGCCATGAATTTTTTTTCTGTTCACACATCAGATGATATTGCTTTTAGGTCTTGAAGATCTGTACAATGTCTCTGTCAGTGATTTTCCTGAATTTATGCTGTTTCACTGTCTGTTCTCAGTTTGCTCTTCGTTTCATTGCAATTTCAGCACCACATAAGCTAGAGCAGTGCTAGGCAAATGAGAATGCCTAGTAGAGAGGGCATGAGTCAGTACGCTTGAGAAACCAAAACCCCTTTCTTTTCTTCATGTAAATCACAAAGGCAGGCTCCCAAGAGGAATGTGTCTGTGGCTTTACAACGCAGGATAATAACTTCAGTGCAACTAACTTGGCTTATACACAGTAAAGGACTAAACCCAACATGCTATTTTATTAGGAGCTGACAATGAGGTATGGAAAGTCACAGGTACGGTTCTTTGAGCTGATGTAATATGTTCAAATCAGTACTTAAATACAGATAACAGCACCATAGGCAATTTCATGTGCATAAAAGAGCCAGATGTAAGGGAGCTAGAACCACAAATTCTTTCATTTCTATATGTCCAGGGTATCAGTAATATCACTTCTATAAAATACTGCCAGGCAATCACCTTTTCAGCACTCGCAAGGCAGGACAGTCAGGGCCCTCAACTGAAAAACGGGTTTGGTGAAAATTGCAAAACAGGCATAGGAGAACATTACAACCAAATAAGTATATATTGGTTTGGAAATATTGCTGCTAAGCCTGAGGACAATGTGTATCTTAGCACCCTTTCTCCTGCCTGCACTAGGATGTCTAGCTGGGCTGCAGGTCCCAGGTGTACCATTTATATCTCCTTTTAGCCCAGGGAGGCAGCGGGGAGACTCTGGCTGTAGGCTTTACAAAAGATTCATTTGACTCAAAAATCCCACAAATAAAATAAAATAAATAATCTTGATTGAAAATTTTCAGCTAGCACTAACAAATAAAAAAGATTTGCATTACTTAGAAATGACTTGGCACTTTCTGCAAGAAGCTTACATCCTGGCTAAATTCAAATATGGGTAATTCCAGGCTGACATCTGAATTGGATTGCACTGGGGTCTCCCACTTAAAATCCTAAATTGCTGGATAGGCTGCCATATGTCTTAAACAGATGCTGCTTTCAGAGGTAGCTGTAAAACAAATGTTACCATCTTCAGCACTGAGGACTTCCATGACTGCAGATAATCTTCCAATTTGCAATAAAAGACTAACATCTCCGATCTACAGTATTTAGGTACGTGCTCAGCTTTAGGATTTTTAGAAAACATGGATCCAACTTTGCATAGCCACAGCTCGGCCTTAGGGCTGGCAGCTGTAGCAGGCTTGTACTCAGGGAGGTAACCAACAGCAAGTTGCAACTTCATTTGCAGGAGTGAATGAAATGGTTCCTGCGCTGACATGCAGAAACACCTTTTCAAACAAAACTGTAAGTAAAGCCAGTGGGTGTTTAATCTAAGTAAGAAATGGATACAAAAGACATATCCAGCAATGATCTTGTCATTT
Organism: Anser cygnoides; assembly: GCF_040182565.1. Lineage (NCBI taxonomy): Eukaryota > Metazoa > Chordata > Aves > Anseriformes > Anatidae > Anser > Anser cygnoides. The sequence goes on along the minus strand of NC_089873.1, from coordinate 117,387,074 downwards.
TCAGATTCTTTGAGGGTCTGATATGTATATGCATTGTTTCTTCAGCATTACAACCATTTAGGCACTCAACAACTTCATTTCTCAGCCATGCAGGTGTCGGAAGACACCACTCAGTCAAAGAAGCACACATCCTCTATCTATACAGCCATTTTCAAAAAGCCATGTAAAATCCATGCAAGAAGCAGATGTTTAGAGATGGGACAGGATTTGACTCTCCTGAACTGTATAATATTGTTGCTGAGGGCGGGCTTTGTTACCACACTTCTTAGGCATTTATTTCTTTAGAGACATACACTTTTGACTTATTTAGTCACTTAAAGATCCCGATCTTCTTTAAGCCACAAGTTTGACACAGAAAGGTCAGTTGCTGGAACATTTCTTTTTGCTTTGCGTTGTTTTGTCTATGAAGTAATCACTATATCAGATACCCAAAACAGTCAGGACGTTTCAAGACAGACTGGCTTGCATGCAGGAAGCAGGACTATGCATTTGGGTTCCATGGGAATCTAACCACGCATCGGTTTTGGTTCCATGGGAATCTAACAAAAGCTGCTGAAAAAGCGTGCTCCAGAAACCAGCATGTCTTCCCATACGTGTACAGAACCTAAAGCTTGAGAGCCATTAGATCATTCAGCCTGACCTCTTAAAATCAGCTGTCAGTAAATTTTTCCCAGATACCTCTTCCAGGCTGCCATCACTTCAATCTGATTACATCTGTCGGTCTGAGAAAGTCCAGACTATGGCCACAGCAGACAGAGGGAATGGATGGAGGTGCCACCAGTCCCGAGGACCTCGGTGTGGCAATAAACCCACTCAGTACGGGTGCATGGAGGTGAAACCATGCTGTGACATTTCAGATGTTTAGTAAGGGCTGAGCTCAAACCACAGTTTTTCCCTAAGTTGTCATTGTGAAGGCTTCCTTCCTCTTCTCTGCTCCCGATCTTTGTGAAGCCTGCAGGAACTTTATAGCCTTCAAGTCTTCAGCTGTCAAAACTGGTGGCCAGCAAGGCCAAAAGATGTTAGAACAATGGGATGACTTAGCCAGAAGAAACTTTTATGCAGTTAAAGGCGAAACAAAATAAATCACTCATCATCATCATCATACAAACTTGTTCAGTTTTCTGAAATTCAGTGCATACTGTGGACACCTTTATGTCTGCTCCTGACAGAGGACTGTACTTCTCAGACATCTGAACTACTTGGCTCTCAGAGATAAAACACTGGTCTGGGATTTGAGAGACCTCAGCTCCCTGCCACCCACCTCGTGTGTGGCCACAAGCAGTCCCACGGGTCAAACTTGCCAGTGCAATGAAGACATGGGGAGAGGCAGAAAGTCCAACATTTCAGACCCTGTGGAAGCCGTGGCTACAATACTATAGATATGTTTTTGCTTACATTATCTGAAAATAAATAAATAAATAAATAAGAATAGGAAAAGCACTATTTTGCCAGTATATGCCAGGCCTATGTGAGGGTGGACAACAACCTGGCAGCTTTTTGAAGGGGTCCTTGGTTCCACGAGCTTCAGACACATCCAAAAAGTGGAATAGTAACACTTGCTTATTTCACTGATGTGTTTTGGAGACAAATGCACTAAAAACAAAAGGACATTCACAAACGACAGCAAAAAACCATTCACTGGAAGCCCTAAGAGTTAATTAGCTCAGCTGTGCAGACAGAGCAGCCCCTGACTGCATTCAGTGATTCGTTCTGCCTTACCGACAGACTGTTCCTCAGGAAAATCTTCGGGTTGTGTTTTTTCCCTGAACGTGCACAAAATGTTTTAAAGTGACTCATGAGGAAAAAGCTCTTATTGGTAACAGCAGGAAAAAATATGAGTCAGGCGGAGGTCATGCTGAACCTCTGCCTGGCCTTGCTCCTCCGACTGAGCGCCGATTGTGCAATCTCAGCACAGAGAAGCTCTTGTTTCCTCCCATGCTTTAATCGTGTGGTCCCGTTCCCGACACCGAGACTGGTACCAGATGTGAGGGCTGGTCATACTTCATACATGGCTTAGCAGTGCTGCAGGGAAGCACATCCCACTGAAGAGGTTTCATGGTGTGCTTGTTTACAACTCTAAAAACAGGCATTTTCGAAAGCAAGCAGTCTGGGTGGCAGGTATCGCACTTGAAGGCTCAGTTGGAAGAGAAGTCAGAAGGTCTCTCCTGCTCAGCATCTCCATGCACTACATGGGCCGAGTCTGCCCGGCGGACCCAATTCAGCCAAGAGTAAGGCCTGTACCATGCAACCAGAGGCTCTCCTCTCTGTCCTGCTGACCGAAACACCATCCCCTGCAGCAAGGAACCACGAACACAGCCCTGACACCAATCCTGTTCTTCTTTGCTGACCTGGCTTCATGGGGCTCAAGAAAGTAATGTCATGCAAAGACCAGCCACCAGCCCATGGATGTGGCCAGGCTTCACCAGTTTTGCTGAGGTGGCTAACTCTAACTCCTTTTTGACAGAGAGCACCTGCTGCTCCTCCTGGAAGAAGGATGACTTCCCACTTCCTAAACCTCCAAAGCCCATCCGACACGCAGGCGGGATACAGGTGGGAAGGACAGAGGGCTGTGCACTCCACTGACAGATACCTTCACGAATCCGTCTCTTACACACACACACACAAAACCTGCTTCTGTTAAGCAGGTCTGAAGCGCAAAATAAAGTGGCCAAAATATACAATCCGCTTCCCTTTTTTAATCAACACATGATCTTGCTTACAGCTAAGGGACGTATACACAAAACCAACTACATGCTTCTGATGAGAGATTTATCTAACTTCTTGCACAAACCAATCTGTAATCCAAACCCTAGAAAACGTTTCACAATTTGTAGAAGACCTTTCATTGATGCACTAAACACTTACAGAAAACATCTCACTTTGAAGGACCTAAAGGGAAATTGTTTCTGTGTGGTGCTGAGCCAGTCAATTAAAAACAGAGAAGCTCATGAAGGAAGAGGAGACTTTTCAAGCAGAAACACTGAACTAAGGGAACCTTCATAGACAAACGGGGCAAATTATGGCACCCTCGCCTACTGTGTAGACACCGAGTATGGACTTCAAGAAAGGTCTGCAAGAAAACAGCACACTTTAACTTGCTTAGAAGATACAGACCCTTGAATATAGTTGTTTAGAAGAAGGAACACAGTAAGTAGTTTTGGGGAGGCATAGCATTTCTTTTTTTTTTCTCCCCTTGTTAATTCCATTAAGTGTGATCATCCCTAATTACTAAGTATAAAGGAGCTAGAGGGGATAGGTTTTTCAAACAGGCAGAAAAAAAATTATTAAAACCAACACAGAACAGAAGCTTGGGTTGCAAGAAAAAGAATAAGAGAGTTAATATTTGTGCCAAAATGACCAGACAAGCTATGACTACAGATCTGTGTCTCTGAGGGAATCTAAACAAACACAAAAATCCCCAGTAGTTTCACAGATCTCACTGTATCCAGTGAAGAAATGCTTTTCTTTCTTCTTTTCTCTTTTATTTTTTTTTAAGAAAATCCTGGCCTTCTGTCAAGTGTAGCTGTTGTTTTTGAAACTTGTGTTTTGAGATTGATACTAAATCATCAGTGTGATTAAAATCAAAGGAGCTGTGTTTTTTTTCCGCGCCCTTGCTCATCCCCTCCCCACTATGCAGTCTAAGCAGACTATGTCTTACAGACCTGTAAGAGCCACTGTGCCAGGTGCCTGTTAGAGCCAAGCCAAATCTCCAGGCTTGCTCAGAAGGCACTGCTGGGCTAAAAATCCCTCTGAATTGCTCAGCAGGAGGCTATTAGCATCCTGCTCTGACTCTGCATTTTGACGCGTATACATTTGCCACAGTTTCGCCCACCAAATGACTTCTGTCATCCGAAGCATCTGTTGAGTTCAGGCTTTTGCTTAAACAGTGTGACAAAGCTCCAGCTGGCACCGTGTTTTCCAGCATGCTAATGAGGTTTATTCCGTCAATACCTGTGAATTAAGTAGCAGAAGGGTGGGAACCTAATACTAAGCCCCAGACGTCAAGCAAGGGGGACACTTTGCAAGGCTCTGTGCGGGCAGAAGGGAGCCTCCTTCCTTCAGCAGGAGTTTCCCATTATCCTGGGGAAGAACCACGCTCCCTTGCAGCTTATTTTCTCATCTCTGACCTTTCCACTTCTGATGCCAGGAAACGTCTTGTTTTTCCTACTCCTCCTCCTCCATGCAGCCCCTGCCCCAGTTTGGCAGCACTGTCTGTTTCCCCAGGTACTGAAAGGAAAATCATCCCGACCTCCTCACAGCCTGAACTGCTGTCACAAACATTTGCAGTTTCCCTACTGCTGAAAGGGAAGCAGAAATCAAAATGCTGGCTTGGAAAAAGATAATATTGCATCACAGGCTTGGTAGTCCATAAAAGACAGAAGCAATCAACCGCCTTCTCTGCAAACATAATCAAGATAAAGGAGAGATGCCTGGCAAGGAGGTGACCTGAAGTTCAATGTTCAGAGCACAAAGAGACTTCAAACTGGCTTTTGGCATTCTCAGGTGAAGTGAAAGATGTGGTCACGCATTGTAAAATAGGAGGAAAACTGTTCTCCTGACTTTTCCATCCTTCCACTTTCAGGCCACAAAAACCCCAGCTAAAAATATTTAACTTTATTTAACTGAAAATAAATAAATCACGTTTATTTTCTGATATTTAAAGCTCAAAAGGAGATGCTTTTCAAAATGTTTATTGGCTTGTGAAAACAGTGGGTTATTTACTGAATCTGTTCTGCACCCTTAATTAGCGCAAATGCCAGTAGGGAAACTTCCTGCGTGCTTTCTCCCATGCTGACCTTCTGCTTGAGAAAAATTCCCTAGTGAAAATAAATTTTAATTCCCTCCTTGAAATTAAACATCTGGCTTTGGTTAAGGAGGCATGTAACCCTGTCTTTTGTGATATTTGGATTGCAAGTGCTCTGGGGCAGGGAGTATTCTCTTTGTTATTTGCTGCTGAAACTGATAAGGCTTTCGGTTTACAGATATAATAGTGACAATGCTACCACTGAAGGATGATAACATGATTAATATTGGTTTATCATTCAAAATGCCAAATGTAAATACCAGCACACATCATATTATATCGCCCTTCATCTTTGCAATTAATTTCTAACATACTCTAAAAGGTACTGAATATTGTTCTTCTCAAGAGCCAGAGCTCATGAACAGACCTAAATCCTCAAATTCTCATTGGAAAGTGGAAGTCAGCAGTGTGCCGGTCTCCTCGGTCTCCTCAGAAACATAGTACTGCTGATATCAAGTGCATCACTTTAGTGAGAGACAAAAAATGCACATGCACTTCTTAAAAAGTGGGAGGCGAATGAGGTAGGACCGTATCCAGCACATTTTCATTTAGTTTGCTGTTCTTCACTTCTCAGAGACCTGGTGGGATGGATGGACCAGGGCCCTCTGGCAAAGTCAGAAAAGGCTCTATAATGGCCTACAAAATATGTATGCCTTAGATGCAAAGGATTTAAGAAAGCAAAAGCTAGGCTGATGACAACAGTAAATGCTTGCTTTGCCTGTATTCCTCTGATTCTGATCAAGCAACAAAGAGGAAAAACATTGGAGAGCAATGTGATTCCCTGCTTGCAAGAGATCCGCTTTTTGACAGACCTTGTGCTCCCAGAAGCGAGAGGGACAAGAATTCTTAACACAACTTTGGGCACTGGAAATGTTCATGTGACGAGTCCCAAGGGCTTATAAACAGCAGTAGATGGGCAGGCCCTTAATCAACAGCTTGAGAAAATCACCCTGATGTCATTGCTGGAATCGGATGCCTCTCCCAGGATGTGGTACATATCCATACCTGCAAAGTAGAAACCTCATGCTGTGGGGACAGGAAAATACCCTCACTGTGACAAGTACATCTTTATGATAACAAGGGCTCAGTAAAAATGCATTTATCATATGGTCCACAACTAAAGCACCATCCCCATGTCAAAAATGTCATGGCTGAAGTAGTTTTGCATTCTGATAAGCTACAGTGAGTGACAGAAAGCGGTCTAAAGCTCATCAAATTGCCTGGAGTTTTGTTTGACCCAAGGGTGATGTAGACCAAGAATAACAGGCTCTGTGTAATTCTCAGATCCTTGGGGCAGAAAAAGGAGGAATAGTCAGAACATTTCTGCCTTTAAGACGTTGAAACATCTTCCAAGGGAGACATATCAAGAGCAGGTAAAGGCAACTTCCAACAATATTGATATCCCCTTTCTTTTTTGATGTGCCAAGTACAAAAATGAAAAGTCTATCTTCTTTTTTAAAAGCAAACATCTGAATTTTGAAGAGTCGTGAGCCAACATTGTGCAACCAACTAGTCCCCAACAAAATGGGCTGCTTTTCAATCTAGAGTTGTCTAAAAATAAATGTGGGAGGACTGTTTTCCCAAAAGGGTAATAGTTATGAACATAACTCAATGTCCACTTACAAAAATCTTTTCTGCATACCTACAAACAGCACTAATGATTCTCCAAGCAGAAGGGTTTATTTTAATCTCATTTACTATTAGATCCTCTTCCATCTTTCCCTTTTTACATTCCTATCAGTCTGAATAGTAAATATAGATGAATGTTTTTATTTTTTTCCTTGTCATCTTTGCCATTGTATACATTTATTTGTATAGACATATCTATTTATACGCACACAGCAATATATGTGCAAGTATGTGTATATATAAACACATTCAGACAGGTACATGTATATGTATATATGTGTGTATACACATACCGTGACATAACCATCACAAGGGCAATTCTATTTGATTCAATCGTGTTGATATTTAAATTAAAAAGATGGAACTGTATCGGTCTGTTGGAACATTTTTCAACCATGATTACACTCTTTAAGGATCACAATTTATACAGAAAGCAATTGTGACAAGGAAGGACCCGATGTGACAGAGACAAAGGAGAAAAAAATAAAAGAAATGATGGCTTGCATTAGTCTCTGGCAATTGTGTGCAATCAGTGGGTAGGGGAATGGCTCCCTGCACCTTGGATTCTTGGGCTGGATGTTGTAAACACCCTGTAGAAGCTTTTATCTATCAGTTTAGTTTCAGCCTCTGTCCTTAACAAGTCTTTACATGCACTCCATAAAGGCAAGTCCCACAGCACCTTATTAACTTGTTTATTCTTTCCAGCTCTCTGCATTTAAACTAAATCACATTATGCACTTAGCTGCTATGAAAACAAATGAAACGTATTTTGTTTTTGCATGCTCGAGCATCCATTCAAAATCTGTTCTCCTCAAAAAGCATTTGGCTGATTTAGGTTCAGTCTGATGTCTCAATTATCCTGTCCTGCAAAAAGAAGCTACAGCTGAGGTTATGTTTAAAACCATTGAGATGGTGCAAAAAATCTGTGACTCAAACAGAAGATTTCGATGATTTGGGCAACCTAATCATCTTTCCCATAGGAGAGAAAGAATTCATTACTTTTAGGAGGTAGTATAATAGGGGTGGTCTTGACATGCCACAAGGCTCATCCTGTAGGATATTTGCATTTTTTCTGTTGAAAAGTCTTGCCTCCAAACTTCAGTGTTCAAGTGATTCAATTATTAGCAACTTCTGGCAAAAAAATAAATAGGTTAAAAAAAAAAGGCAGCACATCTCAGCTATGCCACATGACATTTATTTGTATGGGAAAAGGAAAGAGACAGTTACCATGTAAACAAAAGAAAAACAAGAACAAAATCTCACTTGCTCAGCTGAGCTCATCACCAGCTAAACACAATTTTGATCAGCATCAACAGCAGGATCTGCTCCGATAGAATTTACCATAAAAGGAAATTTGGGGGTTTACTGTTATCAGAGGGGTTGCACAAATCATGCAATACTGACAACGAGAAGAAACTCAAACTATTTGAAACTGTTGATTTAAGCATGCAGTTGCTTTCTAAATGTGTAATATGCCCACTGTGGCTGTCATCAGAATGACTCTGAATGATTTATTTTGTGACTTTCTTATAAGAGTCAGTTCATATAAGCCTATTTCCAACGTTAATGTATTCCCAAAAAATGCAGAATGAAGGCGTACGCTGGGTGTAACCCAGGTCATAGGAAAAAATTAACCCAAGAAGTCCAAGAAGCCAGGAGGGCTTCCTGGTTGTCCACCTCTTATCAGTATATTTCAAGATGGCAAAGAGATTCAACTTAAGTTTTATGTTGTTGGGGGCTGAATTCAGTCACAAAAATGTCCCTGTCCTACAAGTAATGGCAAAAACTATTGGTGTTCAGGGGTATGCAGCAGGTTACTTGCCTGAAACCTACTATGGGATTGGGTCTTTGCTTTCTTCTACCAAGCATACTGCACCATGGGTGTAAGAGGTTCCCTTTAAACCAAATCTCGTATACTGTATGGGTAACAAAATGTCATCTAGACAAACATAAGAAAAATCTTTAGTCCTCCTTGAAGAAAAGGCAAAATATTTTTGCATGCCACGTGAAGACAGGATTGTTAAAAGGGAGTACTTAAAAACAAACTAAAATTTAAATTATATTACAATAATTTCAAATTCTATTTTAAATAAGTTCAAAGTAATCCCCACTGAAAATAAGTGGGATAAGTTTGAGAAAACACAAGGTTGTCTTTCAGTAAATATTTATGGAAATACAGAAAGAGGAACAGAAACTTGGTCATAAATGTGCCAAAGTGTCATTAACATTTGCTCTCTCTGTATGAGCCATGGGTTCTTCCTCTTGGGGGAACTACAGTGGAAAACTGTAAACAAATTTTTCTGCACAGCATCATAAAATAAATTCCCAGTTCTGTATTCAGTGCTGGGGATATTGCCAGGCAACAGGAAATGATTGCTATATCTTGAGAGAATGCCGCGAATTTATTATTTTTAGGTCATCCATCAGTGACACAATGAAAAGTTTTGCCTAGGTTGTATTCCAACAAGCCCATACTTGAAAGTAAACAGATGTCCAGAAACTTCAGCGGATTATAAAACAGAAATTAATCCCTGTTGTTCATTAAAATCTGTAGCAATGAAGTGATATCAATCAGCACGCAGTTTAATGGGGATTAAGAGTTTGGTTATGCCCATGTGGTGTTGACCTTCAAACTGCCCCATTCAGAGCTTCAAGGAGATGTGTGAGGGCCATTTCCATGCCAAAGAGTTCCTGCATGCTCCGGACACACCATCACTGGAGCACTCGCTACAGGAATGCACCAGGCACGGCCATGAGCTACAGTACAACTTTCCGGCAGGAATCCGGTCTTGATGGCAGTGAAGCCACCATAACCATCAGCAACTTCCTCCAGTAGCTAATAACCATCGCTGCTAAAATAACTCTGAAGTTCTGCTTTCCGGAAGTTACAGCTTCCAGTCCTGGGAACCTGCTATATTTTTGTTGTTATATCAATTACCTTTTTTGCTTAGCACATTTTCAGAGGAAACGCTCCTAATTTTTTGTTAATCAAAGAGATGATGATGTTGAAAGGATCTGGTCTTTCAGGCAAATAGGAAGGGTAAAGCTCTACCAGAAGCTATAAATTCAGTACAGGGTTAATGGACTGCTTGCACGCGGGCATATGCTATATGATTGTAATAGTCCTCTTCTGCTTCAGAATTTTAAAAACCCAGAGTTCTGTGTAAGTTACAATGACAAATGACTTCATTTTCAAACACTTTCTTTAAAATGTAAATGTATTTGTCATCTTTGAACATAAATTTATTAACCATTTGGCATCATATATGGCATTTTAAAATATTAAACACTTTAACATTCACCCTTTTTAGTGGTGTTTTGTTTTGTTTGCCACTGGCTGCAAACACATTTCCAGCCAGATTTTTCAGCTTCTCTGGCAGGAGCTAATTTGTCAAGCTCTGGTTAGCTAGAGCACTTGCCTTTCCATACCCACCAGTTGCAGCCAACTAACATATGGAGATGCAATTAGGCTGAGCCCGGTTTTTAATTACGGTACACACAAGCAACCTCTGTTGGTACACACTTGGACGGAGGGGCTGGTCTTTGGTGAAGGGGGAAATTAGGGAAAGCAGAGACAATGAGAGTGGGAAGGTAGGAGGGAAAGGACAAAGCTGCATGGTGCTTGAAATAGCATTTGCTAATTGCATATAGACTGTAATGCCTCAGAAAGCCCCAATTAAGGCAATGGAAATGCAGAAGCAGTAATGCAGGGATGAATCATCTGACCTAAAATAGAGGGAACGATGAAACATATAAGGGAAGAAAGTGTGTCATTTTAGCTTTAACAGCAAAATAATTCCAGCTATAATCTTTCAAAAAATTTTGGCCAACAGAAACCAGAAGACAGTGTTGGTTACTACAGCTTTATCCAGGTACACTGGAGAATTCTATATCTATCTATTCTATCAGAAGATGTAGTTTAAAATAGACAGCTCTGCCCTTCTGCGGGTATCCGGCACAAAAGCTAGCCAACAAACCTAGTACCACGCGTTCTGGACAATCTCCAGTCTGCAGTGACGCTGTCCATTAAGGAGACAAAATAACCTAAAGATCAATTCATCAACTTTCAAAAGTCCAGCATGTCATGAATTATAGAATCCCCTTTCACTTTCTCTCTTCCCGGTCAGCGTTGTACTAATAAATAAAATAAGACCACAAATTAGTTCTCATCACAGCGTAGGTCTGCAGCAGGTGTGAAGCAATGGAGAAAAAGTTCCCACGGCAGAGAGCCTGCACATATTCCTAAATTTACAGCCCCAATTTAAATGAAAAAATGTCCAGCTGAAGGGGGGATAGAACAAATCCAGGCAGCTGAGCAGCACGCCAGAGAGAAGACAAAGCTCCTCTTCCACATCACACCTTCATGCAGACAGCTGGGAAAAAACACAGCCCTTCAGTAACCCCAATGTCCATTGACGAGACTGGGGGGTCAGATTCCTCAAAGGCTGATGTCAGGATTTAGGAGTTGCTCTAAATCACCGCAGCCTATCACCACCTCCTCTAGTCTGGAGAGCACCAAACTAATCTTCTCTGCCAGCATATCAGGTACCCCGTATGCCGTTCTGGCAGCAGGGCACCCTCCACCTTTTCCCACTTCAGATACCTCCGTCACCCGCACGAACGGGAAATCTGTGTTTTCACCTCCAACAGGGAACTTCCCTTTTGTATTTAAAGACAACTTCACTACTACTCTGTGCTACTGCAGGAATATGAGGAGACCATAAACAGAGAAAGCATGGCCACAGGCACTGAAGATGCAACAGTTCGGGCCTCCTGTGCCGCTTTGAGACTCTCAGCATTTTCTGTGCTTTAAATGAGCCACCTGATAAGTGCCGTCATCTTCTAACACAGTGTCAGACTATACCTTATACCTGCATAAGCCGAAGATTTCTCAGATCAGATATCATAGCTCAAAAAATATCTTCTCTTATCTGCAGTACACACAACGTTTCAGAAATACTAACAACACAATATAAAAAATTAAAAACCAACTAAAAGCAAAAATTTCTCTGCATCTCTTCATCCTCTTTAGCAGTGCTTCTGTTCAGTTTCCTAATTTGTGCAAAAAGAGAGACAGATATCGAATGTCATGTGGTAGTGCATGTCGCGTGCACTTGAATGCTGAGCCTTCGCTACAGTCTGCCCAAAAGCAATCGCCTGCCAGGTGGAAGTGCACATTTTCAGCAAAATTGGCTGAATTGTGCAGTACGCGTGCATTTGTACTACCTTACAACCCTAGCTCAGTCTCAAGAATTGAGGTCTTCCTTTCTACGTTCCCATCTCACTGGCTCCAGCTTGCTAAGGCCAAGCAAGGACTGGTGGTGTGAGGCCTGCCATCGACATAGCTGTGTAGGGAGCTCCCTTGGATCTTCAAACTTGGATTAAAACTCTGGGTAGTTTGGCTAGGGCAAAAGTTTGAAAGATTTTGCTCGTTTCTTTGTCTATTTTTTAATCCCGATGACAGCACCAAGGCAGATGTTGTAAGAAGTCATCGGGTGGTGAAGAGTCTGGCGACCAAAGCAGCGCGATACTTCTACAGAGAGGCAGCCGGCCTCTGTTGTCCAGATATAGTTGTCTCATACATAATGAACTGCCACAGGGAAGTGGGGGAAGAGCACCACGTAGGCAGAAAAGCGGGTCATGTGAAAAGGCCTCCTCCAGGGCACCGTTTCCTATTCCCCAGCCCTCCTACAGATGTCGGGCAGTCAGAACTGTAAAGCAACGTTTACAAATAAATCCCCTTTCTGATTTCATCACACAAGGAATGTAATTTGATGGCACAGAACTGACGATAAGAAAATCAGCCAGTAGCATGAACATAAAGACATCAATAATTCAGCATCTTTGCTTATTTTTGCTATGTTGCTTTAACTTTCTACTCAGTGATGAATAAATCAGTACTGCGATGACATCAACAAGGCTGCTCGGGCCATCAGACTGCAAAAGCTGACCGACAGTTGTCACAGGGCTGCATTTCTGCGTTCACAGACCGAAAGAAAGTTTCAGTTCCTGAACTCGTATCATGGTCATGTCTTTACTGGGCATAGAAAGGCACTACGTTAAGTTTAAAGATGCTAGAAATTGTTATAAAATGGGTATTTTGTAGTCATAGCACATAGTCATAGTCATAGTCACAGCAGGTAAACATCCTATGTGAAATAGCCTAGTGACACAACAGCACCCTCAGGTACAGTGAATGCAATGCTTTTAGGCTGCATAAACTGAAAAATGCCAGATAGAAATAACACAACTCTTCTGACACCGTTTGATCAAGCAAACAAACGCAGGCAATTTTTCAGTAAGCCAACAGGTTTGCTTCCTAGGGTTTGTATTTTCTGCTTAGTGGGAAATTACCGCAAATCATTTCTAACATTTGGATGCAATCTTCTGAAGATAAAAATAATCTACTCGTAATACCCCACATTTTTTTGGCGTCTTAACAACGCACAAACAAAACACACTTGCTGCAGCTCCAAAAATTGCTACCCATCTCTGCGTAATCTCTCACCCCAGAAGACTGCTGTTTGAGGCCAAACTGCCTGCTTGCTGCTGAGGAATTAAGGCATCAAGCTGACTTCTTAAATATTCCACCGCACCAGTAGCTCTTTGGTGCTCTCTGATTCACTTACAGACAGACCTAGAGAACTGAGGCTACATTCTCAGTGCTCCCTGCCAAGAAATTTGATCCCTAAAGCCACGTTTACAGGAAAACAGGACGATAAACATAACTATTGTGCTAATGCAAAATTTCCCACTGTCAATCCATTTATTTTTTCCTGAAAATAAACTTTGCTAAACACATACAAAAGCGTGAGTCCTTACATATATATATATACATAAAGCATGAAACACTTCGTTTTGCTTAGCTTTTCTTCGTTTGGCATTAGCGTATGGACAGAATTATGGAATACGCTTGCCATATCGTCTGTCTTTCCATTTGCTCTTTCTTACATTTCCATTTGTACGTTTTGTCTAAAATAAAGAGCCAGGATGCACACATTCACTAGGAAATCAAAGCTACTTTATAAAATTGTCTTACACACGTCCACTGTAATCAGAATACTCTGGATTTTATTTTTAGAAGACCTGAGAAGCCAAACTGCAGCTGAAGTTAACGGTAGCTGTGAAAACTGATAACATGAAATCCCTCCCTATCTGTTGCACCATGACAAATTTTGTATTTCAGTTGGTCTGGCAGCTTGCTTTTATCAACATATTTTTACATCCCTGAATGGCTTACTAGTTGCAAGCAAAGATACATTATTCTTTTAAACAAAAAGGGCAGTACCATGACCAGCTGCCTGCTTAGAGAACGCGTGCCTTAATATTTTGTAGCCTATTATTCTCTGAACCATTTTTTGACCCATGGAACTATCACCTTCTTAAGTATGCATCTGCTTACTCCTATTGAGCAGTTTTCTGTGGTAATATCTAGCTTGTTGTTATCTGGCAGCTTTTATCTGAAACTGTCCAAGCTGCTAGAATCATGTGGATTCTGAGTGGAAAATATTAACTAGATTCTGCTATTTGCAGAAGTATGAGGGTGACAGCTAAAAAAGCTCAGAACTTGGCACTACGAAACTGCAAAAAACAGGGATGAAGAGGGGAGTTTTACATTACATTGTATTATAGCTATTTTCCTGTTAAAAATTTAAAACTCCAGAAAGAGTTTTGTTTGTGTACCATGCTTCGCATGGGTTATGGAAACACTGTTATGTTCGTAATATTCACGTTGCATATCTTACTGCCTGGTTGTCGGTCTGTTCCCATTCTCTGACTACTGAGTGTCAGTATTTTTGTGATGAGTGGTGACAGGCTCTACCTAGAAGGAGTAAAATTTCCTTTTACCTGTTAACAGTCATTATGGGAAGTTTCATATGAACGTGCAAGAACAAAACCAAAGATAAAACACATGTTCTTTTCCATGGACAGCTGTCAGCACTGAGAAACTGGTGAAAAATTGTGTCTGTGTATTTTGGCAAGTCATACTTTACCTGTGTTTTGGCAGAGTATTTGGGATCAATAAAGCGAGACCTCTGGTGTTAGCAGAAGCATTTGCTGCATTCTGCAGTGGCAGAGAGGAACGGGTTCATGCAGCCGTTCTCTGCGTGACAGGTGACAGTGCTTCACTTCCCAGAGGTCCTGGGATTGCAGGGGAAGGGCCAGTGTGCCCCGCAGCATTAGCGCCTGCTCCGCCACAAAGTCTTGGGGGCCAACTGGGGGAGCTGGCACGCTTTTTAGAAATTCATTAGCTCCCTCTCCAATATGTCATTGACAATAATAATTCCAAGGGTTTTGGTGGAAACAAGACATCATACACTGGCCCCTGGGGTACTGTATTTCTGCTCTTCCAGCAGCTAGGAGAGAAGCACAGCGTTTGAGAAGCCACACTGCCTGCAAGGAGAGGACGGGGCAGCAGCATATCCTCCTGTATATGTGGCACATACATCCATAGCATATTAAACCCCCAAAGTACAGAATGGACAGAAGACTCAGAAAATTTTCCAAAGTGAAAAAAAATTTTGCATCCATACCCGGTCAAGGTTCCCCTTCCAAAATGAAGCAAAGTTAAACTGCATGACATTCCTTCTGATGCCCCTTCTTTCTTTATCCTCTCTCCTCCTCTTCCCCCCAAGTCAAGCTTTTCTCTACAAAACTCTTTCTCAGCTGCTGATATATGGGTGCCAAAGTGTATCTGAGAGACTTCTAAAACTGTAAAATAAAATAACCTGATGCCATTAGTTTTAAATCAATGACACTGGGCCCAAACCTTCACTGAAAAAAAATTAGGGGTCTACAAATCAAAAATAACGTTGAAACTACAGATCTGGAAAATGCCTAGCTCAAGGATATGATCTTCTTCCAAATATTGTTATATTTAAAATGAAACAAATATTAACATTACAAACTGTACAGCATAGACAATTTGGCCCTGTTGTAAAATACATTTACATCACAAAAGAGTAGCTTCTTATACATATACGTACAAACAAAACAAGTGTTTAAGTTTTCATATATATGCTTTCTCACCAGATCCATGTATAATCATTTATATTTTTTATATAGTTTGCTTGATGTTCATGTTTTGCAGGGAATTGTGTTTTAACAAAATTCCAGTAATTAATCTCGCTGGCAAGAGTGACCAACAGTTAATCTGAGAAGCTATTGGATACTCTGAATGGAAAGCAAATCTTACACTGATCAAATGTGCATCTGGTAATAACAGCTGCAGCCACACATATATAGAGAGAGAATATATTGCTCCATCAAAGCATTTAAAATTAGAAATGTTAAAAAAAAAACAAAACATGCTATTCTTAAAGAATGAGAAAGTATTCAAACAATTGTGAATGAACACATTTGACAAAATTAACCTACTTAAGAGGCAACTTAAACCCCAACTAGCTCTAGCACATGAATTCCTTGCCTACATTTCATTGCAATCAAGGAAAATCTGACTTAAGGGAATTAAGCCATCTACGCAATGTTAATAATGTCAATGAGACTCAAATATGAAATGCAGCCAGATTGAGTCTTGTGTCTCTTGAAACCACAAAACCTTTGAGAATTATCTTCAAAATTTTCTCAAATCATCTGCTTAAGGTAAGGACTATAGAGATTAATTGCTCTCTGGTACCAATATTACACAAGCCAGTACGCAGGCTCTCTTCAAACAGCTGCACTATCCCTAGACAAGTTGGCAAATTAAGAATATTGACAGTAGCTGCACAGAAAGGCATATTTCTACATGTATGCGTGTGCATAGACCTTGAAGAACACGGTCTGTTCAGCAGGTGATTCTGGCGTGGACGTTCCCCATCTGTGACACAGGTCCTGTTGGAGAACTGGGGATGAGAAGATTACACAAGGCCCATTTGTTTCTGCTTGGCTGATAAATAACTGAGTACATATGAAAAAGGTTAGCAAGGCCTTGCAGGACTCATGATCACAGGCTGGTTTCACAAGCGCTCCGCTGGCAGCACTGTCGGTGTCAGTGCATAAACTGGTCTATCCTGACAGATAAAGCTGATTTCAGAGTTGTCTGTTCCCAGCAGCATGCTAGGCCCACGTGCCACGGCAGTAGCTGGCATACTCACGGAGCAAACCAGACTGGGGATGCAATCCTGAAACCAAGCAGCTCGCTTGGTTTTATGGGCTTTGATGGAGCACTTGGGTTGTTAAATTTTTCATCTACGTGCACGTGGCTGCCGCTGTTATTACCAGCTTGCTTGGTTTTCGTGCTGGCTCATCGCACAGCCACACTAACGTCAGAAGAGACAGTGTCACGAGTAAATTAAGGAAGAAAAACACCTCCTTCTAAATCCTCTGCGGGCAGCTTAAATCTCCTTCTAGGTTGTCAAAAAGTCTGCTAAACTGACAGAAGCGAGGGCAGAAAGCACAGCTGGGGAGGGAAGAGCTGCACCCGGCGAGGGGCACATGGCCATTTTCCTTAACGGGGTGTTCTCTCGTGGGGGTTTAGCCCATTTGCATCGAACCCCTGAAAGAAAAAAAGAAGAAATAAAATGAGGTTTAAACGCAGCACTAAACATTCTATTTCGGAGCATTCACACGATTCGAGCGGCCGGCCGCCACAAGCGCCCGGTTTGAAAAGGCGCGCGCGGCTGAGCCGTTAATCCCCTCAGCGCCAGCCGCCCCTAACGACGGGCTAATGGGGCAAAGCCGCCGGGGCGGATTAGCTTTACCTCACAAACTCACACACAGGCGCAAAACCCACCGCGTTTCCAGCGGCCGCACGTAAGCGGCGCCCCTTCCCACGTCAGTTCCACACACACACACACACACACACACACACACACACACACACACACACTCCCGCCCCCATAACCGTTGCCTCAGTTTCCCTCCCGCGCGCGGGCGGCCGTTAACGGCCGCGGGCGCGCGCGCCACGGGGAGGGGAGGGGCGGCGCGTGTGGAGGGGGATCCCCCCCGTCCCCGCCGCCGTCCCCGTCCCCGCCGTCCCCGTCCCCGCCGCCGTGCCCGTGCCCGGCCGCGCCGCCTCGCCTCGCCCCCCGCTCCGGCGGCGGCCAATGGGAGCGCCGCGCACGTGACGAGCGCTCCCCGCGATGACCTCATCCCTGGTGTGGGATGACGTCAAATTCAAGATGGATGGAATCACGGCGGCGGCGGCGGCGGCGGCAGCGCGCGCGGGCGAGCCGTGAGCGGGGCCGCCGCGGGGGGCGAGCCGGGGGGGGCGGCGGAGCGGGTGAGTAACGGCCGCGTCTCGCGAGCCCCCGGCCCTCAGGGGGGCTTCGCCCGCGCCGCTCGGCTGCCCCCCACCCCCACGGTGTACCAGAGGCGTCTTTTCCTGACGTAACTCTGAGGTGTTTTTTTTTTTTTTAATTTATTTATTTAATTATTTTTTTTCCCCTCCTCTCTTCTCCTTCCCCTTCCACCCAGCGGGCCCCGGAGCGCGCCTGCGCCGGTTACGAAACCCGTCGCCTTCTCCCTCGCGCACGCACCCGCCACATAGACCCGCCGCTCTTACCCCCCCCCCACCGCCCTCGGTTGCGCGCATGCGCCGCGCCCGCGCTCCTCCTCCTCCCTCCGCCCCCCGGCAGGCGAAGCGCGGAACTGCGCCTGCGCGGAGGGAGCGCGCGCGTCCCCGAGAAGGGAGGGCGCGCGCCTGCGCTCGGCGGCGGGAAGCCCCGCCCCTCCCCTGCGCGTGGCCGCGCCTGAGGGGGCGGTTGGCGGCCCCGAGGGGGGGAGAGGGGGCGGCCCCGTGAGGAGGCGTGAAGGGGAGGCGGGATGGAGGTGGCCCTGCGGCGTTCCTGCGGCACATTTACCACGCGCAGGTGTTAAACCAGGCGGGTGCTGCTTGCCTCAGCGCTCTCTGGTCACAGCGTGCCCTGAGGAGGGAGAAGTACCGTGTAGTGGAGAAGCACCCGTGCTGCCCACCGGTGAAACTACCGAAAGCACTGCAGGAACTACCCAGTTAGATCTGTCAGAGTTCTCCTTCAGTGCCCCACAAATTTCATGTCCAAACTCTTAAGCCCCAGCCTGGATGTGGCTCACACAAAATACCAGAAACACTTCATCTAAAGCAGTCATTTTCATGAAGCAGAAACTCATCACATACTGAGCAAGCACTTCTCAGTAACTAAATAGCACTTGTTTAAAAACTATTCAGTTTTTGCCGTTGGAATTGCAGTAGGACTAAGAGCTAGGCAGGCTGTAGATACAAGATTATGTTGGATCACATAATCTCAGTTTTCTTCAAGTACAGCAAAGTTCTCCATTCTTCTGTAGCAGGCATAGAGGGTGTGAGGGTCCCACAAAAAATCGTGGATTTGTGCTTGAATCTTAATTTCATGCTCCAAGCATAAATAGCAACTGAAAATAGCTGTTTTCAATGAAAATCATGATAGGATAGTAATAGTTGTTTGTTTTTTTAATAAGAGGTAGTGGAAATCTTCCAGGAAGTCTGAGTGTGACTTGTGATGCTAACTCTGCTTGTAGTTAATAGTTAAGAGACTGTGAATATTTTTATCCTTAGAACAATGTCAACGCAGAAAGTTTCTTTTTAAACGCGCTTTTATACAACCAATTTTTAATATCAAATCGGGAGTAGTAAGTCTGTTTTACAGGTAAAGCGGGTACTGCTCTATATTTGTATTGCCTGAGCACTGCCAATTATAGCCCTCTCTTCTGACTTTGCTCAAACTGACAAACCAACTGCCTTGACTAAAATTTTCCACCAGCCTTATGCTGATGTTCTTGGGGGGAAAGTTTTGAGCAAACCGTAGCAACTGTTTTTATAAAAACTGTTTGCAGAAAACAAATGATGTGGCCAGCTCTTGAGTGGATGAGGATCTCACATCCTTTTCTATGTGAAGCTTTTATTGCACTCGTGGTACAGAGTTGTTCTCTCAGAAGAACCTACTTACAGAAAATCCACCCAGTGTGGCTGGATCGTGAGCACTGGAAGAATTTACACGTACACGTTCTCAGTAGGGACTTGCAGGGAGATGTCACAGATGGAGTCTTCAGCTATGATGACGTGTGTCAGAAGAGGATTTATTGGGGGTTTCTCCAGCTGTGAGCTCCCCAGAGCCTGCTGGAGCTACAATCCCCCTGCAGATGAGAACTGAGTGGATGACTGTGTCTCGTTTTCAGTGGTGGTCCTCCTCCAGTTTGATCACATTGAGCATTGCCTGTGATCCAAACTGGGATGAAAGTCATAATGACTCGGGTGCTTTTTTTAAACACGTACAGTAACTTATCCTTTAGTACGTATTAGCAATTTAACTTGATGTGAAAAGCAGCAATAGCTTGAAAGAAGTTCCAGGAGTCCCCTTTGCGCTGCACGTTTAATTGTACACAAAGACCATAAAGGAGACCACTTGCCCACGCTTTTCCTACTCTGTAGATCACCAGAAGCTGGCTGTCTCTAAGACACGGGGTTTCTGAGCTCATCTTTTGTGTGTGTGTGATGCCAGAGAATACTGATGCTCAGAGAATCAAGCAGCTGGTGCTGTGATCATTGCATAGTAATGGCCGACTAGGCTTTCCTTAGGATTTGAGTGGACAACTTTACGGAAAGCCGTGAGCTGTCATGGGGTACTGAAGCTGTTTATTTTTGAACTTCAGTATCTGTCAAGCCGTTACTATTGAAAACATCAAGGAATTGCCATTTTTAGTTCTCAAGGTTCTGAAAATTGTTGTGTCTGCACAGCAGTGATAACTCTGGTATATAAACAAGCATGGCCTTACTGGGGAGAGGAAGGAGGAGCTGGGGAGAGGAAATGGGGCTGTAACCACCATATAGCTCGTACTGCACTCAGAGGTGCTGTGCTGTGAGTCACACACTACAATTGCAGCTGCTTCCAGCACTCATTAAAAGAAATTCTCAGCTTTAGAGCAAGTGAACTGCTTCGTAGTGAACGCTGCTACATTGAACGGTCAGAGATCCTCAGAAAAGGGGGAAAAAAAAGGCTTGAGGCTGCAAAATCCTATGTTGCAAAGGGAAGGATTGGAATAAGCAGTAGTTTAAAATAGACGTTCTGTGCAGAGGGAGTCACTTTCCTCAAATATTTATACTGTAGGTTCAATAGTATTTAATATGCTGGAAACTTTTCTTTTTTTTTCTTTAGCAATAATATTTAAGACAGCAATTCTATTACGTCTTTCATTTGGCAGTGAAATAAAACAACAACAAAAAAGCTGTTGTTGTTCACCAGCTACTTCAAGTGTTACACTGTTCTAGAATAGTGCAGGTATGTTTTATGAACAAAACAATAAAGAGCTGAACAACTTTTCTACCTTCCTAAACTCATTCTAACCCCCACACACATGCACACACTACCGTCAGCTCTAAAAATCTTGCATCCCATGAAAAGATAAAGTTTTAAAATCACTCAGTCCTGATTGTCAGCTTTTTTTTTGTCTTCCCCTCTGCTGTGCAAAATCTTCCATGCAATCTGTAATAAAACAGCATTAAAAGTCCTTTGCCCAAATAATCTTAAAAATAGCTGTGTTGCAAAACTTGTCCTTTCAATGTAATTCATTTACAATCAAATTCCTTTCTTCAGGAAAGGAAGAATTTTTTTCCCTTTTTCCTCAGAGCACCAGTCTCCTTGTCCGTGGTTTATCGTACATCAGCACTTAGCAGCGCGAGTAACCTCTGGGTTGTGATTCATTCTTCGTTGTCCCCTCGCTAAGTTGGGGTTAGCTCAGGGGCACCTCTTGCTCCGGGGTCAGCTGAGGTCCCCATCACCCCTGCCTCTCATTTCCTTCCAGCACCGTGGGGCTCGCGCGCAGGCAGGCACCGAGCCTGATGCCCCAAGACTGGGAGCTGGGGGCGTAGCAGTAGCACTCACCAGGTAATGAACGTGAGAGCTGCGTTGGCTCCAGCTGATTGACTTCCTGGTCTGAATATGTTTGTGAGCATCTTTGGAGGGTTTTGCAGACCCCTAATAGTGTCCTTGTCCAGTAAATACGCCTCAAAAAAATCCTCTTAAAGTAGGTTAGGAAAGACGGGAGGAAAAGCAGCAGAATTACAGCGATTGCCAACCGCTGTTTGCTGCACCAAGGTCCGTCTGACCCAACCAAAAGGAATTTGTCTTGTGCCAGGACCTAAACCTGGGTGCAGCCCTTCAGCTATTGAGGTCAGCAGCCAAATTGCCCGCAAATTCAGCAAGAATAGGAGCAGCTCCTTTCTTGTGCGTTCTTTAGAGGCGTAAAGAAAAGCTACAGTGTTCTTGGTCACTAGTGCAAGTGGAGGAGGAGGTTTGCTTAATAAATTAATGAATACAGCTGAGACGCCCAGCTCCAAGCGCACGTGCACTTGAAGCTGAAGATCTTCCACGTGCTTCTCGTGACCTTGTAAGTCTCCTGCTTGAGTCACGTCAAATTGCTGTTGCCTTCCCACTCTTACAGTGTCATCCTGTGTTGCCTTCCCAGTATCTGGCCCACAATTAGCGATGACTGAGTAGACTTTTCTTTAGATCCCTCCAGGGGGTAGAAGACACCTGCGCTCCCCAAATCCTGAAAACTGCCGAGTTGCTCACTCGGCGAGTTTTTAGGCTCAGCCCACATTCCAGCTTTTATATAAGTTCTGTGTGTTTCAAATTAAGTACGTGACTTTTGCCCCCACCTCCTTTATTCTTGTGCAAACCTTAGCGTAAAAATTCTGTTGATAGGAAATCATCTTACATGGGTATAATTCACTTCTCTTCCCATCCAAAATACACTATGACTGTAAAAAACACCTTTATATTGATAGAAATATTCCCACAGTTAGGGTTTGTCATTTTCACTGTGCCAGCAAAATTAAAAGCAGAATGTAAATACAGTTTTATTGTGAATTGGGCCAGTTAAACAAAACAAGAGCGGCTCATGTAGCAAAGCAGGTGACTGGAGGATTATCCAACTTGCTAAGCATTATCTCAGCATTGCCAATAAAATAATAAACTCAGCACGCAGAAGGCGTGCAGCCATACACATCTGCCGTGCAGCTCCCCTCCACTTTCGTGATTTCATCTGTTTCTTACCAAAAAGTCAAATGAAATATTTCTGGGGATAATTTGTCAAGTGTTTAAACTGTACATTCTGCCACTGGGTCTCTGGGGCTTGTCCCATCGGAGATTTTAATGGCAGTGTTACAAAACTCAGAAGAATGAAAACCGAAGACTTCCTTAGGGAAAGGCATTTTAAAACTTCTTAGTCTCTTGATTTTTATTACAGCAATTTGGATGGTGAGTCACACACCTTTCGGTCGACGTATTGAGGCCAGGACAAATATTTTATCAAACCATTTTTAGTGTGTTTTAATCTTCCAAGAAGGATGAGAGAAGCTGTCAGCCAGCGCGCGTTCCTGCCCTCTCCCTTACATCCAGTAGTTGTGCAATCCCCCCGTGAGCTGGGTCAGTTGTCTGCTCCGACGGGGAGCTCGTCCTTCCTTGCAGGGGGAGGAGGCACGCACTGATCCTTGCCCGAGGAGCAATCCCCGATTAGGCTGGACTGAGAGTGAGGTGAAACCGCAGCCCCTGCTGCTTGCTCCTGAACAGGGATGTGAAGGGCAAGCGGAGCTCTGTGGTGGTGGTCTGGGATTTTTGTAGTTTGCTGCGAGTCGGTAGGAGCTGTTCTGAGTGTCAGTTGGCAAAAGTGCGGGTATGGTCTGGATGTGGAAAATGGTTTTTAATTTCTAGTAGAATTTCTGGTCTGCGTCAGGATAACTGCTAGTTATCCTCTGTGGTGGAGGGCAGAAGAGACTGCACGGTGTTAGGGAATTTCTTCTTTTCCTGTCCTTAAATTTCTACTTCTGTATGCCTGTGGGTTAAATAGTTGGGAATTAATGTACCGATTTCACACGTTAACAAATACATTACTCAGCTGACTTTATGCCCATCTTCATACCAGTAAGTCTCTCCTGCTGCTGACCTACTGGAAATGAAATGTATTTGTCATCCTGGAGAAAGTTTTCAGTGTTGTCTGCTGCGAAAAACACAGCGATAGCAGCTGAAATCAGTTTTGTAAAATCCAGAAAGACAAAATCCCCAAACCTGCAGCAGGAGATCACTCAAATATGTAGTTAGAAGAAGAGGCTAGAAGTTCAAACAACCTTGCTCTGCGGGTTCAAAGCTTTTCGTTCTGCGTCTGAGAAAAGGCATTAGGTAAGCCGTGGTCAAGCTCAAATAATAAAATCCAGCGTAGGATGCTCGAGCAGAGGTTTAAGCAGTGTAGGCTGCTTCTGCATCTGGACTCTTGATGGAGAAGGGGACTTTTTTCCCCTGGTGTCTGAAACGGCACGTGAACAACCAGAGCCATCAAAGCCTCTGCAGAGCGCTCACAGCTGAGCTCGTACAACTCGCCTGCGCTCACCTGGGAACCGCAGGAAGCCCCTGGTATTTCTCGGCTGGCTCCCACAGCCCGTGCTCCTCTGGGTTTTGGTGGGTTCCCCACCACCACGGTTACGTGTACGTTTCCCTGTTAAAACCACCGTTAACCCCCCCCCTTGTTGCCTGTCTCCTCTGTGTGCACTCCTTCCTCTTTCCTTGCATTTTCTGGTTCTGATTGCAGTTTCTCTCAGCCCTGGCGCCTCCTTGCTGCAGCATCTCCTTACGGTGTTTCAGAGCACAGTCTTTCCCACTGCCACCCCCAACACGCTATTAACATTTAGCTGACAGCTACGTGGTTATAATGGGTGTCAGCAGGCAGCATCGACATCTTATTTTAGTTGCTTATGTATATGCAAGTGTAAGCTGTTGCGTTTCAATTTCTCACAAGTCTGCCTGGTTCTCTTTGTAAAGTTTCAGCACTGGTGACTTCTTTGCTTCTGAAAGTGGCGTTTCAGATCAGCAAAGCTGATTGAGCGACTTGCTGACAAAGAATGAGTAGTTTCATGGCTTCTCTTGCGGCAGCTCTGAGGCATCTCACCTCTCGGTGAGCTGATTAATCTTCTAACCTTATAAAAGAGCAAGCATATAAAAGGCTGGGTTGTTTTTTCTTCTTTTTCCTGCTTCATTTTAGGGAGCTGAATCAACTTACTTGGAGGTCAAATGAGCAGCAGAGCTGGTAAAAGGAAGAGGAGGGTACCAGAGGGCTGGGAGCAGGAGGCAGGAGCGTGAGGGACAGAGGAACAGAAGGGGATCTAACACTGCAAAGGCAGGTAGCTGCTGAAGATAATGAACTGCTGAGCCAAAGAGAAAGCTTTTTCATCCTTTACTTGTGAAGAGCTGTCATGAGTAGAGCCTTCCTTTTTGCAGAAAGTCATTTTGAAATAGTAGATGTCTTTTTCTGTCCTTGTTCAAAATATATATATACAATAATAGTAATCTGGCCAAACGTGGTACCTCAGTCTCTGAAGCCTGATATTGGTAAGGGGCTGTTGAAGGCTGACAGCACAATTTCTTCCCAACCTCTCAAAGGAAGGCTGCAGGCACTTCTGCTGCACTTACCTCTGCTGGACCTGGAGTCTCACTGTCACTGTTCCTCCCGAGGACCTGCAGCTGCTGTAGCACGGACAGTGGGAGATCTTCCGATGTGCTCCGTTTCCTTGATGTCACCCCAGCGTCAGGGAAGAAAATAGGAAATAGCTTTGTTTCCGGTCAGTAGTGAAGATGGCTGGGAAAAATGGTTGGAGAGAGTAGAAGCTGATTATCTGGAAGCTGACAGGAAAGGGCTTAGGCAAAATAATCTTCAGCTGAGGAATTATAATTCCTCAAAAACCTGGAATCAGATCTAGAGGCTGGCATAGTTCTGTTATCTGCACAATGCTAGGCATGCCATTTGTATCGGGGTTGAGTGCCAGCAGCCTTACATCAGCTTTAGTGGAAAATTGTTGTAAGGAGTTCTTGTCTTCCTAAAGCTGCTGCGCTGCCACAGTTTGCTGCCTCTTCAGTTATGCCAGAGCAATTGTTTCTGAGATTGTGCTTTACTGTGAGAACTGACCAACATTTGAAAAGAAATATTTGTTTTCTATTTATTGCCTAACCTGCTTTGTGATGCAGGCTGGCAAATATTTGTACTAGTGTGGTGATTTTACCCAGCTGGGAAGCTGAGCTCCACCACGGCTGCTCTCTCACTCCCCCGCCTCAAAGGAAAAGGGGGAGAAAATATGATGGAAAGAGCTCAAGGGTTGAGATAAGGACAGGGAGATCCCTCAACAATTATCGTCACAGGCAAAACAGACTCAGCACAGGGAGATTACTGTAATTTATTGCCTATCACTAGCAGACTAGAATAGTGAGAAAGTAAAAGCACACTAAAACCACCTTCCATCCATCCACTGTCTTTTACGTCCTCCCCCCGAGCAGTGCAGGGGATCCGGGAATGGTGGCTGGGGTCAGTCCCTGATGCTTCATCTCCGTCGCTCCCTCACGGTCACTCTCTGCCCCTGCTCCACGCGGGGTCCCTCCCACGGGATGCCGTCCTTCCCGAACTGAGCCTGCGGGGGCTGCCCACAGGCAGCAGCTCTTCCAGCACTGCT
Source organism: Anser cygnoides (assembly GCF_040182565.1). Taxonomy (NCBI): domain Eukaryota; kingdom Metazoa; phylum Chordata; class Aves; order Anseriformes; family Anatidae; genus Anser; species Anser cygnoides. The sequence continues at coordinate 117,361,194 of NC_089873.1, read as the reverse complement.
CCCACACGGCTCCGTACCACGGGGTCCGTCCATCCCCCAGGAGCAAACTGCTCCAGCACGGGTCCCCCACGGGCGGGCGGCAGCTCCCCCCAGACCCCCTGCTCCTGCGTGGGCTCCTCTCCACGGGCTGCAGCTCCGGCCCGGGGCCTGCTCCTGCGGGGGCTCTCCATGGGCCGCAGCCTCCTCCAGGCCACCTCCACCTGCTCCACGTGGGCTCCTCCACGGGCTGCAGCGTGGAGATCTGCTCCGTGTGGGACCCATGGGCTGCAGGGGGACAGCCTGCTCCACCAGGGGCCTCTCCACAGGCCGCAGGGGAACTGCTGCTGCCTGCCTGGAGCACCTCCTGCCCTCCTGCTGCACTCACCTTGGGGGCTGCAGGGCTGGTTCCCTCACATGTTCTCACTTCTCTCTCCCAGCTGCTGTTTCATGGCTTTTTTTCCCTTCCTTAACTTTGCTGTCCCAGAGGCCCACCCAGCGTCGCTCCCTGGCTCAGCTCTGGCCAGCAGCAGGTCCCTTTTGGAGCCGGCTGGAGCTGGCTCTGCTCTGACATGGGGCAGCTGCTGGGCTCCGCTCACAGAGGCCACCCCTTCAACCCCCTGCTATCAAAACCTTGCCACATAAACCCAAGACAACTAGCACAGCTGCAGGAGGTGTGAACTGTGGTGTGCAGATAGGATGAACCAAAGAGAGCAGGAATGATTTGGATCAACTTTATTACTGAAAAGTGTTCATGCAGTGAAATTTTAACACAGTGTACATTTACACCAGTAATCTTTGTGGAATTTTTTTTGGTTTATTTTTAAATCTGTCTTAAGGCTTTCTGGTGGTCCGTGTAAATGTGTTGAAATGGTTCTGCATGACCAGTTCTGTTTTTGGTTTTTAATGCATCATATAACTTGTTTTATTTCTGACTGTTGCGTTTAAAGGCTGTTAAGCTGAAAGTCAAGCACTTGAACTGGGAAAGTCCAGGATTAAAGCTGCCTTTGCAGGATTAATTTGGTCCCTTGCTAGTTGTGGATGTTGCAGCCTTGGTTACGATTAAAGTGACAGAGTTACATTACGCCAGAGCTCTGCCTCCTTCAGTGCACAGAAGCTGTGTTTTGAGAATGAAATGGAGGATTGTACTAGCACGATTACCTCTGTCTTGTGTAATGTAATAAATTTAAGGTGTTCTACGAATAAAAAGGAGAATGCAGAAAAAAAAAATGGGGGACTGTTGGATTCTGCTTGAGATGTGTCAATTTTACACCCATCTGTACTAATGGCATTACTGTGTTACGATGAACAAATGAACACACAGTAATTGCACGTTTATTTTGCACGTGTCTTACAGAAGACACAGGGCCAGGGCAAAGCAGATTAAAATGAAAGATTTGAAAATATTTCAAAACACTTGACTGTCTCCTACCCAAAGTGTCCTTGAAGTATGGGTTGAGCAGCAACTTCCAGTGGGTGTCTCTACAGTGATGCTTTTGGTTCAAGTTTGCTTCCTAAATACATCGTTGATTTATCTCCATACACCATGCTGCAGCTTGCATCACAGATGAATCACTTGAGTATGTAAACTCAATTTCTTTAAGGTGAAACTAAAGGAAAAGATGCATTCCTGGAGCGCACGTCCTAACAACGCTGCAAGTGTTAATGAGTGCGCAGACCTGGAGACTGGACCGTCAGACTCCACCACTTCAAATGGCAGAGGTGTCCAGAAAGTAGCTGATGCTCCAGACACTACTTTTACATAAAACATAGAAAGCAGAACAAAACAGATAGGTTTCTCACATTCATAGAAGCCTAACAGTTCTGCTTTTTTAGAGGGAGGTGTGGGGGAATTGAGGATAAATGACTGTGTGTGAAGCAACACTGCAAGGCACTGAAACTCTCAGTTAAGAGAGACCTGGTGAGGAAACAGAATTCTGCTGCTGCTATTGCCGTGATGCTGTTAATTCATTCGGTAGTCTCAGATGTACAAGTGGTAGCTCAGCCCTGTGGTATGACCAGTGCTCTGAGACACTGTATCCCACACCTTTGAAGTCATCTCAGTAATACCAATTTAGACTTTGATCACCTCATCTTTCTAGCCACCGGTTGTAAGATTTCCCATTCCTATATATGAATTACAGGGTTATGATTTCTTACTTTTTTGATACATTTTTTAGCTTTGCTTGTAAGTCGATGAACAGTGAAACCTTTGTGTTATAGTAGCATACACCATATATAAATATCTTCAAAATAGTTTCTTAAATCAGCTGCAAAAAGAATAGAACTGCTTTTAACAGACACGTCGTTGACTTGTTTGTTCTATGTCACCATAGAGGAAGATAGTGTAAAATTCATACTTACAGGTTAATGAGCTTATAAGAGTGTCCATGACAACAAAATAAAATTGGATATAGCTGATTTTTTGGTGTGTGAGTGCATGTGCACAAATACATAAATTCCAATCCGTACTACAGAAGTGGTTTGCTTAAATTAACTTAAAACCTGATTCTCTTCTCTTATTAAGGTCTAACCAGGAGCAGTCAGTTGAGTTACGGAGACATCCTGCTCTACAGAGCGGGCTCTGTTTGAAGCATATGCAACAGGGGGATTTCAGCACTGCAGTTTGATTTGTGCTTATTGTACCCTTGGATGCATCCGGGGTTAACTGTTCCTCAAGTATATAGGTTGTGGGCAGAAACTGCTTTTATGCTAATAAATAAGGTGGGGCGTTCAGTTCACTGATAATTTTTAAGCTAGAACAAAGCACTGCTGGGATACTTCAAGTAAAATCACGAAATTTCCAAGAAACCAGATTGTGACAGAGCAGTTTAAGAAGTCATACATGTATCATAGCTAGAAGGGTATGTTAACAACACTCACTAAATATAAGCGAACATGATGAATTAATCTAGATTACAGACAATAATCCTGCTTCTTTCTCCCTCCCCAGTATTATTGTCCTTTCTAGCCTATTAAAAATAACAACAAAAACCCTTTAATTTGCTCAGTCAGCAGGCGACTGTCAGGGTTGCTTAACTTCAGAAGGTGACTTGGCATAATTAGGCCTTAGGTATCTGTCCTCATTTCAGCTGGGACAGAGTTAATTTTCTTCATAGCTGCAAGTACGGTGCTGTGTTTTGGACTTAGAATGAAATTAGGGGCGATAACATGCCAATGTTTTAGCTGTAGCAGAGCAGCGCTTGCACAGAGCCAAGGACTTTTCAGATCCTCGTGCTGCCCTGCCAGCGAGGAGGCTGGTGGTGCGTCAGGACCCGGGAGGGGACACAGCCAGGACAGGTGACCCAGGCTGGCCAGAGGGATGTCCCACACCACAGGCATCGTGCTCAGCAATAAAACCGGGTTGTTGGCTGAGGCAGGGGGGGCTGCTGCTGGCTGGGGACTGGCTGGGCATCAGCCAGCTTGTGCTGAGCTGTTTTGTTGTGCATCGCGTGCTTTTTGCCTTTCTTTTCTTCCTCCATTCTTCTGTTTGTCCATTCTTTCATTCTTTCTTCCATTCTTCCTTTTGTTCTTTCATTCTTCCCTTTGTTCTTTCCCTCTCTCATTCTTTCCTCCTTTCGTTCATTCATTTGTTCTTATTAAACTGTCTCAACCCGCAAGTTCTTGCACTTTTACTTTTTTCGGTTCTCCCCCATCTCTCCGCGGGGGAGGGAGCGAGTGTCTGTGAGGTACCTAGCTGCCTGCTGGGTTAAACCACAACAGTATCTGATTCAGAAGTTCATCGCTGCAATTGCCAAGGTAGATCTTCATAAAGCTAAAGCTGAGAAAAAGATGAGCAAGTGAAACAATTAAATGGCATTCCTTCACGTGGACGGCTACACTGCAGGTAGAGAATACAGCCCCATCACACCCCTCTAATTAGTTAAATGTAATAATCTGTGTAAGATCATTGTACGATCAACTATTAAGGTATGTTTGAAAGTGTTCTTTAACATGAGTTGGTTCTTCTCGTGCCTGTGCATCTGCTGGGGCTAACAGTATTAATTGCCATACCTGTCCTCCAAACTAGCTGTTTTCTTCAGCAGTATTGATGGTCTTTTTGAGCCTGTTTATAAAGAGCAGCGAGTTTAGGTGTGTTTACATTATCTCTAAGAACTGTTTGCATAAAGCAACCTGCAACTTTTTTCTTGTTCTCTTTCAGAAACATCCGAATCATGGAGGGGCTCTTGCATTACATAAATCCGGCACATGCCATTTCACTTCTAAGCGCACTGAATGAGGAGCGTCTAAAGGGACAGTTGTGTGATGTTGTTCTTATAGTAGGAGACCAGAAATTTCGAGCTCATAAAAATGTTCTGGCTGCCAGCAGTGAGTACTTCCAGACTCTGTTCACAAATAAGGAGAATGAGTCTCAGTCGGTGTTTCAGCTCGACTTTTGTGAACCAGATGCTTTTGATAATGTGTTAAACTACATTTATTCCTCATCCTTGTTCATTGAGAAAGGCAGTCTGGCAGCTGTGCAAGAACTGGGCTACAGCCTTGGAATATCCTTTCTTACAAACATTGTTTCTAAGAGCCCTCAAGCTCCTTTTCCAGCGTGCCCCATTAAGAAGATACTGTATCAAGACGAAGAGGAAAGTAGTTCTCAGAAGAGAAGTGTCATTGTCTGTCAGAACAGGAGTGAAGCACAAGGGAAGAGTATAAATCAAACACAACATGATTTAAGCCATACTTCTAAACCTTTACCCTCTGTTGCTGTCAAAACTAGCGTTAGACCACAAGCAGCAAAACCAACTGAAACCCTTCACAATTTATCACTCACTGAAAGGAGATGGCTGAAAGACAACCCTGTGAGCTATACCAAGCTTCATGAAACTTCTGGAACTGTAGAGGATCAGAGCAGATGTGGTTTGGTGAAAAGGAACACAGTACTGCCTCAAAAGCCCTTAGCAGAGAAAGAAATCGCAAGCGATGAACCTGGAAGCAGTGGCCAGCTTTTGAGAGGAAAGGCTGCAGAGATGTCATTAAAGAGGCCGCGTCCACCAGTCTTATCTCTGCGTGGCTCATCAGAATCTACGTTTTTGTTGCGAGAAGCAGGAAAAGGAAATGGTCAAGGTGAAGATAGGAATTTGCTATACTACTCAAAGTTAGGACTGGTAATCCCGTCTAGTGGATCTGGTCCTGAAAACCAAAGTATTGACCGAAGTGGGCCACTTGTAAAAAGTCTCCTTCGAAGGTCACTGTCCATGGACAGTCAGGTTCCTATTTATTCACCTTCTGTTGACCTAAAACCTTCACAGGTATCATCCTCCTCCTCACCAGGAACTAATGATTCCCAGAAGACATTTAATGTTGCATCTCAGAAGTCATGTTTGAAGGAGTCATCAGAGAAGTTAGTCTTAGATGAAAAGCCACAGGTAATGCACCCACATCGCCTTAGGTCTTTCAGTGCCTCTCAGTCAACCGATAGGGAGGTGGCTTCCCCTCTCACAGAGGTGCGAATAAAAACTGAACCTAGCAGTCCACTTTCAGATCCTTCTGAAATAATTAGAGTTACAGTGGGCGACGCATCAGTGTCTACGAATAAAGACTTTGCTTTCAAAACCGAGGATGATCATAAGGAGCCAAGTAGACTTCCAGCAAAGAGGAGATTTCAAGCGGATAGAAGGCTGCCGTTTAAGAAACTGAAGGTGAATGAGCAAGGTTCTCCTGAGTCAGAAGAAAACTTTGAGGAAGGCTCAAGCCCTACGCACCTTGATGCTGATTTTGCTGATTCCGACGTCAGTAAAGATGAATACAGTGAGATGGAAGAAGCAAGACCAAATAAAAAATTTAAATGCAAGCACTGCCTTAAAATTTTCAGATCAACAGCGGGTCTTCACCGTCACGTTAACATGTATCATAATCCAGAGAAGCCCTATGCTTGTGACATATGCCACAAGAGATTTCACACCAATTTCAAAGTGTGGACGCACTGCCAGACACAGCATGGAATCGTGAAGAATCCCTCGCCAGCTTCCAGCTCGCATGCTGTTTTGGATGAAAAATTCCAAAGAAAACTGATCGATATAGTGAGAGAGAGGGAAATTAAGAAAGCTCTAATAGTTAAACTAAGACGTGGCAAGCAAGGTTTTCAGGGACAGTCTGCTTCACAAGCACAACAAGTCATCAAAAGGAATTTAAGATCGAGAACCAAAGGAGCCTATATTTGTGTCTACTGTGGGAAGGCTTACCGTTTCCTCTCTCAATTCAAACAGCACATAAAAATGCATCCAGGGGAAAAACCAATTGGAGGAAATAAGGCTCCCAAGCAGAAAGACCACATTCACATTGAAAGTCCGGTAGAAAACAAAGAAATTTATCAGTGCCGTCTCTGTAATGCTAAGCTGTCTTCGCTTATCGAGCAGGGGAATCATGAGCGACTCTGTAGAAACGCTACTGTCTGTCCTTACTGCAGCCTTAGATTTTCTTCTCCGGAGCTGAAGCACGAGCACGAAAGCAAGTGTGAATACAAGAAGCTCACTTGTCTCGAGTGCATGCGCACCTTTAAGTCGTCCTTCAGTATTTGGCGTCATCAAGTGGAAGTCCACAATCAGAACACCATGGCTCCCGCAGAGAACTTTTCTTTACCTATCCTGGATCACAATGGAGAAATAACGAGCTCGTCGAGATTGCCTCCCCAGCCAGAGTCTAATAAAGTGAACAATTTTGCTGCAAAGGAGGATGGAGTATTCAGTGACTCGTCAGAACAGATCAACTTTGACTCTGAAGACTCCTCGTGCCTGCCTGAAGACTTAAGTGTTTCCAAGCAGTTTAAAATCCAAATCAAGGAGGAGCCTGCAGATGACGTAGAGGAAGAGGTCACTGAAACGAGCAGAGAACAGAAGGAAGTGGTCTCCAACAAAGACGCCGGCCTGTGGCCCTGTGAGAAGTGCGGGAAGATTTTCACTGTGCGCAAGCAGCTGGAGCGTCACCAAGAGCTCCTGTGCTCCGTGAAGCCGTTCATTTGCCACGTGTGCAACAAGGCCTTCCGAACCAATTTCCGGCTGTGGAGTCACTTCCAGTCCCATATGTCCCAGGCTACAGAGGAGTCCTCGAATAAGGAGCCTGAGATATGCCCACCCGCTAATTCCCCGTCACCGCCACCTTTACCTCCGCCCCCACCGCTGCCCAAAATCCAGCCTTTGGAGCCCGATAGTCCGACAGGCTTGTCCGAAAGCTCCGCTACTACTGAGAAATTATTTGTCCCGCAGGAGTCAGACACGCTCTTCTATCACGCTCCACCGCTCTCGGCAATCACATTCAAAAGACAATACATGTGTAAACTCTGTCACAGGACTTTCAAGACAGCTTTTAGTCTTTGGAGCCATGAACAGACACACAATTAGCTTTAACAGATACCTTAAAGAGCTGGCTCAGTGGAGGCTATTTTCAGGATCTCGGACGTATGCCATATAAACCAGAAAACGAAGAGGATCAAAGCAACGACGACAGAAGATTGGGAATTTGTGATGCTGCTTGGATTTGAAGATTAAGGTAAACTAACTTTGTTAGTAGATAGCAAGCCGAGTAATTTAAAATACTGTGGTCTGGGATCTAATAGCAACAGAATAATTTTGATTTCATTTAACACTGAAATGCGATCGCATCTGGATTGTATGCATGGATCTTCATCCTGTGATGTTGGTGTGCGCGTGTGTATTATATATAAAGTTATATATTAAATGAAAGAGCAACAACAATGTGGATTCTAACTGTGAGTTTATAGTAGTGAAATACTGTAACCAACTTCACTGAGTTTATTTTATTTTTTTTGCTTTTTTCTTTTAAAGAAACCAACACACAAGCTCCATATAAATAGCTGCCATGCACTTGCAGTTAGGGAGGAAGTGGATGGAGTGTCTTGCTGTATTGACTTAGGTCTTAGAGATCTTTAGCAATAACAAATAAACCTCAAGTTTCAGTAATCCTGGTATTATTGGATACGAATGTTTGATATTTTAAGGGAAGATAGAATTGTTTGTTGTTATATGGAACTTGTACAAATTAAAATAGAATCTAAAGTCAGCAATATTATTACTGAGATTTTATATAAAAACAGCAGCAAGCCTGCTTTCAGCCATTTAATTATAAGTTTCTAAGAAAAATTGGGGGAGGGGGTACATCGCTTTATATAATGTCCCAAAGAATAATTTACTATAGATATTTCGGTAGCTAAAGTCGTATTAACAACCATTATAACTCAAATGGTACTGTTTATAACATGAAGTAAGATTGAATAGATGTCAGACAAGTTTCAAAATTTTGTTTCCACTGTTTGTACAACTGTTTGTAATTCTAACTACAAAGGAATGTATGACTATTAAATCAAAACAAGAGAGCTCGTTAAGGGATAGAAGAATAGTTGTGTTCCTACACACAGTAATAAGCTTGGCCATAAGTACAAAGATATGTTTTAACAAAAACGAAAAATGTAAATATTTATATAGACACCTGTATAAATGAAGAAGTATGTATTTGAGATTCGTATTAAGCGTGCATATCCAGCTCAAAGCAGAGGAGAAGACATCACACTACAATCACTGTATTTTAGGAGTACAATGCATAGAATATTTCTTTCTGCCGCTTTCTATCATTTGTGGTACTGTGTTGCAGTTTTCTAATTTGTTAAAAATCATGGGTGTAATGGGCTGCAGATACTTCGTGTGGTTCCATTATTTTACCGCAAATCACAACTGGAGCATTTAGCGTAAGCAGGATCGTAGAAGCTATAGCACGGGTCCAAAATTACTCTGCAAGTAAAGGAAATACTTACCCAGAAGTAGTGGTAAATTAACAGGGAGAAAATTTTCCGCCAGAATTTAAACTTAATGGAGTGGTGCTGGATTAAAGTGAGCAGCAAGGATGTAAGAAACTCAGACAGTGTTTATGGCCCTGACCGACGACCCCGGGAGGCTGGGAGATGGGGACCGCACCGCACACTACCTAGCCAGAGCCCACCCGTGTCCACGGAGAGCAGCAGGAGTCCGGTGCCGATGTCACCGGGAGCAGCAGCGAGGCTTTAATCCTCTCTGGTTCTAATCACTCACTTGTTTCAGCATCCCAAACTCAAAACAAATTGCACACTGATCCCAGGATCTGAGGATGAACATCCTCGGTTAGGCACGCACAGGGAGTGGATTTTTCTCCCAAGTGTGCCGCTGTTAGTTTTTTTCCTAACGGAATTTTTTAGTGTTTTTCCTGCAATTTAAGTTTAAAAGTGTTGGCTCAGTATGGACCACTGACTTAGTTCAGCTACCAAAAAAGGTAAAGCTATATTCAAGCCTCTTCTTTCATTTTTTTGATGAAAATCTAAAATTGTTACTATACATTGTAGTAGTAACATTTTGTCCTTTTTGTTCGCTTCCAAGCAAACTGCATCTGAGTGTGGTTATGTTAAACTGTAAGAATATCAATTTTTTTACATGAAATTGCAATTAGAACAAGATTCTTACATACTTGGTGAAATAAAAAATGTCACTATCAGATAAGACTAAATTTCCTTCTCACAAGAATTATTTATTAAAAAAATAAATAAAATGCTTAATACACTTAACCTGATTTAACAAAATGAGGAAGACAAAGACTTGCTAAATACGCTTTAAATGTATTTAAGAAGTCTGTGCATAGAAAATATAAACATGTCAACTGGTACCTAAGTTTTCACCAATGATTCTTCTTAACATAAACTTATGATACTTTATATCCAACCTTTTAAAAATCAGTGTGCTTTCGAAAGGAAAGTGGCAACTAGTTCATCAACGTTACAGTCATCTACCTTCCAACTGGGATTCTGCTGTATGGTATGATGATAAATACGACTCATTTAAAATCAAAAGCTCATACAATGTCTTTCAAGAAACCTTGACCTTCTTCCTAGTACACTATGTATTATATTTAACAAACAAACAGAAATATTTCTGGTCTAAATAGCCTCCTTCTAAGCTTTTCTGCAGAATTTTTTAAGTTTTGTTTTTAACTTTGAGCGTGTTCTGTGTTTTGTTTTTTTAAATTCTGTTCCTGCTTAGTAAAGGAATTCAGGATCTCTGAAGTTTAAATATGAGATGTTTATATAGTAGTTCTGGTTTTCTATTAGCTTTTTATACAGTATCTTTAAAAGCCCTTGATAGAAGTGTTTATTTTGGAGGATACGGAATAAATATGCTTCCACTTATATAACTTTAATATATGTTTTAAAAGTTAAATTATGGAAAAAAAAATGTTAGTTGCTTGTTTATAAATAAAGGTCTTCTGAAGAGTGTCTAGCTTGGCCACAGCCAAAATAAAAGGCAAATTTATTGACACAAAAACCTGTCCTCATCATATTTTGTTTAATTTTGTAACTGTGTACTGAAGTGATGCAAAGTTAGAGCTCTTGTTAAATACAAAAAAGTTTTTTTCCTTCTTGAAATTTGTGACAGGAATGTGCAGATGTTTTAATATATAGATTAGAATCTTTAATTCTTTCTTTTGGGATTATTTTTATAAACTGTCCAATAAATCTCAGCGAACTAAACTGCTTCAGTGGAAGTCCAGTGAAAACTTCCATTGCATTTAAGAGGAGCAGGGTTGAACCATGAAATGTATTTTGTTTTGGGACTTCTCTTCCTTTCAGGCACTATGTTGGCAAAGGTCTAAGCATATGGTTAAGTTCCATGGAGATCAGTCTTAACTTTTTTCAAAATACATGCTTAAGTTTTTTGATATTTTGGGACCATGATCACCCACTGAAAGTGAGAAATGGCAGAAAAAATACATATGGATATAGTATTTAAGTTCTAGAACCAAAAGTTAGAATGCATTTTCCTCTACATAAATACTGCATGCGCACCTAAAGTTTCCACAGTTTTACAAAAACAAAGGACATCAACCAGTAATAATTTACGTGGACTTCTGTAAGGCCTTTGGTATGATCCCCCACAACATTCTTGCCACCTAGTTGAAGGGATACGGGTTTGATGGACGGACTGTTAGATGGAGAGAGAATTGGCTGTAGGGCCACGTCCAAAGGGTTTTAGTCCAACAGCTCAATGCCCAAGTGTAAACCAGCAACAAGGGGTGTCCCTCAGGGGTCTGTGCTGGGACCAATACTATTGAATATCTTAATCAGTGACATGGACAGTGGGATTAAGTTTGCGGATGACACGAAGGTACTCAGCTTGTGCATTGATAGACCAGAGGGAAGGGATGCCATCCAGAGGGACCTTGGCAGGCTTGAGGTGTGCGCCCGCTCATGAAGTTCAAGAAGGCCAAGAGCGAGGACTGGGTGATGTATGGACTGAGAGCAGCCCTGCAGAGGACTTAGGGATACTGGTGTATGAAAAACTGGATTTGAGCCAGCAATGTGTGCTGGCAGCCCAGAAAACCAACTGTACTGTGGGCTGCATCAAAAGCAGGGTGGCCAGCAGGGCGAGGGAGGTGATTCTGCCCCTCTGCTCTGCTCTTGTGTGACCCCACCGGGAGCACTGCATTCAGCTCTGGGGCCCCAGCACAAGAAGGACATGGAACTTTACTAGAGTCCAGAGGAGGGCCACAGAGATGCTCAGAGGGCTGCAGCACCTCTCCTGTGAAAACAGGCTGAGGGAGCTGGGGTTGTTCAGCCTGGAGAAGAGAAGGCTCTGGGGAGACCTTACAGCGGCCTTCCAGTGCCTAAAGGGGGCCTGCAGGAAAGCTGGGGAGGGACTCTGTGTCAGGGAGTGCAGTGACATGGAAAGAGGGAAAGGTTTTAAACTAAAAGAGGGTAGGTTTAGATCAGATACCAGGAAGAAATTCTTCTCTGTGAGAGTGATGAGGCACAGGCACAGGCTGCCCAGAGAAGCTGTGGGTGCCCCATTCCTGGAGGCGCTCAAGGCCAGGCTGGATGGGGCTTTGGGCAGCCTGGGCTGGTGGGAGGTGTCCCTGCCCATGGCAGGGGATCGGATCCAGGTGGCCTTTCAGGTCCCTTCCAACACAAACCATTCTATGATGCTATGATAATACTGTCTCTACTTCATGTATATATATTTTTTTTTCCGTAAGGGGGAATGAAACACCCCGACAGTTAAATGAGCAGATAACCTGCTGAAGCAGTGGGTGACACTAGAGTTTGTCTTACGACCTTCAGAATGGAAATGTAGCCTTATCTGTGAACCAAAACACACAGCCATGAGACTTGTTCCTGCATTTCCTATTTAGGCAAGCATTCTAGTGGCATCCAGTAGATTTTTTTTTTTTGGTGGTGGTGGTTGGTTTTTTTGTTTGTTTGTTTTTATCCCCCAAGTAGGATGTGCGGGTTTGGTCTGAAGCTACATGTACTCTGTTTTTGTTCCAAGCTTCCAGTGGTAAAACTAGAAGTTCCTCACATGGGACAAGGACAGACTATGCCTAACTTCTTGGCACTAACAGTGAGGGTGCAAATATCTGGCATGAGCCTGTAATCTGGCATGTGCCTATACTGTTCAATAAAATTGTTTACATTTTCCTACCAGAAGATTTAGATAAAAATCAAAGTAAGGTTAGCTTTTTTTAACGTTGCTGTTAATGAATCAGTGTTAATTTTTTTTTTTTTTGGTTGAACACAGCCTGATAGTATTTTTTAATGTCATTGATTCTTGTTTATTTAAAATGACTTGTGAAAAATTGTACTATAAGTGTTGTACATAAGGGGACACTATCAAGAGAAAGGTTGTATACTGTAAAAGTGCTTATCTGTATTAACAATACTTGATATGAATAAAATCAATTTCGAAACATGAATTGACTTATAACACTTGAGCTGCTTTGGCATGAAAATGCCTACTAAAGGCATCCTCAGTTGTTTCAAGGATGCCTGTAAATTGTATCTGAATTCTGTGGGCTGAGCTTATTTTTCATTTTGCTTTTTCTCTGACTGTTCCAGAATAAAGGACTTGATCTGTTTTTCATTTTTTGATTTTTCAATGATACACAGTACCTTTTAAAGATACAAGCTTCCCACTACTGCAGCAGCATGTTCAATTAAAACATGTATGTAAAAGCAGAAATAAAAAAAAAAACTTTTTGCAAAATAACTTCGCAAAATATGTACAAAGTACTCATTTTAAAGCTTCTTCTTGACAGTGTCCCTTTTTAAAAAACAGGCAAATGGAATCACTTGTAGTATTTGGGTGCAGGGGAACAGTTTCCTACAGTTTCTACAAGCTGGAATTATCCAATATATTTGCTATAGAATTTTCCAATTGGTTACATGAAATCACTTGTCATTTTAAAGCATTATAGGGATAAGACAAATGAAGCCGGTTTTATAATCCTGTATACCTTACAGTCATTGTATATCAATTCAATACACCAGTGCTGAATTTTAATTAAGAATGGGTTTTTACTTTTTTTAGGACTGAGACTTAATAGCTTAGGGTAACTTTTTTCTTTAATGTAATGTAAATCCATTGCTGCTTTGTACAACTTTTTCTACTGTGTGTTTTCTTTACTTAGATCTTGACTAAGAAATGTTGGCGTCCAATAAACTTACACTTTGTTTCTTTTGAATTATTGTGTTTTATACTGGATCCTCTTGGCAAATTGAGATGTTATTGTACATACCATTGTGCCTGTGGGACTGGAATTTTGTTTACAAAAAGACTTCTTTTGATCTAGTTGTTGAATGCAAATGACAGTTTTTACTTTACTAAAATAATGACTTTTCATTTGATTTAGTAAGCGTCTCAGCAAACTTTTTGCTGGAAAACACAAGAAAACTTAACTGCTGTAGAAAATTTGATGAAAACTTGAGCTGTGCCCAAATTCTGCTTCCTCTGCAATCAATGATTAAAACAGAACTTTGTGGAAGCAAGGTTACATTGACTGAGTATCTCTTTCATCTAAAACTGGATTGAACCAGATGTTTGAAAATACACCGTCAGGAACGGTTATGGTATTTTGCAGTGCTCTCATCAAAAGCCGTTTTGCAGCATATATTTCCATCTCCAAAAGCCTGTGGGTGAGAATGCAGTCTCTGTATTCTCATGATGCAGAAAATTGTCTCTATCTTTTGGGAAGGGGGTTTGCTAGGTTCCTTTCTTCAAAGCAGATAAGACACCTATCTTTGAAAACTAGAGCTGTTTTCTGAATTTTCTGCACTCCACATCTGCTGTCCTTTTCCATTTTTCATTTGTGCGTTTGGTTGGACCCACCGACCAATTTCAATCACGTTTAATAAGAGGAGCCAAGGTCTCAAAAGAATTAATCCCCAACAAGTTTCATAAAAATCACTGATGGGGAGGCAAAGAAGGGCCTCGGTGGGAAGGGTGAGATTAGCAGCAAGAGCATGTGCTTAACAGTTATCTGTTCTTTTTACGTACGTGTGTGTGTGGTGTCTTGTTAGATTGGGGGAGGCCTTAGGTCAGGTGGAACATACTGGCAGAGCTGAAGTACCAAGTCCACCAAGCACCCAAAATGAAGGGTTGAAAGGGTACTCCAAGGTCAAGAGGATTTGTGCCTTTGATAATCCCTCAATATCTGTGAAAACAGGGACAAAGGGCTCCTGGCCTGTCCCTCCATGAAGCATCCCTGCATGTCAGAGGATAAGTGAGCTGTAGAAAAAGTGGGGACAGCTGCTCACTGATCCCTTCACGGAGTGGTAAGTCACCAGAGGTTTGGCTCCCTCTTTCTCCTTTCAGCACAAGGAAATAACCTCTACTTCTTTCTGCATCCAGTCAAGATCTACGTACAGTTTTCCATCTGTTATTGTTAAAGAGCGCACTAACATTTGCTTAAATATTTAATAAATACCTGATCTAGAGACCATACAATCTATATTCGACATAAAAAAAAATTTGACATTGAAATTTGACATTGAAAGCAAAGCCAGTTTCTGTTAACAAAGGATTTGCTTTACATTACTTCTGCAGTTATGATACAACCTTTAAAAATTTCTTAATGTCAGGTCATCCAGGACCTAGGATGGATAAAGTTCAATGTCATGGAGCCCTGGCTGCTGACATTAACTTAACCTGATATTTGAGGGCTCAGGCAACATGCATCTCTCCAATGAAGAGAGATCACTGCTTGTTAAACATGAAGCAGTGATGAGGCACCATGACCTGCTGGGATTACTAGCATCCAGGGACACTTCTGCTATAAAGAAGAGACCATGCTGAGTTTTGCAAGCTCCACAGGCAGGTGTTTGGAGGAAAAAGTCAATGAGCGAGAAGAGGCAGGAGAAAGTAGGATGGCAACAGCAGCAGATGATGAGAGATGATGAGATACAGAAGGGAGCAAACTGTGGCCCTACTGCAAACGAAAGAAAACAGCCTCTGTTTTAAGGTGTCAGTTGTAGTGAATATTGCTCTTTGGTTCTTGCTTTTTCCTTATTTCCTCAATGAACAGCTTGGAGCCCCTGGGGTTTGACACCTTCCAACCCTTTTTGGCTGACAAGAAGCTGCATCCGTTCCTCTATGCTAGGAAGTCTATCAAATAGTTTAGGGGAAGAAAGATGTCCCAAAAGACTGATTAATAGTATTTCCCCTACAATATTGCATTAGAGGAAGTTCAGGTCCTTTTGGAACAAGCTTTGAAGTCTGCACATCCTGAGGATGTCACTAGGAGTCACAACTATACCTGTGGAGGTACGTTAGCAGTTTCTCCACCTCGCCACCTACACCTGTGGGTCCTAAAAAGAGAGGAATCTAAAACCAGAAAAGGATGTATAGAACAGTAAACACAGCTCTGTTGACCACCATCCCACTTACTTCTTCCTCAGATGGTTAGTCCTTGATTTCATGCACATCTCTTGCTCTGTGGGGCACCTGGCACGGAGTCTGGTTGATGTCAGGGCTGACACAGCTGATCCTGTAAGGGGAAAGGTAAAGCCTTCCTCCTCTTCACTCATCAATCGACTGAGCAGCCAAATGCCACCAGAAGGAAGCTTAACTTTGTTAGCTTGCATTCAGATTACTTGTTTCATCGGCAGAAATCTGATAGAAGCATGTCAGTGAATTTTTTAAAGATAGAAATGTGAAAAACAGCATGCTCACTATGAGTAAGTATGGAGGAAAATCATTGATAATAAAAAATGAGTTTTAAAGTACTAATACAGCTCAGAAGGGTTGGGAGAAGAATTACATCGAGCCTGAGATGTAATTAATTCTGCGGAGTTTGTGGAGATGATCCTAGAATTTATTATGTGCCTCTGACACTTTGTATGGGCACTAGGAGGAGCCAGAAACAAACAACTGCAACATCACATCCACCTGAAGAGCCCCACATGAATGCACCACATACAAGGTGAACCTCTCCTTCTATATGTATGTATGTGTGTCTGCATATAAAAATGTGTGTTTAAAGTTGGCTCTGTTTTGTGGCAATTTCTGAGTTTGGAGAAAAATTCTTTTTTAGTCAAAGGCATGTTATTTACGCTTTCGTCTAAAACCTGCCTTCTGCTCCAGTATTTATTCCTTCCACCAACCAGTATGTTTTCTGCCTGACAGCTGGGAGTGGAGAGACAATGTGCATCTCCTGATTCTTTAGTCTTTGCCTCCCTCTTGGGACTTCCAAGGAGGATGCCAGCTTGTCCCAATGGTTTCTGCAGCACAGACAGTTCTCTAAGAAAATACAAGGGGGTTAATTGTGATTTAACACCTACTAAGATAACTTACAGTAAACGCAGTTGAACATGAAGTGAACTTATGACTGAGGAGTTAAAAGCTTTTTGCCCATAGAATCAGAGAATCACAGAATATCCTGAGTTGGAAGGGACCCACAAGGATCATTTAAGTCCTGGCTCCCCACAGGACCACCCAATAAACAGACCCTATGGCTGAAAGCCTTGTCCAAATGCTTCTTGAACTCCAGCAGCTCGGTGCTGTGACCACTGCCCCGGGGAGCCTGTCCCAGTGCCTGACCACCCTCTGGGTGCAGACCCTTTCCCTAACCCCCAGCCTGACCCTCCCCTGTCCCAGCCCCATGCCGTTCCCTCGGGTCCTGTCGCTGTCCCCAGAGAGCAGAGCTCAGCGCCTGCCCCTCCGCTCCCCTCGTGAGGGAGCTGCAGGCCGCCATGAGGCCTCCCCTCGGCCTGCTCTGCTCTGGGCTGAACAAACCAAGGGGCCTCAGCCGCTCCTCATATGTCTTGCCCTCCAGACCCTTCATCATCTTCATAGCCCTCCTTTGGACACTCTCTAATAGTTTTATGTCCTTCTTGTATTGTGGTGCCCAGAACTGCACACAGTGCTCGAGATGAGGCCACACCAGCACGGAGCAGGGCAGGAGAACCCCTTCCGTTGCCCATGCCGTAACACCTTCCCTTCCCATCTGTCCCCTCCAGCAGGCCGCTCAAGCGCCACACACCGCGGCCTCTCCATGCCGGCCCCACCGACTGAGGCTTCCTGGCGCTCTCTGGTGGGGAGAATACAGCTGGCTCCAGCAGGTGAAAATAAAGGAGAAAAGAAGCAGCTCACGTCATGGTTTACTTTCTAAAAGCTCACGGAGCTTTACTGAACTCTAGTAAATATCTTTTTGAAGGGTTGTTGTAATAGACAAACAGTACTCTCAAACATACTTTTTCTTCTTTTATTGCATTGCCGGATACAAGTAGTAAAAGAAAGGATCAGCAATTCGAGACACGTGCCATTAACCTTTGTCTCTTTCACGAAGTCCTGACCACTCAGGAAGTGATTATTTACCCAGATATCGGAGGATGGGAAGAGTGCAACCCTACAGAGAAAAGAAAGTAGTTATAATACAACAAAATGTTAAGAGACTTCTAAGATTAATCACTAAAATACTGATATTTCAATGAATACAAACCGGACAGTACCATTATTTGTGTGTTTTTCCACGTTGTTGTTTTTTTCTTTGTCAGGATGTATTTTTGGTGTGTGAATAGTTTCAAAAGAAACTACAAGTATCCGAGGTGTACCAAGTTCATTCCAAGGTAGAACCGAAACATGGCATTATAGTTGTGCTTTATATCCAAATACATAACTTGAAATTAATTATGATCAGTCAAAATGAAACGGTGAGCACCTTGTTTTGAACCTTAGCCAATTTGTCAACAATCATATTTATGGGGCCTAGCTCTTTTTCAAGATTTTTGTTTTTAGGACCAAGCATGTGTATTAATAACATATGTAATAACAAAACTATAAGAGCAATTTCCTGATCTAATGAAAAACTCAGCTCCTGGCAGTGTGCCCTCTTAAGCACTTAGGAGGTATAGACATTTGGGCAAAGAAGAACTAAATAACCTAAATGAAATGAAGTCTTTCTACTGATGTCACTAAGCAAATATTACTTTTTTTTTTTTTCCAACAGAGAAACAAAGATTGGTGCTTGGATAGATCGGATGTCTCCTGATTTTGCAAAAGAACCAAAAATAACAATAATTAGTCAAATTGAAAGTCCAGTGATGCCATCGCCTCATAGCATTTTTATATGTAGTTGGACTCCTTTATTAAGAAGATATTCTCTGGTGGGAAGAGTTGTTCCTGACTGAGAACCTGCCCTGTGCTAGCCTCATTGCCCCCTGCTAGCTCCTAGTTATTAAAGCCTCTTTAGCAGCACCTCCTCTGGTCTCAGGCTGCTGACCGATTTCCAGCAAGGCTTCTTTGGGTATCCCACCTGATTTCTGCTCCAGCCCTTTGCTCTGTTTCTCGGACAGACATTAAAGAGTAGGGGACAATATTTCTGGTATGTCAAGTCATGTGAGACAAGAAGGGTCACAGGTGCCAAATCTCAGCTAGAAGGGAGTTACAGAAAACAGACCAGAAATTACAAGAAATAGCAGGACAAAATGAAGGAATTCATCTTCTGGCTTTAGGATTGTTCCTCTCCTTGCCTCACAACTCCCGAGCAGACTTGCGAGGGTCAGCAGGTAGAAGGATATGCCTGTTTCCTGCCGCTGGCACAGCAGGTAGAACCGTGGGAAAGAGGTTAAACTACTACATGTGAAAGGGATGGTGGTCCCCTCAAATACGGGATCAAGTAATGCGCTAAGAGGTCACGTTTCATGTGTGGAGACTTACAGGTCTGCCTCTGCCAGCAGAGCTGGCAGTGAAATACATGAAGTGTTTTCACCTCAGGCTGACTGTTGGGCAAGTGAAATCTCATAAGGAAGACAGGGTTATAGCCATGTCACAGGTAAAGGTGGTATCCCACAGAATCCCAGGATGCTGGAAAAAAAAGCTCTGCTGGCCAGAGGGCAGTTTTGCCAAATAAGCTCCTCTTAAACTTTTATACTGCCCTGACAAAACACGTGTTTTGGACTTCATGGTAGACTACATGTATGGATATATGGCTTTTTATGAATTATTTCTTTCTTTTTGTATGTCTAAAAAAATACGCTGGAGCTCAGAGGCAGAGAATTAGTGGAAAAGGTTTGGATTGTTTTTATCTCTGTGCATGGTAATTGTATAAGTAATCATTTCATTGCAGTGATAGAACCTACTGCTTTTTTTTTTTTTGGTTGGTTGGTTTTGTTTTGGTTCTACTTACAGATTTAGAAATGTAATTGATGACATAACTATGATGTCATCTGACCCTTTTGCTTACATCTGTACCATGGGACTCAGGGTCACTTTCCAGGTCCTAGATTTGAGCTCTGCTGCGTCCCAGCCCAAGGCAGGACAGGACCCTGGCACACACCATTTCCCCATTTGCCTGTGCTAAGCCCTAATCACTGCTCCATCCACCTGCAACAGATCTGGACATTTCAGACAAACCATTGAGGTCCTAAAATTCTGCCCCCGTTCTGTCTGCAGGGGAACAAGAGCATCTCCAGAAGCTCAGATGTATGATGAATCTGGCAGCACTGGTTAACAAATGAGATACTTTGTTGTTGTTCATCTGTCTAGGGCAGCTTTAACAGGAAACCATTCTAGTGTAGACTAGGTCATAGCAAGCTACAGGTCTGCAGTTTTCACCTTGCCTTTCTAACACAGCGAGTGAAACAGTTTACAAAATTCATACTTCAAAGGACCAAAACTTGGAGGTGTGAGGGAACTGCAATGAATGATGTGTTTAAAACTCTCTTATTCCAGAATCCTTGTAAAATCAACTCTGTATCATTCTCTCTCACTTCACCTTATTTCAAGCTTGCTTTGCAGCCGTCACTGGTAGAGATACATACTTGCTAAGTAAAAAGAAAGCTGAGATTGGGAAATACAAAGGTTCTTTAATAGAAATACAGTGGAGAGCCTAGCAGAAAAGTCAGAATCACACTTCCCAGCTTCAAAGAGCATGGAATTATGAACAACTAATTACTTTACTAATCTCATCCCCAGAGCTATACTTTGATGGGCAAGATCCTGGATGTTCAGGGAGGGCTATTCGAAGTTCACAAGTACATGAAAAGGGAAAGTAATTAAATATTAGCTGCCATTTATTTTTGCTATACTTTAAAAGTAAAAGCATAAAATATTTCTAGTAACAAAGTAGTTGATAGAATTCCAGAAAGGGAAACTGTTCTTAATATTTCAGTGTAATCTTTTACCCTTTCTTGTCATTTCATATTCAGTAATGAGTCTCATAACACTCGTGCCAGCTAAAACTGTCTAGGTGGCATATGTGGGGAACTGAAACATGGGACAAGCTAAGGGTACATTTGTCTGTCACCATGCTGTGCTGCGTTAGAAATCCCTGAGCTATCTGCAGACCAGGTGGTACAGCACTGTGCAATATGAGCAAAGACACTGGGTTTGATCTTAAACTGAATGTCCCCAGCTAATAAATCTGATCTCTCAGCAGGGTCAATTAACCCACGTACGGTGCTGTGCTAACATAGCAATCTAGCTCTGGTTGAATCTCTGGAGATCTCAGCAGCTTGCTCCTTGGTATCCTGTAGGTGCACTCTAAATCTCCTGCCGGGAGGCAGGCACGCAGAAGGCATCTGGTCAGTAAATGGAGCGTGGGGTTTCCCAGTGCACCAGCAACATGCCATCACGGCAAAGACCACCAACCGGTGTCCTGGACTGCATTAGGAGGAATGTTACCAACAGGCAGAGGGAGATGATCCTTCCTCACAATCAGCACCAGTGAGGCCAGTGGTAAGGTGGAGTGCTGGGTCCAGTTCTGTGCTCCCCAGTACAAGAGATGGGGACGTGTTGGAGACAGCCCAGACACAAGGATGATTAGGGGTCTGGAGCATCTCTTATATGAAGAAAGAAGATGGACCCAGGCTCTTTGCAGTGGTGTCCAGCACCAGGACAAGAGGCAATGGACACACAAATGACATGAGTCTCCCTCTGAACACCAGGCAGCACTTCAGGAGCCCTGGCACAGGCTGCCCAGAGAGCTGTGGGGGCTCCTCCTTGGGGATCTCCAAAAGCCGCCTGGGCACGGCCCTGGGCAGCCTGCTCTGGGTGGCCCTGCTTGGGCAGGGCTTGGAGCGGGTGGCCTCCAGGGGTTCCTTCACCCATTTGATGACTGTAATGTACTCACTTCCCTTTTCTTTTTACCTTTGCTTCTAGCTGTGAATCAGCTTGAAAACGTCCAGCACACAAGAGTTGCTGTGTGGTCTGCGAGCCCGCACAACTTCTGCACCTCAACATCTGCCATCCGCGGGCTCCCCCGCCAGGCACACCAGAGCCCTGGCGATCCCTCTGTGGCCCACGGCACACACTGAGAGATCTGGAATCCCAGTTTCCAGCTAAGAAAGGATATTTCTGCCCTTTAAAAGCTACAGTGGCAACAGTCTAAACCTGGGTGGAGCAAGAAGTTGAAGCGACATTTCACTGCCAACCTCAGTGACTTCATCACGGGTTGTTTTAGGGCACGGATTGGGCAAAATACACATAGGTGAGAGGTTCCCTGGCTAGGAAGAGGTAAAGGCGGTCAGTGTGAGAGAGAGGGAGAGCAGGCACAGCAATGCAGAACAAAACCGAGGACACGGCGATACGGCAGCACCCCGAAACCCCCCAAAAGGGGGGAAACTCGCGTCTACCCCCACACACGAAGGAGGGGGAGGAATAAAACGCCTCGATGGCGGCAGCGGGGCCGCCCCGCCGCACGGCCTGGGGCCGGGCCCGGCCTCCCCTCAGCGCCCCGGCGGCGGGGGCGGGCGCTGCCTGCGCCGAGGGCGGTGCCGGGCGGGTCCCGGGGCCGCCGCCGGACGCTCGGTGTTGGGGGGGGGACGGGGACGGGGACGCGATCGGGCTGCGGCTGCCGGTGCCCGGCCCCGCTGCAGCCGCCGCCGCCGCCTCCGTGCAGCGCCGTGGTGGCGGTGGGGGCCGGTATCGCGGCTCCCATTATGGTCAGCCATGGCGGGGCTGGCGGGCGGGCTGGCCGAGCTGCGCTGGTACGCGCTGGTCGCCCTCTTCGTGGCGGCGCTGGCCACGCTGGCCGTCTACCTGGTGCAGTACGCGCTGCTGGCCCTGCGCGGGGGGCGGCGGCGGACCCCGGAGCAGCAGCAGCAGCAGCAGCAGCAGCAGCAGTCCCAGCAGCAGTCCCAGCAGCAGCAGCAGGCGCCCCCGCGGCCGCCGCGGGACGAGCTGCTGGAGGAGGGCGGCTCGGTGCTGGCCTGGGCGCTGTCGCTGGGCAGCTGGCGGCGGCAGTGGCGGAGGGCCTGGGTGGCGGCGCTGCGCGACGAGGCGGCGGCCAGGGCGGTGAGTGCCGGGGCCGCAGGTGAGGCGGGGCGGGACGGGACGGGACGGGACGGGGCGAAACGGAGGCCCGGGGCCGGGACAGGGCGCCCCGCGGACAGCCGCCCGTGTCCCCCCCCCGCCGGGTGCATGCGGGGCTCCGGGGTGCCCGCCGTGCGAGGGGAGCCCCCGGCCGTGGCTGAGGCACCGGGGTGTTTTGGGGACGGGGTTTTTCTGGAGACCCTGGGGCGTCCACATCGAGGTTAGTCTGCCCTTAGCCCGCTTGGGTTAAGAAGCACAGACGAATTTGGCTGCTCCTTCCCGTCCTGCCCTCCCGCTCGCTGAGGGCACCCTGCTCGGCGCCTTGTGGCCGTGCGTGCCCAGGCCCAAGGGGCAGCGAGGTCAGGGGAAGCCGCCACCGAATTCCCCAGTCCTGGGGACTGCGACCTGGCTGCGTCAGTGGAAAACGCTGGGGACGAACAACCCAGTGCTGCTGTGTGCCGTAGCCTGAGAGAGAGCCTGCCTGCAGCCCTCCTGGCGCTGGCAGAGCACCGTCTCGCCGGCCAGCGGCCCCACGGGGCTTTCTGTGCCTGGTGGGGAAGGCTGGGGCAGGAGGAAGAGCCAGGCAACATGTGTGCGTGGAAGATAAGGAGAGCAGCGCGACGCTTCCCAGGCACGGCCGTGCGGAAGGAAAATACGGCGTCCTCCTGGATTGCACGGCTCAGAAAGGCTGGGCTAAGAAACGAGGGTTTGCTCGTGGAAGGGGAAAGCCGAGAGGATTTGGGAACAGGTGCTGGGAACCGAAACTAAGAGGCGAGCAGCAAGCGTCCTGTCCCCAGCTAGAGAGCGAAGCCACGAAGCCGGGCGCGCGCCCTCCCCGAGAGAGCAGCTGGAGCGGTTTCTTGCGGTGAGTTCACCGCCTGGCACTGCAGCACCGTGCTGCTCCCCAGACAGCGCCAGCGCCGCGCAGCTCGTCGAATTCCTGCCTGCCTGCGCTGCTGCGCCGGCACAAAGCAACGCGGCAGCACCGGCCGCCCGGTATGCGCACTGCCTGGGGAATGCAATAGCTGGTGCCTCAGGAGCGTGACCTCACTGCCAAAACCTGCGCCTGCCGTCCTTCTCCTGCTGCGAACACCGAGTAGTTGTCAGCACTGCTGCTTCCACACACCAGCAAGGTCCGGGGAGGGGCTCATCCCTCACCTCTGCAAGCTGGTATTTGGGTTTTCTTAGTTTTGGTGTAGACTAGAGCAGCTGCATGAGCTCCTCCCCCCCAAAAAAAATATTATTTCTATTGCTAGGCCAAACCAAAAATGTTTTTGAAGCATAACTGGTTAATCCTTATCAGGAAGAGCAGTTTCACTGAGCTCTGTCGCTGCACATGGGGTTCACCCTGCAGCATGTTGTATACCTTCATATTCTGTACAGTGAAAGATGATTAGGCCTATATGTATGTCCTAAGTGTAGGTTTTCAGACTCTACCTTGTATTATGTAGTGAGCTGTCACACAATTAAAACACGTGAGTTTTGACATAGGTTTGCAGTTCTGTCTCTGGTTCTTCCAGGATCTTTACAGGCATGAATTTTCATCACTCATTTTCAAGTGATGGGTTTGTCACCTAATAATGCTTCTCTTCTTCTTTCTTAGGATTCACAGTTGCTGACATTTGAGGAAGATGACCCACAAGAACCACTTGAGCTAGCAGTTAAACAAGTTGTTAGTGTGGTAAAGTCAGCTCAAGAGAAGGTAAACTTCATTTTTTGTTTTGTTTCAGTTTACTTTTTAGCAAGAAGTATAACTTTTTGTGCGAGTGTTGGCAGGAGTTTGATTTCTCAGTACTTTGAGCATTTGACCTGATGAGTTTGTGGAGGCTGGTAAGGGACTGCCTCTCTAATGAGCCTGTGTAAACTCTTTGCGTTGATTCACTTCTTGTGCAAGTCATGAACAGCGTGCTCTAGGGCTTCTACCAAATGAACAATAACTAGAGTTATGCCAAGTTTATAGAAACACCTTTCGTCACCTCCTACAGCAGCCTTCTCCCACCCCCCCTGTCATTACGGTTCCCCATCCTATTGTTGACACGTGGGGTGGGGAATTCATGAAGAAGGAAAGGGACACTTCTCCTCTGGGACAGGAAAGCATCTTTGTCTGCCTCTTGCTTGCTGTTTGTGTGGCTGATTGCAGGTTTGCTTTGTGAGTCCCAGCCAGATAAGGATCAGTGGAGCAGGTGCAGAGTCCTCAGGGTGACATCCTGGCTACTGAATCCTATATTCAGTGAGGAAGGGATTGTTTGCTTCTTCCTCGCCCACCCCCCCAGCACCTACCAGGAAGTGTTTTTTCTCACACTTAGTGCACACAATATTAAAATAAGTCAGAACATGGCTCTTAAAATCGTGTACAGATGCCTTAAAAGGAAAAAACTGTTGTGTGCTTATTAGCAGGGATAGCTTTTGTATTTTCATCCTAGTTACTGTAACTACTAGTCTACATGAACTGGTGCTTCAGGCACCTGAATCAGTTTAGCTTAATACTTCTAGTTCTGCTTTGTTGTTTTGGTTTGCTTGTCTGATTTAAATGTTAAGCAGCTATACTATGATTCCTTTTAAAACTATGCATGCTTGTCTGTCTGATACTCAACTTAAAGTCACACCCTGATCAGTGGCAGCTGGGAATTGCCAGCGTGTAAAGACATTTGTGCACTTGTTCTCTAGTCCTGGTTTAGTTTTTTGTTTGTTTTGTTTTGTTTTGTTTGTTTTTTCTTCCTTTCCCTACCAGTGCTTCCTGCCCCAGCAGTTAGGGCTAGTGAAATTAAAGCTCTCTCCCCCCTGTGGCAAGGTTGTGATGTCTCGGGAGCGTTGGTCCCACAGTGGCTCAAGACGGGTGAGCTGCTGTGGTGTTGCACGAAGCCGTGCTGTGGGGCTGTGCTCTTGCCCTCTTCTACCTGGGGCTTTGTGCCACTGCCTGCAGTCCCTTGGTCCTTGTCTGACCTTGGGTCTAGCCATTTCAGGATGCTAATGGAGCTGTTAATATTGCAACCAGCAATCTAATGGGGTTTCATAGCAGCTTGAAGCAATATAAGCACTTTTAAAAATGTATTGGATTAAGACAGTTTTGCTTATGTAAATTGGGTTGTTCTGAATTGTGCCAAAACCTGTTTCCATAATCTTGTGCATAGCTGCTAGAAAAATTGCTCTGAATTATTCGTGCTCCTTCAGTTAAGGTATAACCTGAATAATTTATTTGGATTTCAGTATGTAATAACCTTAGAATTGTACTTGGGTGCTACTTTCACTCCTTCACTAAATTTGTACCTTTCTCTAAACACCTCAGGAGTTTTCTCATGTGGTAATTCTCTTATGTACTCTTCAGGTAATACCAAAGGTCCAGAGTTTTGGAGTTTTTTATTTCTTTTTCCCCTGCTCTTCAAACCCTAAATCTTTGCAAGCATTACCAGAAAACACAACATGAAATTGAAATCTCTCTCGGCAGCCTGTCCAGACTCAGGCCTCTGATATGTGTTTGTAACTCACTACTGGTCTGACTGGCTCTGAATGTGGCTTGTGACCATATGCTGCTTGTTTATCAATGTTGTAGCGTCCCACAGAGCTCTGCACTTGCCTGGGGCATCAGCTGGCACAGGACTGCTTTCCTGTAACTGGTTCGGCATGCTGCTTTACTTGTGATCTGGGTAGCGAGAGCGTATAGGAGCCTTGGTCAGCAGCCAGGGCTTGATTTATTGCACGTCGTTTCTGACTAGGTATTTTGAAGGCTTTGCATCAGAGAGATTGTGGTCATCAAAGGAAACAGAGGAATGAGGGTGAGAGTTCAAAATCTGCAACCGTGGGATGCAGAGGTACAGCGATGGATCCCTGTGGCACACTTCTCTTTTGTGGCGCATGGTTTTGTCCTCTTGAATGGCCGTGGAGCGCACCAGGGGATGATCCTGCGTGGTGCTGGGTACGAGCCTCACGCCTGGCAAGGCTTGCCTGCACTCATGCCGAATCAATACGGGATTGCCAGACAGGCTGTAACTGTTATATTACTGCTGACAGCCCTGTTTATGAGCAGGACGCGCTCCGACACGTGCTGTCCTTAGCTGCATACAACTGTCCTTGCCTTGAAGGAGCTTGAGGCTGTAAAAGAGGCGTGTGTTGGCCAATGCGAACGCTGTCAGGGAAGCTGCTGGCTGTGAACTTGGCAATCGCCGCTGCGATTGTGACGGAGCTGCTCCGTGGAGGAAGGTTACACCGCGCTGCTTCTTGACAAAGCCTCTATTTATACGTAGCCGTCGCTCCAGATTTGGGCCAGGGCCTAAATATATAGAATGAAGAGGCCTGTTTTCATTGTGTGGTGTTGGCTGTTTTGTTTCAATAAAGTAAACATTAGCAATATTCTCAGCTAATTCTGCCAGCCTTTCCATTACTGCAGCCTATTTCCAGAGGCTTTGAACTTCCCAGAAACAATAAAAGGCTCCAGAGAAGACAATTCTCTTGTTGCGAGCTTGGCACGGAAGGATTTGGGCAGAGCGAACTTCCAAGTCTGTTCCCTAACCATTAAACTGGAGCAGAAATCCCCTTCTTTTCATGCTTAAACAGAGCAGAGAGATGCCTTCAGAGGGCCCACTGCTCACTTTTCCTTTCACAAGTGGTTCATGAGAAGTTGCTATACAAGGAACGACTGCATCGCATCGCATCAGGCAATAGCAAACAGAAAAGCTAACGGGAAGCCTTCATATGATGAATCTCGCTGGGATAAGTCTTGGAGAGAAAGGAGGGCTACTCTGCAGGCTGACAAATAGGCCTCATTCAACCACGCTGCTGTTGCAGCTTCATCCTCGTCTCCCTTCGCTTCCAGCTGGCAGCCCATGCTGGCTGGCATCGTGCCGGGGCTCACCCAGCTCCACTCGCTCCAAAGCAAGCGAAGGCATTGTGAAGCAACGGCTGTTTTCCACCGCAGGAGAGGCTGGTTTCTGATTGTGAATGCTGCGCCATTACCTGGGATTCATCCCTGGTTGTGTACATGTGTTTATCGATGATTAGTGTTGGTGGGCTGAACCGTCCTGACCACCATGTGCAATCTCTGTTGTCCTTTAACTCCTTCTTGTGCTTGAAAAGCTGTCCTGGAGATTTGCTCTTTTAATTATTGTTTGCTTGTTTTTTATTACTTTTTTTTTTCACAAGCTTAAGAAGAATCATAGCCTATGCAGCTATTTTTTGTATAATTTTTTTCTTCCTGTACTAGCATAATCCTTTATCCTGACGATATTTACTTTTTTTTTCCCTGGTGCTTTCAGTCACTAAGTACACTACGGAGGAGTTATGTTTCCTTCCAGCCTTTGTTTGGCTTGGGTAAATAAGGTGTTCCTCAAGTCTCCTTTCACAGTGCTGGTTTGCCAGTCACGCCTGTGCGTCCGGTCTCTGCAGCCGCTCCAGTTGGATTCGTGTTTCTTGAACGTGATGGCTAAAGTGAAACACAGCACTACAGCAAGGTCTCCCTGTGTGTTGACGTTGACTGCTTCCCTGTGCCTCTAACAGCTCTTTTCCAATGTGTTTTAGGCTTCTGATCTGCCTCTCCCATGGCTCCTTTACACTGTGGTTGACTTGATAAATCCAGGTCTCTCTCGCTTTGGCTTTCTCCTAGCGATACTGCTCCTATATAGGGGAGCTTATTTGTTGATTCTGGCACACATGCTCTGAATTTTGAGTTGCATTTCTCTTCTATTCATCAAGGTTTTTCAGCTTTTCTGTGTAACGCCCTAATCTTCCTCTATATTGCTGCCTCCCAGCTTTCTTTCCTCAGCATCATACTTCCTTTCAGTTTTCTACTGAGGAGTTTTGGACATAGGTGTCCTGGTTAAAATAGGCAAGACAGCATAATGGATCTAACCTACCTAGGAAATGAGTTTCTTGTCAAAGGAAGGCATCCGGGCTGGGATTTGTTTGTTTGAGTGGTGATAGTGCTGGTTTTGGCACTGTCAGGCAGCTGCAGATGCTCGTGGTCCTCCTGCAGGTTTGTGCCACGTCTGCCAGCAGGTGCCAGGGGTGCCCTAGCACTCCAGTGCCTCTCTCTGAGTTACTGTAGGACAAGCTGGCAAACTTCTCTTGCATTTTATTGTCTTCCCTTTGTATCAGTGTCTAGCTATGCCACCTTCTAAATTGTTTGTTTAACCTGCATGTTAGTGAGGCCAAACTACCAAATCTATTTCTGGTGTTTATTTTCCCCTTCTTAAATATAGGTACTGCGTCTCGTTCTCCCACCATCTGATGTTCGCTTCGCCTTACAGGCTGATTGAAAAGTCTACCTCTCGTGTCTGCTTCTACTCCCTGACTGTTGTTTTTAACCACCACCCCTTCCCCCTGCCCTTTTTTCCACTGCTTTGAATTTGTCTGTCAGACACAAAGGAATGGATAAATTCACTCGGTGTATCAGTTTTTGTTTTGCTTCTCTTGCTCACGTGGTAACTCCTCCTCCTGTGCACTCATTCCGTCATTCACCCTGCCTTCATCTGTGTGCTTATTGTCACTTTGGAAAACTGATCTGAGATTTTCTCATTATATTTGCAGGCAAACTTGCTTTGATAACAGCTTCTAAAAATCTGCTACTAGCTGTGCCTGGGTTAGACGTTGCGTTTGTGTTCTGTCCTTGATTTTGTCTGTTCATTTAATGAACTGCTCGAGTGAAGAGGGAATGGTGTAGAAGCTACAGAAAGCCCCTCAAGAAGTTAATGCATAGGCTTGCTTAACCAAGGAAGGTGTTGTAATTCTCCTCTCAAACAGCTGAGCGTAATGACTGTGAAAAGGCAGAAGTTTCTGACTGGAAAAGTTTCCCGTGGGGAGGTTTTAAGCTGAGCACACAAACTATCTTTGTGGCCGTGGACAAGATAACATATCTGTGCCAGAATGAGGGCCTTTTCTTTCTCAGAGTGGTAATCTAAAACAAGAATTGGAAATTGTGGGGCCCCTAAATCTCATAGCATTGCGATTCCTGCAGTTGAGATGAAAACAGCGTTCACTGCATTGCTGCCTCAGGGTATACTTGTTTTCTTGTGCAAACTTTTAAAGATTATTACTTACATGGTACAGATATACATTTCTCAGCCTCGAGTAACTTGTTCTTTCTTGAAATAGATGCTAAATGCAGTAAAACTTATTTCTGTCCAGAGGGAAACCAATCAGGCCTGTAACATCGGGAGTTTTGCACATGCACACAATACAGTCAGGCTTGGGGAAGGTGGAGAAGAACTTGTTCTGCTGAACTGTATGAACTTCCTTCTGAAATCATGGCCATTCACCATCCCTTTTACCACAGGAGGGGCTCTCCTGTCTCGCACGGAGAGATGGGGAAGAAAGGCTGATCTGGAGGAGTAACAGAAAGGCCGTGTGTGAAGCACAAATCTGTGTGGTGCCAGGAACAATACTGAAACATCTCAAGGCAAGAGGATGCCCTGAGTGACAAGGAGAGGCATTCTGATTCTCCTTGAACTGAAGTAGCTTTTGCTGAAAGGAGAGAAGCTGAAATTTTGCAGCTCTGTCCAGAAGAACTGCAGAGTCAAGTTATAGAGGGGGAAGGCAAAGCAGGAGGGCAGGACTTCGATAGCTGTGAGTACACATGTTCAGGCACTTCAGTTACTTAGAAAAATATTTGTCTTGCTCTGATGGTAATGTTTCTTCAGTCTTGTTCCTTCTTGTTTGCCTGGAACAGTGTTTTAGGGTAATTGTACTAATAACTTTAGAGGAAGGGCTGGGAGCTGCTGCTGGATAAAAGATCCTCAAAATGCACAGAGATGCCTTGCTGGTGGTGGAGTGTCTGTCCAAGATGCTGGAGTGATAAGGCAGAAGAGTTCTGGTGCCTTTGTGCTGCTGCTTCACCTCACCCTACTTCTGCAAGAGTAGAGGTCTTGCTTGTCCAGCTACAAGATAGCGAAGGAGAGGAGCTGCAGCATAACCCCTCTGGGAGTCCAGAGTTAGCCAGCCACAGCTGCTGTGCGGTGGTGCAAGGTCTTCATTTTAAGAGAAATTTTGTTACAGAAACTACAGGCTTTCTAGCCTCTGTTGAAAGTAAAAGGTTGGTGACCAGGTGATTTCCTTTGTATGGAAGGGTGGGAAAGAGATGAGGAAGACAAATGAAATTGAAGAGCAGTTTACCAGTCCAGATGCTACTGTTTTCTCACAAAAATCTATCCTCTCTCTTTCTCTGCCCTGTCAACCAGAAAGGGTTGCTTTGCCTGACCTTCCCTTTACTTGCTGGCAAATGCATTTTGTTGCGTAACTAGAGCTTTGCAGGATACGAACGAGCTGGGGTTTGTTGGTGGTTGCTCTTCACCGGCTCAGAGAAAGAGAATTTGAGGAAGGAGGCTGGATGGGGCCATGGTGGAAGAAGAGCACAGCATAGGAAGCTCCGATATTTTTATTCATGTTACTGTTCTGGGGCAAACGGCCTACATGTTTCTGCTCAGGTCTGTCAAAAGCATCTGCTATATTTCTGAAGAAATGTCACTTACGAAGAGAAGTGGCAGTTGCGGTCTCTTGCTGGTAGGCAGCATCTTAGATGAAAACAGATCCTCCTTCCCTTCAAGTTTTTGCCAAGAATTCTACTTTCTCCGTGTTCTTACTCCGTAAACCATCATGCTACTCCAGGTAAAAATGGGTTTTGCCTGATATGCTATTTTCCATTAACAAACAGGGAAACACTCGTTTTTGTGATTGGACTCAGACTCCTGTGCCTGAAGACCACAGTTTCTTTCTTAAAAATGAGGAGAGAAAGGGAGTATTTGCTGGGTGACTTTGGCAGAAAAGAAATGAATCAAGGAAACCAAAAGCCCAAACACCAGCAGTATGTGCTCCTAAACTTCTGGTACAAGTATCAGCAGATGGATTTGGCATATCTCAACAGGGTAGAGAAAGAAAAGTAGAAGTTCCACCACCTGCAGCATGTTCCTATCTTAATAGTAAAAACAAAAGAAGTAGCACACGAACGTATCTACGAACTCTTCTACCACACTTTCATTTGGTTTTGTTTTTAAAGCAGTAATCAGCTGTGTACCTGGTAACTCTGTCTCTTAAATGTTCCAGTTGAATGGCTCTGCACCACATGTGCAGCAGGTCCAACTTGTTCTGAATGCACTGAACTTCCCATGCATGTGTGGGTCAGATGTGTACGGGTGGTAAACCACCGTGCTTAGGATATGCAAGTGTCAGCAGTATTTGCATCAGACCTGTCCTTTTTCTCTCCTCTGCGCTCCAAAAAGAGGGAAGGACCTGTCAGTTTTTGTCATCTTTAAGGAAAAACCATGCCACTCCATCCTCATTGTGAATGAATTGAGTGATTCTGTGTTTTGACTCAACTACAAGTAAAATGAGCAGTTAGGGGTTTTGGTCTTGTTAGCTATAAGAAATGCTTAAAACTCTTTTCTGTTATGTCCTAATTGTGGCTGCTTATGGTGATTATATGGGATTAAGGGACACAAATCAGCTTTGAGGGAATTTAGGTTTTGGGGAAGAGGAGAGGCGAGGGAAGAATATTTTTCCCACTTCCCAACTAGAGTTTGCACAAGATAAACCTGAAAAGGCAAATCTTGATGCTCATGGGTGTGGTTGTGATAGTTATTTGTCCTGTCCACTCCCTCCCCCTGCTCCTTTGTAATTTCTCCCTTAATGGATGTGCTCAGAAGCCCTTGATGGTGCTCTGGTGCTTCTTACAACATATCCGATAGAGCCCTGGGAAATGGGCTGTGTATTTAAGGAGAGACTGATAAGAATCTTCCAGAGGGTACGTGATTCATTTTAAACCTTCAGCTTTAGTTTCAGTGCTTGTAAGTGAAGCAGTAAGTGCACAAACATAATTTACTAACGTATGTGCAGAGTTTCCCTCAAACAAATCTTGCAGCAAATGATTTGTGCATCGCATTAACCTGGTTAACTTGGCCTGAATCGATCCAAGGAGCGTTTAACTCACCTTTCCAGAGGTGGAGCTGTTGGGACAGTAACCACAGAGGACCAGTGATGAGCAGCTGTCTTCAACCAGCAGAGGTTGCAAGTTTGCAAAGCAAACTTCTCTCCCCGGCTTAATGCATGACTTTTGACTTCTGCACCTGGGGCTTTCCTCTGCTGCCAGGTGCTTTCTGCACCTTCGTGGGACTTTGAGCACCAGCTCACAACCTCAATTACTTTGCAGAGGGGAAAAAAAAAAAAAGTTTTGTGTTTGTAAACTCACTGTGATAACAGGTTAAATTACTGCTTATAAAAGTCAAGGTGTGTACTTAAGTAAGTGTATGGCATACAACCTTGTCCCAGACATCTAGCTTCACCACTGAAGTTCAGTGCCTTTCTTGGTTTGGTCAAAGACTCAAACTTTTAAAGGCTTCTGCTCATCACCACCCCAGTGGTGGAATTAATCAAAATCCTCTCAGCAGCAGCATTATGCCAAAGTTTCACATTTGTAGGATAACACTAAAATAAATCTTGCCCAGTTCATTTTAATGAGTTGAATGTTTAGTGAAAACAGCCATCCTATGATAGGGTACTTGGTTCGGGGCAGGAAAGGAAGGAGAACAAACTTGTTTGTATCCACGGTACAAAATTTAGATCTTAGAGATTCTAATGTATAGGTCTGTGAAACACAAGGAGTCTTCGTCAGGTAAGGAGTTATCTTGTGTTATATAACAACACAAAAGAAATTTTGGAAAACACCAGAATTGTCGGGTATTCATCCAGAAGCGTATGTTTGAACTGCAGGGTTTAGAACTGAATGCATAGAAGGAGGTAGAGATATTAATGAAATTGCCTGGAAATCTTCCAGCTGCAGAATGTAGCATAATTCTGGTAGCCTGAAGTCCTTCATTTTATTAGTTCCTTTCTTGCTTTCACCAAACATTCTTCTGGAGACTAAATCATTTTTCTCTTCCTTTGCCTCTTCCCCCCCTTTAATTTCTTTAGGTGGTTTCTTGTAATGTCGTGGGAGATTCCATTACGTTTGTTTTCAGCGTCTCACATATTTCACCTGAAGCTGCAGAAAGCCAGTCGTACAGTGTGAAACTGTCTCCACTTTACTTGCAGGTAAAGCATTAAGTGTTATTCTCTTTTTTTTCTTTCTTTTGTTACATCTCATCCCCCAGCTCAGCTGAAAGATCTGAAAGATGGTATCAGGTTTTCACCTCCCAGTTGAAAAATGCATGCAAGCTCATCTTAACTCCAGTAAAACATTTAATAATATTACAGTTCTATCTGGGGCGAGATATAAATTCATGAATTAAGCCTCTTCTTTAGGACAACTGGATAAATAAATCTTTGGATAGATGGTTCAGATGTTTAGAACAAAAATACCCTTTTTAACTGGCATATGCTCTCAAGTAACTTTTGGTTTCTTAGACTGTCACTTGGGCATATGCTGACTCAGCAACAGGTATTCTTCCTTTGGTGAGCATCAGTATGGAGCTTGACTTAAAATTTCTTTAAAGGTCACCAGAACACTCTTCAATAACTTCTTTCCTATCCACAGCTTCAGCTCTACGTGAAAGACAAAGGAGATGATGTCAAAGTTGAGTGGGTCCTCATTAATACCAACGAAACCAACTTTGAAATCCAGCCAACAGGGCAGGAGGTCAGTCAGTAAGTTTTATTTGTTGCAACAAATGCAAAGGTGCACTTCGGATGTGGAGGGGCCATAGACAAGCTCTGCCAAATCTTGCTGCTGTTGCCCCAGGTAGTCACTCTGTCCCCCTGTTCAAGGAGGCAGAAAAGATGGGTCTCCAACCCTCCAGTGCTTTAGGGTATCAGTAATAGTGGCTAGAGCTAAGGTATCAGGTGAGGCTGGAACAACAGAAGTAAAAGTGCCTGTTACTTTCTGCTGGCCGCATTCAGCAGAAGAATGGGGCAGTTATCTATTGACAATGGTTTCTTAAACTGCTTCAGTGAAACTTGCCATGGCTCATCCATCAAAACCCCCGCATCTCTGAAATCTGAGAGCGTCTCTCAGGATCACTGAAGCATTAAAGATAAACCTGCATTTGACAGACAAGTGACCTGGCAAACATTTTTCAGCCAAATTCAAAGGTGTGAAAAATGTCTGTTACTAAATGCCTTCTTTAAGAGCACTTGTAAAATAATGAAAAAAATGTAATGATGTTCCCATCAATGTAATTACTAAATTGCCCTCTTCCTTAACTTAATTAGTTTTAGAATCTGGTAACCCTGGTTCAGATACCACTGTGAAAAAATACAAATTTTTAAGGAAATGATGGGTTATGTAGAAATATCTTGAGGCTTTCTGAATTGCACCTTATCTTAGTATATAAATTCTGGTTTTTTGACACATATCCTGAAAGAGTTTTTTCTGCCTTTGAATCTTCATAATTTGGCGGAGGTCACAAACATGGTGACTCTTACACCTTTCCTACAACAGTGGGTGTGTGGTTGCTTGTGTATTAGGAGCTTGGTTTTCTGATTGAGGGCCTTGCTAAAGATTAAGGCTAGTGTATAGCAGAGCTGCTTCTGAAGACCTGTACTAAATGACCTAGAATCATAATTTATTACCATAGCTTTTGTACACAAGAATGTTAAGCTCATAACTAAAGAGAAGCAAGTCTTTTGAAGTGTGTTTTAATGGGGATTTACTGTGCATCTAGCAGTGTAAATGATCACTTTTTGAACAAGCATTAAGTACTTAACACGTGCGAATGACTTTGGCACTGTCACTGACCTTCACTGGACTTCAAAACCTGCTTTTGGAGAGGTGCCTAAGTCCAGAGTAACAAAGCGGTTGCAGCGTGCTTTGCTTGTGTTTTTTTTTAATGAGCCTGTTAAGTTCTTACTACTTAAGGGCTTTTTTCCCTTTTGAAGTTTCTGTTAGCATTTGTGGAGATGGGGAGGCAACAAACAGCTATTTAATGTATATAACAAAGAGCAATCTACCCCTCGGAAGTGCCTTCAGCTCTTAAACTTTAATGTTGGCCTTTGTCTTGTTTTTTCTTCTTTCGGAAGAGGTATTTTGTGTACAAATAAAGATCTGTAATTGCTGACTATTATCTGCACAATGGTTCTGTCATCCGTCAAACAGGTGGATGGATATAACAACCTATTTTCTGCTGATAAAAGCTGGATGAGCCTGAGCTACCTTTGGTGCAATCTGGCTGACTTGCAGGGCTTGGGTTGCACCTGGTTCTGCTACCTTGACCTTGTTTGCTGCCTGGCCTTGAGCTAGCCACAGCAGCTCACTGTCAGCCCCTGGCCTGTGTCAATCCCACAGTAAAACGTGTAGTCTTGAACCTTTTTGCTTGGCAGTTAAGTCACTGTGACTTTGTGGAGTGTGGTGCGATAGAGCATCACTTTCCAAATAAGGATGACTAAGAAAAAAAAGGTTGGCTGGAAAGGAAGCTCTTTAACCAAATTGTCTTGCAAATAACTATGGAGTTAAAAAAAAAAAAAAAATCTACTAGTGGAAATCCAATGACAGTTGTTGCTGTTATTATTAAATAACAAATACCAGGTTAGGTTGGTGGCAAAGTGAGAATTGGCTGGAATTTTACTACTTGACAATATTCTTCATCGAACAATGTGTAGGTAAGGGTAGGGGTGGCAAATCACCTCCAAAACAGTGAAAACAACCAGCAGTTTATCTGCTTATTGAAATATCCTGAAAAATAAAAATTAATGAAACTGAGACTTTCATCAGCCTGATTTACTTCCTTCATATTTTTAAAAGTATTATCTGCATCTGCAGGAGTGCGCTGCTGCCTCTTTCTTTGTCAGTTTTTTTGGGTACTACAGCGTGAGCAAGGCAAAGCTGCTGAGGAATTAGCTGATGCTCTTGCGGGTTTTGAACAGTAGCTGCATGTCATCAGGGGGTGGGTATGTAAGGAGGTGATGAAACAGGATTTCTGTACGCAACGTTCCTGGGATTTTTATGAAACGCCCTGGATGTTTCTGTAACACTTGGATAATTGGGAAAGGGGTGTTACTCCCGATTGGTTTGACCTGTTGTATAAGCTGCAAGCATCCCTTCAGGAGATCAGGAGTAACTCCATGTGTGTGTTTTCCTACTTTTAAAAAAGGACTGAGGGTTTTAGTGACAGACCATCACTTGACAAAGCTGGGCCTGCTTTGTTGGTGCTGCTTGCTGTGAATCGGTCGTGGCATGCTTGCTTTAGGTGTGCTCCCATCTGCCAGCAGCATGTGGAAGGGTACCTTTTTTTTTTTTCTGCTTTGTATACTTATTGCATTGCCCATCTATTCTGTATCCGCAGCTGTAAGGTGGTTCCCTTTCTTTTAAAGCCTTGCTTTGCTGTAACACAGTCTCTCAATGTGGTACCATGTAAGAAGAGACGGATGAGTCCTCAGATCTTTGTCTTCAACTTCAACCTTTATCTTTAGAAGACAAACCTCGTGGAGATGGGCTGCCTTCAGAGCAGAGGGAGCATCAAACTGCCCTTTATGTGACAGCTTCATTTGAAGATTTGCTCCCTTGTAGATAACTGAGCAGAAGAAAGCTTCTGAGTAGCGTGACACTGGAAGCAGGCTTCTCTGTGGGCACAGGGGGAGGAGGGATGGTTCACTGTCTTCAGACACCTTACAATTATTCCAGTGAAGCCACATGTGTAAGCAAAATTTGTGACGTGTTCTGGTGCTTCAGAGAGGAAGTGTGGAAGCAGGTGGTGTTAAATGCAGGTGGCCATGAGGTTTTTGAGTAGGCAAACATATGAGTCAGTCCCATGGAGTGCCATGACTGCCAGTCCATACAGCGTGCTTTTTTTCAGCAAAGTTAAAGACCTGCAAGAGATGCTAAAATAACTTCTCAGTGCGGCCCAGGATTAGCACGTTCTCATCTGTTGCAAGCTGGCCTAACTCCCATTAAATCAGTGGCACAGCGCCTATCTGCTTATCCCGTGGCCTGATCTGCTTTCCTAGCAGAGTGCAAAGCAGTACAGAAACTTTAAAGCAGCATCATAAGATACAGACTGTCAATGCAACTTCTGTTTTTGTGGCTAATAGCTCTGCCTTCTTAACTCTCAGAACAGAGTGTGGCTTTGTTAGGGTACATTTCTAGTTTTTCTTTAATGCTTAGTGTAGAAGTTGAACTATTTATTTGCATGATCTCCTGGTACATTTAGTTATTGGCAACAGAAACCATATCTCTCTCTGATGAAGATAATTCTCACTACTTTTGGTGGTTTAGATGTGTCAAATGATTTTTTTTTTTTTTTTGCCTTAACTTGTATTCTTCTGAGTTTTGAACAGCATGATTGTTTGTTTCCCCTTAGGGACAGGGAGCAGGGACATGTGCAATATCTGAAATGCTCAGAGATGTTTTGAAGAACCTCTTTAGCTCAGTTTCTCCATCTGTAGTGTTGAGTACAAGGCCTACAGACATAAAGGAGATTCAGGTAAGTCCTATTCCTACCTGAACCTTTTGAGAAGTCTCTTTCTGCGTAGTGCTTTTATTTACCTATTCATGACCCAAAAACAAGTAAGTTTAACACCACTCAGTGATCAGAAACAACTGCGATGCTTGCTTTAAAACAACATAGCCTTTGGCAGTGAAGGCTTTGTGATTATGGCTCCCATGTGGCTACTTGTAGATGTTACACCACATCACGTCTAATTCCCTATATTAATGTGACAGAAGCTGAAAGCACAATCCCTCTTCTTTTGCTTTCTTTTCACAGAATGTACAGAACACGAGCGCTCTCCCTCAGGGCACTAGTCCGCCTAAACCTCCAAGGGCTCATGAATTGAAACTGCTGGTAAAGAACATCGCGGTAAACCTAGCTGATCACAGTGCTGCAGGTAACATAGCCCAGAGGATGCTGCTCATTTTTAAGTAGGGTGTTTGTTTTGTTTATTTGTGTGTTTGTTTTCTTCCAGATGAAATCATTTGAAAGTTCTAGTTTACAAGCTTGGCTCAAAATAAGATGTAAGAAATTGCTGTGCTCCGAGAAACGGGCTTAGTCATGCTTGTACAAAACCGTGTTTCAGTTTAGCTGATTATTTAGACACCTTGATCTTCGTGTAAACAAATTCATCATGTTTGAAAACAAATTTAAATGAGCATATTTGCAGAGCTGGTTGTTTATTTTCTGGAGTTTACTTTTTATTTCTAAATAAACACACTTAGTGTGTGTACAGGGTAGTAGGGGAGGGCTCAAAACCAACTCTTCACTAACTCTTAGCAGTGGCATTGGTTTGGTTCAATATTACCTTATTTTTACATCTGCTTTTCTTTACTTTTGAGCAATTTACTGATTTATGTAAAACTCTCCTCTTTTATGCATGCTTTCCTCAAAAGAGAGTGGTTTTTTGTTGGTGGTGTTTTTGTATGTTTTTTTTTTTTCCCAATGAAGTACCTCTGTGGGGAGGGGTGGGGGGTACCTCTTGCAGGTGGAGAATGAAGCCAAAAAGAGATCACTGCCTGGTGAATTTGCACTGCTGATTTAAGAAAAAAGCACTGAGCCTGTCTAACAAGTATTCAAACTACTTCAAGTACAAGCATGCTTCCATCACTGCTTGAGGCATGAGTGAGCATATTTGGGATTTTGTCAGAGGAAATGCAGATATGAAGCCCTATGATTTATGGTCGCTAACAATTCCGTAACAATCTTTTTAATGGAAGCTTGTGGCTTCTAAATTGGGCAAGGTACTAATTTTGGATAAATATATCCTGCTTGCTTTACTCCTTTCAGTTAGATGTAGTAAGTTTCTGCCCCAGACTGTTGCATAATGCTGCTTTGCTCATCCTGGTTGAAAGCGATTCCTCTAAAACTTTCTGCAGGCTGTTTTTTTTTTTTTTTTTTTTAAATACATATATATATATATCGGTTCTGGAACTCTTTGCAGTGAAATGTCCTCTATAAATAAAGCTGTGCTGGAAACTGTAGATTGCAGCAGGAAAACTCATTTAGAATTCATTGTTACTCTACAGTTTTGTAGTGCAAGCTAAGCGTTTCAGTAGAGCTGATCATTTTGGCTGCTGTTAGAAAGTCATGAGATGAGATGCCTTTATTAGCACAGAGCACAGGCTGCAAAGGGTTCATTGCTGTGGGAAGGCTCGCTGCCCCCTCCTTGAAAAGGAGAGGAAGAGGGGACAATTAATGCACTCTTATTTGGGAACCTAGATACTGAGATCCAAAAATTAGCATTTGCTCTTCTAACAGGAGATGGAGGAAATTTTGGTGGTTCTCTAGCAACTCTTGGAGCTCAGATGCTTTGGAACTGAGAAATAAAGTTTCACAGTGGGGTTTAGCTGGTCACTTTAAATCCGGTGAAAATACTGCACAGCTGGGTAGATGCTGGCTTCTGGACATCGCTTGCTGCCTTTTAGTTATTGTTCCCTTCCCTCTTCCTGGCCTTGTCTTGCAACAATAGTTAACCATCCTGTTGCAACTCTGAGACTCCCTAAAAGCATGCACACCACCACAGATACATACTGGGTTGGGGAGGGGAGAGGAGGGTTTGTCCATCCCAACCATTAAGCTCAAACATGGGTTGCCAGCAAGGTTTATAGGATCTTGTGGCTTTCCTATGGATATGTGAGTTCAGCCAGTGAGTAACCAGCAGCAGAACTGGCCTCTGCTTATGGGCTGTGCCTGGTTTTGTCTCCTTAACTTGTGCATGTAATCAAACGCTGTCCTAGATTGGTGCTATATGGCCCACAGTGCATCATCAAGGGTAGAAACGATTTCTCCTGTTAAGGAAGAAAAAAATCGTTAGCTGTGAACAACAGAGAGCGCAGGGCGGAGCTGT
Organism: Anser cygnoides; assembly: GCF_040182565.1. NCBI lineage: Eukaryota > Metazoa > Chordata > Aves > Anseriformes > Anatidae > Anser > Anser cygnoides. Next base: position 117,320,962 of record NC_089873.1, on the reverse strand, counting down.
TGAAATACCCCGCTGCAGTGTCAGTCCCTGGGTGGCTCCAGTGCAATTGCAGGCAGAGCTGTATGTGCTTTTCTGCACCAGGCTGCTCAGCTCTGCGGGCAGCATGAGCAGCCTGCAGGGACATATGGCTGCTATAACAGAAAACCGCCCTGGGTTCATTAACTCAGGCTCAGCGCATTGGGAAAGCAGCTAAACTACTTACTTCGGGGTTAGCTTGGATCCCAAATAAGCTGCGTGTACGTAGTGCTTTGTCTCCTCTGATAACCTTGTCAGGCCCGAGCTGCTTCTCCACAGCCCAGGTACACCACCAGTGGACAACTGATAGTTGGTGGTGATGAATGTAGACCTGGGTTCTTCCAGAGAGCTGGAGGCAACGTATCTTCTGTTTGCTTTGCACAGTCATTACTGAGCTTTTTGCTGCTGCACTTGCTATTGGGGAACCCCAAGACCAAAATGATTTCTAAGGCTGTGGAAGCCAAACAGAAGAGATTGTTTTAAGAGTGACGTGTTGAGCAAATTATTTGCACTTGGAGTAGCAAGTAGAAAAAACTACTCTGATACACCAGTTAGTCACTGGAGCGAATTCCAAGATCAAGGTGTAGTAACTCTGCACCAGTACTCTAAAATGCCATGAACTTGTTAGAAACTGCAGTCCATAAAGCCATCGTTAATTAACACGACTGTGATCGTTCCCTTGCTAGCAGAAGAAAGTTTCTTTGGTGTCCAAAGAAACCGTGTGACTCTGGCCAGTAGGAACTTTGATCTGTTTTTGTAGAGCAGCTCAAAGCAACTTTACTTCCCCACCCACACCACCACCTCCTTGTTATTCACTCTGCATCCACATCCTTTTTTTTTTTTTTTAATCTTTTTGTGCCTGCACTTCCTTGCTTCATGACAGAATTTAAATTGGGTCACCATGTTTCACACTGTATAGAAGAGCGTATAGGACAATGATGACCTGGTCTCGACCAGTGCCATTACTGCAGATGGTGTACAAACAGAGTATGGGGAGAAATTTATTCTGTGAGTGGGTGAGGAAGTGTTTCCAAATGGTCTATTCACAAGTGCAATATATAAGGAACAGGATTCTCCACTTTCTTTTGAGTAAGTGTACCTCCTGGTGATGGAAGATTAATAACTTTTTTTTTTTTTTCCCCTACAGGCAGCACAAACCTTGTGTGTATAGTTCAGTTGAATGACCCTATGCAGAAGTTTTCCAGCTCTGTAGCCAAAAATGCTGCAAATCCCTTTTGGAAGGAAGAGTTTGTCTTGTGAGTAACTCACCTATGGAGAACATTTCATAGTAAAACATCTTTTTTTTTACTGGCACTATGTGAGCTTTTGAGGGAAGAACAATGTTTTGAAATATGTCCTGTCAGGTGGCCTCGGAAAAATCTGGAGCTGGTAGGGACCTCAGGATATCTAATTACCCTCTGCGTAGATATGAGATCAAATAGGTCTCTAGATCTCCCTGGCCGATATCTGACTGTAGTTAATGACAGCAATAAGAGGCAAAATAAATCACCCTGTACTCCAATTCAGTGTCAAAAAAAAAAAAAATGTTAGCAAGGTTTTTAAGTCACTTTACCTTGAAAACTGCATCTGAGGAAATCTGATGTCTCTCCCTTCCCTCTCCCCCGACTGGCAAATGTAAATGTGCAGACAGGTTGACTGTCTAAAAGAATTATGGCTATTATACAAAGCAGAGTGTAAAACTAGATAGTAACTAACTAGATTATTTTTTTGTGTAGAACATAAATGGGAATTTGTGGCAGCCTGCACAGTATTGTGTGATTTATGCAGCTTCTGTAAATAGGGTCAAAACTGAGCAGTTCTAAAACTGTTTTAATTTCCGCTTTCTGGTAGCAGAGCAGAAAATATCTGGTAGCTTCTGTATTGTATGAGGAGGGAAAGGGAGAGCCACAGATGGGCAGTAAGTTACAGGTGTGTTTCTCTAGTGGATTTAGACACGTACACAGGCGGAAGCAGCTTCCCAGGGAAACGGGTAGCAGTGCTGCCATGCAACATACTACAGGTGCTGCTTTTTTTTTCCTTCTACTGGTTTATTAACGTGAGAGGCACTTGGTACATAGTGGAGTGTCCGTGGTTCTTTATGTAGCTTTCCTCTCCTACTTCAGTTCCATTCATAGAATCATCTAGGATGGAAAAGACCTTTAAGATTATAGAATCACAGAATGCCTTGGGTTGGAAGGGAATGTTAAAGATCATCCAGTTCCAACCCATGGGCAGGGATGCCACCCACTAGATCAGGTTGCCCAGGGCCTCATCTAACCTGGTCTTAAACGCCTCCAGGGTTGGGGCATCCACAACTTCTCTGGGCAACCTGTGCCAGTGCCTCACCACCCTCTGAATGAAGAATTTCCTCCTAACTTCTGATCTACATCTCCTCTCTTCTAGTTTAATACCATTCCTTCTTGTCCTGTCATTATCTGATTGAGCAAAAAGTTGCTCTTAATCTTTTTTTATAAGCCCCCTTTAAATACTGAAAAGCTGCAGTGAGGTCTCCCCGGAGCCTTCTCTTCTTGAGGCTGAACATCCCCAGCTCTCTCAGCCTTTCTTTGTAGGAGAGATGCTCCAGCCCCTTGATCATATTCATGGCCCTCCTCTGGACCTGTTCTAACAGCCCCACATCCTTCTTGGGCTGGGGGCCCCAGACCTGGTTGCAGCACTCCAGGTGGGGCCTCCCAAGGGCAGAGCAGAGGGCAGTCACCTCCCTCCACCCGCTGGCCACTCCTTTGTTGATGCAGCCCAGGGTGCAGTTGACCTTCTGGGCTGCAAGCATGCACTGCTGGTGATCCTCAAGAACAAGTCCATCTGTTTTTCTGTGACATTTTTCTTCACTGTCCAGTCGCAGTGTGGCATTCCCCATACTCATTCTTTCTCTTGTAAAGCAGAAGCTCTCCTTGCAAGGATCGGAGTGAGCATTCAGACCTGTGCCTGTCAGTGCTGAGTGTTGCCTGCCTTGAGGAGAGGTGTGCACTTCTGTGTGTATCTCCTCAACTTCAAGGGGGAGTGAGTGTGCAGTGCACAGATCTTTTCCTGCCTCCCCCTTGCAGTCTGCTGGACTGTGCCCGTGTACTTTAGGGGAGCGTGCTCTGCAAAAACAGGAGTGTTGTAGGGAAAAGCAACACGGGTTGCTTGATATAAAGGAAGGCGCTGGGACTGGTTGTCAGAAGCTGTACAGGACTTTGAGAACACTGGACTCCTCTGAATGTGTGCAGAGGTTCAGATGATAAGCAGTCACTGAGGTCAGCAAATTAGAATGGATGTTGTAGAACAGCACTGAGAAGTCCTGTCTTTCTCTGTGGCTTGGCGGAGAAATATGCACTGTGTCTCCTCCTGCTGGCAAGTGGAGAACCAGCTAGGAAGTTCTGTTCCTTAAGACCGTACAGTTCAATAACTTCATGTCTTACAGAGTCTGATTTCAGTTAGGAGGATCTACAGCTTTTGTGGAAAGCCAGAGCAGGCTGCGTTCTTCCGTGACAGCCTGCTGTGTTCCTGTCACAGCTTAAGGATTAATGTGATGCAACTTCTTCTCCACAGTAGGAGAAACAATGCACTTCTGTAGCAGCTTTCTTTTCTGGAGTATCTCAAAGCGCTTCACCCCCTAGGTTTGTGAATCACTTCAGCCATCTGTTGGTGGAGCAGCATGTGCTCAGTGTTGTAGAACAGACACACGCCCAGTGCTTTCAGACAGGAAGTTTATAAGAATAATGACCTTCCCAACTGAAAGTGCAGAGGGAGGGCAGGCAGGATGTGATTAAGTTGACTGGAATTTGGCCTTGATGCTAGGGATAATGCTGGGTTTTCCACAATGTTTGCTATTTTTCAGAGGGGCATGAGGTAAGCTTGGGGACTTTTAAAGATAAGTGATCAGGACTTGACTGTATACTTTCTTTCATATTCATTCCCCCCTGACTTTATTAATTCAGAAACAAAAATACCTACTAGCCTGAAGACCAGTGTACTGACCACCATGTCAGGCCTTGATTTAGATTTGTGAGAAGAGCAGCAACAGGTAGCCTCAAGGTTGTTCTTTTCAAGTTTTGTAGGTGCAGGAGGGGATGGTAGAGGCAGGGAGAAGGTTAAAGCCTGCTGCATAGGTTATGTCCCAGAGCATCTGATGGAGGTGCAGTATCTGCAACCAAGATCATGCCAGCCTGAAGTGGAGACATGGAAAAATAAAATACATGCATGTGTTCCCTCGAGCTTTTTGGCAGAACATTTGCAGAGATGGGCATAAAATCAAGTTTTACTGCAAGATTCCTCAGTAGCTACCCAGTTCACTTCACTGTCTCACTGGAGGAAAGATTTTTTTGTTTTTTTTATCTCTTGTCTAGTACATCTTACAGAGTTCTACAAATGTCAGTAATTCTGCTAATAGTACACATTAGTTCTGTCACAGAGAAACTATTTCTTCTTATCTTGCAACATCCTTGAGTCTTATTTTGGAAGTCATACTGACTCCTCTCACTTGAGCCCGTGACTATTTCCTTGCTTCTCTCCTGCTTTGCACGATGCTTTCCTGCTTGTACAAGATAATGCACAGCTTTGAATAGGCAGTTGGTTGGACCTATTCCAGCATCTTAACTTAAACATTTCAGAAATGCTCACTTCTGAACCTGCCAGGAAAAAAATGGTTTCTTAGTGCTGCTGCACAGCAGTTGAACTAGGGACTGACTATCAGCCTGAAAGGCAGTGTGCGTAAACTGCCGGGGGAGAAGAAAAGCCTGTGACAGTTTAGGCAGTTGAACTTCTGAACGATGCTGTAGGGAACCAAACCCTGTTTTTCTGGCTGAGATTCCTTTAGTCATTCTTACTGAGGTCAGAAAGAAGCCATGCACACAGCCTGCCCAGCGCCCTGGTGGGTTGACCGTGTGGGGTCGTGCTTGGTGTGGGGCAAGGAGTTGGGGACCAGAACGAGACGGAAAATCTATGTGGGAAGGAGAATCTTTTGCATACAAAAACCTAACATAGTTTCATTTATTTTGCAGTGAACTAAGTGCCAAATCAAAAACATTGCAACTGCAAATAGTAGAAGATGGAAAGTTGGATAGTAAGTATTAAAACTGAAGTGTTTTGCATGATCACCTCATTGCTACGTGTTGACATGAGTCCTCCTTTAGTTCTACCTGGCTGTATAGCCGTATAAGAAAGTGTTTGATTTGTGAACCTGTGTTGAAGTTCAGGTGTCTTCTGCTGACTTGTCCCGATTGCCCCATCAGCTGTACCTTATCTAACGTCTCTAGAGAGCCCTTGAGGGGAAAACAACAGCAACAGGGAGATCAGCTGAAAAGAGCCAGCCAAGTTTATACAAAACAGGGGAAAATGTATAAGTTAAGTTTATGTTTTAAAACTCGGTAAGCCTGTCCTCAAATTTAGGTCCCAGAGTTGAAATCCATGGAAAACTGCAGAGTTCTTGGGTAGGCAGATCCATCTGGGTCAGCCGCTGTCAAGGTACTTTGTTACTTCCACCAGTAAGCCTGGACAGAAGAGAAATGCAGTGTTAAAAAGTAACTCTCCTCCTCAGGACAGATTTAAGGTTACAAAGGAACCTTGAATCAGCCTTTGTTTCTAGGCTGCCAACAGCTGTTGGTAATCCTAATTTTTTGCCCTTCTAAAATTTTGACAGATTTTCTGTGAGTAATTTTGGTTTCAAGTTAATCTTTCCCTGTCTTTCTCTTACTGAAGGGTAATTGTTTTTCATCCTATATCCTTCCTTTTCAAGCCCAGAAGGCTGCCTAGCAATTACCACGTATAAAGCACAGTAATTCTGGTTGCATTGGATTAAATATAAAATTTACAGAATGAAATATTTTTGATTCTGTTGTTACAGTTTGCAAGTAGCCTTCAGTGGCAAAGAAAAACTCACCACTGAACTATTGCATTGTGTTTATTTGGAGAAGTATTGCCTTACAAGTGCTGGGGATGAGGGATGAGTAGGTTTTGAGACCAGGGAGTGTGTTGAGCTGTTTGCATGAGCTTTGTAAAGTTGCTCCAAAAATACTTTGCTTACCTGAGCTTTGTTGAATTGATGCCACAAGTTCATAAATTCTTCTCATAGGTACTGCTTGTCCTTTTGCTGATACAGTTCTACTTTAGCTAGGAGTAGTAACTTTATTTCACCTCTTGAATCCATTTGCCCTTTCCTTCTTATGCCAGGTTTCAGGTATAAAACAAACAGGCAACAAATGATTATTTGTCGAAGGATGGGAAGTCAAATGTAGGCAAATTATTTAAATTTCTCTGATGGGGATGCTGATTTTTATTTAAAAAGAGAGAGAGAGAGATGAGATCTATGTAATCAGCAAATATATATTGTTTCTTACATAAAGTCTAGTCCTCAAGCATCTTTTGTAATGGGTCTTTCAGACAATACCAGTAGCATTCCACCTCCTACTAAGAGTGTTTCAACCTGGTTTTAAAACAAAAAAGTCCCAGTTGATTACACTGGCAACTGTCTTTCTTCTCCCCTGGCTCCACCACTGCCTTAGCTGTTGTGCAAATTTAAATGGAAAACTCAGAGTAGAGTCATGAGAGTGGGCGATGGGAATGTAACATAGATCTCTATGTGCCCTTGGATTTTGCTTAAAACTATGATTTCATCCCTGAAATCCTGCAGTAATTTTGGTAATGGTTTGCTCCAGTCTAATGTAGGTAACAAAGTAAGGGGAGGAACTAGAGAACTGCTCAGCTGGCACTGAAGATCAAATTAAGATCAAATTAAGACAGAATATTCTTAATGATACACCAATTTACTAGGAACCCAAGGAGGTGTTCTCTGAAAAGAAAGATGGAAGTAACTGGTTAAGAATATTGTTCAAGAACATAATAGTAATATTTCTAGATGTTTTATTTTCCCCTTTTCCCCTAAGCATTCTGCATAAACTGGGGGGGGGGGGGTGGAGTGTTGGAAATGGCCAGAAATAGTGGCAAGCAGGTAATGTTTCATGTCTCCATTCTTTGTTGCTCAGTATTAGGCCAGGCTGGGGAATAGTTGAAAAATGTAAAGAAAGCTCTGAACAGTGCCCTTCCTGTCCCATGGTGTAGAAACAGTTCTTCTAATTAGCTGCTGTTCTTCCTCCTTTCCTGTCTTCTCATCCTTAAATATACTGACAGCTTAAATGAGTCCTATTTTTTTTAATTTTATTTCTTCTAGGTTCTTTGTCCGCAAAGGCAACTGTACCTCTAGATTTGTTCAGGAAGCAACCTTCTGGCCAGCAAAGCTTTGCACTGAACAGCACGGCCAGTGAGAGCAGTCCAGAGCTGGGGCCTCGGCTGGGATCCATTAGTGCAGAGGTATGGCACAGGGATGTTTTTAGGGTGTATCTTTTACTTCTGGAGGTCCTTGTGAATGCTCATCTTGTGCTTTGGACTGTCCTTCACAGTGCAGTGCAATGTGTGGCCCAGTTTGAGTAGCACATTCATATTATATGGTAGTGTGCCACACTGTATTTGTGTATATCAAAAGTATTAGCTGGCTATTGAAAGTTAGTAGGAATGTGAAAGGAGCGCTAGCTAGGAATGTTAATGTCCTTCTTGCTTAACTGTGCCTCTAAGGTGAAATATTTTTTCTCTTCCTAGTTCTTCTTTATAGAACCTAATGAGTTAAAGACCTGGCAAGTTTCTTCTCCAGTGTCAAGCACTAAGATAGAAAAGGATCGAACTGTGATGCCCTGTGGGACTGTGGTCACTACTGTAACTGCTGTGAAAACCAAACCTCGACTAGAAGGGAGATCATCTCCACTGAGCACAGGTAAGGAGGTCCAATTCTTTCTATGTTTGACGTTAGGATTGTATGTGGGGAACAGGAGAATTCGGTGCAGGGAGGAAGTGGGATGAAAGGAAAGGTGCTGTTGTCCAGATTTCTCTGATGCGTTGGTGGTGCGGGGCATTTTTGTATTCTTCAATATCAGGTTTATAATTTTCATGAAGCCTTCTTCTTACAGGAGGAGTGGTTAGTCCTCCTTTTAGTACACACTTTAAAGCTTTATGCTAGGGTGGTAATGTAGAAGAGCTTTGTGGATGTTTTTCTGTATGACAAAAGTGTCAGGCTCTGAGTGCTTGCTGGTGACAGTCTTGTTGCTGTGCCTTCTAACCTCGGTGTGTATTACAATCTGTGATGAGGATTGGTTTGTCATCCTCTGACAAACTTTTTTCAGAATACCTTTCAGGAGTAGACTCGATTCTTCCTGGGATATGTATGAAAATAAAATCTCTGAACAGTCTTTGTTTGAAGTCTCACAAAGAGCTGAATTCTCTTCAGTTCTCAAAGCAGATCTTTTACTTAAATGGATATTGTCTAGTATATTACAGAAAATGCTTAAAAAGAAATTGCTATACTTCACAGGTCTTTAGGGGGTCACATTACCATAGAGAGCATGCATTGAGAATTTTTATTAAACTGCTTTCTCAAACACTTATGTTTTGAACAAGCTTTTAAATTGGTATAATTTACTCTTATTATTTTCATAGTAAGTGTCTTGAATAGTTTAAATAACCAAGAAACTTGGTCTTCAGATTCTCCTGTGAAAACTCCAGTTAAGGTCAAGATGATTGAAAAGGATTTATCTGTTCAAGCTACCCATTCTCCTGGTGCTACAGTCAGCAAAACTTTATCATCTTCAGATACAGGTAACAGAAACTTTCAAAGCTTATAATCAGAACACATCTCTCTAGGCTGCACATGGGATTAATGTAATCCTGTTAAAATAACAACAAACCCACATGGCTACTGCCTTTCAACAGGCACTGAGTTGTTTATATTAGCAAGTACTGTGGTTAGGCATATAGCAGTCTTGCAATAGAAGTCTGTTTTTAATTGGAGATTTAAATTACTAATTTTGAAAAAATAACAATGAGCTGTGGTTTGGAGAGGGGAGGTGACTGCAAAAAAAGAGCCAGGCTGGCTTTTCTCTTACTTCTGAATGAAAGGCCCCTCCTTTATAAAGGCATGAGGGGTACTGCACAAAATGAAAAACATCCAAAACTTATCTTTAAGGCCATTCTGAATTCCCCTCTCTGAATAGAAGGCTTGAGGCTGGCTTGATGTAAAGCAGACTGGAACAGCAGGAACACTGAATTCTCTTCCAAACTCTACCACTGTTATGTTTTGTGCTAATGCAAATACGTAATCTTGCCGTGCCAGTTTGTTCACTTTCCTAAGTCACCTGGCATATAGTTGAAGAACCATCAGGTAGCATTGACAATACCTTTAATTACAAATTCACTTTGAATTCAACTCGATTTTGACTCTGTGGCCTTTTACCTTTTCGAGGTACAACTCTGAATCATCAGCATATTTTTTAGTCCTTTGTGTTGTCACCATTCATTCTTTAGCTCTGTAGGCAGCAGTGATGAAAGGTGTGGTCCAGTATGGCTGTAAATGGCACGTGATGTAGAGTCCAGTTTTCTTCGTACAGATTTAAGCACGCATGGGACAATCTGGAGATGATCTAGGCTGCTCCTGGAACAGTCAGAAGTCTTGCTCAGAGATAGAGATGTACAGGCAAAAAGACAAAAATTTGGAAAGGAGTGTGAACCATGGTTTAATAACTCTTGAATCTTTCCCATCTTTAGACCAATGATACCACGAAGCAGGATGGTATTTACTAAGCCATTTTGGGAAGCCTTAGACTTCCAAGTTTTCTCTCATAGCTGATTTTGATCTCAAAGATACAAAGCACTTACTGGAAAACCTGTGAATGCAGCTTAGGGCACATTGAGATGGGCAGTGTTTTTCTTTTTATGGGAGTTTGGGGGAATTTCTGTGAAATGTTAATATGCCACAACAGGAAGAATTACTCATTAGCTCAAGAGCCCAAGCAAATGAAAGGAATACAAAGGAGCATTCAGTATGGCAATAACTTAGGTAGTATTTATTACAAGCATAATGCCATAATAGCTACAAGCTCTATGGAAAAGACACTGTGTCCTTGCCATAGTTCTAAATAATGACAACAATAAGAGTTAGTAAGTGCTTCTGATGTTGTCCTGACCACTCAGCTGTTCCAGGGGGCTTTGCAGTGGTTATGAAGGTGGAAAAGCAGGGGTTTGTATCGAATGTGCAGGCGTGCATGGGTGTGCATACCACTTGTGCACACCTACTGTTAAATTCCAAAGGTATCTGAGGTACTTAGTGTGGTATTATTATTTAGGCATCATTTTTAGTGCCTTAATGTCACAATAACAAAAAGACACCACTCAGTTTAATTAATGCTATTCCTGACTGTATCCTTTTGTTGTTAAATCTCTTATTAAAGAGCCCACCTCCAATAATTAAATCTATGGGTTGTTTTTTTTTTTTTTTGCTTCATCAGCTTTATTAGATTTGTTTGTTTCTAAGCTTGATGAATTTGATTAGTTTACATTTGCTTGTGCCCAAAGTTACTCCAGTGTAGCAATGTGTTGAAATAATTGGCTGCTTTGCCTAGGTTTCTAAAACCTTCTGTGTGTTCAAGGCATGGGTTTGTAAGTGCAACTTTTGTACCTTTTCTCAGAATAATGGCTAACATAGACCAGACCGAGAAGAATGGAAAAGACAAGACCCAATAGCTGAGTGGTGTATTGGACAATATTTTGTTATTCATGGTGTTCATACTATTTCTGCTAATTTCTTTGAATTTTAAATTAAGAACAAGATCTGCCTCTTAGCTCTGATACTTCCCATTTTTTTTCTTCTTTCTGAAATAATTCTTCATTTTCAGAACTGTTGGTATTGAATGGCACTGATCCTGTTGCAGAAGCAGCCATTCGACAGTTAAGCGAGTCTGCAAAGCAGAAGCTGAAGTCTCCTAGGAAGAAAAGCACCATTATCATATCAGGGGTGTCCAAGGTAGAGCAGAAAACAACACGTTTAATTCTTAGTCCTGCAAAGTCTTTGCTCCACTGAGTATTACATGAATGTGCTTTCTGTTTTCTCCCATTCAGCAGTCTCTGCAGGATCTAGGTCTGTTTGCTTCAATTACTGTTTGAAGCTGAGCCAAATATGAGTGGGTTTACTGCAGAGTGGGTTGTTTTTTCATTCTTGGATTTGACAACCTGAATAAAAACGTATGGTGTCCTTGGACAGGAGTGGGATGATTAGGAATTTGGGAAAACCAGGTTAGGTGAGGACAAAAGATGAGGCCTTCTCCGTGTTTTGGATTTGTGGATTTGTATTTATCTGATATAGCTGTCAAGAAGTCCTTCTACAAGACGAAATGCATTGATATCTACCTTTTTAATAATTAAATAATAAATAAGATTATAAATAATAAAATAGATTATTTTCTATGCAATCTAATACGTTGTTACAGCATGTAGGAAAGTGTCCCATTACTTGCAGTGGGGCCGGCCAGTGATAGGTGTGAAGCATGTACTTAAGTCTTTTTTTTTTCCAACCATTTGGCTTTAACGAGACAGTGATTAGGTAAATATGGTCACCTATGATTCTTACTAGAATTTGACTATATGTTCCTCTCCTTTAGTGGAGCTAAACAATGGCTTTCTGATATCCCTGAACAGTGCAGATGAAAGTGTAAAGCAGAGAGAAGAACAGAACTTTTGCAGGGAGGCTTGTTTTTTTTCTGGCAGAGCAGCTTGTGTCAGTGTTGTCTCTTTATTTATTTATTTTTTCTTTCACTGGGCAGACCTCTTTATCTCAGGACAGTGAAGCTGCACTGATGATGGACTATGCTGCAGCCATGGACAGCTCCTGCAAAGAAGCAGATCCAGCACCCACTGGAGAGGAGGCAATTACAAAAGTCACCTCTGATGAAAAGCTATCATTAGGTGCTTCCGAAACAGTACCTGATACTGACCCTCAGCAAAGTGCCCAAAAGGCTTGGGGCTTGGAGAACGGCACTCAGCAGTGGAACTCCAACACGCTCTTAGACCAGACCTGCGAAGAAATATCTGGGAGCTCATTAAGTGTTTCAGAAACTGGGAGCATGAAAAAGTCTAAAGGTATGTGAGCCTTACCTCTCCTTCAGTGAAAGACTGCTTTTTGTACAATAATTGACAGCGTTGTGCAACACTGTACAGTAGGTTATCTTCCTGTACTGATTTTTCTTCTGAAACTCTATGCAATTGTGGTGATGGAAGCTGTCTTACTAGTAGCTATAAAGAGTGCAGTCCTCTGGCTCTCAGAGATATGGCAGGCTCCGTGACGTTCTCCTCCATCTGGAAGCTAGAAGGGCTCACCCTTAGAAGCTGAAAGGCAGACCACTAAGCCTGACTCGGTATCTGGGAGGGAGATAACTGGCCACAGTGTCAGTTCCTCAGTGAAAAATGTGTTCTTGTAAACAAGGACTTGTGCTGTGTTAGGAGTCCCATTACTGATGTGAAAATGGCAAGGTCCTGCGGTTGCTTTCCGGTAGGCTGCTTTTCTTCCTCCTTTCTTCCTTGCTTCTCTGAGCACAAGCTTCCCTGCCCTCACTAAAATATGTGTTCAGACAGCACCAATGGCTAAGCCAGAAGTTTTTCTATGTTTTCATTAATACATAGTTTGCTATAAAGAAACGGGAATAAAGTAAGTAAATAAAGGGTCAGATCATTTTGCTCATGTACTTACGTACCTGAATAGCTGCAATTTGGAAATGTCTTAGAATTCTTTGTGTTTAGTTTATAAATCCAGCGCCCTCTTAGGCTGTTGTGCTGGCTTGTGGCTATGTGGTAGACACAGGTGGCTCTTTAAAAAGTCTGAAAGAAGAGCAACTTAGTGGACTCCCACCTGTGCCTTGAACAGGCAGCATGCCAGCCTCAGGGGATGTGCATTCAAGTTGCAAAAATTGCAGTTTCTCACCCGTATTCAAAAATATACTCTTTTGCTTTATTTTCTATCCTTTCCTTACCCTGAGATAGTGTGAAATGGCTTTCTACAAAACCTCAGCACAGTACTAGATTATTGTAATGCACCCCACATAAGGTGTATACTAGACCTCTTTGCCAAAGTTCTCCCGTAGGACATTGAGGTCTTGTCTTTTCACAGCACTTTTTTTTTTTTTTCCATCTGACAGTTTAGAATAGCACAGCAACAATCAGTTTGGCATTAGAAGGTTTTGGGTGTGTTTGGGGTGGAGTTAGGCGGCTAAGCATGAAGTGAACATTTGTCTTTTTTGGAGCCTAGTGAAACTTACAAAGCTGTGTGAGATTTTGCAAAACCTCTGAACTCTTCTTTAACGTGTTATTCAAAACACGCAAGTGGAAGTTTGTTTGTGAACTGGTGTTTAGTTTTGTTTTTCCCTGTGCAGTACGTTGCAAAGAGATCAGACTTCTGAAGATTCGCTTTGCACAGTGCAGGGTAGGACTGCTAAAAAGGGCAAGTTATCTCTAATATTTGAGACAGTTGTCTCAGCTGAAAAAGACTTCTAAAAAAGTCTAAAATCCCTTTCCTTGTACACAGATCTTTTTGTGGAAATCTTGAATCTCTGCTTTGTCACAGCCGAATAGCTTTTATGGAGGGAGATAGGGAAAGGAGGTAGAAATGTTTTCCTGAGTTAGGTTTGAATAGTTCAAGGGTTTTTTGTTAAATGCCTTCCCTTCTAAAAAACAAGAATAGCAACAATAAGAACAGCCTTCTGCTTTAAAAAGCCTTGGGTATGGTGTTAATGTCTTAAACTTAGCGTTGTCTTTCTCTATATTTTTTTTTACTCTTGCATATTTTTGTTCTTTACCTTTCTGACTTCCTGTTTCTTACCCATTCCCTTTTATAAACTTAAGAGGACCACTATGCCAGCCAGAATTAATTACCTACACAGTAAGTTATTTTTGTCTTACTTTTTAAAGAAAATGTAGCTTTACAATGGTACTCTCATTGTAAAAATCGAAGCAAAATGTAGTTTGGCACCTGTTTTCTTCTCCTCCCATCCATTTCTTTCCTCCCTCCAAACTGGCCTTCCTGTGCTCAGATGCCCTAGCAGACTAGTCTGCCGTAACAAATGGTTTTCCTGGTGGGTGTGCTGTCCAGGTGGGTCACACAGAGTGGACAGCAAGGAAGGCTTGGAGGGGTGCTCTGTGCTCCTGATCTCTGTCCATCATGCCCATTCCTGTCCTGTCTGGTTATCAGTCAACCATCTGCTCGTGCAAACCGTGTGTGACCCCATACTGGATATGCATACACAGAATGCTTATTTTAAAAGCTGCTGCTTACAGTTTTCTACATCCCATTTCTAGCCAAACTCCTTGAGCTACAAGTTCCTCAGCAGCTATTTACACAATCACTTGGATTAAAAACTGTTTTGGAGTTGGGAAGGAATGGAAAGAAGCATCTCCATTCATATCCTAGTAGATGTGGAAGGAAATCTGAATCTAATGTATGTTATTGAACAAAGTGATCCTAGCCCCACAAGCCTGTTCAGAGCACCCTAAGCTGTGCTCAGGAGCCTGTGAAGACCTGAGTCTGTACGGTGCTCTTGAGACTCTCTGCTCGTCTCCTGGTGTTAGGGGCAAAGTTGGCATGCGGATCCTGTTGAACTTGAAAAGTAAGCATGCAAACAGCACGAGCATCACCAAGCTTGTGATTTGCCCTGTGCCCTATCTTCTCGGTCGGGGTGCATGCCTCCACAGCAGCTGGAGCCACCGGCAGGCAGCACGTGCCAGACTGGCTGGAGACTGATGGGTGGCAGTGGGGATGTGGCAAGCTTCCAGGTACCAGTGACCTCAGTACCTCTGAAAACACAAGCTTTCACGTCCGGGGGGCTCCTGCTTTTGCTGAGGCCGTGCTGTTCTCAGGGAAGTGCTGCCTGCAGTTTTTTTTCAGCTGCAGCGAGTTGTCCTGGGCCACCAGCGCAAGTTTTGCAGCAGTCTTGGTTAGGTTCTGTTCCCTAGGAAGGGAGGTCAGTCTGAATGGATAGGACTAAGTATCTGTTTACAGATAAACTCTTCTGTCCTGTACCTCCCATTGGCACAACTTCAGCTGCAGCTGCCAAGTCTGCTGGGCAGAACAGCTGAGTGCTAAAACAAAAGCCGCACAGCAGCAGGGCCTCAGCAACCTCCCCCAGCCCCTGCATATTAACAACCGTCAGTGTCACGGGGTAAAACACTGTTTCTTTTATGCTGTTGACAAGAGCTTGAAGTGGTACTGCCTTGCCAAAGTGATCAGTCAGAGGGTGATGGGAGAGCGGTCAAGAGTCAAACCCATGAGTGCCAGTTGCTTTCAGCTGACTTCTGCTTCAATCCCATTGTGCCTGGTGAGCCAAGTCTCAGCCGCAGCGCGGCAAAACACGCTGGAATATCCTCCCGGATGCTGAGTGCCTAGTCCTTAAAATAAAAAGTAATAATGCCAAGCACATGTTTGTAAGTGTTCCGGTCTGAACAAAGCATCTGGCTGCGTGGAGCAGGGCTGCCATGAATTGCCTGTTCTGCAGCTGCTGCTGTGCAAAATGCCACGCAGCCTGCATCGAGTCCTTTGATAATGATGTAATCCTAGCTGTTGGACACGATCACATGCAGGAATTAGTCTGCGTGTTGCTTTTTGCACCCATTTGCAATGGGAGGAAAAGCAGAATGGAGACCATGTGGTGACAAAATCTGATAGTTGATCTGAGAAGGAGTAAGGAAACCTGGTTATGGTAGGGGAACAGGCTGCGGAAGCTTTGCCAGGGAGGTGACTGTCCTCACGTACCCTGCCTGACTGCCAGAAACCCCCTGTGTTGGCTTGCTACCTGGGTCCTCCTTCGTTCAAATTGGCTTGTGCCACTGGGGCGACGACAGTGCCCAGTTCTGCACAAAACGACCACCGTGTTAACGCTGGGCCGATGTGCTGACATCGGGCTGGGTGCCGCTGGTAGCATCCCTGCCAGCTGAGCTGCCTTACACGTCAGGCACGCACATGGAAAGGGAAGGTGGAATTTGGCACGATGCTGGCTGCAGAAACAGCCAGGGCTTGCAAAGAGAGAAGACTACTGGTGTCTGGTGTGGCCAGCACGAAGCCCTGGTGAGACGATAGCTGCAATTGCCTTGGCTGCATAGCAGGTTTGACATGGGATCAAGAGGAGGAGTACTACAAAATAAAGGAACCTGGACTAATTTACCACAAGAAGGGATTTGGGCAAATTTCTGAATCTATTGGAAGCAGATGTAATACTATTTTCAATCTATTTGAGGTGAATTGTTATTTCTAACAGGATTTTCAAACAGCGAGTGCTTGATGATGGCTACTCTAGGTGATGGTGCTGACCTCTTGTAGAATACGTGCGGCCTGGCTTGTTCAAGTCTGCTGTGTGCAGGCTGGCTGCCAGGTGCTGAGCTCAGGCACCAACTGTGTACTGCGCTTCAGATTAAAATGCCACCTTCACTTTGTGCATAACGGGGTAATCTTTTCGTTTCAGCTCCTTTTACTGCTGAAACAGCGGACAGTAACACTTCTTTCTCTATTTCATTCCTTCTGTGAAATATGCCGTACTCTTATTGCACTAGAAAGGTTGCATATGCCTGTTTGACATTTGAGAACCCAGTGTGCAACCCACACTAAACGCTGTGCATGTGTATGTTTGAACACTATCATAGCTTTCAGAAGAACACTTGAAACAAAGTGTAAGGAAGGCAACTTTGCCCGAGATGCGTGGATTGACTTTAGAAGTTGAAATCAGAGGGTTAATACTTGATTGCCCATAGATAGATTGCACGGTAGCTTTCCTTCCTTTTCAACTGCATCATTTCAGAGAGAACTGAAGGAAAAACTACTTTTTTCTTTAGTGCTCCTCCAGCAATGCGTGTGAGCTCTTCTCTCCTGAACTTTTCTGCTAGCTATAAGAGCGTGTGTATGTGCATAGATCTAGAGCTACCACAGTCTGTCGTGAATCTAAGCGATTCAGTTTGCATGATACCTGCATGGAATGAGGAGAAGCAGAGAAATACATAACTTCACCCAGCCTGAATTTCTCCGTGGTGTTTGGCTGGGAGAGAGCTGGGTCAAGAGTGGGGCAAGGTGGAGTCAGTAGCATGTAGCATACGTATGTGTGCCTCTGGTTGAAAGCACAGCGATTGCTCACGTTTGCCAGTATCCAAAATCACTTGTTTCAATGCGGGACTCGTGCTCCTACGTCCCATCAGTTACAAACCATCAATGTTATTGCTTAGATGCACCACTCTCTTAGCTTTCTAACGTGGAATTGTTAAGAGGGTTGTGCTCAAACTGGAAATGTTGAGACCCAGGCTGTTTTTTAGTAGTGTTGCAATTACAGCTAAAGCTGTGGTCCAAGAGGAAAGCAGCCCGTTCTGTCTAAAGTGTCCCGTGCCTCTGCTCTTTGCTTCTGCAGGTGGGATTTTGAAAAAAAGCGCGAAGCTCTTCTTCCGTCGGCGACACCATCAGAAGGACCCAGGAATGAGCCAGTCGCACAACGATCTTGTCTACCTGCAGCAGCCCCTGTCGGAGGAAACGCGCAAGAAGGGAGGCACGCTTTCACGTCTTCTTAACAGGAAGCTGCTTTCCAAGAACAAAAGCAAGAGCAAACTGAACGGTGCTTCGGCAGAACCATGTGTATAAGACTGGATGCTCTCTGGTGGGGTATTGCACATCAGTTGTTTACAGAGCAGTACTAGAGAATACGAATGCAGCTGATGACTTGCATGACATGATGTTCACTAATGCAGTGGTCAAGGAATAAACAGAAGGCTTGTCTTTTTTGTTTATTCTTCCAGAACGCTTTTCTCTCTGGTTATCAAGTTGTTCCTCCAAATACAAGCAGCACTAATTGCATCGTGACAGCTTTTGGAGGATTGTGTGGGGTGTTGTACAAGATGAGGGAGGACAGGGAATGGTGCAGGTGGAGAGGACCTGCACGTGAGCACCTAGTTTACATTAGTGGGGAGCTGAGAACTGAAAAATCATACCTGCCCTATGGCTGAACCACTATCAAGAGAGAAGATACCACTGTGCTTCCTTGCTGCAGCATGGAGTAGTAGCAACGCAAGTCTCAGCTTGTGTTTCTGGTCAGGCTGAAAGGGAAAAGAGAGACCCAGATCCAGTTTGTATTGTAATTTGGAAACGGGTAAGTTTTCAGAAGCAGAACTAAAATGCTGATTAAGATAGCCTACTGTAATATCTGTAGCCTGCTATAATAACTGCTCAGTCCATGTAGGTGGAGAGATGCCTTTTATACTAGCCATAAATCAATAAATTATGCAAACACTTATACTAGCATATTGTTTAATGTTCTGTGCATAAGTTATACTCTAAAAAACAGAACTTTTTTAAAAGTCTACTTGAGTCTACTTGCAAGCAAAACATTTAAGACTTCTCCTCTGTAGCTTTTCTTCCCTGTGTGAGAAGCTGTGCTGCTAACGCAAAAACCTATCTTAGGGGCTCTAATTCCTTCTACCAAGTACTTGTTAGACAAGGAAATAAACCATCATATCAAATGCAAAGCTAGGAGCAATAAGTGTCGAACAGAGCATATTTAACCCTATATAAACTTCTCATTAGACAGCTTGTTTTACTTGCCAAATACTTACTGAGATCTTAGAAAACACAGTTGTGAAGAGAGCTTTTAAAAAAATAATGATCACAGCTCCCTCGGTCTTTCAGTTTCTAGATCTACCAGTGTGGTCACGGGGTGACTGTTCAGTTGGTTTTCTGACTTTTTTCCCTCGTTAAACATTGCAGCTGGCTCCTTTAACTCCTGAAAGGAAAAATTGGTGAAAGTAAAGTCATAGTTCTTGTTTCAGCTATTTAAAAGGGTAAAAGGCAGTATTTCACAGGTGCCACCTTTCATGGATACCTGTAGTTTTCCATTGTATACATTCCTACTGAGGACAAAGGACCAAGCCTGTTCGCTTTCTCCAATAAAAACATCCATTCCATCAAAACTGCTGACACAAATGGAAGATAGATTGTGCCTGCTTTGCCAACAGGGTTTCCCCTTCCTGCCCCTTAAAAGACATCCAAGGCTTTGGCAGATATTTCGGCTTTCAACTTAAACCATTCTTCAAAAATAGAAAGTCACTGAAGAACAGAGACGCGTAGCAAAACTTCCGATGGACTCTAGATTCCTTGGTAAATACAGAGATAAAACTAGATTCTTCTTCTTTTTTTTTTTTACAACAAAATAGTAGAAAAAATGAATTGTCAAAATCTTTTAACTGAGTCTACTGTTTAAAAAATACCATTTATGTGTAACCTAGTAAAATCACTGTAGTACAGCAGTCCAGACTATCAAATGGCTGTATGTTTAAGCATGCTGCTTATTATGAAAACACTTGAAGGCATTTTAATATTCTATGTTTTGAATATCTGTTACACAGGAGTGTCCTGGAGCTGTAACGTGTTTAAAAATCCCAGTTTAGTAATACGGGTTTGTCCTGCTTGAATGTGCGTGAACACTTTTGTTTGTAGTTAATTTAACACAAAACAGAAGTTAGGATGCGTTCATTCTATAGCAGACCGCGATCTGAGCATCCAAAAACCTGAAGTTAAGTTCCCTCAACATGCACTTTTCCCCCCCGACTTTGCTAGGAACTCTTTGCATAATGGGGCAGGGTGGGTGATGAAATCCCCTTTTATGTTTTAAATGCTCAGTTTTATTTGCTGAAGGAGGAAGACTAACCACCAAATTGGAGAAAACAAAGCGATACAGCTCTGTGGATAGCACCTTGTACACTAAGAGCTGGAGAATTGGGAATGTAGAGGGAGTATCTAACACTACTTGGAGTCTGTTTAAATTACTGAACTGGGATTTTAATTTACAGAAGCTTTATCATTTACTGTAGAATGCGGTGGAAATAACACTGAATACCGTGCAGAATACAGAAGGGTTTGCTTGTATCTTACTTACCCCAAAGAACAGATACAGCCTGAGGCATTTATTTTTTTTGGTTGATCTTTCTGAAGATCTTGGTAATTGCCTAAATGTGTGTCTTAATGGTGGGAACTGCAATGTGTGTGTGTGTATATATATATATATTATATACTGCAAACTGTGTGAAGATTTGGGCTCACGTATATTGAGAGAGAATTGATTATGAAGATGAGGAAAGCAAGGCATCTGGGGTTAAAAGGGAATCACGGGAATCTTGTTTTTTAATTGGCTTCACTCCTCAGGAAAATAAACATCGTTTGGTTTGATGTTTGACCTCTGCATCTGGCTGGCATGTGTTCCTCACCTCTTCCAAAAAATAATTTTTGTCATCTTGTAAAAACAAGATAAATTTTTCTGCCCATAATTGAACCTTCTTAGTCTGTGTTTGTGATTTGCTTTTGCTTTATGACCTTTAAGCTTTTCATTTTTATGACATGATGACCTGCATCCCTACCTAGCCAAGATTTGCCTTGGCTTTTCTGGGAATTTTGACTGAACAAGCAGTACAAGAATTAAAAATTTCTTTGTAAATTAAAGTGATAAAGCTGCTTAATATCTCATGTGAATACAAGCTAGGTAACTTTGTTAAAGTTCACTTAAAGATCACTTTAAAAGTCTCTTTAAAGAGGAGGGGCTCCTTTATCCCTAAATCACTGTGTTTCACATCCAATTCACCCCAGGAGAAAATGTCAGTCATTTCACTCCTAACTATACACAACATTTCTGAAACTGAGGCTGCAGGAAGGAGAAGGGATGTCATAATGGAAAAAAAAATATATTCATTTAAAAAGCAAAATACCTTTGCCAAATTTGTTCGGCTTAATGGAGAGGTAATAAAACTGTGCAAGCATAAATTCTGGGCTTTATTCTTATGCTTTCTGTTAGATTTTTATTCCCGTGCTGGCTCTTTGGCTGGGGCTCTGTGTCATACAGACCCGTAGTTACTGCCCGGCTCTCGAGAGGGCTCGGTTTCCAGCACTGCTTTTTTCAGACCATGCTGTTTGTTGCCTGCAATACCAGTTCTGAGAATCGGTGAAATTTTAGGGTTGTTTCTGGTACTGCAGCTCCTCGCTAGTCCCAGGTGTTGTTTTTTTTTTCAAATGAAAGCTCTCGGCTATGTATTTCAAGTAATGTTTTGGTGTTCTTGCTACATGAAATATCATGGAAAAAGTGGAATTGACTACATAAAATGCTGTTGAATGTGTATGGGGGAAGTGAGCCTTGCTCTTGTTTTAACATCTCTTTTAGCTCTGGTAAATCTTGGTGTTACAAGGGCCAAGAGCTCTCTACAAGGTGGGAGTCATCTGGATTTTTTTGTTTTAGCTTATTGCTTCATTTTAACTGTAGAGCTGAAGCTTGAGATAAGCACTTATGCTCCAGAATGAAGCGTACCAGAGCTCCAAAGGCATTCATTCCCCCTGTGAGCAGGCACAGCTGACGTCCTGCTCTGACCTCCACGGCACCTAGGTGGATTTATTCACGTTTTAAGTTATCAAATGCCTCGGTGTGTTGCTGAGCTGCAGCCTTGGTGACAAACAGTTCAAGATTAACTACATAACAGGGAGGATTGCTTGAAGTCAAGGGTGAATAATATCATTTCACTCAGGATATCCAAACTGCTACTATGCAAGGTGCTGGCAGGGTGTGAAGTACCTGTGAAGGAGGGATCTGAGGTCTTTCCAATCCTGTAACTTTGTATTTCCCAATAATGTACTATGCTCTGATATTCCAGGGGGAGTAAAACATTTTTTCCTAGCATACAACTGTGATGGTCACTTCTGTGGTGTTTTATTTTTTTTGTTGTTTTTCTGTGTGTGTATGTAAAATTAAGTTGGTGTAATTAAGAAGCCTACGATGTACAGATTTATTACATCACTAAAAAGCGTGAGGATTTTTTAAAGAAATAACTACTGCTGTACATACAATAAACGCCATTTGTCTCTGGGTTGTGTGCTGTCCTACGTACCTAGTCAGCCACCCTTTGTAGGCAGTTTTCTACCCTCCTTCACGAATTTGACCTGTTGTTTAATGCAGACCCTCCACCTGCTTATCCAGGGGCAGACTCCTCCACCTACTGTCTGCCAACACAGTGGGTTTTTTCTGATAATCCGGGCACGCCCGGCCATACAAGTAGCCCTCTCTTGTTCCTTGAGAATTATCTAAAACATGGACAGGGTGGGAATCCAATGGAAGGGGGAATTGTGGAATCACTGTGGTTACTCATTATTTCATCTCTCAGTGTTATTGTATTATCCTGAAACCATTTGTAATTTGGGGGAGATACTGGGAGGCAAAAGGGGTGTTAGTGCATAGATCCTGTATGAAAGACACCAGTACTAAAACGAGCACTGCCTGTGAATAAGGTTCTCCTGCAATCTTTTTGCTGAAAAAATTATCTTCTAAATGAATACTTCCACCAAGCCCTACCAGACCAGAGGAAAACAAGACAAAACATTCACATGAAAATAGCTACAGAGGTGTTTTTTTGTCCCTCCCAAAAGTGAGTGTTGCACCTTCTTTTGCAAGGAAATTGTATGTTGCCTTGCTGAGAGTTACTGCCCACATCTATCTGCATGTTTATTTCAAATACTTGAAGTGCTTAGCTGAAATTCCCTACTGGTCTCCTGATAAAGTTTCCTCATTTTCCTTTCTGCTCTAATCTTGGGTCTTTATTTATTTATTTTTAACTTCTGTGATGCTATGAGGGTATGCTAGCAAAAGTGACAAGAAGCATCTGAGCTAAAAGCAGGTGCCGTAGTGGTGCCACATTCTGTCGTTTGGTTCATCGTTCCTGAACAGTGAATGAAAGGGATCTTCATTTTTTTTCGTCTCTGCTCCAAGGATTGAGCCAGGTATAACGCACAAGTTCACGGCCTGATGCTAATACTGAAAAAATATACATAGAAAGCGTGTTAGAGCTGCAGGGTCCAGGCATACAAGCACTGTGAACCCACACTGCTTTGGCTAAGAAACGCGCAGTTAACTCCTGATCTGACAACCACAGACTGGTTTGTGTTGGAAGGGACCTTAAAGACCACCTGGTTCCACCCCCCTGCCATGGGCAGGGACACCTCCCACCAGCCCAGGCTGCCCAAAGCCCCATCCAGCCTGGCCTTGAGCACCTCCAGGGATGGGACATCCACAGCTTCTCTGGGCAGCCCGTCCCAGGGCCTCACTGCCCTCACAGAGAAGAAAAGCAGGGCCACTTTTACACAGCACAGGCTTATCCCCCTTAAACGAGCACTCCGACGCTCAGACAACCGCTTTATTTATTCGTTTATTGATCCCGTTCACACAGGCCCCCGACCACAGCGGCAGCCTGGGGAGGGGGCTGTGCGGACGACGACACGGCGAGGACTACACCTCCCAGCGTGCCCCGCGCCCGGCCGCGCCGTCTTCCGCCGTCGCGTGGTTTCCGGAGCGGATCGGAACCCGGAGCCCGGATCCGATCCGGCTCGGGCCGTTCCCGGGGCAGGTAACGCCGCCGCCCCGCGCCCCCCCCACCCCGCGCGCGGACACCCCCTCCACTCCCCCACCCCGGTTCCCCTCCTCCTCCCTCATCGCTCCCCCCCCCCCTCCGCTCCCCGGGGGCGCTCGGGGCCGGGGCCGGGGCGGCGGCGGGGGCGGGCTCCGGGCGCGGCGGCGGCGGCGGCGGCTCCGTCCCCTCCTCCCCGTCCTCCTCCTCCGCCTCCACGCCGCCTGTTCTTTGTTACAGCGGCCGCGCCGCCGCGGCGGAGGGAGGGAGGGAGGGGGGCGAGCGCCGCGGGTCCGAGGCAAAACCCGGCGGAGCCGCTCCCGGATCGCGGCTCGGGCCCCAGCGGGAGCCCTCCGCCGGCCCCGCGGGCTCCGTGACGGGCGGCGGCCGTTGCGGCCGTTACGGCCGTTACGGCCGTTGGGGAGCCCGCCCGCTCTGCCCCGCTCTGAGGGCACGGGAGGGCCCCCCGGAGTGCGTTTCCACCTCGGTTGTGGCCACCCGGCGATCCATGCCCCTTTGTGTGGAAATATGTATATATAAATATATATATATATTTTTTTTTTTTTAATGTGAAAAATATGTAGAGAGTGACATATTTACGTGAAAAATAAAGGGAGTTCTCACTGGCTTTGGTTGTCCGTGCAAGGCGGTGTAGTTAGGTGCAGCGGGATGGGTGGCCTCGTGGAATACTTTTCTGACAGAAATGCTTCAAAATAAAGAAAAAATAGCCCTGAATAAAAAATCTATAACGTAACAGGAGATGAAAGGTAAAATAAACCCTGTGAAGTGTGTGCGCGGTGCCGCCGCGTGAGGTGGTGTGGCGCCTGGGTTAGCAGCCGGAGCAGGTGACATCATGGCACTGGGCTCAGAAGCCCACGGGGTTTGTGAGGTTTGCCAGGGGTTTTGAAGCCCACAGGTGAGAAGTTGCGCGTCTGCAAAGCAGGATCCTTAAACCCACTTCTGGGGTCCTTCCTTCCTTACGCTTTAATAAAGCAGGAAGGAGAAGACGACCCCTCAGGAGCTCGTAACGGTGCAAAGACTAATAGTGCAAGGCAGTCAGTCCTCTTCCTGCACCTGCACGCGGAGACGCGGCTGTATTTGACACCTAATGCCCGTTCCTGTTTTTTTCAGAGCACAGCAGGTCACTGTGCTGAGCACAGGAAAGATGGAGGCTGAATCAGAAAGTTTGCTCTGTGGAAAGTGAAAGCGCTTGCTACAAAACTGAAAATTAAGCTAATGCAGATAATAGCTGACATATAGAGTCTCCTCAGTGAAGTGAGGTACGTGTGAGGGACCTTGGCAGTTTCTCTCCATCACCTTGACCGGTATTTATGCCACTATGATTTCTCCCCCTGCTTTATTGCTATTCTGATCTTAGGGCTGCTAGAGCAAGATTGACCTTGGTGCTCTGGTAACGCTGCATGTCATCAATCTGCTGGTTGGGAAGTGTGACACAGGAAAGCACGTGCACCTTTGAAAAGCAGGTTGCACAGAGGTGCTGCTGATCTTGCTGCACAGTGTCCCCTGTGTATCTGAACCACTGACCGAGAAGAGTACTTGTTAATTCAGCCGTATTTAGGACGAAAGTCTTGTCAGGACACAAACTGTCTAAAAATAACTGGACATACACTTCTTGAAATAGTGCAGAGCATCCACAGAGCATCTTGGTTAGGAAGCAAAACACAACCGTTCTTGCCATCAGTCTATGATTCACTTTCTATGGCTTGTTTTGTACTAGTTACCTGTTTCATTGCGTATACTGCTTTCAGGAAGAGAGCTTTGGGGAATTTCCCTGATTTGCTGCTTCTGCCCAGCACCAGACTTCTGTATAAACGTGTAAATGTGTTGTTACGTGTGTTTAATCCCCGGGAGCCATAAACGGCTGGTGCTACGTTGGCAGCAATAGCCCCTTACAAGGCAGCAGGCGTTAGGAGGGGCTGTGCTGCCGGCGAGAGGAAGGATTTGGGAGGGCTATGCAGGGAGGCTGGGGTGCCCAGGCTTGTGTGCATCTTTGGACAGGTTTTTGTTGTTGCAGTAGCAAATTCTATGCCTTTTTTCAAACAGGCCTCTGCCAGCCTGGTGTGTCTTTGGTCATGTTTCCTTTCCTCTGTCCTCCTCCTCCTCACGGGTTCAGGCTCTTACTCTTGCCTGTTTTCTTCTTGACCAATGTCCTTGCTGTTTCTGCAGCCTCATTCTCTCTTGGACTTAAGTCAGGTTCTTCGTGTTGCTTTGCCTCTTGCTGGGGCATTGGGAAGATTCCTTATTTGAAGAGGAGAATTTCAAGGTTCGAAAAGGGAGAACTGTCTTCTAGAGCCCACTTGTGTGATCTTAGTCATGCATAATCACAGGCTGCTTGCCAAAAGTAATTCAGATCGTCTAGACATCGAGGAGCAATAAATAGTGCTTATGAGAGTTTTTAATACATACTGGTAAAACTGGTTTATAAAAGTGAATATGGATTATCCTTATTTTACAGGTGAAAGCAAATTGGTGGGTTACCATTTCATGGCAGGTCAGTGACAGAGATGGGATTTGATTTCCTGTTTCGTGATGCTTGTTACCAAACTGTACGTTTGCCTTTGGAACAGGTCTGTGATCATATCTGCAGAGTTTAGGTTCTTAAGGTTGTTGTGTTTATTAAATCAGTAATCCAACCCTTCACCAATGATTTTTAATCTACCGTGCAATATGATGTTGCTTGTTCTGAGGTTCCACAAGAGCTTCTAACACAGGGTGCAGAGACACGGAGAAATGGCTGGAGGTTGGCGGGAGGGGAATTGCTTAAGATGACATTGCCTAGAGAGAAGTGCCCGTGAAGCTCCGTTTGGGCTTCTTGCTAGTGACTTCAGCAGCACATGTAACAACACAGCAGTCACTGGGGGATTTTCCTTTTCTGTCCCTGCAGGAGCCAGGAGTGTGTTTGGGTGTGCTCTGGGTCAGTCAGCATCATCACTCCGTAACGGGATGTTTCGCTAATATGGTGAAAGTAAAACTCATTCAGAACTAACTTCGTCTTTTGTGTTTTGGCAGGTTTAAAAAATGGCTGAAGATGGCAGTGATGAGACTATGTTTATTTGTAAGTATTGGAAGGAAGATGATTTACTTCTTGTGATGTGACTTGTCTGTGCAGAACGTTTGAAATTAAAGACTAAAACAGACTCAGTTTTTATTTATGTAAAAGAAGCTCAGACAGCTTATGGGGGAGTAGAGAGAACGCTGCTAATTTTAAGCATACACGTTTTCCTGTTTCCGTTGGCAAACAGATGAAGAGCCCTGTGGATGTGACTTAGCAGACAGCTTCTTTGTGGCTGAAATAAGTGTGGTTGAAGGCTCGGGGCTTGCCAGGGACTAGTCTAAGCCCTGTGCTTATACTGCCAGCTTTGGCAGCCAGGGCTTTGCACGGGGAGCTCTGACCTGTAGCCCCAGCTCAAGGTCTGTCCCCCCAGCAGGAGGATGCGGGCTGGTTAATCTTTGAGGATGAGCCCAGTGTGAGATGTGCTCACTGCCTGACCTGCCGGGTCTCGCTGATGCCTTTCACTATGGTTTTGTGCTCCGGTGGCTCAGCCAGCACTTCGCAGCTCAGCTTTGTGGTCTCCTCCTGCCGTGTAACCCCGTGTGCCAGCCTGGGCTCTGTGCCCCGGGGTCTGGGACGATGAGAGCACAGAGCACGAAGAGGGGCTGGTGTGCCACAGGGGTACAGCGGGCAGCAGCCTGTGCTTGGTGGACTGAGGTCCACCTCAGTCTTGGACTGAGTCCAAGCTGCAGGCTTGCTTCCCATCCTAACCCCTCTGGTTGTCACCCATCTGGACGTGCAAGATCTGATGCTACGGTGGGAAAGGGTTAGAAGATGCAGAGTTCGCTCACACAAGTGTGAGCAGAGGGGACTTGGGCGTTGTGGATCTGATCTGGGAAGAGCAGAACGGAGCCCATGTCTTCGGTGATACGAATCCACAGTGTTTCACTCTTGATGGCTCCACAGCTGTGCATTGACCTCATGGCAGCTAACTCTTCCCTCTACAACATGTTTATTGGGGCTCCTTAAAAAACAGTGATGATTTGGTGGGAATTTTTGTTGAGTTGCAGATACCAGTGGTGAGATTACGGTGTCTTCGTTTTCATAAAAAGACCCTGGTAGATGCCAAAAAGGATGGGGATGTGATACTGTTCCCTAATTGTAGATTAATGGTGTCACATGGCCTTTTTCATCTTCCAGTGGAGGCAGAAGTCACAAAATTTCTTGAACTTTCTTGTGTTCTTTGTATGTTTTTCCCATGGAACATGGGGACTGCTCAAGTTCAGGAAAAGCGAGTTGCTATAAATGACACTGTGCACTCCCACAGTTAACGCCACTGAATATGTATTTCATAGACATAGGAGAGTTTGGGAAAATTTTTCATAAAACTTTGAGAACTTGCCCTCCCCAGGGTATTTTGGCATTTAGGCAAAATGCTGTTTTGCTTAGTTTTGTACTTCTCCCGTGGCCGCAATCTCTTGAAGGCGTCACATACGGCGAGCGTGACCAGCCGTGGGGGTTGTCTGCTCCGAGGCATCCCTCGGATGTTGAGACGTGCCACACCGTGTCAGTCTCATGTTCCCTCCGCTTTGATCGTTCATCCATGAAGCAGCGAGAGACACGTATCTTATTTCCACCGGTAGTTTTGGGCAGTGCTCGTTGAAGCAGTGCAGCGGCTATTTTTGCAGAAGCGAAGGCTGCTTCGGTGTCGTCAAAAGATAAGGGGAAGAGCAAACGAAGTGCTTCCTTTCCTTTGGCAGCAAAGCCAGTTTAAGAAGCTGTCATTCCGGCTGTTCCCTCCAGTCCCCATTGGTGGTGACAACCCGTCGCGGGTGATAATCCGGTTCTTTTCAGCAGTCTCCTTTACACATTCCTCTGTGGCTCCTCCACCCTATTTGGTGTTGGAAATTTACATTTAACCCAGATTATATTAGTGTATTAAGTGCAGCGTGAGCTACAGGTAGTTGAATTTGCCACACGTAAGAGTGGGATGGTGGGATGGTAAACTGCCACTCCCAGTGTGGCAAACTGGGCTGGGAAATTCCTTCTGCTGAAAAATGAACCGATGGGGAAAAAATGGTTGTTTTGTGACTTAGCTCACCAGGAGGCACCACAAAGAGCTGTGCGGGAAGCAGTGGCTGGGCTTGGGGCTTGCATGATCTGGCCCTGCCATTTGTGAAGTGTATGTGGATTTTCACTGCTAAGCTCTTGTGGTTTTTTGCCAGGAGAAAAAGGAAAACAAACAGCACAACCAACAGGGAGCTGTGTTGTGTATCTTGGGATCCCTTTTCCTCGTCTTAGAAGAGATCCAGTTGTTAGTTCAGTGAGACAAACTGGGAGGGAGAGGTTTCCAGTTAGGAGTACAGTTTATCTTCACCAGAGGGAGCATGCCGTGGAACAAAATTGCTTTTTTCTTGTTCTCATCGCAAACAAAGTGTAGCCACCCTCTGCTTTGCAGCCTTGCTGGGGTTGCCTGACTTGTCCTTGTGAATGGGGAGCGCTAAGAAGATAACCCCTGTGTGATCATCTCCTGTGCTGCGTCAGCAGCTGACCGGGCAGGGCAGTTTGACAGCTGGTTTTCACCGTGAAGCAGTGTATGTGCGTTTGAAATCCTGCTAAGTTGGCTTATTTTACAGAGTTTCAAATCATCCCAGCCTGGAAGTTATTTCTTAGGAGCCATTCAGGTCTGAGTAATTTACACTTAAACTGGAAGTTAATTGAGGTGAGCTGAAAGTGAGCTAAGGAGTAGCCTCGGCGCATTGCTTAGTCAGCCGGCTTGTTTGGGAAGGCACCAGAAGCTGTCTCCGAGCTCTGCTAACTCGCTGCCAGACGCTGCCTCTGCCGTGCCTGAGGAGTGCGAGCGCATCGGGTGCTCGGCGCCTGCTCTGCCTCCGTGCCTTGCGCAGGTTCTGCTACTGGCGCCAGGGGACAGGGTTCGCGTCTCTTATTTCTAAAACGGCCATGCTATTCAAGCTGTTTCTAAAAGCCTGGGTTCTAATGAAGGGAGTAATGCAGTTTTCTCAGGCTGCTAGACATCGTGGCACTTTATCAGAAGAATAATCCCATCTTTAAGCAGAATATTTCCTGTGCATGTAAGGTAATTATTTTCCCCAGAGAGAAGATTTAAACAGTTGTGTACTGATAGTGCTGATCATAGTGTGTATTACCTCACCTATATAGGTGCCAGCTATCACCTCAGTGTTCTGTTATACGTATTCTTTTAATCAATATAAATAAAACACTGCCTTGATAAGTATTTTGCTTTGTGCTAGATTTTGTATTTGGCTCTTGAAAGAGGCAGCTGTACTACAACAGCATTTTCCATGAACTTTGCTGTCTGCTTCCTTGCAGGGTGCGAGGACTGTGGGCAGTACCATGATTCAGAGTGTCCTGAGCTGGGCCCAGTGGTGACAGTCAAAGACTCCTTTGTGTTGAGCAGGGCCAGGTAAGGAGCGTTTGTGTCACTGCTGGCTAACCACTTACGTTAGTTCTTCAAGTCATATTTGCTTGTTACTGGGTTGTTAACGTTGACAGCTGAGAAGTGAAGTCCCAGTCTATGAAAAGGACACAGCCTTGATAGGGAAGTAGAAAAACTGATGCATAAACTTAAGTGCTCTACTGAATTGAAGCCAAACAATAACTTGCTGCTCATCGGGACTTGGCTTCTTTGCTTAAGTTTCTGGCAAAAAGTGAGATAGCGCCAGATGGGGTGATGTCTTGGTCGAGTACCTGCGGCTCGTTCCTCTCCTCAGATGTACCATACAGGCTTCAGACAAGCACAGAAGGGTTTCCCAGGGCTGTGAATGGTTGTATCCTCCTGCTTGGTATAACCTCTGTAATTCCTCCACTGAGAAGCAAAACAAGTTGTTCTCATTATTGTGAGCCTGTATGAATGATTATGGGTAATACTCCTGTCAGTAAGCCTACGACAGCGCAGCAGAAACAGTCATGCTTGCCAAAAGAAACAAATAGGCTAAACCTAGTAGGAGAAAACAACAGCGAGTAGTGTATTTTTTACAGAGAAAAGAAATCTGGCGTTATAAGCAAAATTCACATTAATGTGTAGAATGTGGGACTTTTGCTAAGGAGGAGAAACAACTATCATGACAATGCAGCACAGATCCCAAAAAGGGAAGTGAGTTCAATGGGCTTCATGAGTTTTATCACAGAATCACAGAATCGTCTAGGTTGGAAGAGACCTCCAAGATCATCTAGTCCAACCTCTGCCCTAACACTAACAAGTCCTCCACTAAACCATATCACTAAGGGCTACATCTAAACGTCTTTTAAAGACCTCCAGGGATGGTGACTCAACCACCTCCCTGGGCAGCCCATTCCAATGCCTAACAACCCTTTCAGTAAAGAAGTTCTTCCTAATATCCAACCTAAACCTCCCCTGGCGCAACTCTAGCCCATTCCCCCTCGTCCTGTCACCAGGCACATGGGAGAACAGACCAACCCCCACCTCTCTACAGCCTCCTTTAAGGTACCTGTGGAGTGCGATAAGGTTGCCCCTGAGCCTCCTCTTCTCCAGGCTGAACAACCCCAGCTCCCTCAGCCGCTCCTCGTAAGACTTGTTCTCCAGACCCCTCACCAGCTTCGTTGCCCTTCTCTGGACTCTCTTGAGCACGTCCATGTCCTTCTTGTAGTGAGGGGCCCAAAACTGAACACAGTACTCAAGGTGCGGCCTCACCAGAGCCGAGTACAGGGGGACAATCACCTCCCTAGCCCTGCTGGCCACACTGCTTCTTATACAAGCCAGGATGCTGTTGGCCTTCTTGGCCACCTGGGCACACTGCTGGCTCATATTCAGCTGACTATCAACCAGTACTCCCAGGTCCTTCTCTGCCAGGCAGCTTTGCAACCACTCATCTCCCAGCCTGTAGCGCTGCTTGGGGTTGTTACGCCCCAGGTGCAGGACCCGGCACTTGGCCTTGTTGAACTTCATGCAGTTGACCTCAGCCCATCGCTCCAGCCTATCCAGATCCTCCTGCAGAGCCTTCCTACCCTCGAGCAGATCGACACACGCACCTAACTTGGTGTCATCTGCAAACTTACTGAGGGTGCACTCGATCCCCTCATCCAGATCATCGATAAAGATATTAAAGAGGACCGGCCCCAGCACTGAGCCCTGGGGGACTCCACTAGTGACCGGCCTCCAATTGGATTTGGCTCCGTTCACCACAACTCTTTGGGCCTGGCCATCCAGCCAGTTTTTAACCCAACAAAGCGTACGCCAGTCCAAGCCCCGAGCAGCCAGTTTCTTGAGGAGAATGTTGTGGGAAATGGTGTCAAAAGCCTTACTGAAGTCAAGGTAGATCACATCCACAGCCTTCCCCTCATCCACCAAGCGCGTCACTTGGTCATAGAAGGAGATCAGGTTCGTCAAGCAGGACCTACCTTTCATAAACCCATGCTGACTGGGCCTGATTGCCTGCTTGCCCTGCAAGTGCCGCGTGATGACCCTCAAGATAATCTGCTCCATGAGCTTCCCTGGCACTGAGGTCAAGCTAACAGGCCTATAGTTCCCCTGGTCTACCCTCCGGCCCTTCTTGTAGATGGGCGTCACGTTTGCTAGCCGCCAGTCGACTGGGACCTCCCCTGATAGCCAGGACTGCCGATAAATGATGGAGAGCGGCTTGGCCAGCTCCTCTGCCAGTTCGCTCAGTACTCTCGGGTGGATCCCATCCGGCCCCATCGACTTGCGTACATCCAAGTGTTGTAGCAGGTCGCCAACCATTTCCTCATGGATAGCGAGGGCCACATCCTGCTCCCCATCCCCTTCCACCAGCTCAGGTACTTTATGAAGCTTCTGTATTTCTTGGAAAGTCACAGACAGAAACCATGGGCATGTGGGCAGCAAGTCTGACATGTTCTGGCTATGCAAGCCATACTGTGTCTTCCCAGGATCATTTTGTAACAAACATCTGATGTGCTGGATCAGCTGCACGTGTGCCATGACCCCTCTCCGCATGGGCAGGATGCTCTTTGTGTCCCAGGGTGTACGTTTGCTGGATGTGTGCATGAGCAGTAGTCATTTCTCCGAGCCTTCAGGAAGTCCAGCAGTCCAGTGTAAGTTCCTGATAGACGTCAGCTTCCTGTGGCTGAAAATCCTCAAAAAACGAACTTAGGCAACCAGTGTTCATGGGGGCTACTGTTGTAACATCCCTGACAGTAGAGTTGCTTTGGACGTGAGGGTAATTTTGAAATGCCTGTAGGAATGGTATCGCAGGAATGGTGTCAAGCTGTGGCAGGAGAGGTTTAGGCTAGACATCAGGAAGAGGTTCTTCACTGAGAGGGTTGTCACGCACTGGAACAGGCTCCCCAGGGAAGCAGTCCCTGCACCAAGCCTGTTGGAGTTTAAGAAGAGTTTGGACTGCGCACTTAGTCACACGGTCTGAACTTTTGGGTTGACCTGTGTGGTGCCAGGAGTTGAACTTGATGATCCTTATGGGTCCCTTCCAACTCGGGCGATTCTGTGATTCTATGAAACTGGTGATGGAGGTGCTTTTCTAAAAACTGGTCACAAACTAGGCGGTGCAGTAACTCCAACCTATACTAAACAGATTCA
This sequence comes from Anser cygnoides, assembly GCF_040182565.1. Lineage (NCBI taxonomy): Eukaryota > Metazoa > Chordata > Aves > Anseriformes > Anatidae > Anser > Anser cygnoides. Next base: position 117,288,104 of record NC_089873.1, on the reverse strand, counting down.
GTGACAAGTTAAACTACGATTTTGTACCTTTAATGGTTGGGCTTTTTGTTGTTGTTGCCTTGTGATTTAATACTCTTGTTTCTTTGTATGGTGGAGGATTGCAGTAGTGTCCAGATCTTCCAATTGTGAACGCTTGTGATTATGGCGTGTGCGCTGGTTTTCAGCCTTTTTGAACATACAGGTGCATAGGTGTTCCCTAGTGGAAGCGTTGGCTGCTGGATTTAAAAGCAGAATTTAAAAATGACCATGTTACAAAAAAATGTATTTATTTTCTTGAAGAGTTTACAGCCGAAAACCGGTAGGATAAGAAAGGGAAACAAGAAATGTAATTGAAACAAGATGTAATTTATTTTACATCTGGGGAACAGTATCTGAGAGAGTGATTTGTCTGAGGTTGAGGGCAAGTCTAACCACAAACTGGATATGAATCTCTTAACACCCTGTCTAGTTGCATAACCACATGATGGTTGTTTTCCTCTGTCCCGCTGAAAAGATAAAATAAATGCTATATGGTTAGAAAAATAGCATTAAGAAACGTCTCCTGAACTTTACTGACTGTAACATTGCATATTCTGTTACTAAAACTGAAAGCAGTTTTTTTCAGTTCATTTGCTTATCACTAAGATTGTAATCGTTCTGTATTTCTCTTCATCTAGATAGGAAAGCAGATCAGCCAGTGTCAAGTTCTAGTCAGTAGCCTATCTGATTATATTTAGATTTTCATTTGCTAGCACAGAGCTGAAAAATCAAGGCTGTATTTGGTGTTTGACCATAACATCCCAGCTTGGATACAATAACATGGTCAGAGATCGTGTTGAAAGCCTTGCTAAAGTCAAGGGAAATGACGTCCAGTGCTCTTCCTTCATCCATGAACCAGGTCATTTTATCCTGGATGACAAATGGTTTGTCAGGTGTGGATTTCACTTAACCAGTGCACGCTCGTCATGTGCCCATGAATACCTCCCAAAGTGTCTTGCTCCATGATTTTCCTAGGGACTGAAGCGAGGCTGATTGACCTGTAGTTCCTTTTTCTCTTTTTTGAAGAAGAGTGCAACATTTGTCTTTCTCTAATCACCAGGGACCTCCCCTGATGCCGAGGGTCTTTCTTTCAAAGATGACACAGAGCAGCTTCACTGCGGTACTGGACCACTCCCTTGCACCCTCAGGTGCACCCTGTTGGGTCTTTGGACTTATATTGCTTGAGCACTCTCAAGTAATTGCGGATTTGGCCCTCCTCCACTGCTGGTAGTTTTTCTCCTCTGTTTATAAATCCTCATGGAAATCAGGGTATTTTGACAGAAAACTATCTTCTATCCCCAGAGACTGGAGAAATAGATGCTGACATCTTCCTTCGATGGGTTCCTGCAGTTTTATCCCATATATAACTCAATTCTCTCTTCAATCTTAGATCATCTCTGCCTTCTAATTTGGAGATAAGACAATTGGAAGATGGGACTGAAGGAGTATTTGCTTTGACACAGCTAGTGAAACGTACACAGTTTGGCCCATTTGAATCCAAGAGAGTTGCCAAGCTTGAAAAAGAATCAGTTTTTCCACTGAAGGTAAGATACGGCATGTGTAAAGCAATTAAAGAGAGTCTGTTTTACCCATGATGATTTTATGCTATCCACTACTACGGAAAAAAAATGGTGGTGGTAATTTGGGACATCTTTTAGGCGTGCCCTATACCAGTCTACCTAAACGAGCATTCTGTGGACAAGATGCAGAAGAACTGATCTAGAGGCTTCTTCTGCGTGTTTGGAGTTAATGTTCTTATAGGAGATAGAGCCAGAATACTGTCAGCAAAACTGCTTGTCTGTCACCTAAATGTGATGATATAGGAAGTGTCATGCCAATGGCAGTTCATTTCTTTTTTTTTTAATAACTCCCTTCAATTTGATTTTGTTTGCTTAGTCATGGCATGTGCGTTATTCTTATGGAACATGCAGAATAAATGCATTTTCGTCTGTCTTGCATTTGCGTTATTTATCTCTTGAAAAGGTTTGGTGGGAGAAATGCCACAGTAAAAATGTAATTCAGTAATGCATGACTCAGCAGCAAAGATTTAGAGACGGGACGTGGGCTGATGGGTGTTTCCCAGTGTGCTGTTTGGATTCCACACTGTTTACCTATATACAGTCATTCAAATTTTTTGGAAAACTAGTGGCTATAGCAAGACTTCTGGGGATAGAAGTTCTCTTTGTTCCCATGCTGCCCCTGGTAGTCTGTCTCAGACTTACTCATCTGAAGATGAGACTGATACATGATACATGCCTGATGCATGCACGTGTTGAGGCTTGCTTCATCTCTGATGTACGCTGAATATAAAGCCATTACAAAGCACAAAGTATAAATTCTTAACTTTGCATTATTAGTTATGGTTTTATTGCATGTATAATTTGCTTGGTAGGTGTTCCAGAAGGATGGGCCCCTGGTTTACTTTGACACCTCAAATGAAGATGATTGCAACTGGATGATGATGGTGCGGCCAGCCACTGAGCACGAACATCAAAATTTAACTGCCTTCCAGCACGATAATGATATTTACTTCACCACGTCCCGGGACATCCCACCAGGAACTGAGCTGCGAGTGTGGTATGCAGCTTTTTACGCCAAAAAAATGGAAAAGCCAGTGCTGAAGCAGGTCTCTAGTATTGCCAATGGTATGTGTGGGGGCCTTTTTTCCTTCCTAAGGGCCCAGTCCTGATAGGGACTGATAGTTGTAGTTGACAGTGCTGTTTATTGAATAGGCCTTGACCTTGAATATGTTAGCCTTTAGAGTCAGGCTAACCTGCGTATGTGGTTGCCTTACACGAAGAAAGCATGGGTTCTTCACCATGGTATATCTGAGTTTTTGAAAACAGATGACCTAGTTGATGATTTGGCCTCTTCAGGCTCAACAACCTGGATAAATAGTTCTTAACTAAGTAACTGGTAGTTGCATCAGAAGCACTTCAGGGTACAAGAGTAAAGGGGCTCAGGTGTCAGTGTATGTCCAAACATATGCAGATTTGTTGAAGAAGCCCTTTTTTTTTTTTTTTAACAATTGTAGTGAAAATGTTTTGGTTTTGCTCAGAACTGTTGCACAGTTAAAACTAATTTTACCTTATGCAGTCTCACGTGAAAGCTACTAGAAAGAAGTAAGTTCAGATGTGAGGTGCCATTCCACATGATTGTGCACTGGCAAAGAAAAGCAGCAGATTTATTACAGTCCGAATTAGAACTGCCAGAAGCCTTTTATTCCTCTGCCCCCTCGGTTTTCTTCTACTTTTGCATTTCTACAGCTAAAGGGCATGATCCTTTAGCATTGCAAGGGCAATTTCTTTACGTTGTTGAGCTGGGAGTACTCCTTATACAGTGTTATCGCTATGCTGAGTATAATTTGGGGTGACAAATGTCTTGGGGAGAGGCCAATGCCAATAGCTTGCTTTATGGCTGATCTTGGTGGTGAGCACAGTCTTGAATGCTCAATCAGTCCTGTTAACATGTTTGTAAATTCTAAGATGTTTTCAGTTGGTATTAACTGAGTGGTTTCATCTTTTTCCTATTTAGTTTAACCCATTCATGTATTTTCAACCCATTCTCATGTATACAGTCTGTGCAAATGGGTATTTAAAAATATTTAGGTAAAAAGCTTAGGTATGTCCTGCTTTCTGTCTTCAGCACTTTCACTATATACTCCATAACATCAAAGGCATTTATGCAAATCCAGGCATAAAAATGTCCTGGTTAGGATTTTACATGAGAATGTGTTTTGCAGGCCTGCTGTTAGGCAAAACTTTGTGACTATGCGTGCTGCTGTCAGTACAGAGGAGGAGAATCAAAGGGTCTGGAAAGTAAAGAAAAGGAACTGTTTTTCCTCTCCACAGATATGTGCTTGGTAGTGATGGAATATGATAAAGAGGGGAACAAAGTCTCTTCAAAGCCTTCGACTGCTGTCTTCCCCCATAAAAAAACGAAAAAATCCAGCATACCAGTAGCTGATCCAGCAGGTATGCAAAGTTATGTTATTTTTGAGAGAAAGAGGGTAGATATAGATCTAAAGAGGGTAGATACAGATCTACAGAGCTGCTGGGTGTACCATTTCTCTGCAGATACCGTGGTTATGTAACATTCAGCAAATACTAACATAGAGGGTTTGAAAGTCTAGATTTTTCTTTTTATTTTCATGGGCACTTTGCTTAAAACACATAGGCAGGTTCAAAAAAGGCCAGAAGGGACAAAAAGACCTTTAGGCAGATGATTTTCATGAAAACCGTAACTGCTTCTGACTTTGGAGGTGGTTAAGGTTTGGTGGGGGCAATTCTAAAGAAAATCTGCAGACTTTCTTTGCAAACTGTAATAGTTCAAATGGTCAGGTGCTAGAAGAAAACATGAGAATGTGAGTGTAAGAACAGTGCTGTTTGGAAACGACAAGAATGCTGCCCATCCCTAAATTACAGTGATACCAGAAGTCTAGAAGAATTCAGACTGTATTTGCTGACAGAAACTCAGATTTAGGTAAATTTATGAGCAATACAGATACTATTGGCAAAGAACACAAGGTCAGGAAACAACTAGTGGTGTCACAGAAGCTTAGTCCCCAAGATTGATTATGAAGCAATTCCTCTGTAATCTCTGATAAGAGAACAATGCAATTAAGAAGCTGTCTAACACGAGTTGCCTCGCCTTGCCTTGAAGTAAACTCGGAGTACATAGTTTGGAGATCAGGATCAAAAGAAAGTATTCTGGGTCTCTTCTTTGAGAAGGTTGGTTTGCGAAGTTTTGCTTACTAGTGTTAAAAGTAGTCAGGAGAAGAGGAGGAGATTGTTGCAGGTGTGTACTTAGTCAGAAGAGGTTCAAGTTTACCTGGATGCTGTCACAGCTGAAAGATGGAGCTGGCTGGGCAGTTGCCTTTCAGTTTAGCATAACTGGTTTCTCCTGAAAAAAAAATGGTGAAGAATTTGAACAGCCCTTTCTACATCCCTAACACTACTGTCTGAAAGTCCAGCTTCAACAGAAACAAACTGTGTACTGTTTACACTGCAGGAGCCTTAAAGTGTTCCCACTGTTGTAGTGTTTTGGTGTTTACAAAACAAAATATGCTTATTTTGATTCTGACTGCTGGCCCCAAGTCCTGCAAAGCTTCTGGCAACTGACAGGTCTTTGCTTAACCCTGGAAGCCTGAAGAAGTGGGAACCTATGCAGGACATGACTCTCCCTGGCAAACCAGTACACGTAGTACCTAGGGTCTCTAGGTTTGAGGTAGGTAAAAGGAGCAAGGGAAGTGAAAACCAGAGATAATTTTCCAAGACAGATTTCCGTTTTGCAGATGGTGGCTTTTCACTTTTACCAGCCAGCAACATCATGATATGGATCCAATAGCTTAGCTTACATGTTGTTTACCAATTTGACCTTTAAGTTATGCAGAACTTGGGGGTTCAGGTTTGCTGTCTTTGGCCTCCTGGACAAAGCTCTCAAGAAGTTCTTTTCATAGCCTGTGGAGAAGGAAGTTCTGTTTTTGAATTATCGAGTCATTTTTTATGTATTTATTACAGTGTGGATGAGGTCTGATGTGTGTAGTGCAGAATGTTGAACGTGTTTGTAGCAGGGAACGATCTCTGCCTCGGAGAGTCTTTTATTTTGGTTCAAGAGCCAAGAGTGAGAAGGAGGAAGTATTTTTATCATCCCATTACAGATGGGGTCCTTAGGCAGAAAGATTAACTGACTTGCTTACTGTCATACAGGAAATCTGTGGCAGAAACTGAGGTACAGTTTGAATTTTTTGCACTGGCATTCACTCAATCTAATTACAGTGTCATCCTACTTTCCTGGGCAATTCTTGTGTACTGTGGAATATTCAGCTTTGTGTGTCAAAAATTCTGTGAACCAGTCCAGACTTACCAGATACTTGGCAAATTCAGACAGGTCATCCAAAGAGTGAAGGACAAGGGACTGTGAACAAAGTAACCTTTTTTTCCAATTCCAGATCCATTTTCGTCCTAATATCTTCATGTGTGTTTGTTAGCTGATATGCTAGTTAAAATGCTGATACAGTAGTCTGATAGAACATCCAGTTCATGAAACCACTCAAAACCAGGTTTTTATTGTTCTCACCCTTAAGGTCTGTTAATCCAAATACTCTTAGTCTGTGATGCTCTTCAGAGAGAGCAAGGAGGATTTCTCCGCTTCTGTCCTCAACTGACCCAGAAGAGCACCGGTAGCTCCATTGCTAAAAATTGATTTGTATCGTGTCTTTGATCATCGCTGTTCTTTAGAAAGTGATAAAGGGACCCTCGGGTCCTTACAAGAGCACCAATGTTCTTCCGTGCAGCCATTTGGATTCTGTTCGGTGTTCTCATCTGTTTTGACTTTTCAAGTATTTATGTCTGGAAGATCCCAAAGTGGTCCCAGAGAATAAATCATACTTAAGTTTCTCGTGAATTGCACGTGTAACAGGCATGTGACTACTTGTTTTGTTTGGTCTGCTGGTGGGAATATAGCTGGGAAGTTCAAAATTAAGCAGTTGCCTCTGTGGGCCACTTACTGCTTAAGTCATACGTTGTGGTATGCAGGGAGTCACTGCAAGAGGAACAAGGCTACGGGGATTTACTACTTATTTTTCACATTTTCAAAGCTTTAAACTATTTCTTCTTGTGATTTAGTGAACGCTTCAGAAGGCAGCGGAGCTGCAGAAGCAGAGTCTAGCCAGTGGACGTGTAAAGTCTGTTCTTCTGCTTTCCAAGAGCCTCAGCTGCTGACAGGTAAGGAGTGTTAGAAATTGATGCCAGAGTACTGAGGAGCGTTAGGAGAGTTCTGTTCTCCCAGAGCACAAGGCTGCAAAGCCATGTCCTCATCCACGATGCACTAAGATAAAGGTTTTATATATTCGTGTAAAAATAGGTCTTATATGTTTGTGTAAAAATTGTTTGCGAAAGGTAAAACAATGATGTTATTGATGTGGCAGCAGGCAATCTCTAGGCATACAATTGTGATATTGAATCTAGAAGAAATAAAATTATTGTCTAGAAGATGATGTGAGCATTAGGAATATCAAGGACAGGAAACTGCCTGAATGGTCTATAACATCAGCGACGTCAGCTTAGACTTAATGATACTGTCTGTCTGGTATTTATATCACAGATGTAGTAAAGGTAATGAAATATGTGGGTTCCTTTTCTCTGCATTTCATTTCCAGCTGTTTTATTCAGTCTTCTAAAGAATTTAAAATATTTAAGAGCTCTGACCATTTGAGAAATTATTTTTGAAAAGAGAACTTAGGCTGCTAAGTAACTTGGGTTTTTGGAAAAAGGTACACACTGTCAGGGACACAGCCTATTTCCAGTTATATCTAACAAATCTCTTAAAAATTGCAGTCCATGTTAGTAATTGTTTGGTTGTTTAATAGACCGTATGCTTTTAGTTAGGATGGTATTGTGACTGCTTCTGAAATAACTTGAAGTGAGTCTCTGTTAAATGAGGTCGACCTGATTGACAGGCTTCAGCTAGATCTATCACTTGGGGGATTTCATGGCGGTTTCTTTCCTCTTTACTCTCTTGTTCTTTCCATCTATCCAGAGCACTTGCTGAGTCACCTGGAACAAGCTAAAGGTGCTCCCCAAGCCAGCCAAAATGAGGCTGTTGCAGAGAAAGCAACAGAGACTCCCCCCACGGATCCGCCAGTGGTTTGTGATGCAGCTAGTGCCAGTACAGACTCAAGGAGGAAAGCCAGACGGGGAAGAAAGCCCAAAACAGCAAAAGCAGAAACACCCCTTGTCGTTGTTGAAGAGAAGGAGCCTGCAGGTAAGACAAAACTTAAGACAATGCTGAGTACATGTTCCCCTCATATGTCTTTAGTTTTCAGAAAGGCCTAAAAAGTAAAGCACAGTCAGGGTGGACGTTTTTAGGCAGATCATTAAAGCAGATGATTTACAAACCGATGTTAATTATCTGCAAGGTCCATGTCTACAGTAAAGGTTGCAACATCTGTGCTTAGATTACCTGCATTCTCCTTCAACAATTTTAGGAATAGAGAGAACTGCATAGCATCCTGCAAGAAGGAACAGGAGAGAAAGCATCTTCCCCCTCAAGAAGAGATAGCTTCCTCTCTCTGCCTTTCAGTGTATTCCTGGAGGGGGCTTTTTTCAGGGTCTTACGTTCCTTTAAGGGAAGTTCTGGTAGGAATTTGCGAGGCATAGTCAACTGTAGTAGTAGGCTGGAAAGGTAAGAAATTGCACCGTCAGAAGAGATGTTGGCTACAGCCTACCTGTGATTCAGTAGCCCCTTTCTGTCTTGAAAGTACTACCTACTCATTTGCAATCAGTTACTTGTCAAGGATCCTAGTTCAGTGCCACATGTCATTACAAAAGCAAATTCCTGCAATTAAGGTTTCCTTTCAAGCTCTCCACTTTAACACTGCATTTTTATGATGTGTTTGCAGCGGAACGTGTAGCTGACACTGCGACTGAAGTCCCGCCGGATGAGGTAGCCCTGCCTTCAGCTGCAGAAGAGAGGATTATGGAATTGGTTTTAGGAAAGATGCCTAGCACCACAAACAGCATCAGTTCAGTCACAAAGTAAGTGTTCTGGGATGCAGAATTTCCTCTCGGGCTTAATCGAGTCTAAGTAGCGTGTAACAGCTCTGCTCAAACACTGAGCCCACAGATGCTGTTTTTCATTAGTATAAAACTGCATGGTGCTGCCACTAGAAGAGCCACAAAGCTGGATCGAGCACTGTAGGATGATGCACAGTTGGTGAAATAATTGTGCTAGAAGGTTAGAATATAAACCATGGGAATTTAATTTTCTGTCATCTTAATGGTTTCATTCAGTGTGATACCAAAGCCTCTTCCAGTTGCACAGTGAAATATTACTCTTGTTGAATGTTGGTGATAAAGCAGGCAAAGAGGTTTTGGCATTAAAAAAAAAAAGCTAACCATTATTATTCAGTCTGGTTTGTATCTTAACTCATAAATGACTTCATACTGATTCATGTGCACGATACTTCAGACTTAGAGCATTAGGAAGGGAAAATTTATGTATACCAGAACCTTAGGGAGACTGCTAAATATCATTGACTGATTTAAATTCTTTTATGTCTTTCCGGCTTGATAAACCTGTATTTTTGAATGATTTTTTTTTTCTTTTTTTTTTAGTATGATAAAGTCTTTGGTGTTTGAAAATTAGCTAGTAATGCTATATACTGAAGTTCTTACCAGATAGAGAACCATCAAAAATGCATTCCAACTGGTGGTTGTGCTGGGAGATAGAACAGTATTGCTTCTTGGTGCCCAACTGCCTTCCCGTCATACACGCTTTTTGCATGAAAACTGCCCAGATCTCTAAGCCGAAGTACTGCTAATGTTTTTAGAGAATAAGCAGAACAGATCCTTTATGCTGCTCTGAGAGGCCTGAAAAGACGATCTCTGGGGCTGGTGGCTGCTGCTTTTTTTCTTTTTCATCCTGGGTGAAGTTAATTTGGAGCGAGCTGCTTTCTGACATCTGCTGCTACCAGTGGGTGGCCAAGAGGTCACCTTCTCAAGGATGAAGCTCCAGCACTCCCTCTCCTGCCAGAAGCTGAGCATAACACTCTCCTAGCTTTTGCCAGCTCGTGGGACTTTCTTGCAACCTGTGGGATACCTTTCAGTCCCTGCCTTTCTTTCTCTGATCCAGTAGGTTTGCTCATCACCAAAACACCATGTCCCTCAAAAGAAGTTTAATTCTCTCCAGTAGACATGGTATACGGCGGAAGCTGATAAAACAACTCGGGGAGCACAAACGAGTCTATCAGTGCAGTATCTGCAGTAAGATCTTCCAGAACAGCAGCAACCTCAGCAGGCACATCCGTTCTCATGGTGGGTTTGCCTTTTGCCTCGCTTGCGTATTGCTTCTGTCTCTCGTTGGTTCCACCTTTGAGTAAAGCATTTAAACTATTCTTAGATATTGGTATGCATAATCTTAATAGAGTTGCTTTTTTTTTTTAAACTTCCTCTAGAGACCTCTTTAATTTATGCATGAGAAGATAAAAGTTGGGAGTTGAAATTTGAGTATTTACAATCTGAATTTAGGTACATATTATAAGCAGAGACAAGGATGTGATGGCTTTTCCAAAACTGTTCTTCCCTTTACATACACACAGTCCCCCATCTTCACAGGCTCATGGTCCACATTGATGTGTAAATACCAGCGGAGTGCTTTTTGACCTGTGATCTGCAGTTCCAGGGGTGCATGACCTGCTTTTAAGGATTCTGTGAAAAATAACAATTTCAAAAAGGTTGGGGGGAACCAAACAAAATTGTTGTCAGTAGGTAAACTGCACTAGAATGGAAAAGGTCAAAATCCATTATTTGGATCTCCTGAATTACTAAAACTTCTCATCCCTAGCCTGTTTATTTGCAGTTGCTTGTGCATTGGTTTCCTCTGTCTTGCCTAGAGTTGATGATTATCAGTCTCTGACTTTTTTTTTTTTATCTTGATTGATCCCCTCAGGTGACAAACTATTTAAATGTGAGGAATGCGCAAAGCTGTTCAGCCGTAAGGAGAGCTTGAAGCAGCATGTTTCGTACAAGCACAGCAGGAACGAAGTGAGTGGAAATGACTAGCGGGCTTTTTCTGAGGTTAGGTGAAAATGTACCATGGGCATCCAGGTGCTAGTGGGCGAGTTTGGGTCAATTACATTTGAGCGGATATCTGTGAATTTCTTATAAGTGAGACAAGACTGATAGGGAGAGGTAACATTTTCTGTTACAACAATGGATTAGTTTGGAAAGTGTGGACACGCTTTGGAGCATGGAAGTCCTTTTCCATGTCTGAATTTTCTGTACAAAATTGTTTTCAGGCATCTGTTACAGCAAGAGAAGCTGGAGTTAGCTGGACCTGCATTACCTAGAAGTGAGATCTGAATTCAGTTTATTGTATTAAAAAGGACTATTCTAGTCTTGTTTGCCTGTCCTGGTTTATTTATCTCCACCTATAGCATCATTTAGTGGGTGAACTCTCAGGTTGAAGGCTGTGTCAGTAAGGGCTGTGAACAGATGTGTAAATGTGTGGTGCTTATAGTAGCAGCGGCATGCCTGCTGATGAGGGCCTTTCAGTGCTGCTGCCCTATAAATATTTAACACACCTGTGGTGGGGCCTTATCAGTGAATATTTCTGTTCTTGCTGGGCAAGGTCCTAAGCTCTCTGATTCCTGGCATCTACTTTGGAGCTAGAGGATGAGTCAGATTACATCTCGCTTTTCAAAAATTCTGTCTCCATATCGGACTGGGAGGTTATCAGCAAGACTGTTACAAGCACACAGGTGCATTGTCTGTTCTTTTTTTTTTTTTTTTTGTATAGAGATCATATGTAGAAACATGGCATGATAATATAGCATTAGAATTTTTCGTCAGTGTGTATTTAAGCGTCCTGTTGAAGGAAGAAAAATTAGAAAAGACAGAAAAAGTAATTGAGATTCAGAATTTCTCTGTCAGACGTGACTTGGCTTTTTCCCCTCTTAAACACTTACTGTTTGCAATCCTCAGGTTGACAACGAGTACAGATACAAGTGCACAACATGTGAAAAGGCCTTTCGGATAGAGAGCGCGTTGGAATTCCATAACTGCAGGACAGGTGAGAATGGCTAACGGTTCAGCTTCCTCTCATCTTTACTCAGTTTTGTGGGTAGGTCTACAAATCTCTCTCAGTATAGTAACTGCAAAGGGGAAGTAGGCATTTGGATTGTTTCATCACCACAAGCAACCTGCCCCCTCTTTCCCCCTTTCGTCACAAAACCTCTTGTGATAATAGAAGTTAAAACAGTAATCTGTAGAGCAACACATACACTTATGTATTGCATTTTTTAGTATTTCCTGCTCAACTATATAAAAGCCTAACTAATATTTCACTCGTATGTTCACAGCTACCCTGTCACCATCTGTTTAACTTTCTTTCCTGAAACTAAGTTTGGCCTCTTTTCTGTGCGATAGAGGAACTGGAAAAGGAGCCAGTACTATCAATAGTTTGTAGTTTTCTGGGATTATAGTTTTTGTGGTTTTGCAGCTCTGGGCAGCCTGCTCTAGTGGTTGGCAACCCTGCCCAGAGCAGGGGGGTTGAAACTAGATGATCTTTAAGGTCCTTTTCAACCCAGGCCATTCTATGATTCTCTGATTGTACAGTTCTCTTCCGCTTTTTCATACTTTCTTTATACTTGAAGTAGTCTCTACAGATGCTTCTTTCTTGGTATCACTAGAACTTGTCCTTTTCTTCCACAGCGATCCCTTGTGGTTACTCATATTAGTTGTGCTGAGTGATCTTATGCTTAGAAAATGACATCCCAATTACTTTTACAGATAACTCTCAGTTTAGAATCACTTGGGCAATTGCCCCTTCCACACCATCCAAAGTAGGTTTTCTCATTTCCTTTCAGAGGGTACAGCTGGTATAAAAACTCAGCCATATGTAGAATGGAAAATAATGCCGAGTGACCTCAGTCTTGTGTTCATTCAAAGACAGCAGCATACTTTCTGTCTCTTGAGTTGACGGTTAGCAAAATGAGCAGCAGTTTCTGCTCTACTATTTAACAAACCAAGCCGTTACTTCATTGTGATTGCTTTAGCATTGGCAAATTCCACCTACAGCACCACGGTGTCATGTTCCAACAAAAGTCTCAGCTGCTGAATATCAAGTGAATTTCCCATAGCCCTATTACCATGTAATGGTTTGCTTTTTGAGATTTTATACTTTATTCTGGAGTATGCTGTACTGGCAGGTATTACACAGTCAACTCCAAACATAATTTTAATGTATGCTAGACCACAATGGAGATAGCCCAGGCGAGGAAGTTATGATGCTAGAGCCAGTGTTCAAATTAACATAATACATTTCTATTGCTTTTGAAAAAAATGTTCCAGTACATTCCAGTGATACTTAATTTCATAGGTGGCAAGATTAAACGTGATATGTTGTTTGATGTTTATTATGCTTTTAATGGGAAGACAAATTTTGAAGTAAAAGAAAAATACATGCTTCTGCATTTCCCTCCTCAATCCTCCTACATATAATGATGTATTTTATGTTAAAATTCAGGTCTAACAAAAGAACTACCTGTCTCACAAACACACAAAACCTGCTTTCCTCTGTAAAGACCTGCATGGTTTCTCTTACAGATGACAAGACATTCCAGTGTGAGATGTGTTTCAGATTCTTTTCTACAAACAGTAATCTTTCCAAACACAAGAAAAAGCATGGGGATAAGAAGTTTGCATGTGAAATCTGCAATAAGATGTTCTACAGGAAGGATGTCATGCTAGACCATCAAAGACGACACCTGGAAGGTAAGTATACTGCATATGAACAGAACTGTTATGGTAGGTGTCATTTTTAGTCAGCTTCCTGACCTAAAGTAGCAGGCTTCAGCAACATGTGGCACTTATAAAAAATAATAGTAATGAATCCTTGAGGAAAGTTACCTAATTCTGTGAAACCTTTCTAGGAGCTGCACCATTTTTTTTTCTTCACATGATTGGAATCAGTGCTGCTAACGGTTACGTGAAAGTTGCTTGGGTTGCTACGCATTAGCTTAGACTAGCTGATTTTAACAGTCTCTAATTTTTAAAGTTATTTGAGCTCTTTCTTTTTTTTTTTTTAAATGTGTGGTAACTTGAAAATTTGAGGGCAGAGGATTAACTTGCAATGTAGGGCTGAAAGTGACTGCAATATAAATTTATTTTTAAAGGCTACTACCTGGCCAGTATAATATAAGCAAAATGCTGTGTGATGTTAATCTGTCAAAATCTGGGGAAATGTTTGAAAATAATATAATATTTGTCTGTTTGAAATTTCAAGTGTCTAAAGATCTTATAAGTACTCAGAGAGAGTGGAAAAACTTGGGTGATGATAGATTGCTGAAGTATATATTAAAATGCCACTAGTGGTAGAGATGATAAGACCACAGGTGATAAAAAAAAAAAAAAAAAAGGCAGATTATCTGATTTGTTGCCTTGGGTGTAGCTGATCGTCACTGGCCTCGCATGATTCATCCCTCTGTGTCATGAACTAGAGGACAGCTAGAGGACAAGGGTTAGAGGGGAAATGGCAAGAAGTTTCGTGTTCAACTTTCACAGAACAGCAGCAGCCCTCTTGGAAGTAGCAGAGAAAGGTCTGAAAGCTTCCAGATGGTTCCCTCTCTCCATAGAGATTTTTGGGGAGAATTTCTAGGACAGGTAACTGATCAAAATGCCAAGGCCTACTACATCTGCCTGTTTTACTGTTGACAATAAATGTCTGTTTTCAGACACAGTATAGTTGGTGTAATATCCAACACTTGGGATATATCACTTTGGCAGACTGCTTCTATATTCTTAAGACACCGTTTTAACTAAGCAATTCTCCTTTTGCTAGCAATTAACTTCTGCGTTGAGGCTCTTCCCAGTGTTTCACTCTTCTTTACAGTATTCACCTGAGAGGGCATGCAGATTGGAGTGGAAAACCATGGTTTATTTTTTTTGTTTTGTTTTTTTGATGGGGACTGTTCTGTTAAGGGGTGAGGCGTGTGAAAAGAGAAGACTTTGAACACAGCACGGAAAACATGGTTCGCTACAAGAAGGAGCCTTCGGGATGCCCCGTGTGTGGGAAGGTAGGCTTCTTTGCCAGCATGTGCCCCGTGAAGCTCTGTGTTGTAGCTCCAAGAACACTCCAAGGGTATGCTGTGCCTCAACCCAGAGCTTCTGAATGAGTTATCGTGGCATAACAAGTTACCACCCATGTATTAAACCACAGTAACTGTCTACCTGAATAGACACTTAGCCTGCCAAAATGTTTTAGGTAAATGACGTTCCCTAAGGTATCTGCCAAATCAGATTACCTCGCAGCTCAGACAGGCATGCGGTCAGTTAGCAGCGAGTCCTGGGGCCCAGCCAAGGTGTTTGTTGCTCTTTCAGCTGCGTCAGCTCCATTATATGTCCAAGCACACTGCGTCTAGAGACACTGAGAGCTGTTATGGCAAAAATAAGAACAAAACAGAAGTTCGGACTAGAATTTTTTCAGGACATGTAACAAAACACAGAGTGTAATGTGGCCACTGTGTCTGCCAGTGAAATCCCTTGGCTTAACACTATTTAGCATGAAGTTTTTCTGCCAGAATGTAAACAGCTAGAATTGACTGTGTGCATTGGAAATCATTTTCTGTTAGAATTCAAAGTGAACTCATTGTGTGACCATGCCACTGTTGTGTTTGGGAGCTAATTCTCATGATCTGAAGTTGCTGTTGTCACTAGTATGAATATTGTGGGTTTAACTAGTGGTTCGATAAATGTTTAATGATTTATGGTGCAAGATGTGCTCAAGCAATACTTAATTTGGTCTGTAGGCCTTTTTTTTTATTTTTTTCAATACGTTAAATATCAAGGAAGATAGATTTTGTGTATGTATCTTTTTACAGATAGAGGCAATGTTCTTGGTTCAGAACACACGGTCTAAATATTTCTAATTTTACCCTATGTAATTCTGCTCCATCTTTTTTGGAAGTCAACCTCTGACAAGCAGGCAATTTCAGTCAGTTCTGTGAAGCTGTTTATGTGTATTTTGCTGTGTCAGCAGTTTCTGAGGCAGTCTGCCGAGTTCCTACATGTTTCTGGCCAGAATGAATAATATGGGATAGTAAATATGTTCTGAGCAGTCCGTTGGATAACTTATAAAGAATTGTAGTCCTGCTGGGCATGATACAAAAACCCATCCTTCTTCTTCTGTCTTAGGTATTTTCATGCAGAAGCAATATGAACAAACACCTTTTAACACATGGAGACAAGAAGTACACCTGTGAAATCTGTGGGCGGAAATTTTTCAGGGTGGATGTGCTGAGAGATCATATTCATGTCCATTTTAAGGTATTGTGTTAATATTTTAGTAGGAAAGGCCTGTTATTTAGCAAGCATTAATAAGCGTATCAATAAATATGTTCAGACTGTTACAGCCGCGTGTTCATACTGGCAACACAGCAGTGGTTGTGTACCCTGTGCAGTGATGTTTCTACGGCAGCCTAGCAAGTGTCGCGTTCTGATTTACCCATGGCTCTGTGTTCCACAGGTGGACTGCTACAGAGTACGTGGACTATCATATTTAAAGTTATTTCAGGTACCACTGCAGAACGCTGTTCTGAACATTATGTAAATACACTTCTTTGACCTTGGGTTAATCATAGAGGTTGCACAGCTTAAGGCAGGGAGAATAACGACCTGTTTAACAGGAGGACTGCTAACAGATGCATTGTTCCAGCAAACAAACCAGAAAAGTAATTGAATCACAGTGAATGTGATTCTCTTGTATATGCCGGCATAACTGGCTGTGTGCTCAGTTCCTAAGCTGGTTTAGTCAAAATGACCCAAATCATTTTTAAAAAGAAAAATATAAAATAAAAACACCACTATTACTAGTGCCTAAACAGACACTGATTATTTTGACGTAACTGGGTTAGCACAAAATTGAAAGGAATTGTATCACGCAGTGATGCTTATAAAGACGCTTATATGGTTGTAATACTGAACCAGTTGGGTATCTTTTTACGTTCAAATTCCTTTTATATACAAAAACTGAGTATTATCTGTTTAGATAAACAGTTGTTCCTTGTTTAGTCATGCACAGAGGGACTTCGTTTACCTGAATTGAATGAAGTGGGAGGATGTTATAAATAATAACATTACAGCAGTTGTTAATGTGAAGCAGTCAGGGTGGCAAAAAAAAAAAAAAAAAAAACCAGCTGTCAAGCTGTTACCTGTTGACATAGGTCTTTATTAAAACAGAATATTCTTTCCTACCCTACACAGGATATAGCACTAATGGACGATCACCAGAGAGAAGAATTCATTGGTAAAATTGGAATCTCATCAGAGGAAAACGATGACAACTCTGATGAAAGTGCAGATTCTGAGCCTCACAAGTATAGCTGCAAAAGGTGCCAGGTAGCTTTAAATACTTTCAAATTAATTTGATGGGGGGAAGGAGTGGAGATATTTATAAATTATTCAGTTTTAAGTAACACTGAGGATTAGCAAAGAGTAGGCCAGTTCACAGGTCTGCTCTTCTCTGCAGTGCTTGTTACCTCTGTTCTAGGAAGTGATCTTATTCTGTAAGACATCAGGTGGTGTTCTGTAAGGCAAATGTTAAATACTTAAAAAGATAAATACATAAATATACACCTCCCTCTGTGTAAAGCAGCAAGCAAGCAAAACTGGAGGAAGAAACAATAAAGGAATATTCAAATCTTACGCTATCTTTTAATTATGTGCAAATTAAAGTTGTTGTGGCAATTCTGAATGATACCAACTGCAATTTGATTCATTTTGACGAGATCAGATGTCCTCTAGTGGATACCCAATCTGGAGGATTAACACCGTTGTTAATGTTCAGCATGACTGCTTATTCTTGGCCTATTCTGTTACTAACAGGATGGTTCTACTGGCACAGACTTTACTCACTTGTCATTGAACAGAGGAAGACTCTTTCAGTCTCTTATTGCATGGCTTTTGCCATTTAGTAAAGAAATAATGAGGAAGAATGGGATCTTCAAGGCCCATTTGGATTCTGTACCCTAACTGGGGGACCACACAGTGCTGTGGTGGGGGGGATGCAAAATGAATCAGTGACAACAGCAAAACTGGCCAAACTGACAGTGGGACAGGAGAACCTTGGTAGTTAAGCCACCAACTTGGCCTTTGGAAATCAGACGTTATGTCACAGTCTACTCTTAATGTGGTGAAAGTACTTAAGCTATCTTCATTTTAAAGACTCAGAGATATTAATATGTCATTTTTCTGTTCTTATCTGCAAACTGTTTTTAAATGCAAGCTGATTTTAAGCTTATGTCAGTAAGCATAAGATGTGGTATCACAGCAGTTAATCGTGTACTTGCTTTCAATGTGGTAATTATAATGTCTGGCACTTAATGGGTACATAAACTGCATCAAAATGTATGCTTTTAAGTGTGGGAAATTGTGCCATTCAAATTAGAAAGCTCTTTCTGGAAGCTGTTTTTATTTTGTTTGGTTTTAGCACTTTTGTAAGTGTCTGTGAGGTAAACAACTGTGTAAGGCAGTGGGAAGTGAGTGTTACCTGTGATGAAATGGGGAGGCTCTTTTTGGCTGAAAATTCACACATTTCTAAGGGAGAACCACATATAAATAAGTTAGTGACATATGTCTTCTGAGGATATCTGTCTTTATTTTTTCCTTTTCCCAAAGGACATCTTCACCAAGCTATTTAGTACTGTCAGTTATACCCTGAATAATTCCAAAATCAGAGCAAAAGATCATGTTATGGCACTTTGCCCTGATATATAGGAGCATATATGTATATGCAAGGTTACTTAGCCCAGGTCAAGCACCTGGCTGTCATCGCTGTAGTGCTTCCAGGACCTGAGCTGGAATCGCTGCTCTGCAAATGCCTAGAAATACCAACTCTTCTTGCTCTGCAGAAGAGAGCTTACTCTATCCCTAAAGTCCAAAAGACATTTCTCTCCATCTGTGACTTCCTTGGTTCAACAGCTAGTGGAGGTTAGATGTGGCTCTCTTCAAGTCTGTTCCTCAGTGCACAGATAATTGGAGGTCCTCTACTTGCGCAGTGTAAGAAGCACGACTTCTGTCCAAAACTGAGCAAACTGTTCTCCTGCACTTCTGCCCTCTGTCCGCAAGAAGCCGGAGATAACATCTCAAGCTAGTTTTCCAAGTGAGTTAACCGATGTCCTGTAGCAGTGTGTTTGTAATGGCCAAACAGGTTCAGGCCTGAATCTAGCTTTCCCAGAATTTTCACCTCGTGATACGCAGGGTATTTCTGACTAGTAGCTCTGGCTTGAGATCCCAGTAAAACTTAGTATGAAATCATTGCTGTTCTAAGGACATTTTTCCCCTTTCATTCACTATTGGTTCATTCCACAGTTAACTTTCGGCCGAGGGAAGGAGTACCTGAAGCATATAATGGATGTGCACAAGGAGAAAGGCTATGGCTGTAGCATTTGTAATCGACGTTTTGCTTTGAAGGCAACTTACCATGCACACATGGTCATTCATCGGGAGAACCTGCCTGATCCTAATGTACAGAAGTAAGATGACTTGTTGGACTGATATGAGGAGCTATCTTGAAGTCACAGTGGCTCTGCCATCTGATGATTTTAGAGAATTGGGTTGTACTAAAAGACCAGAAACTAATGGGTGTTAAAATGTTGATTAAAAGTTCGAAATGCTTATATATCACTGCCAATTCACTTAAAATGATTAGTCAACAGTGACCCAGTTTGGCCTTTATAAACAATAAATCTATGGTTTTAATAAGAATTTTTAAAAAATATATCATTTGAGGGCATAGCAATGCCTTCAGCAAACCTGGTGTTTCTAAGGCTCATTTTTAAAATGCATTTATGTTTCAAGGAACTTTTCTAGTAATTAGTATTACCAAACACACTGACAAAAATGCCTGAAAACCACCTCTGTCTCAGGAAAAGCATGACAGTTTTGGTCTCTCTGGTTTCAGATACATCCATCCATGTGAAATCTGTGGAAGGATTTTTAACAGTATAGGGAATCTGGAAAGACATAAGCTTATACATACAGGTAAAAATGTTGTGTTTCTTTATCATTCTCAGTATTACAAAGAAATTTCTGTTGCCAATGCCTGCCTTATTTTTTTTCAGGGAGAAATAAGTTACGGGTTTTTACTGTAAGTTACAATAAGATAAATGATATATTTATGCTTTTAAGGTAGACCAGTTTTCTAAAACAGATAGTGTTAATGAAGATGTTTGGTCAAGGCACACAACCCAGATCTTAGTTAATATAATGCAGGATTCATCTGCTAAAATCCTAATTCTGTATTCCGTTCTTCCTCAAATTCTTCTCCATGTCACCTTCTCACCATTACACAGGCTGAAAACTGCTATTGCAAAATCATTTTTAACAGCTCATTATTATTTCATGCTATGCAGTGTTTTCCTACCTCAGGCTTTCTTTTTTTAGATCTCGCACAAAAAGCCAGCTTTTTTCTCTCTCTAATGTCTCCTAATCCAGTCTGGTCTACAATATGCATGAAAGATATGGCTGTCAACACAGGTGGACTGTTGCCCTCTAATTCACCAGTTTAGTCAGGTGTTAGGGGATGCACATTTTTCATTAACATTTTTTTTTGTTTATGTTGTCTTTTAAATTTATTTTTAAGGTGTAAAAAGTCATGCTTGTGAGCAATGTGGCAAATCATTTGCTAGGAAAGACATGTTAAAAGAACACATGCGGGTCCATGATAATATCCGAGAATACTTGTGTGCAGAATGTGGCAAAGGTATGTCTAATGCCTTGTTTTCCATTAACTGTGATACTGAGTAGCAGGTGAACATCTGAATTAAAATGACTTCCATTATTCTAATGACTTAGAATATTGGGAAGGTACTCAGAATGTAAATTCTTTAGAGTGTTAGAAACTGTATTAATTAGGAGCCTTATGCATATATTAAACACCCGTAATTTTACAATCTAGTTCCACGACCTGTAAGACACATGTGAAGTCAATGAAATTTGCCTCTGTTCTGTTAGATTGAGGAGTGCTTGCCTGAGTGAATTCCACTGCATTTGCAGTACCAAAGTGAATAAAAGTTGTTTTGGTTTGTTTGTTTGTTGTTTGATTTCTTTCATTCTAGACTGTTTTCAGACTTAAGAAGTAGAGTAATTTCTCTTTCTAAGAGCTTTAGGAGTCAAAGTTGCTTTGAATTTTTGAATTACTTGAGCTATAACTTGAACCATATCTGAACTGACATATTAGTGGAAGGCAGTAAGTCTGACATCCCTAAGGATGTTTTATCTTTGCTTCTCCCTGCTGTTTTGCTTCTTCCACATGGTTCTTCAGATGTTTTCCAGAGATCTTGCCTGGAACTAAAATAATAATGATAATGTGCACTGCTACCTAAACAATTAAAAACATTGAATAGCGGATACACAGCAGATACCAACTTAGAGCTATTGGCTAACATGTGGTTGGTCATCCTGAGCTCCCTTCTGAAGGTGGGAGAATGGAGAAAATCATCATACTGTGCTTTTAGCTGTATCTTTGTACCTCACAGGAATGAAGACAAAACATGCGCTTCGTCACCACATGAAGCTTCACAAAGGGATTAAAGAATACGAGTGCAAGGAATGTCACCGAAAATTTGCACAGAAAGTCAACATGCTGAAGCATTACAAAAGACACACAGGTGAGGTCCCTAAGGATGTACAAAAGCTGCACTGAATCAGCTAAATGCTTCCTGAGAGAGCTCTTTTATAGAACAGTGAGAGAATATGAGGAACATTATTAAAACAAATATGCATATTGTGCTTTTTCAAAAGTGAGGTTTTGGTCAGTCAAGACCACCTATTATACAGTTAAGGTGTGTTTGGTTGCTTTCATGTTTCCGCTTTTTAAGGGTGGTTGGTTTAGTCTAGGATAGACCTAGAGTGTTGCTTTTGTTTTAAATTAGTCTCCAGTTTCCTATTCCATGGAACAAAACGTTATTTTCTGATTTATTTTCAGACTGATACAGTGGCATGGTGTAATGAAAATAGCTGGTGAAACTGGGCTTTTTATTTGTTTGGCTGTGGGGTGGAGTGTTTTGGTAATACAAGATTCAGAATTGTCCCAGGTGCCTTTATTACTCTTACACTAAGTGTATTACTCTTAGTAATACTCTTATTGCTCTTACACTAAATGTACTCTTACAGGAATCAAAGATTTTATGTGTGAGCTCTGTGGGAAGACTTTTAGTGAGAGAAATACGATGGAGACTCATAAGCTAATTCATACAGGTAAATCCTCTAAAATACAGTAATAAAAGACTACAGCTTAACTTTTCTCCTAGTTCTCATATGATACTCATCTTCGGGGGCTGTTGCTAATAGCTTTTCCTTCCATCTGCCACCAGTAGGAAAACAGTGGACATGTTCTGTCTGCGATAAGAAGTATGTCACTGATTACATGCTCCAGAAGCACATACAGCTCACTCATGATAAGGTAGAAGCCCAGAGCTGTCAGCTGTGTGGGACAAAGGTTTCTACCAGAGCATCCATGAGTCGACATATGAGGCGTAAACATCCAGAGGTGAGTTAGTTTGGCAGGTAGATCATAGAGTGGTTTGTTTTTTGACTTTTCTTTTTTTTTTTTTTTTTTAGGAAACTTTATGACCTTCAGTGACTTGAAAGGAATTCCTCCCCCATCAACCCCCCCCCCCCCTCTTTTTTTTTTTCCTGTTCTCTTTTGATGCCAGTTTTAAGGTTAAGGATAAATACCAGCTCAGGTAGCATCTGTTAAGCATGCACTTAGCCGAATCAGCTGTTTTGTTATGTTTCAGTAGTAAACATACCTGATCACCACTCCCTAAAAATGAAGTTCTTCTGATTACTTAAATCCCTTTTTTTTTCCCCCTCAGCTTAAATGCATATTTCTTTTCATGTTTTGTCTTCATCTACTAGTGACCATAATCAATTCTTTTTTCCCATTGTGTTCTCCGTATTTAGAAGTGATCTGAAAGAAGTGGTGAATAGAGATGACAGCAGTATCTGCTGATGATGTAAAATGATTCTTAGTATTAAAGATGAATGCTGACTGCAGAGAATTTGGATTAGAGGGATGTTTTGTCTGACCGTAATGGGGCTCTTTCTTTGTTCTAAATTTCTGAATAGATATTGTATTTTTTCTCAGCATTTATTGTTTAGGTTGACTAAGGCTTCTCCTTTCCCTTTGAGGTTTTATTTTACCAGCAGTTTATCATCAGCATTGCTTTGCATTGAACTATTCCTTCCCTGTCATCATGATGAAATGTAGGCAGTCAACAAAAACTTCTGTTTATTGATTTTTGATTTAAAAATGCAGCTAAGTATCTGCAATCTATAGGGCAATTTGTTTCTGTTCTTCAATAAGCTGAGAAGTATAGATTTTGCTGAAAATAAGGGAATAGGACACAGTTAATACATTTATAAATAGTAATTAAAATAATATTTTTTTTGTCTAATTATGTTTGACAAAACATTACTATAGAATTCCTCAATTCTCAGTGGGTTGTGTTCTGTCTGGAATATGAAAATAAACACTTTCTTCTAGTGTTGTCTTTAAACTTTGTTGGTTTTCAGTGAGAAGGAAAAGATTTACAAGGGAAGACTGACCGATGTCATTTACCTGGACTTCTGTAAGGCCTTTGCCACGGTCCCACATGACATCCCCATCTCCAAATTGGAGAGAGACAGACTTGATGGGTGGACCATTCAGTGGATAAAGAATTGGCTTGAAGGTTGCACCCAGGGAGTGGTGGTCAATGGCTCTGTGTCCAGGTGGAGGCTGGTGACAAGTGGTGTCTGTCAGGGGTCTGTCCTGGGACTGGTGCTGTTTAATACCTTTATTAATGACACGGACAGTGGGATCTAGTGCACCCTCAGCAAGTTTGCAGGTGACACCAAGCTGAGTGGTGCAGTCGATACAACAGAAGCAAGGGATGCCATCTAAAGGGTCCTGAACAAGGTTGAGAAATGGGCCCATGTGAACTGCATGAGATTCAACACGTCCAAGTGCAAGGTGCTGCACCTGGGTCAGGGTAATCCCAGACAGGAGCACAGACTGGGAGAAGAACTCATTGGGAGCAGCCCTGCAGAGAAGGACTCGGGGGTTCTGGTGGACAAAAAGCTTGACATGAGCCAGCAGTGCGCGCTTGCAACCCAGAAGGCCAACTGCGTCCTGGGCTGCATCAACAGAGGGGTGGGCAGTGGGTGGAGGGAGGGGACTGTGCCCCTCTGCTCTGCCCTTGGGAGGCCCCACTTGGAGTGCTGCATGGAGTCCCAGCACAAGCAGGATGTAGATTTGTTAGAGCGGGGCCAGAGGAGGGCCACAAAGATGATCAAGGGGCTGGAGCATCTCTCCTATGAAGAAAGGCTGAGAGAGCTGGGGATGTTCAGCCTGGAGAAGAGAAGGCTCTGGGGAGACCTCACTGCAGCCTCTCAGTACTTAAAGGGGGCTTATAAAAAAGTTGGAGAGCAATTCTTTGTTCAATCATATAATGACAGGACAGGACAAGGGGGAATCGTTTTAAACTAAAAGAGGGTAGGTTTACATTCGGTGTAAGGAAGAAATTCTTCACTGTGAGGGTGGTGAGGCCCTGGCACAGGCTGCCCAGAGAAGCTGTGGATGCCCCATCCCTGGAGGCGCTCAAGGCCAGGCTGGATGGGGCTTTGGGCAGCGTGGTCTGGTGGGAGGTGTCCCTGACCATGGCAGGAGGTTGGATTAGATGGTCCTTAAGGTCCCTTCCAACCCAAACCATTCTATGATTCTATGTCATATGATGAAAGTTACTTTAAAAAAAAAAAAAAAAGCCATGCATTATATTAAATGATACATGGAAAATGTTAGATTACATCATTTTTGCTTTGTGACAGGATTTATCAAGGCTATGCTGTATTGTTTGGCTGTGGTCTGTTCTGCTGCTGTTCACCAGGCTGATACCTCTTTGTTCACAGATCCTTTCAGTGAGGATTGATGATTTAGAGCAGCTGCCAGAGACTACTACCATTGATGCCTCCTCAATTGGGATTGTTCAGGTAAATTCACCATTGCTGAATTCTTATGGTGACAAGGTGTCAGGCCTGCTGGAGAGTGAATTGGGGACATCATTTTTTTTGTTATGTGTCATAGCCAATTGTGGGCTGGTAGGCAAGGAATACGGTTTTTAGAGAACCAGTCCTAGCTTAATGTGTGGCATGCTGTGTTCTAAGATGTAGCAGCATAAGTAGATGCAAGTTGTTGATTTGTTTTGTTATATAACATGCTCATAAAATTGAGGTAATTAGAACATGAATTCTCATTCTCTGAAAACAAGTTTTTGCTAAAGTTTGATCCTTTGCTTGAGAATCGACAGTAAAACAACTTCAGGTGATAGTGTCTTACTTGGAACTTCATCAAGTCATTTTGCTTAGTGTTTTGTTTGGAAATTCATCACTCCAGCCAGAATTAGCCTTGGAACAGAGCGAATTACCAGAAGGGAAACAGCATATGAAAGCTCCTAAACGTGGCCAGAAACGGAAGCAAAAGTCAGGTGAGGAGGAGGAAGCTCAAGTGCCTGAGGACCCTGCCTTCAGTGAATACACAGAAAAGGAAGCTGAATTTACAGGAAATGTTGGAGATGAAACTAACTCAGCTGTACAGAGCATTCAGCAGGTAAAGCTCCAGTAGAAGGGTGATGGGCAGCTGGCATTGCTTAGGGGGATAAACTGTTTCCCTAATAGCAAACACAGAAAGAGCAATCGGAACATTTAGGGCTAGTTTGATAAATTGCAGTAATACAAAGATAAATAGGAATTAAAAAGAAAAAAAAAATCAGGCCAGACCATTCCTCATATCTGTTTTTATTTCCTTCAGTGTTACCATCTCCTTGTTTGCCAGGTACCACTAACTGGCTGAAGCTATGTCTACAGGTGTGACAGTTAATTTGGCTGACGGTTTTGAATGTTACGTATGCCCTCCCCCATTATCTCCTTACTTCTGTACTTGGAAGTTGTTCCATTCAAAGCTTTTTATATTCCCCTCTATCTGTATGGCTTCTTTTGCTGGCAGCAGCAACATACGAGTCAATCAGCACTCAGTTGTCTTTTCCTCAGTGCCAGATATTTGACAGTCAGGTTACCTTTCTGTTTTTCCTCAGGTGGTGGTGACCCTTGGCGACCCCAATGTCACAGCCCCGTCCAGTTCCGTCGGGCTGACAAACATCACCGTTACCCCCATTACGACGGCCGCTGGCACCCAGTTCACAAACCTCCAGCCGGTGGCAGTGGGCCACCTGGCTGCGCCCGAGCGCCAGCTGCAGCTGGACAACTCCATTCTCACCGTGACGTTTGACACCGTCAGTGGTTCCGCCATGCTGCACAACCGCCAGAATGACATTCAGATCCAGCCGCAGCCGGAGGCCGCCAACCCTCAGTCTGTGGCCCATTTTATAAACCTGACCACCCTGGTGAACTCCATTGCTCCTCTGGGGAACCAGATAACAGAACAGCATCCTCTGACGTGGAGGTCAGTGCCTCAAACTGATGTCTTGCAGCCCCAGGCACAGCCAACGCAACAGCAGTCAGGACAGCAACAGGTTCAAACAGAGCAACAACAACAGATGTATAGCTACTAATTTATACTTTGAAAAGTTGAAATGGACAGTACTTAGAGACAAAAACACGCAGACACTTGGAAAATTTCTAATAGGATTGTTTGCTGGATACCAAACAGATGGGAAAATGTTTATACAATGAAATGTAAGCTGAAATTGGCATAGCACCCTGCAACACCCTAATTTTGAGATTCTCATATCGTCTCTAGACCTTGCACTGTCTTACAAAAAAAAAAAAAAAAAAAAAAATGAAAGAAAAATCTCACCATAAATTTAGCACCGCCTTGCACTGTGTATTTTGTGCAGAAAGATTGAGATTTGACAGGAGCATCATAATATATCTCAACCAAAGCAGGGAAATCCTAAATAATATGGCACTGGTGATTTAGAAAACCCTTTCAGCCGTAACATGTCACTTACTTCTCTCCAGTCTGGAAATTATATACGAAGACCTTGTTGACAGTAAGCTGGAGTGCACTTCTGGCCAACTGGTAGAGACTGAAATGTAAACACAAGTGGGCAAAACAATAATTGTTTTCTTTCTTCTTTAGGTCGTATATCTAACAACGTTGGTAAAGTAGGTGGAGGTTGGGGCTTGGGGGTGGGGATGAGTGTGGTGTGGAAGAAAATATACCAATTTCACAAAGTGTTTTCATTTAGTGATGGGAAAAACCCTGTACCCGTAACACAGTGTTAGCGCTACTTGAATCACATAGCTGGTCTAATGCTAAAGCAACTTTTATGGTCTTGTAGTCAAGTTTGAATCAAACCAGTTACGAACTGAGACAAGAATGTGATACAGTTTTATGTAATTCTTCAAAACTGCTCTTTCAATTTTGCTTTTAGCTGCTAGGCCCGAAGAGCAATTGGTCCCCTTTGATCAAGTTCAGGATGTGATTTTTTTTCAATTAGCCTTCTTTCATCGTGTAATAAACATTTGAGAAAGCATTCTTTATATATATATATATATATATACATATATATATATAGCCTTTGTACTTTACTGTGCATTCCTGGTGAATATTTGTGTGAAGAACATTGTTATCAATATGATGCATTAAGTTCCACGTCCTCATATTGCCCTTTAATAATGTATGGATTCTATTTCTTCAGTTTCCAAAATTGATTGCCACATACAAGGTTTTGTGAAATGCAGGACAAAAAAATGTCTAACGCATATTCTGCCACGTGGAGGCAGTGTGCCCTAGTGTATAATGGGCAAGGTTTGCATGAATATTGGGGATATAAATAGAGGGTTGGGCCAAATACATTACTGCTGATACTACACTTTCATTCCATTCTCCATATATTGATGTGTAGTCTGGACTTTCGCATGTCAAGGAGACAGTATCTTTCCCACAGAGCAAAAGCAGCTGATATCAAAAAGGAATAAACTAAAAACAAACAAACAAAAAGTTGCTGCCTGGAATCCTGAAAGGCAAATTTGTCCTGCCAGCTACAGTTGAAGAACAAGTTCCCTTGGGGCTGCAAACTGAGCCACAGAACCATACTAAAGATTTTTGCTGAGGATAAAGCTGCTGCTGTGTTTAACAGTGAAGACTGATGGTTGTAAAAATCCTGTCTGTGCCTATCATATTTATGAAAATGTTCTATGTATTAGCAAAAATATGAGTAGGAATGAGTTTGTCTTTGAAAGTTGGTATTAACATGGACTACCTGACCCCTAAAGAATGCCTTATAATTTCTGCAGCAAATCCTTCCAAAGTATAAATGACTGGAAATTAAAGATAACCTCCCGTGGCTTTCTTGGTGCCAGAGCAACAGCCAGAGTCTCGCTTTGCTACGCTCTGTGTAAAGCCTAATTGCAACGGGGCATGGCAATAAGAGGGGGGTTTCTGGTGACAGATTTTGTGCCAGAGGAATAGAACTACTTTGCTGTAAATGTCAACAAGTCCAGAAATGACTTTATGGGAGACGCCTATATTTGAGGGGACAAACGATGCATATCAGAAACATCTTTTACCAGTGTGGAAAAGAAAGAATTTTCTGTTCCCTGGTCTCTTGTTTTCCCCAGTTCCTTTTCAAACAACACTCTGTGATTCTGTAATTTTTTATAGCCTCCCACCATCCCAAGAATTAGAGCTTGATGCCCCTCTATCACACAGATTATTCCACCACTGGCTTCGGCTTGATAAGCTTCTCAGCTATCCTCCCCACGAGTGCTTCCCCTTCATGCCAAACCCATTGATTAAGAGGACTCTAGGTTTTATTTATAAAACATGTTATGTACTTGAAACTTTTTAAAACTTTTTTAAACTTTTCTTTTTCCCTATGTTCAGTACCTAATTAATAAAGTCACATTATATTTTGGCAGGGTGACTGAAAAAAAAATAGGAAAGCAAATGCAGAGGTCTGGGATCAAGTTGCTGTGGTAAATAAGATGGCTGACATCTAAAAAAAATACATGTATGTATACAAACAAGGAGGGTTGCAGTGCTGCATATAGAGTTTCTGGAAGATGAGTTTTTTGTCTAGACATATGTATGTGGTGATTAACCTTTTAAGTAGGGAGGAGGAGACTTTTTGCCTCAGTTGCACATTGAGTACATCTGCTCACTATTAATACCACGGATGTTTGCATTCAGGATACATCGAATCAACCAGAGCCTTTTTAACAGCTGATAGTTGCCTGGCTATTTGATGAGAATGGTGTCTGCAGGTGATCGCCCATTACAGAGATCTCTCTGACTTCACATAGCCCCTTTGTCCTGCGTCTGATCCTCAGGTGTTCTCTGCTCTCATGCTGACTCTCATCCCTCCTGCGCTTCCTGGCCCACGGAATCTGGCCCAAGCAAGTCAGCATCTTGCCCTTCTGATGACAATTGGTCCTAAGTATTTAACTAACTCAGTACCCCCAAAATCTTAAATGATATTCTGCTTCCGAAGATAAAAATGAAGCTCACTGGAAGGAAGGGCTTTGAGTAGGCCCTTCCTACTCAAAAGTAGGCTTTTGAGTAGAAAGTTCTCAGAACCTCCCAGAAGGCTCTTTTTAAAAATGATCTTTCCCTGCAACCCTTGCTGTGGTACCTCATCATCTCAGTGTGATTTTATTACTAATATTATTAACATCCCTATGAGAACAAAACTGTATCTTGGGTGTGCTGCAACATGAAAAACTCCATTTTTTTTGAGAAGTTGGAAATTGATTCCTTTTCAGACAGAACTTACCTTGGAGAACTAGTGAATGCCAGCTGCTCTCCCAGCCAAGCCTTTTTCAGACAAATACCAAAGTTATACTGATGCTGTTTCTACCTGCACAACAAATAAAAATATGTAAGGGATGTGCAATCTAAATTTCATTTGCCAATTTGTTACTAGCCTTTTCACCTATAGCATATGAAGGTTACATTTTTTCAGCCGTGTGTTGGAGATTTTGCATAACAACTGTTCGGTAACAAACTGGAAATATTTTGAGCCAAAGGAGTGATGTTGTGTAGTGTTGTGTATTGTCATTGTTTATTGCTGAGACTATTATTTAATTGAATGCTGTCTGTGGCACATGGGCTCTGAAGTAAAGGAGCAACAAGGTACAGAACTTTTCCTCTACTAGCGTTTTTATTCTTTTTGGTCCTCAATGTATCAAACTTTTTTCTTCAGGTAGACTTGCTTCAATAGCAGTAAGATCCAGTAGTTATCTGTCGAACTTTGTGTACCCCAAAATATACAGGAATATGGGGTAGCATCCTAAAACATTTATTCTATAGCTTATTGCTGTACAGTAACAGAAAAAAACAGAGGAGATTACATCCTTCTCAGCCATGGTCTAAGATGAGTTCTCTCTGGAAAACCTACTGTATTGTGCCATTACACTCTAAAATTAAACTTTTCTTTTGAGATGTGCCAGTAGAAAAAGTATTTTGCAGAAACTTACCAGTCAGTTTCCTATCTGTCTAAACAACTACGTATCCGCACCTTTATTGTTGTTCCAGAAAGTGTTTGAAATTACCAGCTGGATAACAGCCGAAATTATTTCTGAAACTGAATTTTCTGTCAGTTTGTCAGGGTAATTTACCAGTGTTCTGTACACAAAAAGATGCTTGAATGCCTCATCTGGAAGACTGGGAATGGAAAAGATACCATACATCTAAACGATAGTCATATAAAAACTGTGGGTATTACAAGAAAATGGATAGGGAAAATAACTTTGTTAGTGGGGTTTTGTGAATTCTTTTTCAGTAATGATATTCCCTTGACGATATTTAGACTACCTAAAGTAATGCTGTCTCTCCTTTTAATTACTTTTGGCCTTACATGTATTATCGATATAGGCATACCTGTCGGAAAATCTTTAACCCTCTATGTTTTTGGCATGGCAAAACACATGGCAAACACATGCTATTCATGGCAGTTGTGAGTGTGCTGGCCTAATCTGGTGTAAAGGGAGGAGGAAACTCAGCGGAGGAGGGTCCTGCCGATCCGCACCACAACTCACAGCAAAGCTCTGCTCTCAGTATTTTTGGACAAAGACAGTACAGCCGAGTGACTGCATCTGTGAGATTAGTTGCCAAGGTTTGTATTCACGTAGGGGCTTTTGCCCTGTAGCAAATCCAAAGTGTCATGTTGGCAACAGGACAACAACAAAAAAAAAGGCGTTTCCATCACGTTTGTCATCAACTCAGAGTGATTTTCTTCAGTGCTGTGATGCTGCTGTCGTATTCACACTGTACGTGGCAAGAAGCTGTCAAGTTTTCTTGACTAAAATTGTTGGAACACTTTAAAAAGCCACAGTTACTTCCCAATGCAGTGCAACAATGGTTGGAAAATACATTTTTTTTTTTGCCCTAAAATGCTTTGAGAAAGCTGTTTTGGATTTCTTTTCCCTCCTGGGTCCTGAAGTGCTACTCTGCACGTGCAGTGATGACAGTCGCAAAACGCAGAGTTCGGCTCAAACAAATTCAGCGCACAGAGCCCTGCCGATGGCTGACACTCTGCATCATTTTCCTGGGGGATCCGTGCTCACCGTTGCTAATCGGACCTTCCTAACAGCCAAGCTGAAAGGGGCAGAAGGGGTGTCCTTTGAGAGGGGCAGGGAAGCCGAGACTCCTCCAAGCGACCTCAGCCTTGCTCCTGGAGTTGGGATTTCATCAGCATTTGTAGTGTGGTGCTGTCGTCTTCCTGTCTTATCCATGAGTTGTTTTGATCAGTTAGTGTCTAGCTAGGTGCTGAACCTTTTGAAAAGCTAGTTAGTTGCACTGGCTGTAGAGCAGCTGATGTCTAAAGCAATTAAAAATACCGAGTTGGGGGATTTTTTTCCATCTAAAGTGAAGTTTTTCAGTTCTAATGTCTTTTGGCTGTCAGTCGAGTGCTTCCCTTTGTATTTTTCCGTTTATATGTAGGTTTTGATCCAATAAAGTTTTTAAGGTGTTTGGTAGGAAAACTTAAATAGCTACAAAAAAAAGAAGTGTAGTAATGGCAGAATGAGGAGTTAAAATTATCAGACCTAATGATGCTGATTTTCTGCAGATTTTCGCCCTTCTACCTGTAAGGTTCTTGGAAGAAGGAGGCAGCACGTGCGCTGTCCAGTTTGCCAGAACTGCTCGTGTATGGATTGATGAGCTGGGTGTTGTTAATGAGGCCAGATATCAGCTGAGCTCTGCCAGCCCTTCCCTCAAGCCATGTTCTCATTTTAGCATCTCTTCCCAACGCAGCTGGCTGTTTTTCACGGAGCTTGAAGGAGCCTGGTTGTCTCTGGGGCCCGAACCTGTGAATTTCAAGAAAAAGATTCAAAGCTGGGGAAAAAGAGGAAACAAAATACATCGGGCATACAACATTTTTTTTAATAATAATAACAATAATAATAATAAAACCAACCAAACAACAACAACAAAAAAACAGAGAACACATACTTAACTTGCTGTACAGAACTGTATGGTAAGATGTGGTGGATGCAGTCCTGTTAAGTAAATATTAGCGATTAATATGTTAAGATGCTTTTTTTCTAGCAGAACCTATACTGTTACTTGTAGAGGGGAAAGTGGTAGCGTGTACTTAGTTTACCATACATTAACTTCAAAGGCAAAGCACACTCAGTGCGTTATATGCAGCAACATGCAGGTCGCAAAGTGTAAGATGCACGAATGATAAGAGTGTATAGCAGGTCTACATTTCATCACTTCTGGCAAGAGCTTGTGGGCAGCATTTTCTCAAGCCTGAACGTCCTTTCTCACGCACAGAAGAGACCTGCTCCGTCCTGTACGTGCTATCTGCATGCAAGTCTGACGTAGGAGCATCACTGAGGGGATGATATTAGAATAAAGAGGGGTGCTTTACAACCAAATTGCAAAACAACAACAACAAAAAATCAAATGAGCACATTAAAGGGAAGGGTGGGGAAGTTCCTACCCCCGCTCTCTGTTGTGCCAAGGAGAGGGGGATAGAAAAGAATGGTTCTCAAATCTGCTATATGGGCTGTGCTGTGGGTAGGTTAAAAAAAAATACAGTAACTGCATATGGGAGCTCTTCTTCCCTTCTCTCCACACCCATACCTATGTTAAGACCATGGTCTGAGCTTTCAAAGGAATAAATACCTTTGCCTGCCATACAAATGGCACCTGTACCCAAGGGCCCATGTGACAACAGAGAATGCAGGATGTGTTTTCAGAGTAAACATGGGTACGTATGGCAGGTGTTTGGACAAAGAGGGGTTCTTTGGGGAGCTGTCTTAAAAGGTAAAGAATAGTTGCT
Source organism: Anser cygnoides (assembly GCF_040182565.1). NCBI lineage: Eukaryota > Metazoa > Chordata > Aves > Anseriformes > Anatidae > Anser > Anser cygnoides. The sequence goes on along the minus strand of NC_089873.1, from coordinate 117,255,295 downwards.
TTATCGTCCTTCTGTGAAGTCAGTCCTGAATCAAACAGAAGATTTTTGCTGAAGAAACAGTGGAATCTGTGACAAAACACCATTTATAAAGACGGAAAAGAGAAGAGCTCAGATTGCATAATCAAAGAGAAAAAAAAAATGAGAAACTTTGTCCTGGAGGCAAATGCACCTACTTCTCATTCACTCTCCTCCCTTTTCCACTACTTTTCCCATGAAATACATGCAAATCCCAACATGCACCAAGTTCTCCTCCAGGCACGATATACTTGTGTGGTTGTGCAAGTCAGAAGCGGGTTGAATAGAGAGAGATACGGGGCGTTGCTGGCTGAGCAGCCTTGCAGAAGAGCGCTGCATTTACCAGTGCTAGAACATAATTCAGTCACCCCCGAGAGCGTTTCTAGTGAAGGGATCGCTGTTCTAATCATACAGCGTGCACATTTCCTTCTTAATTAACTTTGTCTTCTTGCAGTATTGACGGTGCTTCTGAGTCTACACACTGGAGAAAAAAATAAATAAAAGGCTAGAAATTCTGTGCGTGAGCGTTTTATCAGAACGAAGAGTGGTTTAAGGAGTAATTCAAGCAGAGCGGGAGCCTGCTGTTATCGATGAACGCCCCCAAGAAATCACACACCCGGGCAGCGCAGGACACCCGGCTGCTGCTGTTCCTCACCCACTCGTGGGCTGGGACCGAGGGTCGCCGCCCCGAGGGGCGACCCCAAAACCGCCCCCGGCCCCGAGGGACCCTGAGCGGATCGTGAGGGGCCGTGAGAGGCAACGAGGGCGCCATGAGGGGACGAAGTCGCCCCCCACCACCTCCGCCCAGACGTGGAGGCGGCTCCTGCGCAGGCGCGTCCCGGCCCGCCTCAGGCCGGCGGCGGTTGCGGCCGTTGGGCGGGTATGTGGAGAGCCCCGGCCGCCCGTGGCGGGGGGCTGAGGGGGCGGCGGGAGCCCCCTGCCGGGGCCGTACCTCGGGTCTCTCGGGCAGGGTGCTGCGGGCACCGGCCCTGGCCCGTCAGAGGAATCGTTGCTCTGAGTAGTTTGTGGCAGTGATGCTAATTGCCGCGCTCGGAGTAACTTTTTTAAAGTAGTCGATGGTGAATTCTTTAATGCGTAGCACAAAGGGCGCTCTCCTTGCTTTGCAGCTTGGGGTCAGCGGGATGGGGAATGGGTGAAATAAACCAGTCAGTTGTAGCGGTTTAGATCACCCTCTTAAAATGAGGGAAAAGTACGGGTCCCAGTGGAAGATGTTCAACTATCTCTGCAGCTTTTTAGCAATTAACTAGGGGGACACGCTTCCAAATCAGTATATTTAGTGGCCAGAAGTGCAAAAATATTGCAGGTTAGATTAACAGTGTCTACCTAACACCACAGAGTTAACACATGACTCCTGCATGTTTTTCCACCAATTTTTTTAACCAGTATTATGTCAGTGCCTGACTCTTCAGCAATCGACTCAGTAGCCGCACCAGTGGAGGCACAGGCAGGCTTTTATACCGATGCTTTAGGCTATTGGACGCCATCCATCTTCCAGATCTGTATGTGCTGATAAGGGATGATACGAACCTCCTCCCAGCTGCTTGTTGCCATCCTCCTCCCAGAGTTTGCGTTTTTGTGTGGAAGATGTTTTACAGTGCTTCTGTGGAGTTAAATTATGGTAGCAGATGTTTGGGACGGTGATCGTAGGGCTCCAGCTGTATGGCTGTAATGAAAATGTCACAACTGGGGGCTTCTGGCAAGGTGTAAATGTTTGCAAAATATGGCCACAGATTCTTAAAATAAAGTATCCAGTAATTAAAGGAAAAAAATATATATATCATTCAGGAGCCTGTAATCCTAACTGCTGTTTTTACAAGGGAAATTTATAAAAATATGATGCAGTAACTAAAACTTCTCTGTACTTCTAAAAATTGTAGGTGATGGCCCCTGGAAGCAAATTTAAGAACTCCGAAATGATATTGCCATGTGAATGGGAAGAATGCTTCTTTGTAGGAAAATGCATGGAGGAGTTTTGTGATCACATTGCAGAACACTTGAAAGAGTATCTACATCACCCCCTGGAAACAACAGGTGACTTGTGTCTCATGTCACACAAATCATGTTGCAGTATTGAAGATTATTTCCTAGGTTAGGAAGTAATACTGACTTCAGTTTACAGGCCCCACAGACCTTCATGACTTCCCAAGGATCCAGCTGCTCGAAGCCCTTAGACAAAGATTTACGCTTGCTTTTTCCTTTCGATCTGATGGTCTTGGATTTTTGTTTCTGTGGATAGGTGTTACTAAAATGGAAAGAGACTGGAGAGGTGATCTGGGAACTTTTGCTGAGGGTTTTTCTAAGGTTAGGTCCTGAGCAGGTGCAATTGTCTAAAACAGATTTTAGCGAATTGCTTTTGAATGGCAGAGTGCTTCCCTTTCAGGTAACTGGCCTGGTGCTTATGAATTCCAGGTTTGAAGTAGCAGTCTTATGAATCTTAATAGAAGAACAGAAACTTTTATTGTTCGTATGGTGTTTGCCTTGTTTGGTTACAGACACCAGTGCTGTTTTATGACTGGTGTTGTGTTTTACATCTTTTTAATGGTACTAAGTGTACTTAAAAGGAAAACAAAAAATCTGATTCTGCAGAAAATTATAGGCAGTCCCTGTGGATGTAATAGCAATAATATACTAGACTTGTTAATATAACTATTTTGGCTCTCGTGTATCCTGCTCTTTATTCTTAACACTGTAATCAAGTGTAATTACAGGTGTAGACATTTTAATTAAAGGTGAATGAGTTTTAATTAAAGGTGAAAAAAGTAGAATTGAACCAACATTAACAATGTCTGTGTGACCTAAACCAAAGAGTATCATAGTATATACCTAAGAAAAATACAAATTTTTACAAAAGTTTCCCATTGAATCTGTGAAGCGCCTTCCTATAAAAATTATGTTTGAAGGTACAAAGCACTCTAGTGGTGCTATAATTTTAAGACAGCGGAAAATCTGTTTGCCACTGAGATTTGCAAGTTTTCCCTACCACGTTATCAGCAGATAGCAATTACCAGTTTCCCTGATAAGGTTACTTACAGATCGTAGGGTTATTGCAAATGTAAGTGCTGTTGGTGTTCTCACTGTTGCAGCAACACTTGCAGGCTTTACACAGCGTTTTGTAAAATGTTACTTCTTTCTTGTGTTTAGAGCAGTACCGGTGTTGGTGGAGAAATTGTGAGTTTGGGGCAAAAGATCCCAGAGAGCTGATAACACACGTCAATTTTCACAGTTACCACACCAAACTGAAATTCGTGGGCTCCCGGTTATGGGCATTACACCACGACTTGCCGGCGTGTTTGCTGACCAGCCGTAGCTGGCATCAGTTACCACAGACCTCAGAGGAGTTTGTCTGCAATTGGGAGAATTGCAATGTAAGTGATATATGCTGAGATACTACTGATTTTTTTCCTTTCCTAACTTTACGTTTGGATTTGACTCACTTGCTCAAACTTACCTCTGTACAATGCTTCCCATTATCATAAATTAGATCTGGGGACTATTATGGTAGCCTTCATGAAAATGTAAACAAGATATTTGCGTACCATCTATGACTTCAAATTTTCTTTTTATGGTGACTAAAATGATCTTTTCGGCAAAGATGAAACTTTCCTCATATTTTAAGAGCATACATGCAAATCTGTAATATACGCAGTTGAATGTTAAATTCATGAATTTGGTAGTTTCTAGAGAGGTCCAGAGAGCTTATCATTTATCAGAAGAAAAGTCTCAGAACATCTGATGTTTCCTTGATCAGTTGGAAATGTTGTTTAGTTTTTGTTTTTCGTTTGTATTTTTTTTTAATTTTTGACTGGGACAGAAATCAAATGCTTACAATAGGCTTTTCTTACAAGTCTCACATTCAGTTGTGGCCAGGATTGGTTTCAACTAAAAATGGGTTGTATCTTGACCACTTTGTGGTGTCCTGTATTAAAGAAAATGATTATCTATTCACTTCCAACTGTGCTATTTCTGTATCACATGAACCAAGGTGATTAGCAGCTGCTATATATATATATTATTTTTTTTTGAGAATGTTAACATAAATAGTGCTGCCCATGTACATTTATTTCTGTTTCTTAGAGGTGTTTGCTCCTGATCAGAAGTGGCTTCAAACTGATATGATATTATAGGGAAGCACTTTCCCTGTCACTGTTGGACTCAGAAGCTCAGCTGTTATTTGTGGCCAGTGAGCGTTACCTTTGCATCTGTAGATGTGATGCCTTGCAGAAGAGCTTTTCATACCGCCCCCTTCTGCGTAACTGTTGGACAAGTTTGGTTTTAGACATCTACATCATCTACACTACTTCTGTCTCTGAGATGAGATAAATTGCTGCTGTATATCTATCCAATCTACATTGCTTTTTGTCACGTTGTATGAGTTTTTGATTTCATTTGACTTAATTGATATAATTGAAACCAAAGTGATACTGGAGAACAAGATACACCTGAAATGAGTTGTGCCATGGGAAAAAAAAACTGTAAAACTAGATAGTTTTGTAAACCTTATATGGGTAAATCTGATGTAGGCTTAGTAACATCAAACTACAAATCAAAAACAAAAACTCTAATGTTTTTGAAAGGCCTTTCATCCTTTTACCTTATGTCTCCCAGGGCCCTCCAATGACGCATGGGTTATCATCCTTAAATCCTTATCTATAACTTTTTCATATCAAAGTTGTGATAAAATTAAATTTATGACATAAATTATGCTTTTTGATGTTACAAACAAGAGCTAATGAGGGTGAAAATATGTCCATGCAAGAGAATGTCAGACTGGTGATGCTTTATATACATGCTGAATCCCTCACGTACACCACACTGTTGAATTAGAGTAAGTGTAATGTTGGAGTGAAAATGTTTTTGTTTCCTGGTGGTAGTTATAGCCCATGTTTTGTTTTGCTAACCTTCTCCTTACTAAGTATAAGGTTATTTCTAGTTTCCTCTTAACATTTCAATTTACAGATTGTTTATGGCATAGCATATATAAAGGGTGAGTGTCTGGTCAGGCGTATGTTATTGTTGGACAGAATGCCCAGAACTATCCATTTGGCTCTTTTGGCTTTGAATTTAGAATACCTACACCCAAAAAACTCTTTGATATCTCTCTTTGATTTTTTTTTTTCTTTATATAAGAAATGACATAAAATCATCAAGCAAAGTTTATAGGGAGAGGTAATTCTGTTGTTGACTCAATCTGTGAGAAATTCTCTCTCTGTAGGTAAGCATTTATTCACTATTGGATTAAGCATGGAAATACCCCCAGTCTCTTCTTTTTAAAGCTATATGCCTAAGCATGTAATACAGAGCATTATTTATAGCAACTTTGGGATAGTTTGCATAGTTTGATTACAAACTATTGTTACAAACAAATCTTATTTCCCTTTTGCCTCATAGCTTGTAGGAATCTTATTTCTTACAGTAGTTACTTTAAGGTATCAATGCTTTTTGATACATGCCAATCAGCCTTTACTTGCACAGTGGAACAACTGGTCTATTTATTTTAAAAAATGAAGTTAAGAAAAACTTCCAAGCCCTCAGAAGTTTGATTTTGCTGCATCTGCCAGTAAACACAGTCTTTGAAAAGCACACTTAAAAAAGAAAAGTCTTCACGTTCATTGATTTCATGTTCTGTATTTCATTTCTGTAAGCGGGCGCTTGTGGCAGGTGGACTCCTTTAGTCCATAGCATTTTGCTAAATCTTTTTATACATGTTTTTTCAAGTTCAAGCTATGTTGTGAATTTTATTAATTAAAAGAATGTTTCCCAACTTAGTAGGCAGGCTAGACTAGACCCAGGAGGTGGGGTAGGGCGCACTGCGAAGGAGAGCTGTGAGGGCAGGGAAAGCTGCTTACATTTCCCACCCTCCTGCAAATATGTTCCCACAGTTATAAATATAATTCTCTTTGAAAATTGGCTATACAGCTTCCCCCGACTCTTGCGGTGCCTCCTACCGTGTCAGATTCTGTTTCCCCAAAGGTAAAGCTCCTAACTCTGGCAACAGCCCCCAAAGCTTCTCTCCTCCTCTATGTACATATAAAGAAATGCTCAGGAAAGTTCCGGGGAAAGACTTAGGGATGGTGCCAATAAATAAAAGCGGGTTTAACCTCTCTATGGTCACTCTGATGAGGAAGTGAAGAGGCTTTCCATCGTTGTCGAGCTTAATCCCTTTAGTTGATTCACCTTAATATGCCTGCATGTTTTCATATACACAGGACCTTGGATTTCTCAGATCATGTTTCAAGTCCTTCAGAGGAAATAAGGGCTTGTCTTCCCCGAGGAGCTATTGTGAAATACGTTGGAGTACGAATTAAAAATGCAGCAGTTCGCCTGCATTAACTCCTCATGTGAATGCTCTGTTCTGTGCAAATAATGCCTTTTAACACTTTAGCTTAATCCACTCTCCTAAGATTAGGATCATTAAAAACATAATACTAAGTGAATAATTTTTTTTTCATTTACATATTTTTCTTAAAAAGATAAATCTCTTTCAATCTGAATCAACTGTACATTATCTGCGGTGGCAATACCAGTGTAAGGAGGTGTTGTTTTTTTCCCCATTTTCCTCTCCCTAGCATTTAAAGCCAGATCAATTCAGATCAGTCAGATTCTGTTTAATGCCTTGTCCCGATTCAATGTGTAGCCTTACAAAATTGGGCTAGTGCAGCGAGGAGGTTAAGGGGTTACGTTGTTGGGAAATGAGAGAGGAATACTTTAAATTGCCACTGGGGACAGTCTGCAGCTGGATGACACCCTGTGTGACTTTAAGAAGGTGAAGCATGCAGTGTACTTTCACTGCAGGTGTGGATTTTTGTGGACTGAGGAAGAGGCTAATTAAAGTTTAGTTGCCCCTTGTCGCACACACCGACTGGTGGAGCGCTCTGTCTATAACACCTAATTCAGTCTAATCATCGTGCAGCTTTCCTATTTCCTTCATAGCCTTCTCGTGAGCAGGTAGAAGTGAAGAATGGGTAGCATTCCCTCAATTAAGCTAGACAGGCTTCAACTACATGATGGTAGGTCCAAATTCAGGGCCTGGGTTTTGTGGTGGATACTGCCGAATGTTCTACATTTTTGTAATGATGTAATTTTCTTTCTGTTGGGGTGAGTTAATTAAATGTTACTGCAGTATTTACTGATGTCTGTTTGGTTTCTAAAAGCACTTAATTCTATGGTCCTGTCAATTGATTTCCTGCCAAAACTGTCTTAACTTCTCCATGCCTTTTTTTATTGTTTGTTTTTAGGTTACTTTCAATAATCCAGAGTGGTTCTATCAACATGTTGCTCATCATGCTTATGCTGCTGAGGAAGAAACTGTTACAGATCAGAAGAAAGCTGTTTATTGTCACTGGAAAGGTAGTTCATATAAAAAATTTAAATTGCAAAAAATAGTTTCTCTGCAACATTTCTTATAAAATTAACTGAGTAGTACATATTGCATAGGACATTATAAGACCTTCAGATATTTTTTTTTTTTTATCTAAAATAGTTGCAGAACACTTTTATTTTATAGCACCCATGATTTAAGTAGAATAGTTCATGTCATCTGTGGGACCAAATGCATTCAAATCCCTATTAGCATAAGCTGAGAAATGTCAGTACTGACCAGGGTTGGGTTTCTTCATAATTCAGTCTGTGAATGTCAGTTTGTATACCATTCAAACAGACTTTTCAATTATATTCTACCACTCAGGACCAGGAATGTTTCCCTCACGATAACCTTTGATGGTGAGCTTACTCTCTGCTTACTCTCACCTGTCTCTTCAAATCAAGGGAAGCACACCTATTGCCATTCTAGTTTTTTTCAACTAACTCTGTGGTGAGAAAGAGCATTTCTAATGCATTGTCTGTGTTGCTAGCTACCTCTCGTGTTAAAATTATCACCATGGCTTCAAAGCAGATGTTCTGCCTTTGGCTCTGTTGTAGAAGCCACATTCCATTGACACTCTTTCATAGCAGATGCCTTTATTGTTTGAGTAAGGGCTAAAGTATGGACTGCCATCTGATGTACATGCCATTCGGCTTCAGACCTACAAAGTGTATGAGCAGAGCTTCTCTAGAAGAGAAGACTTTCTGCTGAAGAATAATGAGACAATTTGTTAGACTCTGGTCCTGGAGCAGATTCATTCTTTTTGCCTTAAACCTGACAATTTAACGTGTGTCAACAAAGTCCTGGTTTGATTGGAATCCTCTTTATATCTAACCCTCCACATATAAGTATTTTCAATTTATTAAAGTTACTTTTTAGAGTAGGTATTCACTGTGGTGATGGCCAAATCCAGTCCGTGGATGCAAGGCAACATCATCCCTTTCCACCCTGAGATCAGACAACAGATGCACATTTTTTTGGCTGGGGAACTCACTTCAGTTACCTGATAGCGTAAAATCTGTAGTCCTTAGAGGAAAATAAAATCACGTATCTGTGTGATCATAGCTTTCGGAAATATAGCCTATTAGGACAACTGAAAGGACTCTTCTGACTTTATAGCATAAATAACAGAATGGGTAAAGGGAAGCGTGAAAGAAAAGGAGTATGACATCTTCAAATATGTTGAAGAAATGCCCTGCTTCTAGGAACAGTGAAATCTGTTCTCTATGTTTGTGCTAGAAAGGATGAGAAGTAATGAGCTTCAGTTGTAACAAGAGAGGTGCAAGTAGGAAGTTAGGAAAGTCATTTTAAAGGAGTATATTAAAGTACTGTAGCAGTTGCCTCTTGAACTCATGGAAGTTCTCTGTCACAGGGGAACTGAGAAGACCTCTTTTGAGACAAAGATTGTGCCTCAAAAAATAAATGCATATATCCTGGGTGTAGTGGGGTCTATATTAGTCTGTGGTCTGGACATTCAGGGTGGTGATGAACATTTGAAATCAACATGGAGAATCATAATGTCCAGGAAGTGAAAGACAATTTTTCATTCCAACCCCCAAATTAAGAAACATGCACGGGCATGTGAGGTCTCATCTCCATGAGGAAGCAGTTGGCGTGGAACTGGGACAACAGATAGCACCAGTCTTTTCCCAGTCTTTACCCTCAGTATACTGGTTGGTGGTCTGAGTTCATTTGAATTTGTGGAGGTACGGCAAGAATGGGCTGATCTGCAAGGAAAGGCAAACTGAGTTAAGGGTGACGGTAAGGCAGGCAGGGAACTCACCGGCAGGGTGCAGTCTCACAGAACCTGAACAAGAGCAGAGCAGGTCTGGTGGTGCCAGCCAGGGTCAGCCACAGCCACTGGACAAGTCCACAGGAACGAGACAGGCCCGGGGCCAAGCCAGGAAGCTCATTCAGCAAGTCAGAGGCAGGGGCAGTGAGGTGCAAGGCCCCTCACAGCATCCCTACAGTGCAGGTAAGTGCAGGTCCCAAGCCAGAACGCTCAGGGTGCATGAGTGGAGGCTTTTTGCTGCTCTCTCTCTCAACCTAGCTCAAGTGTCATCAAGGGTTATGCAGCGTCACCGTATTAGAGCGGACCTCAAACACAAGCAACTGAACTTGTAGATGTGTGAGGTGGAAGAGGCCGCATGGCGGGGAGGATGGCAGGGAGTGATGGCCACAGGCTGGTCAGGCAGCCAGAAGCTGTTGACCTTGACAGAGTTCACAAATTAAAGATGTAAAAGGGCGATTTAGTCAGATGTCCCATATATCGCATTTTGAACCTGGAGTCAAATGGAGACAGACATCTTCGGGTTGCACTGGAAGAATAATCACTCCTCCAGCTCCTGACGTTGACATGGGACCTTGCCTTTTTTCTGTGGCCCCTCCTGACCAGAAGCATCCTGTACTCAGTGAAGATGAAGGAGACACTGATGATCCTATTTCCTCATTGTAGGCAAGGTGAGGTTTTAGGTTTCCTTTGTCTTTTAATGAAGAATCTAGGGCTTTGCCCTTTGCTAAGTATGTTAATCTGAAGCTCAGAGGTCCTTTCCAGGAAGTTGTCTCTATTCTGCTGCCTGGTGTGGATGTGGATTGTTATCAAGACTATGGCATTTCTTTCTATTAGAGAAAAAGTCCCCATGAGTAGTAAAAATGGAACTTGGAACTCATGATGCACCTACTTGATTAAATGAACTAGGTGAATCATTTCTGTTAAATTAATTTTACGTATTAATTTCGGAGACCTAAAGGTATCCAACCTGTCATTGAGTTTGATTCACTTGATGACCATTTTCATGCATCATCCACAAAGAATCTTTTACCTTTTCCTACCTCTTGTTCTTGAATTTGAATTTAGTCTTCTTGACTCTTAAGAGTCTCTGATTGGGTCCAGGCTGTTTATTTCACCTTTCTAAAAATGCAGTTTTCTGCATAGCTGTTATCTTTGGTAGGTAGATGAGAGTCTTGTGGCAGCTTCTTCTTATGTTATATGGGAGGGTATTCCTTCACAACTATCCGAAGTTTTCTACTGAGAGCTCTTCTTAAGCTTCATTTACGCCAACACATTAACCTACTAGACCCTTATGTGTCACATGTCAATAACCAGAACTTTCTAGTTGTGTTGTTCTTGCTCTATGTCTACAGTACCAGTCTGTTCCTGAGCTCAAGAGGTCTGACACAGCTATTTATATGCAAAGATTGTTTGGTGGATAGCTGATTGCGTGTGGTTAACCAATACATGAATGTGTATGTAAAGATAGAAAAACATGAAGATTAAAACAAAAAAAAAAAAAAGAGGTCAGTAAGCGGAGTTCTTTCACGTGTATTCACTACCCCGTCATATTCTCCTGTTTCTCAAGAGAACAAGAGAAGTTTGCTGGGGTTCTGTGATAGCAACAGAGATAGTAATTAATTTTATCTCTGTTCTACTTTACGAACATACAGGTGGAGTCAAAAACTTTTATGCCTGATGATGGAAGGTATAGGAACATGCCCTCTGCAAATTCAAAACTAGAATTTTCTTAAGGAAGGACATGTGGACAACATGTCTCGAAGAATTCTGATTACTGACAAATAATATGACTTTGTCACAGATATTTGCAGGGTTGAATGTCACATGAGGTTTGCAACAGTCTGGTTGGCTGTTGTTGTTGTTTCTCCCAGAAGAGGTTTTACTCTGGGTTTTTAAAAATACATTGGTAAGACATATGTAATAGACTTTGCTGTTTCTATTCAAGAAAGACTGTAGCACTCATGTGCAGCTGTTTTCTGTTTGTTTGTTTGTTTTGTCTATTTGTGTTAGACTGCTTAGGAGTATTTAAAGGCAAGCACAAGCTATGGGATCATTTAAGAACCCACACGCAAGAAAGAGTTGTAGCATGTCCTACTTGTGGAGGAATGTTCTCCAATAACACTAAGTTTTTTGATCACGTAAGGAGGCAAGTTTCAGAAGATAGTAAGTCAATATGCTTTTATTTTGTGTATATTTTAAAGAGATTTTCATTTAAGGTGTTTTATAACAAATGTGCACACGTAGTCTCATAAATAATTCTGTTCTTCTTACAAGTCAATCTCATGAAAGTATGAGTATGTTGGCGATGGAAAGTAAAAGCATTCTAGGTTATTGATGGAAAAATTGACTCAAATTTCAAACTGTTAGTGTTTTGAACATTGTTATCTGACTGAGGATGAAATTAAGTTACTGATAAACAATCCTTTTCATTAAGCCTAAACTAAGTTTTCTTCTGAAGAGTATTGGTAATGAAAAAGAATACTGAAACTGTCTCAATGTTGTATTAGCTTATTTACAAAACTGGCAGCTATAGGTTATTAATTAATGTATCTTTCATAAGTGATTTGTATCGCCACTAAATAATTTCTATTTAAATTCAGGACAAATATTTGTTTGCCAGAACTGTCACAAACATTTTGCCAATGAAAGACTGCTACGAGATCACATGAGGGGACATGGTAAGTCAGAGCTTTTTAAAATTAAAACATGCTTTTCTCAAGGTCACCTTATACAGAACAGTTTTTGATAAACTACAGAGTTACTAAGGTATTGTTGTATCAGCTAAGAAAATTAATAGACAAAACTAGGGCAACTGGGTTACAAATTCTGGAAAGCAAGAATTTCACTGAAGCAAGGGAACTCCCTTCTTCATGCCTTCTGATGAAAAAGTTTAAGGGGTCTTTTCAGTGTGGGCTTTTCTATTTTGCAGTAGCTTCCTGTGCAGATGCTTATTCTTCACTTGCATCCCTGTTTACTTGCTTTCATGACTGGGCGAATGGTTAAAGCCAAAGTAGTGTTTGAGCTTGAGCTGCATCCCTGCTCACTTCACAGTACATAATCAGCTTCACTCAAATGGCATAGTCCTTCACTGACCTAACCACAATCTCCCTCAGGTCCCCAAATTATTCCCACAAGTTGTACTACAACAGCTATGACTTGCTGGGAAAGAATCCTACAGCATCCAAGCAGAAGGAAACATGTGATATTGCTCTTGGACATACAGGAAATACAGAAGCCGAGAAGCGGGTGGGTCTTTGCTTTGGGAACAGGAATATTTGAACCATGTAGCCAGACCTGGGTACCAGTTATTTAGGTTGTATAAACATACAAGTAGCTATGTGTGGACTTGCTCAGTCACAGTAGATTCTACATTCTAGTTGCATTTGTAAAGAAAACATGAAACATCAAGGAGTTGGACTCAGTGATCCTTATGGGTCCCTTCCTACTTGGGATATTCTATGATTCTATGATTTTTCACTGTCTGCAACTCAACACATTGATGCTTAACACTATGCATCTGATTTGGTGCTTACTGTGAGCTACCAAGATTAACCATGTTCATATTTAAATATGTTTATTCTTGGCGTGCATCTACCTAAAATATCTTAATTTTAATATTTTATGTCAGAAAGTAGAGAAAGATTTTTGTTTACTAGACTAGTTTTATTCCTTTGTGTCAAGGTGATTTTGGACAGAAAATGGAAATAGATACAGATTTATTTATTTTTATTAGCTAATGAAGCAGTCTAAATATGCTGAGGTTGCTTTTTTTGTTTAATTAAAGCATAATACACGTTAAAATAGATTTGATATCTAAAATAAGACGTGATGAACAGGGCTGTTTGTTTCTGGTCCCTCTGGCTGCATCTAAACCTTTATGAACTGTACAAGGGGCCTGGCTGGCCTTGTCCCCTGATAATTCATCCTGTACCCTGCTTGCACAGCCAGGGAAAATCACAGGGTGGCTGGACCTAGGAACAAGGATGATGTGATCCTGTGTCATGTCCCAGTAAACCACTGTGAACCAGCTGCAACGTGAACTTGGCTGAAGAAGCTGTGAAGCAATCCTGGGTCCAATTGTTTAGGCACAACATAAATCCCTTCAGACGTTAGAGCCAGTTACTTTCTCGGTTCATGATTCAGCTTTCTTTAAAAATTCTGGCAGCATACATGTCTGCTAGTGCAGATTGCCAGTGCAGACATGACATTTTAAGATTCTTACTCCAGCATATTTCATAATAGCTTTCTGGTATAGATAAATAGTGAAAATTATGCCCGTCTATAAGAAATTAGCCAGAGATAAGTTGTGATGTGAATGCAAAGTCTGTGGGTATTTTGAAATTGCTCCCCACATGGATACATTTACGTGCCAGAAGACAAAGTAAACTGTTGGATACTACCATTTCAAGAGACTTCACTGGTGCAGTTCTCTAGATTGTTACTCCAGACTAATTTTGCACATGAAGCTATTTATTTTAGGGAGAAAAAAAAAATTATCCTACTTCAAGACAAGCTATGAGGAAAGGTGTCTATGAAAGGATTCCAGAGCAGTTAGAACACATTATATTTACTTCCTTTTTTTTTTTTTTTTTTGAGAAAACATGAACACTCCAACTGCATGATTTTCCCTGGCCACCTGCAGAGCACCGGTCTGATTATAAAATAAGGCATTATTTCAGGGTCCTAAATATGACAGGTTTTATTGAAATCCCGTACTTCTTTGTTAAGACTCTCCCTACCGCATTCATCAGGTTGCTGATTCACACGCAGCAAAGCAAGCATTTGTTCAGCTAAGATGCTGCAGTCCTGCCTGCCAGCGTGCCAGAGGTTCTCCCCTGTTCCAGAGTCAGCAGAGCAAACCTGTGCCTCAGCCACTGCAGTTCAAAGTCTGGCAGCTTAGCAAGCACCTACCATTATTATGCCTTAAGCAAATATATCCGAATGTGAAACGGGGAGGCGGAGGGCAGACACATATTCCTTCTACCACCTTTTTAAAGAGTGGTAATACCTTAAACATTAAAGGTAGATTTGCCAGTGCTTGTCTGTCAGAAGGCCTCCAGACAACGTGCACCTTTTAGGAATCCTCCCAGAGTGCTAAAGGCAAGAAGATAATCATCCTTTTGTTAGAGCCTGGAGAGTGAAACATGATCCTCTACATCTTCTTCCCTTACCTTTTTTGAAAGTAACTCGAAACATTGTAATAGTATATATACATATAAAAGATTACTGTTATTTGACTACTCTTTCTATTCTACCTGTGTTCCATTTTTATCTCTTTTTTTTTCTCTGTATATTTTGTTCCTGAATTATTATAATCTGTTAATTTTAATATGAGTTTGTAATACATTTTCTTTTCATGTGTCATAGTGGACTGAACGTCCTGCTGAAGTCGTGATGCAGAACTGAAAGTATCTTTCTTTCTACAGTTAACCGTATTACGTGCCCGCTTTGTGATGTAGTATGCACAAGTGTCTCCTCACTGAAAGCACACACCAGATACCGACACTGTGATGAACGCCCTTTCCATTGTCACCTCTGTGTCAGCAGGTCAGAAGATTTAAGGCTTGTAGCTCTGTGAGCAGAGCTGTAGAACTGAGTTAGTTTTTACATAGGAGTTAACAGAGAGAAGAAACTTTTCAACCACTAAAACAGTCAACTGGTCAAGGAAGAAATGTAATAGATTTATCTGCTGTTCATCTGCCTTCATCTGTTAAAACGTTGTTCATGAACTTCTGGTAAAGTAGGATTGAAGTTTTAAAGGGGACTTTTCTTGGCAAGACTGTATGGACTATAAAATGGTCCATGATGATGGCAAGTGGAGATGTGTGGCAGTAGTGCCTTAAACTGTGGGTTTTGCTGTTCTGAATGATTGCTGGCCAGTTCCTGGGAGAGTCATAATCTTCTGAGTGATTTTTCTGCCACAGGTTCACTATACCTTTTGCTGTCTTGGTCTCTGATTTTTCTGCAGCAGTTTCTTTTCTGCTTTCATCACATGATGCCAAACAGCAATTAAATAATAATATTTAAAAAAAAAAAGACATAAAAATATACCATTGTGATGTGATAGACCAAGTTGTGGATGTGTGATATGATAGACCAAGCACTGGACTGGCAAATTATGTGTAACTTTTGCCAGGGAAGATGAGAGGTCTAGCCTTTTTATGCGGAAAGTAGGATAAAGTAAACGAGTATTTAAGTACTCTTGTGTTCACAATGTGGGTGGACACAAGGAAACAATCTGAATTTCTAGACCAGAAATAATGAAATGACTGATCCGTAATGGACAAGAATTTTCTCAGTGTGAACAGAAAGAGGCTGATGCCTTGCAACATAGTTGTGGAAAAATCACCTAGATTTGGGCATGCCGTGGATGTGTGGGAAGAAAGAAGGAATGGAAAATGAAATACAGAGCACATCAAAGAGATTATCCCCTTTTCACAGGTGGAAAAACTGAGGTAGAGAAGAGAAATGATTTACACATATTCCGCTTTCACTTGTCATTGTCAGAGCCAAAAATTACTACCTCCCAGTCCTAAACATTAACCACAAGACTACTCCTCTGTACTATTATATCTGTTATTTGTTTTACCTTGTTTTCAGTTTTAAGAACGCGTATGATCTGCATAAACATGTTGAAACACACAATGATTCAGATGCCTACAGCTGTGATGTTGAAGGATGTGGTTTTACTTCACGGACTTTACAAACTTTGAAACAGCATTACAAGAGAGCACATGTGGTGAGTATATTAAATAGCAGAATAGAATATATTGCTATAAGTGATCCTAGGTTTCAAATCTACATGTGTTTAGTTTCATATGAATGAAAGAAATATTTCATTTTTCCATCAAATCAAGTATCTATTTGCACATATTTCTAGGACTCTTGTATTATGCAAATACCTGATTCATCCTTACCTATAGATTTTGATTGCTTACTTTAAGTACATGCAGTTGCATACTCACAGTCTTGAATTTCAGCCAACTCCCCACTTATGTGTTTTTTTTTTTCTTTAAAATAACATGCCAATCCTAATCTGAAATGCAAAATATTTCAGGGATTAAAATCCAATGTCACCTTTCTCCTCATGTTGATACTCCACCCTTAGAGCTAATATGTAACCTGGAAATAAAGAAACTATAAAACACGTAACGCTTACATCACTTCTGATCATGTGAGTCTTTCATCACAACATTAAAATACAGTTTTGGCTGCAATAGTTCATGCATACTTCTTGCCTGTTTCTTCAACTTTTTGAGTTACAACCACTGCTATATTGTAAAATGTAAAGGTTTTAGTGGAAGCTATATTGTCACGCTACTACTGAAGATATGTGCAGTAAAGACAACTTACATGTTCAATGAGGTTCCTTAAGCAGACAAGTTTGCCTAAATCCCACACATTTAAAACCTTTTAGGGAGTTATGTTCAAAAAGGTTTTTAGCTAGATAGTGTAGTTTCCCCCTTTTCAACAAAGGATTAATTGTCCTCATGCAGATTTGCAAGTCTTAAATTACTCTAACACTGTTTCTTTCCAAGAGTAACGGTATTCTGAAATACAAATGCCACATCTGTCAGAAATGTTTCTGCTGGAGTTATACATTGACCCTACATCTTCGAAAAGCACATAAACTCAGCAGTCATTCTCGTTTCAGGTATGTTATCAGTTGATTCTTGTTCAGATTATAAAGTAACTTTTTTTTTTGTAGGTTTTGTATAAGAGATCCAGATATTTAATTAAATGCTGTCTTATGTTTGGTCAAGCTTTAAATACTCAGTGAAATATTGTGAAACAATTTATATCTTAAATTTCGCTATCATGATGGAAAACCTAGTGTAAAGATGGTCAAAGTATTTTGTTTTTATAGCCTTTACCACTGGGAAATTCTTGTAACCTAGATTGTTGAAAGAATTTTTTTTTGACCATGTAAGTTGTATCCGCCAAGGAAGTAAGCTGTGCATAAATATATCAACAGCTTCTGAAGTACAAACAAGTCTCACTCTCCATTTTGGAACAAGAAAATTCAGCAAATGAAATATAATCGTGAATAGGTATTTCTTATTTTATATTAAGTGATATGTATTTGATGAAAAATACTTATTGGAACCCTATTGCATTTGTCTCTTCATACAGAGTGGTTTTTTTTTGAGTACAACATAATAAATAGCAATCTGATTCATTTTCTAATTGCAGACATTTTCAATTTTGGCAATCATATTAGATGTTATTTTCTGCTGTAAATACTGTGTTTGTAACTTGCATTTTCAACTCTATTCCCTTAGGTATAAAGAAGATGATGAGGGCCACATGAGTTTGAATTTAGCAGTATATAATGCTGTCACAGGCTTAGGTCAGACTCTTAATAACAAGATGATAATAAATAACTTGTCAGTAAGTCAAAATAGTTTTGGAAGAGAAGGAGGGGACTCTTGCGAAAGGGACGCTTCAACAACAGAAGTACTTTTCACACAACTTCAGCCGTGGTTACAAGCTACTGGAGAAAATGTTCTGGTAGAAGCAGAGTTTTCTATACCGGAGCCTGTGTATTCGGAACTTCAGACCGCAGTACAGACATTTGAAAGCTGTTCTACTTCCTCGAGAGCTGATGAAGCCACACCAGTGAATGTGAAGGAAAAACTAATAGAAATTGACCTGGGCTTGGGAATTCAGATGGCTTTCTAGAAAAACAGTGTTTTTGTGGATTTAGCTGTGAAAAGTATACTCTTCAGAAGAGGTGTATTTTTTTTTTAAGCAAAACATTTTAAGAAGTCTGCACTTTTATCCTTGTCAAAATCTTGTGTATAATACTGTCTGTCTTTTCTCTGCTTTCATGTTAAATTATTCTAATGTGCTTAGAGTATATATATGCAAGATACACACAATATTATGCACATATAATATGTTCATTAATAACCCTTTGGAGAAGAAAGTTTTAAGTTTCACGTATTCATATAGCATATAAATATGTGTGTATATTTCTTTATTTATAAAACAAATATAGCCCTTGGGGGAAAGCAGTGACACAATACATGAGGCAAAGTTTGAAATGGTAGGGAATACATCCCATTATTTATTACTCCACTATGCTATTTATTAGAAATCAGATAACAGCTTGTGAGATATATATATATATATATAAAAGTTACGTTTTTTTTTCTGCTGGTTTCTTAGCTTTATTTACTGACTTTAAAATTCTTTCAAGAGTTATTATAGAGACATTTTTATAACGGACTTTTAAGCTACAATGCACTGTTAAATGAATGCATTAAACTGAAAACAATGGTTATGCATAAATAGAACAATTAAAGATATTCATAGAGCTGAACTTAGAATTTATGTAGAGTTTGCTGTAATTGAAATTTTATAGTTATTTGTTGGGTGCTGCAGGTACAATGACGAGAAAGCAAAATAACGATATTGACAGCATAGCTAAAAATGCCTACCTCTGTTTCCGTAAATATTTCCATATAGCCATGGTTATCCTGACCCGTTAGGAAAAGTGCTTGCTTAAAGACATTACTAATTTGATTCTTGTATAAAGGGCAGAGACAAAAAGAAGGGCAGCTATCTTTCATCACAGTAAAAATGGAATCCGATGTTGAAAACATTTTTTAAAACAAGATATGAATGACCTCTGTACAGATGAGAAGGTGATGTTCAGTCAGCTATGAGACTGATTTACAATGTATTAGCAACATCCCTGGAGGACCCAGAGGTAATCTCTGGGAATGCCTTCCTGTGCTGTCTGCAAAGCAGGAACTTTCAAGGCAGTGGTGGCTGTCCACAAGGTGGACAGTACAATCACTGTCCCTTACCAAATGCTCATTTCCTTACCTAGGCAAACTGACACTAAGGCCCCAGGACAAACAATCCAACCTGCATGTGGGTGAGGCCCCAGCCAACAAGAACGGAGTATCAGACAGACTGGGAACAGTTTGGACAAAGATAGGCTGTCTGGAGTTGAAATGAGAATGAGCTTGCCATGCAACTTCAAGGCAACCAAGGATACTGGGGCACTTGTATTTGGAAGGACTTATGCTGTGCATCTTCTGTAGAAAACTGTCTCTGCAGTTTTCTAGAGAGTAAAGAAAAAGAAATATAAAGCCCGTCATAAGCACAGATCAAAAATGTCAGCAGTGGAAATCTCCCGTAGCCATCCACCTCATTACTGCCTTGAAAGTTTCTGCTTTGTTGGCAGCTGAGATCTTTGTGCTCAGATTTTAGTGTTATTAAATATGCCTGGCTGTAAATTGTGGCAATTCAGCTGATGTTTCAAGAGCAGTTGATCCATCTGTGCAGAGGGGGCAGGCCAGACAGATGTGGGTGGTAGCCTGATTTTAATCTGCCTTTGTGCATGAATCAGAGACCCAACATTTTTAATACTTTACAATACAGGTAAAACTGACTCACGTTTCTCTGGGCAATGAATAGGCACCACTATAGCCTCTGGGACTTCCCCTGCTAAATATCAAAGGCCTGCAACAGACAACAGAGGTGTTAATGCTTCCCAAAGAAAGAGTCCTTTATAATGGAAAGTGTTAGTCAACCAAAATACAGTGGAGCCTTTTCCAGATCTTTTATAATAGTTCACCAGAAGCCTCTAATCCATTATCCAACAATTTTCTCCTTTGGGCTGATGCCCATGCCTGCCTGATTCGGAGTTTGCTGTCTTCAGTGCCAGCTGCGTTGCAGGTACCAGGGTGAATTAACACAAGGCCCGTTCAGGACCAGGGCTTCACACGACAGATTAAAACATGGTGTTATAGATTTGGTTTTGAGCCTGAAAGTCAAGAACATGGCCTACGAGTTCTACATTGTTGCAGCTTTGTGCGAGACTATCAAATGCATTTTTGAAGACAAAACTGTGGGGGCAGATACAATGGGATGAACATTTGTTAATGGAAACCTATTTTGAAAGCTGTATTTTAAAATAATTTTCCATAGTTATGCTGCTTAATGACACGCTAGAGCCTTATGCTATTGTGGCTTGGGTACCTGCTCCACTTAATTATCATTCACAGTGTTTGCATTCACACAAGGACCTTACAAAGCTAAAAAGTTAAATCAATTTTCTTGTCAGTCATCTAGTTTAGAATTTGCATTCACACTGTAGTTTGGATACAGAACTTTTGTTACCACTGTTGTATTTACTAGACAATAGTAGTTTGTGACAATGGATTTCAAAGTTACTTTTTCAGAGTTTTTTTCAAATTGATGGTGAGATTTTGGTGTTATATTACCACTCCAAGATGCTGGTTTGCATGTAGAAAGCAAAATAAAATATCCGTCTGAATTGAAGAACTTTGAAAAGAGGTGTTTTTTTTTCTGAGTTCAATATCAAATTATAAAATTTTTGTGCCAGTTGTGCTTACTATAGTGAATGTACGTAAATCCACTTGGTTTTGAAAAGTGGTTTTCAGTTTCTGCTTCATTTCCACCGTGACTCTGAAGTTCCCTCTCCCCTGCCAGTGCTGCTGCGTCTGGACGGGTCCTGAGTGGTGTTTCACAGCAGTGCCCATAGAGGGTGCCTGCAGACTGGGAGCCCTGAATCACGCCGCAAGTTGGTGGCACACGCCGTTGCGTGTGACGCTGGGCACGAGTTCAGCAAATATCTTCGTCAAACCCGTGCGTTATTCAGCGCTTCCCGGTAGACAGAAGGCCTGCGAAGAAGCAAGGAATCGTGCGCTGGCATTTGTGGGACCCAGCTCGAAAAACAACCTGTTGCCGTGCGAATCAGGTATGAGGTGGACGTGAGTCATGAGGGACTTGTTCTCCTGGAGCCAGATCATCAGATAAAGCCAACTGGCGAAGGTCCGCCGGAGTCTGTGGCACAAGCGTAATGCATAACTGCGGGTCTGGCACGGGACCGCTGTGGATTTCAGTGGGACCGGGCTGGCCCTCGCCTCTGTGGAGGGAGAAGGAGACAGCTCGCCAGACTGGCAAAGAAACCCTTTGATGATGACCTAGGAGATGGTGCCCTGCAGCGCAGCTAACAGCAGGAAAAAATGTACCTAAAAATGACGGTGTCTGCCAAGAAGCAGAGCAAGACCGAGCTTGAGGAAATCATGCAGAACGCCTTTTTTGTTCTCAGAGGTCTGAGAACGAAAATTTAAAACTAGGCATTCTTCTCCCTAATACCACAGAAACAACTCTATTATTCATTGCTTACGCTAATGTGATTAATCTGATCAATCTTTCTTTTTTTAATTGTATTTTTTCACTTGGTACAAGCTCTCTACCATCACAAACAGACTTGATAATGAGATATATTTGTAATTGAGGTTGCTTAATCCTTCTCACTTAAATTCCTGAATGCAGGGCTTTTTCTTACCCTTAAAAAGGAAAAATGTTAACAAAAATAGTTCAATAGTTTCTAAGGAAGCAGTTATGAAAAAATACAGTATTTTTCCTTGAAAAAAAAATAATCTCCAAGCTGGATCATTAAGTAGTTCTATTATTTTGCACATGCTTTAAAGTGTAGCATTTGGAAGAGGAGTATTTGCTCTAATCTGGTTTTTGGCATGTAATTCCATAAAGCAAGACATGTTAAAAGCACTTTGCAAAGCTTACCTAAAGCCCTGAAACTGTAATTTTATTAGAGCACATCAAATACAGAGCATACTCTGTTACTGCCTCCACAGTGAGGAGCTTACATGATCTTAAGAAAATTATGGATCTACTTCAGTTTTCTGCCTTTAAAGAAGTGTCCTCAGGTTTACCAGGAAGCCACAAAATTATCAGCCTGTGTTCTCGTCGGTTCGCATATTGCCAGCATGAGCACTAAGAACTCGCTGGTGAAGGCCCAAGGATGGTCCCCAGCGTGCCTTTTAATTCATGGCTTACTTTTGTATGCTCAAGGTGTAAAGGATCTGATTCTTGGGGTGCTGAGCAGGCAGCGTCCATTCATTTAAGCTCTGAACTAGGGAAGATTCATACATGTGCCTGTCTCTGGGCACTGTGAACCAGAATGTGCATTTGACTTCAGTATGATTACCTATATTGTAGGTGATTTTTTTTTTTTTTGATTTTCTTCAGTGGGTATTTTAGTGTAAGAATCCCCACCCTCTTTCTTCTGCTCATTTCCACCTCCACACCACAATTCTGTTTTTTGTGAGGGTGCACTTTACGTGAGATCAGCAAGGAATTCCTTAAACTGAGTTTGCCACTGCATCTGCTACCATGTGCAACTGTGCCCCTTTCATCACCTTCTTTGGAGGTAGTTCCCTTCCAGCCTGCTTGCCTCCCTCTCTGTTGACATTAGTGAGCTTGTGGTAAGTCAGGCCAGCTTTCTCACCTGTCTGAAAACTAAGAAAGGGAGTGGTGTGGTTTGTTTTTTTTTTTCTTCCCCTCATGTGAGATCACTGAGCTGATTCAGTTACTGTTCAACCATGTGAATGCTAGTACAACTGTGTGAGCACTAGTGCCAAGACAAAAGAGGGGACTGCAAACCTCCTTCAGTAATAATGTCGTTTTAAGTCAGCTTAAGCCAACTGCAGTATTGCACCGTTTGTGCATAAAAACCTAAGCCACAGCTTAAATGTTTGAGGAGTGGATGAATAAATGGATGTTTATTTTATCTTTTGGAAAGCTTGCAAATCAGTGCTCTTCTGTATCAGCTCTAAAGCTGGTGTTACATAGTTAAAATCTGCTGCCTCTTCACAGAACATCTTAGCTGTAACAAGGGCCAAGATGCCCACCAACCTTTTGAAGCTTTGGGCTGGTTTATTTCACATGCATCAAGCAAACCTTTAGAAGGATATCCTTGTAAAAAAAGAAAAAGCTAAAGCACTGTATGAAATCCTGTTCTCTGACTGGACCAAGAAATACCGCAAGTAGAGAAACAAGAGTAAGAAGGGGAGTTTTCTTTGTGATGCCCTGTACATGCACATGAGAGGAGAAGATAAACAAGGTTGGTTACCTTGCCACAGAAAGATACAGTAGGCTGGTTTCACATGATTTGTTTTCAATAAAGCTAGTATTGGCTGCTCTTTGCCATCCTGATTAGCTGCTAGCGTGTTTTATTTATTTTTAACTGGGGAGCTGACTGCTCTGGGATTCCTTTGCCACCATCTTTCTGTGCGTCTTTAAGAGGAGCTCTTCTGGTGCCCTTTTCCAGCTTTCCTACACTTCACCAACTAAAACCTCTGAGGCTGAGTAGCCGTTCTCTAGGCACCTTAAGTGTGGCTTTTATTTAGGCCTAGCCTTTTTGAAAGCACTTGAGTAATCTAAATTCTCTTAGACCAGCTCTTTTCATGTTCTGTCATGAGCTCTCCTTTGCTGCTGGTGTGTGCTGAATTAGCTCTCCAATCACAGTACAGGTAGAAGGTACACAACCCATTTCTTGCTTAAACTCAGCTGCAACCTGAGTTTTGCATAGTTCATTTTGTTTTACAGTTTTTGCCATCTGTCTAATGAAAGAGGTGTTTGAATGGTAATGTATCATTAGTGGAATAAAACACTTGGTGTACTGTTGGGCAGTCAGTCATGCACACCTCCAGAAGACACAGTGTCCAAGGCCCTGGTTCTGCAAATTTCTTCAATTTAAGCAGAGCTTCTTGAGAGCACAGAAGTCCCTCCACATGGATCCTGCTGAACCCAAATCAAAACAAGGAACAAGTCAGGATGATAGCCAAGAGGAGGAGGTCAGACAGAGGTGTACTGTTGGGTCACACAGGTGGCCTAAGGGTTTGTCTCTACTCACAGTTATTTCTTATTCCTAATGTATTTATGTATATATGTTCTCATTCAGAGTAAGCAATTGTTTCATTTAATCCAGAGTAAATTAAGCAGGAAGTAGTCCATGTGGAATAAAGCCCTGAGAACAGACTTGATGTCCCGTGCCTTGGGAGTAATTAAATGTTTCTATAGATTCTTTTAAAATGGAGCTTTGCAAAGACAACAAAGTGACTTACTTATATTACCCTGGCTTTAAAACACATTGTCCTCTGTCTGTTGCCTAACTCGCCAGAGTAAATTGTACACTAACTGCCTAGAACAACAAACTCGAGTCTGATATTCATTATAACAAACAAACACGAGCTTTATTAACCTTTAGCCATGTGATAGGCGTGAAGGTCACGATGCAGATAGGAGTAGCCTCCTCAGGATTATGTTATGTACCAAAGGTTGCAGGCTCCCTCCTTTTCAGCTGCAGTGTCTCAGCAACTGATTACGCCTCATCCATCGGTCCTGCGGTACCTGCAATTAGACCCAAAAAACGATTCAGGGATTGATGTTTGCAGCTGGGCTAATCAAAATCCCTCGTGCCAAGGCAACTGCAAGGCATAGACGCACGAGTGTGTGGCAGCACAGTTTCCCAGAGCCTAAGAAATGCTTCTAACGTGCCCGGGCGGCCTCCATCCTCTGCAGGATGGGTCTGGGAGATACAGGGTTGATGAAGGGTAGATGAAGGGTTTCCCTTGTGCCAGAGGGACGCAGGCCCTGTTAGAAGAAAAGCAGAGCGAGCAGTCACCCCCTTTTATTTAATAACTTAATTGCCACAGCTCGCCCACTGCGCTGCTGCCCGAGGAGCCGAGGACACCCTTCGGGGCTGCCCTCACAGCGGAGCCCCGCTCCCGGGGGCAGGAGCCGGGCAGGCAGCAGGGGGCGGCCGCCCCCCGGGGCCCGAGCTTCTCCTCCCCGTCGCGCACGGAGGCGGCGGGGCCAGCGCCATGGCGGCGGGGCCGGGCCCGGCCCAGGAAATGACGGCGCCGCCTCCCCCCCTCGGCCGCACCTGACTCACCTGGGCCGGCGCGGGGAGGGCGGCGGTGCCGAGCCGAGCCGAGCCGAGCCGGGCAGGGCAGGGCAGGGTCGGTCTCAGCCATGTCGCGGGACAGCGGCTCCCCCTGGGCCGTGGGGCTGCTGAGAGCCTTCGAGGAGAGCGAGTTCGGCAGCTGGGAGAAGATCGGCTCGGGGGGCTTCGGGCAGGTGTACAAGGTGCGCCACCTCCACTGGAAGACCTGGCTCGCCATCAAGTGCTCGCCCAGCCTCCATGTGGACGAGAAGTAAGACGGGGACCGGGCACGGTGCGGGGGGAAGGCAGGGTGGAAAGGCTCGGCTGTGCCCGCTTTGGGAGGAGACCCCCCAAAACGTCGGGGATTTCGCTTTTCTTATTTTATTTTATTATTATTTTTTGGTTCACCTACACAGTGCATGCAAATGCGTAACGGCGGTTCAGACGCTTCCGAGGCCAAACTGGGTTATAATGCTGTCCGCCCTGCCGGCGTAACCTTATTTTTGGGGTGGCAAAGCAGGCAGTGTAGCCCAGAGTCACGGACCTTTGGCACTTGCTGGAAAGCGAGCAAACCAGGCGAGCCCAGCCCCGCGCACGCAGCCCGTGGCAGCCACGCGTGTGACCAGACGTGGCGAAGACAGCCTCGAAATTAACCATTCCCCGGGCGAACGTGGCCCTTGTCGCACTCAGGTGAAGCCCAGGCCACCACGAGATGTGGTGGGGCCAGGAAGAGCGACTCTTGGCCGCTCGAAGTGGCTCGGGAAGAGCTGCAGCATGGGCCCGCCTGTTCGCTTGGGGCCGCTCGCAAGGCATTTTGCCCTGCCCTGGTCCCGTGCTTCAGTCCTTGCAAAAGGAGTGAAAACACAGAATGAGGTCTGGAGGCTCTCCGTGCCTCACGTCTCCTTCCAGGGCAAGGCACCGTTTGGTGGGAACACGCTGGAGCTCGGCCGCCCCCAATGGAGGGCATGGCACGATCCCAAAAGAAGGAG
The DNA here is from genome assembly GCF_040182565.1 of Anser cygnoides. Lineage (NCBI taxonomy): Eukaryota > Metazoa > Chordata > Aves > Anseriformes > Anatidae > Anser > Anser cygnoides. The sequence continues at coordinate 117,229,385 of NC_089873.1, read as the reverse complement.
GACGGAGGGTTTTGGGGTGCGCTTTGGAAGCATCCCGCTGTTTTGAGGGACAGCGGTAACTTCCCGACAGGTCAGCATCTGTGCAGGAGGTGGGGAGCGTGGCCAAGTCGCGCTGATGGAGCTTTTCCAGCTCCACCTCGATTGCTGGGATCTCCGCCAGCTCACGAGCTGATTCTGCAGTTCGCTCTTCGGGGTGTGAGGTGGTTGAGTCGCAGAAGGTTTCCCTTGTTGCGGTTCCTGCAGCAGCAGGAGATAAGCTGGCCCGGGACTGACGGTGTTTGTGAGCCCGTCTTCTGCAAGATTGCTGGGGTAGGGGGGCATCTTGCCAGCCTGAATTTGCTGTAGGCATGGCTTACGTAGCGGAGTAGGGGAGATAAGGTGCTCCTTGTTAAAAGGGAAGAGGGAGAATTGAATGTTTGCATAGGGTAACTGTACTGTCTGTGAATAAAATGGAAAAGACCTCAGAGTGGCAGAGGATGCGTTATCTGGTTAACCCACAGGCCCACCTACCACTGAAGCTTTGGAGTAGGCTTCAGACTTGATGTGTAGCGAGGCCTAATCAAAATAGTACCACAGCTGGCTGATTTTGCCATTGAAATTAAAGCATCCCCTAAAAATAAGGTAGAATGGTTTTTACGCTTTTTATTTGTGGAATATGTTTAGAAACGTGTTCAGAAGTTAATTTTTAGAGTATAACACAAAGGATGCTACCACCTACTGTAATGTGAATGATTAATTTTGAGAGATGCTACCAAATCTCTGTACTAGTATTCAGTGTGCAATAGAGATCCACCCGTCTTTCAGTGGTTGTGAGGTTTGCAGATGTGAGAGAGATTGTATGAACGTGATGCGTGGTGAACAAAAATGGTTTGGGAATTGGGGAACTTTGAGGGCAGGGGACTCCTGCAGCATGCAGTTCATCTTGGCAATCCAGTTACTGAAACACGGGTGTATTTGTTTTACTACAGAATATATTTCATGCACTTAAGGGGAGTGTTAACTAGAAGTTGGAGGGGTCCTTGGCCTTTGAAAAAGCTGTTTCTGCAGAATAAAACTGAGCTGAGATTGTATATTCTTGTGGGGGGGGGGGCACAGACAAAATAAAACACAACCTCTGTGGTTCACAGGCTGTTCGAGCTGGTTGAAACAAGCCTGTATAATTAAACTGTTAATCCAGGAGATTCACTTGACAAGCCGTTTCTTGGAACTGTCTGGAGACGCAGAGTAAAAATTACCAGTGGTATCAGAAACATTAACTGCATAGCACAGAAGCTTTTTTCTTATTATTTATTTATTTGGTACCACATTAAAACCCTGTTTGTAATGGTTTGGTGGTGGTAGCACTCTGTAGTCTCTCCTACTGTGTTTCTGCAGACAGTAGGAGATTTGGAGCAATTCCCTTGGCAATTAACTCACCGGAGAGTGAAGCGGCCTCAAGCAGCAGGAGAATTGAACTTACCGCCAGAAATATTTTTACCTTTAAATCCAAGCCCTCTCAGGCTGTCTAGCCAAATCCCATTTCTAAAACCTTCTTCGTTCCCACTTTCTGTCCCCTGGCGTTGCGTTTCCCACGTGCAGCTCCAGATGCTCTCAAGGTGGGGAGGTTCAGCGTAAACCTGAAGAAAAGAGTGTGTGGTCCAGAAAGGTGGAGGAGGGTACCCCCAGTACCTGCAGTGGAGAAAGTGAAGTCTTTTTTTCCTTATGTCTGTTGGCCAGAGCAGAAGTCTGACCTGGAGAAAAAGTGGGCAAGCTCTGCAAGAACAACCTGGAGGTCACGGTGAATTTCTTGTAGCTGAATCTAATCATGCAGGCCCTAACGAGCCCAAACAACGTAACAGTTCCCAGAGAGGGCTCTTGGCTAGATGTGCTGCTTGGTGAGGGTGGCTACCAGGTGCGGAGGTGGAAAGGTACGCCTTCTTGGCTGGGAAAAAATGAACAAAGCCCTCTGCAGGACCTGGATTTAGAAGTGGAGTGGAACTTAGAAACTGAGCCGGTTTTAGACATTTCTTGCTGTTAGCAGATGCTGCGTATATTCAGGTAGGTGACAAAGGTGACAGTGTCTGTTCTGACAGATTCTGGATGTGTAGGTAGAACCTGATGCTCGCCTCGCGCTCCTTAAAGAGGAGGACCTGCAGTCCTGCCATACCAGGGCTGTACAGCAGAGATCTGTTAGCAGGTCTGAGGGCTCTGCTAACCTGAAAGAAGGGATTTTCGTCCTTATTTTGGGTCCCAAACATATTCTGCCCTGACCATGCCATGTTTTTTCTTCTCTCGTTCATGTTCTCCTCGGAGGGTCAGTCGTGCAGAGGTCACTAAAGCTGTGAATTGCACAGCAGAGGTGACAGCATGCTCTTCAGTGTCTGCCATGGTGCAGGTGAAAGAGTGCGTGAAAAATCCAGGGGTGTTGTGCTTTTGTGGACCCCTGTCTGCACTGCCAGCAGTCTGTAAAGAGGTAACTGGAGAGGAGCCTGGCGAGGGCTCCCCGGTGAGTTTAAAGTTGTATTTTTGAGCACAGAACACTATCTGTAGGGCATAAAGACTGGATGCATGCAAATGTGAGTACAGTTGTAGTTCTCGCAGGTCTTGCAGCAGCAGGGTTTGTGGTACAAACGTCAGGCCCTGCTGCATCTTCGGGAGAATCCATGCAGTGCGGCGGCAGCAGCTCGGCCTGACCCTGAGCAGGAGCAGGGGCTGCTTCGGGGGTGCCCGAGGTCCCACGTGCTGATTTAGCCCATGTTTCTAATTGCTTTGAAAATGGCTGATCTGTCAGCATCTTCTCTGGCAGATGCTATTTGCCACCGAACCCAGGGCTAGATCTCTTCCAGTGCGTGCCCCTGTCCCCTAATGCTATGAAAGTGTATGTACCCTTAGATTGACAGGAGTTGAGCAGTCCTAGATGCAAACTTTTTAAAATCACTATAATGTTAGAATATCTGGAGGGGGAAGAGGAATGGAGCCAAAGTGGTTAGAGAAGATAATTCTGACTCTCCGGTCACATAGGTGCCAAATAAGACGGAGGCTAGTCCTGTGCCTCTTGACTTAGGAACCTCGCAAGCATCTTTTTCCTTTGGAGGGAGGTTTCTTGGTGATTATTCTTAGAATAGTTTCTAAGCACTCTGAGTAACTGAGCAGCATAAAAAAACAGACTTTCATCTTCTAAAACTGAACTTCAGCGATGCCATAGCGTCCTTTGTTGTAGCATTAGCGCTTGGATGTTGAGGGGATGGGCACACTGACAGCGCTGAGGCTGCCAGCGCCAGTAGCACCCTGTGCGGAGTGGAAAGGGGAGGTAAGGACCTTTCATCTCGGCCTGGTGGAGGGGATCTCAGTCTGAGGAGCTGTTTGTGTTAATAGGATTAATGCAAATGCGCTCCGGCACTTGACTAATGATTTAGTTGTATTCTGTCTCCCTTATCTTTTGTCCCTTTTATGTTTTCTCTTTCTTTCCTATTTTCTGAAGCATAAGTGGGGAGTTCTGATCTGTGTTTGAAACCTGTACTGCAGTGGCTATGCCGGATCATCAGAGGTTTTATTTTTGAATGCTCTGGGTATAGGAAGACCCTAACGGTGGTGATGGTTGCACGTTTGTTTATTTAAACAGACAAATTGGATAAAGGATGCTTGCCTGTTAATTAGTCAATTTATTCACTCAACTATCTGAGCCTGGTCGAAGCAGAAAGGGAAGGTTTTTATTTTGCTGGAAGTGGAAATTATCTCTTCGCTGGGGAAAATAGGTAATTACTAGCAGCTGCTCTCTCTCTGATCTTGGTGACTCTTTCTAAGCCCGTCCTCAGCCAGGGAACCCCTGGTCCCCGGCAGCCCAGCGGCTCCTGTTAGGTTTGGGCTGTTGCTGGGTTCTTGCTCTGCCTCGGAGGGCTCAGACGGGTGTTTTACATCGTGACTCCGGCGCTCAGCTCGCTGAAGCCTGGTGAATTATGCTGGCTATGCATGTGGCTTGGGGGCAAGGAGTTGGTTGTGTTATTCACAGGCGCTCCCTTCCAGCATGCCAGAGAGCAAACTGGGTACTTGTCTACAAAGGCAATTATTTCACAAGCAAGTTGCTGTAGGGAGCAGCAGGAGCCAACATGGTTAATGGAGAGAAACGACTTCACTTATCTTTTTTTTTTTTTTCCTCCCAATATCTTGTCCTTCCCTCTTAAATTGTTTTTTTAGCCTGATCTTTCCTTGGAAAAAGGTCTGCTGCTTCTTGCTAGGTCAGACCCACTGCTAAGGAGAAAAGTTGGGCATATCGGATCGCCGCGGCCCGCGGGTGCTCGGTACCTCCTGAATACCGAGGATCAGCCTTGGACAGGTCGTGTTGCAGTGCCATGGCTGGCTTTGGGTGGAAGGGAGGCTTTCGCCTCATCCCCCTGGTCGCAGCAGGGAGCTTCCCCTCCTAAAGGGTGAGTCCGAGGGGCTCTGGCTGCCAGCCCTGGCTCCGTGCGGTGTCAGCAGGGCAGCTGAAGCGGTGCCGTGCGTGTTGGCTGCTGGTGGGGGCAGCCTCCTGACTCACAGAAAGCTTCTGGCTTTAGCCCCGGGGAGGTACGGCAGTGGTGAACCTGGGCATTACACATCTGGGGCTTCTTCCTAGCAGCGCCGCGGCGGACACATCAAAGCGGAGAGGCAGGCTGTGCGCTGGGGGGATTTGTGCTGCTGAAGTGTGCAGCTTGCCTGCGGTTCGGCAGCTGTGAGCTGTCATTGGCAGCACAAAACCAAGCCAGTAAATGTGACAACGTGCCTGGGGCAGAGGCTGGAGAGAGTGTGTGTGGTCCAGCCAGGCAGCGATCACGAAATTTGTTTTTCAGTTTCAGAGTTTCATAGGAAATTAAATGCGTTGTGCGCTTTTTTGGGGGAGCAAGCAGCCACTCCATCCTTTACCATATATTCTCTTCCACGCAGGGAGCGCATGGAGTTACTGGAAGAAGCCAGGAAGATGGAAATGGCAAAGTTTCGCTACATCCTTCCTGTTTATGGCATCTGCAAAGAGCCGGTTGGCTTGGTCATGGAATACATGGAAACAGGGTCTCTGGAAAAGCTCCTGGCTTCCGAGCCTCTGCCGTGGGAGCTGCGCTTCCGAATCATCCACGAGACGGCCGTGGGCATGAACTTCCTGCACTGCATGTCCCCTCCGCTGCTCCACCTGGACCTCAAGCCTGCCAACATCCTGCTTGATGCCCACTACCATGTCAAGGTATGCCTTGGGCGCCCTGAGCCCAAACCCCGCTTCGGGATTTTCCTGCTTCGCCAAGCTCAAAGGCTGGAGAGAAGCCCAGAAGCATTCCTTCTGAGTTAGAAAAATGCCCACCAACCCAACCGCTCCGATCCCCAAACTTGTCTACCTGATTTACGCACCCTTTTGGTACATAAATAGGGGTAGAGTTGCAGGGCCTGCGAGAAGGTGGGTGCTAGCACAGCAAACTCTGGTTTTGCGAACCCAGTGCCGCCTTCTACAAACTTCCTTATAGACAAGCCATAAAGCAGGTAAGAACATGGAGAGAAAAGCAGCGTGAATCTCCAAATCATCTCTGCCAGTTCTGCAGCTCCCAGTGGCAACCTTGTTCTGTCTGGGTCCTTCTGGCTTTGTACATTGCACTAAATACCCAAATGTCATGTACAGTGGGAGTCTGAAGAAGCAGAGCCTTCCTGGAGGCAACTCATTGTCTTCTGTCCTTTGCCCAGAGCACATACAATGAAAAAGTATCCCTGTTGTGACTGCTTATGCGTACCAGAGGTCACTTAGGGAAACTTTTCTGGCTCTATCGGCATGGAATTCTTTTTATCATCCTTTTCCAGAGTAAGCTAGCAAATTTGCTGGCCGCCTTTGTTGGAGGTTCTGTTTTGACAGCTGGGCTAAGGAGATTGCTTTCTAATTCTTCTTTTTGGAGAGGAAAGAGACTGAAGTATGCCTTTTCCCTGACTTTTATTTTTTCAAATCAGTAGCCAAATTCTCGAGCTTGGAAGTGCAGGATTAACCATATCTGGCTGATATAATTCAGCACAAGTAGTCACAGATTTTTCAGTGCCGTCATCCATCCTTTCTCTGTCTTCCTGTCTTCCTCAATCTGGCCAATGGCCGTCGGCTTGTTGTACTATTCTAAAAATGAAGTTTTCAGGAAATGGAAACACCTCTCCTGATGTCTTGAGAGGGCTGGAGCCATAAGAAACATGTGCCTAATGGAATCAGTCTGAACATGGTCTCAGCTTTTTTCTAGGCCACTTTATGGTTTACTTGTTAGGATTTTCTTCTTGAGGTACAAGGCAACTACGGACAGTCCTGGTATTACGACCAGAACATCAAGACCTGAACTGTTCAAAGTATATTCCCACACACTGGTGCTCAAAGGCCTTTGTTAAGGATTTATTTACCTAAACTTTATGCACGCTTGCATAACTTCTTAAATTCCTAATTCTTGACTCATCGGTGAACCAAGATGTGAAGGCTGTATTTTTCTCACCATTTCAGGAGGTTGAAATGTTGCCTGATATCTGCCTACTGCATAGCCTATATCTGCACAGTGATGTAATACGAGGGGGCAAAGTGCAAAATGCACAAAAATTTTTTTCAGGTGAGGTCATTGTCAACATCCCTGAAGTGTTGCTGCTTTGTGTTTCGTATGTAGAGCACATTCTTCAGACCCTTTCCATTAAGCTCGGAAAAGAATGGTCTAATCCCAACCTTTTTTCCAGCCAGAGGTCTCTTAGATCTGCAGGCAACTTGGAAACCCCTCCATGCAGTGAAGCAGACATACGAACCCACATGCAAAATAGGAGATGTGCATATTCTGTGAGGAGTCTTCACTTTAAAAATGTGGCCCCAAACCTCCTTTTTGTGTGATGTGAAACTTGTAATTAAATTTCAGACCCTGCAGCTTGATTTAATGTGCATTTTCTAGCTGGAAGGCTAATGAAGCCAATGATTGAAGTGTTTTTACTTTTTAAATGTTAGCGTTAATTTAGTAGGTGACCTGTCCCTAATAGGATCCTAAAGTGTGTGAAGAGATGTTGCAGACTGCAAAAGAAGAGTTTGGAGGTAGGGAGGATTTTTACAAGCTGTTTGCCCTTGAGCCAGGAAACAGACAGACTTACAGTGGAGTACATTAGGAATGCTTCTGTGCCATGTTGCTAGTTAAATGGAAACACGCCCTTCTTCTTTTACGAGCACAACGCTTACTGTAAAAACCCCAAGTGAGGATGATGACTAACGCAGTAGTGTTGCACACAACTTATCATCAAGTGGGTGCCTCCGTATCATAAAGCCGTCTCCTGCGTGTTACATAAGTGTGTGTGCGCTGAATTTTGTTATTGGGAGGGTAATTAAGAGGATGAGATTAGCCTGAGCCGGGATGTAGATAGCTGTGTATTTGTTAATTTTCTCAAAGGCGTGCTGGGGGATTCTCTGGTGATTTTAAGTGTACGTATATAACGTGCAACTTAGGATAAGGCTTTGCTGTCCTCTGTAGGATGCCTCCTGCCCTGAAAGGAGTCTTAGTTGGGAGCTCCCTTCCCTTGTCGTGTTGCATCTGGGTTGCCTTGAGCAGCGTGGTTTCCTTGGGAGGATTACTGCATACCCAGGCAAGCTTTGCTAGCAACAAACAGCCTGCATTTTTTTTTCCTTAATTTCAGCCTGTTGCTTCGCTCTCTGTCAACGAGATCCACCCTGCCCCTTCCTCCGGTGTTTCACACATGCAGCCTTCCAGTACTTACGGGCTGCTTAACACCTCGCTTTCGCTCACCTCTACCACATCTGACTCAAGCTCGTTCTTCAGCCCTCTGTCCTCTGTACAAAATCAGGATCCCTCCTCCAGCTCCCTGGGATGTGGCAATCCTCGGCGGGGAAGCAGTGCCGCATTCCTGTGCTGCCCTCGCGGCGGTAGTGTGCTCGCTGCTCGGAGATCCCGTGGGATCTCTCTCCAGAGCCCTCCGCAGGTGAATACAGCCCCTGTGCAAAGCCTCTCCGCCTGACTTGTTGGCAGCTGCCGTGCCCGCATGCTCGGTTACTGCTGCCCAGGTTTATCTTCTTAAAAGAGTTACTTTTCATTCAGGTTTTTAAAACGAAGCTTGCCTGCAACTTAATACCTTTGGGGAAAAACATTATTGTCCTCGTTTCTCTTATGCAGCTTATGTATATAGGTACATACACTAGCAAATCCCACCAGCTATTTTTTATCTCTCAGATTTTCTTTTGAAGAACTTGAATCAGGATGAGCTGGCAGTTCCTTTCCCCTATTTTGCTCCAACTTCAGCCAGTGTGAAGTTTGCTGCTGTGCTGTGCTGGCAGTCCCCAGAGACAACCTCTCCATGTTTAGTCATTTTTCACCTTTATTTCGTTCAGCTGAAGGAAAAGGCAGCAAAATTTTTAGAGTTTGAAGTCAGAAGAAGCCTGGTCAGATGGAAAATTTGTTTGCCATAAAGCTTCTCCATGTACTGCAGGTCAAGGTAATAGCTAGAGGCCAGGCTGGTGACAAGAGGTTCTCTTTCATTAGAGTAGCTGATGTAGTTAACACAGCCACTTTTTTTTTTTTATCAGCTGCAAATGCTTTCCTGTTATTAGAAAGGAGAAGAGGCTTTGTTTCGTGTGTCCCTTCTCCATTTCCCACCCCTCCTGATCAAGGTGTCTGTGCAGGGCTGTTGTTACCTGGCTCTTTAATCCAGGCCAGCTGAGCTGATTCTCACCTCAATCAATTCTCTGTTGTAGTGGCAGAGGAGAGCAAGCAAGACCATCCCTGCTGTGGCAGTGCACATTTATGATGGGTTACAGTGGATGTTTGACTGTGGTTTCTGCTCTTCTGAGGAAAGCAATGCAAACATCTCAGCTAAAACAGATTTTAGAGTTAAAGTTCCGGGACATGTTAGAAAAGGATGGGAATCCAATCTGTTTTAAAAGGACTTTGTTTTGTAGCTAGCTGAAGTCTTTACACCAGTGTTTCTGAACACATGTTTGAAGTTCAGGTGCTAGCTGTGTCTGCGCTTGGAATAAGGAGAATTATTTTGTATTCCCAATTTTTCATATTCCAAATCTATAACCCGTGTAAGTCTTTTAAAACTTTCTTGCATTTAAAAAAAAAAAAAAAAAAACAAACAAAACCAAACGTTTCCACCTTGCCCTCAGAAAAATAAAGAAGAAAAAAAACAAAAACAAAAGCCCGTCATCAAAACCCTGTGGACACATACGGTGGCATCCTCAATCACCAAGTGCACAGACAGTTGGGCCAGAAACAAATACCAGGAATGCCAGCAGAGATTAAAAATTAATCTGACCGCTTTATGTTACCTATTTGTTGAAGAAAACCTTTGGGTGAACTCTGCCCCCAAGTCCGTTGCGGTGGATTTGTGAGCATGATTTGCAGAAAAATGACACGCAGCATCAGGAACTGCACGCACTCTTTAGGATGGGCTGTTGGGAGCCATCAGTTTCCAAGCATCAATTTTGTTTCTAGAAGCTAGATCCCTGCACTGCTTGGGTTATATATTGACTACTTTTTTTAAAAATAAAAAAAGGAAAAAAAAAAAAGAGGGGAAAAGAGATTTTGGTCTCTACAGAAGCAGTAAAAAAAATGACTCAGCCAACTCAAGCATCTAAAACCTTGCAAGTGAGTGAATTTTAACAAACTGCAATGGAAATGTTTGCCAGCGACAGAAGCAGCTAAACTGCGTGCACAGAACACTCGATTTAAACCAAACCACTACAAAGATTTCTGGAAAATGCCCTTCAGATCTGGAGCCTGGCAGTCATGTTGCTGGGCTGCGGGCCGGGGAGCACGTGCAGCTCCCCTCCCCAGTTGCTGCTCACGTGTTTTTTTTCACGCAGCCCTGTAAAAGGCCAAGAGCGTGTGAGCTGTCTGAACACGAACAATCCCACTGCCTGTGTGGGGTTTGGCCCACGTTTCTACTCTTCTTCCTACCCCTTCACCGCGTGTTTTGCATGAAGCAGTCTGTCGCCTCCGTGTCTCCCCTTAGCTCTGCGGATATTAGGTATGCTTCTGAAGCGTGGTGGGATCCATCCGAAATGAGTAAGGCGAGGAGCAAGGCTACAGACTGAGCATGGCAGAGGCACGGGGCAGGTGACAGGGTGGGCTTGGGGCCGGTGGGGACGTGAGGAAGGAGCAGGGCCGCCTGGTGCGGCAGAACCAGCTGAGATTGGAGGCAGGAGAGAGAAGGCAAATGGCTGCCTTCCACCCACTGCGCAGTTCCCACTGACATTAAAAGAAGCTGCATGACTAACTACCCCATGCAGCGTGGAAAATTTACCCTAAAGGGACTCATGAAAGCCGCAAGAGCTGTCTGCGGCATCTTGCTCCTTTGTTGCAGCCTGGCAGGTGACAATTCTCTGAGGTCCAGTGCTCTCTGCTGTGTTTGGTGCGACTGAAGCTCTGCTCTGCAGATAAATTTCCTTTTATTTTGTGTAAAACCTAACCCTTCACAGCAGGGTTTGCAACGGGAAGCTGTGCTAGCCTAGAGGGCTGCGTGTGGGGTACACCGTGTACTGTAACAGTTTTTTGGTGTGTAGGCTCGAAGTGAGGCCTGTTGTGTGCCTTAGGTGCGTGTGGCATAGCTGGTGGCCCTCCATAACGCAGCAGGGTCACCGTGCTGCCTGTAATTCATTCTTTCTCTTCACTTCACTTCACTTACGCAGCAGGAAACCTGGTATTGTTCGGGCAAAGAGGAAGGTGCCTTTCTGTAATTACGCCTGCATGCCATGTGGATTTCTTGAGGTGTGTGCAACCCTCTGCTTCGCGTTAATCAAAGGAGAGCAGCGCTCCGCCGGGCCGGATCTGTTCGGGCTTGCAGGAGTCGGAGCGTTTACTAACCTGACACCGAGGGCTTGCACGATGCTGGCGGTGTGCTTTTGTGCTCCTGTGGAGCACCAGCTGCCCTCAAATCCTGCGGCTTCCTGGGGCCATCGATTCGGCTCTACATGGGGCACTTGGCTTGTTGATCTTGCCTACTCACTGCTTTTTGGGCCTCCAGCAGGCCCCCTCTGAGAGCACAGCCGCACAGGCATGGGAAACTGCTCCTCCAGACGACTTCACGTTTTTCTCTTCTTCCGAAGTCATTCCTGCGTTGCCCTACAGATTTAAGTTACAGGCAGGCAGCAGGTGGGAACTACCCATGTGCCAGGGTACAGGACTCCTCCTGAAGGTCTCTCTGGAGCTGTTTGTTCCTGGGAGAAGTTCCTGCCGAAGCTGCGTGGGCTGGTTTGTTTGTTTTATGACAAGGGGAGATTCCTAGCATTTGAAGAGTGATGGCTGTGCAGCCTGCCTCGTCTCCGGCAGCGTGGGGCTGGCTGCAGTTTTACCCCTTTCCAATAATGGGGACATGTTACAGCTAGCCTTGCGGTTATCTTTAGAGAGAAGCTTCTGAAAGCGTAAAGCTGGAGCCTCTTTCAAAAAATAAAATAAAGTTGTTTTTTTTTTTTAATTATGCCTCTTGTTTTGAGGGAAAACTTTCTCAAAGGAGAAGCTGTGAAGATCAAAAAGGTGCTAGGGGAATGAGTCATTGAAAAACCTGAGCATTTATTAGATACATAGAATGTAAACGTCTGGTTTTTTTGGTGGTGGTGCTGGGGGGATGTTGCGTGAAGGGCAAATCTTATCTAACGTGTAGACCAAAATCAGTGGGCTGAGTGGTCAAAAAAAAGGCTTGGCTCTTCTTGAAATTTCCACTTAGCATAATAGACATTTCTGACCAGTGGGAAATAAGTAAGACAAAGGAAAATTCCTTGCCTATCTGTTTGCTCGATGATTGGTATGCCTTTGAGAGCAAATGAATGCATATTTGTTTGACACTTCAAATTAAAGTGGAGGTGTGTTTTCCTTTTTCTAAACTTGCTGTCACTTGTTTAGTTCATTTCAGCTGTGTTCACTGCGTCACTGCACCGACTTGCTATATCTGCTAGTTGCCAAAAAGAATTCCCTGTGTGGGTTTAGTGTGTGTGTATGTGTGTTTTAAACACTTTGTGCCTCTGGTGTTGGGCTTGGTCCTTCTTGGTATGGTCAGTGGAACAGTGATATCTGAAAGAGCAATTCTCTTGCATTCATTTTCAGACCACGAGCTCGAAAATAGGTGCTCAGAACAGTTCACCATAACGTACAACGTGAAAGGGGGTGGTGAGACCAGGAATTGCATTAACCTGTAGTTTGCACTAGCTGAATTTTGACTGGTTTTAAATTGCAGTAAATTGGCTGACTGTTTGTTGTGTTTGCTGTGTAATGGGCTAACGTGCTGGTGCTTGCAAAAAGCTGCTTATTTTTTTTTTAGCTTAACCATAAAAAGAAAATCCTACCACAGCGTAATGCTTCCAGAGTATGCTCGCAATATTTTTTTGGGGTCATCTATCACTCTCTACAGAAAAGTTTTCAGCTCCTCTGAAGTCTAATGGTACTCTCCCCTCCTCCTCTGTCTTTTGCAGATTTCTGACTTTGGACTCGCAAAGTGCAATGGCTTGTCCCATTCCCATGACCTCAGCATGGACGGCTTGTGTGGCACAATTGCATACCTTCCTCCTGAGCGCATCAAAGAGAAAAACAGGTGTTTTGACACCAAACATGATGTGTACAGGTCAGTTAACTGAGAAAACAGCTAAAAAAGGGCTTTAAATTTAAATAAATTAAATTTAATTGAATTTAAAGTCCTCTTTTCTTCTGTTTATAAAACGTAATTGGCCATGAAGCCCCTAACTCTAGTTTGAGCCTCATCTTGCAAAGGCTTGTGTTTAGTTCTCTTTATGCAAAGTCTTTACAAGGTAGAAGACTTTTAACAAACTACAGCTGATCCTGGTCTTCAGCATTATGGAAATCATTCCAAGTGACATTTATTTATTATCAACTGGCATGGGAGGCACTCTGCCCACCTTTAATTTCCCCATCAAAAGGTACATCCTGACCTACTTTTCTAGTCTGTGACAAAATTCTTAGCTGTCTTTGGTGGATTTCATCACTATCTCTTTGGTTTTTCTTTCATGGTAAGGTTATTAGGAAAAGGAAGTCACAGACGTAGATTAAAAGAATATCATGTTCTAAGAGGAATATTTATATATTTTTTTATAGTTGTCTTGCAGGGTAGAAGTATTAAATAACATCCCTAGTAATTCTTTGCTGCTCTCTGATCTTGTTAGTGTCTTTGTGGAGTAATTGGTAGATGTTAACAAGAAATCAGCAGTCTCTGGCAACTCTGCGTTCACTGCCTCTGGTCCCTCCCTGCACAAACTAGACTTTCAGATCATGGTTCTTGGCTGCATCTCACTGTGTGTGTTTCTCAGCTGAAATGCACACAGAAGTGAAGGCCAAGAAAAGAGAACTTACCAAAACATGTTACGCTTCTGTATAGTAATTTTTTTTGTTTGTGTTTTTTAAAGCTTTTCTAGAAATATATTTTTTGTATTTATTTGTAGCTTTTCCATTGTGATTTGGGGAGTTCTTACACAGAAAAAGCCTTTTGCAGGTAAGTCTGATGTGTTGTGGGTTGTGTTGGACTTCTTTTTCCCTTTCTTCCATTGATAAACATGCTTCCCTCCGCACCAGCCCCAGTTTACAAGTATGATGCATGTCCTCCAAATTCCTACAGTCTTATGCCATAAGCATATGTAAGATCTCAAATGCCAAGCGTAATTTTAAGTCCTCCTTTGACCTACATCCTAAAAGCAGAACCTATGGTGCCACGGCATGCCCTGATGTGCACCTTTTTTTGTAGTTTGCTGTCGTTTTTGTTGTAGTTTGCTGTACTGATCCATGTCAGTGCGTGGCCTGCTCAGACTTCTGACAGACGTTGGTGGCCAGCAAGGAGCAGTTCAGGGCAAAGCCAACTGGCAGGCAGCCATCCTGTTTTCAGAAACAGCTTCTCTGTAGAGAGGTTCTGGAGTTTATTTGTAGATTGTGGGTACAGATTTAAAAAAAAAGAAAAAAGCTGCCTGTGAGAGTAAGCTTTGTTCCGCCCCACAGTAAATGTACCAATCTACAGGCAGTTATTTATTCTTTATGACTATTTTCCTTTGTATGCAACTAGCCTATGTATAGCAAACGTGTTTGAGCAGGTTCCAGTCTAGTGTTCATTTTTCTTCTAGTGAGAGATCCCGTTTAGCCCAGTGGTTTACTTGAGAATCAAGAGCCTCATTGCTTCACTGCTTGACCTGTGGTCTTTTTTACCTTTGTGAAAAGTTCAGGTATCTGGTCTACGTGAAAACTGTTCTTCAGTTTTCTTATAGCAGATACGGAAATCCAAAGAGAAATGGCAAAGATCTGTTTTGGTGCTGTTTTTTCTTTGGTTCTGCACCTTTTATGGGCAGAAAAAGCATGCAGTCTCTTACTGACGATTGATTTTAACTGATAACTGGAAGTAGATGTTACTGTGTTGCTGAATATGGTGTGGAAGAATAGGTACGATTTTTCCTTTTTTCCTGTTGGTAAAGAAATCTAGAAAAAATATTGCATGAAGAACAAGTTTTTGCCTAGTACACTGTTAATGCTGTTAGACAAAAGAGAAATCCTTCCTTTTGCTGAGAGAGCTTCATTTGTGTGTTTTTGCTTTACAGAGGAAAACAACATTTTACATATTATGGTAAAAGTAGTTAAAGGCCACCGCCCAGAGCTACCTGCTGTTTCCAAATCCAGACCTCATTCATGTAATAACTTGATCAAACTGATGCAAAAATGTTGGCAAGATGATCCTGGTGAACGGCCAACATTTCAAGGTAAGATTTCCTCGTAACTTGGCTGCCTATTTCTTCTTCTATGAGTCATGTTATTGCTCAGGACTCTGCTAATCCTTGGGGTAAATGCTGTGAACCTTTGTGACAGAATAAACAGAGCACATTGTATGGGAGAGACAATGATACAGGCCACTTATTCATTCATGGAGGAAGAGATTATCTGGGGACAAGTCTGACCATGACAGCGTTATGTAAACACGTCAGGAATAAGATCTGTACTGAACCAGTTGATCCATTTAGCCTGTACCTTGAGGGGAGGTGGTTTATGTTCAGTTCTGATCGTTTGTATCAGGGTATATGCCTGCCAAGCTGGACTTGGTGTGCTTTTTTAGCATGCCAAAGTGTTGAACACCCTGGCTCTTGAAATACACCATTGTGTGCTAAGAAATGGAATTGTCTTCTTGTTACAAAACAATTTGTGCTGTTGTTTTTCTGCCTATAAAAAAGGCAGCTCTGCTCAAAGGTTTGAACTCATCCAAAGCACCTGTTATGAATTGAGATGTGCAGAAGAGTGTAGCAAGTACTATCTAGTAGCTTTTTTTTTTTGCATTAATGACAGAGATTTGCGTCTTCCCCCCACCTGCTTTCCTCTTCCTGCCCAAACAAAGTATGGGAACTAATGTGAAGAGGTATTGCATCTTTTTGGAACATATTTTTAAGTCTGCCAGCAGTAGACTAGTTTACAGTCCTGTGGTGTGGCCACCACGTGCCATAAGTCTGGTCTGAATGTGAAAGTGAGTTGTTCAGTCAGTCATTTGCACTCTTTGCTTAGCTGCAATTCTGTACCTACTGATGAGGTGCTACATGGAATAGCCAAAACAGGAGTCCTTCTCCTAGAATATCAAATAGTCTTTAAGCTCTAGTGATAAGAAAAGCAGCAGGGCATCTCAGGAGAAGACTCCTGTTTAATAACAAACAAACAAGACAAAACAAACAAACAAAACCCTGTCTGTCTGTCTTCAAAGAAATCACTTCAGAAACAGAGGCCCTCTGTGAGAAACCAGAAGATGAAACAAAAGAAATGATAGCTGAGGACCTGGACACCAAGAGCTCCCCGAAGCAACGGTCTGAGGTATTTTCTCCTTCTATCTAGTGTTAAAGTGCACTTTTTTTCCTTTTTTTTTTTCTTTTTTTCTGAGAAGCAGGTTCTTCTGTGACCTGTACTTTCCAAACAACCTTCTCTTTGCTGCTTTTTAACACCTTCTTGCCTGGTAGAACTGGGTCTTGCTGAAGGCCTGGAATGCAGAAGTGGCAGCAGATGTATGGATCAGCCACACAGAACTGAGTGCCAGTGGATCCTTGGACTGCTGAGGGACAACAGGACAGTTAGGAAGTAAAGGCTGGAACTATGTGGGTGTGTCTGATCTTAAAAAACGCTGTAGAAAAAAGAGCCATGTGGCTTTAGTGGCTGTGAGTGTACTGATGAAAGCTTCTCTCCCGCATCTAAAAGTTTTCAGTGGCCTTATTTGTAGGATTCATTTAGCAAGAATGGTGCCTAAAGGGTACCTGCAAGCTAACAAAATGAGGTTTCCTCTCATAGAAGCTCAGACTCAGTTTTCCTTACTGACCTTTCTAAAATGCTTGTGTGCTTCTCTTGAAGGGGATGTCTGCGTTATCCCAGCCGAAACAGGAGCCTGTTCTAGCATCAGTTAAGGATTACAGTCTCTCAGAGTTGCTGTCCCAGCTGGATTCAGGGATTTCACAGACTATGGAAGGCCCTGAGGACCTCAGCCGCAGCTCTTCTGAATCCAAACTTGCTGCAAGTGACAAGCGGCTTTCAGGAGTTTCATCTGTAGATTCCGCTTTTTCATCCAGAGGCTCCCTTTCCCTTTCCTTTGAAAGAGAGAGTTCAGGTAATGGTTGGGTTTTTTTGTTTGTTTGTTTTTGTAATTGTTTGGACTAGGGCATGGGAGTTGGTGGGTCAGAGAGTGGTCATATGAAGAATAACATTCTGGAAATCACTGTTAGCCTTCCTTTCTACTGCTGTCAGCACTACAAATTTGTTTACGGGAGGTAGTTATTTAAAGAAAATGAGTGAGGAGGCTCCTAAACACGGTCTAATGAGAAACAATAAATCTCACTTACTTTTGAAAACAAGTGACCTAAATTCCCATCAAAGCAATTACAGAATCAGACATGGAAAGGCTGGTTGGAAGGGAGGTCACCTAGTCTAGCGTCCCGCTCAGAGTGGGACTAAAGCCAATGCCACGTCAGGTGAGATGAGCTTGTGGCTTCTTCAGTTATACAAAGCCCAAGTCTGAGCACCTGTCTTTTGAGAAGGCTCAAACAACTTTCTCAGCAGCTCCCCTGAACATTGTAATAAGGACCCCCCTGTTGAGCGTTTTCAGTCTGCACTACAAAAAACAGGTGTCTACTTTCCACTTCGGCAAAGTACGATCAGTGCAGGGAGACCAACCACAGCATCCTTTGTTCATAGTTTCATTGGAAACAGGAGAAGGACAAGTGTAGGCTCCAAATCTGACCTGTAAAATGGTTCTGAAACTTCTGCAGGTATGGCAGCGGGAAGGGGAGGCAGTTTTTGCAGTCTGAAGTCACTGCTGAAGCCACCAGCTGTTCTAGCCAGGGGCATGTAAGGATTGGCAGGTATCAGCATTGTGATGTTGTCTTTTTCCATCTAGATATTGGTACTACAGACATACAGAAAAGGAAGCTAACGGAGGCCATTTTAGCTGGAGACACCAGCAAGCTGATGAAGATCCTCCAGCCTCAAGACGTTGATATTGTTTTAGATGGGAACTACAGTCTTTTGCACTTAGCTGTTGAAGCTGGTCAAGAAGAATGTGTCAAATGGCTCCTCCTCTACAATGCTAACCCTAACCTCACCAACAAGAAAGGATCCACTCCTCTTCACATAGCCATTGAGAAGAAAGTTAAAAGCATTGTGGAGCTGATTATGGCAAGGAAAATCAACGTTAATGCCAAAGATGAGGATCAGTGGACTGCTCTTCACTTTGCTGCCCAAAATGGGGATGATTTCAGCACCAAAATGCTGCTTGATAAGAATGCATCCTTGAATGAGGTAGATTTTGAAGGCAGAGCCCCCATCCACATAGCCTGTCAGTATGGCCAAGAGAATATTGTGCGGATCCTGCTGAGAAGAGGCGTTAATGTGAACATCAGAGGAAAGGATGACTGGGTGCCCCTGCACTATGCTGCCTGGCAGGGTCATCTCCCCATCGTAAAGCTCCTGGCCAAGCAGCCAGGTGCAAATGTAAATGTGCAGACCGTGGATGGAAGGACCTCGCTTCACTTGGCTGCTCAGCGAGGACACTACCGCGTCGCTCGCCTTCTCATAGACCTGGAGTCAGATGTCAACATACCGAATGCGCTCTCGCAGACTGCTCTCCACATAGCTGCTGAAACGGGCCACACAAGCACGTCGAGGCTGCTCCTTAAACACGGTGCAGACATCGAGGCGGCAACGGCGGAAGGATGTACAGCTCTGCACTTGGCCTCTCGCAGTGGCCATTTAGCAACGACGAAGTTGCTGATAGATGAAGGGGCCAGTGTTCTGGTCAGAGGCCCTTTAAATAGGACAGCGTTACATCTTGCTGCAGAAAACGGGCACTCTGAAGTAGTAGAAGAACTCGTCAGTTCAGGAAATATCAACGTTTCTGATGATGAGGGGTTGACAGCTCTTCATCTGGCTGCACGAGGAGGGCACACAAAAACAGTGGAGGTTCTTCTGAAGCACGGGGCGTTCACTGACATGCAAAGACCCACATTTCAGACCCTGCTACGGCTTGCTCAGCAGAGCAGTAATAGCTCAGTTACTGTCTTGTTAAGTGAGACTTAATCGAAAGGTACGGGACTTGCTACCTTTCTACCTGGTGTGAGAAGGTTGCTGGAGCTTGACTCGTGAGGGCCTTCTCCAGCTGTGCAGTGACCTGCTGCTCATCAGCAGTGTCAGCAGATGGACTGAGGGGCAGCCAGCAAGAAGCTACTCATGCTCGAGTGTGTGAGTGAGGGCGCACATGGACTAAGGCCAAATACAAGTTTAAGAGCTGGAGTGCATCACACCGTGGTCTGGATCATCCATTGCGAGTGTGCCTGCCCGACCTGTATAGTAATATTCCCCTCCCAAGGATGTTGTGAGAGTAGGATGCAACTCATGGGTTCCCCCCTGCTTTTTTTTTTTTTTTTGACATGCTGAACTAATTTAAGAACTAACATTCTACTTTCTGATTTTCCTCAGAAAAAGGATGGGGTAGATTTCTGGCTTATTGCAGTGATCTATATTTTGGGCTTAAAGCCTCTTATGATAAAATAAACCCAACACAAATCTGCTTGAAATGAATGCAAGAGAAAAGGAAAAGGCTGTTTAAGGTATAGTTAATCATGAACCCTGGCTAAGTTTCATCGTCAGAAGGTACTCTGTTTAATGGAGACACATTGTTTACAGATTTCCATGTAATCAAAACAGTTGAGGCAGACTATCATTAACAAGGAAGGATCCCAACGACACATAAGCAGAAGGAAGAGCTTATAAATATCTTTATATACAGCACCACCTCGTATGTGTTCTGAGATCACTAAGCTGAACTAGGTGCTTGGTGGTTTGTCTCAAAAATTCAAAAGTTAAAGATTTCATACTGGACTGCAACAGGATGGTATATTTTAACATCATTATATGTATTTGCAGAACAATGTTTGGAGGAATATGTTAGAGAACTATACCAGCCATGCCACAGTACATGTCCTAGGAGAATGAACTGTGTGTTGACTACACTGATATACTGTGTATATAGTATTTCTACCTGTTGTATGCTTTTTTTCTACTGAAGAAAATAGATTGCTTAGAGTGGGTATGTTTTAATACACCTTTTAATTTCACTCTTTTCAAAGTTCAAATGTGATACATTATTAATAAAAGATTGTGTTCGATACCTGCTTGTATTTTGTAGTTTTTAAAGCGACTGAAAACCCAGCAGCCAGCAGCAGCACGCAACTGTAATGTGTTTAATGATGCTGAAGGCAAAATAGTTGAGTTGTAAGGCTCTCCTGTTTCTACATTCCCCTTAGGTTTTGCACAGTAGGTTGGGAATTTGAAAGAATGGGAGGTGTTACAGACATTTATAGAATAAAGACTCGCATAACCTAGCCCGTATGTGCCAAACGCTTTGATATACAACTGGGATGCTTTCCTCTAACGCAATAACTGTTGAGGGAGTTTGGTTTTCTTTCCCATTTTGAAGCAAATCAAAGGCTTCTGCGTCTTCCCTTTGTCACTAAGTGCTGTGACTCCTGGGCTGCTCCCCAGCAGGGCATTCCCACTATGCGTGCCACAGGGCAGGCACGTGTGTTGTGCTTTGCTCCTACCTCCTGGGGAGCCATGCTGCTCCTGCTTTCAGGACCTTTGTTGCACGTACCTGGCATGCGAATGCCAATGCCACCTCAGTATCTGATTTTAGGAGTCAAAGTGATCCTGTGGGAATCTAGCCTGAAAGTCAATACTTTGTTTTTTCTTTTTTTTTTAAAAAAAAAAAAAAGCTCTCATTGGTAGCAGTAGTAGCTGAGGGCAATAAAAAAGGAGGGCAGGTGCTTGCAGAGGGTGTTTGCTGCTGCTTGGGACTGTTCGTGGCTACAAGTAGGGTTCCTCCCTGTACCTGCCTGCAACTCCCCTAGCTAAATTTCCTGTAGCGTAGGGCTTCTCACTTTATATAGGTGTATAGATGTGAACTGCTCTGTATTCAAGACATTTCATTGCCTGCCTAATGAAACCATATTAAGGAGTTAGGTAGTGAAGCTGAGCTCATGCCAATATATGGAGGTCACAAAGCAACATATCCCTTACCTGAGCATAGCAGTCACAGCTAGCTTACTAAACACGAAGGCAGTGAAACTTCTCCTTAAAAAACCAAAACCATCGTAATTTTCTTACTGCTTCCTTCAACCTCTTTTGAGACCAAAGCAGTTGTCATGTTTCATGAAGCTGTACTTCATCACTATCTTCATACAGAAAAGTTAGCCACAGAGCTCTTACTCTCTCAAGTCTCTGTGCCACTGTGATTAAACTTTTGGCTTGGCCTGGGACACACCATACACTTCTGTTTCAAAGTCCTCCAAACAAACAGATTTGAGATACTTTAATTCCAGTGGTATTTGCCTGAACTTCAAAAGAAGAGCTGTACGACTAGGTAACAGCAGTCTTGTGCCTCCTAATAATGCCAGTGCATGCCAGCTAGACAAAGGGAAAGTACACTTATGCTTTTAAAACAACTCAAGCACTGCTTCGCCAGTACATTCCTTCAGTGCCTAATAATAATAGCGCATTAGCTTCTAATTAAACATGAAGCCACACTTATGAGTCTTTATTTTCCATGCAGTCTTTCACAATAACAGGCAACAGCTATGTATTACATAGAAGGCAGCAGAGCTTGTCACTGGGAAAAAAACAACGAAGGGGTTGCCCGACGTGCTGCCAGTGTTGTAGGGGGCATTTTTCCCTGTGATCCAGCCTGCCTTGGGGGCAGGAGGGGTGAAATAACAGCATGGTGCTGTATTAGCAGTAACGCAGCAATTATGAATTACTGTTTTGTAAAGGTCTCCTGCGGGTGACTTTCCTGGTCACGCATGTGCTGCTCGCTGGCTGGCTGAAGTCCCAGCTGGACTGCTGACCTGGAGCTTACAGGTTTTTCTTTCCCTTTTCCAAACCTTAGCCATGTTCCTGAAAAACTACCTGAGAAATACTCAGGATGGCCCATGGGTGATACCTGGCCATGTCGCTATGGCTGAGCACGCAGCTGTTGACTTGTTTTAGACTGCTTGCCTACAAAAAAAAAAAACTCCAGGTAAATAAAAATGTATCTATAACCCCCCAGGCCCCACTGTAACTGCACAGTTGGTATCAGATGAGTTATTTTTTCTCCTCCAGTTGTCTAGTTGTACAGAGCTGCACGGAGGCTGGAAGAAAACCTGCTCCCTGCACTGCTCTCCACCAGCTTCCCTCCCTCGCCCTCAGCTCACGCCCTGAGACAGGCAAAGGCAGGGGTGGGAGCCATCGCCTCACACACAGCCTCTGCCCACTCAGCCCTCTGGCTCGAGCAATCACGCAGCCCCCTAAAAGCACACAAAACCCCCGTGTGTTTGGTGAATAGGTTCGGTTCGTGGCGTGAAAGCGAGGGGGGTGCTGCCGATGGGCTCTGGCTGCCTGGTGCTGCTCCCTGCAGCAGGCCAGGGCTGGCAGGAGCTGGGCCTGGCAGCAGGGACCGTGCCTTGCACCACTGCCCTGACCCAGGCCTCCGCCACCGGGGGTCGAGGCAGCCCCCGGTGCGTGCCCTGTCTTCCTGGGAGCCTGTTCCCAGCACCCGCTAGGGTTATTTACCCGCTCCTCAGAGCGAGGAGCTGCAGCGCCGTGTTTCTACAGGCCTCGAGAGGACTCGACAAGCCTGCGGTTCAAACACGCTTGGCGGCAGGCGAGGGGAGAGAATTGCTGGGCGATTGCAAAGAGGCCCGGAGGCAAACCTCAGCCCTTTCATTCCTGCCTCCTCGCTTGCACCACCTCGGCTCCGGGCAGCAGAGCTGCCAGAAAAACAAGGCGTGTGGGAGCCGCGCTGCACCGCCAAGGTCTCCTTCGGCGGAGGGGTGAAAACCCGCACGAGAGAGGTGCTGAGCTGCTTTGCATGCGAGTCCTGGGGCCCATGGTTTCTGATAAGATGTCAGCAGCACTCAGCCCGTCCTGCTCTTTGGCCAGAACCGCTCACACGTGCGCCCAGGTCTCTGCATGAAGCCTTCGACTGCTTTTGCAGCAGAGGCTGGGTAGTGCAGGAGGCTGTGTGGCCGCCACGCTCTCCCCGCTTTCAGGACGTGCTTCCAGCCCCAGGCTGCAGCCAAATACCAAATAACATCTCCAGGGACCCAAGCCGGGGAAAGACTCCCAACCTAAAGCTCCTGCTGATTAAACCGAGGGCAGCGGCGCAGGAAGCTGTTTCAACAGAGGAGGGAGCAGAGGGCAGATCCCGACATGTTGGGCGGCCTCGATAACGCCGCGGCTCGGCGTCACGGGATGCTGGCAGCCAGACACGGGGCAGCTGTTGCAGGGCAGACTACAAGCGGCACGGGGAGGTGGCTCCACAGCTCTGCTTCATCAGGGAAGCTGTGGCAGGGAGGCTGAGGTGGGGAGGCTGCAGCAGGGAGGCTGCTGGCACGAAGCCTGCCTATCGATCCTGGTCCGGCCAGCAGCACCTTTGCTGCCACCGTCACCCCATCAGGGACATCAAGATCTTGTAGGGGACCGCACACTAGGCACTTAAGAAAAAAATTGAGGGTTGAAATCGCTGCCGCCGCCGCCACCTTATTTGCCTTTTGTTTTTGAAATGCTGTGGGAGAGAGTTTCGGGCTTTCCATTGCAATTATGTAGAGCAAAGACCATTTAAAAGCTAACAAAGAGCAACTTGTGACCTGCACAGAAATGGCTTTGGGAGGCTTGAGAAGAAACATGCAAAGGCACAAAATAGATACTAAACCTATAGCAATGACAAGGGGAAAGACACCCCGCACTCTTCCCTGGAGGGCAAATGGGCAAGGGTCCATTTGCAGGCGCTGCCCCAAAGGTTTTGCCCCTGCATCTTCCTGGAGAGGGGGCATTGGCCAGCCAAGTGGAGGCAAGTGTCAGTGACCTGTAGCTGTCATGACAGAGCATCCTCTGAACGCAGTCTGCCCTGTGGAAAAGCAAGAGGCAGTGCAAGATGGCTGCAGAGAGCAACCCCTGGCCGCGACAGGATGAAAATGGGGCTGCAGACTCACAGCATGGCACGAGAGAGGACCTTGCCGACTGAGTGACACCAGTCTCTGTCACTTCGTTGGATCAGAGGAAATCCTGGCAAAAACAGTTTTCACCTGAGCTCATGCCCTGACTCTGCCTCAAAAGGGCCAGGTCCAACACATTTCCTCTTAATCTTTTTAAATAGGATCGCTTTCCTCAGTCCACAAACAGACTATGCATGCCAAGTCCAGTACTGCCATTCCTGATGTTTGCTGTGTGTTTTAAAACCACTGGTGGGGCTGGCTTTGTCCCAGCATCATCTTGCTTTTTGCAGAGATGCTTGGCTAAGGGCGTTGTAGGAGATTAAGCAGGCCACAGTGATAATGGACACTGGGGACTTTTATCAGAGTAGCTATATGTAAAAGTATATGTACAATGTGGTTTGGACATTTGCGAATTGAAGTCTAGTAGTTCATGTAGGGTGAATATAAAGGCTGACTTCAGTCTAACCTGTATTCCCTCTGCCAGTTTCAGGGGCTCACAGAAATCTCTAGTGTCTTCCTTTAAATATATATGTATGCATATTAATGTAATCAGTAGGATAGTCCATGCCAGCTTGAAAAAGATGCTTGATGCCTTGAGAGTAACTTAGCCTTGACCACCAGCTCCCCAAAGTACAAAAGCTTTTATTCCCCTGTATCTTCCCACTCAGTTCTGATTCTTGAGGACAGCAGCATCCCTCAGCCCGAAGCAGCCCTGGACCATTCTCCCTCCACTTCCAGCTGGGGCAGGACCTCTAGGACACGCAGGAGGTGCCTGGCTCTCTCCCCATGTCAAAGTGCCTGTTTTTTTCCACACAAGGCAGCCTGCAGAGAGTTGTCTGGAGGGAAGGGAGGAGGAAGCTGCACAGCACAGCCACTGCTATAGCAGTAACCGTGGCTGGGGGGAGCAGAACAGCAAAGGGACACCCAGTGCCGATGAGCAGCTGGGGCTTCTCTTTCCACTCGACCCAGGGCTGTAGTTGGATGGTGGTTTGTTAAGGAAAGGCAGCACAGCTCCACCAGGTTCTGACTCAAACCACTGACAGCACGACCCTAGTTCTCCCCTTGCCCTTAGCCCTTCCATCTTTGGCTCTGCCAGTATTGGGTAAAGAGAGAAGAGCAGCAAAAAACACCCTCCCAGACCAGTGACAGCAAGAGGGCTTTCTGCCTGGCCTGTCTGCTGCAGATGGTGGGGACGGCTTCTTCAGACGCCATCTCCTCTCCTCCTTTCTCCACCATGGGTGATAGGGGTGATGCTCTGTGGCACCATGCAGCCTCCTTCTAGCCAACAGTCCCGTGCAAGCACAAAGGCACCCCAAAATACCCCCACAGGGCTTAAAAGCTTGTTGTTTCTGTGTAAAAGCCCCAGAACCGTGGGCCAAGGTGTGCCACACAGGGCCCTCGTGCATGCCACCAGCCCGCAGGCAGGGCACTCCCTCGGCTGCTCTCCCACCCTCCCCTGCCCTTTGCTCGACAGCTCCCCAGGAGACGTGTCGCACATGCACACAGGTGTCACCACAATGCGTTACAGCTTCCCAGAGGAAGATCCGACCCGCTCAGCCCCGTAGTGAGCACGCACCAGCCCCGGCTGCCGCTGCGTCCCTGCTGCAGTTTGCAAACAATTAGCAGGGACGTGGGGCAGGGTGAGGCTGGGCGAGGTGAGAGACCAGAGGCAATAAGGATGTGATCTGAAGCTATTCCTGCTTTTTAATGCGGCTGTTTCTTCACTTTGATCACAGGGACGGCCCGGTGTGTGTGCATGTGTACCTACCTACACAGGCACGCGCACTTCCCTACCCACACACGCAGCCATGCGGGCGCACACGTGCCCATGCTCTGTCTTCACACACGTGGGCATGCATGCGTTTGCACACACATTCACAAATGCTACATTCACTTCTTATTTCATTGGTGAAAATTAGATGCTTTTCAAGGCAGGGAGCTCTCAGACCACCACATCTAGCAAACTCACCCCGGTCCAAGCCCCTTACAGACAGGGCTGCAATTCTTTGCTTTCAGAAACAGGCTCCAAAAAGAGAAGGGAGACAGCAGCAATGCACTGAAGTTCGTGTGATGCTTTGCTAACCTAAGCCCGCCAGCCACTCTGTAACACGTCACTCTGCAGCTCTCCCCTTTAGCTACTCTATCCCAGCTCCCTGTGGTCTATCAGAGCATCCAGATGGCCAAAAGCTGCCTTGGGGTGTATCCCTCCAGGCTGCCGAGTCAGACACATCACAATGCAGCCACAGCCCTGCAATCCAGTCCCTCGAGGTGCTGCTGCTGTCAGAAAGTAATCAAATCCCAGCTGCAAAAACAAGAGGAGGAAACATCCATTTGTGCAGCCACAAGCACTGGTTCAGTTGTTCCTGTTTAGGAACTCCCAGCCCAGTGAATGCAAGCTGGATCAGAGCAGCATTCACCAAATTCAGTGTTTTGCCTCAGTGTTGAAACCGAAGGAAGAGTCCAAAAATAATCTTGCTCTGAGCAGCTGGGAAATAAAAGGCCCAGAGGGAAAACACCTTCCACACTGCAGTAACTTACCACAGTGTTTGCATTACTTATAATAAATATATAAAGATTTCCAGAATCCTACACTGTTCTTAAGAGTTGCCATTTATTGTGTGTACACATATAGATATATGTATATTGTATATATAGATAGATAGATATAAATGCACCGAAGTATCTATTTGACCAGTTTACAGGCATACTGCCTTTGGCTTCTGCTTCCATTTCTGGTTGTAGCAGAGTAAGTCATGTTTTCCTTCTCTCCAGCAGGCACCTGAGCTACAGGACACAAACTCTCATGGTTTCCTCTATGATGCCACCCATCCACAACTGCTCCAATCCCACCCCATCCAAATCACCCAAGTCCAAACACAGCAGCCTCAGCAGCAAGGACCTGGCTCCAAAATGGTGCATAAGGGTGCAGTTCTGGAGTCCCACCAACACAAAAGCTGGAGGAGCTGGGCGAAGGGCTGGCAGCAGCTTATCAGTTTTTGAATCTCACATCCTTGCATTCCCTCCCCTATCCCCCACCTGCCTTCTTCAACATGCTTTTCAGTAACTTGCTTTGCTGATGTGTGATTGGTCTGACTTTTACAGTAATAGGAAGTCTTTGGTCCATAGAAAAGCTATTTATGAAGTACATTTATTTATTACATATTTCAATGCCCATGCATACATACAGGGAGCATCTAGCTGCTTGTGGCCCTAGACCCCTTCTACAAGCAGCAACACACCAAGCCTCCCCATGCCCTACTGCTGTTTCTCCGAGCTCTGATTCTTTTCCTAATGGCTTCTAAGCCCTAAATATATTTCAGATTAACAAAATTGACAGGGGACTGAGATGCAAAGGGGCATGCCGTCGGCCAGGGCTGCACCCTGCGGCCTTGCTGGAGGAGGATGTCTTCCTCGAAGGCCTCCCGCATGGCTGTAATCGCTGTCTTCCATCAGATACGGGCGCTCCTCCACCAGTCACGGAGAGGAACCAACCTGGGGAGAGCAGCAAGCAAGCAGCAAGCGAGCCGGTGCACGCTGGCGCTGCGGGAAGCTTGTTTTCTGGCTGGGCCTGTTTTGAGGAAAGGCGCGGGCCGGGTCTTGCAAGACGTCAGGGCCCGGGGCTGCTCTGCTGATGGTGAGCAGGGACAGGCAGTGTGGTGCTTTCTCGGCTGCCAGGAGCCAAGTGGTTTGGGGTTTGCACCCCCAACACCTCTTCTAACTTGTCAGTGACCCTCCCGAAGAGCCGGCCCCGTTCCCCTCCTGTTTTGCCCCAAAGGTGTTTGGCTGCAGCGCCGTGAGGCTGCAGGCACCAAACGCAGAGCATGGCTGCGGCGCCTGGGTTGTGACAGGGCTGGTGTGTAATGAGGCTGGTAATGCTACATCGTGACACACGTACGGCCACCGGATTTCCACTGATTGTGTGACTGTTGAGGAGCCAAGAAGAAATAATCCTTTAACTATGGATTAAACTCGGTCTATTTGGCATCCCATCCTCCGTTCAAGCCATTGGAAGAATGCGGGCCAGGAAGCTGTCCGTGTTCCTCACCAGGAATGCTCACATCCAGCTGAGATGTTCTCTAACATATACACAAATAGGAAGTTAGGAGGCTCTCCAGGGAATGGCTACTCCAAGCCAGAGCCTGCTTTATGTCCAAGTTGCACTAGAGGCTGATCCTTTGTCTTAAAAGGCCATCAGGCTACAAACGTTCCCATCCCATCTTATTCTGGCCCCATTCTTGACCGCAACCTTGACCCAGCAGGCCTTCAAGACAACTCCTAGATGCCAACGCTTGCCAGCTGTGCTGTCACCCCGGTGTGACCCAGCTGTCCCTCCCGGTGTGTAGGTGTACCTACAGCCACCGCAAACACCAGCAGCCCAACCTCCTCCACTTCTTTCCCTTAGGTGTGCCAGCTGCTCCGGAAGGGTGCTTCAGGCTTGCTGTCTTCACCTCCTGCTCCTCTCCTTGGGCCTGCCCTTTGAGCTGTCAGTGACTGAAGACATCCAGAGTTGAAGGGTGAAGCCTCAGTGACTCATAGGGGGAAAAAAAAATAAAAAGAAAAATAAAGGATGGGCCATGTGCTTCAGCCCCCGTTGCAGGTGTTTTCTTTGTATCCTGCAGGGCTGTACTGAGTGCTTCTGGAGGCTGGAGGCTATGGGTGTCTGCTCCTCTGGAGAAGCTGGTCCAGAGGTTTCCAGGAGTGAAGCTGCCAGCAGCAACCCCTGCACCTCAGTCTACGTGACACTTGGCCCAGTCACTGCAGATTTTTTCCTCCCTCCTCTGCAGGGACCTTCTTTTCTTCTCTCTCTCTTATGATGAAGGCCCTCAGAGATCCTTCATTCAATTCCTCCTGTCTTGGCTGGGTCACGTTTTTAAGGATCTGTCTCTAGAAGCAGTGAAATAGGACAAACTGCTGGTAACTTACTGATTCAATGGGAAAAAACAAAAAAACCAACAACAAAAAAAAAAGCACCAACAACTCCTGAAAGAGAAACATGGAGGAGGAGGCAGAAATCAAGAAGGCAGCTGGAAAAGAGCAGCACATTGTGGCATTATGCAGCATCCCTGTAATAAAAATCAGTTATTCAACTACCTGTGAGGGCACCTATTTGCATTATTCATAGGGTATTAATTACACAACTCTTAATTTTTCTGAATGTTTGCCATTACAGCTCAACACCTGCAGCAGGTAGCCCAGCAGCACTTTGCTGCCTCTGCTCCCCCCCAACACAGTCTATTCAATTTTCTCCTCCTGCCTAATTATGACAATTACTTTCTTATCCTCCTCTTTTATTTCCTTTTACTTGCCTTGTCTGAGCCAGCTGTTACAGCTTTAATGTTCTTGTAGCAAAGTTGTTCGCTGCGAAGACCCCACCCGAGATGGCACCGTGATATCAAGCTGCTATCAGGTAACAGCTGAAATCAGCCCTCCACCAGGTGTTTTTCTGACAGCTCTTACCAAAAAGGAGACTGTGGGTTTGTTTGATTTTTCCTCTGACTGCTGCATCTCCCCGTGGCCTCCTCTTACCACCCCCTCCTGCTCAGCATGTGCTGGATGAACACGGACACGCGGTGTCAGGCATTTTTCCAGAGGTGGCAGGTATCCAAACATGGTGCCCGGGGAAGGGCTTGGCTGATGGCCTAAGCACAGCAGCGGCCCGGCTCCTCCAAGCTGAAATCCATGGCACCAAGTGGCTAAGCATCACCGAGTGCTTATGGCCCCCTTGCAGCAGGACCAGGCACCCGCTGCTGCGCTGGCTCCTCTCCTGCACATCCCAGATCACAGTGCAGGGGCTGCATGCAGACCACAGTGGGTAATGTGCTTATTAGTTATTGAGAGCACCAACAAAGAACCAAAAGAACATGCCTGCAAATGCTGGAAATACATTGCCAAGTCAGAGAGGAATAAAACATGGAGAATGGGGCTAGTCATCCCAGTAGTTTAGATTATCCATTACGTATAAATTTTCACGGCCCAGTGGGATGCAACACGCCCAACTCCAGGCCTCCAGTAGGCCTCAGGCATGCAAAAACTCCCTGAACAGTCGGTGGAAAGAAAAAGAGGAAACCCCAGTGTGTTTATTCCTCCCACATCAACTTGTGTCTCTCTGTGAATCAAGTGACCTGTGCTGACCAGAGAGGGAGTGCAGACTGCTCAGATGAACCCCTGAGAATTGGGGTGGCCAAACTAGGGAGAGCCAAATCGCTCCAAGGCTGCCTACGCTTTGTTGTTAAAACAGCTCCAGAAAGGGCCAAAAGTAAGAAGATCCTGTGGCATGCCTCAGGGTATCACCAGAGTTATCAGAGGGGTTTGGTCCAGGAGCTGGAGAATTGTGCTCATGACTGCTTGCTGTAGCGACTCTTGAGGAAAGAGGAGGACTGCGGTGGTGGCAGAGCCAAGTATCTCATCTGATGGGTCCTCCTAGAGCGAGCACCCTTTGTGAGAGACTGCTGTCAAAACTAATCGTCTAATAGCTTGGGTTGGGCTGAACTGACCAGCCTACTGGGCTAACATTAGGGCTGGGGTTTTGCCTATGGACAAGGACAGAAGGAACTGAAGAGCCAGGTCTACTGCAGTATTAAAAGCAAGGACCAAAGATCTAGACTGAGTCTAGTCCTGCTGTCTATAGGGGTGAATGGGTCATCAACCCTTGAGCCAGCAGTGCTTCACTGAGGTGGTCTCCTGTGTTGGAGTTGGGCCTTAGGGCAGCAGGATTGCCCTGACAGATGGTCCTATGATGCTCTGGGGCTTTGGGACAGGTTTTTGAGGGGCTCTAGGTAACTCTGAAATTGGCTGAGGACTCCTGGGTGTAGAGAACCTCATGACTAAAGGAGTAAATTGGATGGCCATTTGGTACAGATGGGTTTGAAGAAATTTAGAACTGAACACAGCCTAAAGATAAGGGAACCAGCAGGGGTTATCAGACTGTGTTTTGTTTTAGGCTAATCTGATAAATCTAGACTTAGGGTTAAGAACCATAGGATCAAAAGAAATAACCCGAGCAACATCTCCTAGGTGAATTCAGGACAGTGGTAGTAGTAGGGACAAGTAACAGCCAGCCTTCCCATTAACACATAGCTATTTCCATTTGCCCTAGACAAAGAAATTCTGTTCACCATTCTTGGCTCCAGTTTCACATTCAGTGACCAGCTAGGCTTGCCACACATACATACTCTTCACAATTATTATAGCTTCTGCTTTTCTGAGACCTAACACCTGTCCTACCCCTTGTCTTGAGCCTACAGCACAAGCCCTTCCACTTTATGCATTTTTTTTTCTGTATACTAGGTGCAAACCATAGTGCCTGTTCAATGAGTTGAATATGGCCCAGAATGATCAACGCTGAATTCAAGCCAGGAGGCACCAGCTCTCATTTCACCCTTACAGAAAAACACATCCCACTTCTGAGCAAATCAAAGCCACTTTACCTCCCCAGGATGCAACCCTTATCTTAGCCAGACAGGCTTTGGAGATGCTTAAATTATATCAAAATTCAGCTTCTGCTCTTAACTCTCTAGTCCAGCAATCCTAAGATAAGCCTAAATAAATCATGACCCTTTCGCTGCAGGTGATGCTAGTCTTACCTGGACTACAAGAACCAAGCAGAAATTGCAGCTTTTTGCAAACCAGCTTGAGCCCTAACCCTGAACATTGGCTAGATATCCTTGTTTACAGACCCTGAGCTGGTATAAAATGAATGAGGACTCTTTCACTCATATGATAGCCATCCCACTTTTACATCCATCAGGACCCAGCAGAACAGTAACAAAGCCCAAGAGCCCTTCAGCCCATGCTAAGCCAAACGTTAAACATCATGCCTTCTGCCATGCTTTTTCAAAACACACCTGAACAAATCAAAGGCCAATGCCTTCCCCCAGGACACCACCCTCACTTTTGCTTGTTTAGCCTTGCAGGCATATACAACATATCGACCCAGGCAGTTCTTCAGACCTTTCCCTTTCCATACAGTCCACCAGACATAGGAGCCACGAACACCCACCCACATGGCATCAGCACTAATCAACGCCTAAAGCCAGTGGAAGTGCCCCAGAAAGCTCAAGGCAAGACCAGGACTTCGTTCAACAGGAGCCAAGAAGTTTCCTGTATTACCATATGAAATTGAGGGCCTGGGATATGAGCTTGTGTAGCATCCTCAAGGGCTTAATTGTGTTGTGTTCTTTTTTTTTCATAAAGACAAGCTCCTGGAGGTATTGTGCTAAGATGAGGGCCAGGCTTAGGAACATCAGGGTCTGAAGAGCCCAAGTAATTCACAAAGCTCAGATAAGTAGGAGGAGAGCTGGCATTAAAAGGAGAAAATTACTTTTGGACTATTTTGGGATAAGGTAGGCACTCCTACATATGTGTCTATGGGCACACACTTAATGCTTGGGTTGGAAGAGCCTGTTTTCCTGTAATTGGCCAAGTGGGAAGGCAGGCTGGGAGATGGTGTCACACTGTCGGGGTTATTCAGCCCTTCTCACCATCGCAGCGAGCACTATCTGGCAAACTCACCATCAGCTCCACCCTTGGGGCCTTCCCAGCTCCAGCAGCAAATCTACTTTTTTAGGCCATGCTGGCTCTCCTCTGCCCGATGGTAACATACCTCAGCTCCAGCATCTGGTGTCTCCTCACCACCCCTGGGCGAGCAGCAGACACTCACCACAGCTGCCAGCAGCCTTCTATTACATATCAAAGAGGGAGGATTGGGCAGGATTAGGGATCAAAACCATGCATGGAAGATCTCAGACTGCTGCTGCTGCTGCTGAATCATTCAAAGCTTGGAGGCTAGGATTAGAGATGGTGCCACTGGAAGCCACTAGCTCTGGCTTTTTTTTTTTTTTTTTTTTTTTTTTTTTTCTGGGACAGGGAGAGTTTGCTGGGTTGCTATTCCATGGCAGAGTAGTTTTTAAATATAGGGTTGGCACTCTGGCCCAAGCTGTAAGCCAAATGATAAATCCTGCAAATTTGCATAAATACTGGTGTCAGAAAGCCTGGATGGCTTCTGTGTAACTGTGGGGCATATGTGGATCTCCTGGTTATACAATAGCAGAAGCAAATAACTTAATAGGTCTGTTGTGAGTAAAGCCTGCTTCAAAGGCTGGAGTTGAAGCCCTGATTAAGAAAACCAAGGGCTGAAGAGCTATGCTGATTTACACATTTTGCAACACCTCCCAAGGTGGAGTGAAGGCTACCGGTAATAGCAGCAAGCGTCTCCTGGTTTGACTTGGGGCACAAATTGTTCTCCAGGCAAACATGGACAAGCCTAGAATTGGGCTTAATTTTAGGCAAAGAGACAGCAGGGACTGAAGACCTCTTTCTTGTTGTTTTCTCTGAAGCCTGGAGCATTACAGTGGGTGCTGCCCTGACAAGAGCTTACCAATCTGTTCAGCCCTCGGTGCCTGGCTGGTGCCTTGGGCTGGTTGGGGTGCTGTGGTTAGTGCTCAGACAGCAGCCCCAGGATGTCCATAGGGCTTAGCCCAGGGTCAACACCAGCAAACCCCGCAGCCTTCACGGGGCTCTCCAGCAGCACCTTTGCTCCTCAGCCCTGGCACATGGAGCCATCTGAGCATAAGTCCCCATGCTCCCAGCCAGTTTCCCAGCACCCAGCCAGGCTTTTTACCTCCCTCCCTGCCACAGCTGGTGTTGGTCTGGATGATCTCTTTGGATTTTTCCATTTCTGGTTCATTCAATTTATAGCCTTACTATGATTAAAGTTAAAAAGAAGGTGAAGCTTCAGTTAGCAAGGTTATTTTTGCATATTCCTCTGCTTACATTTACAGAACCCCCCTCAGCTCCGAATGATTGTTTTTCTGCTTCAGGTTAGCATCGTTAGAAATTATATTGAAGCCCATGCCTAACATGAAACAATACGGACTACAGTTTATAAATTAATATTTTATTTCAGTAATTCTTCACACAAGAGGTACACGGGCTCTTTTATGTACCCCTGCCCACCTTCACGTGCAAATACAATGCTCCTGAATGTTAATAGATATTGGGAATGCTCACCGGAGTGAGAACAGACTCTCTTCACTGGCCACAAACATAACACAATGGCAGTAACATTTTTTCCACCCTGCTTATTTTTGATCCTGGTTTCTTATTTAATAATAAACCAGGCTGTGAACGCTCTGACTCATCTCTTGTTTTCTCAAAATAGTGAGAAGTTCTATTTATTTTTTTAATCAGTAACTACCTGAGAGAAAGGAATGCCTCATATGATAAAGGCATTTAATTAGTTTGTTTGCTGGTAAGAAAAATATGTAGGTGGATGTGGGCTAAATGCCAAGCCTAAGTGGTCTGGCTTTACTGACAGTTCAGCAGAAGAAAAAGATTAGACGTCATGGAAAAAATGACTCCCTGAACAGGAAAAGCTGGACATGTTGCATATTTCTCTTCATGATCTAGCTTTGTAACAGTAAAACGAACCACTAGCACTAGCTAACAGAATGTACTGAGGATGCAAAATGGCCACAAAACAGCAAAAGAGCAACCGAACCAGAGGACTTGGCCAAATATGTGAGATTTCATTCAAGTATCCCAGTTTTCATTGTTATCTTTAATATTATTATAGGAAAAAATGAGCACTCCCTCATGTGCCCAGACTGCACAAAGGCCAACTTGCCAGCACTGTTCAGGGGCACCGTGAAGTTTTGGCTACACTACACAGGTTTCCAAGCAGACTCAAACATCAGGTGACTTTTATTTATAATGCAGACTGCTCTACAAAGGAGAGTACTATTTGTAACAGGGTTAGAAAACAAACAGCGCTCTATCAGTCATCCTAATCTTGGGTTTAATGCTCTTCACATTCCTGTGGATGCAAACCACTTGAGATACAACGTGCCGTAATCCCAAAGCACAACAAACACGGAGATCTAATACAGGAGCACAAGCCTGCTTAGCCCTTGGCCGTTCTTCCTGAAGGCCACGACTGCATTGCAGCTGCAGCTGGACATCCTTCGTGTTTTGTTCACAAGCAGATCCTTCTGCTCTGCTGGTGCTGAGGGACTATTCCCAGCGTTTGAGTTCGCACCACGTCCTGGAGCGGAAGCGCGCCTGTCTGCACCGAGCTCCTCTCCAGGGCATTTCAGACAAAGCTTTCCAGCTGGCTGCTACATCAGAAAGGTATATCGGTGTGTTTTGGTTACTGTGTCTTACTGCAAGTCATCCTTTGCCCTTTAGACTCATCCCAGGAAACAACTGGCCGTCCTCGTGCCTTTCTTGAAACCCGTGATTCTTATCACGGTGACCTGTACTACTTTGTGATCACTCGGTTAGCTGCCACCTTCGGATTGTCAAATCAGTTTCTATTCGCCAGGTTACATACTGAAATGTCCACGTTTTGCTGCCTTCCATTTCTGAGGCGAGCTGTTTACAGCATGTTGGAGGAACCTGGCAGCCCGGCTGCTTCTCCAACAGCACCTGGTTTTGGGAAAGCCAGATGTCTGTTTGCTGCAAGACCCCATCCCTCAGAGAGATGCGACAGCTGCCTTAAAAGACGCACATCCACCCCCTCCCATACCGTAGGGGCCTGTCACAGCCCCTCCTATCATATGTCCTTATTTTCCCCTTTTATAACTGGGGGGGGGGTTGCATGCACGACCACATGGGTGCTTGTTTGCAACTCAAGAGGTGCAGTTCACAGTTTGTTCACAGCCTCAGCTGCCACCCAACATCCAGTCAGGTGTGTATGTGACATGTTTGCACTAAATCTCCAGGGCAAATTGAGCCCAGCTGTCTTCTTTTGAGGACCAGGTCTGACATCTCCAGTAGCTGTTCGTGATGGTGCAGGGACCTGCTGGATGGGAGAGGACAGAGATGTGAACAGAGAACAGGAATCCACCTCAGGTCAAAGGCCACGAACCATGAGCAGATCAAAAGATAAAATAATTCAGGTGGGTGGTCTGGTCCCAACCAGCAGAGACATCTGTCTGTCACCGTTTTTCCTCCCACAGGCTCTTCCCTTGCATAAGCTTCTCCTATCCCATTACATCTCTCGTTTCCTTCTCGCCCCAGCAAGACTTCCTACCTGTGCTGTTACACAACTCCCATTTCCCTGGGAGATGGCTGGGAAACCTACCTGCATCGACAGCGACTGGCTCAGCACTGCTCACTGCTGAGACAGGAGCCCCAAAGGTTTTGCCCATGCCACAGGCTAAAAGAGTGCCACTGGCGATGTCCCTCGGCTGGCAGTGCAGCAGATGCAGCTCAGGTACCGGCAGCAGTTTGTTTGCCCTGGCATGGCACCAGCAATCCTCCTTGCATGCAGGCAGGGTTTGCAAGTTTTTATTTTACCCCATTGCATCAGGAGAGGTGTTGGACACCTTCAACCTCGTCTGGTTACTTTACCTTTCTAGGGTGTCAAGAGGGGAAGAAAAGAGCCGGACTGGCTCTGAAGTTTCTCCTCTAGGAGAAGTCAGAAGTGAAATCCTAGGCTTCTAAATCTGTGTTTCACGCAATCTGCCCCTGCAAAGTGGGGCTGAAGGCTGGCAGCCACAACTTCTCCCTGCTACATCCACAGGCTGCTGTCTTGCCAGGGCACGCGGGCTCCTGCGAGTTAATTTATTCCTTCATATTTTATCATTCTTCTCTTGGTCACATCCCCTCTGGCAGGATGACACAACCACCATTTTGCAACGTGTTGCCTGCACTCACACCAGCGTGGTGTCCCCTCCTCTCCTGCCATTCCCCTCCCAAGCTGGGGAGCTTCTCCCTCTACCACAACCACAGCAACCACAATGCTGATCCAAAAGCTGACTCTCTAACGCAGCAGAGGGAAACCTCCACCACAAGATGCTGACGACTTCACCAGGCACAGCCTGGAGCTCTCTGAAGTCACGCCTCAATTCCCCATCCCCTCTTTTGAGCCTTCCCCAGTCTCCATTTCCCCCCGCTTTATCCCCAAGGACGCTCTGGGACCCCTGCTTCCCAGCTCCACGCAGGCTGATGCTTGGTTTGGGTTCGCTGGGTGCCACGGGGAGGCCGAGCTCAGCAAACTGAAGAAACCTGGTGCTGTGGGGTGGGAGGTGCTGGGCATGGGGGAGCAGGGCCATAAGGGGTGTGCAGCCCATTTTTATAGCCCGTCCTTATTTTTATTCATTTGACTAGCATGTTTTGATACATATGCCAAATCTTTCTGTCTTGAAAAACCTCAATTAAGCAAACTGGATGATCAAATGTTGTAAATGAAAGGAAAAGAGTTGAAAAGCGGGAGGAAGCATCAAAGTGAAAATGCTTCTCTTTGCCAATACACAAAGGAGGATAGATTAAAAACGCCAATTAAAAACGAAAACAGGAATGACCGTTTCCTTTTAGTGAAACCCATGTTGACATGAATATTAATTTTGAAATAATTAAAAAGTTTAGTCCATAAAACATCTGCCCCCAAACCCACTGCAAAAAAATGTAAAGCCCAGCTCCTCCCATTCTCCTCCATACTTTCATTCTCCCTTTCCTAGTGATGATCTGGAGGAGAACAGTGAGTTTCCTGGCCACAGGAGACGTGGCACATGGAAGCATGGTAGGAGGTGCAATGCTGTCAGAAAGGGAAGTAAGAGAGGTGAGAAGACTGGAAAATACATTCCTTAAGGGAGAAAACCAATACTTGATGTGTACAGTAGGAAGCCCATGCTCAGCTTTCACTCAAATACCTTCTGAGCTGAAAAATGAGTTTGCTAATAACCTGCACGTTTCCCGTACAGTTCACCTGGGTACAGCATCATTTACTTATCATCAGAATTTTTATTTAGACACTGAGTAATAAGCTTGCCATGTAAATAGGTCAAAGGCATTATTCGAATGGCAAGTACTGATCCCAAGATAACCCCTTCATAAAATTTCACCTAGTTAAATATTGACACACGGGAAAGAACCTACATCTGGGGCATTTTTCACTCCTCAAGCCGTACCCAATTATTTCTATCCCTTATATCACTTTCTCCCTGTCATTTAGAAATACATATTTTTTTTAATCTCATCTTTTGCCTTAAAAGACACCTTGACGTCTCTTCTTTGTTCACATATTGGTTGGGCACATCCTCCACATTATCCGCTTTTCCCTACAGATGCATAGGGGAAGGATGTGCTGCATCCAGTGGCCTGTAACCGGCTGGCAGGTGACAAAACCCTTCCTCCCACCAAGCGCAGCCCCAAGCAAAGAGCATGCCATGAGCCCACCGACAGAGTGGAGGAGAATTAGGGAGGAAGAGGAGTCCTGATCCATGCTGGAACTGCTTCAGAAATGCATAATAACAGCAGCACAAACTGCCTCACCACGAGCAGCCGAGTCCCCCTCTTTCTGCGATGCAGTGCTGGAGTGGTGCTGGTGGGCAGCCTGGCGTGCATGCGTGCACGCAGACAGATACACGGACGCACAGACACAAACATGCTGATTTGTCATCGAATGTGCGTGACCAGTCCTCAGCACGACCGGTTATCAGCAAGACAGCTAAGAGAAAATGATAAAGGTCAAGGTAATTACACTTGCTTTTCTCATTGCCGGGTAAATACTGTGGGACTCATTCGTAAGAGTGCTCAGTCCCTTAAGTTCACCCAAAGTCACCCTGAGCCTTGCAGGATCTGAAATACTGGACACTCATGTGTTAAACAAAATGATCAAAATACATGAGGGAAGAGTTTTTTATTTTGAGAAAAATAAATAAATAAATCCAATTTTAATGGAATCAAGATGTTTTGTAGAAAATATTTGATATGTTTTCAAGAGAAAAAGTGATCAGACAAGTTTTCACATTGACAAAATGGAATGAGAAAATATTTTGTACTGATATAGTGATTTTTTTTTTTATTACGTTCTCACTACTAAAATATTTGAACTTGTATAACTGTAGAGCATAAGATGTCGATACTATCAAAATGGAAGGCTTTGGATAATTCTCATGATGAATAACTGAGTTTTGTTTTGCAAGGAATATGGACTTCTTGTGCTCACACAGTATTTAAGTGGCAACGTTGGAGTTCAGAACAGAAGTACTAATTCTTCCACCACTGAAAATGTGCTTCCCCTGATTAAGTTCTGTGATAAGACCTGTAATGAAGTCAGGAACCAGATAAAGATACTTTTCTTCAAAGAGACAGGAAAAAGTCTGTAACCCATTCTTTCTTGGAAAAGGGTTTAATTTAATGCGTCTTTCCACAACGGCTTATTTCTTAGACTGGACGGAATCCTTTCAAAAAACACACAGAAAAACCTTGTGGCATGTATCAAAACCAATTAATTTCTCACTTTCCCACAGGGAGAATTGGCCATTGGGCGTTTTCTTCTCTGCATCCCTAAATTGCTACGTCCCGACAAATCCCGGGATAAACCTCGGCTAATCAGATCACACAGTCTCACAGGTTTCAATCCTTGAATATCTCGTAAAGTTTACACCATAACACCAAAAGCTCCTTGACACCTACAGCTTAATTTGCTGCCATTGATCGCTCCACTACCTCATCCACTTCCACTTTAATCAGATAGGCTGCAGTGTCAGAGACCCACTGAATTAGCTACCTGTGGCGTAACCTTGAATGCGTAATACTGAGTTTTATATTAATAAAGGCTGATATCACCATGATGCACTCCTGAGACAGATATGAGATGCTGAAATAGGTGGGGTAATGGTGAACTCCACCCTTTCCATATATACTCGTTAATAACTGGTTTCCCTTAATAACGCTCTTCTAAAGGACAGACCTTTTCCTTCCCAGCAGCCATACATAAAACCCACATAAGCATAAATGGAGATGTTTCCCGTCAAAGCGTTGCTGTTGTGCCATGTCAAAAAGTACATCTCCATCAAGCCAGGGGCATGCAAATAGAAAACCTTGCATTGAGCTTATGAAAGTGAAGTCAGTGGGCACTGTCCTGCCTGTGAATAAGCCCTTGTGGACAAGATATTGCCATTCCCATACACGCCCCACTCTTTTCCAAAGGTAATCTCTTCAGTGAAGAGGAGCCAGAAAAGGACTTATGCCTGCCCTGCACCCGCTTGGGTTCACAGCATCGTAATGCAGAAGAATCAAGGCCCAGATTCGCACACTTTATGTTTTTATCATTAAATTCCTGCTAACTGGCCTACAAGTCCATCTTGCAACCTGCTTTTGCTGTAAATAAAATCTTTTTTTTTTTTTTTTCCCCTCTGCTATTGCCACACAGCATGACATTTTCTCTCAAGCCCTCCTAAAACTTCCCCTCCTTCTTGCTGTGCTAGCTTCCATATAAGTTAATTGGAGAGAGATCACCAGCTGAGTGAAGTAAGGTCTGAACACAGCTTTGTGTCATATCTCTCCTTCTGTCTGTAAGATAAAGCTGGGTGGAGCGCGGAGAGGAAGGAGGGCAGAGGGGAGCTGGTGTGGGGCAAGCATGCAAGCCCCAGGAGGGAGGTACATGTTACGGGGCGGGTGAGTGGGGAGCACTGGGAGGATAGTGACAGACCCTGGTATTTAAGTTACGTATGCAATCCCTCCCTGCAGGGAGACAAAAGAGATGGGGAGAGGGATACAGGGAACACCCAAAATAGAGGAGTGGGAACGCAGCACGGCATGGGGGCAACCTCACCCCATGCCTAGCGGTGTCCAGTTCAAATCCTGAGAGCTGTTCCACAATAAGGGAGCCAGAACAACCTCAGGGACCTCCGGAGAGCCCTGCAAGGCTCAGGAGCAGCACTGACTTGGGGAAAGGCGCAAGAAGGGCTTTGTACATCCCTGCAGATTAGAAGCAGAGGGGTGCCTTGAGCTGGAGAGAGGGGTTGTGGGCGGGAGAGAGGCATCTCCTCACACGGAGAAAAGCATTCAAGAGTACGGTGAATTTACCATGACTGGCCCTGAGGGCATACGTGGGCCCCAGGCCTGCCCAAAGAGGTGGCCCTGCCTCCAGGAAGCTGCGGCGGGAGGCCATGGGCTGAGCAAGCATGTGAAGGCCGGGTGGGCTTGTGCACCAGATAGCAGTAGGGAGAGTGGGCTGAGGGCATGGCCAGGGGAAGACGGGGAGATAATGAAGGTGCTCGGCCTCTGATAGACAGCTGTGGTGATTTTGGCAACATGATGCAGCAATGGAGGGATCTGCGGGGGGACAGCATGCGGCAGCCCAGGAGGTTTTGTCTCCTCCTGGAGAGGATGGGCAACATCCAGGTGCCGTGCCAAGCCTGGCCTTGACTCAGCACGGCGCTGGGTACGGGACACGCACCTGGCGGAGATCAGAAAGGACCTTGTGCTCATCACACAGAGAGCATTACAGCAGCTGGAGGGGAAGGCAGGAGGGCCAGATCCTGAGGTGATTACTCTGACCTTACTCAGTGGGAATTTTGCCTGAACAACAACTGACTAATGGCTCTGTGTGTTGGCACACGCATGACACACCGCTGCGTTTTACATGGGAGTTGTCTAGATTTATAATTAGTTTGCATTTGTCCTGGTTGCATTTTGACAAAACAGCAACAGACAAGCCTATTTTGTCCTACACCCCCCTGTATTTAATTGCATCTGTGATGCATGTAGGAAATGCCTGGGGGGCCTTGCTCCACACTACAGCGTGGCTACAAGCACACAATGAAGGATCGCGGAGCTACCAAACCCCGTGCTCACAGCTGGCCGTGGGCTTTGGCCGTGCTGCAGGGATGGTGGAAGGGAAAGTTCAACTCTTTTTTGGGTGACGGTATGGTGCAGGAGCATTTCCACCATCCTTGTGGACAAACCGGACACAGGCCCATCTGTGCCACAGTGCAAAGATATGACCCTGTGCTGCCTTTTCTGAAGGCTGTGGGGACAGCTGGGGTCTGTGGGGAAAGAAAAGCACCCAAATGCTGCCTGCTTACCCCAACAGCAGCTCTGTGCATAGGCAGACACCACCCACCACACACAGCATAGGCCATGAAGCACCTCTCCACTCAGCTCTCACGCCCCAAGCTGCAGATTGGCAGACACCTTGTCTTGTTTGTGGTTTAATGCCTCCTGTCCGCCACCACCATACTCGGGAAGAAATCCCTAAGAAGCAGTGTGTCTCCCATCTGGGCCTGCTCCAGGACTCCCAAGTCCCCTCCCCGCCAAGCATCTGTGAGGCCTGAGGCACACCTGGCTGTGATGGCTGCCCTCCCGAGCCTGCTTTCCTGGCCACATCTCTCCAGCCCCTCTGAGCACACGCTGGAGTTGCTGTGCAATGCTCCTCACGTGTTGTAAGGTGTTTCAGCATCTCTGAACCACCAGTAATAAAGGTGAAAAATAAAACTCTCAGCCCCGCAGATGTCTGCCACCAAACGTTACTGCAGAACTCATTCTGTTTGAGGCTGAAAGAATAAAAGTACGTGACAAGTTTTACAAGATGCCTATTATTACTTTGGATAGAGAGAAGAAAGGATTCCTCTAGCAGCACCTGCAATTTAATTACCTAAATCCAAAGGAGGACATCTGTGTG